>NC_141151.1:101060335-102322001 GCF_053477565.2 Lygodium microphyllum
AAGCTACCAAATGAAATTGGAGTAGAAGAAAGAAGATTGAATGATGCCCAAGCCCAAAAAAATTTCAATCACAATGGGAATTCAAGGATCTTGATACTTATACTTGACTTCTTCCATTTATAGGATGCACATATAGAAGTTCTAAATAAACAATTCGAGGATGTGATTTTTTAATTAGAGCCGATGCAAATTGTAATAATTTGTGGAGCCAGAGTTGAAGACCCATTTATTATGGGCATCCGCTATTCATTTCACTTAGGCTTGGTCCAATGAAGCCTTTTGGTATGGATAAATTAAGGGAAGGGGTAGCCACGAGCTAGAAACAAGGGTAGAGTGCCCAACTTTAAGTGGAAATCCCAACCCTAACCTTAATTTATAAAGGTGGAAAAATGAATGAACAACTCATTCTAGTGTGTGCACATTTTGGAGTTCCACTCTTCTTCTTTTGTCTACACTTTTGTGACCATTATTGTGAGAGAGAGAGAGAGAGAGAGAGAGAGAGAGAGAGAGAGAGAGAGAGAGAGAGAGAGAGAGAGAGAGAGAGAGAGAGAGAGAGAGAGAGAGAGAGAGAGAGAGAGAGAGAGAGAGAGAGAGAGAGAGAGAGAGAGAGAGAGAGAGATTGAGGAGAAGGTATTCTCCTTCCTCTTCTTGAACTTCTTCTTCTTTACCTTCCTCCTGGCAATGAAGTTCTTGAAGTGGATGTGAAGCAACAAGAGTGATGACTTGAGGAGTGTGCAACTTGAATTAGGAGGTTACCCATGGCTTCCACATGTCATACTACCATCGTGTTTGCCATTTGGAGCTCAATGAAGGAGGACAACCTGAGCAAGCTACTCCAACTAGTTAGAAGCGAATGTGTGAAGTCGTCAAAGCAAGCGCCAACCTTTGTATTTTAATATGGACAAGGCATATGCAACATAGCTCCCGTAACCACTTCTTTCGAAAGGAATCACATGAAGTCCCTTTTTTAAAAATGTTTTGATGACATTGATTGGCTAGCCACCCCACAACAATGACACTGTTTGTGGATTATAATATAGGGAAGATAGAGAGAGGAAACCACTTATGAATGCCTTTATATGCTCATCCATATTTGAGGGAAATGGACACTGCCCTTTTGGAGAACATGCTTTCCTACTTGACTGAGCTAGCATGCTTTCATGGTTCAGTCCTGGACTTCGTTAGGGATCACCCATTCCACCCTCAAACAATGGAGCTTGATTGATATTTTTGTGCACAATGAATGTGTGGAAAGGTGATAGGTGATTCTTGTTTTCTTGGAATAGGGTATAACATACTCATGTTTCAATGCCATAACCTTTCCACCTATCACAAATTTGTCTTAAAGCACACATGAATACTACCAAATCACATAGATATAGATAGGTTGAAATCAACCACACACCCATGTGAATGCTTTTGAATATCAAGGAGAGAGTCTAAATCAGCTCAACACTACACAAATGTCTTGCGAATCAAGAAGGGAAGATGTGTGTGTGTCACACAAACACACAACACACACAAAGGTTTATTAAGTTAGTCAAGCTAGTAAACTAGCTAGCTTTGTCAATTAACTTAATTAATTAAATAATTTTATTAATACTATTATTTATTGGATATTACAAATTAAAAAGATAGTAAATATTAGAGATAATTTACTAGGGGGAAAGAGAGGACTTAAAAGGGGGCGTACACACAACCTTACACTCCCTACCTACATGCAACTCAAACTTGGGGGGTTGAGGGAGGGGAGGGGGCACTTAATGCCTCCTCCCTACAACCTCCTCATATCCCATCATTCCTCCCCTAACCACCCCCTTCCACCTCTTTATCCCTTCTCATTCCTTCCCACTAACCTCTAAGTAGCATCTCATCCCCCCTCTTGCAGCAAATGTGATTTTGCAAAGAAGACCACCCAACCAAATAAAACAAGAGAAAAGAAAAAACTATAAGAAGCCCCCCCTTCACATTGAACCAAGGGAGAAACCATGAGGCTGCTACTACTGTTGTTGCTACTACTAGTTGCTAGCTACTAGCTACTGCTGCTAGCTCCTCCTCCTCCTCCTCCTCCTCCTCCTCCTCCTCCTCCTCCTCCTCCTCCTCCTCCTACTCCTCTTGCTACTGCTTCTAATCCTACTACTACTACTGATACTGCTATTGCTACTGCTATTGCTACTCCTATTACTACTATTACACACACACAGATCGGGAGAAAAAGTGTGCCGTGGCCACTTGAAATGTCTTTGGTGTCATGATTTACTAGTCCATTGAGACAATCTTCTCTCGATGACACCAATCAGTATTCTTTCAAATAACATGAGATTTGTTGCCTAAAATCTCTCAAGTCCACTTCACAACAGAAAGTCTTGGTCATTCCCATGAGAATCAACCTCAATTTTGGGTTCTAAGTGTTAGAGAGTGGACTAGAGAGAGAGAAAGAGGAGAGATAAGATTGCAAAAGAGAGAGAAAGTGAGTGATGATGAGAGAGAAAGACAAGAAAGAGAGAGAAGTCATAGAAGCTATGAGCAAGATGGGAGAGAAGGACAGTAATTGTATTAATGTGTCAAAAGATGTGAAAATTACATGTCCTCTCCTTTTATACCAATATTAGTGTGACATGGCATAACATCAATATTATTTGTACACTAAATACTTATTCTTTCCAGCTTCTTACAATCCATCCCTTCCCAAAGGTTTTTTCCCTCAAAAACAAACTTGAAAGACTAAAAAAGGATGGATAGAATAGGGTACTACTCTGTTTTTTATAGCTTTACAAATGGGAAAATGAATGAAAAATGATTGACATATGGACTAAAATAGAAGAACAAGATTAGGTGTCAGTTATATACATGATCAGAATACTTCAAAAGTATATGGAGCCATAAAATCTTCAACTGATAATCTCAAAATAAAGTAGACATCTTGCTGTGTAAATAGACCGTGTTGGACCAAATTTTCCATAACTTCTAGTAGAAGTGTCTAAATGAGGCGTGCTATATATCAATACGTAGCTCTTAAAGAGTACCTTCACCCCATGTAGGTAGCCTAATTCTGAAAATTAGGCACAATAAAAACTTTTCTAAAACAACGTGCTGTCCTGACCCTGTCTACACTAAAACTAGCTCCATAATCAATAGGCTTCAGCCATTAATGTATCCCTTGAGAAAGGAAACTCATCCAATATAGAATTAGGACTCCAAGAAACTTCCTCAAGTGGTAAACCTCTCCATTTGATCAAATACTCCATGATATAACGAGAGCGAAGCTTCTTCTCACACTGACCTATAACGGCCTCTGGGATGTACTAAATAAGACCTTCTTCATCAATAGATGGCAGCTCATCAATTATATCAACTGGATCACCATAGAAAGGCTTGATCTGACTAACATGAAAGACATTGTGAATCTTTGTGTAATAAGGGAGCTCTAATTTGTATGCCAAGTCTCCAATGTGCTTTAGGATCCGATAGGGGCCATAAAATCTGTGAGAAAGCTTATTATTAGATCCATCTTTTAATGTAGAGTACTTAGACTTGGGCACCTTCAAAATAAGACCAACTCTCCTTCTTGGAACTCTAAAGGTTGCCTCTTGTCATCAGCATACATCTTCATTTGGTCTTGCGCTTTCCTAAGATTCATCTTACATTGTTGAAGAAGGGTTTGCATTCTTTCCAACTCTTCCTTCCCATGAGGATTGATTCTTTCATTAAAGATGACTGTGGGTAAGGGCACCTTGTAGCCATACATAGCCTCAAAGTGCGAAACTCCAATACTAGCATGAGTAGAGTTGTAGGCAAACTCAGCCAAGTGTAACCAAGAATCCCCTGAATTTTGGAGACATCATAGCAGAAATGGTGAAGATAAGTCTCCAACCATTTATTTACTCTTTATATCCATCCATCAATTTGCGGATGATAGGCCGTAGAAGGAGCCAATTAGTGCCCATAGATGTGAATATCGCCTGCCAAAATTTACTCATGAACTTTGAGTCTCTATCATGAACAATCACATGTGGTAATCCACGTAGTCTAAAGATCTGCTCCATGAACTAACTGGCCACCTGTGAAGCAATAAACTGAGTCTTGGTTGGAATGAAATGGGCTGCCTTTGTGAGTCTATCCACCACTACATATAATATACTATTCCATCCCTTTTTGGTAGTAGGAAAGCCAGTAATGAAATCCATGGTAATGTGAGTCCATTTACTTGTAGGAATAGGTAATTGTGCAACAAACCTCCTAGCTTATGGGTGCTATCCTTATTCAGCTCTGACAAGGCATACACTTCATGACAAAGTCCTTGACATCTTTCCACAGCCTTTTCCAATAGAAACTTTTATTGATCCTATCATAGGTCTTGAAAACTCCCAGATGTCTATCTAAAGGCGAAGAATGTAGTTCCTCCATAATTTTTCGTGTAAAAGAAAAGGTAAAAGGAATGACAATCTTGCCTTTCAATCAAATAAGGCCATTTTTAAACTGATAATGCGAGTTTTCTTCCATAAGACCTTGCTCCAAGTTCTAAAAAATATGGTTGAATTCTTCATCCAAAAGATAAGCCTCCTATAGTTCTTCAATCCAATCACTATGTAGTTCAATCATGGCTGAAACTTTGCAAGCCCACATACAAGAAAGAGAATCAACCACTATATTGTCTTTGCCCCTCGTATGAGTGATGTCAAAATCATAACTCTGTAGTGTAGCCCACCTACGCTACTTAGGAGTAAGATTGGATTGAGTAAGGAAATACTTAAGAACCCTCTGGCCACTCTGGACTCTGAATCTGGCTGCCATGATGGGACCTAAAATGGGCCGGCACTGGCTATGGCACTAGCCGCGGACCTCATGCATACGACAGACAACCCCACCACACGGCCTCACGGGCCAGGAGCGTCTAAAACTCACTTTGCACTAAATGCTTATGTCGATTTTGCGTTTGTATCCAAATATATAGTCCAATGTTCATCTTCCCTTCTCCTTAGAGGGAGATCCCATAACATATAGGCATAATGCCTCGTAATACACACATGAGGAAGCACCTCTCGGCTAATTTCCGCGGCTCCACTGCGAATCTCCTACACCTCAGGGATTGGCCCCAAGATGCGTTGCTAGCACATATATAACATTCACACAAACTCCACTCTTTCATAATTCAGCGTTCCAGGAGATTTTGATTTTCCTCACAAAACTTTTGCCAACGGAAGCACCCGTCTAAACTTAAAGCTTAGGTTTCCTGTCCTCTCGGCATTGGTCAAAGTTTATCAATCAATTGCAATGTATTCTAGGAGACACCATGTGGCATTCTTGATGCAAGGTGTATGACGATTGTGAGGTGCGAAAAACAGCCCTTTCATGAATTTTAACTAAGTGTTATGTGCTGCGTTGCTTTAGGGGCTAGCACCGGAATTTCCGTGCTGCATACTAGTCGCCTATATTTAATTATGGAACAATCCCTAAATGCTATGCACAAAGAGAAAAATCAAAATTTGTATCTTTTCAGCAATTAGATCATCACACAAACTTCATCCTCCCCCCCTCACTGTTTAGGTGTTGCTGCGGTGCATAGGTGTAAATGGTTGTTTTGTATCATTTTTGTATGTAAAAAATAATAAACAAGTACTATAACACAAAGGACGAGGCCAAAATGAGGCTTGACCTCATGCTTTAACCTTGTCAAACATCCATGCACATAAATCTTATTTTTTCATACTTTTTGAGTGTGAAAATCCCAATTTCCTCTATTTTTTGCTATTTTTTCCTATTTATTATTAATGGAAAATAGGTATTTTCTGATTTATTTGTGTTGACTTATTATTTTGACTGAAACTTAACATTTTCTCTGATTTTATCCCATTTCCACTCCTTTCTCCCAACTCAAAATCGAAAAAAACCACTAATTTCCATTGAAAAATGACATTTTATGGGTTTTAAAAAATTAATAACAGCTCTAAATCATTACAGGTTCTATATTTCTATAGTTGCATCCCTCAAGCATGATGCAAACAAGACTCAAACAAAATTTCATTGCATATGAACAACATTTGGACCATGAAACACAAAAAACAATTAAATTTCTTCATAAAATTGGAGTACACCGCATGTCCTGCGTGTTGTGGGTTTTTTAATAATTATTCTGGGCAGCCCACGGACAGACCAGCAACCATTTTTCAGTGCTGAACCTCTTTTCTTAGCCTTCTCTTCATCTTGAAGCAATTCGATCACAGCCGGACAAGCATTCTTCAGCCCCTCTTCTTCTTGATTTCTTGCATAGGAATTGCCTCTATGCAAGGAGAGAGAAGGAGGAGAGAGAAAGACTGGTTTTTTATCTCCACAACCAACAGCCAATGGAGGAGTGGAGACCAGTGATTGGAAGCATAGATCAAGGGTAGAATAGCCATGAGATCAGTTGGGGGGGTTGCTTGTAGGTGCCATAGCCCCCCTCCTCCACAAATAGAAGAATGGCGCCCTCTCTGCAACAACAGGCGGCGAAAAAAATGTGCCCCCCCTTCCCTCCCCCCCCCCCCCCCCCTCTCCCCATTCTCATGAAAATTTTGGGGGGCTCCCTCAAGGGAGCCACCAAAGGTCACAACCTTTGGGCCATGTAAAGGCTATTCCCACTTGACTTTTTTGGGCTTGGCCTCCCGGGCACTCCCTCTTCCTTGTCCGATACCCGATTTAGGATCCGAAAAATCATGGACATCCGTCTTGAAGTCCTCCACTGCCGGGCATCTCCCAGGGTCTTGTCTGTCATGCCAAGAAATTATGAAAATTCTCCGACCGCCGTCTAGTGGCCCTTTTAAGCACTTTCCGGGCATTGCCGCTTAAAATCATACTGATTGCCATTGCCGCCTTTGACGAAGTCTATTTTCCCCCTGATATTCGTAATTTTTGGGTATTTTTAAGCACTTCTCAACATCAAAAATCATCTATCATTGGCGACCATGGGATAGGGCGACTGAGCCCGTTGAATCCCACGAATAGATCTACACATAAACAACAAAAAGGAGCATCAAGCTAATACAAAAAATACACAACACAACACATCACAGCTCATACCCTACCCCCTGTCAAAACCAAGGCATGAAATCCACGAGGAGTAGGCCTAGCATTATCTGACAGAAAGTCGAAAGCTAGTCACTAACCAACTGCTCCAACACAGTCAAGCTAAAAAAAACTATCAAAGAGGTCGCCCTAAGTGGTGGTCTAACCTACCTTCCTGACTAAGGACAACTCAACCAGGAGCTCCTACTAGGCGAGGACTCCTATAGCCTAATCAAGAAATAGTTTCTTTTAGCACAGTTTTTCTTTTAACCTCTCATTTTCCATACTCGGGCATGTAAAAAGGAGGGAGCTGAGTATGGTGACCCAAGGAGAACAGGGCATTGGCCTCAGGTCCTGTCTCGATACCCAAGAACCTACCAAGCCCTCGCAAGGTGACACTGAATCCTTTTCTAACGCTCACTTTTATTTTTGCTCCAACCTTTCTTTCTTTTCTTCTTTTATGGCAAGTTGTTACCCCAAGGAAGACAAGGCATCGGCCCCGAGTCTTACTCGTCCCCAGGAACCTACCAAGCCTTCGCAAGGCGATAAACAACAGCTCAAGGATTTTTCTTTCCTTTCTTTTCTATTTTTATAGGGGTTAAAACCCCTTTTTACACACCTCCGTATATTCATATATTGTCTTTCAGATCTTTAGGGTTTTGTCTCTTTCCATCATTATTTTAGTCAGCTTCTCTAACTGCCTCACTACTAGCAGGAACTCCTAGAACGGCCGCCTAGTAGGTTTGCAGCCACTAGAGCTCCCATCTAAAATAGGTATTTCAATGCCTGATAATGCCTTGCAAGAGGCAATGACTACTCAGACCTCCCCCAGATATACCTAACCTAAACCTAGGACTTCAAGCCTTGATTTCCGGTCCCCAACAAACAAAAGAAAGTAACCCTCACCCGCACATATATCATTAATTGCTTAAGGGCAAAACTCGCAAAGGGAATGAAACCGCTTGGAATGGCCATAAGAAGCTTCTTCGTAGCAAAGCCTCCTTCCAACGACCTCGTCAACATGTATGGTGCAATCACTAAAATAACAAAGCATTAAACGTACCTGCACCAAACAGAGATAGGGCCCTCTTGGCCTAAAGAAATAGATTATTGAAACTTGAAAACAACTGGCCCTCTTGGCCTAAAGAAATCGGACATTAACTATTTAAAGCTACTGGCCCTCTTGGCCTAATGAAACAAACAAACTAGCTCATAGAGATCCCTCCTTAGAAAAAGGCAAATATATGCAAATACACTCCATTCCAAGGGGAAAAATAGGGCTCTCATCCCTAAACTAAATGCATCAAATTATGGCCCATACCTCCTGCATATATAGCAAGAGGTGTACACATAACATGTCGTCGGATCAACCTATGGGTCCAAGATAATAGTGGTAGATGGGTCTCAGCCACTCTTTGCATTACCCATATCAACCATTGCCTGCCATATAACGTGTGGTCTGATTACATTCCCCACAAGCAACCAGGTCCTATCTCATTATCAATAACAACATCCAGACTAGGACCACAACTGAAAAAGATGTCCTCTTCATAAGCAAAATTAGCTAAGGAATCTGCAAACTAATTCCAATAACGTGGAATCAACTGAAAAGATATGTTCTCAAATTCATCAAGTAGGGTTATAGCAGTTTGATGATACATATGAAGAAGAGGATTTCGGACTGTATATGTCCCATTAAGTTGATTTAAGATCAGCTGGGAATCCCCTTTTATTAGCAACTGCCTAATGCCACCTTTCTTAGCAATATGTAGTCCCGTAATCAAGGCTTTATACTCCGCCATGTTGTTAGTAAATCCTACCCCGAGATAAGCAGCTAATTTCATTATAACTCTACGTTGGGGATCTCAGATAACTACTCCAACACTCCCTTTTCTATTAGGGCCCTTGGACGCTCCATCAAAGTATAATGTATACATCCATAATGGGTTTACACAGCTACCCATCAAGAACTTCCCTATTCGTATTTATGATAGTCAAAGTTCAACATATTTAGAGGATGGACTAACGGCTCCATCGCACCTTCTTCATTAAACTCAACAGGGATGCTTGTCAAGATTTGTAAGCAATGATGGCAGAAAACTTTAATCTCCCACACAAAGGTACCGTCTTCTTGCTCAATCACTTTATATCCCTTGCTCCACCAGATAAGCCTCCCCTGATGATATCTTTGCTCGAGATATGGGTGCTCCAAATAAGGGATTAACTACCCCATCAACCAATTTAAGCTCTCCTGCAGGTCTTTGATCAACCCCAGCATGGACCTGCAATGCATTTTTCTACGTTAGCATATTTAAAAATAATAAGGTTTAATCTTATTAAGATTAACCTTATTCTTAAATTCCACCCCTTGTAGATTAGCTAATAGAACTGTGGACTTATTTTAACCTATCCGAACTATCTTGTAAGGGCCATCCCATCGAGGTTCCAACTTTCTTGGAAATAGCTCCCTACGCGCATCGTAGTATAAAACTAACTACCCCTTTTTAAAAGTATATTTCTTCGCTTTCAGATCATGCAACCATTTCATCCGACGTTTAGCTACCTCCTGGTGCAACAAGCTCTGCAATTTGAGCTTGTCCAAGTGGGCTATAGTCGTAAACCGCTCAAATAGGGTATCTTTATCACCCAGAGAATGATTGATGGTGAATCTAATGGTCGGTAACTCAATTTCTAAGGGCAAGCCACGCTCCTCCCCATAAACTAATTTGAATGGGGTGTGGCCAGTGGCTCGTTTAAACGTCATATTATATGCCCAAACCTCCACATATAATTTTGTATCCCAGCCCCACTTCTTTTCGGAGACTATCTTGGATAAGATACCCACAAGCTGTTTATTGGTACTTTCGACTTGTCCATTTGCTTGTGGATTATAGGGGGTTGTCTTGTTATGCTTGATTTTCCAAGCTTCAGTCAGACTTTTAATCACTTTATTTAAAAAGTTAGTTCCACGGTTTGATATACTATTTCCTTTGGTGGACCAAAACGGCACATGATTTGCTCAAGTAGGAAACTGGGAGTCTCTTTTGCATTGTCTTGCCTCGTCACCCGTGCTTCTGACCACTTTGTAAATTAATCAATTGCTATGATAATATACCTCTTCTGAGTAGTAGACGACGGGGAGATAGGACCCACAAAGTCAATGCCCTACTTCTCAAATGGAAGGATAGCCATGATAGGCGTAAGTGGGAGTTTTCTATTCTCTTTGCTGTCATGTCTTTGACATGTATCACATCTCTTGACGTACTCAAAGGAATCTTGGAAGATGGACGGCCACCAATATCCAGCTCTTAAAGCTTTCTGTACCGTTAACCGCCCAGCGAAGTGCCCTCCACACGCGGAGTCATGGCACTCTTCCAAAATAAAGGGAACCTTGTTAGGCATCACACATCGGTGATAGATATCATCAACACCCTGCCAATATAATGTGCCTGCGATCAAGGAAAATTTCAATGCCTACTATTTAATTTTTCTCTTCTACGATTTTGATAAAGTAGCTCCAATCTCTCCCATAGAAAGATAGTGCGTTATAGCAGCATACCAGGAGGGAATAGACGTCGTATTAATCTTGCACAAAGTCTCCATATCACTTCCTTTAGCCAGACCTCTTTTGGTTCTCCGAAATCCACAAGACACTCTACAATGCCCTGAAGCTTCGGTGGCTTGCTCTTAATCTCATAATCAAATTTCTGCAAAGTGATTAATCACTTTGCTAAACGGTCAGGCGGCTATAGCTTATTCAACAACAATCGAAGCCCTCCCACCTTCGTATAAAAAACCACCCTCTCATAAAGAATGTAGTGCCTAAACTTTTTGGTTGCAAATACCATCGCAAGTCACAACTTCTCCATATAGGTGTAGTTAATTTTTGATATGCCCAACTTTCGACTAGCAAAAGCTATCGGATGGTACCACTTTTCCTCCCAAATTTGAGCTAAACAGCTGTTGATACTATACATGGTTGCTCTACTGAAAACATATAGAACATTTCGCCCCTTTTTGGTGCTTTGGCAAGCTCCTGCTTCACATCATCAAAAGACACTTTTTAAGCATCACTCCATGTAAATTGACAGTTAAAGGACAATAGGTTTGTCAACGGCAATGTTCTTTCTGCCAAGGCATTGATAAACCTCCGATAATACCCTACTGATGTTGACAGAAAGCTATGCACTTCCTTTGGAGTACGTGGCGGACTCATGGCGACTATGACCTTGATCTTTTCAGGATCAGTCGCAATCCCTACAGAACTGACCACATGGCTTAACAAGAGCCCATAAGGGACTCCGAAGATGCACTTTCGTGGGTTAAGAGCTAGGCAAAATTGTCTACAATGCTCAAAACACTTGCGCAAAATGATCAGCTGTCTATTCCTTACGGTGGTTGCCCCCAGATCGTCAATGAATACTTTTAGCTCCTCTGGGGAGATGTCACCAAAGGTCTTGTGAGCTGTTCTTTGCCATGAACCAGGTGCATTTCACAACCTCAATGCCATCACATGGTACACGAAGGTACGGAGGACTATAATAAACGAAGTTTTTAGCTTGTCTTGCTCAGCAATCGCCATTTGGTTATACCCTGCAAAGCAGTCCATAAACGAATAGATTTCCCTACCCTCTAGTTGATCCAAAATTTGGTCAATAAATGGCAATGGGTAGTAATCTTTAACAGTCTGCTTATTCAACTCTCTAAAGTCTACACAAAGACGGATTTGATTATTATTCTTCTTCCTGATCACAACTGGTGAGCACCATTCTGTATGTTGAACAGGGAATATCAAACCTGCTTTACGCAACTTTTGTAGTTCCCCGTACAACCCATCCTTTAATTCAAAAGGCATACGCCTTACTTTCTGACGTACAAGGTGGGTACCTTCCTTTACAAGAATAGTATGCGTAGCTAGACTGGGAGGAATACCCCAAAGTTCGTCATAGCTCCAAGCAAAAATGTCGCGAAACTCTTGAATTAAGGACACATAATCCTCTCTTTCTTCCGAACTAAGCATGGACCCTAATTTAATTGGCCACGAATCATTTAGCGTACCAAGATCCAGCTCAATAACGTCCACGTCTCTTATTCGATCATGAGGCTCTATCGGCTCATTCAAAGTTATCTGATAAATATCCTCTGTAGTGGACCCTTCCTTAGATCCATCACTCGATGACATCTCACTACCAGATGGATCATCTATTGTTTCTAGTTCAGTGGAGGATAGTGGAGCTCTCTCACTCTGAGGAGACTCAAGGTAAGCATCCACTATTACACGATGGGCACCTCGATCTAGAATCACTCGACCAGCGGGTATATCGACTTGACAGTCTGTCCATAGAATCCATGGCCTGCCTAGCAAAACCTGATAGTTAGGACCTCCTGCAAACCTTATCACCCTAAAGTCCAGATAGCATTCCACGCTCACAACTATAACATGAACCTTAGTAATGCAACCTTCTGGTTGTCTTAGACTATCATCAGCCATCCTAAGAAGTGTGGAGCCATCTTTTTGGATCTCTAGACCTGTCTCTCTCTCTCTCTCTCTCTCTCTCTCTCTCTCTCTCTCTCTCTCTCTCTCTCTCTCTCTCTCTCTCTCTCTCTCTCTCTCTCTCTGTGCATTAGGTCCTGTGTTTGATTCCTATTCGCTTGAGCTACCATGCGCTAGAATTCTCGCATCTCTATATCTTGTCGCAATTTCCTAGCTTGTTGCTCCTGGGTTGTAGGTTGCAATGATCTGTAGCACCTTGCATGCTAATTTCCTCTTCTCCTTGAGGTCTGTGTGATGATATCCTCTGATGGCCTACCATGGTGGTCCATTCGGGTTTGGAGATCATATTTACTCACCATTTGCTGGATTTCAATTGGAAAATCCCCCAAGTCAAGCTCATTGCTTCCATGAGTTACACTAGTTTCTGCCATATCTAGGCCTCTTGCTCCACCAAGTTATTGCTCTAGTTGGTCGAGTTGGGTAGTCTTGCACCTCCAATGGTGTCAATCCTTCTACGTGTTTGGCTCTCTGTGTCGAGTCTCTCTCTTGGTCCTATAGATCGGGATTCTTGGTAGCCCATCTAAGTCATTTGGGGGTTGCCTCCTAGTGGTGGGTTCATTCTGCTTATTATATCTGGGTGTGTTTTTTTCTTTATTACAAACAACCCTTGACTTATGTACACTTCGAGTGTGCATGGTTTTTTTCGTGCACTGTGCAAATTCAAGATATTCATTTTGTAAAGTGCACTTCAAGTGTCAAAAACAGTGTGGGGTGCGAATGCAGGATGACAAATGTAGCTCTCTCACTCCCTTGTATGTTTTCGGCCAGGTATGCCTCCAGGTTCATTTGCTAGCTGCTCTCAGGGATCTTTAGGGTCTCTACTATATCTTTCAGCTTGGTCAAATCATAATCATGGTCTACAAGTTGATTTGTAGCTCTAAGTAGGTTGGGCAGCTAGTGAGTCAGCTAATGCTTTTCAGCATGATCGAACCAATCTTCCCCCACTCTAGCTATGCCCAAAGGTTCTACTATATACCCTATACACAGGATTTTCTTGAATTCCTTGCGTACTCCTGGAGAAAGTTTAATCAATTGCAAGAGATTCACATCTGGTTTGACTTTGCAAAGGGAGCTTGCTAGATCAAAGTCGTGGTAGTTAGCCAAAGTTCTCTTCTCACGCCACACCATTCTCTCATTTGGTCTTTCCATCGGCTTTGGTGCCTCTTTTTTAGCCTTTACCTTCTTTCATGGCAATCCTTTATCCTCCTCAGGATCGACTTTACTATAGATCTTAACGGTCCACTTTCCTTATCAAGATTCAGGACTCACTTTTCCCCTAGCACCTTGTTTGGGGCTTCCCTCGACAGGTTTTATAATTCCTTTGTCACCCTCTTTAATCTTTTGACCTCTTGTTATAGCTCGTAGATTAGAAGTTTCAGCATCATTGACACATATAGCCTCAATAAGGCTGACTCCACTGCCATGAGGTAACTCCTCTACAACAACCTTTCCTCTTTGCAGTATTTGCCTTAGTCCATCGTCTTGCTGGAGATTATTCCCTTATGCGCAATGGTTAACTGGACCTAGTTGTTTACTCCCTTGTTGGAGAGAACTGATCTTACTCCAACAGATATCAGCTAAGTGGCCAGACTTCTTGCAAATCTCACATTTGACATTCGGGCAATTCCTAGGGAAATGTTTGCCCCCACACCACTTACAGCTGAATCTTGAGGGCCCACCCTCTTCAGGGCGTCGACTCCCTATCAAATTCTGTTGCTTCTTAAGAAAATTGACATCCACAGCTATTTGTCGATACTGTTCAGAGATCATATCAGTGTAGTGCTTGATCATGTCCTCAACTTCACCAAGGACATTAGAAGCACTCGACTCATAGCTGTGATCGTCAATCTGTCGTCCCATGAACCTAACGACTTGATTAGGAATCGGCCGCTGACCACCAACTGGGACAACATTAGGATTCATTGTTTGGTTTCCCCCACTATTTAGCGAGGCCGCCTGACTAGCCATAGGCATAGTCATGCTAGGAGGAGCTGGTAACATAGGCAAATTCGACATGATACTCCCTCTGCCACTCGTATTTAACATGGAGTCCCCTTGACTCCCATTGGTCAAGGCCAAATTATTGCGATTCCAATTTATCCTTGCTGCATAAGCCGCTTGCAAGCGCGACTCTACTCCTTCTGCTTGGGTAACAGCAATGTCAATATCGGCCAAGGCAACACTACTCAACTGCACTTGGATATTAAAATCCAATCCATGTAAGAAATATTGCAACTGTGCAGCCGCTAGAATGGGAATATAAGCGTTAAGTTTGCGAAGAACTTGCTTTAGTTTCTTGGCATATGCCTAGACATTCTCATTTGGCTCTTGGCATGTTATATTCAGAATATGCAACTAATATTGCCCACCCTTCTCAGGGGCAAACTCTCTATGGAAAGCCGTAAAGAATTGGGCACTGCTAGTTATGGTTCCGGCTTCTAGACCATGATACTACACTACCGCTCTTCCTTTTAACGTCATGTTGAAGAACATCATTAGGTGTCCTTCGTCTTGGATTCGATAGTTGAACATGAGCGTTTAAAACTCCTTAATGTGGAGTTCTCCATCTTCTTCTGCTACAACCGAATTGACAACAGGAGTTTGTGTAGGCAACACTACACCCCCACTTGTTGTGGGTTGATTAACTGGAAATAGGGAAGTATCAAGACTTCCACTTGCACTCAAAGAGCTATTCGTAACACATAGATTACTAGAACCACTACCACTTATGCGTAACGGGATGCTCCTTTGAGGAGCATAGCATCTTACAATCTCCAACTGCCGTCTAGCCCTCTCAGCACGTTCTGCTTTTTGTATTTCGGCTTGACGGTCCTTGTTAGAGGACATAAACCTACTATTTGATCCCTAAAAACCCTAGATTTGAGAACCGCCACTTATTGGCAGCTCCCGACAAAGGCACCACTAATGGAACCTAAAATGGGCCGGCATTGGCTATGGCACTAGCCGGACCTCATGCATACAACAGACAACCCCACCACACGGCCTTGCGAGCTAGGAGCATCTAAAACTCACTTTGCACTAAATGCTTATGACAATTTTGCATTTGTATCCAAATATGTAGTCCAATGTTCATCTTTCCTTCTCCTTAGAGGGAGATCCCATAACATATAGGCATAATGCCTCGTAATACACACATGGGGAAGCACCTCTCAGTTGATTGTCGCAACTCCACTGTGACTCTCCTACACCTCGGGGATTGGCCCCAAGATGCGTCGCTAACACATATATAACATTTGCACAAACTCCACTCTTTCATAATTCAACGTTCCAGGAGATTTTGATTTGCCTCACAAAACTTTTCCCAACGGAAGCACCCGTCTAAACTTACAACTTAGGTTTCCTATCCTCTCAGCGTTGGTCAAAGTTTATCAATCAATTGCAATGCATTCCAGGAGATACCACGTGGCATGCTTGATGCAAGGTGTATGACGATTGTGCACAACCATTTTATAATTAAAAAACCAGCCATATGAGGTGTGAAAACAACCCTTTCATGAATTTTAACTAAGTGTTATGTGATGTGCTGCTTTAGGGGCTAGCACCGGAACTTCCGTGCTATTAGTCGCCTATATTTAATTATGGAACAATCCCTAAATGCTATGCACAAAGAGGAAAATCATAATTTGTATCTTTTCAGCAATTAGATCATTGCACAAACTTCATCCCCCCCCACCATTTAGGTGTTGTTGCGGTGCATAGGTGTAAATGGTTGTTTTGTATCATTTTTGTATGTAAAAAACAATAAACACGTACTATAACACACAGGATGAGGCCAAATTGAGACTTGACCTCATGCTTTAACCTTGTCAAACATTCACATACATAAATCTTATTTTACCATATTTTTTGAGGGCGAAAATCCCAATTTCCTCTATTTTTTGCTATTTATTATTCATAAAAAATAGGTATTTTTTAATTTATTTGTGTTGGCTTATTATTTTGACTGAAACTTAATATCTTCTCTAATTTTATCCCATTTCCACTCCTTTCTCCCAACTCAAAATCGAAAAAAACCACTAATTTCCATTGAAAAATGACATTTTATGGGTTTTAAAGAATTAATAACGGCTCTAAATCATAACGAGTTTTGTATTTCTATAGTTGTAGCCCTCAATCATGATGCAAAAAAGACTCAAACAAAAATTCATTGCATATGAACAACATTTGGACCATGAAACACAAAAAACAATCAAATTTCTTCATAAAATTAGAGCATACCGTGTGTCTTGCGTGTTGCAGGTTTTTTAATAATTATTCTGGGCAGCCCATGGACTGAAAGCAACCATTCTTCAGTGATGAACCTCTTTCCTCAGCCTCCTCTTCATCTTGAAGCAATCCGGACAAGCATTCTTCAACCCCTCTTCTTCTTGATTTCTTGCACAGGAATTGCCTCTATGTAGGAGAGAGGGAGGGAGGAGAGAGAAAGACTGTTTTTTTATCTCCACAACCAAGCAGCCAATGGAGGAGTGGAGAACGGAGATTGGAAGCATAGATCAAGGGTAGAATAGCCATGAGATCAGTTGGGGGGTTGCTTGTAGGTGCCATAGACCCCCTCCTCCACAAATAGAAGAATGGTGCCCTCTCTACAATAGGCGGCGAAACAAACGCCCCGACCCATTCTCACAAAAATTTTGGGGGGCTCCAAAGGTCACAACCTTTGGACCATGTAAAGGCTATTCCCCCTTGACTTTTTTGGGCTTAGCCTCCCGAGCACTCCCTCTTCCTCGTCCGGTACCCGATTCAGGAATCCGAAAAATCATGGATGTCCGTCTTGAAGTCCTCCACTACCGGGCATCTCCCAAGGTCTTGTCTCTCATGCCAAAAAAGTATGAAAATTCTCCGACCGCCCTCTAGTGGCCCTTTTAAGCACTTTCCGGGCATTGCCGCTTAAAATCGTACTGATTGCCACCGCCGCCTTCGACGAAGTCTATTTTTCCCCTGATATTCGTAATTTTTGGCTATTTTTAAGCACTTCTCGGCATAAAAAATCATCTATCATGCCATATAGGTAATGGTGTCATTTCTTTATATGTAAGCTTATGGCTCTCAAAGGCAATCATCCATGCTCCTATAACAAAACAACCCCAATGCCATGGCCACTGGCATCACACTGTATGGTAAATTCTTTGGAGAAGTCCGAGCATACTAAGATAGGAGCAGAAGTAATGAGTTCCTTTAGCTGGTTGAAGCTACTATCTGCAAGAGCATCCCAAAAGAAAGCCTCCTTCTTCAACCTGTCAATCAAAGGAGCTACAATAGCCACATAATGCTTGATGAATCTGCGATAGAATGAAGATAGACCAAGGAATCCTCTAAGAGAAGTAGTAGTAGTGGGTGTTGGCCAATCTTTTATACATTGCACCTTCTTAGGATCAGCATGTATCCATTTTTCACTGACAATATGTCCCAAGTATTCCACTTCAGTCTGCATGAAAGAACATTTCTTCTCCTTAGCAAAAAGCTTGTGATGTCTCAATACATCAAAAACCCTCCTCATATGTGTTAAGTGATCCTGTAAAGTCTTACTGTAAATCAGAATGACATCAAAGAACACCAAGACAAACTGAAAGAGGAAAGGCTGCAAAATCTTATTCATCACGTTCTTGAAGGTAGTTGGAGCATTTGTAAGCCCAAATGGCATCACTAAGAAATGATAGAGCCCTCGATCAATCCTGAAAGCAGTCTTGACTTCATCACCCTCTCGCATGCGAATCTGATGATACCTTGACCTCAAATCAATCTTCGTAAAGAACCGAGCCCCCTTGAGCTCATCAAGCAAATCATCAATCCTCTTCTCTATGATCTTATTAAGATCCCTATAGTCAATGCACATTCTGAAAGATCCATCTTTCTTTTTGAGTAACAAAACTGAAGATGCATAAGGTGAAGAACTTGGTTCAATGAATCCCATCTCAAGAAGTTCCTTGATTTTCTTGGCTACTTCCTGTCGCTCACACTTAGACAATCTGTAAAGTGGCTTATTGATTGTCTTTGAGTTGGGCTCCAAATCAATAGGGTGATCTACTGGTCTCTTGGGAGGTAATGAAGTAGGCACCTCAAACAAATCCCTATACTCCTCAAGAAGAGCTGTTAAGGCTGGATGACTTACTGAATTATTGGATTGATCTTGTATCTCTTTATTCAAATGCAAAACAAATATTTGTGAATGACTCTTGTACTCCCTTTTGAGTTGTTGAAAAGTGATAAGCTGAAAATCTAATCTACTAGGAATTCCCTGTAAATGGATGAGCTGTCTATTGAAGATAAACTCCATATACAACTATGAGAAATCCATAGTGATTTTGCCTAATGTCATCAACCAATCACAACCGAGTACAATGTCTATAGGCCCCATTTCCAAAGTAATCAGGTTTACTTTTGCTTCAAAATTTTCAGCCAGCTGTAAAGAAACCTGTGGGCATATTTGTGTCGTGATTTCTTCTTCACCATTGGCCACTTGGACTCTAATGGGTTGGTGTAAATCAATGGGAATACAATTTAGCTTGTCCGTAGTGGACTTATTCACAAAACTATGGATACTACCACTATCTATCAGGATGAATACATCCTTTCCATGAATGTTACCCTTCATATAGAGTGTATTAGGGCTCTTAGAACTTGTCCAAGCATCCATGGAAATAGAACAACTAGTGGTAGCAAGTGGCTCATGACAAGTCCCACTTGGAGCAAAAGGAACACTTTCACCTAGATAAAAAGGAAAATAATCGGCTGGATCATAGAAATACTCTTGCTCAACTTCTTCCTCAAGATCTTCATTTTCAGCATTAAGTGCAATTGCATTAGCTTCATCAATCTCATCTTCAGGATCCTCAAAGACTAACATACTCTGAAGCTTGGGTTTGATATTTTTGTATACACATTTTGTGGCATGATCAGGTGTATACTTTTCCCCACACTTGAAACATAAGCCTTACTCCTTTCTATCTTTGTATATATCCATAGGAATAGACTTAGGATTCATGTTGGCTGAAATGGATTTATTCTTGCTGTCCCCTGTTTGAAGTCAATTCTAGGACTATTTGCTATCTTGAAATTACTTTGAGGTCTAGAACGATTGAATGGTGGATAAGTTGGCACTCTTAAGCCTCCACTTGGCACATGATTGCTACCATAATTGTTATCAACTTGCCCCTATTCTAAAATAGTCCTTGGCTGTCCAAAACCAAGCTGAAATGAAGATTCTCTTCTATATTTTCTTCCATAGCGCCTGTAAGCTCAATAGCCTTAAAGAGAGAAGTAGGGTTTTGTGCCATGACATCAACTGGATAAAGATGGATCTAAACCATACATGTACTTGTGGAGCTTAGCCTCATCCCTGATGCTTTCTACATACATGGTTAGATTGAGAAATCGGTTAGTGTACTCTCTTACACTTAGGCCTCTTTGCTCCAAACCATACCATCTCCATGCCAATTTCTCTTTTTTAAGAAGTGAGACAAATACTTCAGCCAGAAGTGCCTTGAAAGCTTCCCAATTCTCTACAAGTATGTTTTCTCTTTTTATATACCTCCACCAAGTATGGGCAAATCCCTCCAAATGCAAAGAAGCAAAATGAATCTTCATGTCATTAGTTTTGGGGAATATGTCAAAGTAAGATTCCATCTTAGAGGTCCACTCCTCTAAATCAAATGGTGAAGATGACTGACCATTAAACTTGGCTAAAATGATCTTGTCTTTCAGCTCTCTTTCATGGAATGGTTGTTGTCCCAAAATAGACTAATCATGAGTGCTATGCATTGAACCCCCAAATTGAGATGAAAATCTCCCAATAGGTGGCTGAGAACCACTATGCAATCTTCCTGTTGGTAGAGGACCCCTAGGAAGTTGAGTACTCAGCCCAAAAGCTTGAGAGTTGGCTCCATTGAAACTTCCCAAATAGGCATCATGCCTTTGTGAAGTCTCACCTACTTCATATTGGCTATTTGGGATGCCTCTTTGTCCAATAATTCCATGACCATGACCATTTTGGTTAGATGGCTAAAGTGGGACTGAAGGCTCACTGTTTGAATAAGCTTTCTCCTTTACTTCTTTAGATTCCATTTGCATTTGCATCCATTGGGATGACATAATTTGAGCATTGGATTCCACCAACTTGTCAATAGAAGCCTTTGTTTGAGTTGTTGAATCCACTAACTTCTCAATGGAAGACTTCCTTTTATTAGTAGACAAAACTATTTGCTCCATTCTTGATAATAGGGCCTCATGGCGTTCTCAATGCTTGTGTTCATATACACACAAGGTATCATTGACTACTGATTTCCCCTTGGTTTTGAGGCTCTTTAGGGATCTCTTGGGGTACATTCTCTAACATGGAATATCTAATTTGCTGAGCATAATCGTCCTGGACCTTATTTTTACCCTTATGCCCTGCCATAATAGTGCAGTCTTGCAGTACCCCCTGTCAAAAAAATGGCTATAACTTTGGCTAGGGAACTTCGATTCCAAAAGATTTTAGTTCAAATCAAAGCCAAGTATTCCCTCTTCAAGATGAGGTATATCATGCTATAATATATTTAGGATAGAAAATTTTGCAACTCTTTGAGTCTGAACTGTCCAGGTCTGCACCCTGTTTTAACCTGTGAATGACCTATTTTGAATCTGCAAGGTAAAATAGTAACCCCAAATGGCTACCAAACCTTGTAGAAGGCTGAGCAGGACCTGTGGGTACCCTGTAGTACCTGCATTTGTACTTCAATAATGAATTTTGTACTTGTATGGACCTGTAAATGCCCTGTACTGTCCTGTAAAATCCTTGTTTTACCCTGTATTGATCCTGAAGATACTGGAGCCTTTGAAAACTCTTCAATCTTCAATTCTCCACTCGTTGTACCTATGTGAGGGATAAAATGGCATGACAGGCTTCCCACAACGGGCTCCGAATCATTGGGAGGTGGGC
The DNA here is from genome assembly GCF_053477565.2 of Lygodium microphyllum. Lineage (NCBI taxonomy): Eukaryota > Viridiplantae > Streptophyta > Polypodiopsida > Schizaeales > Lygodiaceae > Lygodium > Lygodium microphyllum. The sequence continues at coordinate 101,081,869 of NC_141151.1, forward strand.
AAAGTTCCCCCCGACTCGGTTGGTTGCACCCCTTCGAGATCTTTGACTTTTTCCTTGGTGGGTATATCAACATGGCAATGGCATTCTATTCTAATCAATCAGCATGAAATTCATTAGTGAAATATTCATTCAGCCCCTTTCATGAGATGCAAATGAATGAAATATGGAAAATTTGGATAAGGAGAGGGTCTTACCAATGCAATTCAGTGACTCACTGATTGCTTTAGTACTTATCCTTTTTACAATATTTCAGCTTGGACAAAAGAATTCAACCAAAAAAGTCAAGGTTATAAATCAAAGTTGGCAAATGATACCTATGATGAGATTATGATTGAATCAATACCGAAATTCAATGGAATAGGCTGAGATTAATGAAAATAATACTAATCTATGATCTATTGATCAATTCAAAGAATTAATTGATCAATAATCTCTCATCAACAAGTGAAAAAGGATTAGCAAGTGAATTATTGAGAGATTTTAGAGATTAAACAAGAGAAATACATTGATTAAGCTTGAAGAGGATGATAGATGTCAGCTCCAATCCCATTGATGAAAGAATTCTTCAAAATCCACCATGAAGCTTGAAATATCCATTAAATCACTCCATATGAGCTCCAATATGATCGAATCCGTGAAGAATCAATGCCTCGAGCTTTCTTGAACACTTGAATACCAAAGATTCAAGCCTCTTGAAGGAAAGCCCCAAAATAATCCTTCAATATGAGCTCCAATGTCCTCCACAAGCTAAAATCTTTGCAATTTGTTAAAGAATCCTCACTGGAATGGTACCACTGGTTGAATTGATGAAGAATACTCAAGAAATTGTTGAAGAATGAAAGCTTGGGCTAAAGCTTTCATGGCTGCCCATGGATTATTCATGTAGGGTTTCAAGAGAGAGAAAGGATGAAGAATATAGCCCCATTTTGGAATCTACACATCAGAGAGTTGAAGTAAACAATGCCAAAGATCATTAAGAAGCATCAGTGTTGGAGATTAGCTGAAGATTAGTGAAGAACGGGCTGAAAAAAATCAGTGCAAATTTTGGGCTACTGTCCTGCACACGTGATTGTTCCTCCAATCATGAAAATTGTGTTCAACCTGTAGCATTTGATACCTAGAAGACCATTATGCATGCCATTGTTGAAGGAGAGCAAGGATCTGTGAATAAAGAGAAGATCTATGCTGAAGAACTCCATGGAATCTTGGCCAAAGCTTGGAGAAAGAGGAAAGGAAGACCTCTTTTGAAAAGTAACCACAGTTTAACCCTAAACTAAGCGCAATTAACTCTCCTTTACCCTAGTTACCTCCAGTTTTGCATGAAATTTGATGACGACCTGCTACTTTAGTCATCCTCTGCCATATTTGACCTTGGAAATCTCCAAATGTAGTATTTTACTAACTGTAAATGGTCTGCAACCCTCCACTAGTCATTGTCTTTACCAAGTACTTGTCTGAAATTGATTTTTAATGGAGAATATAGAACTAAAAATAGAAGGAAAAATGGATCAAAGACCAATGCTCTGATACCACTTGTCAGAGAGTGGACTAGAGAGAGAGAAAGAGGAGAGAGAAGATTGCAGAAGAGAGAGAAAGTGAATGATGAGGAGAGAGAAAGACTAGAATTGGAGAGAGAAAGACAAGTAAGAGAGAGAAGCCATAGAAGCTGTGAACAAGATGGGAGAGAAGGACAGTAATTGTATTCATGTGTCAAAAGATGTGAAAAATTACATGTTCTCTCCTTTTATACCAATGTGAATGTGACATGGCATAACATCAATATTATTTGTACACTAAATCCTTATTCTTCCTAGCTTCTTACACTAAGTAAACTAAGGTCACCTATCCAGATTCACTAGCATCGATCTTTGAGCAACTGCTTGTGCTAGATTGCCTGATGACTTGTATCGCACTTGCTTCAAGGGGAGTGAGAACAAAGCGAGAATATGGGTATATCGTCCCCTCTACTCATAGGGCAAAGTCTCACTCCATTTCCCAAAAATGATACAGAGTCAAAGTTCTAACTGATTCTATGTGGTCAATATTTCCTATGCTATAAAGCATCAAATTGTAAGAAGTTCTCGGCTTATCGAGACCCACCCTACCTTAGGGCAGATTTGTTAGGAGTCACACCCTCCTATTTTTCTTGGTTGGGTAGTTATAGTTATCTACTTGACTAACACATTTATATTGTACACATAAAATAATTTCCCTTAATTTATTTTTTTTCCTTTGGAAAATAACTTCTTTACTTAATAGAAAATATTATTCAAGTTTTCACCTTCTTCCCTTATGAAAGAATGACAAAGGCCTTTATTTTACCAAGATTTCTGCCCCTAACTAGTACTGGGGGCCTTTAGGAAATCAATTCTCAGTCACGCAAAGGTTCAAACAATTCCTAGGAGTCTAAGAGTTTAATGGCCAAAGCTCCCCTAGCACCCTCAACTCCTACCCAAGAATCCCCCTATGGAGTGATCTCTCACCATTGGGTTCGATCCAAACTCTTTGAGGTGGCAAATCAATCCCTCTTGTTGAAGGGATCCACAGCTAGTGTGGAAAGATCTAGTACGCTTTTCTTTTATCTTGTTGTAAGTTTGGTATATTAGAATTTTGATCAATTCAATCAAACTTTCTAAGTGCATCAAATAACTTGTATGTACCTTTCACAAATACAAGCACTTCTTTTTTAATAAATAATTCTATACAAAGTAGGAAGGCAATCAAAGTAAGGTTTTTAACTTAGCAGCAATTCTTTCCAACTTGGTCTTATCCCCTTCTTGCATTTCTCCTAGTTTCCTTTAGAATTTCTAAGTTATTCGCATGGTTAGTATTAATTTTTCTAACTTATTTTGTTCCTTGCTCATAATCTTCCTTAGTCTACCTTTGTTGAAGTTTGGTCAATTGATCTTATTATGAGTCTTGACTATTTTCTATACTCCTATGTCTTGAAAAATAGTTAAAACTTTGTTTTTTTGTGGAAACCAAGTTGGAACCTTGGAATCTCAAAAAAATTTAACAATTTTGGAAGCTACGTAAGTCAACAAGGCGAGTATCTCCCCTAGGAATTTTTACCTTCTATTTTTTTGAAGGAGGATTATATCATCTTTTCGGTTGCTTCATTACCTAGGGTTCGTATTTTCACTTAGACATATTGGAAAAGTGAGTTGATTCAAATATCCTAGGCTCTAATAGCTACTTATGCTACATTAATAATTTACAATGGCTAAGTATGAATTCTAATAATTTTGAATTAATTAATAATGGTGGAATTTTCTCTATTAAAGATGGTACTTCAATTCAACAAGTTTAATGACCTACTTTAATTTTCTTAAATCACTCTACATGACTCATAAATGCTAAAAAAATATTTCTCTATATTTACATAATTTATAAATGCCAAGAAAATATTTCTCTATATAATTACTTGATTTCTAAATTATTTTATATTTTTTAATTATCCTCTTTAAATTAAAATTTAATTTATTTTGATGCACTTTTATTAATATGCAACTATTCAATGCATTACGATGCCGTGTAATCTCATTCTGCCTTTCAAAAACTAAAAATCTAAATTAATAGCTCCTAATTTATTTAATTTTTATTTTTTATATTTATTAAGCTATATATTCTTCGTTAAATATTTAAAAATGTTTTTCTTGAATTTCTAATCTTTGTATTGAATAAATTTAATCTTTGAAAGAACATGGGATGGAGTTGCATGTGATGGCATGTTACCCACATTCGCAACCGTGTTTGTAGCTCTTGCACTCTCTACTCTAGAATATCATCTCTTTGGGGCCATCACAGAATTGGGAGTCTTCATACACTAGCTTCCAAACTTTGTCAGTCTTGATTAGAGGCTTCGAGTGGCTAGCTTGCAGAGAGAAGGAGAAGGTGGAGTTTGGATCACTAAGAATTGGTAATTGGGCCCTTCTTGTTGAGAGCAGCATGTATCGTTACTCTTTCCATATCCACTTCCAAAGTGGGATCTTCACCTTAATCTATTCTTTTGTCCCTTCACTTGAAGGATACTTTAGCAACTTTTACTCTTATGGTTGAAACAGCTTGATTTTGGCTACAAAATTGTCCTTAATAGATTGATTGGTCTAACTTTGGGCATTGTCTTTTGAAGTGGTTGGGTTTGTTGCAATGGAAATACATTGGTGCTTTCTTGTTGCCAACTGCAGGTATATTAAGTTTCTAAGGACACTTGTCTTGGCATTGGCCTTCTTCCTTTGACAGATTTGGTATTGTCCTGGGATCCTTTTGGCATATCCTCATGGTCCTTTGTATGGAGAACTTAGTCCCAAAAATTTTCCACTTTTGGATGTTGTTTGAAGTTCCTAGATAATGGGCCTTGCTCGAATTAATGTATCTTGTAGATCACATGGGCATATTGCTTCGAGATGGGTATCCAATGGAGGGTTTAATCCATGGCAAAACTTTGACACCTCTCTTGGGTGATGTACAGACGAGGAATACTTCAAAAGGGATACAAACCTAGAATAGTCGAGATGTTAACCCCGATGTGAGATAGAAAAAAAGAAAATTCAAAATAGAGAATAATTCGAAAAAAGGCATCTCAACAAATGAATAAGAGAGGAAAGGACAAAAGCACAAAAGGTCAAGTTGAAGGTAAAGGTGCATTTTAAAAGGCAAAGCCATCACAAAAATTTTGTAAAAGAGTTCTAGGCTCCTTCCTATGCAATTTGTAAAATCTAGAAGGGCATAGGTTAAGAAATAAGGCAACAAGAAGGGAATAGGGAAAGATGAATTTAGCACGATGCTCGATCATGTAAAAAAGGGGATGGGTGCCCAAAGGATGTAGGGCTTGTATATAAACTCAAAAAGTGAATGAGAGGCTTATTCTTTGGTGTGTGGCTAAAGTGGCTTCTTCTTCCTCTCCCCTTCTCTCCTTCTTGCTTGTGTGTGCTTGTGCTTGAGAGAGGAAGTGTGAGAGGGTGAGGGAGTGAGTGTGTGAGGGTGAGGGACCATGGTAGAGAAGATCTACATCTCCTCTCTTCTTCTCTTCTCTTCTCTTCCCTTGACCCACACACGGCTATGGAGGATGGAGTTCGAAGGAGGAGGCTTGAGGTTGCTTGAGCTCGCAACTAGGATCATGGAGCTATCCAAGTGCTTGCAGGAGGACGCCACTCATTCGGGAATCAAGATAAGCTTACTACACCTATGGGATTGGAGGCATGTCAACTAGGTGAGAGATAGCCATTAGAACTCGCTTGAAACACTTGAACAATAAGTGGTTTGTGGGTCTTGGCAATTAAGCATGAGCTCCCACTACATTTTGGTTATGTTGACAGGACCAACGGATTCAGGCTTGAGCACTTCCATGCTTCAAATTGAGCATCGAAGTAGGGTTCGGGTGCTTGATGTAGGTAGGAGATTTCGAAGTTTAATCTTCAATACAAGTAAGTATTTTGGGTTTTGATGATTAGCAAGTAGGACGAATCATTTCAGTACTTGAGTTGGGATTTGTGTTGCATTTGGAGGAGGATGGGATCGAGAGATCAAACCAAATCGCTTTAGGGTTGCTACTATAAATAGGTCCAAAACAGGGTAGAAACAGGGTTGAAATCCATTGACAAGGCATGAACACTAACAGGGTAATAATTGGGCATTGGAACAAAGGTTTAAGACCCAATAAAAGGGGGGTCAAGGCTCATTTTTAGCTTCAGCAGTGAGAGAGAGAGAGAGAGAGAGAGAGAGAGAGAGAGAGAGAGAGAGAGAGAGAGAGAGAGAGAGAGAGAGAGAGAGAGAAGGGTGAGTTTTCGGACCATTTTAGGTATATACAAACCTTGCCCCTTGTCCATTCTTGCATTTTGGAGGTGTGTTACTTTATATGTAGTGAATCGACACCACGAATTGAAATCATGCCATAGTTGTTGCATTGTCGGAATCAAACTAGTCGTCACAATACGATCCCCAAAATCAGACTCAAACATCCGATTTTGGATAATTGGATGGTCCAAATTTGACAATCAAATGCTTGGACACTACTCAACCCATCCAATTAGATGCATAGCTTGTCTAATATTTGGATTATTGGCCATCTAACACTCGGACTTATGAAAATCGGAGACCCAAAATTGGACCACCTGGGAATTGGACGCATCAAAATCTGACAAAACAAATATTAGACTACCCACGCTCGGAACGTCCGATCTGGGAATCAAACCCTATCAAATCAAAACAAAGGTTGATGGTGAAAATTGAATGATCCACTGCATCTTGAGCAGCAGAGCATCTTTTGTAACAGGGAAACCTTCTGGTAGCCTTCCAGACACGTCAGATGGCTCGTGGAGCCTCTTGACTATATACAGTGAGACCTACAGACCTAGAACCAATGCCAAAGACAGAGACAGAGAGATAGAGAGAGAGGCATAGTTAACACTGAGTGAGCTCCTTATGAAGCGGCTCATTGACAATACATTAGCAGAGCAAAGCACGGCAGCCTTGGCAACCTCATTGTTGCCAGATTAGGGGTCACACAGGGCTCCAAGAGCAAATTGAAAATCCCTGCAATCGCAAAGTAGCAACAAATATCAGCCAGGCAATGACCCGTATAGTTTCATAGAGCAATTCGAGCAGGTCTACGAGGCTAATGGCCTCACTAATCTTACTTAGTGTTCGCAAGCTTTCGGCCTGTGCGTAGGTGATAAGGGTAGGACATGGTACACAAGCTTGGGCGATGCAGAACATAACAAATTCAACAACCTCAAGAATCTCTTCATTAAGAGATTCTCTAAGGCTCGGTACTCTGACAATCTCATAGTTCGGCTGATGAATGTCAAGCAGAAGGACAAAGGGGATATTAGGGACTACGTTCCCTTTGTGCAGAGTCTCTACAAGAGAATCCCAACTAATGAACAACCCATCGAGAGGGTGGTCTCCACGGTCTTTATCAATGGAATACATAGTGAGGAACTCTAAAAGGGCTTGGCAAGAAACTTGAGCTTGCAGAGATATGCACTAGCTAGGGTCTTTGAAGAGGCCATACAAGTGGACAACCAAGTCAAGTCCTGAAACTCTAATCAAGACAAAGCTAATTCTAAATCCTCCAAAAGAACCACAACATCTAGTGATCGGTCAGTCCCAAGTGCCTAAGATAAAGGAAAAAGGGTCAACCAAAGTCAAGAGCTAGCAGAAATGATGATGGGCTAGCTAGACTGCAAGAGATGGTAAGGATACCTATGCACCCACACATCCAATGTGTGCATTGTAGCGGAAATCACCTCCCCGTAGAGTGTCAAGACCCTCGGTCTCAACCTTGCATCAATTGCGATAGGTTTGGTCACTATGCCATGCATTGTAGACTTCCAACGAGACTTCCATACTCACAACCTTACAACCAGTCATACCTAAGGAGTAGGCCACATAACTTCTTTGGGAGGGGAGCCCCATTGGCTCTTCCAACACCTAATTATGCAAAACCAATTGTCTCCAGGATGGAAATTAACCCCACAAGCATACCTAGGTTGCCTAGACATTTTGTAACCCACCCATCAAGTGATGCTCCGGTCCACTACAAAGAGGAGCCAAATGGCAAAGATGCATATGTGAACACTTTACGTCTCATATGATGAAAAGGGAAATCCAATCCTTACGGACTATCGACTAGTGCCGATGATGGCATTAGGCAGAGGTAGAGATAGAGGCTTAGGAGGGCAGGCGCAAGAGCCAAGTTGGACTTGTGGTCACCCAGGGCACATTTCCTTGCACTACCCCGAGAGAGAGCAAGCCAACTGAGAAAAGGCTGACCTTAGATGTGCAGAGTGTGGAATCACCCACCTATTTGCCAATTACCTTAAATGAAAGCCATCCTCTAGTTCGGAAATCATGCCATCAGTACCATTGGGGTTGTTTGGAGTTTAAACGCTTGATGGAGAGGCTACGCCCATTCCATTGCATGTTATGACCTAGGCATAGATGAGGTGGGCCGACATGTCACTACCAGGGCCTAGCAATCTAGATGCAACCTCAATAGGAGAGAAGTATCATAGGTGAAGAAAGAAGAAAAGAAAAGCAAAGGTCATGCTTAAAACTGAGAGTGCCACAACACTACCCGCAAGAAAGAAAGCCATGGATGCAAAGACAGAAACATTTGCTCGAGGAGTGCAAAAAAAGGGAGTGCTAAGGTTGGGGAGTACCCCAATTTGAAGCTCTAACTCGAATCCATAGACAAGGTTAAAGAGTGAGTGAGAGAAGCCCAAGAACACTTAAAGGATGTTGAGCCCATCTTGGAGGATGAAATTGAAGATCTCGCTAGTGTGAGCACATTGATTTCACCTATGCAATCAAATTCGAGAGATGCCACTGCACCTCAAGCTATGCCAAATAGACATGGCTTGAATGCCACAGGCCAGCAAGCTAGCCAAGGCCATTGTCCAAGGAGCGCAGAATTAGGAGATAAGCAAGCAACTAGCAATCTTCTAAATCAAAGTGTGTGTCAATTATAAGAAAGTCAATGCTGCAACAAAGAGAGACAACTATCCACCACTACCATACACTAAGCATATGCTCGAGAGAGTGGCTGGCAAGGAAACCTATAGTTTCTTGGGCACTAGGTACAAGTGCATCTTGATGACAGGCATAAGACCGTATTCGCTACTGAGTGGGGTGTCTTTGCCTACATAGTCATGCCCTTTGGGTTGACAAATGCACCAGCCACATTCCAATGGCTCATGTGTACCATCTTTAAGGACATGCTTTGACAGGACTTAGAAGTGTTTGTAGATGACCTATGTGTTCACTCAAGTTGAAAAGAACACCTAGACAAACTTTGCACAATCTTTGAATGATGCAGACTGTATCATCTCTCATTGAACCCCCTTAAGTGTCAGTTCTGGGTGAAACCTGGATGCATCCTAGGGCACGTGGTGTTCCAAGAATGGCATTGCCATTGACTTCTCAAAAGTTAGGGTTATTTTTGACCTTCCACCGCCAACCAACTACAAGGGAGTTCAGTGCTTCCTAGGGCACATAAGATACTATCGGTGATTTGTATTGAACTATGCATTAATCACTAGACCACTCTACAAAACTGTTAATAATATTTGAATGTACCAAGGAATGCTAATGTGCATACGAAGAGAAAAGACCCTAACAACCACACCAATGCTACGAGCCCCAGAGTAGACCATAACCTTCCACGTCCACATTGATGCCTCGAATTTTGATGTGGGATCAGTGTTGTGCCAGCCTAGCGAACACAATCTAAACTATTCAATGAGTTTCACTAGCAAACAACTCACAGACACTGAAATGAATTATTCCACGATGGAGAGAGAAGGTTTAGCCATAGTGTTTGCTGTAAAGAAATTTCAGCATTATCTATTATTTATGCCTTTTGCTTTCTTTTTTGACAATCAAGCATTGCTCTATCTTGTTAATAAACCTTGTGCTATAGGATGCATTGCTCAATGGTTACTTCTACTATTTGAGTTCAACTTCTCTATAGTTATGCGCAAGGGGAAACAACATTACATGGCTGACCACATGTCTTGCATACCCACAGGAGAAGCCGCTAGACAGGGTATCATTGATGATTTTCTAGATGTGCATCTCTTTAACCTGTCTAGCAAGAAAGATTTGTTTAGAGTCGACTTGACACCATACTGGGCAGATGACATAGTCCAAGTACTTTAACACAGACTACCCAAAATACCTATCGAGAAGGCTCGACTTATCCTCAAGATGCAACCCTATCAATTGATAGTAGGATAGCTCTATAGGTTAGAGTAGGGTAGCTTGCTACGTAGGTATGTGTGCGAGCATGAAATGCATGACGTACTTGCAAAAGCACACATCAAAATTGCTAGAGGACACTTCAACAGAGACCCAACATCCCGCAAAGTGCTGCAATCTTAACTATGGTGGCCTACATTTTTTCAAGATGCATCGCAATTTGTAAAGCACTATGATGAATGCCAATGGACCAAGGTACATGTTTGCAAGGACAAGATGGAGTTAACCCCAATTATTGCAAGGTAGCCATTCAAAAAATGGGGAATTGACTTCATCGGGACAATTAGTCTTGTAGCACAATATTTGCAAGCCAAGTACATCATAGTTGTCACAAACCACCTCACAAAACTGGGTAGAACCACAAGCCACTAGAAAGAACGATGCTAGAACCATAACTAAGGTCCTATGGGAATAGGTGATCTTGTGATTTGGCTATCCCATTGAACTAGTTAGTGATCAACGCATGCATTTCATCAATGAAGTGACTGCTCACCTCCTATCTACCTTTATGATCATATATCAGAAATACTTGCCTTACTATCCTCAAGGGAATGGCCAGGCTAAATCTACAAATAAGATCTTAGTGAATGTCCTGGCCAAGGTAGTCTCTACTTTGTGCAGTGATGACTAGGACAACAAGCTGATGGCAGTCTTATGGGCCTGTCAAACAGCCTATAAAACAGCTGTAGGACAAACTCCCTTTAGGTTGACCTATGAAAATGATACCATTTTACTAGTAGAATTCTTTGTCCTTAGCCTGAGATTAGCCACTCAAGAAGAGAGATGGGACAGGAGGGAGGCATGGATTGAACGGCTAGTTGAGTTAGAATGCTTATTAAAGACTCAACTTCTAACTACCCATGCACTGATTTGTGAAAAGGCATGACGTAAGAGCTTGTTTGACAAGCATGTCAAGCAGCAGCAAGACTTCAATCGGAGCGACCTCATGCTGTTATACTCAATGAAAGGCCACAAGTAGAAAATGAAGTTTAGGGGATTAGGGCATTTCCAAGTTCACACCATCAGTCAAACTGGCAATGTGGAGCTCAAGACCCTTGATGGATAGAACATAGGATTATTCAATGATAGCCACATAAACAAGTTCTACCCTCCCACGCATCCACTACATGAGCCTCCCATGCTAGAGTCCCCTATGAAGGTCCAAGTTGCCACAATTATGGAAATTGAAGATGAGGATGAAGAAGCAGTAGAACCTGCTTACCTCTGCATAACAATCACTGCCCAACAAACACACACCTTCCATGCATTGATCAATGAAGGAGCTAATGTTAATATCTTAACTCACAATCATTGGGCTCAAATCAGCCGACCACAACTATAGCCCACGAGTGCCAAACTTAGCCCTTTTGGGAGCCAATCATATGCAATTTTGGGAAAGTGCAAAGTCACAGTCGCTATCAAGTTTGAGAGCATACCCATAATCTTTTATGTGTTTCCAAACACAAAAGGTGCCAGTAAGGAATCGTTGCTAGGATGCGCCTTTAAAAAACAAGCCCATTGCAATGTCAACTACAAGTCATAGTGCATTCACCTTGCCATTGGCAATGTACGTATCATGACATCTTTCAACAAAAGCAGTGTGGCTCCATCAAAGCCAATGAAGCCACCAATAGAGGAATCCACCACTAAGTCTCAAGAGGGGGGTCATGACTTGTCACAACTCACTAAGCCTCAAGATAAGCAAACCACGGTGGAGACGAAAGCCAAAGCCCATGAACCCAAGTTCAAATGGGTACCTAAACATCAAGGAAATTGCCGCCAAGAAGCAATCAAGCACGACCTCGCAAGGCTAGAAATTCACCCTTGAAACCTAGGAGGTAGAGAAAAAACCAGAGGCATCGACGAATGGTCAAGCCATGCTAGGTCCCCAAGACTTTATTGCAAGCACAAGGCTATTATGAGGGTAATACCTGGATATGGGTACCAAAAGCCACAACTGCCAAGTGCACTACTCAAGTGCAACCCTCAAGCTTGCCCACACAAGCCTGCATGATAAATTAGAAACTGAAATCCCAAACAACTCAAGCTGCATAGCCCATAGAGCCCAAATCCTCTATGCCTACAAAGCCTCAACAAGTCTACCGATCAAAACTGTAGCTTGATGCCTCCAAACCACCTCCACCTACCACTACTAGTGTCCCCAAAGCCTCCCAAGCATCTAGCAATACACTATCTACATCACAACCTTTGCCTCATGCACAAGTGATTGCACCACTTCCTCAAAAGTAGCCAAAATTGCCAACCTCAGCTCTGTAGACTTGTCTATCCCCAATCAAACTTCAACCTCTCATAGGCCTAAAACCTCTTATGGAGCGACAATCGATTCTTACCTTGGCCTTGGACTTGGCTAAAAATATGAGTGATGATGTGGTTACTTACCTTTTCCACTTGGATGCTACATTTACTACAATTGCTAAAAGCAATGATTGACTAGACTTAGGCCTTTTTGAAGAGCCTTTAGCCAACGGAGGTACGTACACTGCCTTGCTCTTGGGAAGATTTAGAATTCATATTTATTAAGGATCCCCAATCAATGAAAGAGCTGATTGCCACCAATATTTCCCATGAGCAAGTGCACAAACAACGACTCATCACCTCGTATAACAAGAGCCCTGATCCCTACCACATACTAGGAAATTGAAGAGTTGAAACAACTTGTTGACAATGACTCCTCTTTCTTGCAAAAATGGTATGCTATCTGACTTCAATGGGAATTAGAGGGCTGCCAAATAATGACCAATGCTAAGCAGAGACGTGCCATTAAAACTTCGAAGTATGACCCCCAACTTATGTAGCTCTAACATCCTATAGGGCGTTGACCACCATTTGCACTGACCCCCTAGAAGAGTGCATCATGGCCCACCCCTATTTAGATCACATGTTGATGAAGGAGGAGTTACACATTTCCAACTGAATCGACTCCGATGACTTTCTAATGGATGTCTTCACTTACCTCACCCACATAAGCATTCGACCCGTTGACATGGACCACTATGCTCACATGGAGTAAAACCTCACCAACTTCTATGCATGGCTCATGTGAAAGTAAACCACCATGAGTAGGCATTGAATGGACTTAATCTATTAACCTCTAATCCCAGGCAGGATTCTTCTCCTTTCCAAGGGACGAGGGGATAAAGTGTGGAACAAAGATGTGGACCCTAAACCTCAATCAACATCCAAAAGCTGAAAAGAATGGATAAAAATCAACTTATGATTGAGAAAAAGTATCATAAATTTTTTAAGGAATTCTTGGACTTTTTAAAGGAAATTTTCCTTTCTGTATTTAAGCATTTCAATTTCCATAAGCATTGTTTCCATTTCCTATGTGTCTTTCGGCAAAAATTACATGAAGAATACTGATGGTGAGCTATGGTTTCATGACAGGCACCTACAATGGCAGGACAAGAGAAAACCAGCAAGTTTCCATTCTCAAAGGAAGAGCAAGGAAGGTATGGCCTCTCAATGGAGACGAGGGCCCACAACCAAGCACATCCTAAATTTGGAAGACGTAGTCATGGAGGAGCAAGCCATAAGACAAACGGTGAATCAATGCAAGCTGTAGAAGTATGTAACACCATATTGGGGAATATGGGAATTTCCCATAAGTTTGGGACATGTGGTCAAATCTTTGGATTTGTCATAACTTGAAAAATATAACTCCAAATCGAGCGCTCTATCGCTCAATAGATTCCATTTTTCAAGCACTTTCCAATGATAGGCCATATCATATGGTTTTGAGAAACTTATGGGCATGCTATCTGGGTGCCACCTTTTTAGTGTTCAAAAAATGGGAATTGGGAGATTCCCAAACTCACTAATATTGTGTTATGTGGAGAATATTGGCAAGCCGTGGATTATGAAAAGTGCACATAGTTCATCTGTACCTTCAATAAGAACCACGGCACCGTGACTGTGCCAAGGAGAGGCCACCCACCAATTAGAAATTGAGCTGACCTTGGAGATGGTGGAGGGAGCATTGGGTCTGGCCAACAAAGTTGAAAGACGGCCAAAAAGGGATGTGTACAACATGCTCGAAATGGAAAATTTGCTAGTCCACACTATTGATGGCATCAGTTTAGCCTAAATCCCCGGCCCCGAAGTCCAACTACAAGACGAAATGGTGCATGCCTTGTTTTCCAGCCAAAGGTACAACCTATTGATGAGCAGGATCAATGTGTTGATGCTTGAAAGCATTGCAGCCAAATCTTTTAATGAAGTGAACTTGAATAGCTTCATGCAAAAGACCATCGAGACTTAAGCTAAGGCACTGGCTATAGGTGGAAGACCTGTGAGTGGAGAGTCCCCGGCCTCCAAGGCAAGGAAGAAGTCATTGTTTAAGGCCTCGACCACTCGATTTGGTGGGGTCTTGACTGCCATCATCAGGGAGGCATTGGGAGAAGAACAAGGCAATGAAGGAGTCGGTGAGACACCAGACAGTTCCCCTCTCCACCAAGAGAAGGAACAGTCCAGTGAGAGTACCATGAGTGATGAAGAAGGACAACAGGAAACATGGTCTAGAGGCCAAGAAGTCCAAGAATAAAACCCCCCAAAGGAGAGTAGAAGAGGAGAGAAGGAAGAAAGAAAGAGCTAACTACCTCAAGGCCCAAAGTAAATCCAAGGAGGCGGAAGAAGAGAGAAAGAGAAAAGCAGACAAAGAGGCTGAGGAACTCAAAAGGAGAGAAGAAGAGGACATAGCCAAGGCAATCTACCTGTCAGTGGAGCAACCCTCCAAAGAGGAGGACCTGGCTGCGATGAGCCTGCATAGAGAAGGCCCTGAGACAAGTTCCCAAGTGCCAAAAATTATGCCACCCCCACTAGTTGAAGGCAAGGGCAAGGGTTTGATTGACCCTATCCCACCTGTCCTAATGCCTACCACCCCAGTCTCTCTGCACCCACCCAAGGCACTTTGACTACAATAGATACCAATAACCTTATGGCTTGGGTGTAATTTCCGGTCAATAAAGAGATAGCTCAAGATGAAAGTGGAGGAACCCTAGTGATGGGAACAAATAGACCGCCAGCTCTGCAAATGCAGAATCACAACAAGATCCTAAGATATGGAGGGTAGAAGCGTCCACAATAGCTATCCCTATAGCATTTTCGTCATCTACAAATTATGACGATTATGTCAAAGAACTCCTTTCCCAGTTGGAGAGAGAAAAAGATAAAAAGAAGGTGGCTATGGCCAAGTTAGAAACAGAGAAAGACGCATTAACCATCTTCCAACTCGAGAAAGCCTGCCAAGTAGCCAGTTGAAGTGAGCTAAAGGCAGAGCTCAAGGCTAAGGAGGAGTAAGAGGAAAGCTGGCAGAAGAGTCTTGAAGACGAGAATCAGGAATTGGTGGGACTTCAAAGGGAGTACAAGCTCCTGATTCTGCAACAAGAAGAGTGGTAAGGACAGATGAAGAGAGTCTAGGATGCCATGGAGGAGTTCGTAGTTGGAGAAGAAGAGAGGGCCCAAAGATATCAAGAAAACATGGATAGGTTGGAGAAGAGGGTGGTTGTGGAGCTAGAAGAGCAGAAGAGACTAGAAAGAGAAATCAAGGAAAGAGCAAAGAATAAGAGCCTTAGCTCAAAGGCATACCAAAAGCTTGGAAGAGATGAGAAGAAGAGCAGATAAATGGGTGGGTAGGAATGAAGGATGGGTAAGAGCAAATAAATGGGTGGGCAGGAATGAAGGATGGGTAAAAGACAGCGAGCCAACTAGCCCTTGTAGAAGGTGACAAGATGTTAGCAGAGAGCAGGGCAAAGGTTGCAAAAAATAAGCTTGGAAGCCCAACAATGTGCCTTCCTCAAGACTCTCTTAGACACCACACAATTAGAAGAAGAGGAGTCCATTGAATCATTAAGAAGAAAGCTAGAGATCATCAGCAGGGCTCTAAGATATGGGCTCCACATCCAACCCCAAATAGTAGGAACCAACCAGGGCCCACAAGATCAAAGAAGCTACTTAGTAAGGGTAGGCTTGATGGTCCAAGAAGTGGACTTTCTAGGATTCAAGGAAGGAGAGCCACAAGAACACAAGGGAGAGGAGGTGTAGATGCTGACTAAAGAAGTAGGACCAAGCCTTGAAATGGGGTAGCAAGACGAGGAGTTAGTCCCCCAGCCTCCCTCCCCACAGCAGTGAGAAGTACAGTAGGAGGTAGACACCAATGATGAAAGAAAAGTAGAGATCAAAAAGAGAAGAACATATATGTTGGACTAGGCATGGAGGAAGCTGAGAGCTCAACCAAGGCGCCCATCCCTCCAAGATAAGATTGTTTCCCAGTGGACTAGAATGCAGAACTGATAGTATGGGAGTAGAAGGAGAATGCCCATGATCCCTTCGACTTAATTTCTAATTCCCCACCACATTGAGCAGAGTTCTATCAGCCAAGGTGGTGAAAGAGGTGACTAATGTAGGAAGAAGGTTGGGAGACATGTGGGTTACCAAAAGAGAGAATAATCCTATCTTATGGGGCACAAAGGCTCCTGACTATTGGGGGAACAAGGTCATGGAAGTGCCCAGAATGATGAAGGGCTATGAGTGTTAGGCAAGGTGGAGAAGGCACGTCTAGGATGGCAACATGGATGTGTGGATGTTGTTGTGCAACACCCTACCCTTCGAGAGGAATAACCCCACCTACATGTCATATCTTAGAAGTGTAGGAGTGGACTTCAATCCAGATGTCCATGGTCGATATGACTTTGTGAAAATCTATAATGTCAATGCCACTAAGCTTGAGGAAGCGCTCACCTTTTCTGAGCATGACATGTATGCCTCTATCGACCACTTTCTTATTGAGTTCAACTCTTGCCTAGACCTCACTTTCCTCACAACTTATAATTACCTTATGCTCCTTAGAATATTATTAAGGCAAGACATTAGGGCAAAAAAAATTAAAAACGGCACTTTTGTTAATCCATGGATTAAGGAAAGGGCCAAAGAGATGTAGTCCCAACAGCCCCTATTAACTAATAAAAGTTGACAAAATCTTTGATAAAGACATGACAAAGTTAAGTTAATTAAGACCATTTTGAGAATCGAGAAAATTTTCAAAGTTCTTGGCACTCATAGTATTTTTAATCTGTCTCCTTGACCTCTCTCTTTAGGTTTCTTTCTCTACACATTGTTTGCATACTCATTGTCTTTTACGTGTCATCCACAAGACGTCCTTATCATTCTATAAACTCTTGCACCATGTATAGCAAGAGTGCAAATGGACCAAAACATTTACTATAAATGATTGGGTTATAATGCTACCATTTTGCAGGGGTTCTCACAGAGTGAAAAAAAAAACAAGGGGATATCAAATATCATTGAAAGGGACGTATCTTTGCCTTCAAAACCACGCCTCAAGGTTGTTTTGCTTTGGTGTAGCACATTTACATGGCTAGAGATATGCACTTGGCTCCATGGGAATGTTTTTCCCAATAAGCACACTATAAGTTTGAGTTGTAAAATATACGTGAGTATATGGTTTTGTTTGAAGGATATGCTAAATAATGGATTGTTGGTTGTAGATATCTTTCCATCAACAACTTTCAAGTGGCAACCTGTGGAGAGCCTCAATGGAACATTCCATGCCATTCATAAAGAATGTGTAGACATTATTTATGCTAATCAGACCATGACTTTTTTTCATGAAAGTGGAATTTTTGTGTATTATGAACAATATGTGGTTCCTTCAAGAGCAGGTGTGTATGGATACCTTGAAGATATGCATTTACCAAGCCTCTCATCTGTGGATTGGGAGATGCCTGATGAAGCAACAATGGAGAGTTTTAAACTCAAAATTGCTCAAGATATTCAAAAGGCTATGACTCTTGGAAGGATCTCGAGAAGAGTATGCTTATCATGGTTTTTACCCTTGCATGGTTTTGTAGCTTGCTTTAAAACGGCATGTTTACAATGAACGAAGGTTTCATGGCTAAACAGAAAATTTTCAAATGAAGATTTGGACAAAATTTTAGCTCTATATTGGAAAAACAAGGAATCTGACCAAAAGGTGACTTTATAAGGTGCAATGTGTACCCTCAATCATTGGGTTTATCCTATAATATATCTCGACAATCTCTTATCATAGGTTTTGATTATAGAAGATACAAACTTAGATTGGGTGCTTGGGTTCCTTTAGATTCAAATATTGATTGTAAAACATTGAAATTTACACTGTAAGTTACCGCACAAGAAGTAAAAGAGGTGAACATTACTTCAAAGTGGAGTCTTAAGGTTGTAAGAGACACCTTGGAGTTTCTAGACAATTTTACCTTTAGATATAAGTTCAAGGTAAATGGTGCTATAATTGGAAAAAGAGCTGAGAGCTTTGTATCATGTATGAGTTGTTTGCCTCCTAGTGTTGTGAGTTTCGGACCATAAATATGAATGTATAAATAATTCTGAATCTTTCTTTTACTCACAAATATTGCTGCTAGAAACATGGAATTATACACATTGATAAGTACTATTTAAAAAAATTGGTATAAGCTTTGCAATGATTCTGTGAATAACAAATCGTCGTTTGTGGACCAAAATGATTTCATTATATCATGAGTTACAAAATTTCAGTACAATTTAATAGAAAAGACTTGGTACAAGCTTTGTAATTCTCTATGATTCTATAAACAAAAAATCATCTTTCATGGGTAAGATCAATATTGTCGACATATCATTACATTTTGGGTTAGAATATTTCACTACAAATGTATATATAAGGGGAATGTTACTTCAGTACAAATAGACAAATTGATAATTATAAGGCTATTCTTTAGCTTCTCTTTGATCTTTGGCTTCTCCATCCTCATGTTGTTCTTTAGCTTCTCCTTGATCTATAGCTTCTCCATCCTAAAGACTTCTCTCCTTCTTTGGAAAAGTTGCTTCATCTTCCATACTTTCATCAGTCAAACACTAGTTTCCTCTTAGTAGGTATTTTCTTTTGTTGCTCAAAGAACTTAATTACCTCGGGCACTCTTTTCTCCTTAGGCTTTAGAGGAGATGGACTAAATTTCAATGGGGAAAGCTTAGGCATGCCCTTCATTTTGTGCCCCTTTTGTTTGGACCTTGGAGACTTCTTTTTCTTGGTGGTTGCCATTTTCTTTCCTTTGCCCTTCGTTGTTGCCTATCCCTTGGAATTTTTAGTTAGGAGAGGGAAATCTAGATCCATTGGTGTAATTGCCCTATCTAAAAACTAGTTCAATACACCTCTCCTATATCCACCACATGTATGCCTCACACACAAGTTATTTGAAGTAGCAAGAGACTTTCAATATAAAAAGGATAAAGCCTAGGAGACTTACATTCACCCCCTCTACATTCAGTAACTTTGAATCTATTATCCTCGAAGCATTTGAAACCACTCTCAAGCCACAACTATGTACGTCATTTTGCAATGGGACCTCTTGAAGCAAAAACTTGAAAAGTCTCTGAGGATCAGCAATGCTTTCAAAGCTAGTGTCCAAGTGGGTAGTAACAAGTCTAGCAGCACTGCACATATTAACTTATTAGCAAATATTATAAACTTTATCCAATAAAGATAAAATAAAGAGGTTTATTGGCAATATATATTTGATTGGCCATGGATTCCTGAAAGAGAATTCATAAAAATGACCTCTCTTGCAAGAATGTCAATATAGATTAGGCTCCAATGTTATCTGCAAACCAAAACACAAGTGAGCAATAATAACCCTAAAGATAAATCATCAAGAGATAGAATATTGAAAAAAGTGCCTTTCAATATATGGAAAAAAAAAATGATGGTTTGTGACACTATCGAAATCCTTAAAAAACCTTACAATATTTGAATCAAATTTTGAAAACAAATCCATGAGAGAAGTGGATCAATAACAAATATACTCTTAGCAATATTAATGCTAAGAGAAGCAACATATGCCCTATATACAAAGTAAAGAATGAATAAGAGAATGAGTGCAATATAAGGACCCTTCGAAAAATTCATTATAAATAAAGAGAAGAAAAAGATCTTACCTCAAACAACAATAAACTACTAAATCTATTGGTTGAGTATCTTGTTTCTCAAATAGGATCTTATCCTCTGGAGAAATGCTGAGGTAGTCTTCTTTCTCACGACTAATAGAAACATTCATGAACATTTGGCTGTACACTTTGCCAATCCTCTCGTAGTTCATTGGACCAAGAGTCAAAATCTTTCTCTGCAAGATCAGATCCTCATTTTCTATTACCTAAGTTCATTTTCTCCTCCAAGAAAAATTCCTGCTCACTTGCAACCCTTGTAGGATACAAATGGGTAACCTCTTCAATCTTGGGTGCTAGTGGCTCTTTCTGCTTTCTCCCTAGTGGAACATTGAGGATTTCAAGTGCCATTTGATCAGTAAGATGGAAGAGGCTTCAAGACTTTGTCAAATCTATATCTAAGTCTGCCTAACCATACTAAAGTCTTTATTCATTAATGTGATTCAATGTGCATGGACAGCTGCAATATAAGCATCATGCATAAAATCTATCACAAAATCCTATGCTGCCTCTTGCAAGCATAGAAGGGCAGACAGCTGCCATCTCTTGTTGAGGCCATCCACAGAAGCAATAGAGGACAACCTATCAGATATCTCCTTGACTGCAGCCTTAGGAATGAGGTGCCTGGTTGACTTTTGAGCTTTCTCTGCAAAACACCTCTACATGTAAAACCATCTTGACTTTCTCTTTTTCCTCACATGGGCTTCCTTGGCAAGCTGAGGGAGAGGAGAAGCTGAGGGCTCAAACTCACCAAATGACTTTTCTCTAAGGATTCACCTAAACATACTTTACCAGCAGCTGGTGTAACAGGGACAACAATTTCTTCAACTGTCTCCTCAAGAGTTCGCTCAACACCTTCTTCAAAATATTTCTTCACCAACACCTTCCTTGTAGTTTGTTTTGTCTTGGTCATTGAAACCAACATGGCGCAATCATGAATCTAAATATGAAGGCAACTGACTCCTCCCACGCAATATAGAAGCCGAAACAATGCTAGGTCCAATACAACGCGATAGCATGAATCTGAGTTTCTCCTTTGACCTTATCACTTCGTATGGAAGCCGAAACGATGCTAGGTCTTGAACCCCTTCTTGCTTCGAACAAGGAGTTGCCCAATACAATGCAATTAAGCAAATTTGACTTGCTTCTTTGACCTTATTGCTTCATATGGAAGTCGAAACAATTATAGGCCTTGAACCCCTCCTCCTCGCTCCGTAGAAAGCTAGCCCAATACAACGCAATAACGCAAATTTGACTTCCTTCTTTGCCCTTATCGCTTCGTATTGGGGGCTTCCAACAAATGCGAATGTATGTGTTGCTTGCTTCTTTTTGCACGCCTTCACTTTGTATTTTCGCCGCTCACTTTTGTAGTGTGGAAGTATAGCACCTCTTTCGATCGAATACATCAGTACTGTCAGACGTATGGCACCTCTATCGATCGGTTACGTCAGTACTACCAAACAAATGGCAGTCGTGACATAAGATTTGAATTCGCTCTCGCACCAAATGAGAAGTTCTTATATACTTGGGTTGGTGATGTCCATGTGTCATATTCTCGTTGGCCGTGATATTAGGGTTTCTGGAATGTTCCTTCTTCCCCCTCGCGCCTATTTAAGTCCACTCATTTTTTCGCGCATTTTACTTCCCATTTCCTTGCGTGCCGAACGTCTCCCTCTCAGCCCTTCTCGACGCAACGTCTCTATCTCCTTCTGCTTCTCCCCCCAACTCCATCTCCGTCTCCTTCTTCCCTCAGCTCCTTTCAAAAGAGGCTGAATTGTCAGTCTCCATCTCCATCCCCCTCTCACTCATCCGTCCATAATCCCGTTCCCCCCACGTCACCCACTGTGTCCATACTCTGTCACCCCCACGTTCCATACTCCATCCATAATCCCATTCCCAACATCCACGTCACCCCCTCTGTTCATAATCCCATTCCCAACCTGCACGTCATTTCAAACACTTCGCCGTAGAAATTACCACATCCTCCCCCATCAAAGTCGTCCTCCACCGCACACCTAAGCACATTCCCAAAGTCCATCCGCAAGGCAAAGTATACAAAAATAGTGTGAGAAGGTGAATAGGAAGGTTTCGATTTTCCTCTTATCACATCATATTCGCTAGTCGTTCTCCACCGCACTTCCAAATCCTCCCCCGTCAAAGTCGTCCTCCACCACACGCCTGAGCACATTCCCAAAGTCCATCCGCAAGGCAAAGTACACAAAAAGAGTACGAGAAGGTGAATAGGAACGTTTCGATGTTCCTCTTATCGTGCTGTATTCGCCAATCTTTCCACAAGATTTTCTCACATATATTTTCCTACTTTCTCATCGTATCAGTGTACAAGCTCAGCCGACTTGCAAACAAAATGGTGCGATGGTGGATTTTGGAGATTCTTAAATGCTTCAATTTGTGTTGTATAACTTAATCATCCAACATGGAGCAAGGGTTGCACTTCAAGAGCCTTATATGTTGATATTCATGTTGTATAGGCAAGCAGTCTAAAGCAGAGCTATTGTTTCTCAAGAAGATGTCGGGAACAGAGATGTCACACATGTCTGCCTCCACATCTATAAAGGGGAAAAGAGTCATTGAGCCAACAATGACAAAGGAGTCACTTGCCTTAGATGTTTCAATAGCATCTCATATGCCGGTGACAACTGAAGGTTCAAGGAAGGCTTCAAAGAAGGGAAAGGCTTCAAAGTCTCCTGTGAGGGTCCTAGGGCTATCTCAAATTACAAATGTTACAGCCTTTGAGAAGCTTTTGGATTTTCTCATAGAAAAAAATGTTGACATTGCTTTCTATCCAACAGTTAGGGAGATTTTCAATCCAGAGTGGGACCTTGATCAAGTTCTTAATTTCTCAAAGGACTTTTGCAATGAAGATTTTGTAGAGTTTGAAGAGTTGGCATATCCTGTTGTTCAGTTGGATTTCAAGGAGTATGTTCACACCCCTGTTGGAAGGTCAGGCATTGAGAAGTCCTTGTTTACCAAGAAATGTGGTTATCATTCTCTTGATAGATTTTGTGCAGCTGAGTTATGCTCTTTACACCCAAAAAAATACATGCTTATTCTTAAGTCTACTGCATTCATTTATTTGCCCTTGTGAAATACCCTCTAAAATCTGATGAAAAGCATAAAGAAACCTCAAAATTATCTAGTTGTTTGTTGCCTTCTTAAAGAGATAGTAGATGATGTTGATGTTGAGGAGCAACTAGACATCTAGATGGAAGCATTAGTTGCAAAGGACTGGATGTTGCTGAATTCAAAGTAGAGACAGTAATTGAAGAGACCACTATAGAGGTTGATGAGCCATCTGACAATCCTTCAAGCCTTATCATTCCATCTTTGCCTACTTTCCCAATTAAAGACAAGGAGTACATATTATTTTCTGATCCCCAAATTCTTTTCAATTTGAGAGTAGATTATTACTTGGCACTTATTGCAAAGGCATCTGTATATGCAAAAGGCATAGTGGATAATGAAAATGAGTCCAAGGAGGACTTACTTAAATTAGATACTCAAATGTCCGATGATATGTTTGTAGATGCATTAAATGCTTTTTCCCTATGTTTAAGAAAGGTTAAAGATGTTGAGAGAGAGTTGTAGGCTGCTAACAAAGAGTTCGGCCAATTTCAAGAGAAGCTTGGAATCTCCAATTTCGAAAGGGAGGAGTCAGAATATGTAAAGGAACTCAAGGATATCAAGGAGACATCAATTAGCTTATGGAATCCAAGCAAACTTGAGAGGGATGAAAATAAAATAGTAATGCATTCTTTTGTTTTTGTGGAACCACATACATTTTTTCATTTTTTTCATTTTGACTTTTGCTTTTATAATTGGAGATTGTAGATGAGGATAATTTCTTGGGAAGAGCCAAAGGATTGAGAGTTGGTGGTAGTTCCCTAAAGGATGTTGCACTTGGGTATTACATATCGAGGATTGATCCCAATATTTTATTGGTTTTGCATAGCACTTTCTCAGAGGAGGCCTCATGGCCAATTGTTTGTGTTAAAGCACTTACAAGGCTTCTTGGATACTCAGGTTTACAGTACAATGCGCAAAAAGTTATGTTTTTGGAAAAGACAATAGCCATCTGAATATTTGGTTATGGTCCCGGCTTCTCTACCTCTCCAGGGCTGGATACTTCCTTGCATACTCATCTTATGTTTTAGCAGTAAAGAATACAAATATCAAATCCATAGATGGCTACAAGAGAAGAAAGTTTTTACGTTATAGAGAAAAAATGCTTGAGGAGGAAGAGGATGTAAGGGCTCTTAAAAGCTAGCCATGTATAATACATTTTGAAAATAGTATCGGTATTTTAGATTCCACCGCATTTATTGTGTTCTTTGAAGTTGTCTTCGAAAAAACCAGTTGAATAACTCGTGAAGGGCATTGTTTTTTTTTCTCCTCCTCCATGTCTAGTGCTCTGAAAGAAACATGTACGTACTTGGTAGTGAGATTTCTCCATACCTTGGCTCGTAAGTTGCTAGGGGCCCTTGCTCTTCCACAAAATAAGGCCCATGAATAAGAAGAATATGCTGTGACAACCCAACAAGCAATAATCAATTTAGATCATTAAACCTTGTTTTCAAAGTAGAAAGGTTCAATTTTATGTCCATCTTACCAAGTAGAGAGTAATATTATTTTCTCCCCAAGATTCCTTGATTGCTTGAACAAGATTCACAATTGAATGTTTGTACTCTTTCAAATAGTTAGATGTTATCTTTTGTTCTCTAAGCATTTTTAAAAATATGTCAGGGTGTCTCCAAACCTCTATTTGTAGAAATGCAATTTGTGGTGTGCTAGCCACATTTGTTGTGATTGCACACAACTCTCTCCAACACTCCCACAATGCATTCATTTGTTTACCATTATGATTTCTTAGAAATTGTTTAGCTTTTGCATCCACCATAGAGACATCTACTAAGACCTCTCTTGTTTTCCCTAAGACTTTTGAATCCTTTCTTAGGTGAACTTGATCCCCATGAAAACCCATTTTTGACAGTAAAGCCTCGCATTTATCAATGCAGTTATTTGACAAAGATACTGGTTTTATTGAATATGTATCGTCAAGATGCAATCTAAGCAACTTATCAATTATTCTAATCTCTGCATGTAATGTACAAATATGAATGTTCCTTAGAGAGATTGAGAGAATAGGATCCCATAAGCCATCCATGTTTTTGAACTTACTCAAATCTATAGAGTTTTGAGTCGGGGCTCTTCTTGCTGGCCTCAAAGTACTCCATTCTTTGGATCCCAAATTCTCCATGCAATAAATACAAGGATATTTTTCATTAGCCCCATTACTTACTCCAAGCATACATTTGATAGTTTTTAAGTCAGTACTCATATGCCATTCAACATTAAAACTACCAACACCATCGACTATCAACATTTCACCTTCACTTTGAGACTTTATAATATCAGGAACACCTATATGAGAGGATAACCATTTCAAGATTTCATGACTTTCAGTTGGTACTTGGGCTGCACCAATCCACCGAAGCTCCAGCTCGGATTGTATCTTAAATTGTTGTTCTTGCCCCCTACTAGTACTATAATCCAATGCCCTGTTCATGATACAAATGCTAACTCTTTCTATCTTTTATTCCTTTTGAATCTGTGCTTCATCCAATTTTAGTACAAACTTCAAAATACCACCACATTCTTGGACATTAAATTTATACATATTGACCATTGCAATTTGGACTCTTTTAAGATCAATCCAAATATTATTAAATGTGTTGTATTCAAAAAAGGCCTTTGTTTTATGTTTTTCATAGGGCATATATCCTTCTATATAAATATACTCCCCAGAAACATCTATAATCCTACGATTCATAGCTGTCCTAGCAATTGAAACTACACGAGGCCGAGGCAAACCAAATGCACATATTCTATGACATTTAAAATTTGTAAACCACAATTTAGAGAGAGCACGATAATTTCTACGATTGATACCCATATTGTCACATGTCTCCACTATTTCATTTGGTTTAACTATTCCTTTTAAATCTTTCACTTAACTCTTTCAAAGTTTGGCTTCTCAAGTCTACATTTTGAGGTGATTTAAGAATCCTTATAATGTCCTTCTTTGTCATGGTTTCTTTAATAAGCTTAATCCTCTCATCGTTCTCTCGAATATTAATACATGAAATATTAGAGACACATCTCTTTGCAAGATTGAGTCTCCTTTTCTTCACCTGATTACACAAGTCCATTATATTTTTAAGTGGTCTTTTTCTCCATCTAAATCCTATTGGAGTTTCTTTCAAGCGCAGTAATTTTTCTTGCAATGACTAATTAGATTTTTCTAGATTATCAACCTCGTCCATTAGCTCAAAAATAGTTTTTGGTGCCAATGTTAATGCTTCCTTCATTTCATGCATTTGTTCTGTAAATGTAAAAGATGCAGAATATAACCTCATGCAATAGCCAAGCATCCCATCACAACCATCTCCAACATACCTTATGAAGTTGTGAATATTGTAAAAAGGAGGATGCTTATCTGTAGAAGGGTCCGAATGATAAATATTTCCATCCATCCATAAGTCTACATGCTTCTTTCCTTGTAATCGCAACATGTTACCTTTATCCTTGTCCCACAATGCTCGATGGTGTATACTCCTCCAAGATGAATAGACAGGATCTAACTAAATAGTAAGTTTATACTTGCGTGGTGGGGCTGCGCTTGTATTGCTAGAAGAGGTACTGGTAAACATTTTGGTAGGGAACCCTAAACAGGGCAACAATATCATAGAGAAGGAAATAAAACCACAAGAAAGAGAGTTGCAAAAATTGAACGTCAAGAAACACAAACAAACAATGTCTTTTGGTGTGAAAATTCAAAAATACAAGATTTTGCAATTTCCAAGAGAATAAGATTGAAAATGTGACACTTAACGTCCATTAAAGATTGAAGATATTTAATACCTAACCTCTTAAATGAATCATATATTCTCTCATTAATCACGTCCGAGCAACCAAATTTGGAGGGTTTTTTTCTTCTAAACCTCCTCTAATTAGCAACTTAATCATTTTCTTACAAGTGCCGTTTTAAAACTTTTTGGCCCTAATGCCCTACTCCGCAAGAACATCGCCTTGTGCCAACTCTTTTTTTATCTCAATGCCAGCATAGATAGCTATGCAATGTCTAGGCTAATTACGTGCACCTCTCATGACCACAATGACGAAGACTAGCTTCTTGTCACAATTTATTTCAAAAAAAAAGGAGAAAAAGAAGAAAAGAGAGAGAAAAAAGAAGAGATGAAATGACAAAAAAAGAAATAGAAAAGAGGGAAAGGAAAGGACAAGAACAAGAAAACAGAGAAGAAAAATCACAACAAAAAACAATAAACTCATGACTGTCACAATCACTATACCTAGGGGTCCTCAAGTTAGGTGCATTCGGTGGCTTCGGTCCGGTCGGCTCCATCCCTAACCCGCTAGACCATTCTCATCCCCCACTTCGCGCTTAGGGTGCATCAAGGGCAGGGCATACCTAGGAAGGTCAACCTCGCCTATGGTTACACATGTCTCCCTAAGCTGCACCCACCACACGAATTGGGTCCTCAAGTGTGGGACAACACAACCCACCTCCCAATTCCACTCGCATAAGCACAATGCACTGGCGGTAAGGTAGACACACCCCCTAGTAGGCAGGCAGTGCACTTTGCGCCTCTTTGCAAATACATTCAAATGCTCACAACCAGCAACATCGAAGGCCCCACCATCCACTTGACATACCCTCAACCTCCACCATCAAAATCAATTACATGCTTCTCTCCCATGACTAATCCCCACAAGGCCCCATCATCAACTCACATGACCACCCTTCCAATTGTTAATCCCTCATCAACAAAGACCCATAAGTACCATGGGACTGGCACTAGACTAGGAGGGAAATAATGTTAACCCCGATGCAAGACAGAAAAAAGAAAAATTCAAACTAGGGAATAATGCGGAAAAAGGTAGCCCAGCAAATGAATAAGAGAGGAAAGGCCAAAAGTGCAAAAGGTCAAGTTGAAGGTAAAGGCACCCTTTAAAAGGCAAAGGCATCACCAAAATTTTGTAAAAGAGTGCCAGGCTCCCTCCTATGCAAATAAGAGAAGGAATAAGGCAATAAGAAGGGAATAGGAAAAGAGGACTTTGGCAAGATACCCGGTCCTGTAAAAAAGGGGATGGGTGCCCAAGGGATTTAGGGCTTGTATATAAACTTAAAAAGTGAATGAGAGGCTCATTATTTGGTATGTAGCTAAAGTGGCTTCTTCTTCCTCTCACCTCTCCTTCTTGCTTGTGTGTGCTTGTGCTTGAGAGAGGGAGTGTGAGAGGGTGAGGCTATGGAGGATGGATCTCGAAGGAGGAGGCTTGAGATTACTTGAGCTTGCAACTAGGATTGTGGAGCTACTTGAGTGCCTGCAGGAGGAGGCCACTTGTTCAGGAATCGAGGTAAGCTCACTACACTCGTGGGATTGGAGGCGCATCGGCTAGGTGAGAGATAGCCATTAGAGTGCTCGCTTGAAACACTTGAACAATAAGTGATCCGTGGGTGTTGGGGGTTGCGTATGAGCCCCCACTACAGTTGACTTCGCAACTCAATCCATATTGCTTCAAACTAAAGAATTCATTTATTTTTAATGTGTGGTATGTTGGTGGGAGATATCTCTCATGTTCATCTTCTTTCATCTTTTTCCCAAGTAATGGTTGCTCCCACAATCCCTTTGTCTTTACACCATTGCTTCCACCAAAATCAGGCTTCTCCCATCAACTTTATCTTAGCTATTTTTGCATGATTAGGAGGAGCATTGCTTGTAGGAGCAAAGTAATCCTCCATAGATTCAATCTAGATTTCTCCTTCAAACTCAACATCCTTTCCTTTTCCATCAAACTCGGGCAGTTTGATTTGCTTGAGAAGAAATTTCTTCTCTTGCACTTTAGCCAGGGTAAACATAGGCATGGAAGGCATAATACCCTAGTTTTGTTAACATTTGCAATGTTAGATGCATGTTTTATATGCTTACAATATTTGTCTCTCTCTAATAATTGAATCCACAAATTTTAAGTTTATAGCATAAGTCTAGTATGAAAATGCATGATCTTGCAAGAAATTCAAGACTCTTTTTTATTTAGGACTTGTTGCAATAGGGCTAACCCAATGTCTTTTTTACATCAAATAGAGAGATCAAGCTATAAAAATTTTTGGATTACAACAATTCTAATTATTAAATTTAGATACATAAATAATTCTATAGGTTGGAGGCTCATCAAATACATTTAGGAATTTGTATTTTTGGGGGAGATTTCAGAAACCATCTTTTTAATAATTATTGTGATAGAGCCCCCTAAAATGGCAATGCATTCAGTTGGGAGAATGCAATCACTTGATCATAAAGATAATGATTTTGGCAAATCCGTTTTGTACCTATGTTGAGGATGGGATCTAGACATGATTCTTCAAATATAAATAGCTTGATTGGCTTAAGGTCTTCCATCCACTTGATTCTTTTGAGGTTGTTTTGAATATAAGCAAGTTGATCGGCATTGATGATGCAATAGACTCTGCTTCACATCCACTGACACTCACTCCCAATATATCAATGAAGGGTTATACATACACTCCAAAATCCTCATGAAGTGATCCCACCAATCAAAAACAAGGAAATGCATCATGAAGATAAACATTGCTTGAAATACCAAGAATTTTTGCCAATCTTCATTCTTTGGAAAGAGATTCCATCAATTGTTATTGGGTGAATCATGTTTACATCAAATGTTTCCTCAAAAAAGGTTGTGAAAAAATCTTTTTGTGCATTAATTCAATTTTTACTCTAATACCACGTATGACGTGCCCACTTCAGACATCCTTGATGACACAATTTAGTGGCCCATCAAGATGATTTTCTAAGTGATGTCGCTTAGTACTCTTTCAAATAACGTGAGGTTTGCTGTCTAAACTCTCTCAAGTCCACTTCACAATGGAAACTCTTGGTTGTTCCCACAAGACTCGACCTGAATTTTAGGTTCTAAGTAAACTAAGGTTACCTATCAGAATTCACTAGTGTCAATCTTTGAGCGACTACTGGTGCTGGATTACCTAAATTGAAGCCGACTCATATCGTACTTGGTTCAAGGAGAGTGGGAAGAAAGGGGGAGTATGGGTACATCAACCCCTTTGCCCAAAGAGCAAAGTCTCACTCCATTCCCCCCAAAACAATACGGAGTCAAGGTTCTAACTAATCCTATGTGGTCAATGTTTTCTATGTTATAAAGTGACAATTTGTAAGAAGCTCCTGGCTTACCAAGACCACCTTGCCTTAGGGTGGATTCATGAATAATCATGCCCTTCCCCCAATTAGATATTTTTAGTTGTCTACTTACTTAACACATTTATATTGTACATATAAAGTTTGCTTCCCTAATTAATTAATTTTAATCATAATGTTCATTCATGTAACTTAAGTTACAACACACAAATAATGAGGATAATCCTTTGAAAAATAGCTTCTTTATTTAATAGAAAATCTTATACAAGTGTTCACCTTTTGCCCATATATGAAAGAACAATACAAAGGCCTTTATTTTACCAAGAGTTTCACCCCTAACTAGTACTAGGGACCCTCAGGAAGCCCATCCTTAGTCACATAGGGATTGATAATTTCTAGGAGTCTAAGAGTTTACTGGCTAGATCCCCTTGGCACCCTCAACTACTCCTGCCCAAGGATACCCCTATAGAGCGACCACTTGCCATCAAGGTCGATCCAAACTCTCTAAGGTGGCAAAACCAATCCCTCTTGATAAAGGGATCCACAGCTAGCCTTGGAAAAAGTCTAGTGTGCTTTCCTTTTATCATGTTATAAATTTGATCCAGTAGGGTTTTGATCAATTCAATCAAACTTCCTAAGGTTAAACTTGTATGCACCTTTCGCAAACACAAGTACTTTTTCAAGCAATAATTTTATAAAAAATAGGGAGGTAATCAGAGTAAGATTTTTAACTTAGCGGCAATTCTTTCCAACTTGGTCTTATCCCCTTCTTGGATGTATCCTAGTTTCCTTTGAAATTTCTAAGTTCCCTTCTAATTGGCCTTCCTTTGTTGAAACTTTCCTTGGTTAGTATTAATCTTTCTAACTTGTTTTGGTCCTTGCTTGTAATCTTCCTCAACCTACCTTTGTCAAAAGTTGGTCAATCGACATTATTACGAGTCTTGACAATTTTCTATACTCCAATGTGTTGGAAAATATTTAAAATTTCTCATATTTGTGGAAACCAAGTTGGAACCTTGGAATGTAAATTTTTTCAAATTTTAGAAGTTATGTATGTCAATAAGGTGAGTATTTTCCCTAGGAATTTTTTGCTTCTATTTTTTCAAAGGAGGATTATATTGTCTTTTTGGTTGCTTCATGACCTAGGATTTGTATTTTTACTTAGTCATATTGGCAAAGTGAGTTGATTTGAATATCTTAGGTTTTAATAGCTACTTACACAATGTAATATTTTTTAATGACTAAGTACACAATCTAATAATTTTGACTTAATAAAAAATGGTGAAATTTTTTCTATTAAAGAGGGTACTTCAATTCAATGAATTTAATGATCTACTTTAATTTTCTTAATTCACTTTACATGACTCATAAATACTAAGAAAATATATGTTGTATTTAAATTATTTATAAATACTAAAAATATGTTTATATTTGTCCGATTTATAAATACCAAGAAAATATTTCTCTATGTAATTAATTTCTTCTTAAATTATTTTAGATTTTTTAATGATCCTTTATCAATTAAAAAATGATTTATTTTGATGCATTTATTAATATGCAACTATTCAACGTATTACAATGCTATGCAATCTTATTCTATCCTTCAAAAAATAAAAATCTAAATTAATGGTTCCTAATTTATTCCTTTCTTGTTGAAATATGTATTTTGTATTTGTTAAGCTATAAAGTCAGAGTTTGATTCATTGCAGAAATACCCTACATGGGATTTGGTTCCTTTGCCTACTAGTGAAAAGCATGCATTGTTATGTAAGTGGGTGTATAAGTTGAAGAGTACCCATGCACACCCAAAGCCGCTTAAACTGTCTTCAAACATATTCTTCAAGTTGCCTTTTCTCAACCAATGCATTTTCCAACTTAGCATTTAAAATATGACAATGACTCTCAAGTTCTTCCACTTTCTTTACAAGCAACTCGTTATCTTTGTTATAAGTATTGAAATAATATTTTATTGACGGTTCTAATCTTTGTATTGAATAAATTTAATCCTCGAAAGAAATTGGGATAGAGTTGTGTGAGATGGTGTGTTATCCACTTTTGCAACTACATTTGTAGCTCCTGTACTCCTTGCTCTAGAATATCGTCTCTTAGGGGCCATCACAAACAAAAAGTCTTCATACACTAGCTTCCAAGCTTCGTCGGTCTTGATTAGAAGCTTTGAGTGGCTGGAGGGTTCCTTGTGAGACAAAGAACTTACGAAGAGAAGGAGTCAATAGAAGCAAGGTAGACGAAGCTCCTGCAAGCTGGAGTAATGCTTCCTTGCAGTTATCAATGATGATAGTCTCCTCTCGCTTTTCTCTCCCTTTCCTTCCCCTCATGTTTCTTCTTTTCCTCTCACTTCTCCTATCTTCTTCTCCTACCACTTCCTTCTCCTTCTTTTCTTCTCCCTCCTCCTCTCTTCTTCTTCTTCTTCTTCTTCTTCTTCTTCTTCTTCTTCACACACACACACACACCCCCCTCCCAACTAGTAGTGGGTAAAATGGTTAGCTTAATAAAGCACCCTTAACTAAGGCTAATAATGGTTCTTGTATTGCATACTTGGTTGGTTTGGTGTCTTTAACGCTGCAGATGGGTGGTGGCATGGAGTTCATCGAAGGTGGTAGGGTTTCATCACATAGTGATGATTTCGAAGGTAATTTCCAATTGTTCAATTGGGGGGGCTTCGATGATGATGATGAGGTGAACAAGAGGATGTGGTGGCAGGATCAATTCACTAACCAATTTGATGATATTTTCTTTTCCTTTTTTAAAAAAATTCACTAAGGTTTAATATCCTTATTAATCCTCCTTTTTAGCCCTTCTTCATGCATGATTTTCAGGTTGTTACAAAAAGAAAGAGAAAAGAAGAAGCCATGAGGCTACTCCACACACACACACACACATTGAGAAAAAGCATAGGTCCTAGTTCATGGACAAATATCGCATGGTACGAAGGAGATGTGGAGACATCATGTAAAGCATCCTTGATTACAAACAACAAACTTGAGCATGCAAACATAACCCAAAAAGTATAGGTTATCATGTGTATTTTTAGTTACAATTTTACTTTGAAATTTTATAAAATTATGATTGTTAAAAATATAGTTAAAAGTAAAAAAAATAAATTAATATATAATAATAAATATTAGAGTTATATGTAAAATTTAATGGTCAAAATTTAGTAGAACTTAATTGTGTACCTAAATTAAAATTCAAAGAGATATTATTAGTGGCTTTAAGGTTAGAAAACGAAGAAAATGATCAAAAAATGTAGATGTTAGATAAGTTAAATTTTTAGCCATGAATAATTATGATGAATGAAATAGTCCTATTAGAAAAATCTATTGCTAGGGCTAAAAAAATTTAGATAGATCTAACAAAGTTTAGAAACAATAAAAGTTACAAAAAATGTTAAGATAAATATATTCCCATTATTCAAATGAATTTAAATTCCAAAATAAGTAGAGAAAACAAACTTGAAAGAATATATGAGATGTTGACAAAATAAAGGAGTAAAAATTAGATTCAATCATATAAAGAGAAATAGGGAATCATCCATGAAGAAACTAGGCAAACATGAGATACAAAAACTTGGGAAAGGGATTGAACATGAAACAATTAGTTCATTTGTAATTTGCTACATTTTTATACTAATATTAATCTACTTAGCATGCAATTATTTCTAGTTAAAGTTGAAACGTTTTTATCTAAAAGTCCAACGTATTGGATATGGGAATTCTATCACCTTATCTAATAAATAATGACTATGTTTGTGCTTTCAAAATAGAATAAGTTATTGCCAAGGACTGGAATAATTGGCATTGCACCTTCCCCCAAGGGTCTCAGCAAGGCTATGTCATCTTAAGCCAATAAAGGCTACCTAAGAGCAATTGAGCAATGCCTAGGTAGGGGTCCCATAGTGGAAGATTTCCCCCTATGGCCAAGTGACAACCAATGGGAATGTAGTCTATGGAATAATTATTTATCCAACCTATAAGAGGGAAGAATTCCACTTTGAGCCTAATATGGTGGGCATCAAAAGGCTTGAACTAGATAAGGAGGTGGTGGTGGCTAGCCTCAAGAAAGGTCGTTTTTTTAATGGCTATGGCTCTTCATGAGCAAAATTATAGATTTGTAAATATCTAGAAACATTAAAGAAAATTTACTTTAAAAAGGATACATTATTTTTGTGTAATTTTGCCTAATAAAAATGTGTAACATACCATATTCTAAGGATTAAATCAGGAAGGTGGTCTAAATATATGACAATGTGTGAGTAGCATGTAATATTTGCAAAACTAAAAATGATTGGGTGGATGCTGGAAGGTAGATGAGTGCCTCCCACAATGGAAGTGCTCAATGGGGCAAGGTGGACCTGATTAGTCAAGTGCTTTCTTAATTGAATTTATCAAAATAGGGCCAATTGCTAACTAGTAAGGTCTTAGAACTTGACTAGCACAAGATTAGGGGGTTAGATTGAGATCGTACAGAGGAAAAGGTGTTGATACTCAATTCTCCATTATCTCTCACTCTCTTCAAACCAAGTGCCATGTTATTCCATCTCAATCTTGATTTGTCGCAAAGTGACCTTTCTTGACTAGGCACTAGATTGTTGATAGAGAGCATAGAGTCATGTGAACCTTAGGTTGATCCTTGTGGGATAGAGCTATCGTGCTTCACTATGAGATAGACCTAAAGACCATGTATATTAAGTGACCATATTTAGGAAGTTTTTGCCACTGCCACTTTGTATGAAGATCAATATGCCACTAAGTTTTTGGAGCACTAGTAGTCCCTATTGGATAAAACTCTAATCTCTCTTTTAGTTATTTTTAAAGAACTACAAGCTATGTTTTTCCTCTCTTCTCTACCTCTATCTTGGAGTGCCTTCATCATCACTTAAAGCTCCACTAATAAGATTTAGCTTTAGCCTATTTTTAACAAACTTAAGAAAGAGCAATTCATGAGGGATACCCTCTCCACTTCCTCTTCTTCTTCCTTTATTCTTTTAGCTCTTCTTCTTCAAGAAGACAAAGCTCTAGCCATAACTACATATCGTTCAAGACCTTTCAATAATAAGAAGCCTTGCACCTCTTATCCAAAGCCCAAATTCTCTCCTTACTCTAACTTCAAAGAAATCCTTGGTACTACTCATCATAAACCCAATTTTCATCACTCATCTCAATCTTTCTCTATTTTCTCAAAATCCTCACTACTATTTCATCTAAAATATTTGTAAAAGATATGGTTATATAGAGAAGGATTGTCCATAAAGAGAAGGGTTCAATTTGTTAGTATTTGTAGATATGAAACTAAAATTTCATTGAAAACTATCATCAGCTTGGCTAGAAGCTTTTGGGTACTTCATCAAGACTCAAAAGAAAGAATACAACTAGTTATTGGACTCTATAGCTATCATCACATGATATTCCACAAAAAGTGATTAATTAACTTCAAGAAAATGTCCTCTCCACTCAATGTAGCCATGTGTGACAAGAACATCCAACAAGCTAAAGGATACAGAACCATTCAAGTGAAGCTTCTCAACCACATCTCAAGTACACAATTATGTTCAACTCTCAATGAGAATATTGTTAGCATTAACAAGCTTGCCTCTCAAGCCTCTCAATTAACAAATGAGGAAAGTCGAGCAAAAGTCTAATGTGCTAGCATTAATTTGGGAAGTATTATATTTTTTAAGTTGCATTACAATGATTTGGGTGGTGTCATGTGTAGTGTGCAATGAAGTGGTTGCATTATTATTTCATAATATTCATCTGAGGGCCGAGCTCATCTCCATGCAAATTATATTAGTTTGATAGACTCACAAGGTTAAAGAAAGTGATCTGTTTAATTTTTCATTTTAGGATGGCTCATGGACCTTAGGAAAAAGCATGCAATTTGGAAAGGAAGGTCATGAGACCATAAAGTAGGCAGGATGCATGAGAGGAGAGGAAACCCTAAGGACTTGTATATATGTGATGAAAAGAAATAAAATAAGCTATTCTTGTGTATGAAAAATATAATTTAAAAATCCAAAAAGTAATTTTGATGTTCCTATATCCCCCTAAACACACTCACCTATATAAGAACAAAAATCACAATGAATTTGTAGAGCAGTAAAATTCTCGAGCATATAAAAAGTACACAACACGACATATGAAATTTGAGCAAGGAATAGAGAGTATACAAAAAATAAGATAAGAATAGAAACTTCTTTAATTCCAACAATCTTACACAAAGATATCTTGGTCCACCCATGCATTTCCACTATGAAGTTTAGTTGACAATGTAGACAAATGATAGGTGAAGAGCTTAAGGCTAGCTAGACGAACTCTAACCAGGTGAAAGATAGTTTTATGGTGGCTTTGGAGGGGTTTTCCTTTTATATAGCATGGGAATAGGGTTAAGTTAACCTATTTGACCTAATTATCTTATGAACCTTCCCTAGTCAGCTAAGGAATATTCCCTTTACCCTATCAGGTCGGGAGCACTACCCCCAAATCCCCATTAAGGGTGCCATTGCCCCCCCCTAAAACCCCCCAACTAGGGGCAACTTCCATAGTCCTTGAACCACAAATAGTTGCTACCACACCCCATAAATCAATGCAATGTGCTTCGATTTTCTACCAAATTAACTACTGTTATCCAGTCACATAGATCTCACTTGACATACATTTCAGGACCCAGCCAATGTGTGGGCTCACATATGACTTCTTCTCATAATGAGGGCCTTATAACTTTGAGCACCATGGATCATTGGTAGCACCTTGTGAGGGTGGGGCATTGAGTGGTGGGCATAGATGGATTTATGTTGTGGTTGGATTTTTGACTTTGGTAGACACAAGAGGATTGAGAACTTGTGAGAGAAGTAATTGTAAAAAGAAAAGCATAGCCTTCATTGGGTATAATCGCATGCATGCGCGCGCGCGCGCGCGCACACACACACACACACACACACACACACACACACACACACACACACACACACACACACACACACACACACACACACACACACACACACACACACACACACACACACACATGCACACACACAAAGTTGAGGGATATCTTTATGATGGATTTGTATTGGTCTTAATGATCAACTCATAGCCTTTATTTGGTATAATCACACATACACACACACACACAAAGTTGAGGGATAGCTTTATGATGGATTTGTATTTGTCTTAATGATCAATTCACGGTTCCCTCTATATTGATCTCATATTCTTGTTTAGTGATGACCACATAAGGACTTGGAACATGCACTTTCCAAAACCAAAGAAAAGTTCAAGTTTTCCTTGTATTCAGGCTCTATAAGGTGCACCTCACAGAGAGTCCGAGGAAGAGTACTCCCATAAAGCATCCATCTAATAGTGCTTTCAAGCGTGATGAATGCCAAGTAGATGTTTGTGAGGGGTTTCTCTAGCAAGAAACTCACGTTGGAAGATGTGATAAGCCAACACATGCAATAGGTGTGAAGGCCTCGAGCCCTTGTTTGGAAAGCTCTTATGAGTTTATATATCCATAGCAGAAATGATGTAAACAATAGAAGAAAAACATGCTTGTGTGAAACACATTGTTCACAAACTCATCGAAGCCTTAGTAGCATGCAGGATACGGGGAATAATTGGGTGAAGGATCTTGGGCTCCATAGGCACTTCAAACCTCACCCATATATGGTCCATTAACTATCATTCATGCTCTATCATTGTGTATATGCTTAAAAAAGAAATCTTGTGCTGGTTTTTCGTAATGCAATGTGCATCTTAATTAGAATCCAATCAAGCACTTCAATTCTACCATTCCTATGCTACACAATCCATGCTTTGGTGCATGCATGCAACACTTATGCAAACATTGCTATGTGGGGGGGTCACCCTTGACTAGTCACTAGCTCTAGCACCAGCCCAAAGTGCGACTCTAGTGCTTGATCATTTCAACTCTCTAGTATGCTCCACACTCTTCCAAATGATTTGATTAGATTTAATCAAGGAAAAAAGGTGCTAATCATCCACGTGGCATTAATGTTGTGCACAAGGCCCAATAAAGCACATAGCTATGTATCGTACACACAGGAAATTAAACACTTTGTTGCACTACAAAGTCAACTCCTCTGCACAAGAGAGACTATGCACTCAAGCACAAGGAGCCATCCTAAAGCCACAAGAAATCACATCCACACATGCTTAGGTTGGTGCATGTAGCATGTGCTCTTGCATCTAGGAGGATAGGCCACTCTTTACAAGAAAGAATTACTTCAGCTAAGGACACCCGAAGGGCATGAAAACCGTAATGCCACATAACATTAGGAGGCATCTACACACAACCATGCATCTGCATCAATAAAAAAACTAATGCATGCACATTTGTACTCTTGACACATTTAAACACTGAGAGACTAGGCCACCACATTAGCCTAGTACAACCTAGCACAGAAGCACACAACGTCCATGCAGTAACTTAGGCATGTTCACATAGGGCCACCTTAGTCACTCAGCCCTAGGCAATCCACACTAATCCTAGGCTAGCCTCTAGCATCCCATCTAGGCCCAAGCCTTCACAAAAAAGTGTGCAACTACATACCTTGGGTAGGATACTCCACTCTATACAAAGGCCCTAGGAATTACTAGGACCACCGAGCTTTAGAGCCTTTACAATGCATACTAGCCTTACGTGGGAGCTTAAACCCTACAATACATCACATAGCCAACCTCTTCTTGTGCAGGCAATTAGGGTTATACCTCTTCAACTCACTTGAATACCCTTAAGAGTTTCCAAGCTACACCATTATTCCTAATAAATCCATCACCTTAAGCTTTGAATAGTTAGAGCTCCAAGTCTTGACTTGGGAAGTCAAAGAAAAACCCATTATGACCATACTAACCCTTTTTTAGCCCTAGCCGTATGTGACATAAGCCCTTAAAGATCTTATACACCCTCAACACTAGGCCCTCTTATACCCAGATTCCACACCAAGGTGCACATCTAGCCTAACTTAAAACTACTCACCTTGCATTAGCACATCATCATTGTAAGCAAAGTAGGCTAGGACACCACTTGTATATTAGCATATTCACTTGTAGGTTTCCTCTAAACATTAGGATAACCCATGTACATGGCCTATACACATAAACACACACATAGGATCACCCAAGCTTTGTTAATAGACTTGGGTGTTGGGGCTTAGGTATGCCTAAGGTGCACATATTATACATATTATGAACTTACTATTCCATGTCATCCATAACACAATGGAGCCACTAAATGGAAGAATCGCACTCTTATAAATGTAGTAAGAGCTATACTTTCAGTAGTCTATCACCTTCCCTAAGATTTTTGGGAGGCCACCATTGGGTACAATGGCTTATCTCCAAAATAGGTTGTACCCTACCTCTCTTCACAACCACATACCCTGTGAGTTGTAGTATAGCCATCCACCTAATTTGTCGCATCTAAATATATTTAGGTGCATAACTTTTCCAATCAACATAGATCACAAATCAATATTTGCACCTAAAGCCACACACTTGATCTTCATCGAATCTGGTGAACCTTATGGCCACAAAGCTTATAGATTTCTTACTCCCTTGGAGAATTATCTATTGCCTTGCTTGAGTCCACCACATCTTCCCCTTCTTCTCCTCACCATACCCTCCATCTTGCATCCCACATTGATAATTCACTTCAAAATGAATAGCCCTTGCACTTCTCTAGTGTGAACACATCCACATTAAATTCCACAAATGATAGTGACCCTCAATATCCTTAAAGGTCACGTGATTTTCAAGGTTTCTAGATAATAATCCAACTTATTTCAATTAAGTTTGTGACTTGGATAGCTGATGACTAGAAAAACAAATGAATGGCAGCCTACTTCAACTTGCACCTTCATTCCAAACACTTGCTACATCCCCTCAACCTCCATTGATGATATATAGATGCATTGTTGGATACTATGGGACCCCTTCTACCACTCACAAGACCTCTCTTCTAACCCTTGATACATTCAATAGACACCATCTACTGCTATCCAAAAGCAAGTAATATCACTCTCTTCTCTTCTTGCTACAATCATGCCCATATCACCAACCTATTTATTGCCTTATTTGTTTATTCTAGCACTATCAAATATCAATGCAAGTATTAACTATAAAATGGAAAGGTAGCAGAACAGAAAAGTGAATCGAAAAGGGGAACAAAGGTGAAAAAAACAAAGAGAAGTGCAAATCAAGCAAAGAGCGTAAGGCATACAATATTTTTTTTTGTCAATGTCTGCAATCATACAATTAATTGTAATGTTACTTTGAGAGCTGGGTGCAGTACCTATACAAGTTCTAATATTTTATGTCAAGAAGAAGAACTTGCAACTACAAAGGGTGTGGACACTAGCTTTCATTTATGGTCATGATAGTTAGTGTAATCTACAATTGTATGCATAAACCATAAAAGATTGACCAAGTGCCAAATAGGAGACACAAGCGCCCAACTTAAGTGGAAACCTAAACTCAAAACCTCATGTATAAAAACCAAAAACTAAATGGATAAGCTCATTCTTGTGGTATGCAACCTTGAGAACCCTCTTCTTGCTTCTTGCATGCTTCTTGTTTGTGTGAGAGGGAGAGATTGAGGAAGAGAGAGAGATAGAGTGTCAAGTAGAGTGAGGGACCAGTGTGGAAAAGCTCGTGCTTCTTCTTCTTCTTCTTCTTGGAGCTTGTGTAGCAATTGAGGCAATCAAAGTGGAGCTTGCTTGAGGCATGTTGCAAGGATGGAGCTACCATCGAGCCTTCACTTTACGGCGTTGAGGAAGAGGTAAGTCAATGACTTCACTATACCCTTGTCAGTTTGTTCATTCTTGCTTTCATGTGGAGAAGAATGGACAGATAGGTGAATAAGGAGGATGTATAGGTTATGTGAGAGGTAGTCGTTGCCAAATCAGATGAAGCACTTGAAACAATAAGTGTTCCATCAAGTCCGATGGTTGAGTTATGAAAGCTTTGGCGTTCTATTGACGAGACAAGATAGAATCATTTGTGATGTCATGCGTTGTCTTCATCATGTATTGGAATAAAAGCACTACTTTGAAATAGAATAGGTTCGTGGACTCCAAAACGAATTAGAAGCAGAGCTTGAAACAAGTGTGAGATAGATTAGGATGGATGGAGTAGGAGAATTCAAAGAATTTGGATCGAAAATTTCGATTTGAAGTAGATTAGGGGGTTAATGTGACCTTAGGAATAAACCTTAAATAAGGAAAACCATTAAAAAATCTAAATTTTTGGTCTTTGTTTTACATCATGTGGGAGACATAAGGGGTCTGCTTGCGAATTTGAAGCAAGAGGCTTGTGAAAGTAGAGGGTTTGAATTGCATATAGCTCCATGATGTAGGGTTTTTTTTTTTTTTTTTTTTGGAACAAAAGGATTGGTCTTGCTTGTTGAGTTTGGAAAAAAAAGTTATCCTCAGTAGCATTGAAGAGTAGCAGCAGGACAACAAGAGAGGAGACCACATTTGGGAAGTGTCGTGGAGGAGAGCAAAGAGATGAGAAAGGATTTGAGCACACCAAGGCGAGGCAATCATAGCAAGTGTCTCAATTATATGATCCTTGAGAAGTGGGCAGGTATAGCTCTTACAGAATTATCTTGGGGTTGACTCATTCAATTGGTTTCATGCATGGATGCTCTCTCAAAGCAAAGTGAAGAAGCCAAAGGACAAAGGCCTTCATAGCCTAAGGCCATAAAGCCCTCAAATAAATATCCATTCGACCCACTAATCGAAAGGCCATGAGGCCAGGCATACATTCAAAATCGGCCTATAAGAAGACCATTCATTTAGAATGGCTAACCGTGGCACAATCAGCGGAAAGCCAGGCGTATAAAGGCCATGCTTGACGAATTCAGCCAAAAAGAGGTGCATAAGCCTTCAAAGGCTCAGTAAGCCTTGCGCTCACTCAGTCGAGGGTTTGACTGTAAGGCCTTACAACCTATTGAATTAGCCATTCACCCTCCACTCAGCCGAGTCCTCCTCGGCCACCTCCATGAGGCCATCACCCCACATTGCAAGACTCGAAGCCAACTCAGCTCATTATTAGAATTGGCCGCCACCAATGAGTGGTCCCCACATGTCAATACATTTTGGCCAAGAGGCTTTGAGGCCTATGCTATTGGCTACTAGGCGTTTTGACTAGTGATGTATATATACATATATATGTATATATACATATATATGTATGTATGTATATATATTTCTCCTCTTGTTCTGGCCGTGAGGCTTGATGGAATTCATTGACCATCTCTTGATTCAATCGTGAGAAGTACGGCCAATTAAGTCTTTCAAGGCTCAGGATAAATAACAAGCCCCATCCCTACCTAGTGGCGATGGGGCCCTACCGAGCTAAGGTGTGCTACTTTGACCAGCGCCGACTAGCGCTCCTCGTCCTGACTCCTCATCGGAAAGGTCTGGCTCCTCAGCACTCCCCGAGACGATCTTTGTGGACCTCGCATGGCTTTGTGCACTGGCACAATTTACATAGACCCAAGGCCCATTGAGCCTCTGCCTCTACTGATAGGGTATTAATGAGTCATGGTCCACACGCCCACTAGCTGGCAGTTGCAACGAACGGCTTTTTTAAACTTATGCAAGCTTTCCAAATATTACGGGAAAACATGACCCTATAAAGTCAGTGGCCTTTCAAGTTTCACCTTTCGAAGAGCAGTCTTCCCAAGTAAATTCAATGAGGATTAGTTTGATATCCTGGAAGTAAATTCAATGAGGACCAGTTTGATATCCTCCACACCTTTATTTCACCAAGGTTATCAACAAATTTAGGAAGCCTAAAAGGTTTTTTCATTTTTAGGTAGCATAACACACCACACTCTCAAGCATACCTTTTAGGTCTCCTCTAGTTGAGTGTTGTTATTGCTTGGATCTAAAGTTGGTCCAAAGTTCTTTATCTTTTCTTTTTGGGGTAGGAACGTTGAGTTATGCTGATAAAAGTGTGAAAGAGGTACAAAGTTCTTTATCCCTTCGTCTTTACAAAGGAGGCGCACGAACCCTATTTATTCTCTAACTCTCACACTAATGTTCACATTCATGTTTCATTTGATGATATCCCATATTCCAATGTTGTGAATATAGTTGGTCAATAAGTTGCTAACAATTGGTTATGTTTAAGTAAGTGGGAATTCCTCTAGCAACATATCAAAGTCCATATCTATTTAAATGTCATTTTTCAACTTTCAAATGCATGGAAGCAAAGGTATAAACTTTCAATCTCACTTTAGATACTTGGCTCAAACAAAATTTTGGTTGTACGTGAGAACAAATGTAGCCAACTCACTCACTGCATTTAACTCATTGGCATTGTATCTTTATCACAAATGAATCTAATGGCATTCACTGCACAAGTGCAATTGTTATGGTGTGCTCATAAAGTAGGCAATCAAGTGTATTAATAGGTACTTAGACTTTATACAAATTCTCTCACTAAAAGTTATTACAAATGAAACTAAGGCTTTTTTGTCATTTGAAAATGACATGCACTCCACACTTTATCACCTATTCAATCAGTCAAAAGAATTTATAACTAGTTGCACACCTTGTATACTTGGCACTCTCCCAATGTTATTTCAGAAGACACCTAACATTACTTGTGGTGAAGGCCTTGAAAAGGGTTCAAGAAAGCTCATGTGTTGTGTGAATATTTAAATATCTTGGGTTTAAAGCCATAGCATTAGCTTGGAAGTGGCATGAGTATTGGTCTATCAACAAAAGAGATATTGACTTTGTCTCC
Organism: Lygodium microphyllum; assembly: GCF_053477565.2. Lineage (NCBI taxonomy): Eukaryota > Viridiplantae > Streptophyta > Polypodiopsida > Schizaeales > Lygodiaceae > Lygodium > Lygodium microphyllum. Next base: position 101,125,685 of record NC_141151.1, read on the forward strand.
AAGTAATGGTCAATGCCTCCTCATTATTCATGCAATAATGTCAATGTCCTTTAAAAAAAGTACTAAGGCTCTTTGTAGCCCCAGTCATTTATTTTTCAAAAAGTAAGCTTCCAATAAATTGATTGCTTTATAATTTCTTAGAGGTTTGTCCTTTTTCACAAGACCTATTCTTTGAATTGATTGATCAAATTAATGTGAGCATGATTAAATAAGCATTGTATGGGAGGAACACAAACTAAATTTATTTCACAAGATAAGATCTAAAACAACAATCTCTCTTTTAATTTTATCTCACTCACTTATTAGAATAAGTGAATAGAGGGAGGACAATACCAATTTTTGAATCCGGAGCAAAGCACTTAGTTTTATTATACAATGTTTGAATTAGAAGTATAAGGAAATCTAGTTGTGGTGGCAATTGTTCTGAAGGCTAATCTCTTGTTTGCATTGGAAGTATAAGGAAATCTAGTTGTCATGGTAATTGTTTTGAAGGTCAATCTCTTGTTTGCTTATATGGATCCCCTTTGAAGGTTTTCATAGTCCATCTTGATGGATAAACGGAATTCTTATGTGAAGAGCATTTCATCAAACTTCTTCTTCATCACTTCCTGAAATGCTATCATCACAATATGATGACCTCTCTCCACTTGCAGTTGTTGATTCTGTTGCTACATCTAACTTGCCTTGCATGTTCAGTCTTTTTTTCCATGCAATAGAGGGGAAAGGTTTGGGATCATAATTAATTGACCTACATCTTCTCCTTGAAGCATGACCACTCTCAATGAAAGGTCTTGCTCTTCTCAATGTATTCCCAAAGCCATCATCAATGGACTTGAATGTAGTGCAATGATGTGTATGTATATTTGGAAGGGATGCTTTGTATTATTGAATCTCCTTTTGTAGTCGCGTTAAAAGTCTATGGGTATATGTTTGGACTCTTCTATCATCACCTTCAATTAAAGACCATGTTAGCATTTAATTGAACGTATAAATATATTCATAAGTGTGAGTTTTACATACCTATTTCAACACGAATCTGCATGTGTAATGTATCCAAATCTTGCATGGAGGGAGCATGTGCTTCATTTGTGGTAGTTTCTTGATCAGTATTAGTCACACCATTATTCTCTACAATGTGTACACTTAGTGAGTCAACATGCGACCCAATCCCCTTCAAGGGTGGAACTTGTCTTGCATTCATAAAAATTAAGAACTTAGAACATATATTTTAGAAAAGAACTAGATAGTTTCTAAATAAGGTATGGCACTGCCATATTGAACACATACTATTGTGGTACAAGAAGAGGACGTAATGGTCCATGCCACGGGTACTCCATTGCGAAAGTGATCAAACACAAGTATTGTATACAAATGGAACTATATAGAGAAACATCAAAATCAGAACACTCATGGATAACATAATTACAAAGTTTAAGCCAAGGAAGAATAAGGAATATAGTACTTATATTTATTAGTACCAAAGGTCGCATCCATTGGTAATAAGCTATTATGTCCATACTTACTGAGAGAGAGAGAGAGAGAGAGAGAGAGAGAGAGAGAGAGAGAGAGAGAGAGAGAGAGAGAGAGAGAGAGAGAGAGGAGTATCCCCTATCTAACCACCAACATAGAGATAGAGAGAGAGTCCCGATTCCCACCCGACGCCATGTGACTATCCATTTAATGACAAAAGCAACCTATATTAGCACACCTAAACCTTATCCCCATGCTTAAGCCATAATCAAATCTTCACACTATAGGTCACATTTCCTTAAGTCACTCCCATTGGCACTTAGAATAGGAACTCACAAAGCCACATGCTCTTAGGTTAGCCAACTCACACTATTGTCTTGCCTTAGGTGCAAACCTCATCCCACTTGAGTAGAAACCCCATTCACACTCTTAAGTACTTTAGTCGTAAGAACATACCCACCACCTAATAATGAATTGAAAATAAATATTCACATGCACCTCACCTCACTCAAAATTTTAATAGTAGATCGTTCATCATGTGTAGTCATAATAAAAGTATCCAATATATTTCCACCAAAATTTTACAATTTCATAGACAAGATTACATTAGATCCACGCTCAATGATGTGTTGGCTATGGACCAATGACTATCTTGATGATAAAGCTTCAAAGAAATTGTCTTTACAAGGAATCAAGTAGCAAGGCCATATCAAGAGATTAAAAAAGAGGGGATATCTGCCAAGGTAAATGAGAATAACTGTAAGGAACTTTGGTGGAAAAATGGCATCATCAAGGGCATTATTGCAAAAAACACAAAAAGCACAGTCATTATGGTGAAGTAACACATCAATACAAGTGTGTTAGAAAGGAATAGCACTTACATACAGAAGTGTACTACTGCACTTTTTCATCACTTCTTGAAATGCTATCATCACTATGTGATGACCTCCCTCCACTTGTAGTTGCTGTTGCATCCAACTTGCCTTGCATGTTCACTCTTTTTTTCCGTGCAATAGAGGGGAAAGGTTTGGGATCATCACTTATTGGCCTACACCTCTCCTTGAATCATGACCACTCTCAATGAAAGGTCTTGCTCTTCTCAATGTATCCCCAAACCCATCCTTGATGGACTTGAATGTAGTGCAAGGATGTGCATGTATATTTGGAAGGGATGCTTTGTATTATTGAAGCTCCTTTTGTAGTCACATTAAAAGTCTATCAATCACACCTTTATCCTCTGTAGTGTGCATGTCAAGTGAGTGGGCATGTGACCCAATCTCGTCTGACGGCAAAACTTGTCATGTACCCAAAATAAGAAAAAACTTAGAATGTAGATAGTAAACAATGACTAGAGAATTCTTGAATCAGCCATAGTGGTGATATATTAAATACATGCTTTGGTGCTCATGAAACTGTGTACCATATAACTCCATGGACTTTCCTACAATGGTCTCCACTTCTATTCCATTTAACATAAGGACTTTAGTTTGATGTTTACATATATTCCCTGTTTGTGACCAATCACAAGTACAACATGCCCAACTACAATCAGCATTTCGAACATGGTACCAATGCCTATCTCTTGTGCAACTCTGTACTGAAGCTTGACTTCTGTCACTAGCAATAAACTTCACATGAGAATCTAGTATTTCTTTAGCTCTTTGAATGGATTTTTCTATGACCTTTAGAATATTAAAGTTCTTCTTGAAACCTGCATCTGTTTACCACAGCACGTTTACCACAGCACAGAGAAACAAAAATGGAGTAGAAGTGCGGGAGAAATGGAAGAAGGAGACAACCAAGAAGGCACAGGACAAAGAAAGGAAAAGGCATCCTGGATGGAGGTCAGACTCTGAAAATCTGAACGACGGTGTCTCCTCGAGAAAAGAAAAGAGTAAAAGCGCGCCATTAAATATGAAGGCGCTCCCGAATCCCTATAAAAAGAGCGTCAGGCTCACTCCTGTGCCAATTGTATGCATTAGTGGAAACGGGATAAGTTAGAATGGTGGGAAATAGGAAAAGAGGGCCTAGGCTAATGGCCAGCCATGTTAAAAGTGGGGATGACCGCCTAAAAAGTGGGGCATGTATATAAAGTTCAAAAGTGAATGAGAAGTTCATTCTTGGGTGTGGCTAAAGCTTCTTCTTCTTCTTCTCTTACTTCTTACCTTCTTCCTTGTGCTTGAGTGACGGATTGAGGGAGTGTGAGGGAGTGAGTGTGTGTGACTGAGGGATCGTGGAGAAGAAGCTCCCCATCTTCTCTCTTCATCTTTCCTTCTCTTCTTCTCTTCTCTCGTCTCATGCGGCTATGGAGGATGGAGCTTGACGGAGAGGGATTGAGGTTGCTTGAGCTTGCCACGAGGATCGTGGAGCTACCGGAGTGTGAGAGAGAGGAGGGAACTCGATCGAGCGTCAAGGTAAGCTCACTACACCCACAAGGTAGGCATTGCGCGTCGGCTATGTGAGAGGTAGCCATGGCCGCTCGGCTTGAAATGCTTGATCAATAAGCGGTCCGTAGGTCTCGGGGTAGAGCTCTGTGGCTCCCCTACATTTTGGTTCTGTTGCCAGGACCGACAGAATCGAGCCTTGAGCACCACGCGCATCGTATCGAGCATGGTAGTAGGGTTTACAGCCTCAACCGGTGCTTGAGATAGTTAGGAGGATTAGGAGGTTTTAATCCTTGGAGCAAGTAATTATTTTGATTTGCTGCTGAATGTAGAGTAGGACCATCTATCTTTATTTCTGTTTCTGTTTTCTATTGCAATAGGTTAAGGGCAGGATAGGAAAAAGAAGGGAAAAGAAGGGTTCTACTGTTACTGGAGACAGGGAAGTTGGGGCGCAGATTCAGACATCTGGCTGGTGGAGTGTATGAGATTAGTCTCGGAGTCTACAACAGACTGAGGGAGGTAATAAGGGGCACAACAGACTAGGGTGCCCACATTTGACACCCTATTTTTTGAGACGACTGTGACACCGGGAGCCCTGGAGAGTGCGAGAGAGCTGCGGGAGATCGTGAAGTGTTGACCGATCGAGCGCCCCATTGCTTCGAGGTATGCCAGACATTTCCCTCTGTTGCTTGCATTGATTTGGAAAGTGCGGTACGATTTGATAGAGTAGGCAATGACCTAAAGGGTCCGTGCGCAACTTGTGGGCCATCGGCCACGCTGTCGGACCAATCCGTCCGATTCCCAGAGTCGGACCGTCCGATTTTGAGAGTCGGACCGTCCGATTACGAGAGTCGGACCATCCGATTTCCATAATCGAACTAGTTGAAAATTGGACTAGTTGAATCCGATTCCCACTAGAATCGGACCAGCCCACCAAGTCGGGCTACGTGTCCGAGTCCCAAACTTGAGCCACTCGACCCATTGCAGTGGTCGGACCACCGACTAAAGGAAGCCAGACCAAAGTAAGACTGGACCTGCCAGTCCGATTCACAGAATCGGACCAGACCCGTCCGATTCCTAGAATCAGACCAGCCCCAAAATCGAACCAGAGCACCAAAGCTTGAATAGAAGGTGATTCACCTAGGCCATAGTCCTGGGTGCCCTGGTGACGTCTCTGACCCCCCAGAGAACCCAGTTTGATCTTGGAAGTTGGATGCCAAACAAGGTGACCGAAGATTCACCCCAAATAGCTAGACACCGGGCTGACATAATTGGCATTGAATGCAACATTCGGCAACCAGCCACCCAACTAACCAACCCTGAAGCAGGATAGGGAATGCAGCAAGGTCTTTCTGTAAGATTTTAGAGTGGCTAGGACTTGCACCAAAAGCCACATCAGGCATTTAGTGTATCCTCATCTCACCTTCTGATTTCATCACCTAGGGTGCACTACAAGGAAAGGAAAAGCCTGCTTCCACACTTAGCACTAGAAAGCACTAAGCACAGGTTGTGGATAAGATTAACGATGATTTTTAGTAACAAGGAGCTTAACAAGAAGCATAATAATATCAAGGAACCCACTACTAGGAGAGGATCCCAAGGCATAGCATGCTACTAGGGAACTCCATCTGTAGGGCCCTAAGAGGACACGAAGATCCCGCAACATAGAGAATCAGACGCTGCCAAAGCTACTCAAGTTGATCAACGACCCAGTGAGATGAGAAGTGGAAGCAATGTCAGGATCCCAAGGCGGATCAGGAGAGGACAGACTAGACTTAGGAGAATTCCTAGTCATGGTGCAGGAGTTAGTCAATGAGTATGACTTGCTGGCCAGGACAGTAGTTCAAGGTAGGCCAGTAGAGGAAGAGGTAGCGACCCTAGAAGAGGAACGAAAGGCAATCAGAAGGGCACTAGAGAGCATGATTGCCTATAACCATGAGCAAAGGGCTAGGAAACTCCAACAAGACGTGGCGCATGTTGGCCCTGGCTCGAGCAGCAAAGGCAAGACCAAATGGGGAGAGAGAGTGGGCAGTGGAGGCTGACTTGTCATTAAGTGAACTTGTAGCCAGGCGGCTCATGGACAACACGTCCACTGAGCAGGGTGCGGAAGCATTAGCCACAGCCTTACTCTCAGGATTAGGGGTCACACAAGGGGCAAAGGGGCAATCTAGGATCCTTATAGTGGCGAAACAACTGGACAAGTATGAACCTAGCAATGACCCATATAGCTTTGTGGAGCAGTTCGAATAGGTTTGTGAAGCAAACGACCTCACAGACCCTGCACAACGCTCCCAAGCTTTTGGGTTGTGCTTAGGTGACAAGGGGAGGGTGTGGTACACCAACCTGGATGCAGCCGAGTGTGGGAACTTTGCCCATCTTAAGGACCACTTTATCAAGAGGTTCTCTGAGGCAGGATACTCCGACAACCTCATCGTCCGCTTGATGAATGTTAGCCAGAGAGAAAAGGAGGACATAAGAGACTACGTCACACATGTATGTAACCTCTTCAAGAGGATCCCAGCCAATGAGCGACCTAACGAAAAGGCTGTGTCTACAGTATTCATAAATGGAATCTGTAGCGAGGAACTCTACAAGGCCTTGGCTAGTAACTCCACACTACACAGAGACGTGCTGTCTAGGGTTTTTGATGAAGCAATAAGGGTAGACGACCAGCTGAGGGAGCAAAGCATGAGGAACACTAGTCGGGACGGTGTAGGTGAGAGGGATTCAGAGTGGTCAACGACGTTGGGTGAGAGAGAGAGCTCTAGCACGCGGGATAAGGGAAAGGGAGTCAAACAAGGCTAGGACCTGGTTGAGGTGAGAATGGAGCTTGCGCGTTTGCAAGAACAAATAAGGAAGCCTACGCGAACCCACGTGCAGTGTATACACTGTGGTGGAATCCACCTTCCAGCCGAGTGTCAAGATACTAGATCTAGACCGTGTTCAAACTATGGTAGGTTCAGACATGACGCGTTGCACTGCAGGTTGCCCAGAAGGTTTCCGTATGCGTAGCAATACAACCCTCCTTACCTAGGCAACAGGCCATCTAACTTCCTTGGCAGGGGAGCCCAGCTGGCACTTCCAGCACCAAACGACATGAGACCGGTCATCCCTAGGCTAGAGATGAACCCAACAGGCATACCTAGACCACCAGGACCCTACGTAACCCAACCACCGAGTGACGCTCTTGTTCATTATGTGGAGGAACCTAGTGAAGAAGAAAGCTAGTAAACCCATACATCTCTTATGATGAGGAAGGCAATCCAGTCCTGAAGGACTATCGACCGGTGCCGGTGATGGTGCTGGACAGAGGAAGAGGCAGAGGCTTTGAAGGACCAAGCCAGGACCCAATCTCATGTTGGACCTGCGGCCATCCAGAGATCACGCACTTGTTTCCTAACTGCCCTAGGTGGAAACCACCAGCTAGTTCGGCCAACATGCCCTCTGTGCCCTTGGGGCTATTTGGCGTAGAGACCTTTGGTGGAGAGGACACACCCATCCCGCTGCATGTCATGATGCAAGCGCAAATAAGACGAACAGGCATCTCACTGCTTGGGCCAAGTAACCTGGACACAGCCTCGCTGGGAAAGAAGAGCCAGAGGAGAAGGAGAAAGAGAGCAAACACAAGGATCACTCTTAAGACTAAGGAAGATACAACCTTAGTGCCGGGAAGAGGGGTCACAAACGCCGAGGCAGAGACCACCGCCCCCAAGACGACGGAACTAGGTAGTGCCAAGGTGGGGGAATACCCTCATCCCAGGCGGCAACTCGAGGCTATCGCCAAGGTAAAGGAGTGGGTCAAGGATGCCCAAGAACACCTTAAAGATGTAGAACCCATATTGGAGGATCCGATGGAGGACCTTTCTAATGTAAGCACACCCGATTCGCCATCGCGACCTCAATCGGGGAATGCGCTAACACCACGAGAGATGCCACAAAGGCAAGACCAGGAAGAAGCTTATCAACAAGCTAGCCACCATGACATGTGGCCGAAGAGTGGTGACCAAGGAGAAAGCCAACTACCTAGCAATCTCCTCACCACCATAGTAACCACCCCAGTGACCATTAATTTGGGAGACTTGCTTTGGCAACACCCTCCATTGTGGCGAGAATTGAGGCCCTGGGTGGAGGGAAAGGGGGAGCATGCTGCCGCTGACTTGCACAAGCAGGACGCAGTCACGCAAATTCCAAGCCTAACGCTGCACTTGGCTACAAGGTCACTGCACATCAATGCTTTTTGGGAAGGCACGGAGATGCATGCAATCCTACCTATCCTAGTCTTAGGGGATGCAACACGGAAAGGAATTGTGGACACCGGCGCAGGGGTCAGTGTCTTGAGCCATGCAATTCTATAGGCCTGGGGAAGCCCACCTGTGGAAGCGGCTAGGTTCAATGTTACATTGGCCAACGGAATGAAGGTCAGACCATTCGGGGTCTTAAAAAACTGGCTAGTGAAGATCGCAGGAGTGTAGTTTTCCGTAAACTTCATTGTCATGAAGGGGGTGGACTACGACATACTACTAGGCCGGTCATGGATGAGGAATGCACGAGTGGTCGAAGACTGGGGAAACAACCTCATATTCTTGGAGAATAGGATGGAGGCGGTGAGAGTTGAGATGGACACATGGAGAACTACCCCAGCTGACCTCGATGCCATCTTGACCATGATAAAAAGTGATACCCAGGCACGCAAGCGCTATGGGACGCTGACCAAGTATATTCCTTGCCCTGATGATGAGAGGGATTGGATGCACGTCTTGGCAACCATTGACCTGCCATTCTCAGATGAGGAAGAGTTGTATAAGGAAGTGGCTAAGTCATCGAGCATGCCAGCAGAGGAGCCCACTGTGCACTCTGCATGATGGCGGGGAGCTTGCAGGATCCAGGGAGACCAGTCCCATTCCACACCCCCACGAACAAGCTCGAGCTTCAGGGAATCGTAGGGTACCTAACCACTAAATTGAAAGGCAGCGAGGCGGCTAATCTAAAGCCCCTAAGTGATCTCTTAGCTCGGCCTGAATGGGAATGGACCAAAGTGCACGATCTCAACCTATCACACAACTGGGCTTAAATCACCAACGAAGAGGAGATCGGAGAGGAGAACCTAGGGGATGAGGAGCAATCGGAGGGGCAAGATTCCAGTGATAAGGAGTATGAGCACCGTCGCTCTGAGACGGACGAGAGCAAGGAAGGGTTTAACACAATCGATTATGACACTGAAGGGAGAGCAATCAAGCAGATTGAGGTAGACTCTAGGCCAAAATGGGAAAGGGATGGAAAAGGAGTCGTGCGGACAGAATGCGATAGGACCTGGCTGGAGTAGGTGGGAGCTATGGATTACGAGTAGGCAGGGGCGGCACAATTGCTGGTAGTCCCAATATTGAAGACGGAATCACCTACTGAACTATGACCCCTGGGCGAAACTCCTTCCTCGAGCGAGGGATGCGAGTTTAACTCGAAGTCTGAAGTCAGTATAGAGAGTGATCCCGAAATACCCCAACCCTCTAATGTCATACACACTAAAGGGGACTTGCCAGTCCATTTAAGGTGCAAGTGGATTAAGGAGGGGATCAGGTAGCAAACTAGAGACTCAGAATGAGAGAGGCAAAAGAAACCACAGGACTTACCCAAACGCTTCACAAAGTTTAAGAAGGGTGATAGAGTGGTGGTTCTGCTAGGAGCAAAGAGACAAGGGCAAGCCAGGGAACCAATCGAGGGACCCGCCAGGGTCAAGGAATTAGACCTGGCAGAGGAGGGCAAGAAATCACGACCTGTGTTCATTGCTAATGACCTGACCAAGGAGGAGGAGGCTAGGCTAGTTGCTCTCCTGCGGGAGTATGTCGATGTGTTCGCCTGGTCCTTGGAGGAACTGAGAGGAGTCGATCCTAGGGTTGTGACCCATAACGTTCCCATGGTCCTAGAAGCGGTGCCAACGAAGCAAAAACCTTACCATATGAATCCCAAAAAGGCTCATGCGGTGAAGAAAGAGATCGATAAGCTCATGAAGGCGGGATTTATATATGAAATCGAGCACACAGATTGGGTATCGCCCATAGTGATAGTTATGAAAAAGAATGACAAGATTCGAGTGTGCGTGAATTACAAGAAGGTGAATGCCGCTACTACGAAGAGAGACAACTATCCTTTGCCATATACCGAGCACATGCTGGAGAGAGTAGCAGGCAAAGAAGCTTACAGCTTTCTGGATGGATTCTCAGCTACAATCAAGTGCAAGTGCATCCTGACGATAGGCACAAGACTGCCTTCACCACAGAGTGGCGTGTCTTTGCCTACATCGTTATGCCCTTTGGGAAAATGAATGCTCTTGCGACCTTCCAATGATTAATGTGCACGATCTTCAAGGATATGCTGCGACGTGAGTTGGAGGTGTTTGTGGACGATCTATGCATACAGTCCAGTTGGGCCAAACACTTAGAGAGGCTGGGAGCCGTCTTCGAATGGTGCCGACTATACAAACTCTCGTTGAACCCCTTGAAGTGCCAATTCTGGGTGAAGCACGGATGCATCGTAGGGCATGTAGTGTCACGGAATGGCATTGCCACTAACTTTTCAAAAGTCAGGGCCATTACCGACCTCCCAACGCCCACCAATTACAAGGGCGTCCAGTGTTTCTTAGGCCACACAGGATACTACTGACGCTTTGTACTAAACTACACGCTGATTGCTAGACCAGTGTACAAGCTACTGATTGTATTTGAGTGGACTGAAGAATGCCAACCCGCGTATGAACAGTTAAAGAAGGCCCTCACCACTGCACCCATCTTATGAGCCCTAGACTGGAGTGTAGCATTCCATGCACTCATAGATGCCTCCAAATTTGCCATCGGAGCTGTTCTCTGCCAACCTGGTGAACATAGTCTTGATTACCCAGTGAGCTTTGCTAGTAGCCGGCAGCTCACCGAAAAAGAAATAAACTACTCCACTACAGAAAGGGAAGGGCTAGCCATGGTGTTCACCATGAAGAAATTTAGGCATTACCTGTTGGCCACACCCTTCATCTTTTACGTGGACCATCAAGCCCTGCTGTATCTTGTAAACAAGCCATGAGCCACAGCCCACATAGCAAGGTGGTTACTTCTCCTGCTGGAGTTCGATTTTTTAGTGATTGTGCGCAAAGGGAGCATCAAATGTCCCGCATACCCACCGGGGAAGCTGCTGGCCAAGGCATCCCTGACGATTTACCGGACGTGCACCTCTTTGGCCTGTCTAGCAAAGGGGACTTGTTTAGAGCTGATTTGACACCCTACTGGGCAGACGATGTTGTCCAAGTGTTAGAAAACGGCCTACCAGAGAGACCTATTGAGAAATCCAAGCTAAGGAGACTTATCTTAAAAATCCAGCCATACCGATTAATTGCTGGCCAACTCTATAGATTGGGACACGAGGGGATTTTACGTAGATGTGTGTGCAAGCACAAAATGCACGATGTATTGAGAAAGGTGCACGGCGGGATAGCTGGCGGGCATTTTAGTGGGGACACGACTGCTCGTAAGGTATTACAATCCCAACTCTGGTGGCCCACCCTATTCCGCGATGCTGCTAAGTTCGTCAAACACTGCGACAAATGCTAGAGGACTAAGATACCTATGCGCAAAGATAAGATGGAGTTAACCCCCATAATAGCTCGACAGCCCTTCGAGAAATGGGGCATTGACTTCATCGGACCTATTAGTCCAGTGGCTCAATACTCCTAGGCGTGCTACATCATTGTGGCAACGGACTACCTGACGAAGTGGGCGGAGGCACGAGCCACCAGAAGGAACGATGCTAGGACTACTGTGAAGTTCCTATGGGAACAGGTCTTTTCACGATTTGGGTGTCCAATCAAACTAGTGAGTGATCAAGGTGCACACTTCGTTAACGAAGTAATATCCCACCTGCTCTCAACCTTTTTGATCATTCATAGAATGTCTTCCCCCTACTACCCACAAGCAAATGGCCAAGCGGAGTCCACAAATAAAATCCTGGTCAACGTGCTTATTAAGGTAGTATCCACATCATGAAGAGACTGGGATAATAAGCTAATGGCTACCTTGTGGGCTTATCGGACAGCTTATAAGATGGCTGTCAAGAAACACCCTTTAGGTTGACCTAAGGGACGGAAGCCATTCTACCTCTAGAATTTTTTGTCCCTAGCTTGAGAATAGCAGCACAGGAGCGTTGGGAGGGGAGAGAGGCTTGGACTAACCGCTTAGAGGAACTAGAGCGTCTCACAGAAACTCGGCTTTTAGCCACCCACGCTCTAATATGCGAAAAAGCACAACGAAAGTTGTGGTATGACAAGCACGTCAACCAGCGTAACTTTGATCACGGGGACCTCGTGTTACTCTACTCGGTGAAAGGGCACAAAAAGAAAATGAAATTTCGAAGGCTGATGGGGCCTTTTCGAGTGCGTGCAATTAGCAGAATGGGCAATGTCGAGTTGGAGACGCTCGAAGGGGAAGGAATAGGCTTCTTCAATAGTAGTCGCATGAAAAAGTACTATCCCCCTTCCCATGCGTTGCACGAACCACCGATGCGCGAACCCCCCGTCACTGTCTGGGTGGCCACAATCACCGAACTAACCGATCACGATGAAGAAGCAGTGGCACCCACCTACCTTCAAATCACGGTAACCGCAGAGTGGACATATTCTTTTGATGCTCTGATCGACAAAGGGGCCGACCGGAATGTCTTGACACATGACCATTGGACACGCATTGGTTAGCCCAAATTACATCCCACGAATGCAAAACTTAGCCCATTTGGGGGCAACACTTACCCTCTCTTAGGGAAATGCCAAGCGACTGTGTCTGTCGAGTCTGGGAGTATCCCAGTCATCTTTTATGTGTTACCAAACACTAAAGGGACCGGTGATAAATCACTACTAGGGTGCACATTCAAAAAGCAGACAAGTTGCAATGTGGACTACAACCTAGACCGCATTCACCTAACCATGGGTAGTGTGCGTATGGTAACTCCTTTTAGCAAGGGCCATCTTGCGCCTTCTACAACTGCAGAGCCACCGATGGAGATCCCCGCAGCCAAGCCTAAGGAAAAGGGTAGGGATGCCTTACCCCGTACCCCAACCGCCAGAGGCAAACCCACTCAAGCCGTCCACATGGCCAAGGAGCCCACGCACATATGGGTGCCAAAACGACGAGCGCCGCCTCCTGCTAGACCGCAGAAACACACTCCTAAATGCAAAAATTATTAGTCGTGGCCTAATAGGCAGCCCAAGCGCCATCGACATGGGTGCACCACCACGCCATGATGGATGCAAAAAAACGTCCTACAAGCGCAGGGATACTATGGGGGCAACCCCTGGATATGGGTGCCTAAGGTCAGACAACCAAAAGAGTCAACTTTGGGCAGCCCCACTCCAGCTCGACAAATCGGCACAGGCAAAGCACAAGTCGCATGGAACATCAAACCAACAATGGTGACGGTTAAGGCCACCCAGCACCTTCAGTGTCCCAAACCGGATGATCCAGCACCATCCAGGTCAAACAAGGTGCACACCCCCATGCCCGCTCAAATAAATTGCAACATGCTCCCTAGGGCACGGGAGCTCGCCACAGCATTTCCAAATGATCCAAAGTGCACAATTCCATTAATGACCCCTACAAGGGAGTCACTATTGTCCAGCCCAACTGCTCCATCGCCACCAGCGGGTCTGAAACCTTCGTACGAAAGACGATCCTTCCTGTCAGTGGTGGCCAAGGATCTCACTGAGACCTCCGGGAATGACGTAGTGACGTGCATCAAGGAGTTGGATGACACCTTCACTACATTCACTAGAAGCTACAAGAGACTTGACCTAGGACTTCTCGACGAACCCCTCACTTCCGATGTTCGCTCGTTGCCATGCACTTGGGAGGACTACGAGTTCATGACCATCAAGTTTCCCAAAATTGCAGCCGAGCTAATCGCTAATGGAGAGATCTCGAAGGAATAGGCTATTCTCAGACGACTAGTCACCTCATACCGCAAGCCCGCTCACTCTATGCCGGAACGTGAACTGGAGGAACTTGTGCAGCTTGCCAGCTCTGCTTCTCCATTCCTGCAATTGTAGTACGCCTTACGACTCCAAAATGGGAGAAAAAAGGCTATCGGATCATGACTAATGCGGAGCAAAGGAGGGCAATCAAAACAATTGAACGTGACCCTACGTACGTGGCACCTCTTTCATTCAGAGTTCTGGCCATTACACGCAACTTACGCTTAGATGATCAGCTACTAGCCCACCCATACATCGACCGATTCCTCACAGAGGAGGAGTTGCACATTTCTAGTCACCTCAACTCGAGAGACATATTCCATGACGTCTTAACCTACATCACTCAAGCTTCCCTGCAACCAAGCGAACTTGATCGCCATGCCTAGTTTGAATACAACCCTAACCTGTATGCCTAGCTTATGGCCAAGTAGCCCACCCCACACAGCCCATGCGAGCCTTCCCTACCCCATGCCACTTAGAAAAGAGGGAAGAAGAGCCAGTGACGATCAAGGGACTGACCGTGTGAGGTAACAAAAGGGTGAAGGCTAACAATGCTCTACTAAATTCAAAAGAGGAAGGAAGCAAAGAGGAAAAGATGTTGGTTGTTAATTATTTCTAAAAAAGTTTCATCTCCTTATATCTGCCCAGTAAACTAGCGCACATGTTTTTTCTTGGTATATGCTAGGAATGAAGCAAATCGTAACTCTAACGTTGACTGGGGTAATGACAGGCACATACCATGGCAGGACAAGGCAGACTTCCATTTACGGAAGAAAAAATGACAAAATATGGAATCAGCATCGAAACACGGGGCTTCGGCCAATTTACTTTCAAGCATACCATGAACCTGGATGAGGCTATCTCGGAGGAGCTGGGCATAAGAGAGTTGGTGAACAAATGCAGCCTCCAAAAGTACGTAGAGAAAGTCGGGCAGGCTGTCGACTACAGCATGTGCGCAGAGTTCTTGAGAAATTTCAATGAAGAACAAAGTTGTAGCATGGTCATGGTAGGGGCAGGTAATCAAGAAAGACGAGTACAGGTGCCCCTTGACACCGCCACTGTTGAAAGAGCCCTGGGACTGTTGCCCAAAAAGGAAAGACATCCAAAAAGGGACGTATATGCCATGTTGGGAGTCAAAAAGGAATATGTACACAGAGTCAATGGAATTAGCCTACCTGACATTCCAGACCTGGCGACAAGGATGCGGGCTAAAATGATCCATTCTCTCTTCTCCACCCACAAGTACAACGCCCTCATGAACAGGACCAGTGTACCACTGCTGGAAAGCATTGCGGCAGGGGTCCCAGAGGAGGTGGACTGGACTAGTTTTGTCGAGAGGACTATAAAGAGTTCCACCGCCCTTCTAGCTCCAGCCGCAATGCCAGCCGGTGGGGACTCCCCAACCTCCACTGCGCAATCCACAAGGAAAAAACCTGCCCCATCAAGGCCTCCACGATTAGGTATGGAGGCATACTTAGAGCAATCATTGACGAGGCCATCAAGGGTGCTGGCATGGAAGGACAGCAGATTGAGCACCAGGACTCACCACGTCGAGAGGAGGAAGTCTTAAGTGAAAGGACGGCTAGCGATGTAAGGGACCCTGAGGTACCACCCCCGCAAAAGGCCGGGCCTCAAACGCAAATGAAGGACAACAAGGGCCAAAAGAGGGCGAAGACATTGAGCAAAAGGGAGCAAGCCGAGGTGAAGGGGGCTCGAAAATAGTCATGTGAGTTGGAAGAACAACTACAGAAGGAGGAAGAGGAAGAACTTGCAAGAGTTAAAGAGGAGTCAAAAAGGGCAGAAGAGGAACGGTAGAGAAGGGCGGAAGAGGAAGCCTACGAACTGAGCATGAAGGAACTGGTCGAGTTGGCTGAGGCCACTCGAGCAGGTCTGTTGAAGAAGCTCACAGACCATAAGAAATCAACCCCTATGGTCCTCACCATGAAGCCAATGTGAGTGGCAGCACGAGGGCAGCCCCAATGACTGCAGGCAAGGGAAAGTCACTGCTACATCCCCTGCCTCCCTCCTTCGTGTCGATGCCAATAGACACCCCAAATGCCCCATAGCCCGCGCCTTCTTCGGACATGGCCCAACTGATGAGCATGATGCAGATGCTCGTCAGTAAGGTGGCAGAGATTGTCCCAGAACCTAGCATGAAAAGACATGCCACCACTGATGCTGAATCCAGGAAAGACCCTAAACGGCAAAAACTCGAAGCATCTACCACCACAGCTCCCATCCCCTATCACTGGGAGTAGACTACGATGCCTACGTGGCCGAGATCTTAATGCAGTTGGAAGCGGAAAAGGAAGAAAAGAAAGTGGTCCTACTAGAGTTGGAGAAAGAAAGGGAAACCTCAGCGGCCCTAAAGCTCGAAGTTTCAAAGCAAGAGGCTAACCGGCGAAGGGAGGTCAAGGCATTACAAGACCAGTTGGAGGCAAAGAAGAAGGAGGCCTAGGACAATGAGAACCGCCTACGACAGAGGTTGGAGGATGAAGAACAGAACCTCGTGGCCGAGCAACAAAGTTTAAAGTTACTAGTGCAACAGTATGCCGACCTAGAGCAAAGAACGGCTAGACTAGAGGGGTACAGCCTATTGGCAATTCAAGAAGGTGAACCAAGCAAGGGGCAGGGGGACGCCATGGCAAAGCTTCAGTATGAGCTCGAGGAGCAAAATAGGCTAGAAAGAGAGAAAAAATCATGGCACAGGGCCGGTCCACAACCCTCGCAACGGAAGTGCAAGAACAACAACAGGAGGTACAATGGCTGCAGGGGGCATTGGAAGCTGCCAATGAAGACACTGAGGCCCTCATGGCCATGGCCTTCATGCAATGGAGATTGCACCTTGCAGAAATCCAAAGCCATGAGCAGCTGGCACAGGAGAGATCAGAATGAATTAATGAGGCAGAGCACAAATTCAGTATCGCAACTCAAGCGAAGGAAATCGCGGAAGCGCAGCTGGCTCGGAAGTCCAGGGAGTAGCATCAACTCTGGGCTTTAACGAACGAACAACAACAAATGATGACCACACTGGCGAGTGCGATGGAAGAGGAAAGACAAAAGATGAATGAAAGGGCCAACGCTTGGGAAGCAAATAACTTTGACAGAATCAAGCAATTAACGAGAGCGCTTGGCGGTGGCAGAGTGCGAGAGAGTGCTTGCTGAATCTAGAGTTGAAGCAGCCAATGTATGCACCCATGCACAAAGGCAAGCCTTCCTCAGCACCATGCTCCATGTCGCCCAAGCACAGGGCGATGATTCAGTGGAAAGGGTGAGAAGAAAACTGGAATTGACTACCCAGGCGCTAAGGTACGGTCTTCAGGAACGGGAGCTCCCCGCCAGCATGGGACTCACCAAGGAACAACAATTCAGCTACTTGCGTAGTGCCGGCCTCTCCACTGTTGAGCTCAAGGACCTGGGATTCGAAGAGCAGGAGCCGCCCGCACCACCATCCCAAACAATCCCAATCATGGCCGAATAGGATACCGAGGAAGGCCCGGATTCAGACCAAGAGGCTGATGAAGAACTACAGAAAGCGCCCAGTCCCCCTCTACCAGACCTCCCACCAGACGATACTGAAGAGACCCACATGCCGAAGCTCATTGTGGCAACCACACGAAGGTGACAGGAGCTGGCAGAGGATGCACAATGCAGAGCCTGGTCACTGCCAAGACAATTCTCTGACGAGCCAGTACCACTACGAAGGGACCCCAACCCCATTGATTGGCCGCATGAATTGGTCATCTGGCATGACCGGGAGTTTTAGATGAGGCCTTTTGAGATGTCCTTCTCCTACCCACGCTCACTGGACCAGGCGCTACCGCTCAATATCCTATCCAAAATCAAGGAGCTAGCCAATGACCTAGCGAACCATTAGGTGGAAGAAAGGAGCCTAATTATGACACCCGGTGGAGATAGGAGCCTGCAGACTACTAGCAGGACAAGGTGAACCGGATTCCCAAATCCGTCCAAAGCTACGAGGTGTAGCCAAAGTGGCGGCAGAGGATTTGGGATACCAATTTTGACGCGTGGACCACCTTCTGCAGCTCACTCCCCGAGGAGCGAAATGACCCCTCCCACATGCCCTACCCCCGCCGGCATGGAGTGGACTATGACCGTGCCATTCATGGGGATTTTGAATTTCCTAAAATATATAATGTAAATGCCCAAACTCCCGAGGAATGCTTAGTCTTTAGACAACAGGATATTCTTCCATCCATCACCCACTTCCTCACGGACTTCTTCTCCTGCCCGGATCCTGCCTTCCTAACCACCTGCAACTATCTTAGGTTACTCAAATTCCTATTACTACAAAAGCCTACCGCTGAAGAAGCTCACCTTCCCCCCCCTCTTTTTTGACACCAATCTAGGAATCGATAGTAGAGCCATGACTCAGTTAATGATGAGGGCATCCCTCCTCCCCTCCTTTTGCTTGGAGCTCTTAGAAAACATGAATGACACCCGCTTCACAAGGTGTAACCACCTATTTTTGTCATCCACACCTCTGAAGGCCCGAGCTGCAATTAAAGAATATCTCCAAAGCTGTGCCTTTCTATCCCAATGCCTCCGATCTCCCCGTGCTTCAACTAACGGTGATCGGCACTAGCCAAATGCCTTCTTTTTTTTTTTTTAAAGCACGCACTTTGCTTATGGCACCCAGGGATCACCCCTAGCCCCTCTCCCCACTCCACGCTTAGGGCACATCAAGGGCAGGACTTTCAGCCCTATCACCCTAAGCTCTGCATTGCATTACACCTCCAACAATGCACGAACTGGGTCCTCAAGTGTGAGACATTACCAAGGGCTTGCCCAAGGTTAGACCCACCTCCCAGTTCCACTGCACATGCACTTACACCTCACCATGAGACAGATACCCCCTTAGGGAGTGCACAACTTTCTCTTGCAGGCTGTACATAACTCAGTCGAGCCGCCATTGGCTACATCTTGGCACCATGTGTTCTTCAACTAATAACGAAGCCCCGGTTTTGGTAGTCATCGTCGACGACAAATTCCAATTGTGTAAACAAGGCCGAGTATCTTCATGCAGATCAAAGCAAGCCAAAACCTCTCCAAATCACCACGAACCAACACCCCACCATCTCTCATCGTAGCGCCGCCTTTTTGACAAGTGGTCATCTACTCGTCATTTCCACTTAAGCACCAATCCCAACTACCCTGCTGCTCCCCACCCCAGTGCCATGGGATTGGCACTCCACTAGGGGGGGGTAATGTTTACCGCAGCACATTTAACGCAGCACAGAGAAACGAAAATAGAGCAGAAGTGTGGGAGAAATGGAAGAAGGAGACAACCAAGAAGGCATAGGACAAAGAAAGGAAAAGGCATCCTGGATGGAGGTCAAACTCTGAAAATCTGAATGACGGTGTCACCTCGAGAAAAGAAAAGAGTAAAAGCGCACCATTAAATATGAAGGCGCTCCCAAATCCCTATAAAAAGAGCGCCGGGCTCACTCCCGTGCCAATTGTATGCATTAGTGCGAACGGGATAAGTTAGAATGGTGGAAAATAGGAAAAGAGGGCCTAGGCTAATGCCCGGCCATGTAAAAAGTGGGGATGACCGCCCAAAAAGTGGGGCATGTATATATATATAAAGTTCAAAAGTGAATGAGAAGTTCATTCTTGTTTGTGGCTAAAGCTTCTTCTTCTTCTTCTCTTGCTTCTTACCTTCTTTCTTATGCTTGAGTGAGGGATTGAGGGAGTGTGAGGGAATGAGGGAGTGAGGGAGTGAGGGAGTGAGTGTGTGTGAGTGAGGGATCATGGAGAAGAAGCTCCCCATCTTCTCTCTTCATCTTTCCTTCTCTTCTTCTCTTCTCTCGTCTCGTGCGGCTATGGAGGATGGAGCTTGACGGAGAGGGATTGAGGTTGCTTGAGCTTGCCACAAGGATCATGGAGATACCGGAGTGTGAGAGAGAGGAGGGAACTCAATCGAGCATCAAGGTAAGCTCACTACACCCACAAGGTAGGCATTGCGCGTCGGCTATGTGAGAGGTAGCCATGGCCGCTCGGCGTGAAACGCTTGATCAATAGCGGTCCGTAGGTCTCGGGGTAGAGCTCCGTGGCTCCCCTACAACATCCTTTAGCATATCTTGGTACCAATAGTATGCATGACAAGAGCAAACCAACTTCTCAATCAATCAGTCGATGCGTCGACCATGCAAGTTGCGTCGCTCACTAAGAAAGCGACTCTTCAAAACCCAGTGCTAAGACTCAATGCTACCATTTGTCTCTTGATTTTCATGAGGAAGAATTCTTGTAGCACGTATCCACATTCCTACATATTGAAATTGAAATCATAAATTTTAAATCACATAAATAGATAATTATATATAACTTTATTAGTTTGATATACTTATTGTACTACAAGCATACTATTGTATATAGGGTTACCTATACAAGATGACCATGTATCCTTGAAGTACTTGATGAATGATGCTTCCTCTTTGTATTTTTTCATAAAATTCTGATAGTAGAGTATGAGCCTCATCTATCCTGGCATTCTCATGTGAATTAGGTATACCTTGCATGTTCATAATGTTGCCAAGTGATCTAAACATATCAGCACGAACTTGAAAATCGTCCACCTTACGCACAAGATTTTTTAGCCAACTCCTTCTCACATGCCATATACATAGATATATAGGAACACCAAAAACCTCCCGATGAAAATAAAAATGTATAAAATCACTTTGTGGTTAACCATGAGGAGAAAAGATAGCAAATGTAATTGTAGAAAGAAACCTTATTGAATAGCATTGATTTCTGCTTGAGCATTATCCACCATAAAAGCATTTGGTTCCCATGACTTGTTATAGTCCAAGACTTGATTTCTTAATGCAGCTAGCCATGATGTAACTGACATGGTATAAGAAGAGGATGTAATGGTCCATGCCACAGGCACTCCATTGCGAAAGTGATCAAACACAAGAATTGTATACAAATGGAACTGCAAAGAGAAGATAAAAAATCAAAGAACTTTAGGATAATATAATTACAAAATTAAAGCTAAGAAAGAATAAGAAATATAGTACCTTATACTTATTAGTGCCGAATGTTGCATCCATTGCTAGCAAGCTATTATGACCATACTTACTGAGCATTTGAAGTTGCCATGTTGTTTGGATACCCAATATCAAAGGATTTTATCCCCGTTACCATAAGGTTGATAAAAGAAGGTACTATCAGGATTAGCTAAAGCCCAGTTATGGACACTTTTTGCATCATTTGAAGCAGTCTTTAGAGATAACACTTCTAATTTTTTAGCAACATTTTAGTATATCACAAAGTGTTAGGAAAGTGTCTCTTATGGTTTGAAATGTGCCTAGAATAGTGTAACATTTTAGAGATGCCACAAATTGGAAGGTCCATGAAAAGTGAAAGATGAGGCTTGATGTCTATTCTACCTTAGGGAGAAATGAGAACAGGTTGAGTCAAATGCTTGAGTCAAGGGAAGGATCCCCTTGCTTGTTGTTAGAGGGACCCCAATAAGATTTGTCTTCCAAGGGCTCAATTCCAGCACCACCATCTTCCAATTGTGCACAGATTATGTCCCACCTGATAGATTCCTGATTTCGAGACCGCAGGAGAGGTGTCTGCATGGCGAGAGAGAGAGAGAGAGAGAGAGAGAGAGAGAGAGAGACCCTCCTATGCCTCCATGGACAGGTGCCGAAGGGAAAGGCAAAACTAGATGTGAGAGAGAGAGAGAGTGTGTGTGTGTGTGTGTGTGTGTGTGTGGAGTTACACGCCAATAAATTTTGGCTGTCAGGTCAGGTCCATCACCAAGATGACGGTGGCTTTAGTCGATTGCCTTTTCCGATGGGATCCTGATTGCCGACGCTTTCGAATTGGAGGATGGGTCAAAGGAAATGTGAGAGGGCCCCATCGCCACATAAGCGATGGGGCTTTACATATAGCCCGAACCATCATCATAAGCGTGACAATGACTTATCAAAATTGTGTGATTGATGAGCACTATGCTCAAGCTCTCAACGAGGAGATCTGTGTAGCGTGATTTATGTGCTTGAACTAACACTAAAGTGAGATTGCATTCATGTGATGGAGGAGCCCTTAACGTGCTCAAGTTTTGAGCAGAGGGAAATGCTCAACTAGGCCCATGTGCTTGATTAGCACCAACATGCTTGATCAACATTGATCATTCATACTCAACTCCATACTAGCGACATGTTCAATCCATGTTAATTCTATGTACTCAACTTGTGGTGCTCAATCAGTCCACCATGTATTCAATCTCAAACAAACCATGCAATCGACTAAGATACCCCACATGCTCGATTGGGAGGAATCTGTCAATGTGTTTGATTCTACATATAGAGTAAAGGTGGCTAATAGTCAGTGCCTACAATAAGTGTGCCAAATGATGCTTATGCAATAGGCATGAGTCAAAGCTATCAATGGCATGTGCTAGATGGAGGGTCCAACAATAATCAATAAGCAATAATCATGCATCAATCTTATCTCAACAATGTGCACTTGATAGCCAAGCTACTACAAAGCGCTCACTTGGGTCTCAGAAAGGTCACCCTACTAAGTGACACATAGAGCCATTCCTTTCCCGAAAGGAGCGCACAACCTTTAGGTCTATCTACTAAATTGAAAATCCTACAATAAGTTGACAAATTAGAGTCACCACAAGTGGAAACACAATGACCCTTGCCATAAAGACATGTGTTGATGTGTAAGGATATGTATTTGAACCTCACAACCTGGCAATTGATCAATTACTATTAGCTTGCATCTATACTCCTTATCATGCACACCAACAAAGAGTCATAGGGTTTTACCCTAAGGAGAGAGTATACCACATATCTTGAGGTGTATCAAGAGGACTCACCTACATTGTCTCTAGGTCAAATAAGAAAAGAACGTGGACAAGAAATTGAAGATAAGGAAATTCCAAAAACAGGCCTTAGAGATAACTTGCCAACTTCCCAACCACTTGGTAACCACAATAAGGTATACAAGACCATATATCAATCAAAGTTCTTTAGGAACATTGACAAGAAATTAGTACCCACTTGAAAAGGAGATAGTAGCTACTAATAAAGGAGCCATGCCAAGTGAGTGTTATCATGGGTTGTTACACTCGATCGGCCAAACCATACCCTTGCCTCAATTGTGAGCAACTAAGGCTCTCTCTCTCTCTCTCTCTCTCTCTCTCTCTCTCTCTCTCTCTCTCTCTCTCTCTCTCTCTCTCTCTCTCTCTCTCTCTCTCACATCAATAATAGCCTCAAACTTGAGGGACAAAAGTCGTGAACACATAACGCACCCCCTCACACTCATAGATTGCAAGTATATACTTCTTGAAACATTAATAACTTGGGGGCTACTAGAATACCTTCCATCAACTCTAGAACCTTGAAGCATGGCGAGCTTGTTAAAAGTCACATTATTGAGTGTGGAAGGGAGTATAGCAAGAACTTAGACCTTCTTGCCATTGAGGTTGCAAAAGTAAACTCATGTGCATCTTATAACCCTAGGACCTTGCTAGAGAGCCTCACTTGAAACCTTGGTGCTTTAGAGAGACAACCACTAGAAGGTATCTCACTTTGCACTACTACACGTCACATTCCAAATGAAAAGAATAGAAGTGGATGCACAAAGGAAGGAGCATTGGTACAAGATATGGAGGCTCAAGAGATTTTCTTCTTCATCATCTTCATTATTCTTTATTCTCTCCTCTCTTATCAACCGAGTACACTCAAGGTATCTTCAAAAGTAACATATACATTTTGGCCTTTAAGTCACCTCACACACAACATCTACTCTATTTATGTATACATAGGATATGACTTATCCTATGTTTTATTTCTCACACTCTTCCTCAAGCTCAAAATGCACTTGCAAATACAATACCCCAAGTGCACTTCTAAAGTACTCAAACTTATCTTTACCTAATGCTTTGGTAAAGATATCCATGACTTGGTTGTTAGTTTTGACATGTACCAAGTCTATCTCTCCATCCATAACCTTCTCTCTAATGAAATGATAGTGAACTTCAACATGCTTCATCCTTGCATGATAGACTAGGTTATTTGCCAACATAATATTGCTAATGTTATCATAATACATGATAACTCGACTATCAATCTCTATCCCCATATCACATAATAGTAATCCCAACCATGTCTACTCACATGTTGCCAATGTTATGCCTCTATACTCTATGTTTGTACTAGATGAAGCAACTACGGATTGCTTCTTACTGCTCCAACTCACCATGGTTGAACCAAATGAAAATGCATAGCCACTAGTGGATCTCCTATCCATAATACTTTCTACCCAATCTACATATGTGTATCCAAACAATCTAGGTTTGATTCCTTTCTCATCAAATGAGCCAAATCTAACTATCTTCTTCACATATCTCAAGACTCTCCTCATTGCATCCAAATATGACTTGCATGGTTTTTGTATGAATTGGCTAATAACTCCCACTAAATAACTCACATTTGGTCTTGTTATGGTTAGGTAGATTAGGCTACCAACCATCTTTCTAAACATAGTAACATCCTCCACATACTATCAATTATCCACCATCTTTATGTTTTAATCCAATGGTGTATCCACTGGCTTACATCCTGTCATTCCATACTTATCTGGTATCTCCAATGAGTAGTATATCTTAACTAACCAAACTCCACGTGGAGTGTCAATCACCTCAATGCTAAGAAAGTACCTCAATAAGCCAAGGTCCTTGATATCAAATTCCTTGTGCTACACCCATGCTTTGCTTAAGATCTCTCTTTCAACAGTACCTATAATGATGAGATTATCAATATAGATGACCACAATAACCATTCTATCTTTTGTATGTCTAACATAAAGTGGATAATCAGTCATGCATTGTTGAAATCCCATGCTACATAAGAACTTATTGATTCTCTCACACCAAGCTCTTGTTGATTGCTTCAATCCATACAATGTCTACCTCAACTTGCACACATAATGCAAATATTTTTTAGGTGTATATCCTTCTAGTTGATCCATGTATACTTCTTCTTCCAAAGTACCATTTAAGAAGGCATTCTTCACATCCATTTGGTATAATTTCTAGACATAGGCAAAAGCTAATGCAATCACCGATCTCATTGTAGTCATCTTAGCCATTGGACTAAATGTCTCTTCATAATCTAAACCATATGTTTGAGCATAAGCTTTTGCAATCAACCTTGCTTTGTATCTCTCCAATGAGTTATCTGCTTTGCACTTGACTTTTTATATCCACTTACAGCCAATTGCCTTCTTGTTGTAAGGCAAATCAACTAGATCCCATGCCTTTTTCTTTGTCAATGCATCATTTTCTTATCCATAGCATTCTTCCAGCCTTTGTTTCCAATTGCCTCTTCAAAATAAGTAGACTCTACATGTTAAACATACAATACCATTCATGTATGCATAATGCATCTTCATGAAGCCATTATATGTCAACCTATCCACTAGATGCCTCACTCTATTTGATCTCCTTAATTGAGATGTACTAGATGGTGTCTCAATTGTTCTTGCATGTGGTGAAATATACTTTCATACACTCTTTATCCCTAGATTTCTCGCATGTGGTATGCTAAACTCATCATCCATTGACTCATCCTCATAACTTTCACTTATAGTCTTCTTTCCTTGTGCAATTTCTACCTCTTTTGTGCACTCCTCAACATACCACTCCATGGACTATAACTACCACTACTTTCTTCATGATTTTGAGGTCTAAACACATTCTCAACATGTTGATTTTTTTTACCATTATTTTTTGCAATTCTCTTTACATAACCATTATCGTCAATGCTCTCATAAACATCCATCTCAACTACAATTGTTGGTCAATACCAAGATTCATACTCACTGAATCTCACATCCTTGCTTATGTAAACCTCTTTAATGACATGATCATAGCATTTATAGCCCTTCTTCTCATCTGGACACCTAAGAAAAATGCATTTAATAGCCTTTGGTTCCATCTTTTTCCTCAAATCATCAGGAATACATATATAACATACACAACCAAACACCCTAAGGTATGAAATTGTAGGCGTCATTCCATACATCTTCTCATATGGAAACATATGATGAGTTAAAGTTGTAGGTGTCTTGTTCATGATATGGATTACAGTATGTATTGCCTTAGCCCAATAAGTCAAGGGCATGTGCATTTGATTCATCATTGCCCTTGCTACTACTGCAATAATCATGTTCTTCCTTTCTACCACACCATTCTATTGTGGTGTATACCTAATGTAATCTGTCTTTTGATCCCATGATCTCTCAAGTAGTATGAGAACTCATTTGACATATATTGAATGTAGCCCCCAAATTTCTTTTCTTCCATGGCCTTAAAACTCCAAAAACTTTTCAACTACTTCAATTTTATATGTTGCAAGAAGTACACCCATGTCATCATGTTGAAATCATCAATGAAAGTGATATAGAACCTATGGTTCAAAGAGGCATTTTGGCATGGACCCCAAATATCTAAATGTACCATTTGTAAAGGATAACTACTTGCTTGTAAGTCTAGAATGCTTGACAAACTAACAAGCCTCACATACATGATCATGATTTACATATCCAAACTATGGAAGCCCATAAATGGCCCACAAACCACATATCTAGATTGCATCTATTTAAGAATTAGCAAATTCACATGTTTATATATTTATCTTGTCAATGCCCTGTCTCAACATACATATAGCTCTGTATGATGGGAGTTCCTACATCCAAAGCAAATAGCCTACATTTATTTTGACCACTAGCAATAAGCCTACCAAGTTTTCCATTCTTGAACTCCTCAATGAAGCAGCCATATTTGTTAAACCTTACCTGTAATCTTTGATTAACCATTTAACCTAAAGCCAAATTTTTTGCGGTAGTGGACATATATAATACATTACCAAGCTTATTTTCTATCCCATTTCTAGTCACTAAGGGAATATTGCCAATATGAGTTATCTTATGCAATGTGCCATCTCTTGTAGCCATATACTCTTCACTTTGAATTTGTTGCTTCTTATCAAACCATTTTGCATGGTAAGTCATATAGTTTGTATCTTGTGAATCCAAAAACCAGTCATCCTCTCAAGGAGGGTGCACCATACTACAAAGTACATGCTCCATGGCTGTGAAGAGATGACTTCTAGGTGATGAACCACCTCTAGAACCATATCCATCACTAATGTATCCACTTGTATAATGTCCAAACTGGGTCTTTCCTTGATCCCTAAACATAATATTTTACTTATGAAATCACTCTCTCTCAAAGTGACCAGTCCACAATAATGGCATGCACCATCTCTTTGTGGACTAGGGCATCCTCTACCTATAGAGTAGGATCTCCCCTCCCTCTAGGCATAAAATCACCAGGCCTATCCCATTTCCTTCATCTCAAAGATCTTCTTGAGCTGATTTTCCAAGGCATCTAGCTCATCATCATGAGTGCTCCTATCAATCAGCACATCATCAACATAGAGTACTAAAATCATAATATTGTCATCATGAGCCTTCTTTGTGTATAAACATGGATCTATATCACTATGAGTATATCACTGGAAATGAAAAAAATCATCAAACTTGTGTACCATTCCTTAGGTGCTTGCATAAGGCTATAAAGGCTCTTTCTCAACTTGCACACTAGGTGTTCCCTACCTTTTTTCTCAAAGCCCTTAGGTTGTTGCATATAAATCTCATCATGTAAGCCCCATGTAAGAAAGTCGTCTTAACATCCATCTGATAGAGGTCTAGATCGAGCTATGTAACTAAATCCAAAACCAAGTGTAGGGTAGTCATCTTTTAGACAAGTGAGAAAACTTTATCAAATACAACACCATGCTCCTACTTTAAATCCTTAGCAACCAATCTAGTCTTATAGGTTGGCTTAGGGCATCCAAGGGTACTCTTCAACTTGTACACCCACTTGCATAGGAAGCATGTTTTTCACTAGGCAAAGGAACCAAATCCCACATGATTTTTTTGTAGTGAAGCATACTCTAACTGCAAGGCCCTCTCCCCCAAATCATCATTATCACAACTGGTGCATTTATTGAAGCAAGATTCTCTACAACCTGTTTTATTTCTACCACATAGTCATGGATGCTTCTATTTCTTCACCATGCAATGTACAATCTCTGCTCTAGCTATATCTTCCTAACCTCTATGTAAGTGTCATACATCTTCTCAATTATTTTCCAAGCACCTTTACATGTACTTGCCTTTTTAATATGCAAGATCAATGTCTCTAAGATACATATATATATTCAATGCAAGACTTTCCTGTTTTTATCTATCCAATCCCTGTACATCCTTTTTTATTCTTCAATGGGCTCATCATATAGGTATTGACATGCATCTTCACCTGTAATTAAGTCCCATGGACCTCCATACGGTAGGATCATACACTATAGTTATCCTCAGTCAATTTATCACCCACAATTCACATAATTTCTCACATTATAATGGCTGAAAATTCAACGAAACTAGAAATATCTAACGTGCCACATCAATATCCAAGCACCTAAGCAAGTTTGAGCATCAACCGCTCAAAATAAAAAACCAAAAAACATTTAAAATCCCCAAGAAAATGCATATAAATTGAGTTTCACTTCTATGACTATCATGCATGTATCCAACTACTATCACATGTACCCATATATCATGCCTATATATCAAATATTGGCTATCCAGCAAGAATCCATGAAAATGGGGCTCAATGGGTGCTTGTATGACCAAAAAGCATCAAAATATAGGTTTAAATTGACCAATTTTCCATTTATTTTTCTACAATTTTTTGTGCCAAACATGAAGTCCAAACCAAGCTCAAACCATTATATTTTTATTGGAATTTTTTTTCAAATGTTGGGCTCCAAATAGCCACCCAAAACTCACATAGAAACCCGCCTTTTGTGCTTCTTCAAATAACAAGTTCATCAGATTGCAACGTGAAAAGGATTATTTGGAGGGAGCTTAATTTATCTTTGAGCTAAGACTTAAAGAAAAGCCTTAATTAAAGTAGCCATATCGTGTGGAGCTACACCATGAGCTAATAGTATCAAATTTGTACGGGGCTCCAAGCTATTTTTGCTACTAACAAATAGATCCACCAATAGGCATGTACTATTCGATGAGATTTAGAGCTTCAAGCTCTTCTTCACAACCGATCTTCTTCTCTGTCTCTATCTATAGCAACAAACCCCCTACTTCCTGACTAAGCAGGCCCTATGCTTCTAGCAAGCTACCCTAATGCTTTCTTCTTGTAAGTAGGCCTCTTGCCCAAGCAAGCCCTAAGCTTAAGCTATCCCCTTGCTTCTAACAACAACTAATACATAAGACGATCTAAACTCAAAGACCAACAAAACCTTGCTTTTATACATCATTTCCAACATCCAAGGGCTTCCAAAATACATTCCAAGTGAGTGAGCACCAATGCTTGTAATCCAAGCTCCAATGGCTCTACAATCTGATGTATTTGTTTCAATTAGATTATATGAGGATTTGTATCTGATTTAATGGCAGTCAACAAGCTTTCAATTCATTTTAGACCTCAATTTGCCATGACTGAGCTGTGAATCCCACACTTCCACTCTGATACCAACTGAAAAGAATAAAAGTGGATGCACAATGGAAGAAGCAATGGCACAAGATATGGAGGCTCAAGAGATTTTCTTATTTCTCATCTTCAGTCTTCTCTTCTCTCTTGTCAACTGAGTACACACAAAGTATCTTCAAGAATATAGATACCTTTTGACCTCTAAGTCAATTCACACATAACCTCTACTTTAGTTGTGCATACATAGGATATGACTTAGCCTATGTCTTATTTCTCAGTATCAAAACCCGAGGCTACACTCATATCTTTGACATTGCACTTAATCACATTTCAACACCTCAACTAATTGCATTTAATCCATTGGGAGGTTGCGTTTCATTTAGGACTACTAGTGCAAAGGGGGGACCTAAGAAAAACATAATCACATTAGAAGAAGTCAGAGTTCCTAGAGATTAAAACAATGCAAAGGCAGAGGCAAGGTAGCAAAAATCATAAAGACATCTTAAATTGTGGGAAGGAGATGCAAACCAATGCCATTGGAGCTAAAGAAGGAGAACTAACCTCTAGATAATTCCTTGGGGGATACTCTCCAAGCCATCAAGGGTTACTTAACTTGGTACTATCACACTAAGGATAGACACCCTAGAACCACAACACTCTAGGGTCCAAAGTGCTAGAGTGATGCCTTATTTGTTTTGCATATGTAGCCTATCTAGAACCAAAGCCATCATACGTTGATCTTGCCAAGATAGTGACTACTATCTGCGATTTGGAACTAGCCAGAATATTGCTAGTGGAATACTTGGAGGCTCATTGAATCTCACCCTCCATCCCCTAAATTGATAATCTTGTGCTTGTATAAGAAGTTTTGGTCATGATAGCACCCCAAGAATACCTTCGGGTGCAATAAATATAGGGAAGAATAGTTGGCTATCACTTGAGGACCCAAGACATTCTTATGAGCATACCTAGGGAGTGTGAACCATACCAAGAACAAGTGCAAGAACCAAACAAAATAGCACAAATAAAAGGAGGAGGTATTATGCTTCGCGAAATATATTGCACCTAGAGATGTAGATAAGCATCCAAGAATTGTGCACAATATGACCTATCAACTTAACTTAATAATACAAAGAGGACAAAACCCATCTTGGAAGGAGTGGCAAGGAAATGTTGATTGCAAGCCCAACAGGCCAGAAGAAAATCTATTGGACCATTTTGTAATCCCTAAAAGGCAAGATGGGATGACACATTGGCACAAAAATAAGTATATCAAAAGAGATTATCATAGACCATAGGGTTTACAAAACACTAGCAACAACTAGAGTGAGAAGGGAATTAAGGCTTGCACATGACAAAGCATTAGTGGTGCTCACACAAGCCCCAACAAGAGATTTCAAAGATTGAATTTGGCATGCACTTAAGGCATTGGAGTTGCAAAATCAAGATGTGGAAGGGAAAGTTTATCGTGCACGTGTCACTCTTGGTGGGAATCCAAGAGAAGGGCCTATTGCAACATTCACAAAAGAATCCATCTAGCTAGGGGGCATCATCTAGTATCTACAACCTACCCTACAACAAGAGACCTTATAAGGACACTTAGATCCCTTGAAGAGCTCTAAGGAGGATGAAGCATTGTCCTTAGGATGGTGCACAAGCCACATCTCCAAGAGGTAGAACTTGAAATGAGAAAAGGATTAATCATTTTGATCTCGTGTTTTAGGACAAGGGACTAGAAAAATTGAGTGACATACCAATATCTATACCTAAAAGAGTCTATGAATGAGTGCATAACATACCTTTACATGAGTGCAACACCATTGGAAGCATCAATGATGTGAGGGTAGTTATGCTCCTGGGGCATGGTGTAAGAAATTTTGAGAGAAGGAGCTTATTTGAATCGTTTTCTCAATATGAATGATCTCTTGCAACTAAAATTTCCAAGAAGAATTCAGACACATTATATGAATTTGATGACTTGTTGGAGACCTACACTCAAAGCTAGACATGTTGGGACAACTCTCTTGGAGTCCAACCATCACTAGCCTACCAACAAAGAATCAAAAATTCCTAGGCAAGAATGACACTTCCAATACTACACATAACCATGCTTTATTATCTTAGTTTGGACCAAAGATATTGCATTGCATTCACTCTACCCAACTGCAACCAAAGAACCAAGGGTTCATAGTCAAGGAAGGATAATAACATGCATTACATTGAGGATGATAACCACAACATATACTATTAGAAATTGTTTGTTCATAACACAATATTGATTGGAAAATTACAAAGCCTAATTGAGTAGGAGTGCACTTGGGGCACTTGAACTATAACTCAATGGATCGATTAAGAGGAGTAAAATCCTGGTTGTGCACACATACTCATTTATCATGAGAATTGAGGGAAGAGAATTGTGAACACCACATATCTCGTAAAGAGAGATCATTACAACAAGCACTACAGAAAGAAAATTATGCCTTCTTAAAATGAAACTAACCAAAAAAGCATGAGAAACACACTTGCAAAATAGTGACAAGGGAGTAGGTAACCACATCACAACAAACACAGACAAAAGAGAGACTAATACCCCATTAAACATTGTCAAAAGGGAACAAACCAAACTGAGAATCTATAGGAGACAATGGTAGGGGGAGTGACTAAACCCAAGCAATAGATTTCAATAACTTAACGAAATCACAAAAATAGGAGCAAGGGAAACCCACGCCCAAATGAAAGAAAAATAGAGACCATAATACTCTAATGATCCATGCTAGCCATCAAGGGCAACTTGGCCATGTAAGAACATCTACAATGTTTCGATTGCACTTAGTGTGAATAGAATGCAATATCATCGAAGGACCAATGCAAAGGTGAGTCAACTCAACAACATTGACCTTGAATGTGATAACAACAGCATTGCATGAAGGAGCCATAATTCTAATACACAATCTGCATTTAATAGTGTAGTAGAAGTCCAAGAATCCATATTCAAAAGGTTAAGGTTCTAGACCTGGACCCAGAGGATAATGAAATAATATCTCTTGTCTATCCTAGGGTTAAACTGATTGCAAAAAGAGAGCATGTTATTGATGCTCTCATCTATGAAGGAGCAAACTTTAATATTTTGACCTACAAATTATGGATTGAATAAGCCAACTAGAGCTTATACAAACTAATGCAATCCTCAATCCCTATGGGTGAGAACCATATCCTCTCCTAAGAAAATGTAGAATCCTCACAATTATCAAGACTAAAAGCATGTGTATCCTATTACATATACTCCCAAATTGTGACAATGTAGGACATGAAATATTTATTGGTAGAGCTTTTGGGCAAGCAACAAAATGTGAGGTTGACTATGTAATACAAGAAATACATCTAAAGTCACCAAATGTGAGGATAATTACAACTTTTAGTAAGGGTGAACTTGCCTATCCTCAAGGAAAAGGCAAGAAGCAACCCTTGACTCAAAAGAGAGGCCAATTAGTGAGGAAACCAAGGAAATTCTTTACTTCAAGCACACTATGAAGGAAGAGAACTTATTAACATGATATTCTACAAGCAAGAAATTTGAGGAGTGATGTTAGGAATATAAGAGAAACACATAGAAAATCGCAAAAAAGGCCCAAAATTCATATGCAAAGATGTTGACAAAGAGCTTATATGTGGCATGGGTTCCACAATCCCTCCTGCTTACTCAAGGGTAGAATGCAAGAAATCATTGTTTTGTGGCTGCCCAAACCACCTATAAGACGAGTTCCATCACCCCACACACAAGTGCCTCCTCAATGGAGGAATAGAAAACATAAGCATAAAATAAATCTTGAAAAGGAATAGTCAAGGGAGGCAAATTTGATGGACATTCCCAAGGTCACGCCATCCATAATCAGATAGGTCAAGGTCCTAGAGCTAGCAACTAAGTAAGAACAATTACCAACATCCATAGTTAATACACCTAACAAATAAGAGAATGTTGAAAGGCTTGACTCTTCAAAACATAAGGAAAAATGAATCATCACATCCTTTTAGCTTGACGTAGGGAATTACCATGATGAGACAAAAGAAAAAGGAGATTCCTTATCAGCAACCCCATGGTATAGTTGCAAACCAATTGAGGGCCCAAAATCTCCTAAGTCCACGCCTTCATTATCCAAGAGAAAGAAGAGAAAGCTAAAGAAACAACAATGCAATAAGCAACTATAGAAGCCATAAAAAAGGTATCAAAAAAACTGAGTGAGAAGCCAATTCCCTTGGCACAAAACAAATCCATAGATATCTCCATGGCTGCTTCTACCAAAAGCACTAAACCAGTGAATGCCTTCAAAGGTTCCAAGGATTCCAACCAATTAGTGCTTCCAATTGTTACAAATAGAAATCGATCTACTAATTATGAAGATCCTAATAACCAATCAAGAGTAAAAACATAATAGTTACAACCATTATTTGTGACTACACCTATCATATCTAATAAGGAACAAGATACAATGGGCACAACGCCTCAGGATAAACAAAAGAGTCCCAAAAACACAAGCAATCCTATGCTCTTTCAATCTTGCCTAAAGTTAGCACCATGTTAAGGCCCAAAACAACCATCAAAACCCTACAAAAAATGGTAGCATAGCAAGCATGCTTTGAATATAAAAAACACCACTAGGTGTCTCACAAAATTGGATGCTAGGTTGAATTTTCTTGTATGCATCTACATCCACACCAACATTGGCACATTGCCTAAAAAACATGAGGAATACCTAGGATATCCACTAACTTGGGAGGAATAAGAACATCTTAGTGAGCTCCTATGATGGGCTTCTAGAAAATCTTCTACATTACATCTCAGATGAGGAACCCCAAAAGCATTGCTTATTAGCAGCCACATCTAATGAAGCATTTTGTCAACACAACTTGTTTGAAAGTAGAGGAGTTAAAATAACAAGCTAAGGGATGAAGACAATTCAAAAATGTTGATTTAATTATCGAGCTTCAATCGCTAAACTTAGAGGCCAGCTATCTCAAAGGAGCATATGGCAATCTCAAAGAGACCCAACCTACTATAGCCCCTACTTCATTTTGCATACTTGCCATTATTTGTGGTATGGCCTCCTTAGCAAGACCCATCTTAGACTATCCCTTGCTTAACAACATTCTAATGGAAGAGGAGCTGCATGTTCCTAGAAGACTAAGACAAGGAACGATACTCCTTAATGCCCCACAATACTTATCCTTCCTACTAAAGCTTCCATGGTAGCTCGATGCTTATGTTATACTAGAATTAAATTGAGTTCTATAATTGGCTTTTATCATCTTGGAGTGACACGGATTCATAGATTATAAATATGTGCAAAAATCAAATATGGTTTCAATAATCTGTACAGATCAAACTAAATAGAAAAAAAAATCCAAACATACAATGAATGTCAAGCAAAGGTAATCAGAGTGAAGGTCAACACAATTGTACTTAAGTAAGTGGTATTCTTCTAATGCAACCCTATTAATGAAGTTTGGATTATATCAACTACATGTACTCTCATATTTCTATCAAGTGAATGTAAGACAATACACTTGATTATGTGGATTGGCAAATTAAATGTTCAAAGCCACACCAAGGAGGATTGCCACACTATTGAAGAGTTACCAAAAGAATCACCAAGCAATGAAGGCCTATGCAGAAGGTATCACTAGATGAGACTATAGAGACCCATTTGTAAGAATCATACTCCATATACAACTATGCTTCCATAAGCATACTCTTAGCTACCCTTGACTAGTAAACAAGGCACAATACCAATGAGAAGACAAGTTGTTATCAAGCAAAAAGTCTCCTTCATCAACCAAGCCATAATTTTAGTATCACCCCACCTCGAGTTCCATGAACCACTCCGTCATTACTTCTTCAATATTGACTAGGTTATCTCTTCTTGAGAGTCTCCTTAGGTCTCTTGGTCCTGACTATCCTGCATTGTGTATCAAAACAAAGAAAAGAAAGGGAAAAAAAAATAAAAAAGAAAAATACACACACAACCATGACATCACATCTAGGGGTCCTTAAGCTACATATGTCCAATGGCCTCAATTAGCCAAAACTAACCCTCTAGCATTATTTTGTATTCCTTGCATAAACTCAAGGCACATCAAGGATGGGATACACCTAGGGAACCTTGGGTTGCTAATAGTTACACTTGTCTTCATGAGTCACTCACACAAGTCTTTTCAATATTTTCTAATCTCTCAAGATTGCAGCAATAATACAAGAAGCATATCAATTAGCAAGTCAATTGAGCATCCCTCAATGCTACAGTCCTACTAAGCATTGTAGTCTCAATTCATTAGAAGAAACCTCCATCATCTTATCCATGAATGCAAACCCCATGGGCCACATAGTACGTCAAGGTTTTTCTCATAATGCCCCATTGACTCTTTTATCCCTCTATAATGGCAATACTTCCCATCAATTGGTACCCTACTTCATCGACAACAATCCACAGACCAAAGCCATCATGTTGTCTTCTAACTGTGTGATAGTCTATATAAACATTTGTACTCGCATAATAATTACACCATAACCTATGCATAGATTGGGTCCTTAAGTGTGGGAGCTTTCACTCAATCGCCAAGATCCACGGACCGCTTATTGTTTCAAGCGGTCCAAGCCGAGCACTAATGGCTACCTCTCACATAACCGACGCGCCATCCATATCTACGGGTGTAGTGAGCTTACCTCCGTGCCATTCGAGTTACCTCCTCTCCCACACACTCTGGTAGCTCCACGATCCAAGTGCAAGCTTCAAGCAAGCTCCATCCTCAAGCTCCACGCTCCAAGCTCCATTTCCGCGAGCAAGACAAGACAAGAGAAGAGAAGAGAAGAAGAGAGGAGAAGATGGAGAGCTTCTCCTCCTCGGTCCCTCACCCTTACACACTCACTCCCTCACACTCTCACACTCACTCTCTCAAGCACAAGCTCAAGCAAGCAAGCAAGAAGAAGAAGAAGAAGAAGAAGAAGAGGAGGAGAGCTACTTTTGGCCACACACAAGAATGAGCTTCTCATTCACTTTTCAAATTTATATACAAAACCCTAAATCCCTTTTGGGCGGTCATCCCCTTTTCCCCTTTTTACATGGCCGGGTATATTTACAAATTGCACGGGTGAGAGCCCGGCGCTCTTTTACAAGATTTCAGGGTGCGCCTTTTTATTTTAAAATGCGTCTTTCCCCTTTTGCCTTTGCCTTGGACTTTTAAGGTTGCCCTTGCGCTTTTGGCCTTTTCTCCTTTTCTTTCTTCAGTCGGGCGGGCTACCTTTTTTCCGCCTTTGCCCTGCGTCTTTTCCACTTCCTTTTGCTTTCTTCGTGTTGGGGTTAACATTACCCCCCTCCTAGACGAGTGCCAGTCCCATGGCACTCATCGTTGTAGGTAGCAGGCTATAGCATGCACCGAAGACGTGGGTGACAAGGGCGCCTGTGGTTTTCATGGAGGAGTGTTGGTGGTGGTGTGGCAGAAGGTCCTGGGGCATGTTGGTGGCCAAGGTGGCTGGTGGAAGGTTGTTGGAGTTGGTGGTAGGGCTATGCTGTGTTGGGGATTGCATTGATGGCCAGCACAAGTGTTGGTTTGTTGGGGATTCTGCACATGACGACTCTTTGCGGGCTTGTCGGATGGTAAGGGACAAGCATTCAAAGTTGAGTGTTGATGAAGAGCGAACAACACCTTATACCTGCAATTGGAAAACCTCACATGTGGTCTCTCCTTAAGGGGTAGTGCTAGGCTTCTCATCGTGCACAAGACATAGTTTGATTAGTTTGGGAGACAGGTTGAACTCTAAGCAAGCCTAGAGTATTGTCTTGCACTTGAGGACCCAAACTGTGGACATACTTCGGTGCAGATATTATGTGAGTGCTCGTGCATACTTAGATATTACATAGTTAGAAGACCGTGGGCTAGTTTCTCATAACAATGCATGGATGAAGCAAAGTTGTCCATGTGGAGGAGTACACGTGAAGGTATATGAGACATCCTTTGCATTGTGACTGCACGATGTAGCATAATTGAATAGAAGGACACCGCACTTTCAGTAGCTGGAAACTATTGGTATTGCTTGATGAGTACGGTGGACTTTTCATGGCCAATCGTGCGGTGCTTATCACCACTGATTGCAATGGTACTAAGGCAGAGTGCAAAAGAAAATTGTGCAAGTGGGTCAGGGTGACAGGTCTAACCCTAGGCGAGACAAGCTCCCCAGGTATGTCCTGCCCTTGATGTGCCCTGAACAATTGTGGGTGATTGGAAGGGGCTAGGGGACTAGGGACGAAGCCGGTCGACCAAGGTCACCAGACGTACCTAATTTGAGGACCCCTAGGTGCTGTGCTGTGATCGTGGGTGCTTCTTATCTTTCCAGTCATTTCTTTCTTCTTCTTCTTCTTCTTCTTCTTCTTCTTTTGATTTGCCTGAGTACAACCATTACAATATGTTGAGGCTATCAGCCTTTCAATGGGTTGGAAAATGTCAAGCTTCGAAGGCTCAGAAAATGGATAGTACAATGATGATTGTGCCCTAGCCTCGTTGTTAGAGAAGCAGTTGGCGAAGGGGGAGATACACTTGAGATATTGCAACCCTCCTTGTGGCACATGCGATGTGGGTACAATTGAGGTAACGACTGCCACAAGCCAACTATAGAGCTTGACCCAGAAAGGGGGCGTGGCCCTGGAATGTGTTTTGGGCCATGCAATGTGGGCGGTTGGCAAGGTGATTCGTGATTTCGGCAGGGTGGCTTTGCCGTGGCTCCTTGGGGGGTCGATGGTCTTGCGGTGATCAAGCATTGAACACTTTCGCCCAAAGATCTGTCCTATCCTGTATCCACTTGTCGCTTCATGAGAGTACAAGCATGGCATATGCCGCAACTATAGTAAGCCAGTGCAATGCAAGGAGACATCACTGATCTGAATTGTATGGTGTTGACTTAGATATTTATCACCTGCGCTTGATTAGCTGTTTCTTTTGCTAAAGGCGTAAAATATATTAAACGCAGATATGAAAAGTTCATACAAGTCGGGAACATGTCAACACTTAACAAGTCGGGAACACTTAACCATTTAAAAACAAAAAGTTATGGCCAGTTATCATTTGATGGCTAAGAGTTGCACAAACCAAAGCAACAGTTGCCATCAACAGTTGCTTGCAACACTCTATCCACTGACAATAGAACTCACATTGATCAATCAAGAGTGGATACAACGCTGTCACAACAGGGTGACAAATCTATACCAGTCATATCCGAGAAGAACCATGACGAAATAGTAGCAAAACCTCAGGAGAAGAGTTCCCCCCATAAGGGCTAAGAGTTGCACTAGTCGGTGTCAGCTCTGGTTGGCCTAGTAGGGTCCATGATTCATAGGTCAAGATATTAAAATCTGCTCCTTCATCAATTAGAGCATCAATAGTATGCTCTCTTTTTGCGGTGAGTTTGACCCTAAGATAAGCAGGTGGTACTATGTCTTCATCTTTCGGGTCTTGGCTTGTAAATTTAAGCCTTCTGACAGATGCCCTTAAGTTCTCGACTGGACGACCAGATGTGGATTCTCCACTACTGTCTTGGATCGTCAGTGCAGTGCTATTCAAGGTACATCTCTCGTCAAGAGTGTCATGTATAGTCATCTTTGCATTTGTAGCTTGCTGAAGTTGCATTTTGCTCTGACTAGACACGGTTTGAACACAATGTCTTTGTGTTCTCCTGGTGTGGCCTTTTTGCCCTTGATGGCTAGATTGGCCCATTGATGTTCTAGGGTCTCTGTTTCTCTCTGTTCGGGTATGGGCTTTTGGTTGCTCTATTGCAAGTGAGACTCCATGCTCGTGTAGAGCCATTGCTACACTACGGTCTAATTTGGAGGACCTGTCACAGCGCGTGTTTTCTCTCCAACCTACTTGGGGGAGGTGCGGAGGGGGCAGAGCCCCCTCTGCGGGGGTCCGAGGGGGGCAGTCCCCCCCGGCCCGCAGGGCCGTTACGGTAAAAGCCATGCACAATTTGGAGGACCGTTTATAGCCAAATTTTGAACCACGTGCTCTAAATTTTAGCCCAGTGATGGATCTGTGATGTTCCTTTAGCTCTGCGTAGCCTTTGGGATCAATCTCGGGGTTTAGATGTGTCAAAATTTGTGTTCTAGATACGTGTCCGATTTTGACAATTTTCTGTCCAATTCTCAGATGTCTAATTTTCAGGAGTTGGATTATCAGAATCGGACGTCCGATTTTTGGGTTGGTCCGATCGGCCCAGTGGTCCAATTTTGGTCACGTCCGATTCTGGGAGTCGGATCGAAAAAGTGGTCTGATTTTCAGATTGGTCCGATTTTGGGAATCGGATCGGACAGGGTGGTCTGATTCAGGACTGGTCCGAGCAGTCCGATCGGACAGGATGGTCCGATCGGATGAGCATCCGAGTCCGAGCTGTCTGATCGGACAGGATGGTCCGATCGGATGAGCGTCCGAGTCCGAGCGTCCGAGTCGGACGGGTTGGTCCGATCGGACAACGTTGGTCCGATCAGACGGTTGTCCGAGCGTCTGAGTCCGAGTGGTCCGATTTCCAAAATCGGATGGGTTGGTCCAAGTCCGAGTGTCCGAGTGGTCCGAGCGTCCGATTCTCGAAATCGGACGGGTTGGTCTAATCGGACGGTTGTCCGAACATCCGATTCTCAAAATCAGACGTCCGATTCTGGGACTTGGACGGCCTGGTTCGACGGCGCGAACGACGGCCTACAAGTTGCATGCAATGCCTCTAGGCTAACGTCTACTACACCGGATCGTCCAGCGCCTTCCAGATAGGTGCAGGACACTACAAGGGAATGCGAGACATGCCTGGAACCACTGTGGTGCTCGAATCAAACGGCACTCCAAGGATCTATGCCCCTATTTCCCTGTTTTAGCCTGTTATACAGCAACAGAGAACCCTACTGTTTGCTTCTTTTTCTTTGTTTTTTCCTATCCTAATGCATCCAATCACAAAGTAAATTCCTACACTACTTCATTCCACAACATAAATCTCAAGAAAGCAAAACACCTACTTGCCAAGGAGATTGAATACCATCTTCAACCCCCTCGCTTTCTACCTATCTACCTCAAGCACCGGTTCGGGGAAAACCCTACTCCAGTGCTCGATTTGAAGCGCGCAAGTGCTCGAGGCTTGAATCCGTTGGTCCCGGCAACGAAACCAAAATGTGGGAGCTTTCACTTAACCGCCAAGACCCACGGACCGCTTATTGTTTCAAGCGTTCCAAGCCGAGCACTAATGGCTACCTCTCACATAACCGACGTGCCATCCATATCTACGGGTGTAGTGAGCTTACCTCCGTGCCGTTTGAGTTACCTCCTCTCCCGCGCACTCCGGTAGCTCCATGATCCAAGTGCAAGCTTCAAGCAAGCTCCATCCTCAAGCTCCACGCTCCAAGCTCCATTGCCGCGAGCAAGACAAGAGAAGAGAAGAGAAGAGAAGAAGAGAGGAGAAGATGGAGAGCTTCTCCTCCTCGGTCCCTCACCCTCACACACTCACTCCCTCACACTCTCACACTCACTCTCTCAAGCACAAGCTCAAGCAAGCAAGAAGAAGAAGAAGAAGAAGAAGAGGAGAGCTACTTTTGGCCACACACAAGAATGAGCTTCTCATTCACTTTTCAACTTTATATACAAAACCCTAAATCCCTTTTGGGCGGTCATCCCCTTTTCCCCTTTTTACATGGCCGGCCATAGCCTAGGCCCTTTTTCCCATTGTCCTTCTATCTTCCTAGCTTCCTGTCCACCGCCCGTCTACATTTACAAATTGCACGGGTGAGAGCCCGGCGCTCTTTTACAAGATTTCAGGGTGCGCCTTTTTATTTTAAAATGTGCCTTTCCCCTTTTGCCTTTGCCTTGGACTTTTAAGGTTGCCCTTGCACTTTTGGCCTTTTCTCCTTTTCTTTCTTCAGTCGGGCTACCTTTTTTCCGCCTTTGCCCTGCGTCTTTTCCACTTCCTTTTGCTTTCTTCGTGTTGGGGTTAACATTAAGTTTTTGACAATACTCTAGATTTTCCCTTGAGTTTGACCCATCTCCCAATCCATCCATACATCTTACACATGCAAAATACACTAGCGCTCCCCTAGGGACAAACCAAGAGAGGTTTTCCCTTGTAGTTACAAGTGAATCTAGCATCTTGTAATTTCTACCTTAAGCCACCATCCTCTAATGTGCCTAGCTTTAATTAGTCCAATTGATTTCAAATGGCCTTCCACCAAGAGATCCTATATGCATGAGTTATATCTAAACCCCAATACCACTTCTTGCTTGACATCCAATGCAAAAAATAACTCTAATTTCCACAATGAGCTACCAAATCCTTATAGCTAAATCAAGCTCCAATGATAGTCACTACTTTCCTCACAAAGATCCCACAACTATTTCCTAACATTCCTCATTTTCAATGCAAGCTACTGAAGGATGCTACCTCTCTGATCAAGAGTGCCATGGAACTAGCACTTAGCTAGAAGAGGAGTAATGTTAACTATAAAACGGAAAGAAAGCAGAATAGCAAAGTAAATCCACTAAGGAAAAAAGGGCAACAAAAGTAAAGAGAAGTGCAAATCAAGTGAAGGGCCCGCTAGGCATACAATATTTTTTTATCCATATCCATAGTCATACAACTAATTATAATATTGTTTTGAGACCCTGGTGTAGCATGCATACAAGTTGTAATATTTTCTATCAAATAGAAAGACATGCTATAGGAGGGGTTTTAGTCAAAAGGTCGTATCCACCGAGGATCAAAGATAGAAGGAAGTAGAGATAGGAGATGGAAGAGAAGGAAAAGAATAGACAAGAGGTAAATGCAATAAAGACAAAGCACAATGAATCGAATCAATATGTATTGACAAAACCTGAAATCCCTTGTCTGGCACTACTCAAAAGGAATCTCCAAGCATTAGATCTTTTGCTTCGTAGACCAAAAATGTGCATCAAAATAACAGCTTATTCTCTACTACTCGAAACCCAAATCTGATGCCTCCATTGGCTCTGAAAGGGGGATAAAATACTAGGACACCTAACCAAAATTCTCCCAAATCACTCCTTCTTCATGTCCCACTTCGGAGTGCTATTCATTGCCTGAAAATAGTGATCGTGTGTTGCGCGATTTCGCCAATCCTTCTTTTTACTCCAAATGGATGAAAGCTGCCTACTTTCTTTTACATGTCATCCTATTCTAGAAGTTATCTACAATTCTTGGATTTTTACAAGATATAATATCTAAAATATTAAATATTGACTAAACTTATCCAAAAATCTAATATTTTTGGACCATCCACACTACGGACACTGACACTAGTGGCATTGGCTCTCTAGATTTAATAAGAAAGCCACACTTTAGAGTCTTTCACACTGTGTCTGCATAGTGGCACGACATCCACCCCCTCTGAATCTACACATCCTCTAGTATGTGCCAAAATCCTAGTTGTCACTAGATTATGAGTCCTCCTCATCCTCTGCAACCATATCCTTTGCTTCTTCATCTTCTATATCTTCCTAGCTAGTCCCTATATCATGGTCACTATTTTCTTCAAATTCTGGCAACTTATAGGTAGTAGATTCCCACCTCTTGAATAATTTGATTTTTTTCCTTGCTACCAAAGATTTATGGATGTCCCATCCAACGCATTTAATGCATAAGTAGCATTATCAAACACCTATCTTACCACATAGTGTCTAAACCATCTTTTGGAAACTTTATGCATGGCACTATGCTGATTGTCTAAACTGCTATCATAAACCAATACCCAAACCCCATCTTGCATGGTTCTTGGCCTCAATCTATGTCTTTTTCCAAACTGTTTCTTATTATGTATCCTTGCTGCCCTTAACTTTACAACTGCTGCCTCTATGTCTTCTAACTTTATTTCCAACTATCTAATGCATAAGGCCAATAACTCTTCTCGATTCAACTCCTCTTCCCAAGGTAGCACACTCCATGTGAGTGCCGTCTCTTCTATTGGAATGATAGGTTTTTGGCCATACATCAATTCAATAGGCATATGTCCTATAACAACACTATGAGTTGTTCTGTCAACTCACAAAGCATAAGGGAGCAATCGTGGCCACTCTTTTACCTTCTCTCCACATGCATTTGCCAATGCCTTCACAATAGGTGGATGACCTCTTTCACTTTTTCCATTTCCTTCAGATTTATAAGCTAAAGTTAAAGCCAGCTTTATCCCCAATGTGCAAAGAAATCATGAGCTTCATCTACATCCAACTCACCCCTATCTGTTGTAATTTTTCCCATACAGCCATACCGACAAAAGATCTCTTCTAAGAGAAAAGTACACATTGCATTTGTTGTCTTAATACGTAGAGTGCTCCTTTCTACTTGATTAGTCAAGTCTTCACGAGCAAGTACAAGATATCTCATTTTCCAAAGACCTGTAGGCATCGTGACTAAATCCACCATCCACTTAAAATGAAGAGACAATGGATATGTTGGCTGCAATCCATCCTGATGTTTCACATATGAATACATTTGACATGTTATACATGTTTCCACAAAGTGAGCAATATCCATATACATACCTTGCCAACAATATCTTTCTTTTATCTTTGCAAAAGTACCCCAAACACTTCTATGGCCAGCCTATTAGCTTTCATGAAATTCCTGCATAACATTTACTTATGAAGCTCTGTCACCCAAAACTCGTAATGGCATACCCTATTTCTTTTTAGAATGTTTCCATAAGTATCCATA
Source organism: Lygodium microphyllum (assembly GCF_053477565.2). NCBI lineage: Eukaryota > Viridiplantae > Streptophyta > Polypodiopsida > Schizaeales > Lygodiaceae > Lygodium > Lygodium microphyllum. The sequence goes on from NC_141151.1 coordinate 101,169,847, forward strand.
TTTTAAGGAAAACCCATAGGCTTTCATCTTGATCTTCTTAAACTCCTCATCTAACCATTCGTCTCTCTTTGTTAATATACTAAGGTATTGAACAATTCTCATCCATTCTCCTGCATACTTGTCTTCCAGGAACACTTCTACACAAGACACAAAACATCTAAAGTGTCTTCTCTTTGCTGTCCAAGCTTCTGTTAGTGTTGTAGCAACTCCTTGCATTGCTAAATTCACTCTTACAACATCATTTTTAGCTACAAGAAAGTCATCTTCTTCCTCCTCATCCATCATCCCATCTTCATTCTCATAGCATGACCGAGATAACATGTCTGCCACCACTGGGTTATTTATTTCTACAATATGCTGAAATTCAAGGTTCAAAGATTTAATGTATGCAATCCACCGAAGCATAGCAATGTCCAGGGTAGCACAACTAGAAATCATACCCAATACCGGCAAATAATCGGTCTCAATGACTACACGAGCACCCATAAAATACTCCTTATCACATTTAAGTGATGTCACAATTCCCCATAATTCTCTTTTCACCCATGGATACCTTCTCTGTTGTTCAATCAATACTTTAGCACCAAAATGAATTGCGTATCTTTTCCCTTCCTCATCATCTTGTCCAATTGCCCATCCAATCTCAATTGGGCTTGTATCAACAGTAATAATGATAAGCTTTCCATGTGAATAATCAGCCTTTCTCAATGTAGAAGAAGATTTCAAGAGTTGCTTCAATTTCTTCATTGCTTTCTTATGCTTCCTTTTCCAGTGAAACCTTTGACATTTTCTCAAGAGCTGATATAGAGCATAAGCTACATGTGTAAAGTGAGGGATCCAAATCAAATAGAACACACATGCTCCCAAGAATTTAGGCACCTGTGATACATTCGTACATACATCTTGCATTCTATCAATCCCATCTATTTTTGTTGGTGATGGTCTTTGCCCATAGGGCCGACACATATACCCAACAATCAAAACCTCTTCAACTCCAAAGACAAACTTTTGTCCAGAAAGAGTTAAATGCACCTCTTCTAAATGCGTCAAAATCCTCACAATCCACAATATGGTCTACAACAAATTGTGTGCACCCATGGGAATCCATCTCTTCATTCTTCTCATCCATTGCACACCCTTTGATTGGAACATCATCCAAGAAGGGCATTGTCAATTGTGGTATAAAATTCCTAAGTACTCCATTCATAGAATTTGTCATGTGTGCCACTAAAATGTTGCACCCTGTGGGAGAGTACACATTCGTACTAACCCCAAGGGAGTCTTCATGGTTGTGATATCACTGGTTTCAACTGCAAGCTGAAACTGATCATACCCCGAGTAAACCTTCACCGACATTTCTTATGGTCACTTTATTGACCGGTTGCATGTCTTGAATAAATCTCAAAGCCCCATTCTTTTTTGGTACAGTAAACCAACGATTTGCATGTCTTGAATAAATCTCAAAGCCCCATTCTTTTTTGGTACAGTAAACCAACGATTTGAGCGGCAAAGCAATTGGTTTCACCTTTTTTTCAACTTTCTTATACTTTGTCTCCACAAGTGCTTAAGCCCATTGTAATCCTTCCTGTTGAGAAAACAATGCTATAACATCATACATGTCCAAAGAACATACTGACAACACTTTGTTTTTAGCCTCATTTTCTACATGTATAATTGCTGAAATTTCAGCCATAGTGTCATTAATATTCAGCCCATGAAAGATGCCTAGAATGCCTTCATTTTTAGCTAAGAGTCCCAATGCTCTCAGTTCCTTAGTAGCCCATTTCATAGATATGTGTTCAGCCTTGCACATAGCTTCCGTAGGCTTAAACCAACATGAACTATTTGTTGTAAACTGGAAATAACCAATAGTAAATACATGCTTCATTCCATCATGAGGCGAGTACATCCTCTGAAGAGCACTACTGTAGCCTTGCATTACAGCAATGCTTAATGAAAATCCAAGCCTTTGAATTCCCTTACATTTGGAGGCAAAGGAGACTCTCAAAGTGTATCTTGATTTCTAGGATGATTAACACAAACAATAAGAAATTGGACTGCTTTCCTCCCATCCTTGCTTCTGACTCTTGCATAAGTAGAACCATCATCAAGTACATTTGTTTCCATATGCACTCCTGTAATATATGGCTGTCCCAAAATCATTGCATATGAGGAATTATCTTGCACAAAGAAGTGTTTCTCTTCTTATACATCACCAATCGTCACTTTTACATTAGGACATGCAGCATAGAGTTTCCCTGAAGAATTATTTGTAGCCCTCATACGCCAACCATGATCAGTGTCCATAGGCCATGCACCATTTTCATACAATCCATGCTCAATGACATTAATCTCATATCCATGGTCAAGTAAAGCAACACAAGGAGTTTCATGCTCCCCTATTTTCACTACCATTTCAATGGTAGCCCTGGCCCAATAACTTCTTGTATAATGACTTCAAGGAATAAATCCTAAAGTCTCTTCCCCATATTGTTGCATCTGCCTTACTCCACCATGTATATTGCTACAAGACAATGCATTTTCAACCACTTTCTTCTCTTTTCCACATGATATCCACTGATTAGTAGCATCCTGCATAGATAATCCAGTACTTACTGTAGTGAAAACCAAGAACTTGAAGATAAGAGGATAATGTGCACAGTAAAAGATAGAGATAGAGACAATATAGAGAAGGTAGTGAATTGCAGTTGAGCATTTCGTTGCTAGTGGCTGTATATATACAAGGTACATCAAATGAGGTAGGTGAGCTTTATCTCTAAATATCTAAGATATTTACAAAGTGGATATCTATGAGATCCTTTTGTCCACATACTGACTTGTCCTTATCTTATCCAAACTTTTATCCTTATCCAAAACTTTATCTTAACATCACCCCTCAAAAGGATTTCATAGGTATCTGTAGAGAAAATAAAAGATTACACTGAATTCATCAATTCAGCTAGATGTTTTCCCCTCCCAATCAGATCATGCAAAGGATTTGCATGGCAATTTTGTGCTTCAAGTGAGGAATTGATTTGGTGAGGAAATCAATAGCATTTTCACATGATGGTACATATTGAAGGATGATATGGAAACTTTCAACTAATTGACGTACAAAATGATATCTCATATCAATATGGCGGAGTTTAATGCTTAATTTTGGTCCTTGAATGACACAGGTTGATGCTTTATTGTTGGTAAAGATTGGAATTTGCTGAGGCTAATACCCAAAACTGATGTCTTCCAAGAGTTTCTTCAGATAAATTATTTTCTGGGTGGCCATGCCACATGCCACATATTCGACTTCAGTAGTAGAAAGTGCAATGGAGTATTGTTGTTTGGTACTCCAAGAGATGCGACCTCCTGCTAAAGTAATTAGATATCACAAGACCTGTTTGAGCTACTTCCAATGTTCATAAGTGGGTTGATGCATGGCCTTGGAGAGACTGTGTCCTACATAAGATAAATGTGGATGGGTACAAGTAATTAGATATCGAATAAATCCAAGTGCTTCCATATAAGGAATAATCTCCATTTCATGAGCTTGGTCAGTTGAAAGAGAATGGGATGAGAATAGGCATAATGTAGGTATGTTAATGCATTTTGATGGATGTGGGTGATTGTTCAATTTCAATGCCAAGATAGTAATGCATAGGACCATAGTCTATTGTAGCAAAATGTGAAGATATGATAGATTTGGCTTTGGACATTGCATGAGTGTTGGCAAGAATAGGAATGTCATCAACATAGAGACCTAAGATAATGATTGTGTTGCCTTGAAGAAGAGTATAAATGTTGTGATCTATTTCTAGCCCCACCGAAAGCCATGGTGTAGTAACTAAGAATGAATATGAGTGTACCACTGCCTTAGTGCTTGTTTTAGGCCATAAAGAGCTTTATGCAATAGGCAAACGTGAGTAGGAAATTTGGGATCAACAAAGTTTTATGGTTGAGACATATAGATTTTTTCTTCTAAGTGACCATGCAAGAAGGCCGTTTTGACATCAATGTGGTGAATAATTAATTTAAAATGAGCTGGCATGGAGAGTAATACCAGTAAAGAGGACAAAGAAAGTACATGAGAGAATGTGCTTCCGTAATGGAGGCCTTCAATTTCTTTGAAACCACGAGCCACAAGTCGAGCTTTGTACTTGTCGATGGAGCCATCTGGTTTGAGCTTTTTGCAAAGTACCCATTTGTAGCTTATGGCTGATTCTCTAGGAGGAAGAGGTACCGATTTCTAGGTGTTATTGTGAAGTAGAGCTTTGTATTCATCAAGCATTGCAACTTACCATTAAGAGGCTTCAGTACTTTGAAGTGCTTGAGTAACAGTAGGGCAAATTGGAGCTTCGAGAATAGTGATTGGAGGTGAATCTTAAGCTTGGCCAAGGGCAGTGTTGGCTTGAAGATGAAGATTGTGATTGTACCTCTTCAGTGTCGGAGTTGAAAGTACTGAATAGAGTAATCTGCATTGATGGAGAAGCTAGAGATGGAGGCCATAGAGTCATAACAATGAGAGCCATAGGAGAAGTATTGCTTGATGTTGAAGACATTGCGGCTATGCAAGCAGACCTTTGAGGTTTGTGCTCATTAGTCGATGAAGCTAATTGTGGAGTAGAGGCATGGAGAGGAATCGAGTTTTCGTGATGAAATGAAGCTTGTGGAAGAGTGAAAACTTCCTAACTATATAGATTTTCTCTTTCATATTGGGAGCTTTGAAATTGTGGAGACAAGGGAGTATTGTACGGAATAGGCCTTGTGACCATGTGGCTCTACATATCCTATAAAAATTAGTTGTGTGGCTCTAGAAGAAAACTTGGATTTGTGATCTTGATTGACAAGAAATGCAGTGCATCCAAAGACTTTAAGATGTGATAAGTCAAGAGGGTGACTAAACCACAATCCATAAGGAGTATTATTTTGTAGGGAGTTGGAATACAACTTGTTTTGAAGATATGTTGCAGTAGAAATTGCTTCCTCCCAGTAATCTTTTCCCAGATGAGCTAGTGATAGCATAGCTCTTGCAGCATTGAGTAGTCTACAATTCTTTCTTTCAACAACTCCATTTTGTTGTGGATGATGTGGTATGGTAAGCTCATGTTGAATGCCAAAGGCCTTGCAATAATCTTTGAATTCATTTGAAGTATATTCTCCTCCCTTGTCTGTACGAAGAGCTTTGATTTGTAACTTGTGCTTATTTTCAACTGCTTCTTTATATTCTTGGAACTTGGAGAAGACTTATGGCTTCCTCGTGAGAAAATATACAATAGTATATCTTGAATAATCATCAATAAGCACCATAAAGTATTTTGCTCTAGTGAGAGAAATAGGATTTATTGGACCATAAATGTCAAAGTGTATTAATTGAATTGGTTGAGTTGTAATGGAGTAAGATTTGGGATAAGGAAGATTTGTGGCCTTACTGAGAGCACAAGCTTGACAAAATGGAAGTTGAGAGAGAGAAGGTGGAATGCCGCAGACAAGCTTCTTGTGAATAAGTTGGTGGAGAACATTCTGAGAGGCATGACCAAGCCTATAGTGCCATAGGAGTGCGTTCTATGGTAGACTTGTGAGTGAAGTGGAGTTAGCTCAAGCATTTAAATAAGGTTGTAGTAGTGAATACCCAAGTGTATAAAGTCGACCTACTTTGGGGCATGTAAGTTTGAGAGAAGGTGAGAGTAGCTGTAAGATGCATTGGTCTTTATAGAAGTGAGCAGTGAGAAAGGATTGAGAAGTGAGCTCACTGATACTTAATAGATTTTTCTTGAGATTGGGAACATAATAGACTCTATGTACCTTGATTATGTGATTGGAGGGAAGCTCCACTTGAATTGTGCCATAGCCTTGAGCTTGTTGAATGCTATTGTCCCCCATGGCAACACGGAGTGGAGTAGAGATCTCTTTGAAGTTGACTAACCATTCCTTGTGAAAAGTCATATGATGAGTAGGTCCAAAATCTAGGAACCATGTATATTCTTCTTTGGAGTTTGATGAATGTGCCCAAACACTTGTGGTGAGGCTGATGATTGTTTTTGGTTGCTCTTCGATGTCATAATTGCCGATGCTAACAAAGTGAGCATGACCTTTTGATTGATATTTGTTGAATCTATTTTTTTGACAAAAATCCTTTTCAATATGACCTTGCCTTTTGCAAGCATTACATATGAGATGATAATGAGGGTTTCTTGTTAAGGATAGGAATTGAGAAGACTAGTAAGAGTTAGGCTTATGTTGAGGATTACTAAGAATCCCTTTGAAATTAGATCGAGAAGAAAATTTGGGCTTTTGATGAAATTGTTGAGTTCTTTTGTGAAGATGTCTTGGATTGTAAGCAGTTACAACTAGAGCCTTGGATTCTTGATTTGAAGAAGTAGAAAGGGTATCTCTCATGACTTGCTCTTGCTTGATTCTATTAATCAGTGGTGGCTGAAGCTTGAGTTTATCAGTGGAAGTTTGAGTAGTAATAAAGGCTCTCCAAGATAGAGGTAGGAAAGAGAGTAGAAACATGGCTTGTAATTCTTCTAAGATGACTAAACCAGATATTATGGTTTCATCTAGTAAAGATTTCCACTATTCTAAAGAACTTAGTGGCATAATGATCTTCATGCATAGTGGCAATAGATAGTTTTCTAAACATGGTCATTTGATAAAAAATATATGTGTGTTCATATGTATTGTTGAAGAGGCGCAACCCGTTTGGATTAGCCAAAAGAATAGGTTCTTATTAATCGATTGTTATTATACAAGAATTCTTATTCCCAAATAACTTTTGCAGTGGGTATTATTCTTACTAGTTGTACTTGTTGATCTCCACAATGGACAAGTATTTCCATTCTCGCTGCTGCATCTCTTTGCATCCAATCTTCCTTGTCTGCTCCTTATTTAGGGAAATTTTCCTTGCTATTGATAATATTCCATAGGTTTTCTCGAGATAGGTAAAGTTCCATCCTTAGCTTCCACACTTGATAGTTACTTCCATTGAGTTTGTCAATCTTGATGTGTCAATTGTAGGAGGTGGTGGCATTGATGAGAGCCATTGGAAGAATGAGAATAAAGAAGGACGAGTAGTTTGTGAATTTGAGGAGAATATGATAAGCTAGAAAGATATGGCTTGGTGCTCTGATACCATGTAGTGAAAACCAGGAACTTGAAGATAAGAGGATAATGTGCACAATAAAAGATAGAGATAGAGACAATATAGAGAAGGTAGTGAACTACGGCTGAGCATTTCATTGCTAGTGGGTTGTATATATACAAGGTACGTTAAATGAGGTAGGTGAGTTTTATCTCTAAATATATGAGATATTTACAAAGTGGATATATATGAGATCCTTTTGTCCACATATTGACTTGTCCTTATCTTATCCAAACTTTTATCCTTATCCACAACTTTATCTTAACACTTACTTCATGCTATTCAGCGTGAATACCCAACAAACCAGTTTCCTCTTCAAATTGCAACAATGCACTAGTGGTATCACCAAGAAACGAATGCTTACTCTTAATTATTTCAATTATCTCATCATGAAATTCTCACTTGGCGATGCCAAGCACCTCTCCCAAGGTGAATTCCACCCAACTATTTAAGATCCATTCTTCAAGTACGCTCTTAAGATCTATGGCTATCTCAATGTGAGACTGCAACTTATATCCTAGTCGCTTGCCCTTCTTTTTGCCCTCTTGTTTGCTATCCTATTTTTGTTCTTGACTGGCCTCTTCCATAACATGCTTGGGAGGTGGCTAATTTGTAGCTTTAGGCTAATCCACACTTCTTCTTGTCACTCTTTTAGATGTCCATGCATTATCTTCATCTCTCTTTCATTTCTCTTCCACAAGTACATCCATGTTTTGTATATTTTCTAAATATGCATACACTGAACATGCATCTACCGATGATTCCCAACCAATTATGTCACAAATGTCTTGCCCTGCATGAGACATTTCATTATCCGTAACTTTTCTCTTTTTAGCTGCATGTAATGCATGTGTCCATATTGCAGCCTTTGGAGCCATGCATTCTATCCAACTGTAGACCAAAAGTAGAAGCGTGTATAGCCGCATAAGCATGTCGAACAGCCAAGTCTTCCAACAGCTTCTGCATACCTCCCTTTCCAAAATTAAAAGCAAGAGGCAATCATGTTTCTTGTGCATGGATCTTGCCATCTTTCCAAAATATAAGTTGTCATGCCAAGGCCTCCTGATAAGCACCACAATCATTTCTCTCATGCTGCAAACTATCACATCACATACATCTTTTTCTTGGTTTAGGGGCTACTACCCATCCTCTTTCCTCTTGTCCTTTTTCATCCAATTTCACGACCTTCAATTGAAGATCCCACATGCCTTTGACCAATTCATCTGATACATCTTCCCTAACATTGGGAACAACAGGTACAACCATAGGTTTAGCCACAGAAGTGGGTGGCTTACTAGATACATCAACTGTTTTGCTCGTAACAGTGGGCAAGCTAGAGACATGCAATCTTTCTCTCCTTCTATGCTTTTTCACAAGTGCAGTAACAGCTTTGTTGACATGCCTCCACTCTATTTTAAGACATGTCTCTGTAGTTTGATTCTCTAGCGAATCATCAAGCTTCTCTTGAAGCTCAGGATCTGTTGCTTGTAGAATGCATTCAATTTTTTGACTTGCAAGATCTTGTTGTTCTACAAGATCTAATTATTCAAATCAACTTTCAAATTCTCTTAACAATTCTATAGCCATAAGACCCTTATTGGGTTGTAAAACCCACTCCTAAAAAGTCTTGCGCATAATCAAACTGGTATCTTCAATGTAAAATTCTTCCCTTAGTGTCTTCTTGAAAGCTACTCAGTTAGCATCATGCATGTATAATTCAGTAATTTGCACTCTCAGTTCATGTACAGTGATCCGAACAAAATACTAGCTCCATGCAAGCTGAGCCACACCAAAGAATTCCATCTTTTGAGCATAGATATGTACATATGTAGATACATTCCTACCATTGAACAGCTTCATCTCACACTCAACTGCTTACAAGCATTCACCACAACAGTTTTTGTTTGAGCAGAAGCTTGCATCAAATGTTGTTGTTGTTGTGCCTACATAAGCATATTCATATTTTGCATTAGCTGCTACAAAACATCATTGGAAATTGTGCTCGAAGGCTCTCCCATCTTGTCTTTCCTTCTGACGACCTTTCACGTCGGGTTCATCAATGTAGGAGGGGTTTTAGTCAAAATATCGTATCCACCAGGGATCAAAGATAGAAGGAAGTAGAGATAGGAAATGGAAGAAAAGGAAAAGAATAGACAAGAGGTAAACGCAATAAAGACAAAGCACAATGAATCGAATCAATATGTATTGACAAAACCTGAAATCCCTTATCTGACACTACTCAAAAGCAATCTCCAAGCATTAGATCTCCTGGAGCTCCTTCATAGACCAAAAACGTGCATCAAAAAAATAGCTTCTTCTCTACTGCTCAGAACCCAAATCCGATGCCTCCATTGGCTCCAAAAGGGGGTAAATTTCCAAGATGCCTGGCCAGAATTCTACCAAATCACTCCTTCTTCATCTCCCACTTCGTAGTGTTGTTCACTGCCTAAAAATAGTGATCGTGCGTTGTGTGATTTCACCAATCCTTCTTTCTACTCCAAATGGCTGAAAGCTACCTACTTTCTTTTACATGTCATCCTATTCTAGAAGTTGTCTACAGTTCTTGAATTTTTACAAGATACAATATCTAAAATATCAAAAATTGACTAAACTTGTCCAAAAATCTAATATGTTTAGACCATCCATTTTACGGTATCAAAGAGTTTATTGTTCATAATATAAATCATGGGATTCTTATGAACACAAAAGAACTTTACTAGGATTTATATAAGGAATTTGCATACATAATTCAGTCATTGTTACCCAACAACCAACTTAGTTACATAAGTTCTTTTGTATTTAGCATACAATTTTCAGTTGTACCATGTATATTGATAAAAAAAAATAAGTCTATGGGAGCCTACAACTTGGTCAGTTGGAAGTAATTGACAGTCTGCAGGATAAATCACATTGATTCAAGTGGAAAATATGGTTAGAAATCATTAAAAATGCCAAAAAGTCCACTAGGTTCATGGGGGACCTGAAGTAATGAACCAAAGTGACCTGTAAGTGACCTAAGTAGGTCAAAAAGTAAAGTGGAGCTGAGCAGGATGCAGCCCGCATTTTTCGGTGCAAAATGCGGCCCTGCACAACCTGCAACATCTGGAGAAAACTGAGAGATATGGTGCATGCTTTGGAGCATGCAAACTGAAGATAAACTAGAGCTGAAGATGAAGATACAAACAAGGAAGGTGAGAGCTCCTCTTACCTATCTATTTGGTCTGACGAAAATGCATGGTATGACAGTCTATAAAAGGGGGAAATCTGAGAGAAAAGGATTCAACCTACTCTTATGTACGTCTTCTCTCATTTTATTTACCTCATTCATGGTCCAATGAAGCCCCGCCGACTTGTACCCAAGTACTTGAGTGACTTTGGGGCAAGCAAAGGGGGAGGATTTTGAAGGTGTATGGGCTATTATGGGCTTAAAAAAACTAGTCATAAACAGGGCAGCCCACTGTTCTTGTCCATTTTGATGAGCAAACAAGTGAATCATGTGGTTGTAATAGAAGAAAATGACCTTTTAAAATCAGGGCTTTACCCATTAATGATTAGAGGAGCTTATTCTTGAGTTTATGTACACTTTTTGAGATTGATTATGGGCTAGAAATTTCTGTTTTAAAACAGGGCTGAAGTTAAATTTATGCTCCATCAATGTATTTCATGTACTATTGTTCCATGACTTGAATGTACTTGAGTCTACCATCAAAATACTTGTTTCTTGGAGTTGTAATCCGTCTATATACATGAGATAAAAGCCATTTGAGCTTGCATTTGGTATATGCATTTGGATTAAAAATTTGAGAATATCCTTTATGTAATGGCTTATTTTTCCAAATGCATTTGTTGTAATCAAGATAGTGACATTCATTCCATTCATGTATGCTAAATACACAGAAAAAGCTTGATATCTTCCTCTTTAACTAAGTCATTTCAAAAACCCGAATCTTGTCAAACTCCATTCTTTTTTCCTTCTCAAAACCTTGAATCCCACACTCTTCTTCTGCTCTAAGCCCCGGTGGTAGACCTTCAACCCTTAACAGGACGACAATGGACACTAATACTAATGGCATTGGCTCTCTAGATTAATAAGAAAGTCGCACTCTAGAGTTTTTCACACTATGTCCACATGAGAGAAAAAGAGATTGAGGGAGAGAGATGTTAAAATGGCAATCTCAACATGTGCCGATAATAAGGATGGACTGCTAGGTTAGATAGGTTCACATATGTGTACACTTAGCACATTGGTGGCCATTAGGACTCTCACATAGCCACCCACTGACTTATCACCTATTATATTTTGTTTGTTATACCTATCTATAGCTAGCATAATTATAGCACCAATCGATTAGTATAGTCAGTTATGCTATTTTATCCGTGCTTTCTATACATTGTACTATGTGAGAAAGAAAAAAGAAAAACTGGCAAGAAAACATTTTGGCCTCCATTTCTCTTCTTGTATTCTTGAGTGCGCTTTTCATTATGTGTATTATGTGTAGGAGCTCAAGCAAGTTTCTCTACCATGTGATTTAAGACATGGTATCAGAGCGATGCCACTAAGAGAGGTTGATTTTAAAGATTGGAGTAAAGGAGAAGGAGCAAGGATTCAAGAAAGCAAGTAATCAGAAAAAAAGCTCTTTCATTTCTCTCTCTTTCCCTTGGATAATGCCTGTGGAGGCACCAAAAGCAAGGCAGAGCAAAAATCTCATATTTTTGTGAGATTTGTATGCAAGAAAAATGATGTATATTCTATAGATTAGCCCTTTAGGTCAGTTAGGCTATGTTTTTGACCATCTGAGGTCATTTAGGGCCTTGTCTTAGCTCCCTAGTATTGGGACAATAGTTTTAGGACATATTATACTTTCAAGTATGTTGGTCATACTTGTTGAAGGGAGGTGAGTCTGCCTTGAAGTGGAAGCATGAGCAGGAGTAAGAGCTTTTGTGGAAGGAGCAAGAGAGAGATATACACACAATGTGGAAACTCCAACAACCACAATGTGTGATCGGCCTTCCCTTTATTCAAATGTCACTCAAAGAATAAAGAATGAAGTGACAATGATGGGCACCCGCCACCTGTAGTATGCAAGTGCAGGTACTATCAGTATAGTAATACACAAGCAACTAGGTAGAGGTACCTTTACCCCCAACAGCCTCCCACTTAAAGGTGAATCCACCTCAATGAGAAGTGAAAAGAAAAAAAAAAGAAAAGACAGTATAACATATACATAGATACAACAGGAGGAGGAAAGATGCCATCTCATTCAATGCCCATCAACCTCCTAAGGAAGGCAAAGCGCTCTGCAGAGAGGCTTTTCGTGAACAAGTCTGCACAATTCTAGTCAGTTGAGATCTTGAAAAGGTCAACAAACATGTCCTCAATGACCTCACAAATAAAGTGATACCTCACCTCAATGTTTTTTGTATTCGCATGAAAGACTATATTCTTGGCCAACTTGATAGCACTCGTAGAATCTAAGTCCAGTGTAGGGATAGCATTTGCAATACCAAGGTCAACAACCAAACGACCCAACCAAATGACCTCCTTGAAAGCCTCAATGGTGGCTACAATATACTCAATCTCTGTAGTAGAAAGGGCTATGCATTTCTACATCCTAGATATCCATGAAACAACACCTCCAGCAAAAGTAAACACATAGCCAGAAGTGGACTTCCTACTATCTACATATCCTACATAGTCAAAGTTAGTGTATCCTACAACTCCCATATCCTGGATATCATAACATATACACATATCAATTGTGCCCTTTGTCAAGATTGTGGGAGAGAAGAAAGGAGTCTCACTTGTAGCTTTTTTGCTTGCACAATGGGGGAAGACACACAAGGGTGGAGGCTGAAAACAGTTTTCCTCTTCTTAGTTTTGTAAGCCAAAAGAACTCAAGTACAAAGAAATAGAAAAACCCTATATATGGGTCTCAAACCAAACTCAACTAACTAAGGTGGCATACTAACTGAGCCACGAACTAGAGTAGATAAGGATAGCTATCATGTAGCTATTATTCATGGGCGGTGTACCAACCGCGTCTGCAACTGACAAGTCGGTGACATAAATACACAACGGTCACCCTGGCGTATCACGAGTGGAGCTCGATATCTCAACACTCCCCCTCGAGCTCAATCCCAATTCCTGCACACCAAGCAGGTCTCTGAACTTGCACAGCTTCTCTGCACCCAATGCCTTCGTGAATATGTCAGCTACCTGATCCTCTGTGCTGACATAAACTAGATCAATAAGACCTAGTAAAACCCTCTCTCGCACATAGTGATAATGCACCTCAATGTGCTTTGTTCTAGCATGATAGACTGGGTTATTTGCCAAGTGTATACTACTCATGTTGTCACAATAAATGACAACTGGTCCATCTGTAGACTGATGCATATCATAAAGTAGCTTATGCAACCAAGCTACCTCACATGCAGCCATTGCTGCACCCCTGTACTCAGCCTCTGTGCTCGATAAGGCAACTGTAGGCTGTTTCTTGCTGCTCCAAGTGACTGCAGCACTCCCAAAAGAGAACACATATCCACTGGTAGATCGTCTATCAGAAATACTACCAGCCCAATCAGCATCAGTGTATCCATGCAACTGTATCTGAACCCCAGTCTCATAAAATAGTCCATACTGCAATGTGGACTTCACATACCTGAGTATGCGTCTAGCCGCATCCAAATGTGGTTTCCTTGGAGCCTGCATAAACTGACTTACCAATCCAACAGCATAGCTCAAATCTGGCCTGGTAATAGTCATATAAATCAAACTTCCTACTATGCGTCTGTATATAGTAGGGTCTTCCAGAAGCTCACCTGCATCTGCGCTCAGTTTCACATTCTGCTCCAAAGGAACTGAAATAGACTTACAGCCTGTCATCCCATATTTGGACAACATGTCCAATCCATACTGCCTCTGCAAGAGCTGTATCCCACTTGGTGATCTAATCACCTCAATGCCCAAGAAATAACGCAGCTCTCCCAAATCCTTCATCTCAAACTTCTGCTTCAATAACATTTTCACATGAAGGATATCTTCATCACTGTCACCTGTCATAATCAAATCATCAACATAAATGACAAGTAGCATAATACCTTTCTCTGTTTTTCTCACATAAAGTGAGAAATCTGCCTTGGAAATCTGAAAGCCAATAGTGACAAGATACTGTCCTATCTTGTCAGACCATGCTCTAGGTGCTTGCTTCAATCCATACAAGGCTTTCTTCAACCTGCAAACAAACTCAGGATGAACAGCATGCACATAACCTGGTGGCTGCTCCATATAGACCTCTTCTTGCAAATCACCATGCAAGAAGGCATTCTTTACATCCATCTGATGTAAAGACCATCCCTTTGATGCAGCCATAGCAATGACTACTCTTACGGTTGCCATCCTTGCAACCGGACTGAATGTTTCTTCATAGTCAATGCCATATGTTTGTGCATACCCCTTGACTACTAATCTTGCCTTGTATCTGTTCACAGAACCATCAGCATTGTGCTTCACCTTATAAACCCACTTACAGCCAATTGCATTCTTACCTTTAGGCAAAGGTACCAATTCCCATGTAGTGTTTGCTTCCAAGGCATCCATTTCTTCATCCATGGCTTTCTCCCATTTTTCTTTTCCCATGACTTGCTCAAAAGAAGTGGGTTCTGGTTCCTGTATCACCTTGACCATATATGCATAGTGAATGGCTATAAATCCATCATATTTCAGCCTATCCACAGGATACCTAACTCTGGTAGACCTGCGCAAAGTGGGTTCACTCCCAGGTGCTCTCAAAACATCCCTGGTCTTCCTTACTCCAGGTGTAACAATAGAAGGAATACCCAACTCATCATCAATGCTCTGTTCTGAGCCACTAGATTCACCAACAACATAAGAGTGACCTGCATTCACATCAAACATGGGCTGATCAACCTTCTCTTTTCCTTTTCGTGATACCTGCATACCACTATCTGCATTACTTTGAGAAGATTCTCCTGATCTCAATCTGCCTGTCCATGGCAAAGAATGTGAACCACTGCTAGAGGATGCTCCAGGTCCACTAATATTTTGTGACTGCTGCTGTGAATTCTGTGCAGCATTACCATTTTGTGCATCTATATCATCAATCACATTTACTGGTTTATACCAGCTACTCATCTCATCAAAAACAACATCTCTGCTCACTGTAAACTTACGAGTAGAAGGATTATAGCATCTATACCCTTTTTGCTGCAGAGGGTAACCAATAAAGATGCACTTCTCAGCTTTTGGATCCAACTTGGATCTCAGCTCATCTGGCACATCTACATAGGCAATGCAACCAAAAATTTTCAAATGAGAAATATCTGGTTTCCTACCAGTATACCTCTCCTCTAGAGTCATTCCATGTATTGCTGCAGTGGGAGTCATGTTCATTATGTAGACTGCTGTAGCAATTGCTTCAGCCCAATAAAAATCTGGCAAGTCTTTTTCATTGAGCATGGCACGAGATACCTCTCCAATATGCCTGTTTTTCCTTTCTGCAATTCCATTTTGTTGTGGGGTATAACTACATGAATATTGCTGCTTTATGCCATGCTCCTACAAGAACTTTGCAAACTCATTTGAGAGGTACTCTCCCCCTCCATCTGACCTCAGGCATTTTATTTGCAGACTTGATTCTTTTTCAGCCATAGCTTTAAGGGTTTTGAAATGCCCAAAAACTTCACTTTTCTTTTTCATAAAATACACCCAAACTTTTCTGCTATAGTCATCAATAAAACTGACAAAATAATGACAGCCTCCAAGAGATGCAGCTTTAGTAGTCCACACATCAGAGTGGATTAATTCCAATGGCTTCTCACTCTCTTGAACATGTCTAGGAAATGGTTTCCTTGCCTGTTTTCCAAACTGACAGGCTTCACATACCTTATGCATTTCTGCAACCTTGAATTTTGGTAATCCTGCAACAATATTTTGGGCCTGCATTGATTTAAGTCGCTGTACATTAACATGACCAATGCGTTTATGCCAGATATCAATATCTGCAACTACACCGGTCCCATGTACAAACATTGCTGCACTCAATTCAAACATGTCTGCATCCAACGTAAACATTCTGCCCTTCTTCTTTCCTTTTGCTATCAAGCGACCTTTATTTTTCATATCCTCAACAAAGCATCCATGAGGATTAAATCTGACCTGCAAGCCCTGTTCAACCATTTGACCAACAGAAACCAGATTCTTAGTGATATTCGAGACATGAAATACATCGGACAGGTATTTCTTTTTCCCATCCTGCATAGACAAAGGAATTTTTCCAATCTGCACAATCGGATGTGCAGTATCATCACCAGTCTCCACAAATCCTGGTTTTTCCATTTTCCTTGCATCCTCCATCCATTCTGCATGACCTGTCATGTGGTTTGATGCACCTGAGTCAACATACCATACATCGTTGCTTTCTTCTGCACTTGTCACAGAATTGTTCATGTGCTGCACCATAAACAAATGCTCATTTCTGTCATCACCCTGTCTACTAGAAGATGCATAATTTCCTTGTTGCAGTTTTCCATTCATGATGTCATTCTGCTTTTTGTAGCAGTCTTTAGCCATATGACCCATTTTACCACAATAGTAGCATTCAACATTACTGTTTGCATTTTGGCCTCTTTGCCATCCACCATGACCTCTTTGGCTCCCCCTGCCTCTAGAGTTACCACGTCCTCCTCCATAGGACTGGTTTTCTTGAGTTTGCTGCATATTCTGATTTCTACCACGGCCTCCAAATCGGCCTCCTCTACCTCTGCCTCTACCTCTTCCAGCATTTGAGTAGAAGACAGCTTCTTTTGAGGTTCCTCCTGAAGAAGATGCACCACCATTTCTCTGTTCCTCAGAAATTAGAAGAGCAATCAACTCCTCAAAATCAGGAAATCTTTCACGAACTGAAATGGATGTCCGAAACGGTGCATAATCCTTTCCTAGACCATTCAAGGTCACAGAAACTAAATCATCATCTTCCACTGGCGACCCAATGGAAGCAAGTGCATCTGCAATCTTCTTCACCTTCATGTGGTAGTCATTGATGCTCATATTTTCTTTTTGCACATTATGCAACTCTTGCTTGAGCTGCATTTTCCTGGCTTGCGTATTTGTGCTATACATTTTTGACAAAGTATTCCACGCCTCCTTTGGCGTACTTGCATCCTGAATATGCACAATCATAGAGTCTGAAATACTGATAGACAGCCAGTACATAACATTCCTGGCTCTCTCATACCATGCTTTGAATGCCTGCATTTGCTGTTGATTGGGAACATCAAGAAGAACTGGTTCTTCTTCATTTCCTGCAACAAATTCCCAATATCCTTTTCCCATAAGGAAATTCGTCATTCTAAACTTCCATGCCTGGAAGTTGTTCTTGTCAAGCTTTTCAGTGACAATCTGTGAAAGAGAATCAGACGCCATTACAGAATACTGCAAAAAATTCTATCACTGCAAAAAACACAGCTTCACCCTCACAAGGGCAAATCTGCAAAACTGGCGAAAGTGGTATTTGACCACACAGTCACTTCCTAGTGACGATTTTGCATAAACAGGAACCAAGGATGATTCTGAAACTCCCAATGTCTCTGCGCACAAGCATACGATGCAATTTCTACAGTAACTTTTCACCAACCTGTAGAACAGTGGCTGCACAGCATAAAACTGAGCCTTTTCCTGAGTGCGTGCAGAAAACTTCCGTCTGCAAAACAGGCCCCGAAATGGCCTCTTGCTTCACCGCGAAGGGCGTCTCAACCTGAGACAATGCACTCCTGCACTTTCCAGCTGTGCTACCTGCAGAGATCTGCTCCCAAAACAGAAAATGAAAGCAACACTGCTCCTCTTACCAGAACACCGCGAGCTTGGCTTGCTTTCTTGAGCTCCTTACCACGAACAAGGCTCTGATACCATGTCAAGATTGTGGGAGAGAAGAAAGGAGTCTCACTTGTAGCTTTCTTGCTTGCACAATGGGGGAAGACACACAAGGGTGGAGGCTGAAAACAGTTTTCCTCTTCTTAGTTTTGTAAGCCAAAAGAACTCAAGTACAAAGAAATAGAAGAACCCTATATATGGGTCTCAAACCAAACTCAACTAACTAAGGTGGCATACTAACTGAGCCACGAACTAGAGTAGATAAGGATAGCTATCATGTAGCTATTATTCATGGGCGGTGTACCAACCGCGTCTGCAACTGACAAGTCGGTGACATAAATACACAACGGTCACCCTGGCGTATCACGAGTGGAGCTCGATATCTCAACACCCTTCAGGTACCTCGTGATACCCTTCACTGCATCCCAATGTCTCTTGCCAGGTGTAGCCATATAACATGCCACGATACCAACTGCAAATGCAGTATCTAGACGAGTGGCTATCATGGCATACATAAGACTCCCCACTGCGGATGCATATGGAATCTTGGCCATATCCGACCTCTGGTCATCTGTTTGTGGGCAATCGGCTTGTGATACCTTCACATGAGAAGGAAATGGATAGCTAATAGGCTTCACATCCTGCATACATAAGCCCTCACGGACTTTATGGATATACTCCTTCTATCATAGATAGAGTAGTCCCTAAGACCTGTCACACATAATGCGCATACCAAGTATATGAGAGGCTTGTTCCAGATCTTTCATCTCAAAGCTCTTCTTGAGCTGAGCCTTAAGAGCATCTAGCTCATCATGAGCTTTCCCTGCTATAAAAGCATGTCATACACATAGAGTACCAAAATCAGTAAAAAACCATTACGGGCTTTCTTCGTGTACAAGCACAGAATATTCTTCGTGTACCATAGCTAATAATTCTTTGTCATATGTGGAATATTTCAGTTTAGAGGGTTTCAGCTTACAACTAGAATAGGCTATAGGATGATTATCCTGCATAAGTACGGCTCCTATTCCTGATCCGCTAGCATTAGTCACTACTAAAAAGAATGGTTTATTAAAATCAGGCAACTGTAGGACAGCGGCATGGGTTAATGCATATTTCAATAAGTCAAAGGATTTTTGTTGATTATCCGACCAATGATAGACAATACCTTTCTTCAGAAGTTTGGTCAATGGTAAAGCAAGTAATGAAAATTTACGTACAAACTTCCTATAGAAACTGGCAAGACTTAGGAATGATCGTAACTCATGCACATTTTTAGGTACATGCCAATTCAATATTGCTTCTATTTTCTTAGGGTCAACTTTAATTCCATCAGATGATACTATATGACCTAAATACTCAATTTCTATTTTAAAGAATTCACTCTTTTCTGGATTTGCATACAGTTGATTATCTTTTAATAACTGGAAAACCAACGACAAATGCTCATAATGTTCTTTCTCATTTTGACTAAACACCAAAATATCATCAAAGAAGACAATTACACAATACTGATGTTTCAAAAATATACGATTCATCATTCTACTAAATGTAGCAGGTGCATTAGTCAATCCGAAAGGCATCACTAAAAATTCATAATGACCAAACTGTGTCCTAAATGCAGACTTGAATATGTCTGACTTATCTAGTCTCACCCGATGATAACCAGATTTAAGGTCTATTTTACTAAATATGGCAGAACCTTGCAGTTTATCCATAAGGTCATCGACTCTAGGAATTGGATACCTATTCTTTACAGTGATCTTATTTAAAGCTCAATAGTCAATGCACATACGATAGGTATTATTCTTTTTCTTGACTAACAGAACAGGTGCACCAAATGGAGAACTACTAGGTCTAATCAATCCTCTATTTGGTAATTCCTCAACTTGACTTTGAATTTCTTTTTGCTATATCTGGTTATGCCTATATGGTGCTTTACAAGGTGGTTGTGTACCAGGAATCAAATCTATTTTATGGTCTTCTGGACGTGAAGGAGGTAAACCAGGTGGTAGATCTTCGACAAAACAGTCTTTAAAATGTGCAAGAAATTCTTTATGCCTAGGGTGCATATGATTTTCTTTAACTTGCAGTTCATTCACCCAAATGAGATAGGATTTACTACTTTTGTGTAATGCACATTTAGCTTGAGTATGCGAAAGCAGTGGAAAAGCATTAGATGCATGCATACCATATAATGTAATATGTTTTCCTTGAAATTTAATGTTAATTGAATGTGTGGAATAATCTATATCTGGGTTATGCTGATGACGCCAAGGCATACCTAAAATAATGTCACTGGACTGTAGTGGTACAACTAGAAAATTTCTTCTTTCAATGTATTCACCAATTTGAATTTCTAAGTCATGCACTTCCTGTGTACCATTATACCTAGTGCCTAAGAATGCTGCTTTAATGCGATAATGCGCAGGTACAGTCTGTAATTTCAATTCTTTTAATAGCTTTGCAGAAATAAAATCATGAGTACTACCATCATCATGCAAAATAATATTTTCCTTTCCATGCACTAAACATTTCATTGTCAATAAAGAATGTGGAGTTGGCATACCTGGTAAAGTATCCGAAGGAGTAGCAGTGTCGTCCTCATCTTCCGTGAAATCATGCATTTCTTCATGTTCGTCTTCTTCCATTGCTCCAAGGTAGTTGATATGGACAGGTGGCTTCTTCGAGTAACAATTTGCTGCTAGATGTCCAGGCTGGTGGCATTTATAACATACTATAGGCTTGGCTTTGGTTACATTGTTTGCAATGGCAGGAAGTCTAGGTACATTAGGATTTGGCTGTGGAATAGGCTTAGGGTTTTGGTTGGCATTGGATGGTAAAGCAGGTGATTTTGCCCAATTTTTACGGAAAGATGATGAAGAGAAACGACCTTGATTAAATCTTCTAAAATTTGAGTTCAATTGCTTAGTTCCATAGTTACCATTGGCTTGGAATTGCTGTGGACGTCTGTCTCTACCTCGCAGCTTGTCTTCAGTGTCATGAGCTAATGAAATTGCGTCTTCAAGAGTTGCAGGCTTGAACATATTAACTTCAGCGTAGTAATGCCCAAGGAGTCCAGACATATACTTGCGCTTGTGTGTCGCTTCAGGTACGTCTTCAAGCATGCGTAACTGGAGTAATGCATTCCAAAAACGCTCTGTGTACTGAGGAATAGGCTCACGATCCCGTTGCTGAAGAAGGTCCCATTGCTTTATGGCTTTTTCATGGAATTGTGGAGGAATGAAATTTTGCATAAATTTCTTCTTGAAATTCTCCCAGGTAGTGGGACAATCTATACTTTTGCGTACCACAGTCCACCAAAGAGATGCTCTGTCCACTAAATGATTAGTGACACACTTGATTTTATCTTTTTCTGCATAGGTTTCCTCATGAAAGTAGTCGTCAAACTGACTAATGAATGCAAGAACAGTTTTTCCCTCTCGAGTGCCATTGAAAGTACGGAATTTGAAATTTCTTTTACTTATCTTTGATTCCTTGCGGATAGTTTGAGCTTCGAGAGTCGAGTCAATGGTACGTCGGATAAGATCTTTAGATTGAGGTTCTTCTTTGTCGATAGTCGATATTTGTAAATTAGCCAATTGAACTTGCAATGCTTGCCTAGCTCGTCGTTCTTCATCCAATTACATCATAATTAAGTCCAGCTTTTGCTCCATCGTAGGTTCAGGTAGGTCGCCTTCAGCCATTAAATCATCCATATGTGGTTCCGTCATCCTGCAAAACTCAAAAGACCTCTCACTCTCAAAATCAAGTTAGCGGGATGAGCGTAGCTCAAGATCGGGTATACAAGGCTTATATATTTTTGGGTATGGCTTTCACAATCTTCGTCTTTGACTATTGTGGGATTTGTAATCTTTGAGAAATCTATGTTTTATCCTTCTTCGTATGCTGAAAATGCTTCAGCAAACCTGTGTATGCGTAGAGTACCTTCCAATGAACAACTTTGCAATTCGGAGTTTCTACGCAGGAACAGCCCTTCTATGAGTTTTGAACAGAAGTCAGTTTTGACTTCAGATGACTTATCTGACTTGCAGAGTACCAGACTTATGTGACTTGCAGAGTATGAAGACTTGCAAAACTTGGTTGCTTTATGTAACTTGCAGGATTTGAACTTAGAATACTTGCAGAACTTGCAGAGTTTGTAAGGCTTATGTGACTTGTGGCTTTAGTAACTAAGCTTTTAAGCTTAGTTAGATGAAAAACGTGAAATCATGGGGGGGGGGGCAGTTTCTCTTGACGTCGAAAATTCCGCGGGCATATTCTTGTACCAGACGTTGACGATTTGGTAAAGTTAAGCTTTTTAAGCTTAAACCAAGCTTATTAAGCTTATGAAGCTTGATTAGGCTTCAAAACTTTTGAGATTATGAGAGCTTATCTCTGTTTCTTGAGGACTTGATGTAGGAGATATCCACGTGGTCCTCCGCCTCTGCAAGCTGGTCCTTCGCGATCTGATGATGGAAACAGAGGTTCTTGACCACCAAGAATCCGCCTGTATCGACCGTTCGCGACGAGATTGACCGTAGATCCCGATCGTTCCAGGAGCTCCGCCTTCGCACAAGATGGATAGCGATTGGAAGCTCTTGATCTCAGCTTCGCTCTGATACCACTGGTGCGCAGATCGGATGCTGTACGCTCGCGTAGTGAATGCCGGAAGGTCCCCAAGAACAATAGAACTCTACTTTTTGAACAAAATTCAATGTAAAAAGCATGAACGACATGAACAAGAGACCAATTGGGTGCAATCTCCCCCCATGCCTTGTGTGAGCGCTCCACAAAGCATGTATTTTATGTATTAATCATCTTCAAGCTCAAATAATAGCCCAAATTACAAAATAGCAAGCTTTTAGCTTTTGAGTTTGCTTTAGCACAAAATAGGAATAAAGCTAACGGACGGTGCCCAAAGAGTCTGGCATGCCCAATACAATGTCCAAGTACAAATAACATAATCGTGCGCCCATGCGCATACAAAATAATAATAAATATCTAACGCCTTAATAAATAGGAGTGACAAAATATAGGCACCATGCCTAAGGTATGCGCCCATCAAAATATAAATGATAAATCGAATACCTGCTATCCTCCAATGCTTTCCTCCGCCACTGCTGCTATCTCTACACATCAACTGAAGCATTCACAATCGTTAGTAAAATAATACAATTAAACCGACAAAAGTGAATACCTAGCAGTCTTCAGCTACATAAATAAATCAACTGGTTAGAAATCAATCCTAACCTTAATTTATTACGAGTGCACACTCTAAACTCATAAACGTTTATTAATTTAATATACATTTTGCGGAATCACCCGCTATGGAATCACCCATGTACACACTAAATTAATGAAACGCCCGAAAAGGACAAGCGTCCCCATCAACTTCTCGCACAAAGAATCCACTTTGTGTATGAGCCCCGGTCATCAAAGTTTACAGAATCCACCGTAAAACCTCACGGAATCCACCGTGAAATATGCCTCCTGGCATCATACCCCCGGGGTGGGATAGCAATTGACCTCAATTGCTATTAGCTCAATGTGGAGCTAACAGAGTGGGGAAAGCATTTAAGTCTCTAGCGTGCATCCATTGGGCTTCTTCTACATGATGGTTCTTAAATTTGACTAGATATCTAGAATATCTTCGGCCAGTTCTAGTGGTCAGAAAATCAGTGTCTATGATAGCTTCAGGTTCAAGTATTTCAGTCTCTTCCTCTAACAAAAGTGGGTTTTCATAAACAGGGTGTACAGGTAATTGGCCTCTAAAGGGTCTTAATAGACTAATGTGAAATGTGTTGTGAATTTCCTGTGAGGTGGTAATTCTAACTTGAATGCATTGTCATTAATTTTATGAATGATCCTAAATGGTCCATAGAATCTAGGGGCTAATTTCACAACTGGGTGTCTATCTACACTTTGTAGTCTACGTTTTTCTATTCTCAACCAAACATAGTCATCAACTTTGAAATTCATTGCTTGTCTTTTCTTATTGGCTTGTTTGGTATATGATTGCTGGGCTTTGGCAATCATGGCTTTAACCTCATCAAAGATAGTATTATGCATACTAGCAATATCATCAGCACTCTGAATTCTATTTGACAAAGATGCAACAGGTGTAGATAATCTATAACCATAAATCACTTCAAACGGTGCTTTCTTTGTAGATGTGTGTGGTGTATTGTTATATGCAAACTGCAATAAATGCAAATGTGTGTCCCATGTCTGAGGTTTAGAAATAGTATAAGCACGTAAAAGATCTAGTATAGTACTGTTAGTGGCTTCTGTTTGTCCATTAGTTTCAGGATGAAATGCAGATGAGAAATCAATTTTTGTGCCTAGGTTAGCAAACAAACTAATCCAAAAGTTGTTACAAAATCTAGAATCACGATCAGAAATAATAACTTTTGGTAATCCATGGTTAGTGAAAACAGTTTTCAAAAACAATTGCGCTGCCTGTGATGCTTAAAGTTTTCTTACATGGAATGAAATATGCTTGTTTACTAAACCTATCTACTACTGTCCAAATCATATCATGATTAGATTTAGTATTAGGTAAACCAGTAATAAAATCCATAGAAATTTGTTCCCATGGTCTAGGTGGAATAGATAAAGGCGTAAGTAATCCATACTGTTTACCATGATGCCTCTTAACTCTTTGACAAATCAAACATTCAGAAACAAAGTTAGATACATCAGTGTCCATATGCGGCCAATAAAAATCTTCAGTTAATGTACGTAAAGTAGATATGATACCTCTATGACCTTGATATGGAGGACAATGAATCTCATTCAAAACAAAAGATCGGAATGGAACTGTAACACATGATTCTTTTCATAAAACATAAATCCATCATTATAAGATAGTGAATCAATAGGAATCAAGTTATTTTGAACTAATTTATTCCAATCAGCACGAAAAGTAATATCCTGCTGATAAGTATCTTTCATAGCAATCAAAGAATCAAAAGATATAACAGAAATATTATGAATGGCAGGTCTTCTACTTAATGCATCAGCCCACTACATTTTCTTTACCGGGTTGATATTGAATGATAGGATGGAAACTCTGAATAAAAGATGCCCATTTGATATGTCGGTCAGATATTTGAGGTTGGCTAAGTAAATGTCTAAAACTTTGTTGATCGGTCTTAATCATAAATTCTGAACCCATTAAATAGTGTTTCCACTGTCTTAAGGCTTGTACCACAGCTAATAATTCTTTGTCATATGTGGAATATTTCAGTTCAGAGGGTTTCAGCTTACAACTAGAATAGGCTA
Source organism: Lygodium microphyllum (assembly GCF_053477565.2). Classification (NCBI taxonomy): domain Eukaryota; kingdom Viridiplantae; phylum Streptophyta; class Polypodiopsida; order Schizaeales; family Lygodiaceae; genus Lygodium; species Lygodium microphyllum. The sequence goes on from NC_141151.1 coordinate 101,195,160, forward strand.
TAGGATGATTATCCTGCATAAGTACGGCTCCTATTCCTGATCCGCTAGCATCAGTCACTACTAAAAAGAATGGTCTATTAAAATCACGCAACTGTAGGACAGCGGCATGGGTTAATGCATATTTCAATAAGTCAAAGGATTTCTGTTGATTATCCGACCAATGATAGACAATACCTTTCTTTAGAAGTTTGGTCAATGGTAAAGCAAGTAATGAAAAATTACGTACAAACTTCCTATAGAAACTAGCAAGACCTAGGAATGATCGTAACTCATGCACATTTTTAGGTACATGCCAATTCAATATTGCTTCTATTTCCTTAGGGTCAACTTTAATTCCATCATATGATACTATATGACCTAAATACTCAATTTCTGTTTTAAAGAATTCACTCTTTTCTGGATTTGCATACAGTTGATTATCATTTAATAACTGGAAAGCCAACGACAAATGCTCATAATGTTCTTTCTCATTTTGACTAAACACCAAAATATCATCAAAGAAGACAATTACACAATACAGATATTTCAAAAATATACGATTCATCATTCTACTAAATGTAGCAGGTGCATTAGTCAATCCGAAAGGCATCACTAAAAATTCATAATGACCAAACTGTGTCCTAAATGCAGTCTTGAATATGTCTGACTTATCTAGTCTCACCTGATGATAACCAGATTTAAGGTCTATTTTACTAAATATGGCAGAACCTTGCAGTTTATCCATAAGGTCATCGACTCTATGAATTGGATACCTATTCTTTACAGTGATCTTATTTAAAGCTCGATAGTCAATGCACATACGATAGGTATTATTCTTTTTCTTGACTAACAGAACAGGTGCACCAAATGGAGAACTACTAGGTCTAATCAATCCTCTATTTGGTAATTCCTCAACTTGACTTTGAATTTCTTTTTGCTCTATCTGGTTATGCCTATATGGTGCTTTACAAGGTGGTTGTTTGGGCAGAGTTTCCCCTCTTGGTCAACTTGTTTTGGGTCAATAATTGTACTGTTATGCATAATGGCCGAGGCAAGAGCCTCTTGTGTGGAAAACTGAACCAATAATTACAGCAGAATTGCAGGTCTGAACGAGTGATTACAGCAGAGTTGCAGGTCTGAACCAGTAATTTTAGCAGGCTGAAATGGTCAATTCTGCACTCCAATCAGAAGTTTCAGACTTGGGTAGAGTTTCCCCTCTTGGTCAACTTGTTTTGGGTCAATAATTGTACTGTTATGCATAATTTGTTGGGTATTTGACTCACGCCTTACTTACGCCTACGCTCATATGGGAGTGTCGGTGATCAGTAGGACACTGGGGCACTTTTTACTCTCGGTAGGAGAGGTTTTTTCCCCCAGACTTATGGTCTTATTGTCGTATGTACTTATGTGCTTATGTTACACACATTTGGGCACTTAGTGTGTGTCGGGTGTGAACACCCCCTACAACCCTAAGGTTTAAGGGTTGTACTTTCTACTTTCAGGTTACACTCATTCAGACGATTCTCTTGGGTGTCATGCTTCAACTCTGTCTCTCACTCTCACACTGTCTACTGAATCCTAGCTCTACCTCAATCCTCTGCTCTCACATTTGGTATCAGAGCTCAGCTGTAAATTATCCACAATTGAACTTGCAATGCTTGCCTAGCCTGTCGTTCTTCATCCAATTACATCATAATTAAGTCCAGCTTTTGCTCCATCGTAGGTTCAGATAGGTCGCCTTCAGTCATTAAATCATCCATATGTGGTTCCGTCATCCTGCAAAACTCAAAAGACCTCTCACTCTCAAAATCAAGTTAGTGGGATGAGCGTAGCTCAAGATCGGGTATACAAGGCTTATATATTTTTGGGTGTGGCTTTCACAATCTTCGTCTTTGACTATTGCGGGATTTGTAATCTTTGAGAAATCTGTGTTTTATCCTTCTTCGTATGCTGAAAATGCTTCAGCAAACCTGTGTATGCGTAGAGTACTTTCCAATGAACAACTTTGCAGTTCGGAGTTTCTACGCAGGAACAGCCCTTCTATGAGTTTTGAACAGAAGTCAGTTTTGACTTCAGATGACTTATCTGACTTGCAGAGTACCAGACTTATGTGACTTGCAGAGTATGAAGACTTGCAGAACTTGGTTGCTTTATGTAACTTGCAGGATTTGAACTTAGAATACTTGCAGAACTTGCAGAGTTTGTAAGGCTTATGTGACTTGTGGCTTTAATAACTAAGCTTTTAAGCTTAGTTAGATGAAAAACGTGAAATCGGGGTTGGGGGGGGGGGGGCAGTTTCTCCTGACGCCGAAAATTCCGCGGGCATATTCTTGTACCAGACCTTGACGATTTGGTAAAGTTAAGCTTTTTAAGCTTAAACCAAGGTTATTAAGCTTATGAAGCTTGATTAGGCTTTAAAACTTTTGAGATTATGAGAGCTTATCTCTGTTTCTTGACGACTTGATGTAGGAGATATCCACGTGGTCCTCAGCCTCTGCAAGCTGGTCCTTCGCGATCTGATGATGGAAACAGAGGTTCTTGACCGCCAGGAATCCGCCTGTATCGACCGTTCGCGACGAGATTGACCGTAGAGCCCGATCGTTCCAGGAGCTCCGCCTTCGCACAAGATGGATAGAGATTGGAAGCTCTTGATCTCAGCTTCGCTCTGATACCACTGGTGCGCAGATCGGATGCTGTACGCTCGCGTAGTGAATGCCGGAAGGTCCCCAAGAACAATAGAACTCTACTTTTTGAACAAAATTCAATGTAAAAAGCATGAACGACATGAACAAGAGACCAATTGGGTGCAATCTCCCCCCATGCCTTGTGTGAGCGCTCCACAAAGCATGTATTTTATGTATTAATCATCTTCAAGCTCAAATAATAGCCCAAATTACAAAATAGCAAGCTTTTAGCTTTTGAGTTTGCTTTAGCACAAAATAGGAATAAAGCTAACGGACGGTGCCCAAAGAGTCTGGCATGCCCAATACAATGTCCAAGTACAAATAACATAATCGTGCGCCCATGCGCATACAAAATAATAAAAAATATCCAATGCCTCAATAAATAGGCGTGACAAAATATAGGCGCCATGCCTAAGGTATGCGCCCATCAAAATATAAATGATAAATCGAATACTCGCTATCCTCCAATGCTTTCCTCCGCCACTGCTGCTATCTCTACACATCAACTGAAGCATTCACAATCGTTAGTAAAATAATACATTTAAACCGAAAAAAGTGAATATCTAGCAGTCTTCAGCTACATAAATAAATCAACTGGTTAGAAATCAATCCTCACCTTAATTTATTACGAGTGCGCACTCTAAACTCATAAACATTTATTAATTTAATATGCATTTTGCGGAATCGCCCGCTATGGAATCACCCATGTACACACTAAATTAATGAAACGCCCGAAAAGGACAGGCGTCCCCATCAACTTCTCGCACAAAGAATCCACTTTGTGTATGAGCCCCGGTCATCAAAGTTTACGGAATCCACCGTAAAACCTCACGGAATCCACTGTGGCACGGAAGCCACCGTGAAATATCCCTCCTGGCATCAGACAAAACAAGGTCAATAGTACTAGATACAACCAAGGGATAGAGGCTGCCAGACTTGGCACCTCTTGGAAGAACAAGCCTGCCATGAGTTATCTTCCATGCAGAATCACCGAAGCATATATGATAACCTACATCATCAAGTTGCCCAGAAAACATAAGGCTTGTCAGTGCGAGTACATGATGCACATTATGTAGAACAAAAGTGCTACTAGAGGGAAACTGTAGAGTGACATCACCAATGCCAAAAATAGCAAGAGACAGATCATCACTTAAGCACACAGTACTGGATACATTGTGATAGGTATGAAACCACTCATGATAGGGGGTCACATGAAAAGATTCACCCGAATCCAATAGCCAAGACTGTGCATGCATAGGCTGAGGTCAACTGAGAGGCATCACATGAAGAGACTGCTAAGATGTAGTCACCATCAGCCTCCTTAGGCTGCATGACATTTATCTCCTCAATCTTTACACTGAACTTTGTAGATATAATGCTACGATCATTGGATTTCTCCTACATTTTTTCTTTCCCCTTTTCTTTGTGGTTGTTAGTGCATCTTATGGCACTGCGGTCATATGTGTTGTCCTGCTTTCCCACAATAATGGCATGTAAGGTCAAATTTACATCCACCATGGGACTCGTTGCGTACACATGACTTAGACCAGGACTTCTAAGAGTCCTTCCCATTACAATCATTATCTTTCTTGCCACTTCTACCGCCTCTAATGGATAAAGCATGTGAATTGTGGGAATCATCATTTTTTTTTTTGTTAATTTCTTCAATCAAAAGAGTACTCTCTACATCTTTCAATTTCATCCCATCAAGTTTGTTGATACAGATTGCAGTGTGAAATACATCACAAGACTCAGGTAAAGTGCCAAGAAGAAACAAAGGATGCAGATTATCCTGAAACTCAATCCATGTTGAAGCAGATTCTTCATGATAGAATGAAATTTCCAAAGTTGGCAAACAATGGGGTCCCCTCCTTCATGCAAAGATCCATCAACTATTTAAGCCAATACATTTGCAAAGCAGGCCTCTACTTTGCATAAAGTTCCTGAATCTTTTCCCATAGATTCCATGCACTCTTATCTTCATCTTCAATAACATTATTGTGGACCTCTTCAGAGAGTGATAAAATGATAGTGGATTTGCATAGTGCATCTAAATCAGTCAATCATCATCATCCAAGTTCTTGGGTTTAATATATTTGTTTCTTAGTGGCTTAATCTACGATTTCTGCACCAAAATCTGCCATATTTGAGACTTCTAATAGCCATAGTTGTTGCCATCCAACTTGGCAATGTTAAACAAAGCTATATCTTTGAGATGACCAGCCATAATGAATCAAATAGAGGCAGACTATGCAGAAAACAACCTATTTTAATTAGCAATAAACAGGTAACAAACATTGTAGCAACCAAGAACCATGAGCCAAAACAACCAAATGTGTCAGAGTAATCGATGTCAATAGAAGGATACAAGCCCTGGCATAAAGAACTCAAAGAGTAAGCCAAGCTAGGTGTATGCCTAACTGATAGGACCTGACAAAGGTTAGTGTATGCTTAAAGAGAAGACAGATCAAATCAGCCCAAAAGCATCCAATGCAAACAAGTATCTATCAAGAGCATAAACATGTAAGAGATCTCGGTCTCATCTACTCAAGAAACTCAATTGCATAAGCCAAAAGCTCTACAATATCCAGAGATAGCATGAAGCTCCCCCCACTGGCAGAAATATCAATTTAAATCAAGCAACCAAGCTCAAAGATAGCATGTGAATACATAAGGCATCATGGAGCCAAGACCGTATATCAACGGAGCATCCAGAGCAAGGGATCGGTCAAGCATCACCTATAACATCCAGTATATCATGTAACAATCAATGTCAAATCTCTAACGACCAAAATAAGCATCCAAGAGCTCCAAAATATGCAAATGAAGGCCCAACTAAAGCTCCAAGTGGCAATCAAACATAGACAATGTAAGGAGCATGCATTCTAACATATATGTCAAAGCATGTACCAAAGGGTCAAGCATAGACCATAGACATAATGACTACTGTAGACCAATGTCAATCAAATGCCAACCAATATGGAGCTTGATCGAGACTCAAAAGACATTCCGAAGCAATACAAGACATGTGCCAACCTCCGTATACATGTGTGTAGTTATATGAGTCACCCGAGAAGCACCCGGGACCAATAGGTAGAGCATACATTGACCAAATAGGCTTCAGCCCTGGTTATAACAGCAATAAATTCACTATCAAAATTGAGTAAATCAATCCTCAAATCAATCTCAAAGCCACCTCAAATCGTGGACATATGATATACCAATGTACTAGCATCAATGGTACACATTACTAGTGCATATAGAACACCTGAATCATAGCCAGAAGAAATAGGCATATAAAATCCCTGTGAAAAGAGGCTCAGTCTTGCTATATATAGCAATTAATACATTGTCAAACCAAGCTATTTTAGTATCAAAATTAGCTCCAAATCCAACCCATAACATGGACACAACATTCCCATACATGTAGACATCACCCCAGCATAACCGGGCATCATAAGACCAACAAAGTTGATCATAGAAGCATCAAATAGACTACTGCCTTGTATTTCTAGCCAACAAACCTCAACCAAAATAGAGTAAATGAAGTGGTTAAATCAATCCAAAATCAACTCCAAGCAATGGCATTGCATCCTCGAATATATAATTATCAACCGAGCATAATCAGCATCATCCAACCAATGGCAATGAGTGTAGACATCAAAGATAAGTGCATCCCTATTTTATGACAATCTATGGACTATTATAATAGTCCAAAACTAAATCTTAGCAGTCAAATCGAATACCAAGAGTGGAATGATCAATACCAAGCATCAAAACCAAGTGTTTAAGTGCTTGTATAGCTACCCAATGAAGAAGATATGTTGTAGGAGATGAAAAACTTGAGTTGCTACTAAAAAAAGGGATTTTTTCACACAATATGATGCTGCACCAATAGGGTGAGGCTATGGGGGGCTACTCCAACTTGCTCAAGAAGGCTCAAAGAGTGCCCAAGAAGAATGTGTAATATTCCCGCATATGAATCTCCTCTTAAGTTAGATAATAGCAAATTTTTTTAAAATTATCCCCTCCCTTCCCCAGCCGACGGTCGTGCTGGAGGAGAGGGAGGGGAGGCACGATGACTGTGCACCGTGCTGGAGCATGGAGGGCTTGATGCTCATGCATCAGGCCGCGTGGAGGGAGGGAGGTACCTCTCCCTCTACCTATAAAAACCATGGCCATTTCAAGGAGAAGGGAGGGGCTGAACGAGAGATAGGACAGTGAATCGCTGCTATAGAGGAAGGAGAGAGAGGCTAACATCATTGCATGCAAACGTCATGAGGGAGGAGCTACTACCGATTGAAGAGGCTGCCGCCTGTGGACCAAGCCGACGCTGCCATTCGTCAACAGCCTTGATACGCCACCGCTGCTTAATTATCCGTCGTCCTTAATTCTACCACGTGCTAGGCTACAAGCCTTAGAAGCTTCTAAGCTTCTTAGAAGCTTCTAAGGGGGGGTCCTTTAAGGCCCCTTTCATATGGAAAGTCCCTCTTGTGGACTTTCATAAGCCCCTTCCCAAGCGGTCTTTATAACCCCCCGGGATGTAAGCACCCTTTCCCCTTGCATCCCCTATAAAGTCCACCTTAGCCCGGGTTTTCAAGCCCCCTTCCCGTTGATTCCCCACCCAAGCAAATTTTACCCCCGGTTTTCATTTAAATCCCCTTTCCCCTTGCATCCCCCCAAAAGCCATTTTTCCCCGGTTGTAAAGTCCTACCCATGGAGACCCTATTAAGTCCATTGTAACTCGGGATTTAAAGCTCTTTTCCATTGCATCCGCGTCACAAGCCCAATCTCCTTGCCGGGTTTAAGGGCTTTCCCATTGAACCCTCCTAAAGATAACTTTTCTTCCCTCCGAGCTTCGAGGAGGAAGCCTATAAGGCTCCCCCCATTAGATCCTCAAATAAGGCCATCATGGCTTTGAAGAAGAGGGGTTTCCCTAAGTCCCTTTCCACTCGAATTCCCCCATAAACCCATCTCTAAAATTTCCCCTCACAATCCCTCTCTATAAAGATCTTTATCCCTGGAACTTCTATGAAAAGAAGGAGAAGTTCATAAGTTCCCATTTCCACAAAGCCCATAAAACCATTCCTAGCCAGAATTTCAAGGAGAAGAATCTCTCAAGCCTCCGTTTTCGCAAGGCTTTTGCAAGAACCCTCTCACAAATTCCTATTTTCTGAAAGAAAGAAGGCCCAAGCTTCGAACCCTAAGGCCTTCCAAAGCCCAATTCCGCAAGTCGGTACATCGGTCAAGGAAGCTGTACCTCAAAGGGAATTGCTCGTACAAGGGAGACGGGCCAAGATCATAAGACTGTGGCCAAGGCAAGAAGGTCGAATTCATGATGGCCCCTAAAAAGGAACAAGGCACAACCACAGGAGGATCATCTCCTAACATTCTTGTGGACATTTCATTGAACCCACAAGTCCAGGTTTTCTTCCTATTTCTTGATTTACGTTGAAGTATTACAATCATGCATGGTTAATTCATGGAATTAGGATGCACTTATGCTTGTCAAATCCATCTAGTTTGATGAGAAAGAATTACATTGGCATGACTATCATTACAAAGTCGAGATTATTGTTGTACACCTTCGATTGGGCATGGAAAGATTAAAACATTGCATGTCACATTAATAGACAAATCTTTATTCGTAATGATTCATTAAGAAAGTTGCTGACAATTGTAGGAAATTGCAAGGCATGGAAATGATTCTAGGTTGCATAAAGTAGGATTAACTCTAGTCAATTGGCATAAATCTCATTCAACTACGTAGTGGTTAGGAAAGATTGCGTAATTCTCAATCAACGTACAAATATTTCATTCAGAAATGAAGTTAGGAAAAGGTTGCATGGTTTGTTTAACATAAGACCTTAAAAGCTTAGAAGCATGAGTTGTGAATGCATATCCTAGTAGGATCAATGGAAGTTATGCGAATTTTAACATGTGCTTGGTCTTAATAAGAAAAGTTAGGGATTACGAGTCTAGAGGATATGAATCGCATGCTTACATGAATTATGATGTAATACTACTAGTTTTTCCCCTCTTCGATCAAGACAATATCTTTAGGAATAGTTCGTCATTATCATAAGACAAGTAAATTGGATTACCCAAGACACCTAAACCACAAAGGATTCGCTTAGAAATGGTTAAATCGATACAATATACTCCAAGTGCTAACTAGGGTTTAGCACGTTAAGGACTTGACCTAATCACACTTATTGCCAAGTCGAAACTCTCATACCCTAAAAGTCCTGCCCACATTCACGGAATGTAGGGACAATAAGACATACCTGCAAGAAACGATCTAGGGTTTCTATCCTAAGGATCGCTCGTTAAAAAGATGAAACTCGGACTGAGTTGGAACCCTAGGACCGACAATGTCGGCCTAGTGCAATCGGGAATGGATTGGATATAAAGACACCCTAAACCCTATTTCCTATCTAATCAAGATTCCGTGATTAGAAGACGTCATGCGATGGGTGAAATAGTCCCATGAATTAGATGCAAAACTTGTGCAACAAGTTACAATGTCGCATGACCTTGTGGTTTGATCACAAGGGAACGGCCAATTCCTCGGAATGAGATTGGCAGATTCTTACGCAAATTTATCTTGCAAGAGGAGAAATAATCGTCGTGATATAGTACCTTTCTTGGGTAAAGTAACCAAGATACGAGGATTAGATATTTGCTTGGAAGCAAAAGACCAATTAGTAAATTGGAATAACATATTTACTGCTAATAGAACTTAAGGTATTGGTTAAGTTGGGTTAGTAGGGTACGGCCCTAACCCAAGGATATAGGGTTAACAAACAAACCCTTGGGGATCTTGCCAAGTCGCAATTGATCCTGGATCGAATGCTGGATGCATTCGGAGAGAAGGATTCACTCCTTAACAGTTGGCCAAATAAATGACCACTGGAATTGATTGTGCTTGTAACAGTTTAGAAAGCACTGTTTGCATTGTTTGCTCAAAGAACTAAAGGATGAAAAGATATCTAATGCTTCAGGTTGAAGGCCTGAAGGGAGAGGCAGCTTCAGTTACCCCCGACTGCCTGCCTGACCCTAACCAAGGGGGTTGTTGACCGCGCCGGGAATGTGGACCGAACCCGCCACGAGAGGTCTTTCCGTTGAGCTCTACTTGGAGCAGGAGGACGCTTGGGTGCCAGGGGGGCTCTGGCCGTAAATCCCTCGCCTTCCGGGACCTGCACAAGAGGCTAACATGACTCGGGATTGGATCTCGAGGCCCGCATACTAGTTTACGGGCGGAAGCTTGGAATAGTGATCCCTGAGGATCACTGGGTAGCCTTCGGGCAGATTATGGACAAGCCTACGGGCGGAACTCCTTGTATTTCAAAGATAAAATGATGAAATGATAATAAAGAATTTGTTTGATATTGTTTTTCTATGTCACGTGATAAGATTACGTGAAGGAACCAGTGCTTAACAGGATTAATTAAAGAAGTTGATTGTTATATGTCAAATTAATGTGTTAGATAATTACATAACTAAAACAAACCGAGGAAAGTGCGGAGGATGGACCATGGGTCCGTCCTACGGTTGGGTGGTCCCGGTTAGCCAGGAACTTTTCTCAAAAATCTCGAAGAACAGCAGGATGATCATTATCATCAAAACGAATAACGAGAGCGATGACCTAGAGTTACGTCTTACCCGATTTACGCTGTTTTAGGGGAACGGAATGGGACTATGCCTTATGGCAGAGAGGTTGAGCCTTGCATCCCTCTCGTTTCCCATTCTCCTTGAACCAAGTGCAGCGTGAATCCACTTCGGACCTGGCGTTTCTGCGTAAAGTAGTTCGCGCGGGTCTGACGCTAGTTGCTGTTAGCTAATGACCAATCAGGAAAACCCTAATTCCGGTCGATCCTAAGTGGGAACGGCCAGGATACTTCCGCTACGTGGTAGACGCGGGAAGACCTAGATCGCAAAACCCGTAATATTCCATGGGAGTGCCGGGCGGAGTTTTCTAGACATCCTTTCCGATGGACTGCTAAGACGTGTCCTGGATGATATTAGTGGACACGTTACAGTTGGTATCAGAGCCAACCAACAAAAGACTTGTTTTTAAGAAATTTTAATAAGAAGAAGTAAAGCAAATGTTACTGTCCCAAACATTTCCTTACTTTCAATGCTGTTTTGCAGAATTATGAAGCATGGAACAGGTTCTTAGTGTTCCGAGTCATGTTTATGACCGCGATGCATTCCACGGATTATCGACAAAGGGTTGAGATGATGAACATCCTAGACCGCATTTACAATCCATCGCCTGGGTACGTGGAACGGAGATGGATGGGTGTTTCAGGGATCTATTACATAGTTGGCCATCGACCTGCGTACCTTCAAATTAACTTGAAGAGAATCAAGTGGATGGAGGATTTGAAGATTGTGAAGCTATTCGTCTTTGTTGAGGCTCACACAAACGCGACCCTACAGGTCGGAGGTCGAAGGGTTAACCAGGATAAGTATGTGTACGGGGAAGTGATTCGAAGAATCCCTGCCGACCGAATCAAGGTTTTGGGACGTCATGAGAAGAATGGATATCAAAGGAAAAGATACCCTAATCTTCCAATGAACTATCGATTCCTAAAAATCGATGACCCCAATCTGTACTACTACTCAGTTCCTGTAGCTGAATGCAACAACATCTTATTCTCCTCGAATTAATGTATCAACTTGTTCCATCGCCCCAAGAAATAATTGTACCTCGAAAGGGCTATGCTGATATGAATGGAATAAAACTTTTTTTTAAATCAACGATTGTCTTGACTATGAATATTGATAAAGAAGTAAAGTGATTTGGTCATTTGACTAAAGGAATACGCGGACGTAGTTCCTGAAGAGTTAACATAACTCCCGCTTCAAAGAGAAGTAGATCATGAGATCAAGCTAGTAATAGGAGCTGCGTCAATTGAGAAGAGACCCTATAGAATGTCTATACCGGAAGCAATTGAACTGAAGGAACAACTCAAGCAACTGCTAGATCAGGGCTACATCCGTCCTAGCAGTTCACCATGGGAAGCACCAATACTCTTCCAGAAAAAGAAAGATGAAACACTTCGACTATGTATTGATTACAGAGGATTGAATCAATCAACAGTCAAGAACAAATATCATATTCCTAGAATAGATGAGCTTCTTGATAGTCTTCAGGGTGCCAAGATCTTCTCCAAGATTATCTTAGGTCTGGTTACTATCAGATAAGAATCAAGGAAGAAGATATCCCAAAGACGACCTTCAACACTAGATATGGACACTTTGAGTTCTAGTTATGTCATTAGGGCTTACGAATGTGCCTGCCACCTTCAATAGGTTAATGCAGGATATCTTTAGACCATATCTTGATAACTTCGTGCTCGTCTTCTTCGATGACACTTTAGTCTATTCTAAACAGGAAGAAGATTATAAACCTCAACTTCGGATTGTCCTTGAGACAATGAGGTCTCATAAGCTGTATGCAAAAATGAAGAAGTGTGCATTCTTCAAGCGTCAGATTGAATATCTGGGATTCATACTATCATCAGAAGGAATATCAGTAGACCCAGCCAAGGTCAGAGATGTACTTGAATGGCCAATACCAGTATCCGTCAAAGAGATATGTAGCTTTCTTGGATTGACAGGATGGTATAGGGTCTTCATCAAAAACTATGCTTTGATTGCAGCACCTCTTACAGACTTACTAAAGAAGCAGACTTCCATTACGTGGTCAACTTCCGAACAAAATAGCTTCGACAAATTGAAGCAAAGTTTGGTATCAGCACCTATTCTAAAACTTCCTGACCTCAATAAGGAGTTCGAGGTAGTAACTGATGCTAGCATTCTGGCCTTGGGGTGCGTACTTATGCAGGAAAGTCATCCAGTAGCATACTCTTCAAGGAAATTGAAGAGTCATGAAAAAAATTATGCCACGCATGATCTGGAATTACTAGCTGTTATCCATGCTCTAAAGCTTTGGAGACACTACTTGTTGCGTAACAAGTTTACTCTAGTAACCGATCATAAGAGTCTCAAATGGATTTTTACCCAAAACGAGCTCAACATGAGGCAACGTCAGTGGGTTGAAGTATTGGAGGAATATGATTTTGAAATCAAGTGCCGACCAGGGAAGGAGAATGTAGTTGCCGATGCACTCAGTTGCAAGGCATTCCTAAATTCCCTAATCTTGCAAAATCCATCAACGGCCAGATCTCTGGCTACAAAAGTATCTATGCCAAACAACCCTATACTTGAACTAGCTAAAGAGGAAGCATGCCATGATTTGGCCTACCAAACAATGATAAAGGAAATATCTACCAAGAAACAGAATCAGAAGTGGCAAGCTAAGTATCAGGAATTTTCCATTGATAATGGACTTGTCTACTACAGAACAAGGCTGTGTATACCAGCAAGCTAGTCACTTAAGCAGAAGATATTATGGGAAGCTCATGATTCTCCTTTCGCAGGACATCCTGGCTATGCTAAAACTCTTAATGCAGTTAGGAAGAGCTACCATTGGGAGAGGCTTAAAGGTGACGTTCTCAAGTATGACACTGAGTGTTTGTCTTGCCAATGTATCAAAGCCGAACATGTCATGATGCCAGGGAAACTACAATCGCTTGACATCCCCCAAATGAAATGGGAATTCATTATGCTTACTAAGGTTGCACACCTTATTCCAGTAAAGACAAACTATAAAGCCTCCGACATTGCAAGATTGTTTATCAAGGAGATATTCAAGCTACATGGGTTACCTAGAAGAATCATTAGTGATCGAGATTCTCTCTTCACATCACACTTCTGGAGAGCTATCTTTGAAGCTATTGGGACTCAACTCTATTTTAGCACCGCCTACCATCCCCAAACGGATGGCCAAACAAAGCGAGTAAATCAAGTCATCAAGGATATGCTTAGGGCATACTGCTGTCGAGAGCCGAAGAGGTGGATTCAATTCTTGCCTTTGGTTGAATTTGCCTACAATGCTTCTTACCAGCAGAGCATTCAGATGACTCCTTTCCAGGCATTGTATGGTCATGATTGTCGAAGTCCCCTAAACTTTTCTGATCCAACCCTAAGAGTTGAAGCATCAAGACAGATGTTGGAAGACATGGATGATCAAATAAAGTCAATAAGACAAGACATACAAGCGGCCAAGGATAGACAAAAGGCATACGCAGATTTGAAACGTCAAGAAAGAGTCTTCGAAGAAGGAGACATGGTCTTCATTCGTGTATGCCCTAAAAAGAGTTCCCTATCCTTAGGAGATTGCAAGAAGCTAAGTCCAAGGTATTCTGGACCATACAAGATCCTTAAGTGCCTAGGACCTAATGCTTATAGACTGCAACTCCCTGAAAACCTAAAGGTTCATAATGTATTCCATATCAGCCTATTGAAGAAGTATGTACCTAACCCTAACCATGTACTTGATGACCAACAAGTTGCAATGTCTAGTCAAGGAGTCCTTGAGCTACGGCCTGATGGGATCTTAGATGCTAGGGGAAAAACAACTGAGATCCAGAACCTTGAGAGAATGCCTTGTCCAGTAGAAAGACTATCCTGAGGAGGATGCCACTTGGATAGATGAAAGCACTCTTAACCATCAATATCCCAATTTATCTCGAGATGAGGACATCTCGATTCCTCCAAGGGGGAGAGAATGTAATATTCCCGCATATGAATCTCCTCTTAAGTTAGATAATAGCAAATTTTTTTAAAATTATCCCCTCCCTTCCCCAGCCGACGGTCGTGCTGGAGGAGAGGGAGGGGAGGCACGATGACTGTGCACCGTGCTGGAGCATGGAGGGCTTGATGCTCATGCATTAGGCCGCGTGGAGGGAGGGAGGTACCTCTCCCTCTACCTATAAAAACCATGGCCATTTCAAGGAGAAGGGAGGGGCTGAACGAGAGATAGGACAGCGAATCGCTGCTGTAGAGGAAGGAGAGAGAGGCTAATATCATTGCGTGCAAACGTCATGAGGGAGGAGCTACTACCGATTGAAGAGGCTGCCGCCTGTGGACCAAGCCGACGCTGCCATTCGTCAACAGCCTTGATATGCCACCGCTGCTTAATTATCCGTCGTCCTTAATTCTGCCACATGCTAGGCTACAAGCCTTAGAAGCTTCTAAGCTTCTTAGAAGCTTCTAAGGGGGGGGTCCTTTAAGGCCCCTTTCATATGGCAAGTCCCTCTTGTGGACTTTCATAAGCCCCTTCCCAAGCGGTCTTTATAACCCCCCGGGATTTAAGCACCCTTTCCCCTTGCATCCCCTATAAAGTCCACCTTAGCCCGGGTTTTCAAGCCCCCTTCCCATTGATTCCCCACCCAAGCAAATTTTACCCCCGGTTTTCATTTAAATCCCCTTTCCCCTTGCATCCCCCCAAAAGCCATTTTTCCCCGGTTGTAAAGTCCTACCCATGGAGACCCTATTAAGTCCATTGTAACCCGGGATTTAAAGCCCTTTTCCATTGCATCCGCGTCACAAGCCCAATCTCCTTGCCGGGTTTAAGGGCTTTCCCATTGAACCCTCCTAAAGATAACTTTTCTTCCCTCCGAGCTTCGAGGAGGAAGCCTATAAGGCTCCCCCCATTAGATCCTCAAATAAGGCCATCATGGCTTTGAAGAAGAGGGGTTTCCCTAAGTCCCTTTCCACTCGAATTCCCCCATAAACCCATCTCTAAAATTTCCCCTCACAATCCCTCTCTATAAAGATCTTTATCCCTGGAACTTCTATGAAAAGAAGGAGAAGTTCATAAGTTCCCATTTCCACAAAGCCCATAAAACCATTCCTAGCCAGAATTTCAAGGAGAAGAATCTCTCAAGCCTCCGTTTTCGCAAGGCTTTTGCAAGAACCCTCTCACAAATTCCTATTTTCTGAAAGAAAGAAGGCCCAAGCTTCGAACCCTAAGGCCTTCCAAAGCCCAATTCCGCAAGTCGGTACATCGGTCAAGGAAGCTGTACCTCAAAGGGAATTGCTCGTACAAGGGAGACGGGCCAAGATCATAAGACTGTGGCCAAGGCAAGAAGGTCGAATTCATGATGGCCCCTAAAAAGGAACAAGGCACAACCACAGGAGGATCATCTCCTAACATTCTTGTGGACATTTCATTGAACCCACAAGTCCAGGTTTTCTTCCTATTTCTTGATTTACGTTGAAGTATTACAATCATGCATGGTTAATTCATGGAATTAGGATGCACTTATGCTTGTCAAATCCATCTAGTTTGATGAGAAAGAATTACATTGGCATGACTATCATTACAAAGTCGAGATTATTGTTGTACACCTTCGATTGGGCATGGAAAGATTAAAACATTGCATGTCACATTAATAGACAAATCTTTATTCGTAATGATTCATTAAGAAAGTTGCTGACAATTGTAGGAAATTGCAAGGCATGGAAATGATTCTAGGTTGCATAAAGTAGGATTAACTCTAGTCAATTGGCATAAATCTCATTCAACTACGTAGTGGTTAGGAAAGATTGCGTAATTCTCAATCAACGTACAAATATTTCATTCAGAAATGAAGTTAGGAAAAGGTTGCATGGTTTGTTTAACATAAGACCTTAAAAGCTTAGAAGCATGAGTTGTGAATGCATATCCTAGTAGGATCAATGGAAGTTATGCGAATTTTAACATGTGCTTGGTCTTAATAAGAAAAGTTAGGGATTACGAGTCTAGAGGATATGAATCGCATGCTTACATGAATTATGATGTAATACTACTAGTTTTTCCCCTCTTCGATCAAGACAATATCTTTAGGACCCAAGAGGAAGTTGTTGAATTGGAATTTGACTCGTCATCAGAAAATGGCGAGAGGCGCTCACGCGGGAGCTTCTACTCTAAGTTTGCGTGTGGATAACACCCCGAACCTCAATGCCCAGGTTCTTAGAAATTGATTTCGCATGGAAAGAACGCATTTAAGCATGTCTTTAATACACATAGTCGACTTAAATACATTTGGAAATTTTAAACGCAATTATCCATTCATTTACGAAGTTAGTGCATGTCATGCCTTTGAAAAATGCGTGTACTTCCAAGTTGCAATCCCAAACGCATTTTGCATAGGTTATAAGGTGGATTTGTCTAAATGCATCCTTGATTTCCTCGCGAAAAAGAAACAGTGCATAATGCATTTAGATAGTAGTCTCCTAGTTGTGATTCATAGGAGATAATCATTGACATCCATTAGATATTGTCCAAGTAGTTGCATGCATGAAAGGGATTTAAGTACCTTACAAATGGCATGTGGTGATAATTACATCCTAGGCTGGGCTGAGTGTTGAAGGACGAATTGAATTGATAATGGTCTCATGGTATTCGTTCATGCATGGAGTCTTTCCATCAAAGATTGTATTTTAGGAAAGAATGCAATTTCATATTAAAGCTTGAATTCAATGCATTAAGCGAAGGGTTATGAGCATAGTTCTTGTTAAAATTCAACGTATGTTTTTATATAAGTTAACCCTAAACTTGTCAATCATTATGATTTAGGCAAGGAAAAGAAATGGTCCTTGTACATCCTATAGTTGCATAAAAGGAAAAGTTTATGAATGGCATACTTGCATGGAATGTTGTATCTTGAATTTATTTATGTACATCTCTTAGGAAAAGTATTTTCATCTCTTCTAAGGAAAGATTACCTCTTGTCGCAAGACAATTAGATCAATTAAGTAATTTGCTTGCAATCATGTAACTCAAAGCGATGATTACCTCAATGCGATAGGAAGAGTTAAGTCGCGATAAAATACTGCTTAGTATTGCACTCGGAAAACCGACATGATAATTCCGACCTCAAAGGTCCTACCCACATTCACAGAATGTTAGGGTTAATTGGGCGCCCATACAGTAACGATCTAGGGTTTTACCCTAGGGCAAATTGGCCTAATACTAGACTTCTGATTGAGTTTAGAAACCCTAGGGCCAAACGTTGTCAGCCTAGTATGGTTAGGGTTGGGTTGAGTCAAGAGGACATCCCAAAACCCTACATCTTGACCAAATGTATTTCTTGTCCAAGGAATACCGTTTGATGAGAGAACTAATCCCGCAAGTCAGATGCGACTCCTATGCAACAAGTTGCAACGTCGCATGGCTTTGTGTTTAAATCACAAGATAGATTTGCCACTCCTTGGAACAAGGTTGGCAAGTCCTAAGTACAAGTTTAATTTGCAAGAGGATGAGTAGTCATCCTACTACATCACCCTTCCTTGGGCTGATTTGCCAAGTTAGGGAAGTTACGTATTGCCTAGCAAGAAATTGACCAATCAAGTTAGGGCGACGAGGTTGCCCAGGAATTACTGCCTTAGTTTAGGGAACCAAAGGTGTTTGTTAATTTAGGTTAACAGGGTATAAACCCTAACCCAAGGATAAAAGGGTAATCGAGCAACGAAACCATTGGGAATCTTGCCAAGTCGCAATTGATCCCGGATCGAATGCTGGTTGCATTCAGAGAGAAGGATTCACACCTTAGCAGTTGGCCAAACAAACAACCACTGGATTGATTGTGTTTGTACAGTTAGGAGCACTGTTTGTACTTCTTTGCTCAAAGAATCTAATGCTAGAAAATAATTAATGCTTTAGGTCGAAGGCCTGGAGGGAGAGGCAGCATCAGTTACCCCCGACTGTCTGTCTAACCCTAACCAAGGGGGTTGTTAGCCGCATCGGCTCTCCGTGGGTGCTACTTGGAGCAGGAGGACGCTTGGGTGCCAAGGGGGGCTCTGGCCGTAAATCCCTTGCCTCCGGGTCCTGCACAAGAGGCTGACGTGACTCGAGGATTGGATCTCGAGGCCTGCATACTAGTCTACGGGCGAAATCTTGGAATAGTGATCCCTGAGGATTGCTAGAATAGCCTTCAGGCGGATTATGGATTAGCCTTCGGGCGGATTATGGAATAGCCTTCGGGCTGGATTATATGATGTATTCCAAAGACTGATAAATAAGATCAATTGTTGAAAAGGAACTTGCTTGACATTGCTTTTCTATGTCAGTGCTAAGATTACGTGAAGGAATTGGTGATTAATTGGCTAATTAAGGAAGTTGTTTTTGCGTGTCAAACTAAATGTGGGAGGTAATTAGATAACTAAAGCAACCCTGAGGAAAGTGCGGTGGATGTGGCCATGGGTCTGTCCTACGGAAGGGTGGTCTCAGTTGGCCAGGAACTTTTCTCGAAGGAATTTGACAGCAAGGAACGATGACCTAGAATCTAGGAAGTTAGAGTCCCGATTTATACTATTTTAGGGGAACGGAATGGGACTATGCCTTATGGGTAGAGAGGTCGAGCTTCGCATCCCTCTCATTTTCCATTCTCCTTGAACCAAGTGCAGTATAAATCCGCTTCGTTCCTGACGTTTCTACGTAAAGTAGTTCATCCGGGGTTCGACGCTAGTTACCTCCGAGGAACTTGACCATTAGGGAAACCCTGATTCAGGACGATCCTAAGTGGGAATGGTCAGAATGCTTCTGCTTCATGGTAGACTCGAGAAGACCTAGATCGCAAACCCCGTGACATTTCGTGGGAGTGTTGGGCAGTGCTTTCTGGACTCTCTTCCCGATGGGCTGCTAAGACATGTCCTACAAGTTGACAGGTGGACATGTTACAGTTGGTACCAGAGCGAACCAACAAGGATCTAATATTTTCAAGAAAACTTAATGAGGAGAAGTAGAGCAAATGTTGCTATTAAGAACATTTCCTTACTTACTTATCAAAGTTGATCTGCAGAGTCGCGAAGCATGGAACAAATTCTTGGTGTTCTAGGTTATGTTTATGGCTACGATGCATGCTTCGGATTATCGACGGAGGATTGATATGATGAATATCCTAGACCACATCTACAATCCTTCACCCCTACACGTGGAACGGAGATGGACGGGTGATTCAAGAATTTATTACATAGCTGCCCACCAACTTACGCACCTTCAAACCAACTTGAAGAGAATCAAGTGGATGGAGGACTTAAAGATCGTGAAGCTATTCATATTTGTTGAGGCTCACACAAACGCAACCCTACATGTCGGCGGTTGAAAGGTCAAGCAGAACACGTATGTATACGAGGAAGTGACTCGAATAATCCCTGTCGACAGAATCAAGGTGTTGGGACATTATGAGAAGAACGGGTATCAAAGGAAGGGATACCTTAAGCTTCCTATGACCTATCGATTTTTTAAAATCCATGACCCCAATCCATATTACTACTCAGTTCCCGTAGCTGAATGTAACACAATCTTATTCTCCCCAAATTAATATATCAGCTTGTTCCATCTTCCCAAAAATAATTGTACTCGAAAGGGCTATGCCCATATGAATGAAATAGACTTTTTTATCAATGACTGTCTTGGCTGTGAGTGTTGGTAAAGAAAATTAAGTGATTAGGTCACTTGGTTAAAAGCTGAATTGGGCATGAAATGTAATGTGAGAAATGCCTAGCAAGTCTTTAACGTAAAGAATTTCAATGCCTAGGCACAACCTCGTGCAGATTCCTAGTCCGACCCCTACACCAAGTACGGCCGTGATTCAGGAGAAGAAGTTTCTTCTCAAGCAAATCAAGCCACCAGAATTTGATGGCAAGGGAAGGACCGTCCAAACTGATGCTGAGATCTAGATCAAATCCATGGAGGATTATTTTGAAGCAGCAGGTACTGCACCCGCTAACCAAGCAATGCTCGCCAAGCTGAAGCTTATCGGCGAAGCAAGACTTTGGTGGAAGAAATGGTGCAGAGACCAAGGGATCTCAGAAGGGTCAGTAACCTGGGAGAAGCTTAAGAGAGCTGTGCGCGGAAGATATCTACCACCTGCCTACCGCATGCAAAAGATGAACGAGTTCTATGAACTGAAGCAGCTTGGTCTATCCCTTGACGCATACTATTCAAAATTTGTCTCTCTTCTGAAGTATGCACCACAAATGGATATGACACAACAGGTGTCGAAGTTTTGTGCCAGATTAAACCCACCTATAAACACCCGCCTCGAATCAATGTGCCCAACAGATCTTCAAGATGCGCTCATTCGAGCTGCACCGATAATACAAGAAGTGCAAACCAGGCCAAGAAATAACAAGACTTGGTCTTACAAGGATCAGAACAAGGGAGTGTATAGGTCCCAAGCTAAGAGAACTCAGGGCCAAAATCTGGGACAAAGGAAGAAAGCCAAGGCTAATACTGTCAACAATTTCATTCCCACCCAAGGTAATGGCCGCAATCTCTGTTGCTTCCATTGCAACGAGCCTGGCTATTTCAAAAGGCAATGTCCCAAGCTTAACGGAGGACAATGTCAAGGACCATTCCAAGGAACTGCCCGTGGCCAAGGAGCCGTGGTCATGACCAGAGGAAGAGCCGCCAGTGTTGCCAACAGGGAGATGTGTGATGAAGAAGACCCGACCATGGAAGCAGACTTTGAGAGGGCAACAGTCCATGCCGCTCTTCACAAGAAAGGCCCGAATCGCCAGCTCTCGGTGATTCAGACACCGTCAGATTACCAAGGTAAAAGCTTCAAAACCTTGATTGATTGTGGCAGTACGCATTCCTTTATTTCACTAGCTTTTGCAAGAAGATTAGGAATAGCCACAAAAGATGCACCTACCTTACTAGTGGAATTAGCAAATGGTCATGAGGTTGCTTGTACCAGGCAAACTGCTAAGGTGAAATTCCTACTGGGTGGAAAGTCGACTTCAATCAGATTCAGGGTTATGAACCTAGGCATCCACGAGTGTTTGCTCGGAATGGATTGGCTTAAACCTAATGATGCCCACATTCATTGTGGAAAGGGCCAAGTTTCCTTTCGAAATTTCAAAGGGGAATTGGTCACAACTCAAGGAGAGGTCGGAAAACCAAAAATTCAACTGGCCAAAGCTTCTCGGATAATTAAAGGAGTTAGGAAAGGGCTACATGTCTATTTGATTAAGCTAAATAAGCTAGATCAGAATCAGGAGACTAGGGAAGAACCTTCATGGCTAAAGGAATACGCAGACGTATTTCCCGAAGAGCTGACAGAACTTCTCCCTCAAAGGGAAGTTGATCATGAAATCAAGCTAACGCCAGGAGCTACTGTTAACCCCAAGTCGAGATGGTGGAAAAAGGAAGGAAAAAGCAGAAAAAACATGGAAAAAGAGCAAAGACACGCAGGTGACCTCCAAAGCTAAGCCGAGGCAAAAAGCACAATTTTAAATGAAGGGTGCCTCAAAAAACTTGGAAAACTCTTGTAAAAGAGCGCCAGGCTCCCTCCTATGCCAATTGTAAAATACTAGACGGGTGTAGGCTAGAGGCATAAGGCTAGAAGATGAAAATGGAAAAAAGACCTTGCCACAAGGTCCGGTCATGTAAAAAAGGGATGGGTGCCCATGGGATTTTAGGGTTTGTATATATAAAGTTCAAAAAGTGAATGAGAGCTCATTCTTTGGTGTGTGGCCAACAAGAGCTCTCTTCTTCTTCTCTTCTCCTCATCTTCTTGCTTGTGTTTGCTCTTGAGAGAGGGAGTGTGAGAGTGTGAGGGAGTGAGGGAGTGAGTGTGTGAGAGTGAGGGATCAAGAGGGTGAAGCTCTCCATCTTCTCCTCTCTCCTTCTCTTTTCTTCTCGCACGCGTGGCTATGGAGGATAGAGCTTGGAGATGGAGGAGGCTTGAGGATGCTTGAGCTCGCATCTAGGAACGTGGAGCTACTGGGGTATGTGAGAGAGGAGGCAACTCGTATCGGCATCAAGATAAGCTCACTACACTCATAGGATCAACGGTGCGTCGGCTAGGTGAGAGATAGCCATTAGAGCTCACTTGAAATGATTGAAGCAATAAGCGGTACGTGGGTCTTGGCGGTTGAGCGAAAGCTCCCACATTTTGGTTCCGTTGTCGAGACAAACGGATTCAAGCCTTGAGCACTTGCACTCTTCGAATCAAGCATCGAAGTAAGGGCTTTCCCCGAACCGGTGCTTGAGATAGGTAGGAAGTGAGGGGGTTGAAGATGGTATTCGATCTCCTTGCCAAGTAGGTTTTTTGCTTTTTTGATATTTATGTTGTGAGATGGAGTAGTGTAGGTATTTACTTTGTGAATTGGATGCATTAGAGTAGGAGAAAACAAAGAAAAACAAAGAAAATAAGCATTAGGATTTACTGTTGCAAAACAGGGTAAAACAGGGCAAAAATCGTGCAAAAAATGGTAAAAAGCTCGCTTGTGATGCCTAAGATCGGCAAGTGAGTGATTGGATGCATCAACACCATACCTAGGAAGGGGCATAAGAGCCAAGAGACCAAGGGAGAGCTCATTTGTGACCATTTCAGTGAGAGAGAGAGAGAGAGAGAGACATCGCATGATTCGCTCCGATCTCGCCATCGACGAGCCTACTGCTCTATTCAGGTAGACGAATCCCTTCCCCTATCCCCCTAGATAGGATCTGGAGGTTTATCCTTACTACGATTGATTAAATCGCAAGAATCGAGTGAAATTGAACTCTCGCTGTCGACGTCGCGCCGCATTTGGCATGTCCGAGCAGTAGCTTCAAGGCCGGAGTCCCAAAATCGGCCCTCGGCCCTTTTTCATCCGGCCCACTCGGCCCAGACCTACTCGGCTTATCCGAGTCGACCATTTGGACCATTCAGCCCTCGGCCCGTCCAAGCTAAACCGTTCGAGCCATAGGATTCGGCCCTCGGCCACATGTCATATTCGGCCCTCGACCCAAGTGCCTCGGCCCATTCGAGTGACCTCGTCCGAATTAACCACTCGGCCCGTCCGAGCCAACCTGTCTGAGCGACTTCATCCGAATCTGTGCCTCGGCCGTTTGAGTCTACCCTATCCGAGTCCCGAATTTGGCCCTCGGTCCATATATCTCGGCCCGTCCGAGTGACCCACTTGGACCCTGTAATTCAAACCAACTAGGCTGAGTGAAAATTTTTATCAAATTCTCAGAAATTTGACCTAACCCGGTTGGAGCTCATCAGCGCAAACTGTCGAAAGTCCTTCTAATGCTCAAAACTTGATTCTGGCTCATGGAATAGACGGAATCATAGCGAGCAGCCACTTGGCAGCTTGAAGTAGGCAACAGTGAGACCTAGAGACCTAGACGCAAAGCGCTGAGTAGTTAAAACCTGATTGGCCAAGAACAAACTAGGCAACATACTAGAAAGACTCTGAACCCTGTCAAGGCGGCCAGAAAATTGACCAACAAGCCTATCAGGCCCAAAACAAAGCGAGAGTGCATAAGACGCTTTGAGATTGTTTGCTGCACTCACCTTGAATTTCCGCACTTGAATGCACTTAAAGAAATTGAAAGCCTGATTGAGCACAAGTGCACGAGGAGCGACATGCACACTGAGTGACCATAAATTGAGGATTGTATTCAATAACTGAAGGAACTCACTCAGATAAACCACTCAAGGAACCCACCAGTAGGAGAGGATCCAAGACGTAGACAAACCATCAACGCGTGAAGTAGGACCAAGCAGGTGGCATCAACGACGTGGATTTGATAAATCTACTCAACCTAATTGACAGCTTGGTGGAGACGACAACACGACGATGGCAAAAGAAGGCTCAGACCATAGGTCTAATGAGGAACTCGACTTGAACGTCTTCCCGGAGGCTATTCAGCTGGTTTGGTCAGCAGCTATGATGCACACGCCCAGTACGAGCACCATAACAAGACGGCAGACGCTATCATCGCAGACCTAGAAGAAGAGAGGAAACTAGCCCGCAAGGCTTTGCAAAGCATAGTCGAGTACAATAGGAACCAGCAAGCTAGGAGCCAAAGGCAAAGCACAGAGTTGCGTGAGGTACAGTGAGTGCTAAACTTAGCAGGAAGAAACCAAACAGATCATGAGAGAGCCCTAGAAGAAGACTTGATATTGAGCAAGCTTCTCATGAAGCGGCTGCTAGATAATACGGCAGCAGAGCAAAGTGTTATGGCACTAGCAACATCGCTGCTCACAGGATTAGGAGTAAACCAAGGCTCAAAGAGCTAGTCTAAAATCCCTATCACTGCCAAGAAACTTGACAAATACCAACCCCACGACGATCCATATAGCTTTGTAGAGCAGTTTGAGCAAGTCTGCAAAGCCAACAGCCTCAATGACCCGACTCAACACTCTCAAGCATTTGGGCTCTGCTCAGGTGATAAGGGAAGGACTTGGTATACAAGCCTAGATGCTACAAAATGAGCCAACTTCAGTGGCCTCAAGGATCTCTTCATTAAGAGATTTGCCGAGCCTGGATACTCTAACAATCTCCTAGTACGCTTGATGAACGTCAAGCAGAAAGAGAAGGAGGACATTCGCAACTACGTAACCCACGTGAGGAGTCTCTTCAAGAGAATCCCTATGGGCGAGCGACCGCGATTGAAAGAGCAATTTCGACTGTATTCATCAACGGAATTCGAGAAGAGGAGTTATATAAGGTTTTGACAGGCAATTTGAGCTTGCAGCGAGACGCGCTAGCTAGAGTGTTTGAGGAAGCCATCAGAGTTGATAATCAGCTGAAGGAGTGAAGCTCCAGGAGCTCGAACCTAGAAGCAACCAACTCACGAAGCTCAGAGAGAGCGTCAGCCTCTAGTGAGTGACCAGTCCCATCATCCCAAGATAAGGGGAAGGCCACCGAGACCGAACCAAGACTTGGCTGATGTAAAGATAGAGTTAGCCAGGTTGCAAGACATGTTGAGACGACCAACACGCCCACACGTCCAATGCGTGTACTGTGGCGAAAACCACTTGCTAGCCGAGTGTCAAGACCCTAGGTCAAGACCTTGTGCTAACTGCGGTAGGTTCGGAGCATTGTAGATTACCAAGAAGACTTTCGTACTCACAACCCTACGGCCAGCCTTACCTACTAGCGAATAGGCCATAGTCATTCTTCGGAAGGGAAACCCCATTGGCCCTCCCTATGCCTAACGACATTAAGCCAGTTGTTCCTAGGATGGACATAAACCCTACTGGCAAACTCAGACCACCTGGTCCTTACGTGACCCATCCACTGAGTGATGCTCCAGTCCACTACGTGGAAGAACCAAATGAGGAAGAAACTTACATATGCCCTTATGTCTCGCATGACGATGAGGGAAACGTTGTCCTCATGGATTATCGCTCCGTGCCGGTGATGGCGTTAGGAAGAGGATGAGGTAGAGGCCTAGGAGGGCAAATGCAGGATCCAATCACCTGTTGGACTTGTGGTCACCCAGGTCATGTCTCATCATGCTGCCCTGAAAGGGAGCAGCAAAACAGAGACAAGGCTGACCAAAGGTGTGCTGAGTGTGCGGAATCACTCATCTCTTTGTCGATTGCCCAAAGCGAAAGCCATCTTCTAGCTCAGCCAACGTACCATCTGTCCCATTGGGGCTGTTTGGAGTTGAGAACCTCGATGGGGAGGCGACACCTATTCCATTACGGGTCCCGTGCCGAGACAAAGTAGGCCAGCATATCATTTCCAGGACCTAGCAACCTTGACGCAGCTTCGATAGGGAAGAAAAGTCGCAGGCAGAAGAAGAGGTTAGAAGCTAAAATCGCACTAAAAACAGAGAGTGCTACAACTCTGTCTGCTGGAAAGAAGGTCTCTGACGCAGAGGTAGAGACTTCAACCCCTAAGACGGCCAAAAAGGAAAGTGCTAAGGTACGGGAATACCAGCATCCGAAGCGAGGAAGAAGAAAACATGAAGAATCATGTGGCAAATGTGCAAAGCCTATATAAGAAAAATCTAACTTATGAAAGTCCAAGTGCAAAATTTGTGACTAAATCCTTCCCCAAAGGTATCCAAGATGAGCAGATGTACAAGGCATTGGTTGACAATGCAACTCTAGATTGGTCCAATATTAATGATGTACTAAATGAATCAATTAGAATAGATTATCTCTAGATGGAGAGGAGAAAGAATGAAAATGACATAGGCAATTAAGAACCTCAATCAAGCCAAAGCAATGGAGATCTTACTGTGATGTAAGAACTTCTTATTGTTTAAAAATAGTAGCAATATAAGCTCTCAAAACTTATGGAATTTATTAAAAAACCAAGGGCTTATCAACCATACACGTTTTATCCACTATGGTTGAGACTACTTACTAGTAGAGTGCCCTTAACCCAGTTGAATGTATGCTAATTGTGACTACTTTGACCGTGGTGCTACCTATGTTGATCCACATGCTAGTGTTGGATCTCAATAACCACAGAGAATTTTTGTAACCCAAGAAGCCACAATTGGTATTGCCAACCACATCTAACCAATGGCCTACATCTCCAAGGGATGAGATCAATTCTTCAAGGATAACAAAACCTCTAGGGCCAATCATCACATGCCCTCCTAGTGATCCTCTTATACATTTTGTTGAAAGTATAAAGCTCTTTATGTTGCATAGGATGAAGAGGGCAATGCAAGATTTATCACTTGACTCTAATCATGATGTTAAGATGAGGCAAAGGAAGAGCCATGAACCAATTAGTTGAGTGGTGGCATTGCAATCAACCTGGGCATATGTCAAACAATTATTCTAAGAAATAAGAACCACCCCAAGAAGTTAAGGCTAACCTAAGATGCAATGAGTACAACATTATTCATATATGTATCAAGACTATCTTAAAGGCAAGTCATCCAATAGCACTCCATTTGGTTCTATAGGTCTTAACATTTTGATAAGAAGTCCCAAATATCATCAATAGTTCTTAGGGTCAAACTCATAACAAAGAGAGAGAATATCATAGATGCTCTCATCGACAAAGATTCAAATTTTAATATCTCGACTTATGATTCATAGAATGAAATTTGATAACCCAAACGTGTACCAACAAATACAATTATCAATGCTTATGGGGAATCCCCATCTTCTTTCCTAGGAAAATGTAAAATTCTCATGAGTATAGAAACTAAAAAGCTTGCCAATAATGTTTTATGTGCTTTCAAATTGTGAAGATGTGGAGAATGAAGTCCTACTTGGAAGAACTTTCAAGCATGCGACCAAGGGTGGTATCAATTGCAAAGCACAATGCATGCACATGAGTCTACCAAGTGTTAAGAAAATCAAAGCTTCTAGCAAAAAGGAAATCTTTCTTATTCTCAAGCAAAGGTCAAGAGACTAGCCCTACAAAATCAATCACAAGCGTTAATGAGGATGGGAAGAAAGTTCTTAAGGAATTGCTCAAGGCTCAACAAGATGCACATAAAGTATAGAAACCACATGGCATCACATCTCCCAGAATAGAGATAGAAAAAGGCAAGGTTGCTAAGAGAATTACAACAGCCTCAAAGGCTACCAAGACTAGACCTCAAGTGGCTCCATGAATAAGAAATAGGATACCAAGAGCTTACTAGTGTAGGCATTAATGAAGGAATAATATGAAGGCATAGTGGGTTCCTAAATCCCTTGTATGTGCTCAAGGCTAATATGAAGGAAATCAATGGATTTGGTAGCCTAAACTACCTACACAAATGTCTCCATCAACCACACAAACAAAGCTTCATTCAAGATGAAGAACAAGAGAGTCAAATCTAAGTGTAGATTTAAGCTAAGAGCTGACTAAGAAGTCAAAACAAATCAAACTAATCATTGAAAAACTAATAGCTTTGTACTAGAGGAAGATACTAGTGCCTACAATGATCAATGTGCAACAATCTAAAAGAGAAACTACTGGTATCTAAGAATCTGAAAAGTTAAAAACAAGAAGTAAAATAGTCGCAACCTAGTGTTCTTGCTCCATACAAAAGGATAGATAGCAAAGGGAAAGCCATAGGACCACCCAACCCTCCAAAATCCTTCGAATTTAAAGAAACTACATCAACCAAACCAAAATGGGAAACACAACAATGGCAAGCTTCCACCATTGTTCGAACCAAGAAATTGGATTCTAAAGGGAAAGCAAAGGAAATGCCAAAGGTCTCACAACCATCATTTGAGAGCACTATCAAATCCACATCTAATGACTCTAAGAAGAATCCCACTTCCAACAATCCAAGGATCCAAGTAAGTAGTTAACCTTGAGTGGTAACATGACTAAGTCCATGAAACTCATATCTACTACTTCCAACCCACCTAGCGTGGAACATAGTCCTTGCCATGTAGACATATTTCCAACTCAAGCAAGGAATAAGAAGATGGGACTATGGGCCAAAGTCCCAATAGACCAATCCAACGCCCCCTTCTAAGTTGAGAAGGGTGTGAACTATGATGGCCATCTAATGGTAGCATTATCTTGGGTCTCCATTGGCCTTATTAACCATTCAAGTGAAAATGAACTAGAAACTAGCCATCACTCTATTTCCTTGGCCTTAGATTAACACTTATTGTTAAAATGGCCAACGATGCTCACAATAGCAACTCTTCTTAAGTGCATTTTGCCAACCTAGTTTAAGTCTTGATTGGGGATTCCTTGGCTCTTCACTAGCCTTTTTGGATTAATATTTGTTCTTGTCTTTCCCCTGGTTCCCCTTTTTGGGGGAGGAAACTATGGCCCCTTTTGAAGATGGCAAGGAGGATTTCTTATTCTCTTGATCAAATTATTGTGCATAATGCAATAATTGGCACTCAAACTCATATAAAGTAGACAAT
Source organism: Lygodium microphyllum (assembly GCF_053477565.2). Lineage (NCBI taxonomy): Eukaryota > Viridiplantae > Streptophyta > Polypodiopsida > Schizaeales > Lygodiaceae > Lygodium > Lygodium microphyllum. The sequence goes on from NC_141151.1 coordinate 101,224,303, forward strand.
TGACACTTTGTCAAAAATTAAAGCACTTTGGTGGAAATTTGCTTAGGAAGAAGGTGACTTGGCCATCATTGGACTTGGAAGGCCCACTTCTCGCAAACTTAGGAAAAAATCAATGCTATTTGACAACTTTGCCCTTGGATGAATTTTGTGACCATCTATGTGACTTTTGTGGCTTCATATGCATCCCTTATGCACAAGATGGATGATAGATACCCTTATGTTTAGGGGTCAAATGATGCTTTGTTTTTAGCATTAACCCCACCATTTTGCACTAGTTTCACTTGGCTAAGGGATAGGGGTCATTCCTATGGGATACCTACTTAAAGAATATGTGCCCCCAATGTGGTGAATTATTCAATGGATGAATGTGTATGAAGGAGATGGAATGTGTGGAATGGGTGGTGTTGAGATGACAAGCTCAACACATGCAGACATTGATGATGGACCGCCTGGTTAGATGGGTCCACACATCTACACTTAGCACGTCAGTGGTCATTATGACTCTCACATGGCCACTAACTCATTACTTATTATATTCAGGTTGTTACACCTATTTACAGCTGGCATAGTTATAGCATCAATCAACTAGTGTAGTCGGTTATGCATTGTTTGACTTAGTAGGCCACTTTCCTTTATGTTGTATCTTATCTATACTTTGTGTACATTGTAAAGATTATAGAAGAAGAAGAAGAAACCAGCAAGAAAACGTTTTGGCCTCCATCTCTCTTCTTGTCTCTTGAGTGAGCTTATCCTTGTGCATTCTGTGTGTGTTTGGCGCAGCATCTTGAGCAAGTCTCCCCATCACGCGATTATTGACATGGTATCAGAGCCGTGCCACTGAGAGAGGCTGATTTCGAAGGTTGAAGCGAAGGAGAAGAAACAAGGTTCGAGCAAGCAAGCCACGGGTAAGAAGCTCTCCCATTCTTCCACTCTCTCTCTCGGATAGAGCCTGTGGAGGCACCGGAAGTAAGGTCCAGCAAAAATCTCAAATTGCAGTGAGATTTGGTGTGCGCAAAGAGCGCTGTGTATTCTACAGATTTGGCCTTTAGGGCTTTTCCGTAGTTATTTTGGGCATCTGAGGCCGTTTCAGGCCCCGTTTTAGAGCTGCAAGGTTGCGGACAGCAGTTTCAAGGTACACTGTGATTTCAGTTGTTTTGACTGAAAGTGGGTGCGCAGGTTACAAATTGCGAATCTGTAATTCTTGAGGTATTTTCATGAAGCAAACATAAGGTTTATCTGCAAACAGGTTGTAGATTACATGTATTGTTGAGCAGACAGTGAAAAAGGTTGTCTGGTGTATTGCTGTGCACTACAGGTCGAAGGTTGTAGAAGATTTGCTTGCCGTTTGGTATTAGTTTTATGATAATGGCAAAGAACAATGGAAGCCCCATCATTGAGAAGCTTGACAAGAACAACTACACATCATGGAACTTCCTTATTGGAAAAGGCCTCTACGAGTTTGTTTCAGGTGAAGAAAAGGAGCCGGAGGTGAGTGATCCTCCAACTGCAGAAGAGACAAAGGCACGGAAGGAATGGAATGCAAAAGATAAAAAGGTCATGTATTGGCTGTCTACAGTAATTGACAATAATATGCTGGGACATATTAGAAATGCAGAGAATTCATATGCAGCTTGGACCATACTTGAAAGTATGTTTTCTGTAAATACAAAGGCACGAAAGATTCAACTCAAGCAAGAGTTGAATACATTGAAGAAAGGGAAGATGTCTATCAATGAGTATGCACTGAAGGTAAGGAGCATTGCAGATGCCTTGGCAGCGATTGATGCAATGCCCAATGATGATGATTTGGTCTCGTCTACCTTGGGTGGACTTAACAATGAAAAGGCTTGGAAGTCTTTTGTAACTTCCATATATATTAGAAAGCCATTTCCAGATTTCGATGAGTTGGTCTCCCTTATGATCACTAAAGAGATCAACATGCAGAGTGAGATATCTGAAAGAAGTGGTGAACATGTCCAATCTTTCTACTCCAATTCAGGAAGGGGACATGGCAGGTTCTCCTCAAGAGGCCGTGGTATAGGACATGGTAGTGACAACCAGCAAAACCGATTGAATCAGCAATTTGGCGATATGCAGGTTTCAGGAGGTCAAGGTAACTTTAGAGGCAGGGGGAGCTTTAAAGGAAGAGGTGGATGGCAGAACAGAGGTTCTAACAACTCTGGTATTGTGTGTCACTACTATGGCAAAACAGGTCATATTGCAGCCCAATGTTATGCTAAGAAAGATGATATTCACAGTGGTAAGTTGCAGCAAGGAAACTATGCATCGTCTTCACGACAGAATGAAGACAAAAATGAACGTCTGTTTGTTATGCAACATTTGCTGAATGCTGTTACAGGAAAGGGAACACATGATGATGTTTGGTATGTTGATTCAGGTGCATCCAATCATATGACCAACCATGCAGAATGGTTTGGAGAGATGCAGAATTTGCAAAATGCAGGTTATGTGCAGACGGGTGATGATTCATGCCACCCAATTTCATACATTGGAAAAGTTTCCTTATCCTTGCATGATGGTAAGACAAAGAGTATTTCAGATGTATTACATGTGCCATCTATTACAAAGAACTTGGTGTCAGTGGGTCAAATGGTAGAGCAAGGGCTGCAAGTCAGATTTAATCCAAAGGGCTGCTTTGTGACAAGTGCAGGTTAGTTGCAAAGGGAAGTAGAGTTGGGCGTATGTTTACTCTGGATGCTGGAATTCCTACTATGAATGCTACTATGTATGCTAAAGGAAAAGTTGTTGCAGATATTGAAATTTGGCACAAACGCATAGGACATGAAAATGTATAAAGGCTGAAATTAATGCAGTCCAAAGGGTTGGTTACAGTTTTGTCTACATTTAGAGTTGCAGAATTTCATAAGGTATGCGAAGCATGTCAGTTTGGTAAGCAGGCAAGACAACCCTTTTCACATGACAGAGATGTAAGCAGAAATATCCTTGATGTTGTGCATACAGACATTTGGGGGCCTACACAAAATATATCTCTTGGAGGCAGTTCATCCTTTGTCACATTCATTGATGATTGTTCTAGAAAGCTGTGGGTATATTTTATGAAGGAAAAGAGTGAAGCGTTTGAGCACTTTAGAACTTTCAAGGCTGCAGTTGAAAGAGAAACATGCTTGAAAGTAAAGTGCTTGAGGTCAGATGGAGGGGGAGAGTACCTCTCGAATGAGTTCAGTGATTTTCTGAGTTCTCATGGGATAAAGAGACAGTTCACATGCAGGTATACCCCACAGCAAAATGGGGTTGCAGAAAGGAAAAACAGGCATATTGCAGAAGTTGCACACGCCTTGATGGCTGAAAAGAATATGCCTAAGCATTTCTGGTCTGAGGCTGTTCATACTGCTGTTTATATTATGAACAGAACTCCCACAGCTGCAGTTCATGGTATGACCCCCGAAGAATGTTTTACAGGTAAGAAGCCTGATGTCTCACACTTGAAAGTATTTGGCTGCATTGCGTATGTTCATGTGCCAAATGAGTTGCGGAAGAAACTGGATCCAAAGGCTGAAAAGTGTGTCTTTATTGGATACTCTTTAGAGCACAAAGGGTATCATTGTTATAACCCTGTCATATGTAAGTTCAGAGTGAGCAGGGATATTATCTTTGATGAAATGAGCAGTTGATATGCATCTAGTGGTGATGCATTGGATGATGATGATGATCATGACACTCATGTGTAGGCTGAAAAGCAAGAATCACGGACTCTTAGTGGACCAGAGACATCATCTGGTAGTCCTTGGTCTGGGAGACTAAGGAGTATCTCTACATCTTCAGGTGCATCTAGTAGCACTATAGGTAAAGATAAAGGAAAGAATAAAGTGTCAAATGGCATTGATGTAGTTCTTGATGGAGACTCCAGTGGCTCAGAGAGCTTAGATGATGATCTTGGTATTCCTTCTGTGAAGACACCAGGTGTACAGAGAGCTCATAATAGTGTAAAGGCTCCATTGAGTGATCCGGTGGTATGCAGATCTAGCAGGGTCAGATACCCTGTTAAAATATTTGGTTTTGAAGGTTATGCAGCTCACCATTATGCTTATATGGTGAAACTAGTTGAGGATGTTGAGCCCACTTGTTTTGAGGATGATGTTGGTCATACTCATTGGGATGTAGCAATGGATGAGGAGATGGCTGCATTAGAGGCCAATAAGACTTGAGATCTAGTATCATTGCCGAAGGGCAAGAAAGCTATTGGATGTAAGTGGGTTTATAAGATTAAGCACAATGCAGATGGTTCTATTAGTAGGTACAAAGCTAGGCTGGTTGCAAAAGGCAATGCCCAGACATATGGCATAGATTATTATGAAACCTTTAGTCCAGTTGCTAGGATGGCAACTGTCAGATGTGTGATTGCTTTGGCAGCAGCCAAAGGTTGGAAGTTGCAGCAAATGGATGTGAAGAATGCCTTCTTGCATGGTGATTTGCAAGAAGAAGTGTATATGGATCAGCCAACAGGTTATGAAGATTTAGAGCATCCCATGTATGTGTGCAGGTTGAAGAAGGCGCTCTATGGGCTCAAGCAAGCACCTAGAGCATGGTCTGACAAGATCAGAGAGTATCTTGTCAATATTGGCTTTTTTGTTTCTGATGCTGATCACTCACTTTATATGAGAAAGGGAGATGCAAGTTTGGTCATCATAGTCATCTATGTGGATAACTTGATTATTACAGGTGATAGTGATAGTGGGATTAATGGTCAAGGATTTTTTGAAGAAGAAGCTTGAGATGAAGGATTTAGGTGAGCTAAGCTACTTCCTTGGCATTGAGGTGATCAGATGTGATGATGGTATATGGCTGTCCCAAAGACAATATGGCTTGGATATGTTGTCCAAGTATGGTATGATAGCATGCAAACCACTTTCAGTTCCGTTGGAGCAGAATGTAAAGTTGAGTACTGATGTTGGGGATGAGATAGAAGACCCTACTATGTTCAGGAGGGTAGTGGGGAGTTTGATCTACATGACCATTACAAGGCCAGACTTGAGCAACGTTGTTGGTCTTGTGAGTCAGTTTATGCAAGTACCTAGAAAGCCACATTTGGATGCAGTCAAACACATATTGAGATATGTGAAGTCAACATTACATTATGGACTTTTCTATGAGGCAGGTATAGATGTACAGGTGTTTGGATACACAGATGCAGATTGGGCTAGTAGTATGTCTGATAGAAGATCTACCAGCGGATACATGTTCTCTCTTGGTAGTGCAGCAGTTGCTTGGAGCAGCAAAAAGCAATCTATAGTTGCTTTGTCGAGTACAGAGGCTGAGTATAGAGGTGCTGCTATTGCAGCATGTGAGGTAGTATGGCTACAAAAGTTATTGGCTGATTTGGATGTGCAAGTGGAAGGTCCAGTTGTCATTTATTGTGACAACATGAGAAGTATACAATTGGCTAGGAACCCTGTGTTCCATGCCAGGACAAAACATATTGAGGTACACTACCACTTTGTGAGAGAGAAGGTACTAGCAGGTGAGATTGACTTAGTGTATGTCAACACACAGGATCAGATAGCTGGCATCTTTATGAAGGCATTGGGTACAGAGAAGCTTCAAAAGTTTCGAAGCTTACTTGGAGTTGCAGAGATGCAGCTGAGCTTGAGGGGGAGTGTTGAGATGACAAGCTCAATACATGCGGACATTGATGATGGACCGCCTGGTTAGATGGGTCCACACATCTACACTTAGCATGTCGGTGGTCATTATGACTCTCACATGGCCACTGACTCATTACTTATTATATTCAGGTTGTTACACCTATTTACAACTGGCATAGTTATAGCACCAGTCGACTAGTGTAGTCGATTATGCATTGTTTGACTTAGTAGGCCACTTTCCTTTATGTTTTATCTTATCTATACTTTGTGTACATTGTAAAGAGTGTGGAAGAAGAATAAGAAACCAGCAAGAAAACTTTTTGGCCTCCATCTCTCTTCTTGTCTCTTGAGTGAGCTTCTCCTTGTGCATTCTGTGTGTGTTCGGCGCAGCATCTTGAGCAAGTCTCCCCACCACGCGATTCTTGACAGGTGGGATATGTGAATGATTAGATGCGCCAAAAATAATTGCCAAAATTACCAATTGAAAAAGAGTAATTACATTATCTTCTTCCTTTAGTCACACATTTATTAGCATCCACATACTCATATGCATCAAGGTTATCATGAATACCTAGGCTAGATTCACACTTAGAAAATGGCATCAAGTTAGCAAAGAAGGACTGGCAAACTATAAAAGATATGTACATTTTATTGATTCTCGTGGGATTGAAGAGACTGGATATGGAATTATTCCAATGTTAATGTGTCATTTTTGGGCTGTGAGTTCTCTATCTTTGATAGCTTCAAACTTATACTATTTTGAATCTTGCTCCAAGACGTAAACATACTCAATGCCATGATATGATAAAAGGGTAGGGATATGATGAGGTAGATGTTGAGCATTAGGGCTTAACCCTTCTCTAACACTATCATATTTTTTCTTGAGAATATCCACATACTCCTATTGAGATACGAATATATGGACCTTGGAGGGATACCTTCCATCTAAGGGGAATTCCATGTTTGTGAAGGAGAATTTGGAAACCATTTTCTTAGAGCCTCCAACATAAGGGATATTGATACGAGATTGACACGAAGGAGATAGGCTCTAGGGGGACTACTTTGATAAAGGTTGTAAGATCTCTTCTTTCATTTGGATGTGCTTTTGAAAGCCAGGCTTCCTTATCAAGGCTTCTATGTTAGTTGAGAGCACCTACCTAGGTGTTCTCATATCACATAAGAAATGCTAGGGCAAAAAAAGATATGTAAGAAAATAGGATGCATCAAAGCACATGAAATTTGTAAGCAAGTGATGAAAAAAGAATATGGATAATCAAATACTTTGATTATCATAGACGAGTACAATAGATAGCTAATGTTTCCCCACAGTGTGCTTTTGTTAGCAAGCTTTGATAGCACACAAGGAACAAACAAGAGCATACATGTCATAATAACAAAAATGAGCCCTTATTGATATACTAAATAGAGCATTGCATACATGCTTTTTTGGAGTGTGCAACCAAAATTTATCATTGAATGTATATTTGGTAGGTCCATACATTACACATCATATTTAGTATAATGAACTTTGGGTAGGGGCTTGGGGCCCCTTGTATCCCCCTCCACACCTCCCCCCAAGAAGGTTGCTAGGAAGAGTGGCACTATGATAGGGCCTCCTAATAAGGACCAAGTGTAGTAATGACTCTACACATATATATAGCTAGGCTAGTCCCCCACGATGGTTTGTGTCCCTAGCTATTTGGCTACACTTGGGCCACCATTTGGCATTCAAATTGGGACATACTAGGTGAATGTGCTATTCATAAATGCCTTCTCCTCATATGGGGGGCTCACAAAGTCATTTACCTATGTATGTACATGAGGGGTGGAGCATTGATCTCTAATAAGAGAAACACAAAATGTATAACAATAGTGAAACACGTTTTGTAAAATGTCGAATGAATGTAAATCAATATGAATGTTTATGCTACAAGTGGAGGCCTCAAACCTCCATGTCTCAAATGGTGGGGGAGTTGAGGATGGTGTTGGAGATGTCAAAACACCTTTGAATAGTGCCATACTTGATATCTATAAAAAATGCACAATTTCTAATCCACTATTCAAGATGATGTTGTGGTAGTCCATATTAGAGGGAGTTAAACATAGTCCTTTGAGAAGCAAGATATTTGAGATGGCATCAAGTAGCAAAAACACATATTGTTGGTTGAGATGGCAACTCTGCAAATATATGATAAAGGAGAAATGATATTGTTAGCTAGCTATTAATAAAAATAAGTGGAATTCATGCCATGGTTGATCAATATATAGATGGCAAAAAATTGTGTTATAACACCAGTAGCTAGTTAGACCTTTGGATGGGGACTATAAAATGGATGTGGGATAGACCCCCTTCGGGTTGACCTATGGAACAGAGGCAATTCTACCTATAGAATTCTTCATTCCTAGCTTGAGAATTGCTACAAGAAAGGTGGGAAGGAAAGGAAGCATGGATGGAACATTTAGTTGAGCTAGAACGCTTTGTCAGAAACTCGACTTCTAGCCACCCGCATGTTGATTTGCAAAAAGGCACAACACAAGAGCTAGTTTGACAAAAGCACATCAAGCAATGCAATTTCACACAAGGAAACTTGGTATTGTTGTACTCAGTCAAGGCACATAAGCAAAAAATGAAGTTTAGGGGGTTAGGACCCTTCCGAGTTTGCACCATAAGCTGGACCGGTAATGTAGAACTCAAAACCTTGGAAGGTGAGGGCATAGGCATCTTTAATGGCAGCCACATCAAGAAGTACTACCCCCCCACACATCCACTTCACGAATCCCCAATGCTAGAAGCCTGTGTCAATGTATGAGTAGCCACCATTACCGAGGTTGAAGATGAGGATGAGGAAGCCGTAGCTCTGGCTTACCTGCACATGACCATTACAGCCTAGTAGACACACGCCATTGATGCATTGATAGATGAGGGCACTGACTTTAATGTCTTGACTTATGATCATTGGACTCAAATTGGCAAACCACAATTACAAGCCACTAATACCATACTCGGCCCATTTGGTGGCCACGGATTTGCACTTCTGGGAAAGTGCAAAGTTGCAATCTCTATCAAGTCTGAGAGCTTTGAAAGGGATCAAGTCTCTATCAAGTCTGAGGACTTTATGAATGTACTCCCTCTGTGACAAGTAGAGGAGTCCCTAATGCGCCTGTCGCGTCTAATGCTCATACCAAGTATGTGAGTGGCCTGTCCTAGATATTTCATCTCAAAGCTCTTCTTGAGCTGAGCCTTAAGAGCATCTAGCTCATCATGAGCTTTCCCTGCTATCAGCATATCATCCACATAGAGTACTAAAATCAATAAAGAACCATCACCGGCTTTCTTCGTGTAAAGACACGGATCCATAGCACTCCAACTATAGCCATCTGACTGCATAAAGGCATAAAACTTATGATACCACTCCCTAGGTGCGTGTTTCAAGCCATAAAGACTTTTCTTCAATTTGCACACTAGGTGCTGCATGCCAGGTTTTGCAAAGCTGCTCCATATAAATCTCATCATGCAAGTCCCCATGTAAGAAAGCCGTCTTGACATCCATCTAGTATAAATCCAAGTCAATCTGAGCAATCAAAGCCAAGACTAAGCGTAGGGTGGTCATCTTAACCATGGGAGAAAGACCTCGTCAAAGTCCACACCATGCTCCTACTTAAAACCCTTTGCTACCAATCTAGTTTTGTATGCCAGCTTGGGGTGTCCAGGGGTACTTTTTAGCTTGTACACCCACTTGCATGGCAAATCCTTCTTGCCCATAGGCAAGGAAACCAAATCCCAAGTGTCATTCTTATGCAGGGATTCTATCTCAGACTGCATAGCCCTCTCCCAGGAGTGACTATCACCCCTGCGCATAGCCTCATCATAGGTGAAAGGCTCTCCTACATCTGTAACCAAGACATAATGCATCGAGGGGGGCTGAAATCTATCAGGTGGACGTATGTCTCTAGTAGATTGTCTCACGGTAGGCTCTGTTACTTGCCCAACTGCCTGTTCAACACCTTGACCATGAGCATCTGCTGCAACTGTAGGCTGTCCAACTGGCTGTGTGGGAGCTCTCGGCTCCTCCTGAAATATGACCCTGCGGATCTCAACAACTCTCTCAGGCTGTCTATGCATTTTGTCTTCATGGAAGACTACATTATGACTGCAGATGACTTTCTGCGCCGCCTGCAAATCCCAGAGATGGTAACCCATCTTGCCTGCATCCCCATAACCAAGGAAAATGCATTTGACACTCTTGGGATCCAGCTTACTTCTCTTGTCCCTGGGCACATGGCAAAATGCCTCACATCCAAAGACACGGAGATGCGCATAAGAGGGAGGTTTTCCAGTCCATATCTCCTCTGCAACCTAGAAATCCAAACCACTAGAGGGTGATCTGTTTATGACATGCACAGCTGTACTAACTGCCTTAGCCCAAAAGCTCTATGGTAGGCCTGCATGGCTAAGCATACTACGTACACTCTCCTAGATGGTTCTATTCATCTGCTCAGCCAAACCATTCTGGGGGGGTGTAGGGGGCGGTCAACCGACGCTTAATACCCCTTTCATCACATAACTGCTCAAAAGCACGTACTCACCCCCATTATCTGTCCTTAGGCATTTTAGCCTATACCCAGATTGGTTCTCAACCAATGCAAGCCATCTCTGAAACACAGCCAAGACATCGGATTTCATCTTAATGGGATAAGCCCAAAATTTTTGTTCAATGGAGGAGAGTTTGGGTATGGAATAGCTAGCCATCATGAGTCCCCCATAGGGAAGGAGAGCCAAGCAATAGCGCCAGGGCCTCAAAAATTGAAGCAATCCCAATAGTATCAGGCAAGGGCAAGGCCCCAATGCACCCCCTCCCATCAATATTAACGTCCCACACCACGACTCCCTCGACTGTCCAAGACACTGCAGTTGCCATGGACACTAGCAAGTTAATGTCCATGATGTAATTTTTGGTAACGAAGATGCGGGAGATAGCTCTAGATACAAGAGCAAGGGTCCCCACTACAAGAGCTAAAAGACTAGCCACAAAGTGGACGCCGAATTGAGGCAAGATCCCAATAGGCAAAAGCTAGAGGCCTCCACGACTGCAGCATCCCCCATGATGCCCATGGCCACAACATACGATGAGTATGTCAAAGAGCTCCTAGTGCAACTAGAAAATGCCAAGGAGGAGAAGAGAGCAGGAGCAGCAGTTGAGCTTGAGATCGAAAGAGAAGCCTCAGCAACACTCAGATTGGAAGCAACCTGCTAGGCAGCAAAGCATCAACAAGAAATCTAAAAGCTAAAAGAGCAGCTCGATCCGAAAGGAAGCAGAAGAAGGAAAGTGGGAAGCAAGGTGGGCCGAGGAGAAATAGAGCTTTGTAAGAATGCAGCAACTTAATGAGCTAGCAAAGTTGAGTGAAGAGCTGCAAGGGAATGTGAAAAACATCCTGGAGTCTACGGAGGAGCTAGAGACCGCAATAGAAGAGAGGGCACAAAGATATCAAAAAGAAATAGAAGACTTGAAAAAGAGGGCTGCCCTAGAGTTGGAGGAACGAGGAAGACTGGAAAGGGAAATCAAATGCTTGGAAAAAGAGAAGAAAGAAGCCATCAAAGAAGCAACCCAAGGACTGCAAAAGGAGCTAAAGAACCTAGAACGAGAGATGGAGGAGATAAAACCCATGGCCAAATCTAAAAGACAATGACAAAAAGGAGACTAAGAAGCCCACGCACAAAAGAATGAAGATCTGTCCAAAAGGCTGTCAAAAAATTCCATGCAGCACTTTGTGGCACGACAAGCCCAGAAGATAGTTAAGGAGCAACTGAACCACCGGAGTAAGGAAAAAAGACACATGTTAGAAGTATGGAATGAACAATAGAAGGTGGTAATGATACTATCTCAAAGCATGGAGAAGGGCAAGGAGGAGTTGAAAGAGAGAGCCAAATAGTGGGAAGAGCACAACTTCAAATGGGTGTGAGAACTTGCCGAGTGCTTAGCCATAGCGAAATGCAAGCAGGTGTTGGCAAAGGCCAAAGTTGAAGCTACAGAAGCAAGTTCAGAGGTGCAATAGCAAGCCTTTTTAAGCACAATGCTCCATGTAATGCAAGTGGACAGTGAGGATTCTGTGGAGAGGATGAGAAGTTAGAATTATCCACCAGAGCCCTGAAGTACGGCCTGCAAGAGCGTGCTCTCCCAACCAGCACCGGCCTAATGAGAAAAGAACAATGCCAATATTTGAGTCAAGTCAGCCTCTCCACTAATGAGCTAAAGGAGCTAGGTTTTGAAGAGCATGAGCAACCCCATCCACCCCAGCTCCAACCCCACAAGAGCAACCGCTAAAGGAAGGGCCGGACTTCGAGCAGTAGCTAGGAAAAGAGCAACAGGCCCAAGAGCTTAGCCCACCACTACCAGATGTACCCCAAGAAGATTCAAAAGGCAACCAAGTACCCGAGCACATCATTGCAACTAAGAGATGAAGACGGGAAGTGGTAGAGAAAACACAGCAGAGAGCTAGAGCGCAACCCCAACAGCTTCCTGGAGAGCCCGTGCCACAATGCGATGATTGCTATCCTATCAACGAGTCCTAGGAACTAAGTATTTGGGAGCAAGGAGGACTCCAAACCCAGCCCTTTGAGCTATCATTCCTCTACACATGATCCCTAGACCGATTCCTATGAGTGGAAGTAGTGAACAACATAATTTGAATGGCCAACAACTTGGCTAATCGATGGGTTGCAGAGCAGAGCATAGTTATCACTCAATGGAGGTGAGAGATCCCAGACTACTGGGTGGCATGACAAGGTGTACCAGATTCCCAAGACGGTCCAAGGCTATGAAGCACAACCCAAGTGGAGAAGAAGGATCTGGGATACAAACCTTAATGCATGGATGGCATTCTGCGGCACACTCCTTGAAGAAAGGAATGATCCTATCTACATGCCCTACCATCGCAGGCACAAAGTGGATTAAAATAGGGAGGAGCATGGTAGGTATGACTTTCCCAAGATCTACAATGTCAATGCAGAGAATCCCGAGGAGTGCCTAGCCTTCAAGGTAGGAGACATCCATCTTTCAATCACGTGCTTCCTCAAGGATTTCTCATCCTGTGTAGACCCTGCTTTCATCACAACTTGTAATTATCTTAGGACCATTAGGTTTCTACTAAAGCAAAAGCCAGTCGCCGAGGAGGCCCACCTACCTCCACTATTTTTTTATCTCAACCTAGGAATAGATAGTTGTGCCATGGCCTACGGCTAATGATGAGGGCTACATTGTTACCCCCTTTTTGTATGAAGGTACTCGAAGACATGAACAATAGCCGGTTTACAAGGTGTGGACATCCCTTTTTGTCAACCACGCCTCTAAACATCAAAGCTAATCTCAAGAGCTACATGGAAAGCTATGCCTTTTTTAGCAAATCCCTTAGGCCACCCCGTGTTGCGTCATCAGAAGAGGACCTAGGTATAGCCTAAGAGCACCCTTGTATCTATGATGTCAATTGTGTTTATCTATCAAAAAAAAAAAGGAAAAAAGAAAAAGAAAAAGAAAATAAAACAATAACAAAATAAAAGAAGAAAAAGAAAAGAAAAGGAAAAGACAGTTCCTAAAATCATTCAAGTGCCACAATCATTGCACCTAGGATTTTTTTACCTATCCCCATCCCCCACTTCGTGCTTGGGGCACCTCAAGGGTAGGACTTCCAGACCTATCTCCCTAGCCACACACCGCACCTACAACGATGCACGAACTAGGTCCTCAAGTGTGGGACAACACCACAGGCTTTCCTGAGAGGTTTCACCTAGCTCCCAATTCCTCTAGCACAAGCACAATGCACCACATGGCAAGGTAGACATTGCCCCTAAGTAGCGCACTTCTTTTCTTTTCAGGCACAAACAAAGGTGGTAAACCACCAACTTTGAAGGCCATGTCATCCACTCCAACCATTCTCAGCCTCCACCACCCCAACATTTTGGTCAGCTTCTCTCCAATGACTAATCCCCGCGAGGCCCCATCATCATCAACTCACCAACCACCCTTCAAATCCCCAAACCCTCATCAACACAAACACACAAGTGCCATGGGACTGGCACTCGTCTAGGAGGGGGTAATGTTAACCCTAGTTCGAGATGGAGAGAAAGAAGTCCAAAGAAGTCTAAGAAAACTCTGAATGCAGACACAAAGGAAGAAGCATGAAGGGAAATGGCCAAAAGTGCAAGGGCAACCTCAAAAGTCAAAGGCAAAAGCACATTTTTAAATGTGAGGCACCCATAAAACTTTTGTAAAATAGTGTGTGGCTCCCTCCTACTCTCTCTTCTTCTGGGTTGGGATATGCTTACTCATGGCACTTAGTTGCTCATGGACACATAGGTTCAAACACACACATGCACTCTTTTAGTCACCAACATTGAGTATAGCAGCCTGACATAGCATCAATTATCTATGAAGCATCCAGATTCCAAGGAAGAGGCTGTCAATATAAGGTCATTAGATACATTAGGACACACCACAATAATCTTCTCAATCTCGATGCTAGACTTGCTAGGCACAATGCTATGATCATCATTCTTTTCCTACACTTTATCCTTTCCCTTTTCCTTGTGCATATCTTTGTGCATTTTATGGCACTATGGCCGAATATGACCTGCTTTCCCACAATAATGACAAGTAAGATTGGTGGACTTATGGCCACGAGACTTACTATGAGACTATCTATGTGTCCTAGATTAAGACCTTTGAGAGTCTCTAATATTGCCATTTCCATCTTATCGGCCTCTCACAGTCAATGCATGTGATGTATAGGAAGCATCTTCTTTTTGTTCACCTCTTCTGTCAAGAGAGCACTCTCAACGTCTCATAAATTCAGCCCATGCTTAGCATATAGAGCCATACGCAAAGCATCCCATGACTTAGGTAGAGTACCAAGCAAAACTAAAGGATGCAAAGTGTCCTTAAACTCAATCTCCTGGAAAGCTAAGTGGTTGATAATGGAATGAAATTCATTCAAGTGTGCAAACATAGAAGCCCCTTCCTTCATGAGAAGGTCTATCAAATGTTTCAGCCAATACATTTGAGATGTAAGACTTTACTTGTCATAAATATTATTAATATGTGTCCAAAGCTCATATGCAATTTGATTTTCAATCACAACATTGTAGTGAGCCTGCTTAGAGAGTGATAAAATGATTGTAAAGGGTAGATGGCAGGCATAGGTAAAGAGAAATGGCAATTGGAAGGAAATGGGAAAAGAGGACCTTGCCATAATGACTGATCATGTAAAAAAAGGGATAGGTGCTATAGAGGCACCAAGACCCATGGACCGCTTTGTAGCATCCCCCCCCACCATGCATAAGAAACCCCCCCTTTTTTCTTTTTATTTTTTTAAATTAACTCAATCTCTCTCTCTCTCTCTCTCTCTCTCTCTCTCTCTCTCTCTCTCTCTCTCTCTCTCTCTCTCTCTCTCTCTCTCTCTCTCTCTCTCTCTCTCTCTCTCTCTCTCTCTCTCTCTCTCTCTCTCTCTCTCTCTCTCTTTGCCGATAGCATGTCGGGGGGAGAGAGAGAGAGAGAGGGAGTAAGAGAGGGAGAGGGGGGCATGCACCCCCAGTCTCCCCCCTCGTAAACCATTCCCTCCCCACTATTTAAGGGGAGCCCACCCCCCCGGTGGTCTGGAGCAACGCCGCCACCCCTCTGCCTGACAGCAACAGCACCCCCCCTCCGCCTAACAGCAACCCCCTGCTCCGCCTAAAATCGCTGCCTCCCTCATCATCGTCGTCTTCCTCCCCATCCTCAACTCGACACCATCAGGGTTCCCCTGTCTAAAAACAAGAAATAAAAGAACAGCAAAAATAAGCTTCCTAGAACACAAAAAAGCTTCCTAGGGGGTGTTTCACCCGGGGACCGCGAAAGGGCACAACTCGCTTGCAAAGGGAGTTCTCTTGTGGGGAGGAAGGACTGCCAGTTTGCAGAGAATTTCAGCACACCCCCCACCTGCCCGACTTATTCCCAAATCCTGATTGTGATGGCCCCCAAGCGCCACACAAGAGGAGCATACGCGAGAGTAAGAGGAGCACATGCAGGAGTCCCCACCTGAAGTGCAGGAATTGATAATACCCCTCTTGCGGATGTTCAGGTTCCATCAAATTCACCCTTTTCATTTCCGCATGATATGGGTGCATTAAGCTATTTGCATTATTAGAATGATTTGTTTTCTAAAAAGATTATAGGAATTTTCAAAAAAGTCTTAAATTGAATGACAAGGTACTTATAATTCTCGCACCATCATGATGAAAGGTTGTTGTGTTTTTAAGTATACGGTTCAGGTGTTAAAAGATGCACTTATGCAATAATGTCCTAGTTGCATCGCACACATAGGTTAAATATATATTGCGATGCTCATGTGCATTGGAAGGTTTGCATTGGGTAACTTACGTTGGCAAGAATGAGTTATGTTGTACACAATGCATTTGTGCAATAAAAGAAAATCCCTTGTGACAATTGTAAATAGGTTGATTCGTAGAAGGATGTTTAAGTAAAGATTAGGTAGTTGCTATGGAGAGGAATAAAAGGGTTATATTTTTGCATAAGCAACTGCATTCTATTTCGCGTGACTTACATGGGAAAGGAAAAGATTATGTTTTTATTTCAATATCATTGTAACTATACATAGCATAACCTACATGCATAAGCAACTTGCATGCATAAGTAAATGTATGGAAAGGAAAAGGGTTATATCTCATTTGATGAAAAGCATATAATACGAATGAAATGACAATTACATTCAATATGAAAGATAGGTTAAGTTAAGTTAAAATATTACTTAGTATTGCGCTTGTAGAGTTAATCCAGCATTCTCCTACTTAGATTGTTCTATGTTGCCAGTAAGAGAGGGTACCAGGCCTTAGGACACGAATACTAGTAATATCGATAAACGGATGTAATTCCTCAAGATAGGCCATGCTACCTATCTCGTGCAACTAGTCTGCAAGGTCGGATGCTATTGCAACTAAATCATAAGATGCTACTACTATGTCTTAGGCCAAGGGAGGCGAGAACTAACTACAAGCTAGATTCGTTAAGAAGTCGAGTAGTTGCCCTACTACAACTCTCTCTCTCTTGGGAACCGATTTGTCAAACTTAGGGAAATTGTGAATTGCCAAGAAGAAAATTGACCAACCGAGGACGACGGGGTTGTCCATGATCTATTTTACAAGAAGACCTAAGGTAAGGATAATTGGGGTCGACAGGATACAAACCCTAACCCAAAGAAAAAGGGGAAACAAGCAACCTAGCTTGCCAAGCCCTTGGAATCTCGCCCAGTCGCGAATGATCCAAGATCGAATGCTGGGAGTATTCGAGAAAAAGGAATCACGCCTTAGCAATTGGTCGTACGAACAACCACAGAAATGATCGTGATCGTACACTTAGGTACATTGTTTGAAGTTATTTACTCAAGGAACTAATTCAAGGCCAAACACTTAGTGCTTCAAGTTAATAGCCTAGAGGGAGAGGAAGGTTCCGTTACCTCCGACTACCTACCTGGTCCCATCCAAGGGGGTTGTTAGCCGCACGGGGTACATGGGCCGAACCGCCGTAAAGGTCTCTCCGTGGGTGCTACTCCGAGCGGGAGGATGCTTGGTTACCACGGTAGGCTCTGGCTATAAATTCCTTGCCTCCGGATCCCGCACAAGAGGCTAACGTGACTCGAGATGGGAGCTCGAGGCCCGTGTACTAGTCTATGGGCGAAACCTAGAGCAGCAATCCTGTTGATTGCTGGGATAGCCTTTGGGTGTGATACTTGATGTATTCCAAGACTATGATAAATAAAGGTCAAATATTTGGAAAAGAAACTTGCTTCACATTGTTTTTTTATGTCAGTGCCCAAGTTACGTGAAGGAACCTGTGTTTAAATTGATTAATTAAGGAAGCTGCTTTTGCATGTCAAACATAATGTGGTAGGTAATTAAATAACTAAGCAACTCGAGGAAAGTGCGGTGGATGCGACTTGGGTCTGTCCTATAGAAGGGTAGTCCCGATTAGCTGGAAACTTTTCTCAAAAGACGTGATAGCGGAATTGTGAAGACCTAGAGTCAGTAGAGCTAGAATCCCGATTCATGCTATTTTAGAGGAGCGGAATGGGGCTATGCCTTATGGGCAGAGAGGTTGAGCTTCGCATCCCTCTCATTTCCCATTCTCCATGAACCAAGTGCAGCATAAATCTACTTCGACTCTGTTGTTCCTATGCAAAGTGATTTATCTGGAGCTCGACGCTAGCTACTTTCTAGAGACTTGCCTGATAGGAAAGAAACCCTGACTTCAGGTCGGTCCTAAGTGGGAATGGCCGGATACTTCCGCTTTGGGGCAGACTCGGGAAGACCTAGATCGCAAACCCTATGACATTCCTTGCGAGTGACAGGTGGTGCTTTCTAGACTTCCCTCCGGATGGGCTGCTAAGACGTGTCCCCACACGTGGTCAAGCAGACACGTCACAGTTGGTATCAGAGCGAACCAACGAGATCTAGAGATTATAAGGAAACTTAATGGAGGAAAATAAAGGGAATAAGGGGGTAACTAGGGGAGGGTGAGTAGAATAGAGCAGTGTTTTCTATTGAAAACATTTCTTTACTCACTTATGGATGCTGGGTTGCAGAGTCACGAGGCATGGAGCAAGTGTCAAGATTGTGGGAGAGAAGGAAGGAGTCTCACTTGTAGCTTTCTTGCTTGCACAATGGGGGAAGACACACAAGGGTGGAGACTGAAAACAGTTTTTCTCTTCTTAGTTGTGTAAGCCAAAAGAACTCTCATACAAAGAAATAGAAGAACCCTATATATGGGTCTCAAACCAAACTCAACTAACTAAGGTGGCATACTAACCAAGCCATGAACTAGAGTAGATAAGGATAGCTGTCATCTAGCTATTATTCATGGGCGGTGTACCAACAACGTCTACAACTGACAAGTCGGTGACATAAATACACAACGGTCACCCTGGCATATCACGAGAGGAGCTCGATATCTCAACACTCCCCCTCGAGCTCAATCCCAATTCCTGCACACCAAGCAGGTCTCTGAACTTGCGCAGCTTCTCTGCGCCCAATGCCTTCGTGAATATGTCAGCTACCTGATCCTCTGTGCTGACATAAACTAGATCAATAAGACCTAGTAAAACCCTCTCCCGCACATAGTGATAATGTACCTCAATGTGCTTTGTTCTAGCATGATAGACTGGGTTATTTGCCAAGTGTATACTACTCATGTTGTCACAATAAATGACAACTGGCCCATCTGTAGGCTGATGCATATCATAAAGTAGCTTATGTAACCAAGATACCTCACATGCAGCCATTGCTGCACCCCTATACTCGGCCTCTGTGCTCGACAAGGCAACTGTAGGCTGTTTCTTGCTGCTCCAAGTGACTGCAGCACTCCCAAAAGAGAACACATATCCACTGGTAGATCGTCTATCAGAAATGCTACCAGCCCAATCAGCATCAGTGTATCCATGCAACTGTATCTGAACCCCAGTCTCATAAAATAGTCCATACTGCAATGTGGACTTCACATACCTGAGTATGCGTCTAGCCGTATCCAAATGCGGTTTCCTTGGAGCCTGCATAAACTGACTTACCAATCCAACAGCATAGCTCAAATCTGGCCTGGTAATAGTCATATAAATCAAGCTTCCTACTATGCATCTGTACATAGTAGGGTCTTCCAAAAGCTCACCTGCATTTGCGCTCAGCTTCACATTCTGCTCCAAAGGAACTGAAATAGGCTTACAGCCTGTCATCCCATATTTGGACAGCATGTCCAATCCATACTACCTCTGCAAGAGCTGTATCCCACTTGGTGATCTAATCACCTCAATGCCCAAGAAATAACGCAGCTCTCCCAAATCCTTCATCTCAAACTTCTGCTTCAATAGCATTTTCACATGAAGGATATCTTCATCACTGTCACCTGTCATTATCAAATCATCAACATAAGTGACAAGTAGCATAATACCTTTCTCTGTTTTTCTCACATAAAGTGAGAAATCTGCCTTGGAAATCTGAAAGCCAATAGTGACAAGATACTGTCCTATCTTGTCAGACCATGCTCTAGGTGCTTGCTTCAAGCCATACAAGGCTTTCTTCAACCTGCAAACAAACTCAGGATGAACAGCATGCAGATAACCTGGTGGCTGCTCCATATAGACCTCTTCTTGCAAATCACCATGCAAGAAGGCATTCTTTACATCCATCTGATGTAAAGACCATCCCTTTGATGCAGCCATAGCAATGACTGCTCTTACGGTTGCCATCCTTGCAATTGGACTGAATGTTTCTTCATAGTCAATGCCATATGTTTGTGCATACCTCTTGACTACTAATCTTACCTTGTATCTGTTCACAGAACCATCTGCATTGTGCTTCACCTTATAAACCCACTTATAGCCAATTGCATTTTTACCTTTCGGCAAAGGTACCAATTCCCATGTAGCATTTGCTTCCAAGGCATCCATTTCTTCATCCATGGCTTTCTCCCATTTTTCTTTTCCCATGGCTTGCTCAAAAGAAGTGGGTTCTGGTTCCTGTATCACTTTGACCATATATGCATAGTGAATGGCTATAAATCCATCATATTTCAGCCTATCCACAGGATACCTAGCTCTCGTAGACATGCGCAAAGTAGGTTCACTCCCAGGTGCTCTCAAAACATCCCTGGTCTTCCTTACTCTAGGTGTAACAATAGAAGGAATACCCAACTCATCATCAATGCTCTGTTCTGAGCCACTGGATTCACCATCCACATAAGAGTGACCTGCATTCACATCAAACATGGGCTGATCAACCTTCTCTTTTCCTTTTCGTGATACCTGCATACCACTATCTGCATTGCTTTGAGAAGATTCTCCTAATCTCAATCTGCCTGTCCATGGCAAAGAATGTGAACCACTGCTAGAGGACTCTCCAGGTCCACTAATATTTTGTGACTGCTGCTGTGAATTCTGTGCAGCATTACCATTTTGTGCATCTACATCATCAATCACATTTACTGGTTTATACCAGCTACTCATCTCATCAAAAACAACATCTCTGCTCACTGTAAACTTACGAGTAGAAGGGTTATAGCATCTATACCCTTTTTGCTGCAGAGAGTAACCAATAAAGATGCACTTCTCAGCTTTTGGATCCAACTTGGATCTCAACTCATCTGGCACATGTACATAGGCAATGCAACCAAAAATTTTCAAATGAGAAATATCTGGTTTCCTACCAGTATACCTCTCCTCTGGAGTCATTCCATGTATTGCTGCAGTGGGAGTCCTGTTCATTATGTAGACTGCTGTAGCAACTGCTTCAGCCCAATAAAAATCTGGCAAGTCTTTTTCATTGAGCATGGCACAAGATACCTCTCCAATATGCCTCTTTTTCCTTTCTGCAATTCCATTTTGTTGTGGGGTATGACTGCATGAATATTGCTGCTTTATGTCATGCTCCTGCAGGAACCTTGCAAACTCATTTGAGAGGTACTCTCCCCCTCCATCTGACCTTAGGCATTTTATCTGCAGGCTTGTTTCTTTTTCAACCATAGCTTTAAGAGTTTTGAAATGCCCAAAAACTTCACTTTTCTTTTTCATAAAATACACCAAACTTTTCTGCTATAATCATCAATAAAAGTGACAAAATAATGACAGCCTCCAAGAGATGCAACTTTAGTAGTCCACACATCAGAGTGGATTAATTCCAATGGCTTCTCACTCTCTTGAACATGTCTAGGAAATGGTTTCCTTGCCTGTTTTCCAAACTGACAGGCTTCACATACCTTATGCATTTCTGCAACCTTGAATTTGGGCAATCCTGCAACAATATTTTGGGCCTGCATTGATTTAAGTCGTTGTACATTAACATGACCAATGCGTTTATGCCAGATATCAATATCTGCAACTACACCGGTCCCATGTGCAAACATTGCTGCACTCAATTCAGACATGTCTGCATCCAATGTAAACATTCTGCCCTTCTTCTTTCCTTTTGCTATCAAGCGACCTTTATTTTTCATATCCTCAACAAAGCATCCATGAGGATTAAATCTGACCTGCAAGCCCTGCTCAACCATTTGACCAACAGAAACCAGATTCTTGGTGATATTTGGGACATGAAATACATCGGACAGGTATTTCTTTTTTCCATCCTGCATAGACAAAGGAATTTTTCCAATCTGCACAATCGGATGTGCAGTATCATCAACAGTCTCCACAAATCCTGGTTTTTCCATTTTCCTTACATCCTCCATCCATTCTGCATGACCTGTCATGTGGTTTGATGCACCTGAGTCAACATACCATACATCGTTGCTTTCTTCTGCACTTGTCACAGAATTGTTCATGTGCTGCACCATAAACAAATGCTCATTTCTGTCATCACCCTATCTACTAGAAGATGCATAATTTCCTTGTTGCAGTTTTCCATTCATGATGTCATTCTGCTTTTTATAGCAGTCTTTAGCCATATGACCCATTTTACCACAGTAGTAGCATTCAACATTACTGTTTGCATTTTGACCTCTTTGCCATCCACCACGACCTCTTTGGCTCCCCCTGTCTCTAGAGTTACCACGTCCTCCTCCATAGGACTGGTTTTCTTGAGTTTGCTGCATATTCTGATTTCTACCACGGCCTCCAAATCGGCCTCCTCTACCTCTGCCTCTACCTCTTCCAGCATTTGAGTAGAAGACAGCTTCTTTTGAAGTTCCTCCTGAAGAAGATGCACCACCATTTCTCTGCTCCTCAGAAATTAGAAGAGCAATCAACTCCTCAAAATCAGGAAATCTTTCACGAACTGAAATGGATGTCCGAAACTGTGCATAATCCTGTCCTAGACCATTCAAGGTCACAGAAACTAAATCATCATCTTCCACTGGCGACCCAATGGAAGCAAGTGCATCTGCAATCTTCTTCACCTTCATGTGGTAGTCATTGATGCCCATATTTTCTCTTTGCACATTATGCAACTCTTGCTTGAGCTGCATTTTCTTGGCTTGCGTATTTGTGCTATACATTTTTGACAAAGTATCCCATGCCTCCTTTGGCGTACTTGCATCCTGAATATGCACAATCATAGAGTCTGAAATACTGATAGACAGCCAGTACATAACTTTCCTGGCTCTCTCATGCCATGCTTTGAATGCCTGCATTTGATGTTGATTGGGAACATCAGGAAGAACTGGTTCTTCTTCATTTCCTGCAACAAATTCCCAATATCCTTTTCCCATAAGGAAATTCGTCATTCTAAACTTCCATGCTTGGAAGTTGTTCTTGTCAAGCTTTTCAGTGACAATCTGTGAGAGAGAATCAGACGCCATTACAGAACACTGCAAAAAGTTATGTCACTGCAAAGAACACAGCTTCAGCCTCACAAGGGCTAATCTGCAAAACTGACGAAAGTGGTATTTGACCACACAGTCACTTCCTAGTGACGATTTTGCATCAACAGGCAACAAGGATGATTCTGTAACTCCCAATGTCTCTGCACACAAGCATACGATGCAATTTCTACAGTAACTTTTGACCAACCTGTAGAACAGTGGTCGCACAGCATAAAACTGGGCCTTTTCCTGAGTGCGTGCAGAAAACTTCCGCCTCCAAAACAGGCCCCGAAATGGCCTCAAATCAAAAAAACAGGGTCGCCAGAAGCTAAAGCCCTCTCCCGTAGCATATACTGCCCTCTTGCTTCACCGCGAAGGGCGTCTCAACCTGAGACAATGCACTCTTGCAATTTCCGGCTGTGCTACCTGCAGAGATCTGCTCCCAAAATAGAAAATGAAAGCAACACTGCTCCTCTTACCAGAACACCGCGAGCTTGGCTTGCTTTCCTGAGCTCCTTACCACGAACAAGGCTCTAATACCATGTCAAGATTGTGGGAGAGAAGGAAGGAGTCTCACTTGTAGCTTTCTTGCTTGCACAATGGGGGAAGACACACAAGGGTGGAGGCTGAAAACAGTTTTTCTCTTCTTAGTTGTGTAAGCCAAAAGAACTCTCATACAAAGAAATAGAAGAACCCTATATATGGGTCTCAAACCAAACTCAACTAACTAAGGTGGCATACTAACCAAGCCACGAACTAGAGTAGATAAGGATAGCTGTCATCTAGCTCTTATTCATGGGCAGTGTACCAACCGCATCTACAACTGACAAGTCGGTGACATAAATGCACAACGGTCACCCTGGCATATCACGAGTGGAGCTCGATATCTCAACAGCAAGTTCTTGGTGTTCCATGTCATGTTCATGACTACAATGCATGCTTTGAATTATCGTCAGAGCCTTGGCATGATGAATATTCTGGACCACATCTATAATCCTTCGCCCTTGTATGCGGAGTGGAGATGGATGGGAGACTCAGGAATACACTACATAGCAGCCCACCGACTCGCGTACCTTCAAACCAACTTGAAGAGAATCAAGTGGATGGAGGATTTAAAGATAATGAAGCTGTTCATCTTTGTCGAAGCTCGCATAAATGCAACTTTGCATGTTAGCGGTCGGCAAGTCAAGCAGAACAAGTATGTCTATGAAGAAATTCTAGGTGCATTGCACAAACCAAAGGCCATCACATGGTACACAAAAGTACCAAAGACAGTAATGAAAGTTGTTTTCAACCTGTCCTCTTTTGCAATTGCCATCTGGTTGTAACCCGCAAAGCAATCCATAAATGAATATATTTTCCTACCCGCTAATTGATCCAAAATCTGGTCAATAAATGGCAACAGGTAGTAATCCTTAACTGTCTGCTTATTCAGCTCTCTAAAATCTACACATAGTCAGCTCTGCTGACAGAATCAAAGTGTTAGGGTGCTATGAGAAGAACAGGTATCAAAGGAAGGGATACCCCAAGTTTCCTATGACTTACCATTTCCTAAAAATCCATGACCCCACTCCATATTATTATTCTGTCCCTGTAGCCGATTGTAACACAATCCTATTTTCCCCAAACTGATGTATCAATCAGCCTGTCCTACTTATCCAAAATAAATGTACTCAAGGGGTTATGCCTTCATGAATAAATAAGACTTTTTACAATTGTCTCTCTTGATCATAAATGTTAACTAAGGTGTTACGTGATTTAATCACTTAGCTAAAAAGCTGTGCTATTCATATTAACGTAATATGAGAACATATGATAAGATGTTAACATAAAGAATCTTATTGTCCGGGCGCAACCCCAAGTGCAGGTTCCAAATCCAACTCCTGCACTAAGTCCAGTTGTGGCTCAAGAGAAGAAATTCCTTCTCAAACAAATTAAGCCACCCGAGTTTGATGGCAAGGGAAGAACTGTTCAAGCTGATGCCGAGATTTGGATTGAGTCCATGGAGGACTACTTTGAGGCAGCAAGAATTGCGCCTGCTAACCAAGCCATGCTCGCCAAACTTAAGCTAACAGGTGAAGCGAGACTTTGGTGGAAACAGTGGTGCAGAGACCAAGCGATCTCGGAGGGGACAGTCACTTGGGATAAGCTTAAGGAAGTTGTGCAAGGGAGGTATCTGCCACCTGCCTATCGCACACAAAAGATGAATGAATTCTATGACTTGAAGCAGCTAGGATTATCCCTTAAAGCATATTATTCGAGGTTTGTTTAACTCCTAAAGTATGCACCCCCAATGCATATGACATAGCAGGTGTCAAAATTCTGTATTGGGTTGAATCCACCCATAAACACTCGATTGGAATCAATGCGCCCAACAGACCTACAGGACACACTCATTCGAGCTGCTCCAATAATATAGGAGGTGCAGACCAAACCAAGGAACAACAAGAGTTGGCCTTACAAAGATCAGAATAAGGGCATGTCTAAGGCTCAGACTAGGAGAGCACAAGGTCAGAATCAGGGCCAAAGAAAGAAATCTAGGGTCAATGCTGTCAACAACTTTGTTCCTACACAAAGCAGTGATCGCAACCCACGTTGCTTCCATTGCAATTAGCCCGAACACTTCAAGAGGGAGTGCCCCAAGCTTGGCGGGGGGCATCGCCAGGGGCAATTCCAAGGTCAAAATAGAGCTGCTCATGGCCAAGGAGCCACCGTTATGGCCAGAGGGAGGACCTCCAGTGTTTCCAACAAGGAGCTGGACAATGAAGAAGATCCATCCATGGATGCTAACATTGAGAGGGCGACAGTTCATGCCACTCTTCACAAGAAGGGTCCAAATCGCCAATTCTCGGTGATTCAAACTCCATCAGAATATCAAGGTAAAAGCTTCAAAACCTTGATTGATTGTGGCAGTACACATTCCTTCATCTCACCAATCTGCGCAAAGAAATTAGGGATAGCCACAATAGATGCACCTACTTTACTTGTGGAATTAGCAAATGGTCATGAGATCACTTGTATTAGGCAAACTGCTAAGGTGAAATTCCTACTAGGTGAGAAGCCAACTTTTGTGAGATTCAAGGTAATGAGCCTAGGTGTCCAGGAATGTTTACTCGGAATGGATTGGCTAATATCCAATGATGCCCACATCCACTATGGGAAGGGCCAAGTCTCCTTCCACAATTTTGAAGGGAACTAGTCACAACTCAAGGTGAGGTAGGTAAGCCAAAAATACAGTTTGCAAAAGCAACACGGATAATAAAAGGTGTTCAAAAGGGTCTACCTATCTATCTGATTAAACTGAATAAGCTAGATCAAAATCAAGAATCCGAAGAAGAACCTTCATGGTTAAAGGAATATGCAGACGTATTCCTTGAAGATTTGACGGAACTTCCTCCCCAAAGGGAAGTCGACCACGAAATCAAACTTGTGCCAGGAGCTGCACCAATCGCAAAGAGGCCATAGAAAATGTCCATCCCAAAAGCTATCGAACTGAAAGAGCAACTCAAGCAAGTGTTAGATCAAGGCTACATCCGTCCCAGCAGTTCTCCATGGGGAGCTCCAGTGTTGTTCCAAAAGAAGAAAGATGGAACACTTCGCCTATGCATTGACTACAGAGGGTTGAATCAAACAACCATCAAAAATAAATACCCCATTCCAAGAATAGATGAATTACTTGACCGTCTTCAAGGGGCAAAGATCTTCTCAAAGATAGATCTGAGATCTGGATATTATCAGATGAGGATCAAAGAAGAAGATATTCCGAATACTGCATTCAATACAAGGTATGGACACTTCGAATTCCTAGTGATGTCATTTGCGCTGACGAATGCTCATGCTACCTTCAACATGTTAATGCAGGATATCTTTAGGCCCTATCTTGATGACTTCGTACTCATCTTTTTTGACGATACCTTAGTCTACTCGAAACAAGGAAAGGATCATGAACCCCAGCTTTGCATTGTTTTAGAAACAATGAGAGCACACAAGCTTTATGCCAAGAAGAAGAAGTGCGCATTTTTTAAGTGACAGATTGAATATATGGGATTCATTATATCAGCAAAAGAAATTTTAGTAGAGAGGCATTCTGGAATGGCCAACACCAACTTCAGATTGAATATATGGGATCATTGTATCAGCAGAAGAAATTTCAATAGAGAGACATTCTGGAATGGCCAACACCAACTTCTGTCAAAGAAATATGTAGTTTTCTTGGGTTGACACAGTGGTACAGAATTTTTATCAAAGATTGTGCTTTGATTGTTTGCAGCACCTCTGACTGATCTACTAAAGAAGCAAGTAGCAATTGTATGGTCACTTGCTGAACAGACCAGCTTTGACAAACTAAAGCAAAGCTTAGTATCAGCACCCATCCTGAAACTTCCTGATCTTAGTAAGGAGTTCGAAGTGGTAACTGATGCTAGCGCACTTGCTTTAGGATGTGTACTTATGCAAGAAGCTCATCCCATAGCATATTCTTCAAGAAAATTGAAGAGCCATGAAAGGAATTATGCTACCCACGACGTGGAGATGTTGGCTGTCATCCATGCTCTCAAATTTTGGAGACATTACTTGCTAGGTAACAAATTTTCCTTAGTAACGGACCACAAGAGTCTTAAATGGATTTTCACTCAGAATGAGCTCAATATGAGGCAACGTCGATTGATCAAAGTGCTGGAAGAATATGATTTTGAAATCAAATATAGGCCTGGAAAAGAGAATGTAGTTGCCGATGCACTCCGTCGCAAGGCATTTCTAAATTCTCTTATTTTGCAAGATCCATCAACAACAAGGCCTCTAGCCACAAAGGTATCAATGCCATACAACCCAATTCTTTAGCTAGCAAAATAAGGGGCATATCATGACTTTGTTTATCAAAAAATGCTAAGTGAGATCCCCATCAAGGATCAAGACCCAAAGCTAAAGACGAAGTATCAAGAATTCTCCATCAATAGTGGACTTGTCTACTTTTGGACAAGATTATGTATCCCTGCAAGCCAAACTCTCAAGCAGAAGATACTTTGGGAAGCCCATGACTCCCCTTCCTCAGGACATCTTGGTTATGCCAAGACCCTTAACACGGTCAGGAAGAGCTATTTATGGAAAAGGCTCAAGGGAGACGTACTCAAATATGTCACGGAATGTTTGTCTTGTCAACACATTAAGGCAAAGCATGTTAAAATGCCTGGGAAATTGCAACCACTTTACATTCCACAAATGAAATGGGAGTTCATTAGTATGGACTTTATTGTTGGCTTACCCCAAGTTCAGGGAGGATATAGCTCTATTATGGTTGTAGTAGATATGCTCACCAAAGTTGCACATCTCATCCCTGTCAAGACGAACTATAAAGCCTCAGACATCGCAAGATTATTCATCAAGGAAATATTCAAACTTCATGGGTTACCCAGAAGAATCATTAGTGATCGTGACACTCTTTTCACATCACACTTCTAGAGGGCTATCTTTGAGGCTATTGGAACTCAACTCTGTTTTAGTACAGCTTGCCATCCCCAAACTGATGGACAAACAGAACGAGTCAATCAAGTCATTGAAGATATACTTAGGGCATACTACTGTCGCGAACCCAAAAAGTGGATTTAATACTTACCCCTAGTTGAGTTTGCATGCAATGCTTCTTACCAACAGAGTATTCAGATGACCCCTTTCCAAGCATTGTATGGGCATGATTGTCATACCCCTTTGAACTTCTCGGATCCAACTTTGAGGGTAGAAGCTTCAAGACAAATGCTGGAAGACATGGATGATCAAACAAAATCAATAAGACAAGACACTCAACCTGCCAAGGATAGACAAAAGGCCTATGCTGACTCAAAACGACAAGACAGATCCTTCGTCGAAGGTGATATGGTCTTCATATGTGCCCTAAAAAGATTTCACTATCCTTGGGAGAGTATAAGAAGCTAAGTTCGAGGTATTGTGGACCTTATAAGATCATCAAGTGCTAGGGCCTAATGCTTACAGACTATAGCTGCCCGCAACTCTAAGGATTCATAATGTATTCCACGTTAGCCTATTGAAAAAGTATCTACCTAATCGGAATCATGTACTTGATGATCAGCAAATTGTAATGCCTAGCCAAGGAGTGTTCAAAGTTGAGAGAGAGAGAGACACGGAAACTCCATTGTCATGAACCTTCAGGTTCCATAGCTTTCTTCCATTATACTTTTTTAACTGAGTAACACACACTACAAAGATAAAGTGACCTAGTGTAAGTGTAGACTAGACAGACTAACTCTAGTCAGGTCACTAGCTGACTACTAACCCGACTTATTTAATGTAGTCACATGTAGACAGCTGCACACTCTAGCTGTCATAGATGTCGGTCATAGATAAAGACACACTAACGTTGAGCTTGATTTCTAACACTCCCCCTCAAGCTCAAAACAAAACTCAAATCATCTGCATCACTCCAAGTAGTTGTCTAAAGTGAATGAACTTATCTTTACCAAGTGATTTGGTAAAGATGTCTGCTACCTGGTCTTCAGTCTTCACATACTCCAAGTCAATAAGATCTGCTAAAACCATTTCCCTGATGAAATGGTAGTGAACCTCAATGTGTTTTGATCTTGCATGATAAACAGGATTGCTTGCTAACATGACACTGCTCAAATTGTCACAGTTTAGCTTAACTTTGCTGTCCAAGTATACTCCCAAGTCATTCAGCAACTTCTGTAACCACTTAGCTTCACAAGCTACCAAGGCCGCACCACGATACTCTGCTTCCGTACTGGACAATGCAGCTATAGGTTGTTTCTTACTCTGCCAACTGATCATGCTACTACCCAATCCAAATGCATAGCCGCTGGTTGACCTCCTGTCATACGTGCAACCAGCCCAGTCAGCATCAGTGTACCCCATCAAGTCAAGGGGTTTCTCATATGCATAAAACAGCCCATGATCTGTGGTACTCTTTACATATCTCAGAATTCTCCTGACTGCATCCAAGTGTGGTTTGCGACGCTTCTGCATGAAAACTGACTGATCAACCCCATTCTCAATCTCTGTCCCAACATCAATCTGCAGCTTGACATTCTGCTCTAAAGGCATATCCATAGGCTTGCAATCAGCCATACCATATTTCTGTAACATGTCATGAGCATACTGCTTCTGTAGAAGCCATATGCCTTGAGGTGTAGAGACAACCTCAATCCCCAAAAAATATTCTAGCTCTCCAAGGTCCTTGACCTTAAACTCAGCCTGTAAACATGTCTTTATTTCAGCAATCTCATTTTCATCATCTCCTGTAATGATTAAGTCATCAATATAGACAACTAGGAAAACATGGCCACTATCTGTCTTCTTCACAAACAGACTATGATCAGCATCTCCCAATCGAAAACCATGTTGCTGCAAATAACTGCTGATGCGAGCATTCCATGCTCTGGGTGCCTGTTTCAGCCCATATAATGCCTTTTTCAGCCGCCATACATGTGCTGGAAATTCTGGATGCACATAGCCTTCAGGCTGTTCCATGTAAACCACTTCCTGTAATTCTCTATTGAGAAAGGCATTCTTTACGTCCATCTGCCATAGTTTCCAGCTCGCCTCTGCTGCCAAAGTGATCATAGTTCTAACTGTAGCCATCTTTGCTACAGGGCTGAAAGTCTCCTCATAATCAAGACCATACTGTTGAGCATACCCTTTTGCAACCAGCCTGGCCTTGTACCTTTCCAATGATCCATCTTATTTACATTTCACCTTATACACCCACTTGCATCCAATAGGTGTTTTGCCCTCAAGCAACTGTACCAAATCCCATGTACCATTTTCAGCCAAAGCTGAATATTCCTCATCCATAGCAGCATGCCAATTCTCATCTGCAACTGCCTCATCAAACTTACTTGGTTCTCTAAAACATGTTACTTTTGTCATATAAGCATAATGACGGGCTGAATATCCAGTGTAAGTATACATGTCAACAGGTTGTTTGACCCTCTCTCATCTCCTGAGCTGTGGCTCACTGTGAGCTTTCCTCTCATGAGGCGGCACATAACGGCTCTGCCTAGCACCTGGCGTCATAACAGACGAAATCCCCAATTCATTGTCTAAGCTGTCACTGCTAGATGAATCATAACTTGCAGTGAGTGGACCTATTACATCTTCAAAAACCTTTTCTTTTCCCTTATCTGTTCTCCCCCTCACTGACATATCCATGTCAGTGGATGCAATAGTGCGACTTCGCAATCGTCCTGTCCAAGGACTCACTATAGATGATGCATCACCTGTCTGACCACTCATGGAAGTACTCTCTGTAGGAGTATTTTCAGCATGACTCATACTGGGTGAGCCATCACTAGGCATTGCAACAGGATTCCCATACTCCCTCTGTGTCCTTCAAGGCCTCCTGGATGATGGCCATTAGGATTCCACCAAACCTGATGGTGTCTCCAACAATGGCACCCTGATTGTGTTCATAAGGGCATTGTACCTCTTACTGGGAAAGAGGGCATGGACCATCTTTGCCTGCAGATCTCAGGATTTGGGATGTTCGCTAAGCTTATCCCATCCACTGTGCATAGGACAGCCTTGTTCATCTCTAGCATGCTATACACGTCCCTCTTTGGGCGTCGCTCTATCCTGCTAGTCAAACCTAGGGCCTTCTCCACCACTACAAGGTTCAATTCCACCTCTATTTGGTGGGCTTATTCCCCATTCCTGATTGTCACCATCCCACAATTCCTTTCGGCATCAAAGCTCCTCAAAAATTCTGTGCACTTTTCGTAGTTGATCGCCTGCCCTAACCTTCTCCACATACTTCTGTAGGCTGCACCGGTCCACGAGTTGTTTTATGGGTTGCTCTTCCATGATGGCATCTTCTAGGTTCATGGCATGCTTGAATGTGAACTGACTGTAGCCCCTCATTTCTACCGTCAAGCCATACTTAGCTTGCTCTTCCTCCATGAACAAAAGCTTGCTACCTTTATCTTGCCCTGCCATTTTAGGTTCTTGTCAAATATCATGGTTCACCATTAGCATTCTTAAGACATTTTATTGCTGGAATATAAACAGGAGTTGATCATGCCTTTATGGAAACAAGAACATGCTTTAAGCATAAAAAGAGAATTTTCCTTCAAGTAGTTCTATTCAATTCCAAAATTTTATGACACTTTTCCTTGATTTCACCTTACTTCACCTTACCCCCTCCCCCCTTGGGAATGAGAAGAATCATTCCTAGGATTAGACATTTGAGCACATTATGGTGCTATCTACTTTGGCATAAGCCAATCATAGAAATTAGGGTTGTATTCCAAGTGGGCATGACGATCGAGATTACGCGGACTAATGCATACTTGGGTAATGTAAGTTAGGACATCGGTTAGAAAATCACCCGAGTTGATGAGGCTAGCCACATGTAGCTCCTCTTCCGTAAGGATGCGATCAATGTAAGGATGGACCTGGTCGTCTAGGTGTTTGTTTTAGGTGATGGCCAAGACCCTAAAAGAGGTTGGTGCTACGTAAGTCAAGTCATACTCAGTTGTTTTGATGGCACGTCACTGCTTAGCATTAGTCATTATTTGGCAACCTCGGTTCTCCCATTGGAGAGGTAGGTTACACCATTTTTGTAAGAATGATGAGTTAGAGTTAGCGAGGTGAGTGAGTTCCTCAAGCTCAACAAGTGATGCGAGCCTTTGGGGCTTGCGGTATGATGTTATTAGTCGTCTGATGAACCTGTGCTCTTTTGAAATTTCACCATTATCGATCAACTCCTTTGAGACCTTGGGGGATGTTACGGTCATGAACTCATATTCGTCCCAAGTGCAAGAGAAGGAACGAACCTCAGTGATGGCAAGGGGTTCATCAAGAAATCCGAGGTCAAGTCTTTCATAGCTCCTAGTAAATGTGGTAAAGGTGTTATCCAAGAGCTTGATGCAAGTTACCAAGTCATCTCGCGTATTCTTAGCAAGGTTCTTGGCGATTGATAGACATGAACGTCACTCGTAGACCTGTTGCTGGTTGGGGTGGAATTGAGCTAGACACTAATGGTTTGAGGGGCAGCGAACTTGACAGTGGTGCGTCTAAGGGTAGCTCCGTAGTATGATCCATGTGTCCAGCACTTTGGGGTACTGAGGGTGACTCTAGTGGCACAGATGGTGCATTGCCCTCTTCTTGCATAGCCACCACTGGGGTGCCAAGCTCTCCGCGCTTAGATGATTTCGGGGTATCACACGGCTGTTTGGGTTGATAGATTGGTTGGGTTGTTTTGACTACAATCCTCGCGGGTTCTATAGACTTTGTCGCTTGGGTTTTCTAGGTATTCACTACCTTAGCAGGAGTGTGGCTTCCTAGAGATGGAGTGGCAAGTGATGGTCGTGGTTGGACTATGCTTCTAGGATCTCTCTTCTTAGGCACCCATTTCCAGGTGCTTCCTTCGTAGTATCCTTGTGCTTGTAATAGATCTTTGGGGATCCATTGCGGCTTGATTGTGCACCTATGTCGATAGCATCGGATCGATCGCTTAGGTTTTGAATGACAGTTATTAGCCTTGCGAGGATGTGTTTGCTAACTACGAGTAGGTCATTTTTGGTGCGTTGGCACCCATTTAAGCATGGGTTTTGTGGCTTTGGGGATGGCCTTAGTTGGAGGTGGTTTTCTAGTCTGGATGGGTTGTGATGACTCACGACCCCCCTCCCTAGGCTTGGTCCTTAGGTAGCTCTATCGATGTCATGGCAAGCTTGGGTGGAGCCTCATTGCCCTTGCTGAAAGTTGTCACAATTCGAATGTTTCCAATGGCAAGGTGAATACACTGCAGATCGTAATCGACGTTGCATTGTTCTTGCTTCTTGAAAGTGCATCCTAACAACAATTCTTGACCTACATCCTTTGTATTTGGCAATACATAGAAGATGACTGATAGGCTCTCAGAGTCAATAGAGACTGCGATCTTGCACTTCCTTATGAGTGCATATGACTTGCCCCCGAATGGGCTAAGTTTAGCATTGGTGGGTTGTAACTATGGCTCACCAATGAGGGTCCAATGAGCATAAGTCAAGACATTGAAGTTAGCTCCCTTGTCAATCAAGGCATCAAATGCATGCAAGCACCAGGCAGTGGCTGTGATATGCTTATGCTACTACCTCCTCATCCTCGTCCTCTAATTTAGTAATGGTGGCTACGCATTGATAAGGGCTTCCAGCATAGGGAGCAGGCATTGATAAGGGCTTCCGGCATCAGGGGGCTTGTCAAGAATCACGTGGTGAAGGGACTTGCTCAAGATGCTGCGCCGAACACACACAGAATGCACAAGGAGAAGCTCCCTCAAGAGATAAGAAGAGAGATGGAGGCCAAAACGTTTTCTTGCTGGTTTCTTCTTCTTCTTCCACACACTTTACAATGTACAAAAAGTATAGATAAGATACAACATAAAGAAAAGTGGCCTACTAAGTCAAACAATGCATAACCGACTATACTAGTCGACTGCCGCTATAACTATGCTAGCTGTAAATAGGTGTAACAACCTGAATATAATAAGTAATGAGTCAGTGGCCATGTGAGGGTCATAATGACCACTGATGTGCTAAGTGTAGATGTGTGGACCCATCTAACCAGGCGGTCCATCATCAATGTCCGCATGTGTTGAGCTTGTCATCTCAACACTCCCCCTCAAGCTCAACTGCATCTCTGCAACTCCAAGTAAGCTTCGAAACTTTTGAAGCTTCTCTATAACCAATGCCTTCGTGAATATGTCAGCTATCTGATCCTGTGTGCTGACATACACCAAGTCAATCTCACCTGCTAGTACCTTCTCTCTCACAAAGTGGTAGTGTACCTCAAAATGTTTTGTCCTGGCATGGAACGCAGGGTTCCTCGCCAACTATATACTGCTCATGTTGTCATAATAAATGACAATTGGACCTTCCACCTGCACATCCAAATCAGCCATTAACTTTTGTAGCCATACTACCTCACATGTTGCAATAGTAGCACCTCTATATTCAGCCTCTGTACTCGACAAAGCAACTGTAGATTGCTTTTTGCTGCTCCAAGCAACTGTTGCACTACTAAGAGAGAACATGTATCCGCTGGAAGATCTTCTATCAAACATACTACCAGCCTAATCTGCATCTATGTATCCAAACACCTGTACATCTGTACATGCCTCATAGAAAAGTCCATAATGTAATGTGAACTTCACATATCTCAATATGCGACTGACTGCATCCAAATGTGGCTTTCTAGGTACTTGCATAAACTGACTCACAAGATCAACAGCGTAGCTCAAGTCTAGCCTTATAATGGTCATGTAGATCAAACTCCCCACTATCCTCCCGAACATAGTAGGGTCTTCTATCTCATCCCCAACATTAGCACTCAACTTTACATTCTGCTCCAACGGGACTGAAAGTGGTTTGCATGCTGTCATACCATACTTGGACAACATATCCAAGCCATACTGTCTTTGGGACAGCCATATACCATCATCACATCTAATCACCTCAATGCCAAGGAAAAACCTTAGCTCACCTAAATCCTTCATCTCAAACTTCTTCTTCAAAAAATCCTTGACTTTAGCAATCCCACTATCACTATCACCTGTAATAATCAAGTCATCCACATAGATGACTATGATGACCAAACCTGCATCTCCCTTTCTCACATAAAGTGAGTGATCAGCATCAGAAACATAAAAACCAATATTGACAAGATACTCTTTGATCTTGTCAGACCATGCTCTAGGTGCTTGCTTGAGCCCATATAGCGCCTTCTTCAACCTGCACACATACGTGGGATGCTCTAAATCTTCATAACCTGTTGGCTGATCCATATACACTTCTTCCTGCAAATCACCATTCAAGAAGGCATTCTTCACATCCATTTGCTGCAACCTCCAACCTTTGGCTGCTGTCAAAGCAATCACACATCTGATAGTTGCCATCCTAGCAACTGGACTGAAGGTTTCATCATAATCTATGCCATGTGTCTGGGCATAGCCTTTTGCAACCAGCCTAGCTTTGTACCTACTAATAGTATCATCTGCATTGTGCTTAATCTTATAAACCCACTTATATCCAATAGCTTTCTTTCCCTTCGGCAATGATACTAGATCCCAAGTCTTATTGGCCTTTAATGCAACCATCTCCTCATCCATTGCTGCATCCCAATGAGCATGACCAATAGCCTCCTCAAAACATGTGGGCTCAACATCCTCAACTAGTTTCACCATATAAGCATAATGGTGAGCTGCATAACCTTCAAAACCAAATCTTTTAACAGGGTATCTGACCCTGCTAGATCTGCATACCACCGGATCACTCAATGGAGCCTTTACACTATTATGAGCTCTCTGTACACCTGGTGTCTTCACAGAAGGAATACCAAGATCATCATCTAAGCTCTCTGAGCCACTAGAGTCTCCATCAAGAACTACATCAATGCCATCTGACACTTTATTCTTTCCTTTGTCTTTACCTGTAGTGCTACTAGATGCACCTGAAGATGTAGAGGTACTCCTTAGTCTCCCAGACCAAGGACTACCAGATGATGTCTCTGGTCCACTAAGAGTCCGTGATTCTTGCTTTTTAGACTACACATGAGTGTCATGATCATCATCATCATCCAATGCATCACCACTAGATGCATACCAAACTGCTCATTTCATCAAAGATGACATCCCTGCTCACTCTGAACTTACATGTGACAGGGTTATAACAGCGATACCCTTTCTGCTCTAAAGAGTATCCAATAAAGACACACTTTTTAGCCTTTGGATCCAATTTCTTTCGCAACTCATCTAGCACATGAACATACACAATGCAGCCAAACACTTTTAAGTGTGATACATCAAGCTTCTTGCCAGTAAAACATTCTTCAGGAGTCATACCATGAACTACAGCTGTGGGAGTTCTGTTCATAATATAAACAGCAGTATGAACAGCCTCAGACCAGAAATGCTTAGGCATATTCTTTTCAGCCACAAGGCACGTGCAACTTCTGCAATATGCCTATTTTTCCTTTCTGCAACCCCATTTTGCTGTAGGGTATACCTGCATGTGAAATGTCTCTTTATCCCATGAGACCTCAGAAAATCACTGAACTCATTCGAGAGGTACTCTCCCCCTCCATCTGACCTCAAGCACTTTACTTTCGAGCATGTTTCTCTTTCAACTGTAGCCTTGAAAGTTTTAAAGTGCTCAAACGCTTCACTCTTTTCCTTCATAAAATATACCCACAGCTTCCTAGAACAATCATCAATGAATGTGACAAAGTATGAACTGCCTCCAAGAGATACATTTTGTGTAGGCCCCCAAATGTTTGTATGCACAACATCAAGGATATTTTTGCTTACATCTCTGTCATGTGAAAAGGGTTGTCTTGCTTGCTTACCAAACTGACATGCTTCGCATACCTTATGAAATTCTACAACTCTAAATGTAGGCAAACCTATAACCGACCCTTTGGACTGCATTAATTTCAGCCTTTGTACATTTGCATGTCCAATGCGTTTGTTCCAAATTTCAATATTTGCAACAACACCTTTTCCTTTAGCATACATAGCAGCATTCATAGTAGGAATTCCAGCATCCAGAGTAAACATACGTCCAACTCTACTTCCCTTTGCTACCAACTTGCACTTGTCATTGAAGTCTTCTACAAAGCAGCCCTTTGCATTAAATCTAACTTGCAGCCCTTGCTCTACCATTTGACCGACTGACACCAAGTTCTTTGTAATAGATGGCACATGTAATACATTTGAAGGACTCTTTGTCTTACCATCATGCAAGGACAAGGGAACTTTTCCAATGTGTGAAATTGGGTGGCATAAATCATCACCCGTCTGCACATAACCTGCATTTTGCAAATCCTGCATCTCTCCAAACCATTTTGCATGGCTGGTCATATGATTGGATGCACCTGAATCAACATACCAAACATCATCATGTGTTCCCTTTCCTGTAACAGTATTTAGCGTATGCTGCATAACAAACAGACGTTCATTTTTGTCTTCATTCTGTCGTGAAGACGATGCATAGTTTCCTTGCTGCAACTTACCACTCCGAATATCATCTTTCTTAGCATAACATTGGGCTGCAATATGACATGTTTTGCCATAGTAGTGACACACAATACAAGAGTTGTTAGAACCTCTGTTCTGCCATCCACCTCTTCCTCTAAAGCTCCCCCTGCCTCTAAAGTTACCACGACCTCCTGAAACTTGCATATCGCCAAATTGCTGATTCAATCTGTTTTGCTGGTTGTCACTACGACGTCCTGTACCACGGCCTCTTGAAGAGAACCTGCCATGTCCCCTTCCTGAACTGGAGTAGAAAGCTTGGACCTGTTCACCACTTCTTTCAGATGTCTCACTCTGCATGTTGATCTCTTCAGTGATCATAAGGGAGACCAACTCATCGAAATCTGGAAATGGCTTTCTGACATATACAGAAGTTACAAAATACTTCCAAGCCTTTTCATTGTTAAGCCCACCCAAGGTAGACGACACCAAATCAGCCTCTCTCAGTGGCGCAGCTCTGATACCATGTTAAGAATCACGTGGTGGAGGGACTTGCTCAAGATGATGCGCCAAACACACACAGAATGCACAAGGAGAAGCTCACTCAAGAGACAAGAAGAGAGATGGAGGCCAAAACGTTTTCTTACTGGTTTCTTCTTCTTCTTCCACATACTTTACAATGTACACAAAGTATAGATAAGATACAATATAAAGAAAAGTGGCCTACTAAGTCAAACAATGCATAACCGACTATATTAGTTGACTGGCGCTATAACTATGCCAGCTGTAAATAGATGTAATAACCTGAATATAATAAGTAATGAGTCAGTGGCCATGTGAGGGTCATAATGATCACCAGCGTGCTAAGTGTAGACATGTGGACCCATCTAACCAGGTGGTCCATCATCAATGTCCGCATGTGTTGAGCTTGTCATCTCAACAGGGCTCACACAATGGATGTGTGTGTTGATGCTATTACCTCCTCGTCCTCGTCCTCTAATTCGACAGGCATTGATAAGGGCTTTCGGCATAGGGGGCTCACACAGTAGATGTGTGGGAGGGTAGTACTTCTTCATGCAACTGCCATTGAAGAAGCCTATGCCCTCACCTTCAAGGGTTTCAAGTTCTACACTGCCCATCCTACTAATGGTGCACACTCGGAAAGGTCCCAATCCTCAAAATTTCATTTTCTGCTTGTGGCCCTTTACTGAGTAGAGCAAAACAAGGTCTCCTTGCTCAAAGTCATGTTGTTTGATATGTTTGTTGTCAAACCACATCTTTCGCCATGCTTTCTCACAAATTCAAGTGTGGGTGGCTAGGAGCCGAGTGTCGTTCCAATTCCATGAGCCGATCGGTCCAAGCTTCCTTCCCTTCCTGTCTCTCTTGCAGTGCTAATCTCAAGCTAGAGACAAAGAATTCCCCTGATGGTCTCATCTTGATAGGTGTGTCCATCCTAAGCAAGGGCGTTGCCGATGATTGGAGTATCCCTATGTGTTCATAGTCCATTGCTCCCACGTGCTCCAACTAGGAGTGATCGCACTCCATCCGCATGACTCCTCTCTCAATCTTGTAAGCACTCCCTTTCTGAGGCTTGGAGTCCACTCTTATCTGCTCTATCACCCTTCCTTCAGTGTTGTACTCTACGGTGTCTATCTCTTCTTTGCTTTCCTCACTAATAAGGAGACAGTCCTCGTACTCATCATCGAAAATTCCACCTTCTGCTCATCATCTCCTAGACTCTCATCTCTAGCTTCTCCCTTGTTGGTCACTAAGGCCCAATTATACATTAAGTGCAGGTCATGCACCTTAGTCCAGTTCCACTTAGGTTCGTCTAGGACGTCTATGAGGGGCTTGAGAGATTAGCAATGGGGTTGCTGGCCAATCTGCCTATTACATATTCTAGGATCTTGCAAAGTTCCAACCTATTACTAGGGATATAGAAAGAGAGGCCTTGGTTGGCTATTTGAGCTCCTGGCCATCATGTAGGGTGGCACTATGGACTCCTTCTTCGACAGCTTGCGGTTTTTGTAGCGTGTTTGCACATCTCCTCTTCATCTAAGAATGGGAGATCAATGGTCGCTAGGACGTGCATCCAATCTTGCTCATCCTCAGGGCAAGGAATGTACTTGGTTAATGGCGCGTATGATTTCTTTACTAGCACATCACCCTTGAGCATGACAGAGATGGCATCTAGGTCGACATGGGTCATCTTCCAAGTGTCCATTACGACCCTTACTGCTTTCGTTCGGTTTCCTAGGAAGATTAGACCGTTGCCCCAATTTTCAATCACTCGAGATTTCCTAGCAGAATGTCGTAATCCACCCCCCTCATGACGATGAAGTTCACACAAAATTGGACACCCGCAATCTTCACTAGCCAATTTTTAAGACTCCAAATGGCCTTACTTTCATTCCGTTATCTAAAGTGACAGTGAACCTAGTGGTTTTGATAGGCGGGTTTCCCCAAGCTTGGAGCACATTATGGCTCAACACACTCACTCATCCCCTAGTATCTATGATTCCCTTCCGTGTTATGTCTCCTAGGGCTAGGATAGGAAAAATTGTGTGCGGCTCAGTGCCTTCCCAAAAGGCATTAATGTGTAGTGACTTCGGCACTAAGTGCAAGATCAAGCTAGTATCTACATGACTGCATCATGATCCTTCAAAAGTCAGCAATAGTAGCATGCTCCATCGGTTCTTTTTCCTAGTGTTTCAACTCCTGCCATAGTGTGGGGTGTTGTCTGAGCAGGTCTCCTAAACTCAGGGTCACTGGGGTGGTCACTAATGTCATGAGGAGATTGCTAGTTGTTTGGCTCTCTCCTAGGTTTGTGCTTCTTGGCCATTGGTCTTGACTGACCTTGACTGGCCCGTGGCATCTAAACTTGACCTACGTGGCACCACCTATGGCATGGGTGTGTCTCTCAACTTTGGTCGTGCATATGAGATTGGTGTGCTCATGCTAGAGAGATCCTCGATCTCGTCCTCCAGGATAGGTTCAGTGTCCTTGAGGTGCTCCTGGGCTTCCTTTACCCATTCTTTTACTTTGGCTATTCCTTTGAGTTGGCATCTAGGATGAGAATACTTCCCAACCTTGGCACTTCCTTTCTCTGCCATCTTTGGAGCAATAGTTTCTGCCTTTGCATCTGTGACCTTCTTGCCAGTCACTAGCATTGTCACACCCTCAGTCTTAAGAGTGACCTTTGTGTCTGTCTTTTTCTTCCTTCTCCATCAGCTCTTCTTTCCTATTGAGGCTACATCTAAATTGTTGGGACCTGGCAGTGATATGCCTACCTGCTTTGTATATGCTCTGGTCATGACATGCAGAGGGATGGGTGTATCCTAGCTGTTGAATGTCTCAACCACCCCGAACAACCCAAAGGGTACTAATGGCATGATTGCCAAGCTAGGGGATGGCTTCCGTCCAGGGTAATCGGCAAAGAGATGAGTGATGCCGCACTCGACATATCTGAGGTCATCTTTTTCCTTATTCGCTTGTTCTCTCTCTAGACAATGCGATGAGATATGGCCTGGGTGACCACAAGTCCAACACGAGATTGGATCTTAGGTTAGGGCCCCGTGAATCCTCTTCCCTTACCTCCACCTAACACCATCACCGGTACTAGTTGATAGTCCATCGGGATTGGATTTCCCTTTTCATCGTATAAGATGTAACGGTTTATGTAGGCTTCATCTTCATTAGGCTCCTCCATGTAATGGACTAGAGCATCACTCGGTGAATGGGTCACGTAGTAGGGCCTTCGTGGCCTCAGTATACCCATAGGGTTGACCTCCATCATAGGGATGACAGGTTTTGCATCGTTTGGTGCTAGAAGTGCTAGCTAGGCTCCTCTTCCAAATAAATCTGGTGGCATGTTCCCCAAGCATAGCGGGTTGTACCACTAGACATAGGGGAATCTCCTAGGCAACCTATAGTGCATGGCATCGTGGCCAAATCTACCACAGTTTATGCAAGGCCTAGATCTAGGATCCTGGCACTCAATTGGGTGGTGGTTGCTGCCACAATGCACGCATTGAATGTGCAGTCGCGTTGGTTTCCTCACCAATTCCCACAGTCTTGCTAACTCCATTCTCACCTTGGCTAGCTCCTGGCCTTGATTTACACTCTTCCCCCCGTCCTATGTGCTAGGGGTTAATCCCTCGCTGGAGGTTGTGGTCCTCTCTGAGGTCCTCTGAGACTGGAGTTGTCATGGTTCGAACTTTGAGAGCTTCTCTCTCTCAGCTGGTCATCCACCCTAATTGCATCATCGAAGACCCTAGCTAACATATCTTGTTGCAAGCTAGAGTTACTTGCCAAAGCCTTGTACAACTCCTCGTAGCAAATTCCGTTCATGAACATGGTGGAGACCACTCTTTCATTTGGTCTCTCATTCATGGGGATTCGCTTGAAGAGGATGTGCACATGAGTAACATAGTTTCTTATGTCCTCCTTGTCCTTTTGGCTATCAAACTATGAGGTTATCAGAGTATCCTGCTTTCGAGAATCTCTTAATGAAGAGATATTTTAGTTGGGAAAAGTTTGCCCACTCTACCACGTCTGAGCTGGTGTACCGTATCCTACCCTTATCGCCTAAGCAGAGTCCAAAAGCTTGGGAGCATTGTGCAAGGTCCGTGAGACCATTGGCCTCGCAAACTTGCTCAAACTGCTCTACAAAACTGTATGGGTCGCTACTAGGCTTAGCTGCTTAGCTACTGCAGTGATTTTTTATTGGCTCTTTGCCCTTTGAGTAATTCCTAGGCCTAAGAGTAGCAAGGTCGCTAGTGTTATCACACTTTGTTCAGCAATCGTGTTGTCAATGAGACACTTGGGTCACAAGCTTGCTTAGCGTGAGGTCTGTCGAGCCTCATGCACATCTATGTCTTGTTGCAACTTCCTAGTTCTCTACTCACAATTGTAGGCAGCTATGCCCTACAGTGCTCTCCTAACCGCTTTCATCTCTTCCTCTAGCCTTGCCACTACCTCCTCTACTGGCCTATTGTGTACCACCGTCCTGGTTAGCATGTCATACTCGTTGGCCATGTCTTGGACCGCGACTGGGAATTCACCCAAGTCCAGCTGGTCATCTCCCTAGTCTATGTTTGCTACTGACATCATTCATGCTTCCCGTTCCACGAGGTTATCAATCAGTCCTAGCAACTCTGGTAGCGCTTTGCCCTCAATCTTACTGTCCTTTCAGCCCCACTGTCGTCTCCAAAGGTCCTATCACGGGGCTCCAGGGTACTCGACTATGTTATGAGGTCTCCTCCTATTGGTGGGTTCCTTCGGGTTATCAAGTCTAATTGTATTCCTTGTTGTCAAAGACAATTCTCAATTTATGTACACTTAGTGCTAGGTGCTCTATTGTGCATGGTGCAAAATCAGGCTTTTTTCATTTTCCAATGCACTTATGTGGAAGAAATCATTGTGTGGGGTGCACCTACAAAATGATTATGAAATTCTAGTTATCCCCCCTTCTTGTCTATGACATAATATGGCTCTAAGTGCGATCTCTGGTCGCTCCTAAGGATTGTCCGGGGTCTATGCTACTCCCTCT
The DNA here is from genome assembly GCF_053477565.2 of Lygodium microphyllum. Lineage (NCBI taxonomy): Eukaryota > Viridiplantae > Streptophyta > Polypodiopsida > Schizaeales > Lygodiaceae > Lygodium > Lygodium microphyllum. The sequence goes on from NC_141151.1 coordinate 101,267,779, forward strand.
ACACTCTATCAAGGCTAGATTACAATCTAGAGGCCAATATATATTGGGATACACATCTAGTCAGCTATGTGACTGCGGGCCCTTAGAGTTTACCTCTAGGCCGTATAGTCACAATTTCCTCTAGTTACTAGCTTTGCAAGCCAGGGTGGGTTTCTAGGGGTGTTTTGGTTTCAATCCTGGTTGGCTTTGAGCCGTGGAACTGGTCCTGGGTCTATGTTTTCTTATTTTGGTTTGTTGGTCCAATTCCCAGAATTAGACTATCCGATTTTGGGTGGTTCGACCGTGCGACTCTTAGAGTCGGATGGTCCGACTCTGACGAGTGGTCCAATTGGACAGCTTGGTCTGATTCTTAAGATGGTTCGATTATGGTCACTGTGCGTGTCCCTGACTAGAATGGGTGTCCGACTAGGAAGGTTTTCCAATTGAAGTGGGTGTTCGATTGGACATGGGGTTTTGGTCCGATTAGACCACGTGATCCGACTGATGGGTGGCCCGACTAGACAGGCGGGTGTTCGATCAAACCACGTGATCTAACTAATGGGTGGTCCGACTACTGGACAAGCGGGTGTTCGATCAGACCAAAGGGTATGGTCCGACTCTCACAGTTGGACGGTCTGACGGCCCGATTCTAGGAGTCGGACCAGGACATAGTGGTCCAACTACGAAGGGACAGGGTGCACACAACGCTTTTGGTTGATTTCTTCAAGCACATCTCATGGCCTCTTGTAGGGCTTTCTAGATAGCAACAATGACATACAAGGGAGGGTTTTGCATACCTAGATCATGGGAATAGCTCCAAAATTGAGTGCCCCAATCTCTTCTGCTTAGCAACTCTCTCTCTCTCTCTCTCTCTCTCTCTCTCTCTCTCTCTCTCTCTCTCTCTCTCTCTCTCTCTCTCTCTCTCTCTCTCTCTCTCTCTCTCTCTCTCTCTCTCTCAAGCTCTCCTTAATCTCTCAAATGAAAAATGAGGTCTCCCTTGCCACTCCTTGCCTCTTATTGACTTGCCTAGGTCTGCATTCACCTTAATCTTGCTCCTCTTACCAGCATTTAACCCAAGATTTCATTTTTTGCCCTTCTTTTCCATGTTTCAGCCTATTGTACAACAACAAAAACCCTACTGTGTGCTCACACTGTTTTGATTATATCCTACCTAATGCAAGCAAAAATCATAAGATAATGTTCGTGCTTTTTTAGCCTACTCATCTACAAATCAAAACCCAAAAATACTTATCTATTTTTGACGATTAACGCCCCTAAATCTCCTATCTACCTCAAGCACCGGTTCAGGGAAAACCCTACTTCAATGCTCGATTCGAACTGTGCTACACTCAAGGCTTGAATCCATTGGTCCTGGCAACCGAACCAAAATGTAGAGGCAATGAGCACAAGCTCAACCGCCAAGACCCACGGACCACTTATTGTTCAAGTGAGCACTAATGGCTGCCCCTCACATAGCCGATACGCCATACCTCTCTACGAGTGTAGTGAGCTTACCTTGATGCTCAATTGAGTTGCTTCCTCTCTCAAGCACTCCGATAGCTCCATGATTCTTGATGCAAGCTCAAGCATACTCAAACCTCCACCTCCAAGCTCCATCCTCCATAGCCATGCACGAGGCGAGAGAAGACCCACTTTGCCACACGCCAAAGAATGAGCTCTCTTTCACTTTTTGAACTTTATATACAAAACCCTCGTTCCCTTGGGTGGTCATCCCCTTTTTACATGGCCGGCCATAGCCTAGCCCTTTTTTCCATTATTCTCCTATCTTCCTGGCTTCTTTCCTACCACCCATCTACCTTTACAATTTGCATGGATGAGAGCCCTGGGAGCCCGGCGCTCTTAAAATAAATCATGGTGTGCTGCCTTACACTCTTTTCCAAAAGTATTGGCTTGCGCTTTTTCTTGATGTGTCTTCGTCTTCCATTCCACTCTTGCCTTGGCCTTGTCTTCTGCTTTAGATTTTCTGGATTTTCTACTTTTCCACCTTGTTTGTCTGAGGGTTAACAGGTTCCCAAAGCGATAAGGGCTTTGTATATAAACTCAAAAAGTGAATGAGAAGCTCATTCTTTGGTGTGTGGCAAAGTGGACTCCTCTTCTTCTCTCCTTCTTGCTTGCTTGTGTATGCTTGAGAGAGGGAGTGTGAGAGTGTGAGTGAGTGAGTGTGGGAGGGTGAGGGATCAAGGAGAAGAAGCCCTTCATTATCTCCTCTCTTATTCTCTTCTTTTCTCTTCTCTTCTCTTGTCTCGCACATGGCTATGGAGGATGGAGCTTAAAGGTGGAGGCTTGAGGTTGCTGGAGCTCATATCACAAATCGTCGAGCTACCGGTGTGCTTGAAGGAGGAGGGTACTCAATCGGGCATCGAGGTAAGCTCACTACACTTGTAGAGGGGGATAACACATCGGCTATGTGAGAGGTAGCCATTAGTGCTCTGCTTAAAACACTTGAAGAATACGTGATCCATGGGTCTTGGTGGTTGAGCGTGAGCTCCCAACATTTGTACATACCCGCGTTGTGTAGGATATCACTAGCAGTTATAGTTTATAGTGTATTAATGATAGCTCATACTTGGCTTTGATTTTGATTTCCTACTACTGTATTCTATTTTCAACATGCTATAATTACAGTCCTATGCACTATTTATGAGAGCAGTTACCTTGTCTTAACAGTTTCTTAACTATAGTTTGTGGACAGCTTATTATTTTGTCAGTATCTTTTGTTTTCGGCTTGATTCAGTAATGGTTTTGGAGCTGATTTGCAAGAAATTACAACAGCCTGTTTTGCCCTTTTGTGCACTTACTTGATCTCATTATGGCTAGTGATTCTCATGATAGTGCTATCTTCAATATTGAGAAACTGGATGGGACCAACTATAGCATTCGGAAGACCCAAATATGGTAGGTCATGTAGGTGGTGAGTGTGTGTATGCTTATGTCTATATATATACTCATGGAGGATGGGTGCACCTATGAACTTATGAGTGATAGTGTGAAGGGATCTAAGGTGACTACAAGTATAGGGGCTAAGGCCATGGATGTGATTAAAATTGGGTGCCTACGAGTGACTAAGGTTGTTTAGCCAAATAAATTGATCCCTAAGCATATGTGTATGGTCAAATGATTTAAGCCTAGTAATTGGGGCTAAATGGATCAATGTAGAGTCAAGCGGTGTTTAGGTGGTCAAGTCTACATAAATGGGGGTTGTCTCCACATTGACTCAAGGTTTTGTTTTAGAGTTGATCCTAGGGTTAAGATGAAGATTAAAGATTGAGAGCTTAATTTTGTGAAATCACTCTTGTCCTTCCAATTTTGCACATTTAGCAATGGAGCTCCCCCTCTCCCCTTAGCACCTTGAGTACCTTTACTTCTCTCTTTTACCATCTCTCCCCCATTGGCATACCTTCTTAGCAAGTAAGTGCCTTTCTTCTTTCCTCATTGCAATCAAGTGGATCTCTAGCTATGGTGGTGCTTTCTAAATTTGGTGAGGTGGGATTGCACTTACCAAAATGTGGTTGGGGTTTGAGAGTTGCCTACAGTGAGGGATGAGGATGCAAGATACATGTTGTTGCCTATTCAAGTGAGCTATTATTTTAGACACTATTGATGAGGGGGTTTGGACTTGTACTATGAATCCAAGGACAAAAATTGTAGATGGCAACCACATGGATTGAGAAGTCTACTTGCATATGCTCATACAAACTGACTGGTGAGTTGTGTAGATCGCCTTATGATAGGCCACATGGCACAGAAGTGGCTATCATGATGAGATGGTGATTGAATTACATGGTTAATAAATAGCCATGACTAGCCTACACTGTGGTCGATGGCCAATCACAACATACTTGTGTGTAGCAAGTCAGTAGGGGGCAATTAATTGCTTGTGATGGGGTACTTACTGTCACAAGCTAGCAAGGTGTGGTCAATTGCCTCATGTTATGAGCCGCTCATTGGGCACTTATGGTGGGATTGGCAAAGGCCCTTTAGTGATAGTACCTGGCAAGGTAGGGGCACAACTGACTAACATATTATAGCATGGTAGCAGCTAGACTTGGGACTACAAACTCCTTGTGTTCTACATGGCTTGTGGGGCCAAGTACGAATACTCATGGGTTGGCAGTTGGCATGTGGTCCACATGAATCATGGTGATGAATCATAGTCGACTAATGTGCAAACTTGCAAGGTCAAGCCTAGCAAGGATACATGGCATTGAGGTTCATGGTGATGATAAAAAGGTACTCATGGCATGGATGATCATGGCCTACTTCACATGTTGGTTTTTAGTTGGTTGTAAGCACAAGAAATTGCATGTGAGGGCTTAGTGAAGGCTATGTTTTTTCTTGTCACTTTGCATGAAAGTTAGTATACTTTCAAAGCTGCAATCCATAACTCTACACTTGTTGGTGGATTAACTAGTGGTAATGTGAAAAAACAAGAAAAATAATGAAGGTTTCAAGAAACTCTAGAGCACTTATAGTCAAAGGGAGGTCGAATGCAAGGGGATGATCCTATTGATAGGGGGAGATCAAGGAGTAAATCTTACATGAGGAAATACATGGAATGATATCACCACAATAAAAAGGGTCACATCAAGAAAGATTATTTTTAGGTGGAAAAGCTACAATAAAGGAAAGCAAATGAGCAATGATGATGGCAAGAAAGAAGAGAAACAATGGCAAAGTATAGATGTAAATATGTGTCAGGATTGGATTCTTAATTCAAGTGTGTAATTTCATGTTCCTCCTCATAGGGAGTGGTTTGCTACATATGATGCTAGAAGAAAGAGAGGTATCTAATTGGGAAATAACTTTGCTTGCAAGATTGTTGAAGTGAGAGACATGCAATTGTAAATGTCTAATGGTTCCTCTTTTGTAGTTAAGGATGTACATCATATACAAGACTTGAGGAAAAGTTTGATAAGTGCTAGATAGTTGGATGATTGTGGCTACTATGTGATATTTGGTAATCGTGTTTGGAAGATATGAAAAAGGTTCCTTCTAGCTAAAGGGTCAAATTTTGGCACCTTGTAATCTTTGTGTGTGTAGTGTAAAAGATCACATTATAGCTATCATGGAACAATGATCTTATTAGATATGCTTAATAACGTGCCTACATAAGGTACTACCAATGATCCATGGTGCTCAAAGTTGTAAGGCCCCATTATGAGGGAAAGCCATGTGAGCCTTTGGATCTTGACTTGTATGTTAGATGAGGCCTATGTGATTGGATGGTAAAAAGGTAACCTTTGTGGGCCTATCCTTTGGGTTAGATAGAGTACTTAAGTTAGTAGCAACTCGAGGCATACTGCTTTGAGTTTCAGGGTGTGGGAGTTATTAGGGACCCCTATTTTGGGATTGGAGAGTCATAAAAGTGGCCCTTGGTTGGGGGATCTAGGGGAAATTCCTTGGTTGACTAGGAAAGCTCATAATATGGTAGATCATATGGGCCGACCTAAACCCTTTCCTAAGCTATAAATGGAAGACCCCTCCCAAGCCATCATCAATCTATCTTTCACCTAGTTAGAGTTCTTCTAGCTAGCCTTAAGCTCTTCCCCTATCATGTGTCTAGATTGGCATTTGAGCTTCACAATGGAAGTGCATGGGTGGACAAAGTGATCCTTGTATGAATTTTTTTGGAATTAAAGTAGTCTATATGGTTGTCATATTTTATGTGTACTCTACATTCCTTGCTTAGATTCTATTCAATGCACCGTGCAATTATATACGTGTGTCACTTTGTCTTTGGCATTTAGGTCATATGCCTATCACTAGAATGAAAGCTCATTCACATTTGTAGTATGTTCCATCTTTCAAATTATAAGATCTTGAAATATGTGAGCATTCTATATATGGCAAATACTCTAAAGTATGGCATAAAAGGGGTATTGGTACTAGAGGACTCAAATGTTTGGAATTGGTAAATAGTGATGCATGTGGACCGTCTATGGTTTCTTTGAGTGGAGCATCTTACTTTGTTACTTTCATTGATGATGCCACTAGGAAAGTATAGGCATTTCCTATTTGGAAGAAGAGTGATATCTTTGATGCATTTCAAAATTTTGTGGCCTATGTAGAAAATCAATCAAGAAAAAGCTAAAATGCTTGAAGCACTAGTACTGGTGGAGAGTATACCTCTTATGCATTTCATGATATGTGTGGCATCAAAAGAGAATTAATTTATTTAGAAAATCAATAAGAAAGAAGCTAACATGCTTGAGGGCTAATAATGGTGGAGATTACACCTCTTTAGAAAATCAATCAAGAAAGAAGCTAAAATTCTTGAGAACTAAAAATGGTGGAGAGTACACGTGTTATGCATTTCATAATATATGTAACATCAAAAGAGCATTAGCTACTCGAGAAAACTTGGCTAAATATGAATAGTACCATCCAAGAAAGGGTTCATAGTATGCTATCTAAGGGTTTTAGGGCTAAAGCTATTAAGATAATTATTCACTTGATTAATTGGCCTAGCACATTGTTGGATGAAAAGATTCTAGAAAAGGTGTGGTTTGGCAAGACACACTCTTATGATCACATGTGGGTGTTTGGCTATGAGGGTTACATGCATATCTCTAGGGACAAGTGGAACAAGCTTTATCATAAGTCTAAGAAGTGTACCTTTCTTGGATATGGAGATTCAAGTGAGATGGGTTACTATCTATGGGATCTTGAAGTTAAGAAGATAGTGTGCAACCATGACATTAATGAGGACAAGATGCATAAACAACACATGATGACAATTGAGATACATAGGGTATTATTCTAGGAGGATAGATAAACACTTTAAGTAGTATGTATGAACATTTCAACATGATACAAGGCTTGGAAAGCTAGAATGTTGAGGTAGGAGTGCCACAAGTAGGTGGGCAATCTCATCTTAGGCAAGATAGATAGTTGTGACATCCAATGGCTTATGTTGAGCCAACAATCTGTGAGAGTCTCCAGACCACTAGAGAGTTATGTGTCACCTCTTGACTGTGTTATGGTTATAGATTGCAAAGAGCCTTCATGTCATGTTGATGTTATGGCTAGATATGATAGTCATAAGTGGAAGAAGGCTATGCTGTCAAAGATTAACTCTTTAGCGAGAATGCTACTTGGTGGGAGTTGGTTCCTTTGCCCAAGGGCAAGCAACCTTACTACAAAAATGGGTTTACAAGTCAAAAATGAATCCATCTAATACATTGCATAAGTACAAGGAAAGATTGATAGCCAAGGGCTTCAAGTAAGAGAAGGGTACATCCTTTGATACAATCTTCTCACTTTAGTCAAGATGACTGATGGTCATTAAAATAACTTTCCATGGGTATTTGCATGAGGATATTTATATGTAATAACTAGAGGGCTTTATTATGGAATGTAAGGAACATTTGGTATGCAAGCTCTACAAGAGCTTGTATGGATTGAAACAAGCTCCCAAGAAGTGATAGGGTACACTAGTAATGAGATCAATGATTGCTTATACACATAGAATAGACGACTATGGATGGTAGCCTTATGATCTTGATTCTTTATGCGGATGACCTACTCATTGCTGGAAAATTACTCATAGATGTGGATGCATTAGAGAAAAGGTTGCATGAAACCTTTGACATGAAGGATTTGGGGAAGGAACCTTGGTCACATTCTTAACATGTGGATTATTTGGGATACATAAAAGAAGATTATCTGCTTCTCTCAAAAGGAGTATGTTAGAAGAGTACTTGAGTGTTTCAATATGCAAAAGGGAAAGGCTATCAATGCTTCATTGCCTCCATTTCATGTATGCTATGATTGGCATACATCCAGACATTGCCTATGTAATGGGAGTGGTTAACATGCTTATGGCAAACCCTAGCAAGAAGGATTGAGAAGCGACAAACAATATCATGAGATACTTGAATGATATTATAGCTCTGTGTATATAGTTTGGAAGGAAGGATGCATCTATCCATGGGTAGGTTAATTTTGCAAGAAATATGGACTTTAGAAAGTCTACAACAGGTTTTCTCTTCACATTCATAAGAGATATAGTCTCATGGTTTTCTTCTTGTAGCCATGTATAGTTTTATCTAGCATTGAGGCTAAGTATATTGTAGCCCTTGATGCATTCAAGGAAGCTATATGGCTTACTTATCTAGTGGGAAATTTGGGTATTATAGGAGAGGTACCCATTTTTCATTGTGATAGAGTGCCGCCTAGTTGCCATGGAATCTTTTCTTTCATGCAAAGATAAAGCATATTGGGGTGAAGTATCATTTGATCAAGGAGATGCTTGAGGACGAGAGTAGATAGAGCTTGTCAAAATTTATATAGATGATGATCCTATATATCTTCTCACAAAGAGTTTACCTTCTAAGCACTTTACAAATTATAGATTGCTAATGTGCAGTGGATAGTAGCTCCACTTGCTTTACTTCCTCAAACCCATGTTGGCCTTTAAGTGGCTGGTTGTTGGGGTAAAGGGCAATGGCCAAAGATTGGGTAGGCACCCCCTATACTAGTAACACTATACAATCATATATAAGTAAAGGTAATTAAGAATAAGGGTAACATTATTTTTGGTGGGCACAATGTTACTATTATTCTTTAGCATTTTCACTTATATATGACTATATAGGTATGTATTAGTACAAGAGATGCCCCTTTGGCATTTAGCCATTGGCCTTTACCCCAATATATTGGGCATATATCCGATTCTTTCAAGTGTGTTAAATTGCACCGTGTCTCAACTATCTCACCTAGTTGGCTCACATTTAAAAATCCAAGTTGTTGTGGTCACTTCTCACACTTCCAATGCAAGTGAGAAAATCAAAAGATTGAAGATGGCATAGTAGACTTGGCTTCTCACCATTGTGCATTATAGTCCAAATGACATCAGAGGTTTTTTGGTGGCCTTACAAGTCATGTGGTGCTCCTTGATCCAAAACTCCACTTCTTCATGTCCAGTCCAATCTGCAATAGCTCCATCCAAGAGAGGAAATGTGGAGACTAAAAATAAGAAGAAATGTATGGAGAATAGCTTCTCCAATCGGTCCCTCACTCTCCCGCACACACTCTCACTCTTGCAACCTCTCAGTCTTACCCTCCAAGCTATGGAAGAATAAGGGAAAGAAGAGATAGAAAGTAAGAAGATAAGAAGACCTTCACTCTCCAAGTCCCTCACTTACAGCCCTAGTCACACTCTCACTCTCACTCTATCTCTCACTCTTAACAATGGTACACAAGAGAATGAGATAGAAGTAAGAAGAATGGTTGCATGCCAAAGTTGCACACACAAGCATAGAAACCCAACTCCCAAAACTCCTAACATAGGTTAAGAGTGGTTGAATAAATCATATGTACATTATCAAAACTGACTATGCAACCTCGTGCAAGTAAGATTTACATGCACATGTCCTAGCTCTTTTACAATTGTAAACCGATTCAACTCCCTAAAAGTGCCACCACCAATTTTTGAAAACATGCATGAAGCAAGAAAGTAGCCCCCCCAAGGCTCAAAACTTTTAAAAAGTAAATTTTAAACTCTGAGGGGACATATATGCCCCCTCTTGGAATTAAAGTATCTTCTTTATTTAAAATAATACACACACTCCCTCATGTGCTCATCTCTTACTCCATTCTCTCTATTAAATACACAAACTAGTCAAGTCTCTTTAGCTCTCCTATCTCACTCTCACTTTGCTCTCACTATATCTTCTCTCTCTCTACACACGCACACACACACGCACACACACACACACACACACACACACACTCTCTCTCTCTCTCTCTCTCTCTCTCTCTCTCTCTCTCTCTCTCTCTCTCTCTCTCTCTCTCTCTCTCTCTCTCTCTCTCTCTCTCTCTCTCTCTCTCTCTACCTACATGTACCTCCATGTATAGGTTCCAAGTGGGTGTTGCCCCCATCCTAAAGCAAAAAAGTTCAAGTGGGTGCCAGTGCCGCCCTTCTAGAGTCAAAATTTTTTATCTATTGTTACTAATTTACTCACTCACACACATTTTTTTGAAGCCAAGGCATTTCGTGTGAAGCTATTCCTTAGAAGCTAAGGTATCTCACTTATTTGATCCTCATGCCAATAGATTTTCGATTAGGAGGGATGTGATTTTTCATGAGATGGACATTGTGTAGATGACTATATCTACACTAATGGATCTTTTGCTTCTACACATACTACTATTCCATCGTGTAACCCAAATCTACTTCCATCTCCTAGCCTTCTTGTAAACACATCTACTCCTAGATTACCTCCTAGGGACAAGTTACCATGTTGGTGGGTACTGATAGAGTATGCAAGTTTCATTCTTCCTTTCATTGAATTCAATCCCAAATAATCCTAGACACTCTATTGGGTTCACAACTACTCCTTGTATTGTGTCTATCTTTATGATACATTACACAGTGCATTCTAAGCCAAGAAGTTGGTAGGAGGTTCTCAAGCATTCCAAATGGTATGCTACCATGGAAAATAAGCTTTCATGCATTGATGGAAATCGGAATGGATCATTTGAGTTGTAAGAAGATCATTCGTACAAAGTGAAATTTTTATGCTAAGCTCAAAGGTAATGGAACCTTAAATAAATATAAGTTGTTCATCATGGTGCAAGGGTTTCAAAAAACGTACAATATTGATTATGAGGAAATGTTTCCTCCACCACACACTTGACATCTCAATTGGTGTACTAACATGGAAAAGGATCTCGAAAGCATTAGATTATAATGAGACTTGCATATTGGTGGATCATTTGATTCACAAGAAGGTCATTGGTACAAAGCGAATTTTTTGTACTAAGCTTTAACTTTTTGGAACTTGAATAAATACAAGGCATGCCTTGTAGTGTGAGGGTATCACCAATATAGGATATTGAGTATAATGAAACTTTTACTCACACTGTGCATTTTCCATCTCTTACTAGCTTTTGTTGTCCATCACAATTGGCCAATTTATCAAATGGATGTCAAGACTACCTTCTTGAGTGGCTATCTAGATGAGAAAGTCTATGTGTCTCAACCACAAGGTTTTTTTATTTTGAGCCATGAAGAGAAGGTCCTTCACTTGTAAGAAGCTCTTTATAGATCTTGGTCCACAGAATGGAAACTTTTCTCAAATCTCATGGCTTCCATTATTCCCCTTATGATCCCAATCCACACATACAATTATTTAGAGAGTGTGTGTAAGGAGCAAGCTTTGGAGTGAGATATTTTTGGCAACCTATTATCTATGCTTTCCATAGGTTGCACTTGTTCCACTATTACCACCATCAAGCCTATCCCTACCACTACCATTGCCATCATGTCCTCCTCCTTCCCCTACTCCTACCCTAAACCTCCTCTCTCTCTCTCTCTCTCTCTCTCCTCTCTCTCTCTCTCTCTCTCTCTCTCTCTCTCTCTCTCTCTCTCTCTCTCTCTCTCTCTCTCCACTTAAGACTTTTATGGTTGTCACTAGAGTGAACTTTGTTTCCAAGAGATACTATCTCCATAACTTCAAGGCATGAATAACTACAAGTAATTTTAGGTCACATGCATTATAGTTAGATTCATAAGGTTTCAAATTTTGTGAAGTATAAGCCACAAGTCTCCCCTCTTACACTAAGATTCCTTCGATGGCAAGTCCACTTGCATCAATAATTACTTCTAAATCTTGGACAACATCAAGGAGTTTTAGTATTGGAACTATGGTCACATATACCTTGAGTTTATCAAAGCTTTGTTGGTGCTCTATCGACCATATGATCAAGGTATGTTTCTTAAGAAGATTGATTATTTGGTGCTACTATGAGGATAGTCCTTGGTAAATATTCGATACCATTCCTTTAGTCCTAGCAATTAGTGGACCTCTATGATTGTCTTGGTGATTGGCTATTCTAGAATATCATTTACCTTTGTAGAGGCAACATTCGTGGAAACAATATACCCTTAGTATTCAATTTAGTCCATGTAGAATATGCACTTACTGTTCTTACCATAGAATTTATTTTGTCAAAGATTTTGGAGTACAATTTTTAGTCTAACCTTGTGATCTTTTTGGATTTGGAGTATGCCAACACATCATAAAATAATACTAGCACAAAGTCATCTAAAAAGGGATGAAAGATATCCCATATTAGTTGATTGAATGTTGTTGGGGGGTTAGTCAATCAAATGGCTTAACCAAGAACACATAGTGACTAGAGTGAGCATTAGAGACCATCTTTGTAGTATCTATCTCCTTGACCTAATTTGATAGTATCCAAATCCCACATCTATATTGGGGAAGACTTCAAACTTGTGTACTCTATTTAGGAGTTCATTGATTTTGGGACTAGGATACTTGTCTTTGATAGTTGCCTAGTTTAATCCTCTATAGTTAGTGCAAAATTTGAGGCAACCATTCCTCTTTTTCTAAAAAGGAGTAGGTGCTCCTCAGGGCAAATTACTAATGTGGATGAACTCCTATTCAATCTATTATGAATATTAGTCCATTTGATTAATTATTGATTTAAAGTGACTAGAGTTTTATATTTTACATGGATTTTATTTGTTATCGATTCATCGCACAATTGTAACTTGCTACACATGTGAATGTGTAGCATTGGTCGCATTGTGCAAGAGGGATGTCAAAAGGTTTAATTTGTTTCAAGATTTTGGTGGAAAAATATTTAGATTGGGAAATTGGGGAAGGTAATGGAATTTATGAAATGTTGGATGGAGCGTGAATAATTAGTCTTGGCACAATAATACATTTGTGTGCTTGAAGCACCAGACATTTTTTATTGTATGCTTCTAAGGTTGGGTGCTACATTATTTTTGGGCTCAAGGTATTGGATAGATTTTTATATATTGTCTAGATATTGGGGAGAGAGGAGTTGTCACAAAAAGAGAGCAAAGTAGGGATACAATATGCTATTTTGGGCACAAAAGCCATATAATCTATAACTATATACATTGGGAAGAGCCCTTCCAATGCAAAAGGGGATGATTGCACCCAATTTGTGTCATACTCTCCTTTGTACGTTTGTCTCTCTATTTTTTCTTATGTTCAATTTCAATTTATGTTGGCCTATGAATCTATGGTTCATGGTGGATTATTAATATCATAACCACTAGCTTTAAATATTCCTTAAGTTTCAATATATTAAGGTTTAGACATTTTAACATATTGGTTTTTCTCCAATAATTAATTTTATATCGTGATCAAGTTTGCAATTACGAGGTACGTTTGTCACCTCTTTTGGAAAACAAAATCAAGGCCATTGATTCACAAAAGGTGCTTTTCCTCCCCTAGGCTCTTCAACTTTGTTCAACCTAGTCAAGTAGGCTAGTTGTTGCCTTTCCTTGACCTTTTTTGGAGTTTGTCTGGTTTGGGCCCTTATCCTTCCAACATTTCCTTGTGCTCTTACAGTGTTGCCTCCTAGTAATCCCACAATCAATTGTAATCCCTATTTCCTTAAAAATACCAATTGTAATCCATGGAGGATCAACAAATTGTAATTAGGAATAGAATTTACCTATGTACTTTTGGTCACTTGTTGTTTGGTTGATCTTGTTCAAGATGATAAATTGCATCTTCATAGCCTTAGCAACCATCGGCACTAGTTACCCTTAAGCATTCTCTTGCTACTTTTTGTCTTCCTTTAATTTGTGCCCCTTGGCCTTGGTAAGGATTATCTTTGAGAGGTGTGCAGAATTGACCAACATACACATGGCATGAAAACTCAATTGCTACAAAATAAACACTAGATCCCCATATTCGAGAGCAACTAGGCTATGCTAAAGATCCATTGTACAATCTTAATCTTACAGTGTACTCCACGTAATCCCACAAGATTGTCAAATATATTTGGTAGACATATACATTTAGCCTAGGAACCAACCTAAAGATAAATGCATTTCATGTGGCTTAAACAAGCTACATCTTGAGCATTGCTTAGATGCACTTATTCAGGTTGAATTACTATGTTTCATAAACCCAAAAAAAAAAGAGCTACCCTAAACTTCAAGATATGTGATGTATTTTTTGTATCACAAGAAGTTTGAATAGACCAAACCTACCAAAGTGACATGAAGCATTCCTCATTTTTGTTAATAAAATCCCATTTCTTTATATTTCAAAAATGGTGTAAGTCACAAGAGTGTGTGGTTCTCACCAACTCAAAATAGATGTATGCAAAGAGGACTAAAGCACAAGAGGCATAACTTGTACTTGAGACTTATGGATCAAAAGTAGATATTTTCTTTTACATTAAAATTGAAAGTGTCTTGAGGCCAAGTTACATAGGATAAGTTGAAAAGAAAATCCAATGTAGTAGGTTGGTTACATGTCATGCTTGGATATCTTATTATAAGACCAATCGATTTCATAATTGAACTTCAAATAACTCAATTGAAATTCATGATGGGAATGTCTAAACTCTCAAAAGTAGACATGATTTGATTTGAAGAAGTTCCCAAGCATCGTGTTGTATCAACGTAAGAAGCTTTATCCTTGATATAGAGTTACAAGAAACACACATTTAGATCATTGCTTTTGCAAATTTGACCAATACATGAACACTTTCCTTCTATCATCTCTTTGATAACTAGCATTTAATTATAGTTAATGAGTGTACTTGAGAAACATACTTGTTTAGTCATCTAAATGAACAAGTGCACTCAAATGCCTTTTTGAAATGCAATTGGTGACAACCACATGAGATGAATTCTTTAACAATGATTGATTCAATCTACGTAGAGGCAATGTGCATCACAGCTATGCATAAGGAATGTTTCTTTTGTGATGTTTATTGAGGGTCATTGATTGGGCCCAAAGATTGTTCTTTCCAATCCATGAAAGACATCTTGGAAAAATCACATGCAAATGATTAAATTTTTGAGACAAAAAATGTGACAAAAAAGCCATAGAGATTGATTGATGATACGGTCTTAATGGTGGGTCCACAATCACATTATCATAAGTGAATAAAGTATAGTCGCTAAGAGCTAATGGATCCTCAAGCATCAATTCTAGACTCACCTCCTATTCCAAAGCATTGAATATAGGGTACATTATTCTCTATTTGGCTTGGCCCTCCCTTCCGATTGGGAAATATCTATTTCTTAGCTATTCTTTAACTTATATGCATAAGAAAACTACAATATGTAGGCTATCCACTCATTAAATGAATGCAACACCCTTCAAGTTGTACCATTTCCCATAAGGGTGCCATAAATATGAAGCTAAATAGATCATCACATGAAGATTTCCTTGTATTTACCCTTCTGAAATTTGAACATTATTGTAGTATACTCAAAATTATCTTTTCGTGAAATTCTAGGCTACCCTAGTGGCTCAAAAAACCAATATGTTTTTGCATTTTTACTAGTTGAAATGTTAAAACCTTAGTTTTAGTTTTTTTTAAAACCCACAAATAAGGGTGCAAGTTTGCAATCAATTTAGCCATACAATTGACATTTTATACCAAAAGTTTAATCAAAATATGCTAGTTTGGAACCTTGCCTTATTGTTATGCCATGTGTAGCTCAAGTTAAGGATCATTGAAGTACCAAAAATCAACATGTGTATATGTGATGTGAACTTTGGTGCTGTGATTGCCTCATAGAACTATAGGGAGTAAGCTTGTGTAAATACTTGTGTTGTGGCAACAATAGAGCAGCTACACTGACATTCTCTCTCCTCCATTATGATTGCGTGGTCCTCTTCTTGTTGGAAAGTCTCATGCATGGACACAAGGAAGGCTAGTGTATGTAGTAGCCAATGCACGTTTGTGGCGTAAGTCCATTTTGTGTGAGGATGGGTCGGTGTTCATGAAAACCAATTTTCGATGGCAGATAAAAAAAGCTTTAACTCAAAATTTTGGAGGGATCTTCGAATCAAAGTCCATGTATTTGCCATTTTTACAACTAAAATTCCTGCAAAGTTCAAAGTTTTAAACCTAATTCTTCAAAATTCATATGTTTTTTTTTGAAAATTTTGCAATTCATTTTATATTAAACCTTGATTTCATGAACATTGTATGGGATTTGTTTTTATAGCTAATGCAATGCCATTTCCAATAGTTATTAGAAACTACCACAAAGTCCCATATGGGTAGAGTTTGAAATCTACTAATTTGTCTTTTGGAATCAAACTTGGCTTTTGATGTGATACATGCCTTAACAACCACTTTGGTTGGGGAAAAACGTTTGTTGTGAGCAATGGGGCATCCGAGTAGATGTGTTAATAAAAGCACACTTTAGTATTTACCAAATTTTTGATGCAATTTTGTCCTTGCTATATTGTTAGCACTCCAGTAGAACTTGCTTGGCCTTTTCAAAGTGACCTTAGATCATGAGTCAATGCTTTAAAACATGTAGCAAACACCCCATATTAGGTGTGCAAGAAAGATCACCTTTTGGGGAAGAAGAAGATCATGTGATAGAGCCAAATCTTTGGTAAGCTTAGTGTGCTCTTATTGGTTGGCTACTTAATAAGGTGAAATAGTATTGGAGAGGAAATGATTATCATTTTTTTGGGGGGGGGGGGGGGGGGGGGAGGGGTGCCTTGATCTCCCTCTAGGGAGGGGCCTTTTTTTAGGGGGTTTTAGATTATAACAGACGAATGGGCAAAATAAATGGTGGATGAGGGTAGAGTATGACATGTTTAAATATCACTGCAATCTCACATATCCATTATAAGATGAGCATGTCTGGCTTGGAGAGGTTGGGCAATGTCATAAGGGATATATGTACATCAGAACATTTGAACTGCTACCTCAGCATAAACTATTCCTCATTTGCATGGTGGATTGCTTCATCAATCACATGCAGATGAGGTGCTAAGTGTCTGTTTATGTATTTTACACTGAGACATGGGGTGCTATGGTGGTTGTCAATCGGGTTTGAAGTGGCCCTTAGGCTTGTCATGTACATCTATCCCACCTAGGGAAGGGTATTGTGAAATTGTGAGAGATGTGGCTATGGGATGGGTATTATTGTGAAATTATGTAATTCACACATAGACATGGGGTGCTATGATGGCTGTGGCCTTAGGCTACTTTGTCACCTATGTCTATCCCACCTAGGGATGGGTACTCTGAAATTGTGGATGATGGTGCACTTGTGGGGATGGGGAGAGGGAATGGTGGCAATGTGGCATCATGGGGGCATGGAAGGAAAGGTTTGAAAGGTCTGGGGCGCGGGTAAGGATGTCGGCAGGATTCACACCAGAGCGGCAGGTACGCGAGTTTAACCAGGGTTAGGTGGTTCGGGTTTGTCCCCGGGTTAAGAGGGGACGCTTTTGGTCAAAGGCACACGCCAGGCACAGTTGGTCTGCATCAGATCCCTCTCTCTCTCTCTCGTTCATACATGGATCCTCCTCTCTCTCTCTCTCCCCCTCTTCTCTCTCTCTGCGCGCCTGCAAATATATGTGCTCTCTCTCTCTCTGCGCGCCTGCAAATATATGTGCCCCAGCCACGCGCATGTGCGCTTGCCCCTCTCTCTCGCTCTCTTCTCTCTCTCACGTTCAGCAGTCCTGCATCATCCCAGCAACATCACCATCATCATCATCACCATCATCACCATCATCATCGACTACAACCCCAAGCATCACCACCGCCACCAACAACGACCCCGACAGCGACCCTCCCGAGAGTACAGACACCATCATCACGCCCTGACGCTGCCCCATAACCAGAGGCTCACACCCCCTCCTCTGCTCCTCTCACACGCACAGAGAGACAGAGGCACAGAGTGGTGCTCTCGATTAAGAGGTGAGCAATCCTATGCCCTTTCCTCAGTTTCCTTTCAAACTGTGTGTCGTAACTGAGAAGGGCCCCCGGGGGTTGGGCTGGGGGGAGTTTGTGGGGGCAAGGAGCTTGCTCAGCTCAGAGCCAATTCTATGTCTGCCTTCTCTGTTTTGCTTCTAAGATCTAGCACTGTATAGTAAGTTTTAGCTCCCTTTTTTTTCTCCATATAGTATCACAGTTGCTGCTGCCCTACAGAGGACATGTCTTGTACAAGAAAATAAGTTTAAGTCATGCCCGATTGGCAGAGCTTTACCTCCTTTTTGTTTTCCTGTAGTCTCACAGTTGATACTGTTTTAGAGAGATCATGTCTTGTACAAGAAAATGAGTTTAGGTCGTGCCAGATTAGCAAAGCATCACCTCCTTTTTTGGTTTTAGTCTCATCGCTGCTACTGTTCTAGAGAGGACATGTTTTGTATAAGAAAATAAGTTTGATTAGATTAGTACAGGTCCATGAATGGAATCAACCCTTGCGGTTGATCTGGGATTAGCTAAGCTTTATATCGATTTTTTGTTTTCCTGTAATCTTATAGTTGCTACTGTTCTAAAGAGGACGAGGACATGTTTTGCGTAAGGAAGTGAGTTTAAGCCATTCCTGACTAGATTAGTACAGCGCTAAGAATGGAATTTAACCTTGCGGTTGAGCTGGTAGGAACCAAACTCTCATAGATCTGGGGTCTTTTGTTCTTTGCTCTGCTCTTAGATTTGGTGAAGGTCCCTGAAGGTCGCCCTCAGTAACAACTCTTCTTTCACTGTTAGCACAGCTGCTGTATGTATAACTTTTTTCCCTTTCCCGGCTGCTTCTGCAGCATGACATCTATCTTGATGGTTACAAAGTCCTACCACAGGTCAAACCTAGCAATGAAGAGCTTATGGTTTTGGTATTATATTTGTTCTGCTTTTTACGAGGATCCTAAGTCCTTTCTTTTGGATGCCTCCAAGTCTGATTAGGGGACAGGCATGGAGACAGCCTGGGAAGACCGCAACCGATCTCAGCTTGTCGATGATCACTTATTGTCATCTTATTTCAGTACTCTCATGTGCCTGTCCTGTAAAATTAAGATCTCAGTTGCTATGCCCTCTTTCAATTAAAAAAAATCTAATTGGCAGTTTCTAACAACTGGTAGCATCTTTATCGTGATAGCTTGAGTTTAAAGACTTTTATGCAGGCTAAGCACTCATTACATGGTCTTTCCTCAGTACGTAAGGTTGAACTGCCTTGAACTTTTATGCTACTTCAAGTTTCTGCCTTTTGGTGATCCCGTAAAAAATGTGTTGGAGTAGGCTAATTGTTTTACTCTTCATAGTGAAGCCATACTTTATGTGGTTTAGCAGTTAAGGTAGGCCTATACATCTTGGATCTTATAACATGCTTATCAGCACTAGTTTGGCATCCTGGCAGAAACCAATGGCTGATACAGAGGAGACCAGGCAAGATGTGTCTGAGTCTGTGGAGGATGACAAAGCAGCTACAGAAGGGCCTGCTGAACAATCGATGCCCTCTCAAGAGGAACAGGTATTGTTTTCGGTTTGGGGTTTTTTACATATTTTCTGGTGGCTACATAGTTCTTGTGCGAGTTTTGAGCAGATGACTTCTGTTGGAGAGGTCTTTTCTTATTTTTGTTAAACTCGCTGTGTGCAGGAAGCTGCTTTGAAAAAGAAGTATGGTGGTATTATCCCCAAAAAGCCTCCTCTTATCTCAAAGGTGAGTATTAGTGGTAACCGGCCGCTGACTTTCACTTCCAATCTTTTATTGATATGTAAAGAGTCTAAAGACACTTCAGAGGATAGTTACCTTTGAACTTTAGCTTCCCAATGCTGCTATGAGTTCGTTATTCTCGTGCTACCTCCTGTACTCTCTGAAGCACACTGACCTACATGCTTGTGCTGAGTGATCTTTCCTGTCTTATGTTGTTGCTTCTTATAGTACTGTTAGAGAAAGGGGTGGGCATTGCTTTCTGACAACTGGACTTGGGGCCATGGCTTAGACAAGTAGACTTAGCAGCTGGTACTTCCACTAGTTGTGTTTGAGTGTGGAGACACTTGACAAGATTTAAAAGTATCGTAAGAAGATGCCTAAATATAAGGGTTTGGCTTGTCAGGTGCATTGATACCAATGCAATGGTAGTCGTTAAAGTTAGTGGAGTAAGATGATTTTTGGCAGGTCAGACTTTGTGCTTTTAAGTGGTTTTGAGTGGGTGCTAATGTAATGTCAAAGATCTTTTGAGTGCCTTATTGTCTGACATGACAGACAGCAGTGGCAAATCAGGATTGCTAGCTGCAATATTCTTTGTTGTTATGGCTTGTGGTAGTTGACCTTTGGTAACTAATTTGAATGTCACTCTAGGATACAGTGCTTGGGGGTCGGGGATGGCTAACTTCAATTTCTGGCTCTTGGAAATTCAGGATCACGAGAGGGCTTATTTTGACTCTGCAGACTGGGCCCTTGGGAAGGTAAGTTAAATTGCATCCGATGAATTTTTCAACTGGGAATAGAATTGCTAGTGAACACATCAAGTAAGGTTAGATAGACACCAAAATGCAAGTGTCTCACTTTAATCATATATAATGTGGTTTTTCTTACATTTTCAGCCAAAGAACATGATATTATGCAAAAAACACTGCAAGCAACATTTCCATGGATAGCCATTAAGAGAAATAAGAACTTTTCATTGATTTACAATCACTGTGCTTCCAATTTGACCTGTAGGCAAAGGACTCTGAGATCCTATTTTCTATTACATCCGAATGTTGTGTTGTGTCTTTGTTTTGGTGTCTCTCTCAATCCTTGCAGTTTTCAGCCCAAGCTTGTTTCGACCTTACCTTTATGTTTTCATTTTTGTGACCAACCATCTGGACCTTTGGTGGGCATGACTCTTCATTGCTATACTTCAAACAAAAGAACAAACATTGTGACATAGTTCAAATAACTTTTAATTGAAAAGAAGAACTAAGGGCTTCTAATTAGTTTTATTTTGACCATCAGGGAGCTCAACCTGGCCAGAAGCCAAAGACTCTTGTAGAGGCACTTCGCCCAAAGCTTCAGGTTAGTTGTCAGTGTCGGCTTTTTGAAAGATTGGGTGATTGGATTAATTCGTGGAATGTTTCAAGAAGTAAATTTCTAAAGATATCCTGCTAATTGGTATTCCTGCAGCCTACTCCTCATCAACCTCGGCCCTCAAGGCGAGCTTCATATGCTACAACCGAGAATGAAGGTGTTGTCATTAGCAGCGTGTAACTTTATGTTATTAGCTTGGATATGCTGCCTTTGATATGATAACTTTGATATGATAACTTACTCTAGCTTCTGTGATTGCTTTTGAACAGATGGAGCAGTGAATACTGAAGAAACTTCTTGAGTTAGGTTATGGATGTGCTGCACACCGGCACCTGTCCTCTTCTGTGACAAAGGAGTGCAGTGCTTTTTCTAGTTCTCGTGCAGAAAGCTGAATTTAGGGCTTTGTATGTCTTGATTGTGGTGAATGTTGAGCTGTAAATAGTATTCAGGCATCTGCTTTGAGTTAGGTCTTGGCCTTGTCAGGCTTTGAAACAATCTAACGAGATTTTAGGAGGGTGACCCTTTCCTGTAACCGAGGGAACTCAGAAGGGAAATTGAATGTTTAATAATTTGCCCTGCCATATTTCTGGTGTGCCAGGCTAGGATACATATGTTGTTTTAGAAAACTTGCCCGGGTATGAAAGGGGCTTCCATTACATCCGGTTTTTATAAATTCAGCATTGCTTGCTGAGATGGGCAGCAGCACTACACAGCAAACAACCTGCAGCCGATGGAGGTGAGAGTGTATTATCTGCTTTCCGTGATTGGTTGGTATTCCACAGAACAAACCACGATTCCTCACAGTAAATAGTAAATTGAAGGTCAATTATGAGGGCTTGCTTTCATGATGGTAGTATGTGGTGTCTTTGTCTAGTTCTAGCACAGGTCTGGGGGGAACTTCTGGTAGAGGGGTGAGTTATGTGACCAGCAACATCTTCAATGGATAAAAACTCATGGC
Source organism: Lygodium microphyllum (assembly GCF_053477565.2). Classification (NCBI taxonomy): domain Eukaryota; kingdom Viridiplantae; phylum Streptophyta; class Polypodiopsida; order Schizaeales; family Lygodiaceae; genus Lygodium; species Lygodium microphyllum. The sequence goes on from NC_141151.1 coordinate 101,289,528, forward strand.
TCAATTTATTCCAGTAGTTGAGCGCACACCTCAATTCATATGGTGAAAGAGAAAATTGCGAGGAGAAAGCTAGAAAATGTTAGACCTGGTTTGGATTTTGTCAAGGAGATCAAGCTGTTGAAGCCAAAGGATCGAGCCACACCCAAGAATAACCAATCTGTGTCCTTGTCAACTTGTGCCCAAGGGCTCAACTTGTGAGCATTAATCAAAACTTGTTTTAGGCAATTCAACCACTAAGAAACTTTAATATATATCTCAATTCCAATTAGATTTACCCAATCAACATAGAACTCTACATTGGATTATCAACCACTCACAAGCACTTTACATAGAATATAAGCTCATTTGATGCAAGTGAATATATAGATGTAAGTAGCATGATTATTATACAAAGATATAATCCATAATTTGGAGGGAATAGTGGAGTCAAGAATGAAGGCCTTCATGCTCATTCACACCTCTATTCTTCAAATTTAGAGTAGCACTTGCCATTCCCTTGCTATAAGCACAATATCTAATGTTGAAATACGAGCGTGAGAGCAAGAGTGTGTGCACAAGATGGTGAGAGAGAGCTCATGTACAAGATCTTGCTTAATGAGTTATCCATATGTACCAATCGGTACACTCTTCTCTAGATTGAGAGTGATCTCTAGGTTGTTTAAATAGACTTTGGATGGCTAGGGTTAGGATTGTTTTCTCCCCTTCAATTCATTCACAACTAGTTATCTTTATCTATCATTGCATACATGGGGTTCACATGCCTCTCTCTCAACATTCCCCCTCAATGTCAAGAGTGGCATTGGACTACAAGACATATTAATGTCTCAAACAAAATGTTATGTCTATAGTGTTTATAAGTAGAGGATTTATAGTTTGAAAAAAGATGATCATCAAATGTTTTGGAGAAAGTTAGCCTCCAATTTTTTTGGTACTTAAAGGGTGAAAGGATATTTTTTGATAATATGCCTTGTCTTTTTACATTTGATATGCTTCATTTTGTCAGGATATTTTTTCCATCAGTTATCAATAAGATGTTACTTCTTATCGCAAATGGAGCATTTGGTGGAGATAGTATGAACTAAGAGTTGCTCACGGGTTGTTAAAGTAGATTCCTAACTTCTTTTCTTCTCATCTAAACAAGATTGGATAGTGCTTTTTAAGATTGGATTAGGGATATTGGTAAGATTCGTTACAAGGGTTGGGATTGTCTTTTTTATAGCTTTCAAGAGAATTGTACTAGCATTTTCATCATGAATTGAAGCTTGAATTGAGGATAGCTGCTCCATGAGTCTCTTCATGTGAGAAATGAACTTACCTAGGTTTTCTCCTCGCTTATACTCTAGGCTAAAAATTTCAATCTGAAGGAAAACTTTAGAGTTTTGTTTTGTAGCACCATCAAGCTTTTCAAGCTCATTTCATTTTTTCTTTGGAAGTGGAGAGTTTGTCAATGTGATGGATTCGGTATTTATCTAAATGAAGCATAATTATGGCTTGGGCTCGTTTATCATGTTCTACATAAAGTGGGTTTGATGGATCAATAATCTTGGTTTCATTTGATGAAGGGTTAGTAGTCGTTTCATAATTTTTTACTTTATTGATGTGTGCCATGGATGAAAGTCTGTCATTAAATTTACGGATTTGAGGTCTAACACCGGCATAAGCCATTGTAATGATAGGAAGGTCTTACTGATTGCTCTAGGCAATGGTAGCGTCTAGTCCTTTACGCAATGGCCAATAAGTGCGGAAACAAAAAGAGAGAATTTATACATAGTAGGCTTAAATTTAATGTGTTACAAGATGAGATACAAGTGTTTATACTAGATTTAACAAATATCCAGCAAGCAAGTGATTAGAAAGTTAATCAATAGTGCTTAGAAATAATGATGTCAAGCTTAGTGAGATGCTTAAGTGAAGATGGGTTGAAAGTTAGCTTTTGGGTAAGCTCATTGATATCCCTTGAGTATTGGAGTTGCTCCCATACTTGGAACAAGCTTTAAAGAATATGATTCAGTGATTAGAATCATTGTTAGTGATTCTTAGAGTGAAAAAAATGAAACTAGGAGAGCTTGAAGTTGCTTGGCTATGGTTGTCAGAAAACCCACAATTAGGGTTTAGCTTTGTGTGAGCAACAAGGAAGGAACTTTGCCAAATCCTTTTAGAATAGGATAGCTCACTTATGGTAGATTGCGAAACATCATGCTGTTAGGCATGGTGTCTTTTTTGCGTCTGTTGCAATGTTGGCTTGATATGCCTTCAATGTCTAGGTTTGACTCGATATGTTGTTGTGTCTTTGAGTTGGGGAAGTTCTTAAAAGAAATCAAGAGTTGATATGGCCTCCTTTGCTCACACCAGTTTCTCCAATTGAGGTAGGTGTTGGTTGGCTATGGAGTGCACTTAGGTTCACTTGAGGTTTAGGGAACTTGAAGGGATTAGAGATGGCTTTGATACCATGTTGAAATATTAAAGTGAGAGCAAGAATGCATAAGAGGGGGAGAGAGAGCTGCACGTACAAGAAAAAAACTTGCTTAATGAGTTCACAAAGTACAATTGGTACACTCTAAATTGAGAATGACCTCTAGGTTGTTTAAATAGCCTCTGGATGGCTAGGGTTAGGGTTTCCCCTTGCCCTCCAATTCATTCACACCTAGCTATCCTTATCCACTGTTGCATACATGGGGTTCACATGCCTCTCTCAACACCTAAATGATGGCAACTATGAATTCCCTTCCCTTCTAATATGGTGCAATAATTTGGCTTCACACATATCCCAAGAAGTGTTGACATCGTGTAAGGCTTCCCTCGAGGCAACATAGTGCTTATGTCACTTGCAAAGTTTACACCATTGGCATGTTGGATTGTCACTTAGAAACATGCTTAAATTGGATGGCTTCAAAGGTTGCAATTATCTTCAAGATTCCATAGTGTGTCTTTTATAAAGGCCCTTGTTGACTTGCAATATGCTAAGCATTGTTTGATGACTATAGTGTATCTCCTTTAATGAAGTATTTTATTGGCACAAAGTTTAAACATTGTTTAAGTTGGAAATAGAGTGAATATATCTATCACCTTGTTAGTTTATACTATACCAATGTAATAAGCATAATTGAAAATCATAGCTCTAATTTAGCATTGCTTAATTAGGACTATGGATTGTAATCTTGCCATTCCTTTTACACCACCTTATGCTATTGTCAAAGTACATGTTATGTACATCTCCAAGGTTAGGTTGTTGAGTGCAAACTTGTCTTTATTACTAGTATTGGATATGAATGTTTTCAATCTCCAAGTGGCACTGGAACATTTGCAAGCTAGGCTCTCATTGAAGGATCAATTCAAAATTGAAAATCTAGCTCCTCCAAGTCCCATTCCAAGATCCTATCTCTTGGTTTGATGTATTGCATTATGCCTTGCAAGTGATATGAAGGGGGTTTAAAGTGGTCAAAATCATGAAGTTTTGAGGAATGGAAACTTTGCACTTTATATATGCTAGCATAAATATATACCCATTATCGGAGTATGCTTTCTACCCCTTCATTTTTCATTTTTCTTTTAGGGTAAATGGGTTTAAAGTACATGTTTTTCTTTTCTAAAAGTATTGCACCAAAGGATACTAAGCCAAAATTGATTGAAAACATAAAAATTAGCATCCTCACTTGGTGGTGGAATCATAGTAAAGTACATAAAGTTTCCTAGATCTTGTCAAAAACATCCTAGAAAAGATTGAGGACTCTACTATCCAACCATCATTTTGGATTTACACACACTTGTTTTGAGATATCATGTGTCTAATTGAGAGTAGCCTTAATTCTTTGACAGTCTTCCCTCATTTAGACTTGAAATGTGAATTCAAGTTTATGGCAATGTACCAACTTTTATCCATAGACACGTGTTGTCCCAATATAATGTACATCCAACTTTGAAATTTAGCATATGAATTGCACAAATCAAAGGCATCCTTTAGTATATGCAAGCATACTCATGGAATTATGCAATCTTGAATTGACCTTCCTTCGTTATAGAAATTTATAAGTTAACTAAGAAACCATCTATAATCAAGTGCCTTTTATGCCATGTGACTTGAATTATGATTTCATCTTGGAGTGGTAGAGGATATTGATTTATTTTGGTGGTTGTTTAGTGAATTGTAATGCACACACAACATTATCTTTTCATTCTTCTATCATCACAATTATAATTGATGAAGCCATTCAATGTTTAGATGTAAGGTAGATAAATCAAACTTACAATTTTTTTTTTTCCGCACATTAGGGCATCTTGTGTATGGCACCTAGTCTCATTAACTTCTAGTGTTGGGTTTTTAGCCCTCTTTGAGGTCAATATGGTGCTCAATCCTATTTGCACCCCTCAATTCACTATACTCTAGGGCAAGTAGTTTAGATACTTGGCCTAAATAGTTTCATACTCTTGCCTCTCTTCCATTAGGTCTTTGACTACTAACATGATTATCACATCAACTCTAAGTTAACATGATTTGCTTTCGATTGAGGTTCCATTAGGTATCCCCTAACATGCTTATGACATTAACATGAGTGAAAAAGGTTGGCTCCCCACTGCTTGAAGCTCCACTATCCCCCTAATTAGACCACAACTATCTTTTTCTTTAGTCACTAATTATGTTGCTTCAAAACTATCATATGAACTAGACTCAATATCCCTCTTTGGATCTATTTACATGGTACTCTAATTGCCTAGCCCTTTTATTGCATATAACAATCTTGGCTTTTGTAGACTCATACATTGTTGATAAACTAGTCTTTCACTCTTGAATTATGTGTTGTTCTTAGCTTAAGGATTCTCAAAGATTATGGGGTATCTTTGTTCATCACAAAAAAGTCCACTAAAACCTCAATCCCCATCACTATATATAGCTACATAGTATGACTTGTAACTTATCGGTACTCTTGATTTGAACTCTATCCACTAGTCCAAGTTTAAGTTCTTGCAATTCTTGAGTCAAATCAATGTTTTGGAAATAGATGGGGGCCTTGTGTGACCCACTTCACTTCATTTTGGCCTTTGGGGTGGTCCCTATCTAATAAACTTCTAAGTAAAGTTCACATGAACTTTCTCCAATTTCTTATTTATGTTCTTTGAGCCTCTTGATAAGTAGTTGGCTCATTCAACTAAACTCTCTCTCTAACTTTTGAATGAAGACATTCCATAAACCTTTAAGTTTGAAATAATATTGTCTTCTACTCACAGGGTTGCCTCCAACTATGACAATAGTTCTTCAAATTGTCTTTAGAAAACTTGGAAGTCCTCATTTCAATTCTTATGAGAGTTCTTCATCTTTGCATCAATCTCTGCAGGGGTAGTGATGTGCCCAACTCTCAACAATAAGGCTTACTGGAACCTTGCTTGGCCACATCTAGTATCCTAGTCTAAGACTTTAGATAATCTAAGTCCCTCTAGGATAATAGATTATGCCTACTATACAATTGGCATAGTTAGAGCTTGAAACTATTTATTGCCATATATAGTCACACTTAAACTTGAAAGCTACGGATCTCTAGCTCATATTTTTTTGTAATCCACTTTGTACTAAGTGATTTATACTAAGTGAAGAAGAAGAAAGAATGAAAGGAAAAAAAAATGCTCTCAATCTCTTTTTCCTTGAGCTTATTTCTTCTCCATTGTCCTCTTTTTGTGTGCTCTGACTTTGCTATTATTCTATTAGAGTGTGAGTTGCAAGAAAGGAGCACATGAAGATCTTGAGGGGAAACAAACAACAAGAAAGGAAGAAGACAAGCACACGAGGAAACAATTCCTTGGATAGAAACATCTTGGATTGAGGTAGGTTGGGGGTGGGTGAAGCCAATATCTTGGATCAAGACCTTATTTAAGGTGAGAAAAGTGGTAAAGAAGAGCTTGAAATATGCATATTTAAGTTGGAAGGTGGCATTAGTTCATCCATTTATGGTCATGTTTTAGAAAGATTTATTTGTAAAATGTATTGCATAAATACTAAGACACGATGTGCACGAGCTTCTTTAGCACATCCTCTTGGATGAAGAGAGTATACACACCACATAACCACACATACATATAGATACAAACAATAATATGAATGACATCCCCATGCTACGAAAGAAGAAAGATAATCTCATTAAAAATTGAAAGAAATATATTCAAGAACCTCCATGAAGGTGTTCCCTTTTGAAGATTTGGAGATTTCTAAATCTTTCCAATGATTGATGCTCATTTGGTAAAGATTTTTGGAGGGCCTTGCAAAAATTGCAAATAACACATTCATTTTAGAAGTAAAAAGGAGATGGGAAGGATTGAGCATGGAAATAGAGAATATCAAGCTGCTGATGATCAATATCAATGTTCAGACTTAAGCACAACTTTGGCATTGTCTTTGAATCACAGTGGGAATATTTGTGCATAATAGCTAGATACAAAGCAAAATGCATTGCCAAACAATGAAGGATTTGTGGATTGACAATAGATCTTGACATATAGAAAACATTTATGAAAAGATTTTTTGGTGCATCCTTGTCTCTTGTAATAATATGCTAATTAGTTTGCGGACCAATTAAAGAGTCTTGTGAACTCCATTGTTGCATTCGAGTCACTTGAGAATCAAATGCAGCAATTGCACCAACCTTTTGAGGGGGATCAAGAAGAAGGGAAGTGGAAGAAGGAAGGGGAACAAAGGTTAACAGATGAAGAAGAGGAAGGAGGAAGGGGGACAAAGGTTAACATATGAAGAAGAGGATAAGCAAGATTATAAAATGAAGAAAGGGATAATCAAAGGGAATTAGGTAGATGAATATATTATGATAGGACTGTTTGAGAGAAAAGGTTGGAAATGTAGAAAGAACAGGGGTAGAAGGCATAAGAAGAGGAAGAAAAGGAGAAATGTGCTATCAATAATATAAGGACAAGGCGTAAAAATAGGTATTCAAAGTTTTGAAAAATGTTGAAATAAAATAGGAGGAATGAGCTAAGTTTGAGTTTGCATCATGGAAAGATAGGCTTCATATCTATGAGTAAATAACTGATAATACATGAGTGAAGGAATGGTTGAGAGTGATGAGGATAAGATTCAAAAAGGGAAGAAGCAGATGGAGGGTATTGAGAAATATAAGAAAAAATATATTTCCTCAATTGGGTATCAATATAAATTCTAGTGGGGGCCTCCAATTGTCTTTGGTTTAGGACAACAAAGTCCACTAGAGAAGGCCATGATTTCGTAGAATATATGTTCATCTTAGAGGGATAACCTTGAAAAAGCTCATCAACAAGTAACTCCAAAGAATGAACATACAATGCCACTTGGAGAATCACATCCCCAACATATTGAGACAAGTCCTCTTCATCATGAATAAGCAAATCTCCTCGAACATGCATGTAAGACATTAACATGGTATCAAGAGTGACTGAATCCTCAAATACCACCCGAACCACTTCAATAAAAAGAGAAGATATCCACTCTAGACCACCGATCCTTTGGAGGGGAAAGATTCATTGTTGATAATTTAATGTAAAAAGCCAAATTTTGTTGGCGATAATGGACATTGAAGGCTTGCCATGTCCATATAGCAAAAAGAGATGGCACTATTGAAACATTAGGACTTGGGGGAATGGAATAGAATTGTGCCAACTTAACTTGCAACTCCTTAATCTTCATGGTTTGATCATCAATGGTGGAGTTGGTAGACTCTAACTTAGCCTTCTGAGTGGTTATTAGAGCTTTGGGTTCTTGGACATCTTGATTAAGAGGATCCCTCTTAGTAGTAACAAAGGTCAATTGAGTCTTTTCTTCAATAAACTATGCTTGTAGAGATGGCATTTTAGCCTTTGGGCTCCTAACGACTTAGCACATGGCTCCGTTTGTTTAAAAACATTGGATAAGGTTTCTTTAGTGGAGCTTGATTTGATTTTGGCTTTTAGGAGTTCATCCTTAGATTGTTGCATTTCTTCATGGAAGGATGAATACATCTGTTGTGCAAAGGTTCTAACTACTAACTGGATAGATCCTTGAATATCCTTACATACGAATGGGACAACATTGCCTAACCCAAGGCAAGGGAGGGAAGAAAGGTGACTTCAATATTACCCTCTATGTGTGCCAATAATATATTAGGACATATTAAGAGCATAGGAAGGAAAATTCCTAATGTGGTAGGAAAAACAAGAAGAGGAACTGAAACGATACTATATTTGCTACATGCTTCATGAGTTTGTGCATAGGATCACCAATGGTGGTGGAGAATTCGAATCAACATCCACCTACATGGGTGCAACATGAACAAAAGGTCTTGGAGGATTTGGAGGTAGCCTTTTTGAAGGCATAGAATATGTCAAGAAGGAATATAAATACGAGCCATAAATAATGTTAATGGCATTACCCCTAGTCACTTTGAGGAAGTGTTGGTCCATTTTGGCACAAAGATAATCAATCTAATGGTAATGCCATGTAGCATTATATGGGAAGCAATGAACAACTCTTGGGATAAATACTTGGAAGGAGTTTTGACTGGCATAAATCTATCTTGGAGGAACTAGCAAAGCTACTTCCAGAAGGGATTAGAGATCATAGATGTCAGCATGCCAAATGTATTGAGAACCAGTTAGGAACCAAGAGCTCACATGTTTGCTTCTATAACATCTTCAGGATGAGATCAAAGACTAATTAATTAATGAGCAGTTGGAAAAACGTCACCTTTGTAAGGAAGCGACAAAGGCTTCCCCAGACCCTTGGGGGTTATTATGAAAATGGTATCATGAACAAGGCCCACATGTTTGTTGTAGGAAAATAAAAAGATATCACACCATGTTGGATCTTCAATAACAAGAGATAACAGCTTGGCCAGAAAATCACACAAGCTAGCCTTATAGATAAGGTCTGACTGTAGAAGCAAGAAATAGTCTATGGATACCAAGGAAACATATTGGACGGGCTGGCAAGCCATTCAAATTATATCACAAACACATTAGATACAAAGGGATGCTTGGAAAATAGAAGACAAAACACTGATAAGAGGACCATAAAGGACATAGCGTAGTGAACATAGCAGAAAACCCTTGAGTAATCTATATCCTACGGAAAAAATTTGATGCGATCGAAAGCTTGGTGAAATGCATATAGTTAGGCACCTAAAAGACCCCATCAACAAAGCACACAAAAGCAATAAATTGCAAGCACACCACATCCTTGACAACATAAACGTGGCTGCCACAAGAACTTGATAGACTAGAAGAACCGAATAAAATTGAAATAGACATACAACTAGACTGTCAGTAGACAAAAGCCTCCACGGAGACTGCTAATGGACTATGTACCCAAAAATCTCCAAATCACATTTATTGATTAAATGTTGAAGGTATAGTGCTAGCGTATTAGAATTTAATGAAAGGTTTATTTTAATGATTGAGAATTTTTATTATGTGATCAACCTTAGAAAGGAATATAGTGGTTCTTTATTATTACCCTTTCATCCATTATTATATTCATGTAGTGCATTAACGATCCATGACTTTGCAACAACAAACTCTAAGGGTTTATAAATGCAAGTTTCTTAATTAACAATTCAAAGTGTGTGAAGCGATTTTGTTTGCAAGTGCATTTGTAATGATGAGTTTATTTCTTTACAAACTAAATGATGTGTTTAGTGCATAAAACACATGCAATTGTAATCAGTGGTGGGTTAAATTTTATTTGAATTAAATTGTGAATGTTAGGCATGGATGCAAGTGAAAAAGGCGATCAATGAGTTTATTTTTACCAATTAATGGTGTGGTTGCATGTGCAATGAAAAAGGTAACAACAAAATTTGAGAGGGGGCATGAATGCACCCAAAATTTGATGGCACGATAAAAATAAACCCATGGTGACCACATCCACAAAATGGAGCATAGGGAAACAAAAAATAATATGTACAGATGTAACATAAGAAAAATGTGAATAAATGCAAAAATATTTTTTTAAAAAAGTGATTGGGGTGTGTAGTGTGGACTTATTTTGTGTGTATATGTGTTGTTTGTTTATTTTGTTTTTAAAAAAAGATAAATAATGGTTGCAGCAAGCAAGGAGGGTGTGTATGTGTATCTTTAAAATATCTTAAGAATATATTACATGGGATATTTTAATAGGGACACAAGGAGATATTGGGGATTTTTGTGGGATGTTTTTTCATTTTATGGTGTTTTTGATTGGTATATGTGAGGGATTTATGGCCATTTAAAAAAAAGATTTTATGATGTGGGTTTTTTCTCCCTTTTTTTCTTTTTTAAAAAATATGTGTATGCATATGAGTTTATGGTGTGGATTGTGTTTTGATTTGTTATTTTGATTTTTTTGTTTTAATTTTTTTTAAAACTTTGTAACTTGGATGTGTGTATTTACAAAAAAGGAGTTTGCCAGACATGTAGCGTGTGAATGTAAGCATCCATGGGATGGGCAAGAACATGTGTCCCACATGTGAATAACAATCCAAAAAACATGGTAACGAGTAGTAATGGCAACGACCATATGAACAATAGAGCTAACAAGGATCCCGAGCCATTACATGACCCATGACACATGCAAACAATTGTGTAGCAATGACACAGAAAACGATAGCAAACGTGCATATAGGAACATCAATAATACAAGGAAGGCAATGAGCTATGGTGGGGGAAGAGGGGCTTATGGAGGTGCACACGCGATTCTTGGATTGTGGTTTCCTTTTGCGATGGGTTTGGGATATTTGGCTTTTTCAAGAGGAAAGGGGGCTTTGATAGGTATTTGCGGGGGGGGGGGGGGGGGAGGGAGGGAATATGGGGGGTTTGATTTTGGTTTGCTCTTGTGGGGGATGGGAAGGGAGCAGCTTTGTTGTTGGAGATCACCATGTTGTTGTCAGAGAAGCATGCATCACACACACCGGTTGAGAAAATGACAAGATTGAGGGTTCAGAGGAAGGATGCCAACATGCACAATTTATGGTGCAACAATGTAACCCAATCCTATTGGCATTGATGTAAGAAGGAAGGCCATGGAGCCTTATAGTGTTGTGCACAGAATAGAGTGTCATGTTGTGTTGTGTGTGTAGAGGCATGTCCCATTTGTGTAGAGAGAAATGGGAATGTACCTTTCTCCATTTGTCAAAACATTCCTCAAACCTTAGCTCTTAGTTGATTAGTCACACTCAAGTTTCCCCCCCTTTTGTCTCACACTTTGTTGATAGACATATAAGGGCCATCTGGTTCCTAACAACCATTGATTGAAACGTCACAATCACTTATGCGGGTTTTGTATACCTTGTGTATAATTGATGGTGCAATCGTGCATCCTGCCCTATGGTGGCATACTACGAGAAACAAAAGGCTAGGGAGCCTTATAGTGCCATGAAAATAAGAACTTAATGCAGTGTGCATTGAGAGGCCCAACCTGTATGTGCAATGCTCCAATTTACACATCTCATCTCTCGATTGATTGGAAGGGCAAAGATTGGTCATTCGCTCCATCCTCTGTCTCACACTTTGTTGATAGATACAAAGGGCAACCTAGACTCACATTCCCATCTAGTTAGGATGAAAGCTCATCACTTAGTTGTCAACGGGGATTCACATGTTCATGACATCAGAGATTTATTATTGAGGAAGATGCATATCTAGGGAGATAGCCAATTAAGCATGAACTTGATAATATCAAAGAGCATGTACTCTGTAGGGTTTAGAGATACAGGGATTGCTAGAAGATGAGGTTGCAAAAGGAAGTATAATAGAGATTTAGACAAACAACAAAGTTGTAGGATACAATACACTAAGGTAGGTGACTTTGAAACTGTATCCTCAAAGTATTAGTTGATGATTCAATGGGTTTGGACAGTGCAGTGTCTCCACCTTTTTCGTAGCAAGCTTCCCACCCCAAGGGTACTGCCACCTTTTCTTGGAGTGGAGCTTGGTATGATAGGGAGTTTCTTTCTTTTTTTCCATAATAGTTTTTAGTTTTTTCTTTATTTTTAAATGATGTCTTTCTTTTGACCTACTCTAGTGGATATTTTCACTTTTTCTCAAGGAGCAAGGGGGATGGAAGGGAACAAAGTGCTTTTCTCCCATAGTCAAATTGTTTTTTGTTTTAAAAAAAAATATATTTTCTCTAATGTTATTGTTGTTTGTTTTGTTTTAGATCCACCTATGCCATGTATCCAAGATTAAAGGGGAGAGTAGTAAAATAGTGGTAGTGAGATGAGGAAACAAAATAAATGGGTAAGTGATAGCTGTCAACAGTAGGATTGACAATAGTAGTAAGTAATGCCCAAGGGGAAAAGGGACTAGTCATTTCAATTGTCAACATCCCTAGGGAGGGAAGCACTTCTTCAGGTGATAGTTGTTGATTTAGGAAGAGAGCATTAGAGGCATCAATGGCTTGTACTTGGATAGAGCCGCTAGGATTGATTATTGTAAGTATATTGTAGGGGCCTATCCATCACTATTGGAGTTTGCTAGGAAACTTGCCAAAGCGCAAATCATATGTAAGAATGAGATATACTTCCTTGAAATCTTTGTGCTTGATGAAGGTGTTATGATAGGCTTTGCGATAGCCCTGTGTGGCTTCCATGTACTGTAAGGCCATCCTTCATATCTCATCCAAGAATTCCAAATGCAAAAGGCTGCGACGTAGAGACTCATCATTCTCTAGAAGCTCTTAGATGGCCACTCACAGGGAGGGTAGTTCAAGCTCAACTGAGAAGACATTTTTTGTGCCCTAGACCAATCGAAAGGGTGTTTCTCCTTTTGTGGCTTTGTGAGAGGGTTTGTATGCCCAAAGGGCCTCTATAAGTCAATCATCCTAATCATGGTGATGGGCAACAATCATCCTTGTCAAGATCAAACAAAGAATGTGATTGATGACTTTGACTTGACCGTTAGCTCTGGGGTAATAGGATGTTGACTCATGATGCTTGAACTTGTAGATCTCTATCTCAACTCTTTCATGATCTTGTTCATGAAGTGGATACCACAATCACTTACTAGCTCTAAGGAATTGCAAAAGCAAGTGATAATGTTATTGTATAGGAATAGAGTCATGCTATTGCCATAATATTGCTTGAGAGCTTTGGCTTTGCACTACTTCATTACATACATTACATAGTATATACTAAGAGAAATGCCTTATTTTTACAATGTCTACAAAAGGCTCTGCCTCAGGTGTAGACTTGGTGAATTGCATGTGAAAGTCACAGTGTGGAGACCAAATGGCTAGGTTAGAATGGCCTGCCATGTGTATGTGCCAAGGTAAGAGCATTTGTTACATAATGCCATATGGTGTAAGGTTATAAGGCTCATTTTTTAATTGAAATCTACTACAATGTGCAAGAACTAATGACAATAGCTGCATGTGATATGAAGGATGTGGGAGCTTTCACTCAACCGCCAAGACCCACGGACCGCTTATTGTTTCAAGCGTTCCAAGCCGAGCACTAATGGCTACCTCTCACATAGCCGACGCGCCATCCATATCTACGGGTGTAGTGAGCTTACCTTGATGCCGTTCGAGTTACCTCCTCTCCCGCGCACTCCGGTAGCTCCACAATCCAAGTGCAAGCTTCAAGCAAGCTCAATCCTCCTCCATCTCCAAGCTCCACGCTCCATTACCGCGAGCAAGACAAGAGAAGAGAAGAGAAGAGAAGAAGAGAGGAGAAGATGGAGAGCTTCTCCTCCTCGGTCCCTCACCCTCACACACTCACTCCCTCACACTCTCACACTCCCTCTCTCAAGCACAAGCTCAAGCAAGCAAGAACAAGAAGAAGAAGAAGAAGAAGAGAGCTACTTTTGGCCACACACAAGAATCAGCTTCTCATTCACTTTTCAACTTTATATACAAAACCCTAAATCCCTTTTGGGCGGTCATTCCCTTTTTCCCTTTTTACATGGCCGGCCATAGCCTTGGCCCTTTTTCCCATTGTCCTTCTATCTTCCTAGCTTCCTTTCCACCGCCCATCTACATTTACAAATTGCACGGGTGAGAGCCCGACGCTCTTTTACAAGATTTCAGGGTGCTCCTTTTTATTTAAAAATGCGCCTTTCCCCTTTTGCCTTTGCCTTGGACTTTTAAGGTTGCCCTTGCGCTTTTGGCCTTTTCTCCTTTTCTTTCTTCAGTCGGGCTACCTTTTTTCCGCCTTTGCCCTGCGTCTTTTCCACTTCCTTTTGCTTTGGGGTTAACATTACCCCCCTCCTAGATGAGTGCCAGTCCCATGGCACTCACCGTCATAGGTAGCAGGCTGTAGCATGCACCGAAGACATGGGTGATAAGGACGCCGGTGGTTTCCGTGGAGGAGTGTTGGTGGTGGTGTGGGAGAAGGTCCTGGGGGCCTGTTGGTGGCCAAGGTGGCTGGTGAAAGGTTGTTGGAGTTGGTGGTAGGGCTATGCTGTGTTGGGGATTGCATTGATGGCCAGCACAAGTGTTGGTTGGTTGGGGAGTCTGCACATGACGATTCTTTGTGGTCTTGTCGGATGGTAAGGGATAAGCATTCAGAGTTGGGTGTTGATGAAGAGCGAACGACACGTGCGTTGGAGTCTTCAACACCTGCAATTGAAAACCTCTCCTGTGGTCTCTTCCTAAGGGGTAGTGCTAGTCTTCTTATCGTGCACAAGACGAGACAGGTCGAACTCTAAGTAATCTTGGAGTATTGTCCTGCACTTGAGGACCCAAACCGTGTAAATGCTTTGGTGCAAATAGTATGTGAGTGCTCGTGAGTATTTAGGTTATACTTAGTCAGAAGACTGTCGACCTGGTTCCTTGTATAGCAATGGGTTAGTGTAGCAAGGGGCTAAGTTGATGGAAAAATTTGTCGATGAAGATGGGAAAAGTACACTTGAATATTGCTTGAGACATCATTATGGTCTTGTCAAGGCCATGTAGCATAATTGAGCTCCTTGATGTCTTAGCTTTTGGTAGCTAGTGGCTACTCATAGAAAAGTATGTTGTACTTGTCCAGTGTCTTTCATGCCTTGCTTACCACTTGATTGTAATGGCATTGAGATGAGTGCGAGAGAATTGTGCAAGTGGTTCAGGGTGACAAGTCTAACCATAGGCGAGGCGAGCTCCCAAGGTATGTCCTGCCCTTGATGTGCCCTGAACAATTGTGGGGGATGTACAAAGGGCTAGGGGATTAGGGACGGAGCCAGCTGACCAAGGTCACTGGACGTACCTAATTTGAGGACCCCTAGGTGCGGTGCTGTGATTGTGTGTGCTTTTTTTTTTTTTTTTTCTTTCTTTCTTTCTTTCTTCTTCTTTCTCTCTCTCTCTCTTTTTTTTTTTTGGTGGGAAAAATGAATACAATCAATGCCATACATTGAGGCTGTTAACCTTTCATTTGGATTGAGAAATGTTGGGATCCAAAGGCTATGAAGGATGGATATTACAAAGATGATTGTGTCACCAGCCTTGATGCTAGAGTAACTGTTGTTGAGATGAAGAGATACACTTGAGATTTTGCAAACCTCTTTGTAATATGTGAGACATCGAACAATTGAGGTAGCACTTGGAGTGAGCTGTGCATGGACAAGGGCAGAGCATCTTGCGAGTTGAATCTTGGATGATGAAGAGACACTTGCCGTTGTTGAGAGCGTGGCTCCTGCCCGAACATAGAGTTTGGCCAAGAAGGAGGAGGTAATCGATGATTATGCCTTGGCCATGCTCAATTGCAATATGTGCTTTTCCTGCAAGGGTGTCCTTGGGTTCCCATCCAGTGGCGTTTCCGTCATGGCTTTTGTTTTTTGGTATCCTGTCACTTCCTCCATAATGGTTCTTTGTGGGGTTGGTGGTCTTGTGGTGACTTGGATATTAAACGCTTCTAGCCCTTGACCTGTGTCATTCTGCATCCACTTGTCACTTTGTGAGAGTATATGCTCGCTTGCATTAAGTACATCGGACCAATGCAATCATGTTAAGACATAATTTTTCAGAATGCTATGATGCCTATCCCATTACTTGTTAAGGTCGCATACATTAATGGTAGGTGAAGGAAGTGTGTACAAGTGGGGATCTTGCCCCTTCACTCATCAAAAACAAAAAGTTCTGGCATGATGACTTGCCAAGCTACTTGTACATCATAGGGGCTTAGTTGATAGGTACTAGGCGGGGTGAGTCCGGTTGGCTAGGCGACCGGGGTGGTGCTAGTGCGGGGCTCCTGTGAGGCTGGGCAGGGAACATGTCGGCCGGGACATAAATGGCGTAGTCCCGGGCCGCTACCGTTTCCAGAATGTCTTTAAAAAATTCATTAAATTCTGCCCTATCCCTGGCCGCCTTGTCACTTCGTGAGCACCTGGTGCCCGTGCGTGCGTTGGGGGTCTGTGCAACTGGCATTGCCACATTTTGTGCGCCTCCCTGAGCGTCCGCTCCCCTGGCCTGCAGATTCTTCGGCCTTCGTCTGGGGTGGTGTCGTTTGGGGCCGCGTTTCTTGGCATACCTTTTAAGAGTGGGCACATAGTGCACTGGCGGAGGGGCATGTGCTGCATGTTCCCGTCGGATGCGAAGAGCGTCCTTGCAAGCTAGCTGCCCTTGGTTCTCCATGCTTTCCTCGCAAGGGGACCTGTAAGATGAGAATCAAAAATTAGGATTTGTTACATGATAAGACCATTCATATGTAAGGGATTATAGAGCAGATTATCAAGCGCATAGGACGAGGAGGGGAGGGGTAGGGCATGCAATGCTTGTTGTAGGGGGATGGCCCCCGTGATGTATATTTAGCCTCCTGCCATTAGCAGATCTTGGTTCATGCCGAGTTACCTCGGCTGGCAGTCATGGATTTAGGCAGGGCTCCTCCTCGGAAGGATAGACCGGAAAGGGAAGAAGGTGTATAGAAAGGGACTACACCCTGTCTACACCATCAGGGTTGTTGGTCACTCCCTGTGCTTGACTATCATTGCTTGTGTGTGTTGATAGTATCTATACAGGGTAACACAAAAATCATTGTTTATATCTACATCTATACACATACGAATCCATGTCACCTCACGAGGATAGAAACCAATTGTAGAACTCAGGATTGTACTGGAGCGTGGCACACACATCTAGTATTCGTGGCAGCTTACTCAATACCGATAGATATTTTGCCACATCGAGTAGCATGGAACCTTGTCCGAGTCTACTCGCTATATGTAACTCCTCCTCAGTGAGAACCTTATCAAACAGAGCATTCTCTTGGCTAGTTCCAGCTAAGTCCATACCCCGAATGGCAGTTAGCACTCATAGGGAAGTTGGTGCCACATAGGTTGGGTCTCTTTGAGACCGCCATTTGGCCAATCGCTCCTCAGAGACTGTCATGATTTGAGCCCCTAGTTCGGCCATTGCAACGCGGTTCTCACACCAACGTTGTTCAAATTGACTTCGGCCCTTTGTTAGTCGCTTTAGTTGCTCTATGTCCATGAGATTCGGTCGGCAGAGCACTTCATTGAACGTGACAGTTAAGCGCAGTTCGTCGGCTTCCTCGTCAGAGATGAGCCGCATATGTTCATGCAGGAGCCTGTCGTAGTGCCCATTAAGATGTTCTTGTTCTTCCCACGATAGAGGAAAGGTCAAGTAATCTCCAAGCTGCTCCTTGGGGATCGTGCCCACGTCTGCAAGGACGTAGACACGCGCGACCACTTTGAGCTTAGCCTCCAACACGGTTAAGCATTCTGCGACACTTCTATGTTCAACGAGGGCTTGCTCGGTTGCTATCTCATGCAAAGTCCTAAGAGTTTCCTTAGGCTTTAGCATGGCTGGGGGCTCAGGCCTAGATGAGCAAGATTGATCAACACTAGGATTTCTTATGCTCTTGGGGTTCTCACAGTTCTCCTGAGGTTTTGCTGCTATTTTGTCATGGTTCTCCTCGGATGTGACTGGTACAGATTGGTCACCCTGTTGTGACAGCGTTGTATCCACTCTTGATTGATCAATGTGAGTTCTATTGTCAGTGGATAGAGTGTTGCAAGCAACTGTTGATGGCAACGGTTGCTTTGGTTTCTCAGAACACACGGATGTGTCTTGGGGTTCACCGCTATTAGGAGAGGCATCAGTGGGTTCATTGGTGGGTGGACTCGATGCTTCATTCATCAGCTCTCCAGTGCCCTTAGTCTCAATGTTCTTGGAGTCCACAACCACCTGCATCTGTTGTTGTTTTCTCTGCTTTTTCCTCTTTTTCTTGGTCAATGAAGGTGCCTCTCTCAACGACTCATGACCCTGGGCTATATCGACCATTGATGTGCTCGGTCGGGCCTCAGCATTTCCCTTATCTAGTGTGTCCTTATGGGACATAGCCGGGGTTTGCTGAATAGCCTTGCCCGATTGTGAGGGCACAACTGCTGCCCTTTTCGGAGAGTCTAGCTTTTCAACCAACTCCCTTGCGTTTGACTCCTCCGTCCTAGGCTTTAGGCACTTTGAAAGCGCTGGAGTTGTTGAGGGATTTGGTTGCGACACCTCCTTCACAGGTAAACTACTAAGGACACGTTCCACAAGGGGCATTGTCACGGCCAAGGGCTGTGACTGCTGTGATCCCGGATTGGAAGTAGTAGCAACCAGTTCAGTGGGCTAGCTACCCTTGGTGGATTGTGGTGTCAAGTCCCTAGGGCAATCAGAAGTGGTTGTGTCTTTCGTTGGCCTTTGAGCACTCATTTGTGTAGATCGAACATGAGTTGATTTAGTCACATTAGGTTGCTCATGCATATCCTTGAGTCGAAGCTACAGATGGCATCATGCCCCACCTCTTTGACGTTTGGAAGCTTAGATGGAGATAGAGATTGGAATTGAGCAGTCGCCCTTGACAACTGCTGTAGTGCTTCATGTGTCTGTTTGGGAGAAGAGGGCGTAGGAGATCTAGGACTCCTAGGTGGATGTGGCACTAGCTGAATGATTTTCTCAAGGCTATTAGATGATTGTGCCTTTTGCTTTGTTGAGCGAATAGCCTTGCCATGAGCAATGTTGTGCCTATGATGTTTGTTCTCCCCTTGGGAAATCAAAGGCTCCTTGGGCACTAATGATTTTTGTGCATGCTCAGTGGCTACATCTGATGTCTGCTTGTCAAGCACACTAGGCTGAGGATCTACTTTTTGATAGGCCATGTTTGGTTTCTTGATTTCAGTAGTGATGGGCTCAATCACTCCAATATGTTTGGTTTGGAACTTGGCCATTCGTTTAGTTTTCCTCCTACGCCTCTTTGCTTTGGACATAGTTTGGGCTTCTGATAGAGGTGGCCTAGCAGGGAGTTTGGGCACCCAAATCCATTGGTTACCTGCGTAGTATCCTTGAGCACGTAGCAACGCTTTGGATATCCATCGCGGTGTTGTGCTGACTCTCCATCGACGCCTCCGTCTATAAGGCTTGGGCTTCTTTCGTGGTCTTCTACGATATTTGTAAGTCCAAAGCCCGTCCTTGGCATTGTCTCTTGACCTTCTTGTTTTAGGCCTTGCCTCACTCACTGGTTCTCGTTGTTCGACCTGTGCTTGTATCAACTCTTTCAACAAGTCCTTGCCCTCGTTTGTAGGCTTGACTGTTATGTCATCACCTTCCTTGCCTTTCCCTTGAGGTTCGATGAGGTCACCCTTGCTAAAGGTGGTGACTATCCTCACACCCGGTAGTGTCAGGTGTATCCTTTGTGCTACATAGTCAGCCTCACACTTGGTCGCCCTTTTGAAGGGTCTTCCTAGGAGGGTTTCTTTCCTGCAGCTAGCACTTTTTGGAGGAACATGAAATAGGATAGGCACGCTTTCCGTTTCAATTGTTGCAAGGATTTTGCACTTCCCTATGAGTGCTTGTGGATGTCCCCCATAAGGGCTAAGAGTCGCACTAGTCGGTGTGAGCTCTGGTTGGCCTAGTAGGGTCCATGATTCATAGGTCAAGATATTAAAATCAGCTCCTTCATCAATTAGAGCATCAATAGTATGCTCTCTTTTCGCGGTGAGTTTGACCCTAAGATAAGCAGGTGGTACTACGTCTTCATCTTCCGGGTCTTGGCTTGTAAATTTAAGCCTTCTGATAGATGCCCTTGAGTTCTCGACTGCACGACCAGATGTGGATTCTCCACTGCTGTCTTGGATCGTCAGTGCAATGCTATTCAAGGTACATCTCTCGTCAAGAGTGTCATGTCTAGTCATCTTTGCATTTGTAGCTTGCTGAAATTGCATTTTGCTCTGACTAGACACGATTTGAACACAATGTCTTTGTGTTCTCGTGGTGTGGCCTTTTTGCCCTTGATGGCTAGATGGGCCCATTGAGGTTCTAGGGTCTCTGTTTGTCTCTATTCGGGTATGGGCTTTTGGCTGCTCTTTTGTAAGTGAGAATCCATGCTCATGTAGAGCCATTACTTCACTAGGGTCCAATTTGAAAGACCTGTCACGGCGCGCGTTTTCTCTCCAACCTACTCGGGGGAGGTGCGGAGGGGGCAGAGCCCCCTCTGCGGGGGTCCGGGGGGGGGGGGCAGTCCCCCCCGGCCCGCAGGGCCATTACGGTAGACGCCATATGCAATTTGGAGGACCGTTTATAGCCAAATTTTGAGCTACGTGCTCTAAATTTTAGCCCAGTGAAGATCTGTGATGTGCCTTTAGCTCTATGCGGTCCTTGGGGTCAATTTCAGGGTTTAGATGCGTCAAAATTTGTGTTCTAGGTATCTGTCCGATTTTGACAGTTTTCTGTCCGATTCTCAGATGTCCGATTTTCAGGAGTCCGATTATCAGAATCGGACGTCCGATTTTGGGTTGGTCCGATCGGCCCAGTGGTCCGATTTTGGTCACGTCCGATTCTAGGAGTCGGATCAAAAAGTGGTCCGATTTTCAAGTGGTCCGATTCTGGGAATCGGATCGGACAGGGTGGTCCGATTCTGAGCTAGTCCGATTTTGGACGGTCCGATTCAGGGTGGTCCGATTCTGGACAATCCGATTTTGGATTGTCCGATTCTGGGTGGTCCGAGTGTCCGAGTCGGACGGGGTTGGTCCGAGTGGTCCGATTTCCAAGATCGGACGGGTTGGTCCGATCCGACGATTGTTCGAACGTCCGATTCTCAAAATCGGACGTCCGATTCTAGGACTCGGACGGCCTGGTCCGACGGCGCGGACGACGGCCTGCGAGTTGCACGTGATGCCTCTAGGCTGACGTCTACTACACCGAATTGTCCAGCGCCTTCCAGATAGGTGCAGGACACTACAAGGGAATGCCAGACATGCCTGGAACCACTGTGGTGCTCGAATCAAACGGCACTCCAAGGATCTGTGCCCCTATTTCCCTGTTTTAGCCTGTTATACAGCAACAGAGAACCCTACTGTTTGTTTCTTTTTCTTTGTTGTTTCCTATCCTAATGCATCCAATCACAAAGTAAATTCCTACACTACTTCATTCCACAACATAAATCTCAAGAAAGCAAAACACCTACTTGCCAAGGAGATCGAATACCATCTTCAACCCCCTCGCTTCCTACCTATCTACCTCAAGCACCGTTTCGGGTGAAAACCCTAATCCAATGCTCGATTTGAAGCGCACAAGCGCTCAAGGCTTGAATCTGTTGGTCCCGGCAACGGAACCAAAATGTGGGAGCTTTCACTCAACCGCCCAAGCCGAGCACTAATGGCTACCTCTCACATAGCCGACGCGCCATCCATATCTACGGGTGTAGTGAGCTTACCTTGATGCCGTTCGAGTTACCTCCTCTCCCGCGCACTCCGGTAGCTCCACGATCCAAGTGCAAGCTTCAAGCAAGCTCAATCCTCCTCCATTTCCAAGCTCCAAGCTCCATTACCGCGAGCAAGAGAAGAGAAGAGAAGAGAAGAGGAGAAGAGAGGAGAAGATGGAGAGCTTCTCCTCCTCGGTCCCTCACCCTCACACACTCACTCCCTCACACTCTCACACTCCCTCTCTCAAGCACAAGCTCAAGCAAGCAAGAAGAAGAAGAAGAAGAAGAAGAGGAGAGCTACTTTTGGCCACACACAAGAATCAGCTTCTCATTCACTTTTCAACTTTATATACAAAACCCTAAATCCCTTTTGGGCGGTCATCCCCTTTTTCCCTTTTTACATGGCCGGCCATAGCCTTGGCCCTTTTTCCCATTGTCCTTCTATCTTCCTAGCTTCCTTTCCACCGCCCATCTACATTTACAAATTGCACGGGTGAGAGCCCGACGCTCTTTTACAAGATTTCAGGGTGCGCCTTTTTATTTAAAAATGCGCCTTTCCCCTTTTGCCTTTGCCTTGGACTTTTAAGGTTGCCCTTGCGCTTTTGGCCTTTTCTCCTTTTCTTTCTTCAGTCGGGCTACCTTTTTTCCGCCTTTGCCCTGCGTCTTTTCCACTTCCTTTTGCTTTCTTCGTGTTGGGGTTAACAAAGGAGGAGGACACCGCTAGAGCCATGTCTTGTTTTGGGAGTAGTTGAGCTCCGTGATGTAGCAATGTGGATATTTATGTGCCTATTTTTATAGATTCATGGTAGATGAGGCAAGAGCTGATTGATTAGCCATTAGAATTGTCTTCAATGGGGCCCCAGAAAATATGATGGATGGGAGAGAGAGGTCATGCTTGTTTCATTGGAAGCAAAGCTTGCAACAACATACTAGAAAGTTTGTGAGGAAAGAGAAGCAACATGAGCATCTCTCCTTATGTGAGCAATGGAGGTTGGTGCAAAAAAAAGCCAATGCAATGACACAAGCTACATTGATAAGAAAGTGGTAGAGAAAAGGCTACGTGCAAGAGAGCTACATTCCATCCCCATCGATATTTGGCTTAGTTGGTGGGATAACTGAGTTATGTATTGGGGATACATTATGTTTGCTGTAGGCACTCTTAATACATGTGATTTTATTTTTTGTAATTTACAAGTTTTATAAATCTTCATTTACTATAATCCCTGAAAATTGTAGGTTTGGAGGAGTCATATGGAACTTGTCCACAGACACAAGTATTAATCTCTCAGAGAGCATGCACGGTTCATGGCTCAGTAGGGAAGGATTCAAGGAGAGAATCTCACTATATGATGCATGTTTGTCAGACATGGCTAATGCCATGCTTCAAAGTACAAGACAACATGCCTATACCCTTGACAATCATCTTGATGATGGTCGGAGCATGGAAGCGCTATTGCACCATAGCTCACTACATCGCTGTGTTGGGGGTAAAGGCGCCTCCGCCTAGCCGCCCATCTATTACTACACTGACAGTACCTACTACTGCACACTGCAGGTGGCAGGCGCCCGTCACAGTCACTTATTTTTTATTTTTTTTTAGTGTCAGTTTGAATAAAGGAAGGTCCCGACCACACATTGTGGTTGTTGGAGTTCCCACTTTGAGTTCCACTCTCTCTCTTGCTCTTGCTCTCCATCCACCATAGCTCTCACCGCCAAGTTTCTTCCTCCTAGATTCTACTTCCCTTTCAATTGGTATTAGAGTAAAGGAATTGGAGCTTGCCTAACATTCTCTTCAGCCCAAATTTGAAGAGCTTCAACCCGAGCTTCAATGGCAGCCATGGCACCTTCACTTGCACATATGTTTTGATCTCTCGCCTCCTCCCCGAGCTTCCAGACTTCCATTGGCACCTTCTAGGGCTACATCGGATCCCCCTCGACATTGCCAAGTGCTCCCAAGCACTGTTGAAGACTTCCCAGCCCCCAGGAATAGCCAACGCAAAATGCGGGTATTTTAGGGGGTTGGGCTTACCTGCTCTTGGCATTTCCCGCTTCTTCCCTGGCTTCCTTGCACTCTTGGCAACCTTCTCGATCATTTTTGGACTCCCCGACATTAGTTCTTGGCTCTCAGTGATGATCGATTCGAGTGCTTCCCCCCTTCAGCCATTACTGTATACACAGTCCCAGGACTATCAACATAGGGCATCACTTGACATTTACCATTTGATGCTTCTTGGCATTGCCCATTTGATGCCTATTGATGCCCGGTGATGCCCGGATGTTATGGGATGCTATGCCTATGCTTTGGGACTGATTTGGAGTAGATTTGGGCAGCAAGTGAGCTTCATTTAACAATAAATATGCTGCTAAGCTCATTTACTTGGTGTATGCATTGGTTCTTGGATCCGGTTCTTGGATCCAAGGTGCTTATTGGAGGATTGAATGATCATATTGATGTATTTGGAGATTGTCAAATGCTTATTTTTGGTTCCAGAATGATTTTGAGCTTGGAATAGGCTCCACCTTGGTTGTCATTCACTGGCATTTGGCTTCAGTTGGCATGCTTTGGACCGACTTATGCCTATTGTCATTGCTTGACGTTTAGGCTTCTTGCATTTATGCTTTGGTCAGATATAGATGCCACTTGGTTTGCACATGCTTGACAGTTACTTGGAGCTTCGTCTTCATATGTATTTGAGCATTTTGGATCTACTGGGCATTACATTTGGTTGTCAGTTACATGCTCTTTGAATGCTTTCATGCTTATGCTTTATGGGTTTGAGATAGCTTGGGATTTATGCTCCAGATGTACCCTATTAGGATTTGGCATGTCTGATGCTATGTACTCCATGTATTAAAGCGTTGGTTGCTCTATTTGCATCTGACTTTACTTCCAGTGGGAGCCTCTTGGTATATTCGGATGTACACATAGTCTTACTTACACTTGAACTTGAGCTTGTGGGATAGTTACATGCACTTGCTCTCTTGAGAGCTTTATGTCTGTAGTTAGTATGTAGTGGGATGATTTGATACGCCTATTGGGGTAGGCACCTATCTCTATCACAGGTTTGTCAGTTTTGTATGCATCTTGGATGGTTATGCATTGAGATTCTTGCTCTATCAGTTGTGCTTGTGCTTGGTCTCTTCTCTTACCCCGAGACCCATTACATGCATGACTTCTAGACCTATGATATGTCTCTTGCCTAACAGGTTATTGGTTTGATAGTTCTTAGTACCTTCTTGCCCCTTGGCACTCATTGTTGGATGTATCTTGCTACCTGGAAGTTGCAGTGACATATGTATCAGTGATTGCTTGATTTTGGGACAATTTTACATACTGTTGTCATTTATTATAGCAAGATGAAATTTGCATATTTTGAGCACTTCTATGAGGATATTGCTTACTATTTGATGTTATCTTGGTCATATTTGGTGGATAGGTGCTTCTCTTGGTGATATCCACTCTTTCAGCCAGTTTTACCAGTGGTTTTAGTGCATATCTTACTAATTACAGCAACCTATAATTTTACTTTTTTGCTTTGATTTGGGACAATATGGCTGGTCATCTGAAAGACACAGCTCTCTTTAACATTGCCAAGTTGGATAGTACCAACTATGGGTATTGGAAGTCCCATATATGGCAAGTTTTGGTGCAAAAAATACAGATTAAACCCTTGCATTTCAAAGGTGTTAAACTCGAGGATATGGATGATGATGTTTGGATGGAAGTTGATGAGCTATGCAAGTTGTCACTCTCAGAAGAGGTCCATCATAATGTTGTTGAAGATGAAAAGCAGAGTGCATGGGAATTATGGGAGAAGATTCAGGAGCTCTATGCATAGCAGAGTCCTGCGTCACAGATGTATTGGCTGAAGTAGTTAATGGACCTTCGCATGAAGGAGGAGACCTCCCTTTCATCTCATTTCAGTCAGTTTCATGCTATCATGAAGAGTCTGTTGTCACAGGGTATTGAGTTCAAAGACAACTTGCACCCATTGTTTCTGCTTGTTGGCACCTTGCCTAAATCATGGGATGTCTTCCGTACTGCCATATTCACGAACAAGCTTGATGGGCTGAAAATCAAAGATGTTGAGAGTGCTTTATTGACTGAGGAAATCAACAGGAGAAACAATGATGCTTCCCGCTCTTCACATGCATTGACCATTAGAGGTGGTAGACATGGTAGGCATGATAATGATAATAAGGGCAGGGACTCTCAGAAGTCCAGGTCTAAGTCACGTGGTCGCAGTAAGTCCCATGGATTGAAGTTTGATCTTACTTGTCATTATTGTGGGAAAGCAGGACATATTAGGCCATAGTGCCATAAGATGCACGATGATAAGCACAAGGAAAAGGGAAAAGAGAAAGTGCAGGAAAAGTCTTCTGAGCGTAGTATTGTACCTACAAAGTCCAGTATGAAGATAGAAGAGGTTAATGTCATGCATGCCACTGATTCAGATGAGGATTACATACTTGCAGCTTCTTCATGCAATGCCTTATAGGCTTTTGAGATACATTCTATATATGCATAGTGCTGGCTTTTGGATTCGGGTGCATCATTTCATGTGACACCTTGTAGAGATTGGTTTCATACCTATTGTACCATCTCTGGTTCTGTGCATCTTGGTGATGACATGTCTCTTGACATTGTGGGCATTGGAGATGTTAGGCTGTAGTTTCCTTCTGGAAGTTCTTTTGTTTTGCATGATGTATGCCATGTACCTGCGTTGACTCGCACCCTTATGTCAACTGGACAGCTTGATGATGCAAGGTATTTTGTGTCTTTTGGAGACTATGCATGGAAGATTACTTGTGGCAGGCTTGTGCTTGCAAGAGATGCCAAGTCTGGCAACCTCTATCCCTTGCTTGTATCTCGAGCTACATTGGATCATGTTTTGTTTATGGGTTCTATTCCCTATGTATCCCTTTGGCATGCTCGTTTTTGGGACATATGTTTCTTAAAAGAATGAAAATGCTCCGTGCTTTGCAGTATCTTCCGCCTTTTGACTCTTCGCATTTTGATTCTTGTGATCATTGTTTGTATGGCAGGCAGACTAGAAATACGCATATAAATTCTGGTAAGAAATGCATGGGTGAGCCCTTGGCTCTTATGCACTCAGATGTATGTGGGCCCATGCCTTGTCAATTACTTGGTGGGGCAAAGTACTTTGTTACTTTCATAGATGATTACTCACGTAAAGTTTGGGATTATCCCATAAAGAGAAAATCTGATGTCTTAGACACATTTCAGCATTGGCTTGCATTGGCAAAGAACCAGTCTAGGAAAAGACTAAAATACCTAAGGTCAAAAAATGGGAGTGAGTATGTGTCACGTGCTTTTGAGCAGTTTTGTGATGAGTGGGGTATTAAGCATCAGTTGACCCCCCCTTACATCCCTTCCTAGAATGTTATGGCTGAAAGCATGAATAGGACAATTTAGGAAAGGGTCCGTACAATGCTTAGCCAGGCTGGCTTACCGCATCATTTTTGGGCTGAGGTAGTTACTACTGCAGTGCATCTCATTAACAGGTCATCTAGTAGTGGCATTGACTTTAAGGATGTAGAGGAGGTATGGGCAGACAAGCCCCCCTCTTATGATCATTTGTGTGTCTTTGGATGTGAGACATTCTGCCATGTGCCCAAGGAGCAATAAGCTGGATCCTAAAAGTGTCAAATGCATTTTCATTGGCTATGGAGATGCAGGAGAGATGGGTTATTGTCTATGGGATATGTAGGCGTGAAAAGTGATCCTCAGCCATGATGTCATCTTTCACAAGGAAAAAATGCATATGCAGCTTGAGAAAGTGGTTGAGATACGCAGAGTTATTTTTTAGGAGGAGACACCTGCTCCCGTTCAGCCCGCACCTTGGCCAGCTAGATAGTGTGCAGCAGCATCACCTGATGCCCATGGCCCAGATGCTAGACATGCTGATGTTAGACAGGATGTCGGTCAGGTAGCAGAGCCTGGGTTGAGGCGCTCTACTAGAGATAGATGACCTCCTGACCATTTTGTGCCCGCTATGGATTATGTACTAGTTACAGATGTAGGAGAGCATCTCAGTTATAATGAGGCTATGCATAGGGGTGATTGTCACCCTTAGGAGAGGGCTATGTAGTCTGAGCTTGACTCATTGCATAATAATCAGACTTGGGATTTGGTTTTCTTGCCTCAGGATAAGAAGGCTTTGCCATGCAAGTGGGTGTACAAGCTGAAAAGTACCCCTGGACACCCCAAGCTGGCATACAAGGCTCGATTGGTTGCTAAGGGTTTTAAGCAGGAGCATGGTGTTGACTTTGATGAAGTCTTTTCTCCTGTGGTCAAGATGATCACCCTACGCTTAGTCTTGGCCTTGGTTGCATAGCTTGACCTGGACTTGTACCAGATGGATGTCAAGACGGCTTTTTTATATGGGGACTTGCATGATGAGATTTAGATGGGCAGCCTAAGGGCTTTGCAGACCATGGCAGGGAACACCTAGTGTGCAAGCTAAAGAAGAGTCTATATGGCTTGAAGCAGGCACCTAAGGAATGGTACCATAATTTTGATGCATTCATGTAGTCACAGGGCTACAGCTGTAGTGCTATGGATTCGTGCTTGTACACGAAGAAAGCCCGTGATGTTTATTGATTTTGGTACTCTATGTGGAGGACATGCTTTTAGCATGGACAGCTCATGAGGAGCTAGATGCTCTTAAGGCTTAGCTCAAGCAGATCTTTGAGATGAAAGACATGGGATAGGCCTCTCATATACTTGGTATGCACATTACGCGCGATAGATCTCAAGGACTAATCTATCTGTCACAGAGGGAGTATATTCATAAAGTCCTTGAGCGCTTCCGCATGCAGGATGTTAAGCCTATTGGTTGTCCATTACCTTCTCATGTGAAGGTTTCATAGGCCAATTGTCCGCAGCAGACAGATGAGCACAGGGCCGAGATGGCCAAGATTCCCTATGCCTCAACCATGGGCAGTCTTATGTATGCCATGATAGCCACCCATCCAGATATAGCTTTTGCAGTTGGGGTTGTGGCACATTATATGGCTACACCTGGCAAGAAACATTGGGATGCTGTGAAGGGTATCATGAGGTACCTGAAGGGCACAACGTATATGTGTCTTTGTTATGGTAGCTAGGATACAGGAGTCATGGGGTACACTGACTTTGATTATGCAGGACATGCAGATAGTAGGAAGTCCACTTTGGCTGTGTGTTCACTTATGCTGGAGGGGCTATCTCTTGGATGTCCAGGGCACAGAAGTGTACGGTCCTTTCTACTATAGAGGCCGATTATATTGCAGCCACAGAGGCTTGCAAGGAGGCTATCTGGTTAGGCCGTTTGATTTGCTGACCTTGTTATGACAGATGCTATGCCTACACTGCATTCGGATTCTATGAGTGCCATTCAATTGGCCAAGAATCCGGTCTTCCATTCGAAGAAAAAACATATTGAGGTGAGGTATCACTTCATTCGCGAGGTCGTTGAGGACAAATATGTTGACCTTTTCAAGATTCCGACTGAGCAAAATCCTGTAGACTTGCTCATGAAGAGCCTCACTACCGAGCGCTTTGCCTTCCTCAGGAGATTGATAGGCATTGGATGAGATGGCATCTTTTTCCTCATCCTGTTGTACATGTGTACATGTTGTACTGTCTTTTCTTTTTTCTCTCTCACTGGGGGAGATTCAGTTTTTGAGTGGGAGGTTGTTGGGGGTAAAGGCGCCTCTGCCTAGCCGCCTGTGTATTACTACAATGACAGTATCCACCACTGCACAATGCAAGTGGCGGATACGGGCACCCGTCACAGTCACTTGTTCTTTATTCTTTTAGTGACAGTTTGAATAAAGGAAGGCCCGGCCACACATTGTGGTTGTTGGAGTTCCCACTTTGAGTTTCACTCTCTCTCTTGCTCTTGCTCTCCATCCCCCATAGCTCTCACTGCCAAACTCCTTCCTCTTGGGTTCTACTTCCCTTTCAAGTTGGGCTTGTGTTGGAAATTTTAAGATCCCCTACTCCCACTTTTTGTATCCCAAATATAATATTATAAAATAATAATATCTAATTTATTTTTTCAAATGAAGTAGTAAAAGTACAATAACCCCACCAAAAAATGTGTTACATAGTCATGTCATGATGATTAACTAGGACATTGGTGCAAAAGCTCGCTAAATTTTTAATGTCCAACAAAGCTCACCCATGTAAGCTCACTAAAAAAATTCCCCCATACTACTGTAAATTATATTATTATGCTGGAGTGTCAGTTGTTGTAGTAGTAGAAAGATAAACTCATTATCAAACTTAATGCGATAGATGACTTTAGTGACCAAAGATGAGAGTGGAAAGCACCATTCATGATCATCACCTTCACCATATTATACTCATTTATTAAGTTGTGTCTATGTGTAGTAGCTTGCATATGAGATGCCCCTCTTTGAAGTTTGGAGCTAGAAGACTAACTAGAATAGACCCAGAAGACCATTTTCAATCATCACTTTCATCATATATTTCTCACTATATCTAGCGGAATACATGTAGCTCTAGCCTATATTTCATTGACCCAAAGCAATCTTAATGTTTTTATTTCTAGCTATGCTTTCTTGTGTTGGTGTCAATATGAGATTATTATTAGGGTTGAATTCCCTAAAGGTCTTTTTTGTAACAATTAGAATTTAAATGAATGGGAAAATGAGCAAGATGTATGTTTTGATGGAGAGGGGGACGATAAATCATGCTTGTTGAAACAATGCACATGTTTGATTGATTAATAATAGTCATTATTAATTTTCCTTAGGATGTATGTTTTGACAAGAGAAATGTTACACCATCAGAAGACCAAGACGGAAAAGTTAAAAAATTGGAAATGAAAGATAGTTCCAAGGCAAGAGGAAGACGGAGGACAAAGACACACTTAGAAAAATTTAAAGGCACGAAGTGCAGGAAAAAGTTTCAAATGTAAAAGGAAGCACACAATAGTAAGAGCACCCTAATATGTTAGCAAGAAAAGTGCCAGGTGCATTGTAACTCATTTTGTAAAAGAGCGCCGGGCTCTCTCCCATGCAAGTTATAAAGAATGAGAGGTGGGGGTTGAGGCCTATGATAATAGGAAGGAGAAGGAAAGAGAGTGGAGAAATAGACAAAGGCGAGACCAAAAAGGGGATGGCCACCTAAGGAGGGTATAGGGATGTATAAAAGTCAAGAAATGAATGAAGAAGCTCATTCTTGTGTGTGGCCAAACTTGTTCTTTTCTTGCTTCTTGATCTTGCTTCCTTCTTGTGTATGAGAGAGGGAGAGAGGGAGTGTGAGGGAGGGAGAGAGTGTACGTGAGAGAGAAAGGGATCGTGGAGAAGCTCTTCTTCTCCTCTCTTAATCTTCGTCTTCTTCCCTCATGGACCTCGCTCAATGAGCACAAGCATTTGGTCTTTGCTTGGGAGACAAGGAATGGACTTGGTTTACCAATCTTGATAATGCTGAACGTAACAACTTCACCCATCTGAAGGATCTCTTAATCAAGAGATTCTTGGAGGTAGGATACTCTGCTAACCTCATTGTTAAGCTGATGAATGTTAGATAAAAAGACAAAGAGGATATACAAGACTACATCACATGTGAGGAGTCTCTACAAGAGGATACCTGCAGTAGCGACCCAATGAGAGAGCGATCTCTACCATATTCATTCATGAGATTTGCAACAAAGAACTCTATAAGGCCCTAGCAAGCAACTCGAACATGCAAAGGGATATGCTTACAAGAGTCTTTGAGGAGGCCATATGGGTGGATGAATTACTTAGGGAGGGAAGCTCTACGGCTATGCAACAAGAGAGCAACACATTTAGAAACACTGAGAGAACTATCGCACTTAGTGAATGAGTAGCCCCTAGTGAACAAGAGGAAAGAGTGTCAACTAGACCCAAGCGATATAGTTGATCTAAAGTCAAAGCTAACCAGGCTACAAGAATCAATACAAAGGCTTGTATGACCTCACGTGCAGTGTGTGCACCATGGAGAGAACCATTTTCCATCTAAATATCTCCATCCCAAATCACAGCTTTGTATCAATTGCACAAGATTCGGCCATAACACCATGCACTGTCGATTGCCAAGACAGTTGCCTTACCAACAACCTTACACTCAACCATAGTACCTAGAAATTAGATAGCCACACTTTGGAAGGGGAGCCCCTTTGGCTCTACTCTCACCTCGAGGGTATACATCAACCCAATGAGAATCTCTAGACCTCCAAGACCTATCATGATCCATCCAGCAAGCGATGCTCTAGTGCACTTTATGGAGGAATCACTAGAGAAAGACTCATATGTGAACCCTTACGTCTCTTATGAAAAAGAGGGAAATCCCATATTGATAGACTATAGGCATGTGCCAATCATGGCCTTAGGCAAAGGGAGAGATAGAGGCCTAGGAGGAGCTCAGAACCATGAGTCCTAGCATGTTGGACATGTGGCTATCCAAGGCATATCTCATCTCACTGCCATGAAAAGGAGCAAGCAAATAGAGAGAAGATTGAGTTGAGGTGTCCCGAATGCAAAGTCATGCACATATTCACCAATTTACCTAGGCAAAAACCCTCCACTAGTTTGATAATATTTCCATTTATGCCACTTGGACTCTTTTGTGCCGAGTTACTTGAAAATGATACCACACCTATCTCCATAAATGTCTTGACATGAGCTCAAGTCTGTATCTCATTACCTGGACCTAGCAACCTGGATGCATCCTCTATAGGGAATAAGAGTTGGCAAAGGAGAAAAAAGATGATTAAGGAAAAAATAATGCTCAAGATAGAGGGTGAGACGATGTTAACAAATGGAAAATAGGCCATTGATGCAAAAGCAAATACATTTGCTCCTAAAACAATAGAGAAGGAGGGAAGTGCTAAGGTTGGAGAGTAACTTGACCCCAACGAGCAGCTAAAGGCTATAGATAAGGTCCATGAATGGATAAAAGAAGCACAAGCTCACTTGCTGAACCTATCATTGAGGATAAGATCCATGAACTCTCAACCATGAGCCCACCAGTCTTTCCCATGTACTTGTAGGCAAAAAGGCCATGCAACCGAGGAGGGAAAGATGGTAATCAATTTTCTAACCAAACTAATATCGATAATTGCTTATGGAAAATGCCACACTATGGCAAGGGTTGAGACTACGAGTTGCAAGGCTTGTCTAACTAGGACCCTTTGACACACATACCAAACCTAATGATGAATCCAATACCTAAGTCCCCACAAGTGAATGTCTTTTGGGAAGGCACTGAGATGCACACAATCTTACCTATCATTGCCTTAGGAGATACTACACGGGAGGGGATAGTAGACACATGAACATGGGTTAGTGTACTTAGCCATGCAGTCCTACAACTGTGGGAAAACCCACTGGTAGAAATTGCATGTTTCAATGTCACTCTAGAAAATGGGATGAAGGTTAGACCTTTCAAAGTCCTAAAGGATTGGAATCTAAAGATAGCAATAATCCATTTTTTCGTGAACTTCATGGTTATGAAGGGAGTGGATTATGATATCTTGCTAGGCAGACCTTGGATGAGGAATGCCAAAGTGATAGAGGACTAGGGCAATGACATGATATTCTTAGGCAATAGATTAGAAGAAGTTTGAGTAGAGATGGACACTTGGAAAACCTCGCCAATGGACCTAGATGCCATCTCTACCATACTAAAGGGTGACTCAAGGACTAGAAGTATTATGGACCTATAATAAGATACATTCCTTAGACTCAACTAGCAAACCTAACACTGCCATCACTTCTAACCTACCCACAGTGCCCTTGTGCATGATGGTGAGAAGTTCCATCAGAGCAACCAATGCCAATTACCTATCGTGTCCTAACTAACAAATGGAAACTCCATAAGATTTTCAAGTACTCGTCAGGTGAGTTGGCTAGAAACCTAGATGCCAATTTAAAGCTCCCTCAAGAATCTTGTGAAAAGAAAAGAGTGGCAATGGACTAAGGTGCATGACTTAAACGTGTTATATAACTGGACTCTCATGACAAGTGAGAAAAAACTTGAAAATAGGAACCCTGAAATGACACATAGTCCAAGTATGAGGATTGCAAGGATGAGTATGAAGACTATAGCTCCATTAGTGAGCAAAGCAAAGAGAAAGTATAGACCATAGAATATGACATGGATGGATGAGTGATTGAGAAAAATAGAATAGACACTAAATCCCGAGAGGTCAACACATTTAGAGTGAACAAAGGAGTTGCCAAGGTGGACTGTGATCAAGCCTGGCTAATGTTGCCTAGAGGTGGTAGATTATGAGCAAGCGGGATTAGTTTAGCCTTGCACCACACCATCATTTGGAGTGGAGTTAGCCTCAGAGTTGTGACCACCAAGGGAGACAACCTCTTTGAGTGAGGATGGCAAGTACAACTCCACACAGAGGTGAGCTCTGATAGTGACCTTGAAATACCTCGACCACTTGGACCCAAACACACCAAGGAGGGGGACCTTCTAGTCCACCTAAGGTGCAAGAGGCTAAAGAAGGAGAGAAAGAAACATGTCAAAGTCTTTAGAAGCTAAATGATAGAAGAAACTCTAGGACTTCCCCAAGTGCTTCACGAAGTTCAAGAAGGGTGATCGAATAGTGGTGCTAGTAGGAGCCAAGCAGAAAGGGCAAGCAAGTGAACCCAGCCAAAGTTACGAAATTCAACTTGGCAAGGGAAGAGGACAATCCTCGACTCATGTACATAGCGGATGACCTAACTAAGAAGGAAGAGAACGATCTCATAGATCTCTTAAGGGAGTTCATCGACGTGTATGCATAGTCCTTAGATGAGTTGAAGGGAATAGATCCGAGTATCGTGACTCATAACATTCCCATGACCCCTGATGCAGTACCAGTCAAGTAAGCAATGATCGTACATGATGAATCCTAAGTATGCATATGCAGTGAAGGAAGAGATTGACAAGCTATTGAAGGCAGGATTGATTCATGAGAGAGAGTACACGGACTGGGTATCACCCATAGTCATACAATGAAAAATAATGGGAAGATTTGAGTGTGTGTAAACTATAAGAAGTTCAACCAGTTACAAAGAGAGAGAACTACCAATTACCATACACTAAGAACATGCTAGAAAGAGTGGTGGGAAAGGAAGCCTACAATTTTCTGGATGGCTTCTCAGGCTATAACCAAGTGCAAGTCCATCCAGATGATAGACATAAGATGGCATTCACCGCTGAATGGGGGTTTTTGCCTAGATAGTCATGCCATTTGGGCTTATCAATGCCTTGCTACCTTCAAGGGCCTCATGTGTGCTATCTTCAAGGACATACTCAGAAAATGGTTTGAAGTCTTCATTGATGACTTGTGCATCCATACCAACTAGAAAGAACACTTTGAAAATCTGTGAATAGTCTTTGAATGGTGTCAGCAATATGGTCTCTCGCTAAATCCCTTAAAGTGCTAGTTTTGGGTGAAGCGCGGTTGTATTCTAGGGCATTTTGTGTCAAGGAATGGGATAGCCATAGACTCCTTGAAAATTAGGGTAATTGTAGACCTTCCCCCTCCAGTCAACTTCAAGGGAATTCAATGCTTCTTAGGCCACATAGGATACTACTGGCGGTCTGTGCTAAACTATGCATTGATTAAGTCTAGACCTTTGTACAAGTTGTTGTCAGTATTCGAGTGGATTGAAGAATGTCAACAAGCCTATGAAAGTCTTAAACAAGCTCTAGCTTTGGCCTCTATCTTAAGAGCCCTAGATTGGTCAATTATCTTACATGTGCACATTGATGCATCAAAGTTTTCTGTGGGGGCAGTGTTGTGCCAACCTAGTGAGCATAACCTCGACTACCCAATGAGCTTTGCTAGTAGACAAATCACTGAGAAATAAACTATTCCACAATAGAGAGAGGGAAGCATTAGCCATGGTGTCCACCATAAAGAAGTTTAGACACTATCTTCTAGCGACATCCTTTATCTTCTTTATGGATCATTAAGCATTACTTTATCTTGTGAACAAACCCTACACAACAGGACGCATTGCTTGATGGTTACTTCTACCTTTGAAATTGGACTTCTCTATGGTCGTATGCAAAGGCAAACAACACTACATGGCATATCACATATCCTACATGTCGAGAGGTGAAGTGGTTGGATAGGGCATCATTGACGATCTACCAGTTGCACATCTTTTTAGAATGTCCAACGAACAAGATTTGTTTAGAGCAAACCTCACACTATATTGAGTAGATGACAATCCACATCCTAGAGAATGGATTGCCTGAATGATCCATAGAAAAAGCTAGGTTAAGGAGACTAATCTTGAAGATCCAACCCTATCAATTGATTGCAAGTCAATTTTATTGGTTAGGACAAGATGGACTCTTAAAGAGACGTGTCTGTGAACACGGAATGTATGATGTGCTCAAGGAAGCACATGGAAAGATTGCTAGAGGATATTTTAGTGGAGACACCACATCACGCAAGGTGCTCTAGTCTCAATTATGGTGGCCAACACTATTCTATGATGTAGCTAAGTTTGTGAAGCACTATGATGAGTGCCAATGGACCAAAGTCCCTATTTGTAAGGATAAAATGGACTTGAACTCGGTGATTGCATGACGCCAACCATTTGAGAAATGGAAAATTGACTTCATTGGTCCAATCAGCCCTGTGGCACATTACTCTCCAGCCAAGTACATCATTGTTGCCACCACAGACTATCTCACCAAGTGGGCAAAAGCTCAAGCAACTCACAAAAACGATGCTAGGACCACGACCAAGTTCCTTTGGAAGTAAGTAATCTCGCGGTTCAATTGCTCCATAGAGTTTATTAGTGACCAAGGCACACACTTCATCAATGAAGTAATTGCTCACTTGTCATCCATCTTCTTAATAATTTGCAGAAAGTCCTCACCATATTATCCTCAAGTCGATGATCAAGCTAAGTCCATTAACAAGATCTTGGTTAAGTCCTAACAAAAGTAGTCTCTGCTTCATACAGTGATTGTGGGACAACAAACTCATGGTAGCTTTGTGGACATATAGGATGGCCTACAAAACAACCATAGTACAAACTCCATTCAAATTGACCTACTATTCTATTAGTAGAGTTCTTTGTTCCAAGCTTGAGAATAGCATCCCAAGAGCGATGGGAGGGCCAAGAGGCATGGAAAAATCGATTAATAGAGCTGGAATGGCTATCTAAGACTTGTTTCATTGCAATACATGCTCTAATATGTGAAAAGTCATGATCATAGAGTCAGTTTGACAAACACATCAAACAACGAAACTTTGGGTAAGGAGACCTAGTCTTATTGTACTCTGTTTAGGGACACAAGCAAAAAATGAAATTTAGGGGATTGGGACCTTTCAAGGTTCGCAATATCAGAAGAATGGGCAATGTGGAATGCGAAACCCCAGAGGGGAAGGGAATGGGCTTTTTCAATGTGGAAGTCGCATAAAAAATTATTGCCCTCCTTCGCATCCACTTCATGAACCTCCAATGACAAGACCACCACAACATGCGAGAGTTACAACCATCACAGAACTAGAGAAGGAGGATGAGGAAGCAATGGCACCAGCCTACTTGTGAATAAACATGACTACCCAAAAGGCATACACCCTTGATGCACTAATTGATGAGGGATCTTACTCAAATAAACTAACACATGAACACTAGACCACCATGGGTCAACCATAATTGCAACCAACTAATGCAAAACTTAGCCAGTTTGGGGGGTAGTCCTATCCACTCTTGGGGAAATGGAAATTAATGGTCTCTATCGAGATTGAGAGGCTACCCATTATCTTTTATGTGCTATCTAAGAAGAAAATTATTGGTAAGAAATCACTATTGGGACATGTGTTAAAAAAACAAGCTCATTATAATGTTGAGTACGACTTGCAGTGCATCCACCTTGCCAACGGTAATGTTAGAATAGTAATGGCTTTCAGCAAGGGCACCACAGTCATGCAAAAGCTTGTAGTGCCACCGATAGCTAAGCTAGTATCAACCTTAAGGAGGGGGGTAGAGCACCATGATGCACTCCCATAGTAAAGTCACACCAACGTTTAGAAGCAAAATCCAAAGCTATGGACCAAACACTCAAATGGGTTCCAAACCATAGACCACAGTTTCAAACTCATAGTTTGCATGCCTCTGACTTTAGGCCTAAATAGTGGATTTGGAACCCCTATAGTTCAGAAGTGACTAGACAACATTGGGTTCCAAAAGCCTTGCGAGACCAAGGCTACTATGAATTTAACACCTTGATGTGTCTACCTAAACTCTCAAGTGCCATGTATGATCCTCAATCTCACGCTCCAAAAACCAAGGCCCAAAAATGTCAACCAAAATTGGGAAGAAGGAGAAAGACCAAGAGGAAGGGTGCTCAATCCATGAGTGCTCCAATGGTCTATTGACCCAAAGCGCAACCAAGAATCCATGGGTAATCCCTCTTGAATGAGCTCCTACCTAATGACTCTAAGGTGCTCACCATTTCCAAACCTAAGGACAAAGCATTAATCAAACTACAAACTTCTCAAACCCACCTTACCACATCTAATGAGAATCCCAAAGTGGAAGTACCGCATATCAACTTGTCCAATCCAACTAAACCCAAGCCACCAGTAGGCCTTAGGCCATTGCAGACCAAGGACAATCCATTCTTGAAGTGGTTTCCAACATGGCCAGGGACACAAGGATAACTTGGTAATGTGCATTCAACGATTGGATGCAACTTTCACGTTAAGTTACGAAATCTTGGACCTCGGCCTACTTGACAAACCTATAGTAAACGAGATACATTTCTTGTGATGTTCTTGGGAAGAATACCAATTCATTTTCACTAAGACCCCCAAGATTTGATATTGGCAAGAACTTCATAAATCCTATTGTAGATGAAATGGTTGACAGTGAAATTTTATGAGAAAAAACCTTAAGTCAATGATTAATCACATCCTTCAAGAAAAGTAAAATTCCCATGCCACCATAGGAACTTGCTAAGCTTCAATGATCAGTTGAGTCTGAGTCCAATTTCTTATGCAAGTGGTGCATTCAATGGGCTCAAGAGGGTTATCAAATCTTGACCAATGTAGAGCAATGACATGCCATCGAGACTTTCAAGTATGACTGCACTTAGTGAAGGAGTCCCCCTTGTGCAAGAACAAAAAGGTCAGTAGCCAACAAATGCTGAATTGTGCCAAGGACCAAAGGTACCGCATTTGGAATTGTCAACTACTTCAGTGCCATCAGCCATGCACAACATTGAGAAGAATACAACGAGTTGGTAAAAGAAATTCAGAGCCAACTTGACAAGATAACTTAGGAGAAAAAGGTTGTGCTTTTGTAGAGCTAGAAGAAGAGAATAATGCCTTTACAACCTACAGGGTAGAAAAAATGAGGGTAATGACCATCTTAAATAGGGAGAGAATTGCATTGAAAGAGGCCTTAAAGGCAAGGCAAGGAAAAGAGAGCCTAAAAGATCTATATGATGAAGAAAGAGACAACCATATAGCCCTAGAAAAAATGTGCACTTTCAACTCCAGAGAAAACATGCACTTAGAATTGGAAAATGAGGAGTTGAAGCGGCAAAGACAGGAGATAATGAAAGAGGTGCATGCGACAAAGACACAAAAAGATGAGGAGGCCACGAAGAAGCAGGTAGAGCTGCACAACCAACTTCAAGCAACTCTACACAAATATGCAATACTAAGGGAGAAAGTAGAGCACTAAAACTAGGAGGAACAACAAATGCATGTATTGTGATGAGAACATGAGTAGGTAATCGCCACTCTAGCCTAGTACCAAATTCAAGGGCTGGAGTAGATGAAAGAGAAAGCAGAGGAATGGGTAGCCAAGAATGAGGATAGAATCAAAGATTTAGCTTATAGGCTGGCCCATTCGGAGAGTGAATGCATCATGGTAAATATCAAAGCCACAACTGTGGAGACATGAATATTGGGGCAACAACGAGCTTTTTTAAGAACAGTGCTAAATGTTATGCGATCGAGAGAAGAAGAAATGTTTGAGGAAGTAAACAAAAAATTAGAGTTGGCAAGGAGAGTGCTGCAACATGGGCTCCATGCCAAGGCACCCAAGCCTAGCAGGAGTGAGGGAGTGGAAAAGCAACAAACCCATTTGATCTCAACTTGCTTAACCTCGCAATAACTCAACTTGCTAGGGTCTAGGGAGATGAAGCAGCAAGCGCAAATGCTTCCACAAAGAGACAACGGAGCTGATCCAAGAAGAAGGGCTAGACTTTGAGCATGACTAGGAAGATAAAGAACAACTGCATGAACCAGGCCCCCTCCTCTGCAGCCATAAGAACAACCAGAAGAGCA
Organism: Lygodium microphyllum; assembly: GCF_053477565.2. Classification (NCBI taxonomy): domain Eukaryota; kingdom Viridiplantae; phylum Streptophyta; class Polypodiopsida; order Schizaeales; family Lygodiaceae; genus Lygodium; species Lygodium microphyllum. Next base: position 101,329,447 of record NC_141151.1, read on the forward strand.
AGGGGAGAAATCCATACCACCCAAAAGGATGGTGAAGATGAGGCACAAACGCAAAGAGCAAGTGGAACTAGCATGTAGGAAGCTCCAAGCTAAGCCATTGCAAGTTCCACATGTGGCTATCCCTCAAAGTAAGGAGTGAGATCCTATAAACTAGGGCCAGGAACTTGTAGTGTGGGAGCAATGGGAGAATTGCAGCCATCCTTCTGAATTCTCCTTCACTTTCCCTCGTATGTTGGACATGGTACTATCTCCAAGGTTGGTGGAGGACTTAATAAAGCTCTTGGTAAGACTGGAAAGGAGATGGTTGGAGGAAAGAACGAGACACCCCATGAGTGGCAATAAGAGACTGCTAATTATTGGGAAGATAAGGCAGTGGAGATGCCTTGGAGAGTGGAACGGCATGGGGCTGCAAAGGAAGAGTAGTTACTGCCCCTCTTTTTTGATATTAATGTAGGTATAGATAGCTATGTAATGGTCTGCCTTATGATGAGAGCCACCCTTTTACAAGTATTTTGTACTAACCTATTAGAATAAATAAGTGACAATAGATTCATTGGGTGTAACCACTCATTTTTATAATCTACACCACTCAATGTAAGAACTAACTCGAAGGGGTATATGCATAACAAGGCCTTCCTAAGGAAATCCCTTAAGCCTCCATGTAGCATTGGTCCTTGCTTGTGAATGAGATGCCAGTTAATGCACCCCCTTTGTAATTCACAAAAAAAGAGAAGGAAAAAGAAAATAAATGAAAAGAATAAGGAAAATAAAAAGAAGAAAAAAAACAAACATGAAAGAAAAGAGAGAGAAAAAAAAGGAAGAAGCAGAAAACAAAAGGAACACAAACATGAAGTCTGTCTATATATACCCTATGAGTAGGCCAGACCAAAGAGGGAATGACCATCCAAGGAGGGGATAGGGCATGTAAAAAATTCAAGAAATGAATGAAGAAGCTCATTTCTGTGTGTGGCCAAACTTGTTCTCTTCTTACTTCTTGTTCTTGCTTCCTTCTTGTGCATGAGAGATGAAGAGTGTGAGAAATGCGGGATCTAGAGCATGGCAGTGAATTATGGTGGATGAAAGGAGAAGTGTGGACTCATGATGGAGAAGACAAAGACACTGTTTGTTACACAAGTGAATTAGGTTCCAAGATTGAGACTTGGACTCATAAACACAATCTTGTGTATGTAGACAATGACATTGACACTTCACTGAAAAGGAAAGAGTACTATCATTGCATTAAGAAAAGGAAGCAAGTACAATGCTTTATAGGAAAGTAGGAAACTGCAGTAGGCACCATTGTGCATATGTGATAGGTTAGCCTGCATATCCTTGACCCTGAAGCTCCATACAAAGAGGCTGTTTAGTGAGTGTGATTGCTGATTCTCAACACCCCTCCTCAATCACAACTAGAAAGGCACAAAGTGTGTAGAGGCTATAATGAGAACCGCCTCCAAAGTGTGGGCACACCACAAACATGGTAGACACCAGAGGATGTCGCAGAAACGGCTAAGTGTGGGCACCAAAACATGATGGACATCCAGAGGCTGTAACAGGGGCCTCACAAAGTGTACAGGGACTGTAATGTCAAGTTACATAAGGAGTTTACAAAGCTTATGGCAGGAAGCATTAGGGCAAGGAAATAGAAGGCTTTTAAAACAGTCTATCAGAGTTATGAGAGTAGAAGGACTGATGAGTCTTGTCCTTCCGATCCTGGTGGTCTTCATCTTCATCTTCATCTTCCTTTGCTCCATTTTCTTCTTCTTCTTTGACTGCGACTAGATAGGCCTTTTGGGATCTCTTTCTTGCGTGGCAGAACTTCTCGGTGTGTCCGGTCCTTTTGCAGAAGTCACAGAAGAGTTTTAGCTTCTTTTCCTCTTCTAACAGTGATTCCTGGATATCAACAAGTTTAGGATTTGGCATGTTGATTAAAGTTGTTGATACATTATTATATTCAGGAGGCAAACTCTTAAGTAGAACACCGATGCAAACAACTTCATCCATTTTAATGTTGATTCCTGCAAGTTGGGTTAGGAGTCCTTCCATGTAATTGAGATGTGTGGCAAGTGATGTGCTGGACTTCATTTCAAGCCTGAAGAACTCAATCAGGAGACCATACTTTGATGATTTAGATTGTGCACCGAACAGGGTGTCAAGTCTTTTCCATGTATCCTGTGAGGTCTCACAGTTATCCACATGGTGGATATAACTGTCGTCTAGCTCCAGTTTGATAATGGCCTGGGCTCTGTCATCATTATTTTGCCAAGTAGTTGCAAGGTCCGTGTCCCGAGGTTTCTTCTCTTTGCCATTTGTGATGGCCCAGAGACTCTTTTTCATCAAGATGAGCTTGATGCGAGTTTGCCAGGTGTGAAACCCGACTCCTTTGAATCGAGCATTTGGAGAGTCTTTTCCCATGTTGAGGTTTCAAGATCAGCAGCAAATTAACACTAGAATTCTGAGATTTTATCAGTAGAAGAGCAGAATGCAGTGTGTCAAGAGACACAGTTAGTGACAGTGTGAAAACACACTATGTCAGTGTTGATGTTGAGCTTGATTCTTCTTGTTCGGGATCGTTCGGCCAATCTTCAATCTTCTCAGGTCCTTCCCCTCCTTGATTTGATGCTGGGTCAATGGATTAGAGTGGGCTTTAGCTTGGTTTAGTGTCAGGAGTGAGAAAAACTGAGGAAAAAAAAGCTTGAGAGATTTTGGCTATGGTGGAATTAGGGTTTCTGAGACAAGGGCCTGGTTTTTCTCAGATTGCAGGAGCTATACTTGATCATTTTCAAAAATTTTTACATGTCTAGGAAGCTTATGTCAAGGGCTATCAAAGCCCTATGGAAATCGTCCAGATTGTGGACAACACGATGCAAGCAGAGGGCGCGAACAGCCACGGCGCAGTTTGGGGCAGCGACGTTGAATTTGTGCAATGCCAGGGCTGTAGATCACCAATCTGGTTGTTTGTTGTGCCAGGAGGGAGCGCCCTGAGTGAAGGAAGATATGTCTAGAAGAAAGTTCCTGAAGATATGCTCTACAGAGAGAGATATGAAGGCTCCATGGAGGGTATGTCCTACAGGTCACAGTTGAAGACTATGGCAGTGACTGGGAATTTTCACAATGCTGAGCTTCAGATAGCCAAATGTCATGGATTGATGTGATACAAGGAAGCTTTGTGAGTTGAAGAATACTTTTCCAGAAGGAAGCTCCAAGAGATTTGACCTATGGAGTGAGATATAAGCAGCTCAATCTGACAGGGTGCTGCTGGCTATGGCTGCCATGGAAGCTTCAGTGAGGATAGAGTTGGGAGATGAAGTCATGAGATGGAACTAAGCTGACCAGAGATTAACATGAGCTGAGAGAGAGCAGAGGAGAGCTAAGCCGAGCTGAGCCATGCCCGACTGGGCTCTGATACCATGTGAGAAATGCAGGATCTAGAGCATGGCAGTGAATTATGGTGGATGAAAGGAGAAGTGTGGACTCATGATGGAGAAGACAAAGACACTGTTTGTTAAACAAGTGAATTAGGTTCCAAGATTGAGACTTGGACTCATAAACACAATCTTGTGTATGTAGACAATGACATTGACACTTCACTGAAAAGGAAAGAGTACTATCATTGCATTAAGAAAAGGAAGCAAGTACAATGCTTTATAGGAAAGTAGGAAACTGCAGTAGGCACCATTGTGCATATGGGATAGGTTAGCCTGCATATCCTTGACCCTGAAGCTCCATACAAAGAGGCTGTTTAGTGAGTGTGATTGCTGATTCTCAACAAAGAGAGGCAGTGTGATAGAGGGAGAGAGAGCGTGTGAGTGAGTGAGGGACAGTGGAGAGGCTCTTCTTCTCCTCTCTTGATCATCATCTTTTGCTCTTATCCCTTCTTACGTGCATGGTTATGGAGGTAGAAGCTTTGAGCTTGGAGGTGTAGCTTGCTTAAGGGCGCATCTTGAATCATGGAGCCATCAGTGGATTTGTGGAAGGAGGCACTCCAACATTCAAAGGTAAGCTCACTACATTTGTGTGTGAAAGAGTGTGCATAGCTATGTGAGAGATAGCCATAGCTCTCAGCCTTGAAACACTTGAAGCAATAAGCAGTCCATGCATCTTGGTGGATTGCTCACAAGACTGACGACAAGAGAGGAAGACAACAAACCAAGCACGTTCAAACATTACAAACATATTATATTGATGAATCATAGTGGTAATTCGTTTCCCATATGGTTTATTTTCCACAAATAGACTTAGAATGTCATCCCTAAGCCTTATTTCCCCATAAATGAGATGGTCATGAGTCCTCACTAGGTTGTTTGCACATTATAAAATCAATATTAAGTTAGGCATGCCAATTTGATGTCCATCTCATTATGAATTGGATATGAAAACAATGATTGTGACATCACCGAAGAGAGCTTAGTTGCCCAATGATTTGTTTGTGCATTTGTGTGTGTGTAGAGAGAGAGAGAGAGAGAGAGAGAGAGAGAGAGAGAGAGAGAGAGAGAGAGAGAGAGAGAGAGAGAGAGAGAGAGAGAGAGAGAGAGAGAGAGTCCACCATGTGAATATGGAGATGGAGACTTTCCTACACATTAGGGCCAAAAACGTTTCAAAATGGCACTTGTTAGAAAATGATTAAGTTGCTAATTAGAAGAGGTTTAGAAGAGAAAAACCCTCCAAATTTGGCTGCTTGAACGTGATTAATGAGACAATGTATGATTCATTTAAGAGGTCGGGTATTAAATATCATCAATCTTTAATGGACATTAAGTGTCACCTTTTCAATCTTATTCTCTTGGAAATTGCAAAATCTTGTATTTTTGAATTTTCGCACCAAAAGACATTGCTCGTTTATTCCTCGATGTTCATTTTCTGCACCTCTCTTTCATGTGATTCTTTTTCCTTCTCTGTGATATTGTTGCCCTGTTTAGGGTTCCCTATCAAAATGTTTACCAGTATCTCTTCTAGCAATACAAGCGCACCCCCACCACGCAAGTATAAACTTACTATTCAGTTAGATCCTGTCTATTCATCTTGGAGGAGTATACACCATTGAGCATTGTTGGACAAGGATGAACCTAACAAGTTGTGATTACAAGGAAAGAAGCATGTAGACTTATGGATCGATGGAAATATTTATCCTCCGAACCCTTCTACAGGTAAACATCCTCCTTTTTACAATATTCATGACTTCATAAGGTATGTTGGAGATGGTTGTGATGGGATGCTTGGCTATTGCATTAGGTTATATTCTGCATCTTTTACATTTAGAGAACAAATGCATGAAATGAAAGAAGCATTAACATTGGCACAAAAAACTATTTCTGAGCTAACGAAAAATGTTGATAATCTAGAAAACTCTAATCAATCATTGCAAGAAAAATATTGCATTTGAAAGAAACTCCAATAGGATTTAGACAGAGAAAAAAACCACTTAAAAATATAATGGAATTGTGTAGTTGGGTGAAGAAAAGGAGACAATCTTGCAAAGGGATGTGTCTCTAATATTTTAGGTATTAATATTTGAGAGAATGTTGAGAGAATTAAGCTTATTAAAGAAACCATGACAAAGAATGACATTATAAGGATTCTTAAATCACCTGAAAATGTAGACTTGAGAAGCCAAACTCTGAAAGAGTTAGTGAAAGATTTAAAAGGAACAATTAAACCAAATGAAATAGTGGAGACATGTGACAGTATGGGTATCAGTCTCGGTAGAGGTTATCGTGCTCTCTCTAAATTGTGGTTTACAAATCTTAAATGTCATAGAATAAGTTCATTTCGTTTGCCTCGGCCTCTTGCAGTTTCAATTGCTAGGACAGCTATGAATCGTAGGATTCCAGATGCTTTTGGAGAGTATATCCATATGAAAGGATCTATGCCCTATGAAAAACATAAAATAAAGGCCTTTTTTGAATACAAAACATTTAATAATATTTGGATTGATCTTAAAAGAGTCTAGATTGCAATGGTCCATATGTATAAATTTACTGTCCAAGAATGTGGTGGTATTTTGAAGTTCGTACTAAAATCGGATGAAGCATAGATTCAAAAGGGACAAAAGATAGAAAGAGTCAGCATCCGTATCATGAACATGGCATTGGATTACAATACTAGTAGGGGGCAAGAACAACAGTTTAAGATACAATCCGAGATGGAGCTTTGGTGGATTGGCGCGGCCCAAGTACCAACTGAAAGTCATGAAATCTTGAAATGGTCATTCTCTCATACATGTATTCCTGATATTATAAAGTCTCAAAGTGAAGGTGAAATGTTGATAGTCAACTCGGAAGAGCAAGTTAAAAAACGTGGATGGCTTGTGGGATCCTATTCTCTCAATCTCTTTAAGGAACGTTTATATTTGTACATTACATGCAGATATTAGAATAATTGATAAGTTGCTTAGATTGCATCTTGACTATGCATATTCAATAAAACCAGTATCTTTGTGAGATGACTGCATTGATAAATGTGAGGCTTTACTGTCAAAAATGGGTTTTCATGGAGGTCAAGTTCACTTGAGAGAGGATTCAATAGCCTTAAGGAAAACAAGAGAGGTCTTAGTAGATGTCTCTATGGGGGGTACAAAAGCTAGACAATTTCTAAGAAATCATATTGGTAAACAAATGAACGCATTGTGGAAGTGTTGGAGAGAGTTGTGTGCAATCACAATAAATGTGGCTAGCACACCACGAATTGCATTCCTACGAATGGAGGTTTGGAGATACCTTGATATATTTTAAAAAATGCTCAGGGAACAAAAGATAACATCTAACTATTCAAAAGAGTACAAACGTTCAATTTGTGAATCTTGTTCAAGAAATTAAGGAAGCTTGGGGAGAAAAGGATATTACTTTCTACTTGGTAAGATAGACATAAATTTGAACCTTTTTGCTTTGAAAACAAGGTTTAATGATTTAAACTGATTATTTCTTGTTGGGTTGTCACAGTATATTCTTCGTGTTGGCCTTATTTTGTGGAAGAGCAAGGGCCCCTAGCAACTTACAATAGCCAAGGTATGGAGAAATCTCACTACCAAGCACGTATGTGTTTCTTTCGGAGCACTAGACATGGAGGAGGAGCAACAAAAACCAATGCCCTTCAGGAGTTATTTAATTGGTTTTTTCGAAGACAACTTTAAAGATCGAGAACACAATAAATGCAGTGGAATCTAAAATACCGATACTATTTTCAAAATATTATATACATGGCTAGCTTTTAAGAGCCTTTACATCCTTGTCCTCCTCAGGCATTTTTCCTCTATAACGTAAAAATTTTCTTCTCTTGTATCCAGCTATGGATTTGATATCTGTTTTGTTTGCTGCTAAAACATAAGATGAGTATGCCAGGAAGTATCCAGCCTTGGAGGCAGAGAAGCTGGGACTATAACCAAATATTCGGATGGCTATAGTCTTTTTCAAAAACATAACTTTGTGCGCATTGTATTGCAAACCTGAGTATCCAAGAATCCTTGTAAGTGCTTTAACACAGACAATTGGCCATGAGGCCTCGTCTGAGAAAGTGCTATGCAAAACCAATAAAATATTGGGAACAATCTTCGATATATAATGCCCAAGTGCAACATCCTTTAGGGAACTACCACCAACTCTAGATCCTTTGGCTCTTCCCAAGAAATTATCCTCATATGCAATCTCCAATTGTAAAAGCAACAGTCAGAATGAAAAAAATGAAAATATGTATGTGGTTCCACAAAAAAAAAACAATGCATTACCATTTGATTTTCATCACTCTCAAGTTTGCTTGGATTCCATAAGCTAATTGATGTCTCCTTCACATCCTTGAGCTTCTTTACATATTCTAACTCCTCCCTTCCAAAATTGGAGATTCCAAGCTTCTCTTGAAATTGGTAGTTACAAACTACATCACCTCATGTATACAAATTTGTATACAAAGAGTTCTTGCTTGCTTGACTTGTGCTTGAGAGTGAGAGTGTGAGGGAGTGAGTGTGTGAGAGTGAGGAGCCGTGGTGGAGAAGCTTTCCATATTCTTCTCTCTTCTTCTTCTCTTCTCTTCTCTTGTCTCACACGTGACAATGGAGCATGGAGCTTGGAGCTTGACGAATGACAGGGTAGTGATCTTGTTAGGAGCTAAGAGGTAAGGACAAGCAAATGAACCTATCAAAAAGCATGCCAAGGTTAAGGCAGTCAACTTGGTAGGGAAAGAGGAAAAGCCTCGACCGATGTTCATAGATGATGACTTGACTAAGTAAGAGAAGGCTGATCTCATTGCTCTCCTATGAGAGTATATAGATATATTCACTTGGTCCTTAAATGAACTCAAAGGGGTCGATGCAAGGGTCATAACCCATAACATGCCAATGACTCTTGATGCAACACTCGTTAAGCAGTGGCCATACTCGATGAATCCAAAGCACACACATGGTGTCATGGAGAAGATAGATAAGCTATTAAAGACAGGATTCATCTATGAAATCGAGTACATGGATTGGGTATAACCCATAGTGGTTGTCTTGAAGAAGAACATACATTCAACGTCTCATGTGTATCATCTTCAAAGACATGCTTAGGCAAGAATTAGAGGTGTTTGTTGATGATCTATATGTTTACTTTAGTTGGATGAACACTTAGATAAACTTTGCATAGTCTTTGAGCGGTATAGGCTGTATAATCTCTCCTTGAACCCCTTGAAGTGTTAGTTCTGGGTGAAACATGGATACATCCTAGGGCACATGGTGTCTAGAATGGCATTGCCACCAACTTCTCCAATGTCAGAGTGAAGCCCTAAGAGAGAAACTGAGAAAATAGGATTTCTACTTTAAGAAAATATATCTTGTACTATCAACAACTATCTTTTTCATATTTGATATGATCACAACAAAGAAAAGAACACCAGGAACAAGAAGTCTTCATGCATGTTCATAGAAACAATTCTCCTATGACTTTAACTTTAACAAAATTGTAACGTTTCCAAAACAAAGACACGCATTCCGCATACGAATCCCCTCTCAAAAAATATATCTTGTACTATCAACAACTATCTTTTTCATATTTGATATGATCACAACAAAGAAAAGAACACCAGGAACAAGAAATCTTCATGCATGTTCATAGAAACAATTCTCCTATGGCTTTAACTTTTACAAAATTGTAACTTTTCCAAATTAAAGACACGCATTCCGCATACGGATCCCCTCTCAGGAGGCTATAAGGATTAGGATATGACAATTTTTTAAATTATTCCCCTTATCCCCCCAGCTGACTGTCGTGCTGGAGGGGGAGGGGAATAGAAGGTATAATCAAGCTCCTTGCTGGAGCTTCGTGGGGGGAGAACCATGCAGGATGTCATGCAGGGGAGGGAGGATCCCCTCCCCTCACCTATATAAATTGAAGGTGTGCAGGCTGAGAGAGGACGGCTGAGGCGGTGCCGTGAGAGCATAAAGGGGAGGTCACCGCATGCTGAATTGCCTTGCCCACTCGTGCATCCTGGGTACCGTCGCCGCTGCCATAAGGTGGGAAGCCAGAGGCGACCGTGAGGGAGAGAGTCGACACTCTAGTGCACGTTGACACGCTGGTGCTGCCGAGGAGCAGTTGCACACGCCGTCGAGTTTCTGCTCGATGCCGCTGTTGAGAGGGAGAGGAGGAGTGGAGACGTTGATCATTGTCGTGAAGGAGAAGAATTTGGTGCTTCCGTGAAGACGCCGAATTGCCATTTGTTGCCGCCACCAGCCCATAGTCAATTCCCCATGTGGCCCCAGAAGCTTTAGAAGCTTCGTGGGGGAAGCTTCTAAAGGACCTAAGAAGCCCCCTTTCCTATGGCCCTTTAAGACTACCCCTGTCCCCCCCCCCCCCCCCCGAAATTTGACTTGAAGGGCCTTCATGTGGCCTATTAAGCCTTTATATTACACCTTTCCCCCTCCATAAATTGCCCTTGTAGGCTCTTGTCCATGTGGGCGCGGTAAAGACCTTTTCCCCCCATACAATAATTCCTCCTAAGGCCCTTTCATACCCTTTGTTTTTCCCTCCTCCTCGGGATTCTTCCACCCAATTTCACGTGAATTCCACCTAAATCCCTTCCTGTAAGGTTTCCCACAAGTCCTTAAAGCCTTCTTGCGGATTTTTCCTCTCCTAACCGGTTTTAAGGCCTTCTAAAGCCAATTCACTAAGGGTGTTCGTGTACGAAGGAGACATACAAGATCGTAACTCCCCGCCCAAGGTGAAAAGGCTACATTCGCGATGGCTCCTAAGAAAGCCCAAGGCGCCGCCGCAGGAGGATCGTCTCCTAACATCCACGTGGACATCTCACCCCAAGTCCAGGTTTTCCTTCCTAATTTTTATTTTACGTTGTTATAATTCAATTGTGCGTGGATGATTTTTGGAGATAGGATGCATTATTTTTCGTCTTAAATACTTAGGTTAATTCTGAAAGAATTAGCTCACGAGACAGAAAAGTTCGGTCATTAGTATTTTCAATAAAACGAATAGAATAAAGTGAGCAGAAAATTGATATGCATTTCTAGCAAGTAGTTTTATGCATTGCAATAAATTGAAATTTGATTAATGTCCATTTTTACAAAACGGAATTAAGATAGTGTACTTCATTTAGGCATGGGAGTATAAATTGCATGTCGCATTATTAGGACATATCTTCTTCGCAATGAGTCATTAGGGAAAGTGCTAACAATCCATAGGAAATTGCAAGGCATGAAATGACTCTTAAGTTGAATAACTCTAGTCAATTGGTATAAATATTGTTTTTCAACTGCATATTTATTAGTAAAAGGTTGCATGTTTTAGCATGAATCTTGTTCGCAAGTTATAGGGTGATTAATTGGAATTAGGCTATAACCTAACCTATGCTTGATCTTAAACCGAAAAGTTAGGGATGAAAATCATCTTACGCGTAGACAATGAGTCATGTGTTTATGGAAATGATAGCGTAATTATCGTCAAGAATTAAACAAGTAGGCTTAAACCTAAACACCTAAAAACCGCGAAGGGACTCGTTTAGGAAGAGTTAATTCAATTCCAAAGAACTAACTAGGATTTAACACGTGACCTAGTCACTCGTATTGCCAAGGCTGGAACTCCTATACCCTAAAGACTTGCCCACATTCACGGAATGTAGGGACATTGGAACATACTTGAGAAGTGATCCAGGGTTTGTCCCTAAGAATCTTTCACTAAAAAGATGGAACTTGGAGCCCTAGGACTAACAATGTCAGCCTAATGTAATCAGGAACAGATTGTTTCCTGACTCCATTCGAAGGGTAAATAGTCCCATAGCTTGATGCGACACTTGTGCAACAAGTAGTAGAGTTGCATGATCTTGTGAATTGATCGCAAGGAAATGGCCAAATTCCTCGGAATGAGGTTGGCAGATTCTTACGCAAGTTATCTTGCAAGAGGATGAATAATCATCCTAACATAGTATCTTTCTTGGGTAAAGATATTTGCTTGAAAGCAAAAGACCAACCAATAAATTGGGATAACATATGAACTTAAGGTATTGACCAAGTCGGGTTAATAGGGTACGGCCCTAATCCCAAGATATAGGGGATCTTGCCAAGTTAGAAGTTCCCGGATCGAGTGCTGCATGCATTCGGAAAGAAGTATTCACTCCTTAACAGTTGGCCAACAATAACGACCAATGGAAATGATTGTGCTTGTTACAGATTTAAGAGCACTGTTTTGCTTTGTTTGCTCAAAGAATTAAAAGATAAATGGATATCTAATGCTTCAGGTTGAAAGCTTGAAGGGAGAGGCAGCTTCAGTTACCCTCGACTGCCTGCCTGACCCTAACTAAGGGGGTTATTAACCGCGCCGGGAAGGTGGACCGAACCCGCCGCGAGAGGTCTCTCCGTTAAGCGCTACCTAGAGCAGGAGGATGCTTGGGTGCCAGGGGGGCTCTTGCCGTAAATCCCTCGCCTTTCGGGCCCTGTATAAGAGGCTAACGTGACTCGAGATTGGATCTCGAGGCCCGCATACTAGTCTACTGGCGGTATCTTGGATTAGTGATCCATGTGGATTGCTGGATAGCCTTCGGGCGGATTGTGGATAAGCCTACGGGATGGACTTTATGTATTTCAAAGATAAATATGATAACCTGTTAAAAAGAAACTTGTTTGACATTGCTTTTCTATATCAAGTGCTATGATTACGTAAAGGAATCAGTGCCTAACGGGCTAATTAAGGAAGCTGATTAATACATGTCCAACTAAATGTGTTAGGTAATTAAATAACTAAAACAACTTGAGGAAAGTTCGGTGGATGTGGCCATAGGTCCGTCCTACGGATGGGTGGTCCCGGTTGGCCAGAAACTTTTCTCAAATCACGATGGACAGCCAGAAGATCATCAAAGAACATGAACAACAAAAGCGTTGACATAGAGTTATAATTGATCCGAATTCACGCCGTTTTAGGGGAACGGAATGGGACTATGCCTTATGGCAGAGAGGTTGAGCTTTGCATCCCTCTCGTTTCCCATTCTCCTTGAACCAAGTGTAGCGTGAATCCGCTTCGGACCTGCGTTTCTGCGTAAAGTAGTTCGCTTGGGTTCGACGTTAGTTGCCGTTAGGAAATGACCAATAGGGAAAACCCGAATTCAGGTTGGTCCTAAGTGGGAATGGCCGGAATACTTCCGCTACGAGGCAGACGCGGAAAGTCCTAGATCGCAAACCTTGTAACATTCCATGGGAGTACCGGGTGGAGCTTTGTAGACATCCTTTCCGATGGACTGCTAAGACGTGTCCTGAAGATAACAAGTGGACACGTTACAAAAATCCATCATGCTATTCATATTCTTCATAGAATTCTTTGATAGACCACAAAAACACACAAGAATACTCCACTTTGAATGGAAAGATATCACATATGATTCATCTTCAAAGTTTCCATAGTTTTCTCTCACAATCTCTCATATGTAGATACATTGTTTGCATAGAATTGGCTATCTCTAACTCTCTCTATCTCCCTCTCTCTCAATAGTACATCATCTCCTCACTACAATAATAATCACTTACAATAATCCTTCTTTGGTCGTGAATGCCCCTCCCAAGATGTGTGTTTGATATGAAAGGCCACTAGAACCATTGCAGTGACTCTTCATAGCGCATCACTATTGTCACTTCACTTAGTCTTCACTTGAGTCTTCAACAACTACTTCTTCCGTCTTTGGTTTGAGACCCATATATAGGGTTCTTCTATTTCTTTGTAAGAGACTCCTTTTTGGCTTACACAACTAAGAAGAGAAAAAAACTGTTTTCAGCCTCCACCCTTGTGTGTATTCCCCCATTGTGCAAGCAAGAAAGCTACAAGTGAGACTCCTTCCTTCTCTCCCACAATCTTGACAGATATTTCATCTTTTTGTGTATCCATGACCTTAGTTTGCTGCTCCATTTGTATATAGAGGTTAAAAAAATTATGTTGAGCAGAAGCTAACCCAGTATTAGCTTTATACAACTCCTCCTTATATTGCTGAAGTTCTTCATAAAAAGAAGAAGAAAGTTGCTGGATACATGCAGTAACTAAAGTTCAACTGAACTCTGAATATCCTTGCATAAGAAAGGAATGGCATCTCCTACTACCAGGCGTTGCACAAAAGGAATAGAAATATTGTCAAGCATACCATCCCTATGGGCTCGGAAAAGATTTGGCATTTGAAGAAAGGCAGACAATGTACTGCAAGATTGAGCAAGAATTGTAATTGGAATTGAAGGAATAGAAATTGTCACTGATTCAAAAACTTGTTTCAGGTGCTTTCTTTGAATGACTAGAGGTGGGGGAGAATCATCATCTTCAATGATCACATCATCATCTTCATCACGAGGAGGAGGAGGAACCTCTGGAGGATCAATCGGAGGTCAATGTACTTCCTTTGCAGGGGCAGCATGCATTAGGAATACATAAAGGTACAATCCAAATGTGACATTAGCCACATTTCATCTAGTAGCTCTAATGAAATGTTGATCCATCTTTGCCAGGAGATAGGTACTCCAATCAATAGTAATACCTTTGAGGACCATACGAGAAGCTGTGAACAACTCTTTGGAGAGGTAATGAGACGAGGTTTTGGTAGGCATAAACCTATATTGAAGAAATTGGAACAACTGCTTTCGTAGGGAATTGGAAATCATAGAGACACTGATCCTTGAAGTCAATAACATTCTTTGGATCATCCAAAACATCTGGAGTCTGCTTTTGTAAGAGTTCAAAATATCATCGTTGGAGAACAACTGACGGGCAGTAGGGAAGGACTCCCCATGATATGGCAAAGAAAGAGCCTTCTCCAGACTCTTAGGCATCATAAGAACAATGGTACCACAAAAAGGACTAGACCTCTTACTGTAAGAGGTTAAAAATTGATCACAGATGTCAAGATCATGCGAAATTAGCGGTAAGGAAAGGCCCACAACTTGGATAATCCCTCTTTAGCAACAAGGTCTGAATCTAGCAACAAGGAATAATCATGTGATACCAAAGGCACATACTGGATCGTGGAAGGGGTTCGAGGCGCCGTTTAGATGGTTCACACACACACACACACACACACACACACACACACACACACACACACACACACACACACACACACACACACACACACACACACACACACACACAAAACAATGAATGCATGCAAAACAACATGATAGGAATAGATAAGATATCAATCATAATAAACTCACACAACTTGACCGACTAACTAACCACCCCAGGCAGTCCACATCCTAGGAAAATTTTGGCATGACCTATACACACAGGCGACCAAAAGCTTCATGCGATGCAAATAAATAGATGCTCTGAATCCCCATATCATGCAGAAAAGAAAAAGGAAAATACATATTATACCTTGACTCATCAACATGAGCAAAACAAAAATATAGAATCGCATAAGAACTCATTATATCGATGTGACACTCGAACTGTTTGACCATCATTGACAAGAGGGACTAGATAAGACTCCACTGCTTCCATTTCCATGAAGCACGTTTGTTAAAAAGGGGTTGGGCAGGGGGTAGGGTGCTAATGGGGGGGTAAGGGGCTAATGGGGGGATAGGGGGCTGGGGGGGTGGTCACTAAGGTATTTTGTTGTTTTTGGTTTTTTGGGAAAAGAACGACCGTCGGTGCCCTCGTCCCGTGCATGCGCACAAGGAGAGGGTAAAAAAATCTACGGTGCTAGAACTAAGAGGGGGGTGCCGAAACATGCATGGGTGGAGGATGGTAGGACGGACGTGTTGACGTGCATGAGAAGCCGGAAGTGGGAATGTGCGCACGCAATCACACGTAAGTTCAGAATGTAAAATCATAGAAAAAGTAATTTTGAAAAAAACCAGACTGCCGGAATGAAATGTAGAAAGAAGAAAAAGTGTGCATAATAACATGCCAGATGAGAATGCAGTTTTGACAGGGATAGGATGCATTCACAGGGGAAAAATCATACAAATGCACCCAAAACTAGAAAGAAAAATTAATATGCAAAGATCCAACAGTCGAAACCCGACGAGGTGAACACGAAAAATGTATGCATGATGATGTCAGATAGGATAGGTAAGGTTGAACACAGTTTCGCGGATGGTAGAGTGCGTTCGCATGGAAAAATGGTAAAGACACCAACGAAAATAGAATAAAAAATTAATGCAAAAAAATCCGTGAATCAGAATGGAGGGCAACAAAAATGAAAAATGTCAGAGGAAGTTTGTGGGAGAGGTTTATTAGGTCAAAACACAGTTCTGATGATGTTAGGGGGTGTTTACATGGAAAAAAGAGCACGAAAACACATGAAAAATTTAACAAAATAAAAAATTCCGAGGTCACTAAGGTAAGTTCACATGAAATAAACGATAAAAAATGCACACAAAATATCCAAAAAGATGGAAAAATTAATAAGGAACAAACCGGGCATTGAAATTATGGGTAGTAAAAAGGAAAAATGGCCCCAGGAAGGTGTAGGTCAGGGCTGTCACATCAGATAAGTGTTCTAAAGTAAAGAAGGCACATTCGCATGGAAACACGCTAAATGGATAGAAAATTCATCAAAAATTAATAACACATGATTCGTGGCTCAGATTAGGGGGATGTATACAGGAAAAGTGGCCAGTTTGAAGGGAAAAACGGGACTATAAGGTCAAATTGTGATTTTGGTGAATGTAGGATGCGTTCACATGAAAAAGCCAAAAATTAAAGAAAAAAGGCAAATAGACAAGAAACAACCCCAAGACGGGTTGAAAAGAGGATGAGTGGGTGGGAAAGGGACCCCATTAGGGTAGAACCAAGACATGGTATACTCAAATTGTCCAATAGGGATGTGTCCATGAGGGTATGCACAGTGGGTGTGTCCCCACACTTAAGACCTTAATAGAGCAAATTATCGATGCAACATGGTCCTAACACTTAAAACATGAATGACTCTTGAAATCAAAAGGGGTAGGGTTAGAAAAACTTGGCTCGATTTGCAAATGGTTGAAGTGAACCATCGCTGTCGCATAAAGGATCATTGTCATCTGCAGGAGGTACCAGGACTTGCCATAACACACTTGTTCAGCATGGCTTGAAATGTTGGTTAGGTTGTTGATGGCGAGGCATACAATACTCAATCTTGACAGTTGCTCATGTCGAAATGATAGATCAGTCGCTAACCCCATGGTTCATGTCACTTGAAGACGAATGAGTGAAACCCATAGCTCACATCTGACTTAGAAATTGATGAAGGGAATGGTTCAGAGGGAGTATGCCAATGTGTACAGTTGATGCTACATCAGTGCGTGCCAACCCATTTGGCATAGGTGCAAGAAGGAAGGCCAGGGAGCCTTATCGTGTAGTACACCAAATAAAATGAGGTGTAGAGTGATGGTGGAGGAGGCTTATCCCGTGTGTACATAGGGAAACAAGAACGTACCTATCTCCAAGTATCGAACGTCCCTCAATCCTCACCTCTTAGTTAAAGAAAGGAAAATCAATCACACTCAGTCCCCCCATCTGTCTCATGCTCTATTGATAGATACAAGAGGACAATCGAGTTCCTCACATCCCAATAATTGAATCCTCACGGCCACTTGTGCCAAAGTTGTATGCCTTGTGCACAATTGATAGTTCAATTGTGCATCCGACCCTGTGTCGGCATACGGTGCGAGAAAGGAAGGCTAGGGAGCCTTATAGTATAATGCCCAGGAACAATTTTGTGCTTTGTGTATTGAGAGGCCTATCCTATGCATGCCACTCTTCATTCACACATCTCACCTCTCTATTGGAATATAAAGGGCAAGGACTAGTCACTCACCCCACCCTCTGTCTCATGCTCTGTTGATGAATACAGAGGGCAGCCCATACTCACATCTCCATCCGGTTAGGATGAAAGCTCACATCGCTCAAGGTTCGTCGATGAAGATAAGCTTTAGTTGGTTGATGATGTCAATGTGGATTGGTTGATGAAGAGGCATACCTAGGGAGGTAGCCAACAAGTCTGGTTCTTGGATTGCATAATTGGAAATATTGTCTGTTGGAGGAATCAGAAGCACCGATGGGTTATAGGATTCAATGTGCCAAGGGAGGTGGCTTTGAAACTTCTGCTCTGCAGGAGTTCTACTAGAGATTTAGCTGTCCTGGACTGCAGGGTGTTACCACCTTTTCCATAGCCAGCTTCTCGTCCAAGGGTGTGTGCCAATTTTTCTTGGAATGAGGCCTATTAGGACATGGAATTTCTTCCTTTTCTTCCATAATAATTTTTTAAAAATATTCTCTTTTCTTTTCTTTTTCTCTACTCCCGAGGGTATTTCCATCTTTTCTGGAAAAATAGGTCAACATGATAGGGACCGAAGTCCATTTCTCCCATGATCGATATATATATATATATATATATATAAGAGAAAAATGGCAGGAACGCCATGTATCAGAATCATCCTCACCACCTTTGATGCATCCAACGGAAAGGAAGCCAAGGAGGGGGGGAAGGTGGCTATAAGGGGCTAACAGAACTAAGCCACATCATTAGAATCAGCAAGAGGGTTATCTAGAGCATCAGGTAAAGCCGTATTAACTATCGTGAAAGGATTGAGGGAGTTATCAATGGTGATTGTCAGGATCCCCAGGGAGGGTAATACATCTTGAGGTGATAGCCATTAATTAGGAAGGGATTGTCCAAAGCATCGACTATCTGGACTTGTATAGAGCCATTAAGGTTGATGGCAAGTATTCTTTGAACTCCTTCTGCTTGATGAAGCTATCATGATAGGCCTTTCTACGAGCTTGTGTGGCTTTCATGCACTATAGGGCCATCTTGAGAGTCTCATCTAGACATTCCAAGTGCAAGAGATGGAGTTGAAGGGACTTGTCATCTTCCAAGCGTTCTTTGATAGCCACTTGTAGAGAATGTAGCTCGAGTTCAACAGGAAGGATGACTTCTGTTCCATACACCAATTGGAAAGGGGTTTGTCTTGTGATAGCCTTATGGGAGGTTTTGTATGCCCATAGGGCCTCTATAAGTTGATCGTTTCAATCATGATGATGTGCGGCTATCTTCCTTATCAAGATCGAGCAAATGATACTATTGGTAACTTTGACTTGGCCGTTGGCTATGGGGTAGTATGGTGTGGACTTACGATGGCGGATCTTGTACAAATTTGTAAATTTTCCCATAATCTTGTTGAGAAAGTGAGTACATTTGTCACTAATAACAATCTCTAGGGAATTGCCAAAACATGTGATGATGTTCTCGTACAATAATAGGGCCACATTGTTGCCATCATCCTGCTTCAGAGCTTTGGCTTCACACCACTTTGTCACATAGTCCGTATAGACCAAGATGTATATGTTCTGCTTCCTTCAGGTTGGCGGATCAATGGGACCAACAAAGTCAATTCCCCATTTCTCGAACGACTTTAGGGAAAGGATTGGTTGTAGTGGCATGGTACTAGATTTGATACGATTTTCCATTCTCTGACAAGCGTCACAACGTTTGCAATAGTCATAGGCATTCTTGTGGAGGGTCAGCCACCAATATCCTGCAAGCAAGGCCTTCTTGGCTATCACTTCTCCTTCAAACTTTCCACCATAAGGCTCATCGTGGCATGCTTTCAATACTATGCCAATCTCTTCTTCTATAACACATCTTCGCAATACCTCGTCTTTACCTTTCTTGTACAGAGCACCACCTAATAGGGTGTAGGGGGCTGATTCCAATAGAAGCTTCTTCTTCTCACAGCTTGAGATACCAGGGGGATATTGTTGGGTTGCCTAGAGGTTGGCTATATCTGTGTACCATGGGGTAATAGTTTCAACTAGAAAAAAGGAAGCATCAGGAAGGTCTGGATCATCCTACTCTTCATCATCGCTTTGAGGGATTCGCGACAGATGATGAACGAGGACATGAGAGCGACTGGGTTTGGTAATCACTTCAAGAAAAAACTCCTGAAACAAAATGAGCCATCTCATAATTCTTCCCTTTATATCAACCTTGTTCATCAGGAAGGACAAGGCCTCATGTTTCACATATAATTTGAAGTGCATTGACAGCAAGTACTATTGGAACTTCTCCAAGGCAAACACCATTGCTAGGCACTCAAGCTCTGTCACTGTGTAGTTTCGTTCTCTGTCGGTTACTTTTCAACTTGCATAATAGATAGGTTGATCTAAATTTGAGGGGCCCTTTTGGCATAAGACTATACCTAGGCTTTCAACTGATGCATCAGTGTGTACATGTAACTCCTTTGTCCAATCAGGATGTTGTAGGATGGGTGCCTCAATCAGGCATTGTTTTAGGGTGTTAAATGCCTCATCACAATCAGTGGTCCACGTGAACTCTGCATCTTTTTTGAGGAGTTTATGCAAAGAGGTTTCTTTTGTCGCAAAGTGTGCAATGAACTTTCTGTAATAGCCCACATGGCCAAGGAATCCCCTCAATTGTTTGAGGTTGGTTGGCACTGTCAAGGCTGAAATATTTCAATCTTGGCAGGATCTGTTGCTATCCCTTGTGCAGAGACAATGTGGCCCAAAAGAACTCTTGACAAGACTCCAAAGACACATTTGTCAGGGTTGAGAGAAATGTTATACTCTCAACATATGTCAAAACACTGCTCTAGGTGTTCCCAATGCTCAAAAATTAGGCTATAGACACAGAAGTCATCTAGGTACACCTCAATGAAATCATGCAGATGGTTTTGAAATGCGGCCATTATCACTCTTTGGAATGTAGCAGCATTTTTATTGAGCCCAAATAGCATCATTTTGTAAGCATAGGTTCCCCATTCAGTTGTGAATGCTATTTTGGATTGATCTTCTTTTGCGATTTGGACTTGATTGTATCCATTGAATCCATCCAAGAGAGAATAGAGCTCAGAGCATGCCACTGTGTCCAATAGTTGGTCTGTGAAAGGGATAGGGAAATGATTCTTCTTCGTCTTGGAATTCAACTTTTGAAAGTCCACATATATTCACAGCTTTCCATTCTTTTTGGGTACTACCACAATGGGCGAAAGCCATTCACTATTAGGCCCACTAGATAGATAAACTCAGCTTCAAGAAGCTTCAGTAATTTGGCCTTCACTAAGGTAGGGTAATTTGGATTCATATGCCTCTGTCTTTGCCTCACAAGCTTGGCTCATGCTCTAGGTCAATGTGATATTGGCACACCATGGGATCAATCCCGTGTATGACCATGCAAACACGTCCAAGTTCTCCTTCAGTAGGTCACGCAGAACCAATAGCTCTTCTTCTAGAAGATTTATACCCACCTTCAGGTGACATTCAGTACCTTCTGCATCCATGAATGTTAGTTGCTTTTCTGCTTCCACTTTGTGGATGAATGTCCCATGGACTACTTTTGGGTAGAGATCTGATTCCTTCAAGGGAGTGGTCTCCTCTTTTGATGATTCATTAGAACCAACTTCCTCTTTTAGTGGAGGCTTAGCTTTCTCCTTGGGAAGTTGAAAGGGTATTAGAGCAGTTTCAGGGGGGATGAGTTACTTCTTGGCTCGAGGACTCATCCTCCAAGGATGCATCCAAAAATGTCACATAATAGGAATCTTTTACGTTTTTTTTAAGCTGCAAGGCTAGTGGTAATTGGCAAGGTGCATTGTCATCATCTTTTTGTGAGAGGGGTGGATAAGGGTGGCAAGAGCCACTGCTCAAGGAAGGCTTATTCTTCTCAATACATTTCTTATGGATATTTTGCATATGACGTGACTCATTAATCAATCCAAATGGTACCAGAGTCATTCTGTTGAATAACAAGGGATCTTCAGCTTCTGAGGCTTCTGGAACTTCTTCCTCATCTCTGCCTTCTATAAGTAGGATAGACTCTTCTAGCTCACTTCCATAGTCTTCTTTTGCATTATCATCTTCGTCCTCTTCAAATTCTATTTCTTTATCTGTGGGGAATTTGTAAGAGAAGAATAGACTCTCTGTTATGTCCTCTGGTTCTTCTTTTGTGTCTACCTCTGTCTCTGTCTCTATCTTTACTTCTGTATCTGGCTCTACTACCGCCATGTAACAGGGAGAATAGTACATCCATGCTTCTATCTTATTATCATAGGTGACTTCAAAAGGCAATTCGGGTTCAGGCAAGAGGTATTCACCCATTGACAAAGAATTTTCTTCCTTCGGTAGTTGGCTTATAGTGCCCACTGTCAGGGACTATGCCTCTGTTTTCTTAGGAAATATCTGCTTGACAACTTCTTCATCTCTTGATGTACCATCTGTTACTTCATTAGAGGAGTCTGTTAAAACTTCGATGGAGGTGGATCCATTGCCTTTTTATAATCCATACAACTTTAGTACCACCTTGTTGGGTCCTCTACATAGGGTTAGGGTTCCTTTGAACCAATCCGTTCTTGCTCTTGTTTCAAAAACCCAAGCTCTTCCCAGCAATAGAGGGTATGAGGTCCCGTAGGAATTTGGTTTGACCACCAGATATGTTAGCTAATAATCCCTTCTTGTGAGGATTTTCTTCAAGTATGGGAGAATGCACAAAGGCTTAATTCAGCTTTGGTCTGCCAGTCTGATAAGCCACTTTGCAGGTTGCATTCCTTGCAAGCCTAGATCCTTCATTGTCACATCCGTCATGATGTTCACTGATGAAGCTCCATCAATCAATGCGTTTGCTATAAAACATCATTCAATTCACACATCAATCTCTGGGGTTCCAAGATTCAAGAAGGCATTAGCTACATCCACTTCCTTCACACGCTCTGAGGTTTTATTGGACTTGCTTATTGTAGAGGGAGCAATCCGTAAGCCTCGTCTTCTTGTCAGTATGCTTTTGAATTTCTTTCGATAGGTAGGAGATAATATCAGCAACTGTTGAAATGTTAGGTTAGGTTTAAAAGTGTATAGATCTTTGACCAAGTCATATTCTTCGATAGGATCCACATGCTTCTCCAATCGGCTAGGGGATGGGGCAACACCCACTTTTATCTTCCCTTTTTCTTCTAGGAGTGGCAACATCTGTACTTCTTCTCCTTGAGGAGGTACTTCGGCATCCTCTATCTATTGGACCTTTGGTCCTGTCTCTGCAATTGTATCTGTAGCTCTTTGTGGCTTTGTAGGGTTCTGTACTACATTGTTATGTGCTGCACTGTTCTATTTCGCCCTAGGAAGATTGAACTTCACTGTCTTGGCAGAGGGAACTGTAGTGAAAGCTAGGAACTTGAAGATAAGAGGATAATGTACACAATAAGAGATAGAGATAGACACAATATAGAAAAGTTAGTGAACTGCAGTTGAGCATTTCATTGCTAGTGGTTGTATATATACAATGTACATTAAATGAGGTAGGTGAGTCTTATCTCTAAATATCTAAGATATTGACAAAGTGGATATCTATGAGATCCTTTTGTCCACATACTGACTTGTCCTTATCTTATCCAACTTTTATCCTTATCCACAACTTTATCTTAACATCCCCCCCAAAAGGATTCCATAGGTATTTGTAGAGAAATAATAAAAGATTACATTCAATTCATCAATTCAGCTAAATATTTTTCCCTCTTGATCACATCATGCAAATGATTTGCATGGCAATTTTGTGATTCAAGTGAGGAACTGATTTGGTGATGAAATCAGTGGCATTGTCACATGATGGTACATATTGAAGGATGATATGGAAAATTTCAACTAATTCTCGTACAAAATGATATCTCATATCAATATGGCAGAGTTTAATGCTCAATTTTGGTCCTTGAATGACAGACATTGATGCTTTATTGTCAGTGAATATTGGAATTTGCTGAGGCTGATATCCAAAACTGATGTCTTCCAAGAGTTTCTTGTAACGTGTCCCCCTGTCCACTTGTAGGACACGTCTTAGCAGCCCATCGGGAAGAGAGTCTAGAAAGCGTCGCCTGGCACTCCCAAGGAATGTCACGGGGTTTGTGATTTAGGTCTTCTCGAGTCTGCCACGAAGCAGAAGCATTGTGGCCATTCCCACTTAGGATCAACCTGAATCAGGGTTTTCCTAATGGTCAAGTTCCTAGAAGGTAATTAGCGTCGAGCCCCCAGACGAACCACTTTGCATAGAACATTAGGGTCGAAGCGGATTTATACTGCACTTGGTTCAAGGAGAATGGGAAACGAGAGGGATGGAAGCTCGATCTCTCTACCCGTAAGGCATAGTCCCATTCCATTCCCCTAAAATATCATAAATTGGGACTCTAGCTCTATAGATTCTAGGTCATTATTACCTCGCTGTCAAACCTTTGAGAAAATTTCCCGGCCAATCGGGACCACCCTTTCGTAGGACGGACCTAGAGTCACGTCCACCACCGCACTTTCCTTAGGTTGCTTCAATTATCTAATTATCTACCACATTTAGTTTGACAAGTAAAAACAACTTTCTTAATTAACCAAGTTAATCACTGGTTCCTTCACGTAACTTAAGCACTGACATAGAAAAACAATGTCAAGCAAGTTCTTTTTTCATTTGATCTTTATTTATAAGTCTTTGGAATACATCAAATAAACCTGCTCGAAGGCTATTCCAGCCACATGGATCGCTATTCCAAGTTCCGCCCGTTGACTAGTATGCGGGCCTCGAGATCCCATCTCGAGTCACATCGGTCTCTTGTGCAGGATCCGGAGGCAAGGGATTTACGGCTAGAGCCTCCCCTGGCACCCAAGTGTCCTCCTGCTCCAAGTAGCACCCACGATGAAACCTCTCGCGGCGAGTTTGGTCCACGTACCCGACGCGGCTAACAACCCCCTTGGATAGGGTCAGGCAGACAGTCAGAGGTAACTGATGCTGCCTCTCCCTCCAGGCTTTCAACCTGAAGCATTAGTTGTTTTTCCTGAATTAGTTCCTTGAACATGAAGCACAAACAGTGCACCTAAGTGTACAATCAAGAACATTCCAATGGTCGTTTGTACGGCCAACTACTAAGGTATAATTCCTTCTCCTCTAATGCTTGCAGCATTCGATCCTGGATCAATCGCGACTTGGCAAGATCCCAAGGGTTTCATAAGCTGAGTTGCTTGTTTACCCCTTTTCCTTGGGTTAGGGTTTATACCCTGTTGACCCAAATTGTCACTACCTTAGGTATCCTTATATCTTAGTCAATAAATCCTGGACAACCCCATTGTCCTAACTTAGTTGGTCAATTGCTTTCTTGGCAATTCATAACTGCCTTAGCTTGGCAAATCAGTTCCCAAGGAAGAGTGATGTAGCAAGATGACTACTCATCCTCTAGAAAATTAGACTTGTACTTAGAACTCGCCAAACTTGGTCTAAGGAGTGGCAATACTATTTTGTGATTTTGACACAAGACCATATGACGTTGCCGCTCGTAGCACGAGATAGGTATCAGTATCTGACTTGTGGGATTATATCTCCCTTCGTATGGTCTTTCTTGATCAAGAATACCTTTGATCAAGATAAGAGCTTGGGAGTCCTCTTGACCCAATCCAACCCTAACCCTACTAGGCCGATAACGCTTTGGCCCTAGGGTTCCTAAATTCATACGGAGGTTTAGTATTTGATCAATTGATCCTTAGGGCGAGAACCCTAGATCATTCTTGCATGGGCGTTTAATAACCCTAACATTCTATGAATGTGGGTAGGGCCTTTGAGATCGAAAATATTAGGTTGGCATCCTAAGTGCGATACTAGGCAGAATTTTAACATAGCTTAACCCTATCTAGCACATTGAGGTGTTCATCCTACACTAACTATTTATGCCTTTATGAATCCCATGTGAGTTACACAATTACAAGCAATTTACCTAATTGATCTAATTGTCTTACAACAAGATGTGATCTTTTCCTTAGAGATGCAAATACTTTCCCTAAAAGATGTAAATAACCGCAAGATGTAAGAGATGTATCATTCCAAGCGAGTATGAAATTTCAAACCATAGACCTTCTGCTTTTATGAAACTTATAGTGATCTTTCTTTCCCTTGCCATATGCGATATTGATTGACATTCAGAGCTTATTCTTTAAAATCCTACGTTTTATGCATCGAATTCAAGCTTTAATATGAAGATGGATCCTTTCCCAAATTCAAACTTTGATAAAAGAACTCCATGCATGAGTGAATGCCATGAGTCCATCATTGATTTAATCTGTCCTTTATCACTTAACCCAACCTAGAATGTAACTATCATCGCATGCAATTTGCAAGGTTCATAAATCCTTTCCATGCATTGCAACTACTCGGACATCATTTAATGGGCGTCTACGATTATCTTATACACGAGTCACAACTAGGAAAGTATTACATAAGTGCATTATGTGTTATTTACCCTGTCCTTTGCACGATGCAACAAAGATGCCTTTGCGCAATTCTGTCTTTTTACTTATGCATCATACGTTCAGAATTTCAACTACCCCTAACCACGGAAGTGCAAGCAATTGCAAATGCTTGACATGCAACTAAATTTTGTAGATCGAATGAGTATATAAATTTCCCAATGCATTTAAATTTCCCTACGAGCATTAAAGACATGCTTAATGCATCCTTTCATCATGCAGGAATATTATCAGAACCTAGGCATTAAGAATCGGGGCGTTGTCCACTCACGTACTCGGGTTGGAAGCTCCCACGTGTGCTCCTCCCACCTTTTGTTTAGGAGCCATTGATGCAGTAACTTTTGACCCAGCGAACTTCCCCTTGGCTTTCTTACGCGTTTTGAAGTCACTCTGCCTAAGATTCTCCTCTTCCGCACAGGAAATGGGGCCTTGTAGTCACGCTTTTGAAAAACCGCAGACACGGGGTAAACAAGGCCTAGGGAAGCCTTAATAGAAGCTTCCAAGCTTCTGGGGAACATGGAAATGAGGTGGATGGAGGAGATGATGAGGATGACGATGGCGATGATGATGATGATGATGATGATGATGATGATGATGATGATGATGATGATGATGATGATGATGATGAGGGCGGAGGCGACAGCAGCCTGCGGCAACGGCGGCAGCTCTTAGGCAGCGGGCAGCAGCTTCATGGCGACGGGCAGCTCCATCATGGCCCCTCCCAAGCTTGGGGGGGTGGTTTATATGTTGAAGGTGAGGGGGGTAGCCACACAAGTGGTAAGCAGCATGCTTCCCCTCCCCATGCTCCTCCCTACTCCACACATACTCCCTCTCCCCGCCATGCAATGGCTGAAGGGGAGGGGGTTTAATAAAAAAAATGTGCACTTAATTCATTATCTTTTTGTCCCATGAAGGGGTATTCTTGCGGAGGCCTATGGTGGCTTGTGGTTTTCGAGCCATGGTTGCATATGCACTACATGGAAATGGTATTGTAAATGTACGATGCTAGAGCACTTAGGCCAGTGTATCTTTATTGCAGGAGATTACTTTGGGTTGCTTTTTGCGCAGGTTGTGCAGGGTCTAGGGTCGTTAATATTTTGCTCTGGAAATATTACATTTCTTCAAATAAATTATTTTCTGGGTGGCCATGCTCATGCCACATATTTGGCTTCAGTAGTAGAAAGTGCAACGGAGTGTTGTTGTTTGGTCCTCCAAGAGATGAGACCTCCTGCTAAAGTAATGATAAAACCAATGAGAGATTTTCGGGTAGCAAGATCACCATCCCAATCTGCATCGGAATAGGCTCTTAAGAGAAAATAATTGCTGTCTTTTGTAAAAAAAATTCCCACATTTGATGTTGCTTTTAGATATTGCAAGGCCTGTTTGAGCTGCTTCCAATTTTCATAAGTGGGTTGATGCATGGCCTTGGAGAGAATGTGTCTTGCATAAGTTAAATTTGGATGGGTACAAGTAATTAGATATCAGAAATATCCAAGTGCTTCCATGTAACGAATGGTCTCCATTTCATGAGCCTAATCAGTTGAAAGAGAATGGGAGGAGGATGGATTCAATTGTAGATTTTGGGCAAGTGGAGTGACCATGGGATTACATTTTAGCATGGAATAACGGAAGAGAATAGACATAATGTAGGTATGTTGATGCATTTTGATAGATGTGGTTGATTGTTCGATTTCAATGCCAAGACAATAATGCATAGGACCATAGTCTGTTATAGCAAACTATGAAGATATGATAGATTTGGCTTTGGACATTGCATGAGGAGTGTTGGCAAGAATAGGAATGTCATCAACATAGAGACCTAAGATAATGAAAATGTTGCCTTGAAGAAGAGTATAAATGTTGTGATCTATTTCTAGCCTCCGAAAGCCATGGTGTAGTAAGTGAGAACGAATACGAGTGTACCACTGCCTAGGTGCCTATTTTAGACCATAAAGAGCTTTATGCAGTAGGCAAACATGTGTAGGAAATTTGGGATCAACAAAGTTTGGTGGTTGAGACATATAGATTTTTTCTTCTAAGTGACCATGCAAGAAGGCAGTCTTAACATCACTATGGTGAAGAATTAATTTAAAATGAGCTGCCATGGAGAGTAATACTTCTAAAGAGGACAAAGAAAGTACATGAGAGAATATACTTTCGTAATGGAGGCCTTCAATTTCTTCGAAACCACGAGCCACAAGTTGAGCTTTGTACTTGTTGATGGAGCCATCTGATTTGAGATTTTTGCGAAGTACCCATTTGCAGCTTATTGCAGATTCTCCAGGAGAAAGGGGTTCCAATTTCCAAGTGTTATTTTGAAGTAGAGCTTTGTATTCTTCAAGCATTGCAGCTTGCCATTGAGAGGCTTCAGTACTTTGAAGTGCTTGAGTAACAATAGGACAAATTGCAGCTTCGAGAATAGTGATTGGAGGTGAATCTCGAGCTTGGCCAAGAGCACTGTTAGCTTGAAGATGAAGATCATGTAAGTTCTTGAAGCATGGAGTTGATTGTGATTGTACCTCTTTAGCGTCGGAGTCGGATGTATTGAATAGAGTAATCAGCATTGATGGAGAAGTTGAAGATGGAGGCCGTAGAGTCGTAACAATGAGAGCCATAGGAGAAGTATTGCTTGATGTCGACAACATTGCGGCTGTGCGAGCAGACCTTCGAGGTTTGTGTTCATTAGTGGATGGGAGTAGAGGCATGGAGAGGAGGCAAGTGTTCATGAGAAAATGAGGCTTGTTGAATGGAAGCTTGACCTTTATATAGATATTTTTGGGAATTTTCAAATTGTGGACGACTAAGAGTATTAGATTGAGATCTGATTTTGGCAATGATAGCAACTTGTTGGCTTGCCAAAGGATTGTTGGAGTGGATTGATTGCACAAAATTTTTGTTGTTTGTATTGTAATGATGGTGCCTGCTGCCTATCATCTAGTGGCCTGGGACTGTTCAAGGTATCTAGAAGTTGTTCATTGTGTAGTGAAGACGTCAGCTGTGGATCCTTTAGCTTGTGCTACTGCGTGCTGCCGTTTACAGGTGTATTATTTGACAGCTATGTGTCATGGAGCATTTGCTCTTGTGCAGCATCATGTGTGCACGTTTTTGTGGTGCCGTCGGCAACCGTGATTGGCGCTGATTGATGGCCTGTGACCTTTATTTTTTTTAAAAGTTTAATTAAGGCTCTAAGGTTTGAATGCCTTGTAGATAAGGAGTGTTCACATGTGTTAAGAGAATTCCATCTTGTATGAGAAGTATAGGCCGATGAAGGAGGTGAAGAGCGATTGTGACCAGAACTGGACGGAGAGGATTTTGTCGAAGTGAAGTTTGGATTTGTATAAGGAATATCTTATGTTGGGGATTTTGTGACTGGAAAAAGTGTGAGAGATGGCCATAAATAAAGACTTTGTCAGTTGGATCATAGAAGCGATAGCCCTTATGACCATGTGGCTCTCCATATCCTGTAAAGATCAATTATGTGGCTCTAGGAGAAAACTTGGATTTGTGATCTTGATTGACAAGAAATGTAGTGCATCCAAAGAATTTAAGATGTGATAAGTCAGGAGAGTGACCAAACCACAACCTCTAAGGAGTGTTATTTTGTAGGGAGTTGGAATACAACCTGTTTTGAAGATATGTTGCACTAGCAATTGCTTCCTCCCATTAGTCTTTTCCCAGACAAGCTAGTGATAGCATAGCTCTCGCAGCATTGAGTAGTGTACGATTCTTTCTTTCGGCAACTCCATTTTGTTGTGGGTGATGTGGTATGGTAAGCTCATGTTGAATGCCAAAGGCCTTGCAATAATCTTCGAATTCATTTAAAGTATATTCTCCTCCATTCTCGATACGAAGAGCTTTGAGTCGTAACTCATGCTTATTTTCAATTGCTTTCTTATATTCTTGAAACTTGGAGAAGACTTGCGACTTCCTTGTGAGAAAATATACAATAGTATATCTTGAATAATCATCAATAAGTACCATAAAGTATTTTGCTCCAATGAGAGATATAGGATTTATTAGACCACAAATGTCTAAGTGTACTAATTGAAGTGATTGAGTCGTAATGGACTAAGATTTGGGATAAGGAAGATTTGTGGCTTTACTGAGAGCACAAGCTTGACAAAATGGAAGTTGAGAGAGAGAAAGTGGAGTGCCACAAACAAGCTTTTTGTGAATAAGTTGTTGGAGAATATTCTGAGAGGCATGACCAAGCCTAGAGTGCCATAGGAGAGCGTTATGTGGTAGACTTGTGAGTGAAGTGGAGTTAGCTGAAGAATTTGAAGAAGGTTGTAGTAGTGAATACCCTAGTGTATAAAGCTGATCTTCTTTGGGGCAGGTTAGTTTGAGAGAAGGTGAGAGTAGCTGTAAGATGCAATGGTCTTTATAGAAGTGAGCAGTGAGAGAGGATTGAGAAGTGAGCTCACTGATACTTAAGATATTTTTCTTGAGATTTGGAACATAATAGACTCTATGTACCCTGATGATGTGATTGGAGGGAAGCTCCACTTGAATTGTGCTGTAGCCTTGAGCTTGTTGAATGCTATTGTCCCCCATGGCAACACGGAGTGGAGTAGAGATCTCTTTGAAGTCGACTAGCCATTCCTTATGAAAAGTCATATGATGAGTAACTCTAGAATCTAAAAACCATGTATATTCTTCTTTGGAGTTTGATGAAGGTGCCCAAACACTGGTGGCTAGGTTGATGATTGTTTCTGGTTCCTCTTCTATGTCATAATTGTCGATGCTAACAAAGTGAGCTTGACCTTTTGATTGATATTTGTTGAATCTTTTTTTTTTACGACAATCCTTTTCAATATGACCTTGTCTTTTGCAAACATTACATACGAGATGATAATGAGGGTTCCTTGTTAAGGATAGGGATTGAGAAGATTGGTAAGACGTTGGGCTTATGTTGTGGATTACCAAGAATCCCTTTGAAGTTAGACCGAGAAGAAAACTTAGGCTTTTGTTGAAAGTGTTGACCTCTTTTGTGAAAATGTTTTGGGTTGTAAGCAGTTACAACTAGAGCCTTGGATTCTTGATTTGAAGAAGTAGAAAGGGTATCTCTCATGACTTGCTCTTGCTTGATTCTACTAATCAGTGGGGCTGAAGCTTGAGTTTATCAGTGGAAGTTTGAGTAATAATAAAGGCTCTCCAAGATAGAGGCAAAGAAGAGAGTAGAAACATGGCTTGTAATTCTTCTGAGATGACTAGACCAGATATTATGGTGTCATCTAGCAAAGATTGCCACTGTTCTAAGAACTTAGTCGCAGATTGATCTTCATGCATAGTAGCAGTAGATAGTTTTCTAAACATGGTCATTTGATAAACAATATCTGTGTGCTCATATGTATTGTTGAAGAATTCACAAATACCTTTTGTAGTGGGTATTGTTCTTACTATTTGTACTTGACGATCTCCACAATGGACAAGTATTTCCATTCTCACAATTGCATCTTTTTGCATCCAATCTTCCTTATCTGCTCCTTCTTGTTCAGGGCAATTTTCCTTGCCATTGATAATATTCCATAGATTTGCTTGAGATAGGTAAAGTTCCATTCTTAGCTTCCACACTTGATAGTTGCTGCCATTGAGTTTGTCGATCTTTATTGTTGATTGTAGGAGGTGGTGGCATTGACGAGAGCCATTGGAAGAATGAGAGTAAAGGAGGACAAGTGGTTCATGAATTTGAGGAGAATCTGGTAAGCTAGAAAGATAGGAGCTGGTGCTCTGATACCATGTAGTGAAAGCCATGAACTTGAAGATAAGAGGATAATGTGCACAATAAGAGATAGAGATAGAGACAATATAGAAAAGATAGTGAACTACAGTTGAGCATTTAATTGCTAGTGGTTGTATATATACAAGGTACATTAAATGAGGTAGGTGAGCCTTATCTCTAAATATCTAAGATATTGACAAATTGAATATCTATGAGATCATTTTGTCCACATACTGATTTGTCCTTATCTTATCCAACTTTTATCCTTATCCACAACTTTATCTTAACAATAACATTCTCTTTTGGAACTACGGGTTCTCCTTTCTTTGCACGCATTTTTGGGGCAACCTCCAATTCCGCCAAATTGAAAGCAAGTTCTTGAGTCTTCTGTTGAGTATTAGGAGTAGCTTTCACAGGATCGGGACTTGGATAGTCTTTTGTTGTGTGGCCTTCTCCTTTACAACGACTACATAAGGGCTTGTAGTCCATAGACCTTCTAGGGTTTGGACAATTCGGTGAGATATGACCCTTGTCTCCATATTTTTAACACTCTAGCTCTAATCTCTAGCTACCGCCAGACTGTCGTCCTCTATAACTCTAAGAGGGAAACCTCCTTGGGCTGAAATTAGGACTGAATTCCCTAGGCTTTGGTCCAATGTCTTGCATTGTCATTTTCGATTCCAGGTAGTTGAATCTTGCTTCTTCATCTTTCTTTCTTCTATCGTGCATCTCCTTCAGAGAGTGGATATCCTTTGTATGGTTCTTCCTTAAACACTATGAACAAAAGGCTCCAAGAATGGTTGGTTTTTGGGTACAATCAATGGTTAAATGTCCTGCTTGATGGCACTTTCTACACCATGTATTAGAACACATTGTCAAGAATCGCATGGTGGGGGGACTTGCTCAAGATGATGCGCCGAACACACACATAATGCACAAGGAGAAGCTCACTCAAGAGACAAGAAGAGAGATGGAGGCCAAAACGTTTTCTTGCTGGTTTTCTTCTTCTTCTTCCACACTCTTTTACAATGTAGACCAAGTATAGATAAGATACAACATAAAGAAAAGTGGCCTACTAAGTCAAACAATGCATAACTGACTACACTAGTCGACTGGTGCTATAACTATGCCAGCTGTAAATAGGTGTAACAACCTGAATATAATAAGTAATGAGTCAGTGGCCATGTGAGAGTCATAATAACCACCGACGTGCTAAGTATAGACGTGTGGACCCATCTAACCAGGTGGTCCATCATTAATGTCTGCATGTGTTGAGCTTGTCATCTCAACACTCCCCCTCAAGCTCAACTGCATCTCTGAAACTCCAAGTAAGCTTCGAAACTTTTGAAGCTTCTCTGTACCCAATGCCTTTGTGAAGATGTCAGCTATCTGATCCTGTGTGTTGATATACACCAAGTCAATCTCACATGCTAGTACATTCTCTCTCACAAAGTGGTAGTGTACCTCAATATATTTTGTCCTGGCATGGAACAGAGGGTTCCTAGTCAACTGTATACCGCTCATGTTGTCACAATAAATGACAACTGGACCTTCCACCTGCACATCTAAATCAGACAGTAACTTTTGCAGCCATACTACCTCACATGCTACAACAGCAGCATCTCTATACTCAGCCTCTATACTCGACAGAGCAACTGTAGATTGCTTTTTGCTGCTCCAAGTAACTTCTACACTACCAAGAGAGAACATGTATCCGCTGGTAGATCTTCTATCAGACATACTACCAGCCCAATCTGCATTTGTGTATCCCAACACCTGTATATCTGTACCTGCCTCATAGAAAAGTCCATAATGTAATGTGGACTTCACATATCTCAATATGCGTCTGACTGCATCCAAATGTGGCTTTCTAGGTACTTGCATAAACTGACTCATAAGACCAACAGCGTAGCTCAAGTCTGGCCTTGTAATGGTCATGTAGATCAAACTTCCCACTATCCTCTTGAATATAGTAGGGTATTCTATCTCATCACCAACATCAGCACTCAACTTTACATTTTGCTCCAATGGGACTGAAAGTGATTTGCATGCTGTCATACCATACTTGGACAACATATCCAAGCCATACTGTCTTTGGGACAGCCATATACCATCATCACATCTGATCACCTCAATGCCAAGGAAGTACCTTAGCTCACCTAAATCCTTCACCTCAAACTTCTTCTTCAAAAATTCCTTGACTTCAGTAATCCCACTATCACTATCACCTGTAATAATCAAGTCATCTACATAGATGACTATGATGACCAAACATGCATCTCCCTTTCTCACATAAAGTGAGTGATCAGCATCAGAAACATAAAAGCCAATATTGACAAGATACTCTCTGATCTTGTCAGACCATGCTCTAGGTGCTTGCTTGAGCCCATAGAGTGCCTTTTTCAACCCGCACACATACGTGGGATGCTCTAAATCTTCATAACCTGCTGGCTGATCCATATACACTTCTTCCTGCAAATCACCATGCAAGAAGGCATTCTTCACATCCATTTGCTGCAACCTCCAACCTTTGGCTGCTGCCAAAGCAATCACACATCTGACAGTTGCCATCCTAGCAACTGGACTGAAGGTTTCATCATAATCTATACCATATGTCTGGGCATAGCCTTTTGCAACCAGCCTAGCTTTGTGCCTACTAATAGAACCATCGGCATTGTGATTAATCTTATAAACCCACTTACATCCAATAGCTTTCTTACCCTTCGGCAATGATACTAGATCCCAAGTCTTATTGGGCTCTAATGCAGTCATCTCCTCATCCATTGCTGCATCCCAATGAGTATGACCAACAGCATCCTCAAAACAAGTGGGCTCAACATCCTCAACTAGTTTCACCATATAAGCATAATGGTGAGATGCATAACCTTCAAAACCAAATCTTTTAACAGGGTATCTGACCTTGCTAGATCAGCGTACCACCGGATCACTCAATGGAGCCTTTACATTACTATGAGCTCTATGTACACCTAGTGTCTAGATAGAAGGAATGCCAAGCTCATCATCCAGGCTCTCTGAGCCATTGGAGTCTCCATCAAGAGCTGCATCAATGCCATCTGACACTTTATTCTTTCCTTTGTCTTTACCTGTAGTGCTACTAGATGCACCTGAAGATGTAGAGCTACTCCTTAGTCTCCCAGACCAAGGACTACCAAATGATGTCTCTGGTCCACTAAGAGTCTGTGATTCTTGCTTTTCAGCCTGCACATGAGTGTCATGATCATCATCATCATCCAATGCATCACCACTAGATGAATACCAACTGCTCATTTCATCAAAGATGACATCCTTGCTCACTCTGAACTTACATGTGACAGGGTTATAACAACGATACCCTTTCTGCTCTAAAGAGTATCGAATAAAGACACATTTTTCTACCTTTGGATCAAGCTTCTTCCGTAGCTCATCTGGCACATGAACATATGCAACACAGCCAAATACCTTCAAGTGCAATACATCAGGCTTCTTGCCAGTAAAGCATTCTTCAGGAGTCATCCCATGAACTGCAGGTGTGGGAGTTTTGTTCATAATATAAAGAGCAGTATGAACAGCCTCAGACAAAAAATGCTTAGGCATATTCTTTTCAGCCATCAAGGCGCATGCAACTTCTGCAATATGCCTATTTTTCCTTTTTGCAACCCCATTTTGTTGTGGGGTATACCTGCATCCATGTGAACTGTCTCTTTATCCCATGAGACTTTAGAAAATCACTAAACTCATTCGAAAGGTACTCTCCCCCTCCATCTGACCTCAAGCACTTTACTTTCAAGCCTGTTTCTCTTTCAACTGTAGCCTTGAAAGTTCTAAAGTGCTCAAACGCTTCACTCTTTTCCTTCATAAAATATACCCACAGCTTTCTAGAATAATCATCAATGAATGTGACAAAGTATGAACTGCCTCCAAGAGATACATTTTGTGTAGGCCCCCAAATATCTGTATGCATAATATCAAGGATATTTCTGCTTACATCTCTGTCATGTGAAAAGGGTTGTCTTGCCTGCTTACCAAACTGACATGCTTCGCATACCTTATGAAATTCTGCAACTCTAAATGTAGCCAACCCTTTGGACTGCATTAATTTCAGCCTTTGTACATTTGCATGTCCAATGCATTTGTGCCAAATTTCAATATCTGCAACAACTCCTTTTCCTTTAGCATATATAGCAGCATTCATAGTAGGAATTCCAGCATCCAGAGTAAACATATGTCCAACTCTACTTCCCTTTGCAACCAACCTGCACTTGTCATTGAAGTCTTCTACAAAGCAGCCCTTTGCATTAAATCTGACTTGCAGCCCTTGCTCTACCATCTGACTGACTGACACCAAGTTCTTTGTAATAGATGGCACATGTAATACATCTGAAAGACTCTTTGTCTTACCATCATGCAAGGACAAGGGAACTTTTCTAATGTGTGAAATTGGGTGGCATGAATCATCACCCGTCTGCACCATAACCTGCATTTTGCAAATCCTGCATCTCTCCAAACCATTTTGCATGGCTGGTCATATGATTGGATGAACCTGAATCAATATACCAAACATCATCATGTGTTCCCTTTCCTGTAACAGCATTCACCATATGCTGCATAACAAACAGACGTTCATTTTGTCTTCATTCTGTCGTGAAGATGATGCATAGTTTCCTTGCTGCAACTTACCACTGTGAATATCATCTTTCTTAGCATAACATTGGGCTGCAATATGACCTGTTTTGCCACAGTAGTGACACACAATACCAGAGTTGTTAGAACCTCTATTCTGCCATCCACCTCTTCCTCTAAAGCTCCCCCTGCCTCTAAAGTTACCACCACCTCTTGAAACCTACATATCGCCAAATTGCTGATTCAATCTGTTTTGTTGGTTGTCATTACCACGGCCTCTTGAAGAGAACTTGCCACATCCCCTTCCTGAACTGGAGTAGAAAGCTTGAACCTGTTCACCACTTCTTTCAGATGTCTCACTCTGCATGTTGATCTCTTCAGTGATCATAAGGGAGACCAACTCATCGAAATCTAGAAATGGCTTTCTGACATATACAGAAGTTACAAAAGACTTCCAAGCATTTTCATTGTTAAGTCCACCCAAGGTAGACGACACCAAATCATCATCATCAGGCATTGCACCAATTGCTGCCAAGGCATCTGTAATGCTCCTTATCTTCAGTGCATACTCATTGATAGACATCTTCCCTTTCTTCAATGTATTCAACTCTTGGTTGAGTTGAATCTTTCATGCCTTTGTATTTACGGAAAACATACTTTCAAGTATGGTCCAAGCTGCATATGAATTCTCTACATTTCTGATATGTCCCAGCATATTATTGTCAATTACTGCAGACAATCAATACATGACCTTTTTGTCTTTTGCATTCCATTTCTTCCGTGCCTTTGTCTCTTCTACAGTTGGAGGATCACTCACCTCCGGCTTCTTTTTTTCACCTGATACAAACTCGTAGAGGCCTTTTCCAATAAGGAGTTCGTGACACGGAACTTCCATGAAGGGTAGTTGTTCTTGTCGAGCTTCTCAATGATGGGGTTTCCACTGTTCTCTGCCATTATCACAAAACTAATACCAAACAGCAAGCAAATCTTCTGCAACCCTCGACCTGTAGTGCATAGCAATATGCCAGACAACCTTTTTCACTGTCTGCTCAACAATACATGCAATCTGCAAACAACCAGTTTACAGATAGACCTTGTGTTTATTCGCTGGTAAACACCTTTGAACTTACAGATCTGAAATCTATAACCTGTGCACCTGTATACGGCAGACACAGCTGAAATTGTAGGGTATCTCGAACTGTTGTCCGCAACCTCGCGGCTCTAAAAAGGGGCCTGAAATGACCTCGGATGGCCAAAATAGCAGTGGGAGAGCCCTAAAGAGATAATCTACAGAATACACAGCGCTCTTCGCGCACACCAAATCTCACTGCAATCTGATATTTTTGCTCTGCCCTGCTTCTGGTGCCTCCACAGGCACTATCCAAGAGAAAGAGTGAAAGAATGGGAGAGCTTCTTACCTGTGGCTTGCTTGCTCGAACCTTGCTTCTTCTCCTTCACTTCAACCTTTAAAATCAACCTCTCTCAGTGGCACGGCTCTGATACCATGTCAAGAATCGCGTGGTGGAGGGACTTGCTCAAGATGCTGCACCGAACACACACAGAATGTACAAGGAGAAGCTCACTCAAGAGACAAGAAGAGAGATAGAGGCCAAAACGTTTTCTTGCTAGTTTTCTTCTTCTTCTTCCACACTCTTTTACAATGTACACAGAGTATAGATAAGATACAACATAAAGAAAAGTGGCATACTAAGTCAAACAATGCATAACTGACTATACTAGTCGAATGGTACTATAACTATGCCAACTGTAAATAGGTGTAACAACCTGAATATAATAAGTAATGAGTCAGTGGCCATGTGAGAGTCATAATGACCACCGACGTGCTAAGTGTAGACATGTGGACCCATCTAACCAGGTGGTCCATCATTAATGTCCGCATGTGTTGAGCTTGTCATCTCAACACACATCACATCTCTCCCACCTTCTTCAAGAGTAGATATGTTGGAGGTATTCACCTTTAGCATCTGTAGTTGTTTTGTAATCACATCCATAAGCTCTTTCTTGATACTTACAACTAAATTGGATAGGTAGTCCTTCAGATTTTCACCTCCTAGAGTACTTATAGTAGGGTTTTAGAAAGCTTCTGTAATCACTACATACACAGGTTGAGTTGGTCCAGAGGGTCCTTTGTTCTGATTCTGATTTTGAGCTCCTGTTGAGACTGGGAGTTGCTGATTCCAGTTGGTAGGACTCCACTGTTGTTGAGTCACTATTGGGGAAATTGTTTGAGGCCACTGCTATTGTGGTGGAACCATCATTTGAGGCATTGTTGTCTACATCCACTATGGATTCGATGCACTATACTATGGCACTATTTGCATCTGAGGATAGGGGTAGAGAATTGTCGCTGGGACTGCATTTGGTGGGTATGCCATTCCTAGCATGGGAGGAGGTAAGACTCATTTTCCTTAGGTCATTGACAACCTCGCTTTAACTTCATCATACAATCTTGCACCTTCCGTTGTAGCTTGTAGATTGTCTGGTCTTCTCAATTCCACAAACTTACGAGCTTCTGGTTGTAGGCCTCTAAGAAAAACTCCCTTTTCTGGATACCTTCATCCAAATGATGGTTGGTCCATCTCTTTAGTATGGATTCCATTCGTGAGACATAGGCTTCTACTCATTCACTAGAGGACTGCATGAACTCCTCTCTCATTGGCTCTTCAAAACCTTTATGCTTGAATTTAGTGGGGAAGGCCAACTTCAAGTTCTCCCACGTGCCAAAAGTTCATGCTGCTTGTCTCTCATACCACTTAAATGGTGGACCTTTGAAAGTGGCGGGAAATATTACCAACCAATGCTCAAGGGTTTTGGCATTGTTAGCCACACATGCTATCATAAACTTCGCTACATAAAGATCAGGGTCTTCATTGTACTCTCCCCTCACTCCCCTTTAAAAATGGAAAATGGGACTACATTCACTGGCCTATCATCAATATTTCTGGGACGAATCTAACTAGGAAGGGGACCTATTCTGTAAAGAGTGCTGCTAGGGCATCAAAGGAGGCTTCTGCTACAAGCTCATTCTCAACTTTAATTTTTTTCCTCTCTCTTCTTACATACCTCTGGACTCATTCTAGTGCTTGCCTCTTGATTACATCATTCATCAGGGAGTTAGCTCCACCTAGTTGGTTTGTACTCAATCAGAACATAATGAGAGAGGGATTTAGTTGCTGGAGGACGCTCTTGTCAACATTTCTTCTACTTCTTGCTTTTCAATGTCTCTGAATTCAGCTTTCAGTCCGCTACAAAGGTGAAGATATTCTGTTCTAAAAGTGTCAAAACTCATTCTGTTGAGGATCGTTGTGGTGCCATCATCATAGTAATGCCAACTTCTGATGGTTTCAATAGTGTATGTTGTGAATAAAACTCTATCTACTAGCTTCTAGTGGGTTGCTAATTGGGCAAACAAGAGATTATCAGTGCACCATGAGTCCCACGTCTCTTGCTATTGAGCATCCACGAACATATTCCAACTCTTTTCTTTCTTGTTTTCATGAACTTCCACTGACCACGACTCTTGGAGCTTCTTCACAATCTCCCACTTGATGATATATGGAAACTTCTGAATGAATGCTAGATCTCCCATGGATGATTCTCACTATTTCTGCACTTCAGTTTGCTCCTCCCAAACAATTTGCCACCACGATGCACACTTCTATTGCTTCAGCAGGAAGAGGAAATAGTCCACCACATAGAGCCTGCATCATGATGGTTATATGTTTTTGCCATTGCGAGATGAACCTCTTGTAGAAAGTGAATTTGACAACATAGATCATGCATCATGATGGTTATATGTTTTTGCCATTTCAGGATGAACCTCTTGTAGAAAGTGGCTTTGGCAATGAGAATCTCCAATTCTTCAGTGGTAGAAGGAACTTTGCAAGCATCCATTGAATTTTTCTCTTCTTGGCAATGCCATTTCCTTCATTTTCAGCCTCTTCTAATGCTTGTTGATGGCAGTTTTCCCCAACTGTGCACCAAAAACATGGAGCCCCAAGAGAGACACCAAGAAAATGAAGTTTCTACTACAAGAAAATTTATCTCGTACTATCAACAACCATGTTGTTTATATTTGATATGATCACAACAAAGAAAAGAACACCAAGAACAAGAAATCTTCACGCAGCTTCATAAAAACAATTCTCCCACGGATTTAAATTTAAAAAAATCCATCATACTCTTCATATTCTTCATGGAATTCTTTGATAGATCACAAAAACAAAAAATAATACTTCACTTTGAATGAAAAGATATCACATATGATTCATCTTCAAGTTTTCCATAGTTTTCTCTCACAATCTCTCATATGTAGATACATTGTTTGCATAGAATTGGCTATCTCTGACTCTCTGACTCTCTCTCTCTCTCTCTCTCTCTCTCTCTCTCTCTCTCTCTCTCTCTCTCTCTCTCTCTCTCAATAGTACATCATCTCCTCACTACAATACTCAATAACCACTCACAATAACCCTTATTTGTTCGTAAATACCCCTCCCAAGAGATGTGTCTAATATGAAAGGTCACCAAAGCCACTATAATGACTCTTCATAGCTCATCACTTCACTCTAGTCTTCACTACTATCACTTCACTCTAGTCTTCACTTGAGTCTTCGGAAGCTACTTCTTCCACTTCTTTGAGATCTTTTGAACTTGCATTCACCTCTTTCCAAGGCTATAAAACTTTCCCATACTAGACCCTCATCCAACAGAACACATACAGAGGCATACAGAGCAGAACAACATAATAGGAACAAAGGCTCTACAGAAGCTTAATAGAGGGTTATAGAAGGTCAACAGAAAGAATCTACCTCCACTAAAACCAATCAAAACCATTCAATGAGCTTTCAAAAAAGCTCAAACTTCATCAATTATTACTCCATCCTTCCCTACAAAAGAAAAACAAAACAAAACAGAAGCTATCGAAACCAATCAGACACTATCAAGACATCAATAGAATATCATAAAACCTCATATCTCTACTGAAAAACATCATGACCTTATCAAAACCATTCCACCCTATCTAAAACCATCTCAAACTGCTTGCA
Source organism: Lygodium microphyllum (assembly GCF_053477565.2). NCBI lineage: Eukaryota > Viridiplantae > Streptophyta > Polypodiopsida > Schizaeales > Lygodiaceae > Lygodium > Lygodium microphyllum. Next base: position 101,370,555 of record NC_141151.1, read on the forward strand.
AACCAATCAATTATCATGTAAAATCAACCATTCATCCCATAAAAACAACAAAAATCAACCAAAAAACAGGTCATTTTAGCATTCAACACATAGTCATTGTCAATTTACCATGAACTATAAGGGAGTTCAGTGCTTCTTGGGACACATAGGGTACTATCAATGATTCGTTTTGAACTATGCATTGATCACTAGGTCCCTTTATAAATTATTGATCGTATTTGAGTGGACCAAGGAATGCCAAGGTGCCTATGAGAAACTAAAAAAGGCTCTCACAACCGCATCAATTCTACGAGCCCCAAATTGGAATATAACATTCCACGTGCACATTGATGCCTCAAAGATCACCATGGGAGCTATTTTGTGCCAACCTGGTGGACATAATCTCAATTATCCTATATGAATAAACCTTGCATTATAGGGCGCATAGGTAACCGGTTACTCATGCTTCTAGAATTCAACTTCTCTGTGGTTGTACGCAAGGGTAAGTAGTATTACATGGCTGACCATATGTCTTGCATACCCATAGGAGAATCCGCTAGACACGCCATCATAGATTATGTGTTTCTAACAGTAAGGCCACCGGTAAGGAATTGCTGCTAGAATGCACATTCAAAAAACAAGCACACTGCAATGTCAACTATGACTCGCAGCGCATTCACCTCGCCATTGGAAATGTTCGAATAGTGACGGCCTTCAGCAAGGGAAGTGCGGCTCCATCATAGCCTATAGTGTCACCAGTAGAGAGACCGCACTTGCCTAGAAGCCAAACCGCACGAACTCATAACCACATACACTCATGCCCTAGCCCTAGGAGGCAAAGCTAGTGCTATTGAAGCAGACAAATGGTCAAGCTGCGATGGGTGTCCAAATACCTATTACACACTCAATGCTATTACAAAGAAAACAATTGGATTTGGTTTATGACCAATGCAGAGCAGAGATGAGCAATCAAAACCTCTATGTACGACCCAACCTATGTAGCCCCTATCTCTTTCAGAGTAATGGCTATTGATCGCAATCGATTGTTAGAAGACCATGTCATGGCCCACCCCTATTTTGATCGAATCTTGACCAAGGAGGAATTGTATATCACTAGCAAGATGAACTTCGATGACTTCCTCACTTATGTCCTGACCTGCATTACACACGTAGGTATTAGATCTCATGACATGGACTGTCACACCCACTTGGAGTATAATCCAAAATTCTATGATTGGCTCATGATGAAGTAAACTACAATATGCATGCGCTTCATGCTCTTAACCCTTCATCTCCCAATCCTCAGAAGGTCTTTTATCACTCTTGGGAGGGAGGGGGTAAGGCGAAGAAGAAGACACGACTTGAACCTTAAACCAAACTTAAAAAAGTAAAAAGGACTGATAAAAGTCAATTCGTACTTAAGGGTTCATTGAATTTTGGGTTGAACTATGTGGATTGCTTGAAGCAAACAATTTCATTTTGTATTTGAGTACTTCATCTAGCATATATTCATAACCCCCTCATATTTTTGCAAAAATTCATTTCAAGTAAACTAATAGTAAGCTATTATATTATGACAAGAACCCGAGAAGGCAGGGCACGGCAACAAGCTCCCATTCACGGAAGAAGAGTAGGCTAAATATGGCCTAACAATGGAAAGAATGGCCTTTAATCAACTTAATTTTAGAAGCATACAGAACTTAGAAAGCGTGGTGATGAAAGAGCAAGTACTAAAACAAATTGTCAACTAAGGTAATCTTGGCAAATACATGGAGAAGGTTAGTCAAGCCATCGACTACAGCAAGTGCACAGAGTTTCTGTGAACTTTCGATGTGAATAGGAACCACAACACTATGGCAGTAAGATAAGGAGGAGAGACTCGTAGAGTAGAAGTGGAGTTGAGCCCCGAAATAGTGGAAAGAGCTCTAGGGTTGGTGAAAAAGCCCGAGACATGGCCCAAGAGAGATGTTTATAATATGCTAGGGATGGATAAGGCCCAAGTGTACACGAGTGATGGAGTTAGCCTAGCCAACATCTTCGACCCTGATATCAGATTGCAAGCAAAGCTAGTCCATGCTCTATTTTCTAGTTAGAGATACATTGCATTGATGAGTAGGATTGGAGTGCCACTAATCGAGAGCCTCACGGGGCCAAGTAATTGGACGAAATCAATTGGATGGCTACGTGCGTAAGACCGTGGAAATCTCAGCAAAAGCGCTAGCCATAGGAGCCAGAGCAGCAGGCTCCCTGGGGAGCCTTTGGCTTCCACAATGGATACAGTAAGAAAAAATGCAGCAACAACTAAGGCCTCCAACATAGGTTTTGGAGGTATGCTCACCACCATTATCCAAGAAAGTGGTACCCCCGAGCACTCACTAGCCCATAGATCGCCCATGCAATCACTTGAAAAGAGGGAAGCTCCACCCCAAGTCCAACTGTAATAAGAGGCCTCGAGCGAGAGAACCATTAGTGAGGAAGGAAAGGAGGGCTCAATCCCATTGAGCTGAGGCACAAAAAGATAAATCATGCTCAGCATCCCAAGGAAGAGGAAGAAAATAGTGGCAGAACAAGAGACGGAAGTAGAAGTCGCACAAAAGGAATTGAGAGAATTAGAAGATGAACAGAGAAAGAAGTAGGAAGACGAAGAGGAACGAGTAAGAAAGGTGAAAAAGGAGTCAAGAAGAGAGGAAGGGGAACGAACATGGAAGAAAATAGAAAACAAGGAAAGGCTAAAAAGAGAAGAAGACGAGCAAATGGCCCTAGTAGCCTTGCGGTTGTCGATAGAGCAAGCCTTTTGACCCAAAGAACTCACAAGGAGAAGCCTAGGTGATGAGCCAAACTCCAACACTACAGTAGAAGAAAGAGCTCAAGGGCCCATTGTGACAGGCAAGGGAAAGGTCCCCATAACCCATCGCCACCGGCCTTGATTGCCATGCTAGTCACCACCTAGGAGACCTCAGAAGAAGGGAGGTGGACTAAAGCAATGTGGTGGTGTGGGTGCAATACCTACTAAACTTAGTAAAGCAGCTTGGCCCAGTGCCCAATGGCGGAGCACCAATAATAGGGACAAAGAGACCTGCTGCCATGGGATGCAAAATCTAGAAAGGACCTAAAGAAGTCCAAGGTCAAAGCATCCACAGTGTCTATGCCATTGGCTATGCCGGCAATGACCAACTATGATGAGTACATGTAAGAGCTCCTATGCCAACTTGAAAAGATGAAGGAAGACATAAAGGCTGCCATGGCGGAGTTGGAGGTGGAAAAGGATGCATTTGCTGCCTACCAACTAGAGGAGACAAAGCAGATAACCATCTATCAGAGGCAGGTGAATGACCTAAAGAAGGAATTAGAAGCAAGGAAGAAAATGAAGGCGGAGAAGGAAGAAGAAAGAGTAAAAGAACTATAAGTGGAAAAGATAGAGGGAGAAATGGGGCTAGAAACGAACTTCTCAAGCCTCACACAGGGGGAAAAGGATATGGAGAAGCAATTCAAACAATTTAAAAACCTAGGAGATAAGCTCATCGAGGAGCTGAAGAGAGTAAAGACACAAGCCCATGTAGGGTTCCAAAAGGAGAGGAGGCAAAAGGAATCAATATTGAAGGAACTGCAAGAGATAAGGGCCCAGAAGGACACAAAGTCAATAAAAAAGTTGTTGGAGGCAGATAACCGACTGCTCGAGACCCTCCAAGAGTAGGAACGACTAAAAGACAAGTTGAATTGCCACAAACATGACAAGGACAAGATATTGTTAATATGGAAAGAACAAGAAGAGGTGATAACAACACTGTTACAAGAGTTGCAGCTGCTGAGTCAAGGCAAGATGAAGGAGAAGGCTAAGGCCTAGGAAGAGAGGAACCTTGGAAGAGTCAGGGACCTAGCCGAATGCCTTGCCCTAGTAGGAAGTTGGAAAATTGTGGTGAAAGCAAGGGCCAAAGCAGTGAAGGCAAGGCTAGAGGTCCAACAACACGCCTTTCTCAATATAGTACTTCATGTAACTCAGGCTGGGGATGATGACCCTATGGAAGGGCTAAAGAGGAAGCTGGAGGTCTCAAGGAGAGCCATAAAATATGGGCTCCAAGAGCACACTCCAAAGACGAGCACTAGCCCAAGCTTGGCGCAATGAAGGTAACTTTTACTGCAAGCAGGGCTCTCAATAGAGGAGTTAGAGCAGCTCAGAATTGGTTGGAGAATAAGAGCACCAAGAGCAACCAACCACAGGAGCCTAGACAGAACCACCAAGGGACAAAGGGCTTGATTTTGAGCAACCTGCCAACATAGAGGCACAGCCTAGTGAACATAGCCCTCTCCCACCTCCAACAACAGAAGAAGCCCAAGAAGAAGAAGATTCTGCCACCACAGAAAGAATTGTCGAGGCAAAAGGAAACACAAAGAGTCGGTTGACTTCACGAGGAAAAAGTTTAATGCTAGACCACAAGACATGCCCGATGTCCAGATGTTGCAAAAACCGAGGAACAACTATCTATCAATGGGGCACTAGAATTAAACCATTGGAAGCAGTGGGAGAACGGGTGTGCATGCCATTTGAATTTGAATTCTTCTACACTTCTTCCCTTGAATCTAGTGTTACCCTCTCAAGTGGTTGAAGGAGCCATCCAAATCGCAAAGAGGCTAGGCACGGAAGAGCCAAGAAAGGTCAAAGGCTATGCAGCCCAACCTAAATGGTGCCAAAGAATCTGGGACACCAATTTTGAGTCAGAGATGGCTTCTTACAACACGCTACTATATGAAAGGGATGATCCCACCTACATGGCTTACCCGATGCACCACGAAGTGGATTTCGACCAGGGGAAACATAGTAGGAATGACTTCCCTTTGCTCTACAATGTCAATGCTGCTACTCCTAAAGACTGACCTTTGGAGCACAATATCTTTGATCTTCCAATACCCACTTTTTGGACGAGTTCATGGCATGCCCCAGCCCTGCTTTCCTTACCACTTGTAATTATCTCCTTCGGCTCTTGTGATTTCTACTAAAACAAAAACCAATAGCCCAAGAAGAGCATCTGCCACCCCTCTATTTTGATATCAATGCAAGGATAGACAACTGTGCAATGCCTAATGTTTAAGGGCTACTCTCTTACCAGCTTTTTGTATGAGCCTTTTAGAAGATATGAGTGATAGTAGGTTCTCAAAATGTAATCATACTTTCCTCTCTACTACCCCTCTCAATGTAAGGATTAACCAAAAGGACTACATGAAAAGCTATGCATTCCTTAGCAAATCTCTTAGGCCCCCTTGAAATGTAGCTACTTAAGAGCATTAAGATAAAGTCTAGCATGCTTCCTCCCAATGTATCTCACACAAAAAAAAAAGAAAACAAAGAAAAGACCCACATGAAGCAAAAAGAAAGAAACAAAGAGCTTCTCATGGTAACATCGAAGTGCCACAAACACCGCACCCAGGGGTTGTCAAGTTAGGTGCATCCGGTGGCCTCGGTTGGCCGGTTCCATGCCTAATCCCTTAGCTCTCCCTGCCTCTCCATTTTACCCTTAGGGCACATTAAGGGGAAGACACACCTAGGGAGTTTTGCGCTCGCCTATACGATAGACATGTGCCTCTAAGTCACATCCACAACACCTCTTCTCGTACACAAATTAAGTCCTCAAGTGTGGGATGGCACCATAGGCTCCTCTCTTGCGATCCGAACAACCCAACTCCCAATCTCATTGGCACAAACATCATGCACTATTACACGGTGAGATAGACACACCCCCAATTAGTGCACTTTCTTTTTCTTTGTTAAGTATACTCAATTGCGATCAACCACCACCGACATCAAAGACCCCTGCTGCCCACTCAAATCTATCCTCAACCTTTGCAATTTCTCATCCAATTTTGTGATACTTCTTCTTCCCGTCCAATCTCCATAAAGCCCCTATCACCGATTCAAATGGCAACCCTTCAACCACATGAATCTTCATCAACAAATGCCTACAAGTGTCATGGGACTGACACTTGGCTAGGAGAGGGGATAATGTTAACCTCAATGCAAAGAAAGCAAAAAGAAAATTAAAAAGACGCAAGGCAAAGTAAAAACAGATGACCCAAACGTAGAAATAGGAAAAAAAAATGCCAAAAGCGCAAGGCCAATCTTAAAAGTTTAGGACAAGCACAAAAGAGGAAAGACACATTTCAAATATAAAAGCGCACTTTAAATCCTTATAAAAGAGTGTCAAGCTCCTTTTGCAATTTGTAAATTGTAGACAAACATGGGTGAAGACACGATGCAAATAGGAAGGGAATAATAAAAAAGAACCTAGACTAAAATGGCCAAGCATGTAAAAAAGAATGGGTACCCAAAGGGGATTAGAGTTTTGTATAAAAGACAAAAAGTAAATGAAGAAGCTCACTCTTGTGTGTAACGAAACTAGCTCTATTTTCTTCTCTTGTTTTTTTTATTCTTGCTTGCTTAAGCTTGTGCTTGAGAGAAAGGAAGTATGAAGAAGTGAGGGAGTGTGTGAGGATAATGAACCGTGGTAGAGAAGCTCTCCATCTTCTCCTCTCTTCTTCTTCTTTTCTCTTCTCTTACCTTGCGTGCAGGAATGGAGCATGGAGCTTGAAGCTTGAGGATTGAGCTTGCACCTTGGATTGTGGAGCTACCTAAGTTCTTAAGAGAGAAGGCAACTCGATCGAGCATGGAGATAAGCTCACTACACTCATAGGTATGAGAGCATATACGACTATGTGAGTGGTAGCCATTGCACTTGGCTTGAAATGCTTGAAAAAATAAGTGATCATTTAGTCTTAACAGTCGAGCGAGAAGCTTCCACAACTCCTTTTGGTCTACCTATAAAATGAGTGCTTTGGATTGATCCCTTCACACACAAATACACATACATAAACACACAATGCAATTGAGAAAGAGAAGAAAAATTGCTCACAATCATACCAAAAGATGTTACACCAATGTTCTAACTACATGGGTATAGTTACATAATATAAATACTCACTTATATAGAAATTTAAAGTTCAAAATAACAAGTGTATTTGTTATTTTTGACCATGTGGCATGAGAGAGTGATGCATCCATACTATAGAGGTACCTTGACACCATTGCTTGCATGCAAGTAGCATAGTATAGTGTGTATATTACAAGAAGCAAGCTATAAATTTGTTAGATAAAGTTAGTATGAAATGTGTTTAAGAAAGACATAAAGAGTGGAAGGGGGGATATATAAACTACACATCCTTGCTTTATATACTTTAACACCCACACTTGCATTGTGATTCTTCAATGTTTTTGCCTTTGGCTTGCAACAAAGATGCATTACATCGTTGAGAAAGAATGAGAGAGAGTATTTCGTTGTTTATACGTTGTAAAAAGTAAGTTGAAAATTTGGGGTATAGTAAAGAAGGAAGGTGTTTAGAGAGAAAGGAGGAAAGAGTATGCAAAGAGGATAAAGGAGAGAGGTTGGGAAAATAAACATATTTGAAAAGTAGTTATTTTGAGAAAAAGCTTTTGCTTGGCAAAATACGAAGCAAGTAAGGGGTAGCCTCACAAGCTTCGCAATAATATATATACAAAGAGAGAATATGTGTGTGTGTGTGTGTGTGTGTGTGTGTGTGTGTAGGTAGAGAGAGAGAGAGAGAGAGAGAGAACTTTTCAAAGACTTACCTTCCATTACTATATCACCCTTCAAAAGAAACCCTTTTCTTTCTTGAATAGCAACCCTTTCTTAATGTCACATAGGCTTAGAAACCTTTTGGTTGGTTCTAGGATCCCCAAGGTAAAAGCTCTAAATAATATATAGGATACATGAGTCCCAAAAGGGAAAAGTTTTGTACACAGGTGGGGTTTTTTAGAAGGTCAGTGTTGTGAATCACTTTGTACGATGTTCATCCATCAATGTTGTGAATCACTTTGTACGATGTTCATCCGTTTGTGCGCGCGCGAAGCACCATCATCAGCTGCTTTCTCAAAAGGGAGGATGAGGTTGAGGAAAAATGCTGTGAAGCCTCCAACCGAGAAGCCATTAGAGATGAAGAGCACCACTGCATCTCTAAAACCTGTAGCAATAATATCAACTCTTTGAGACTGGGCTTTACTTTCTAGGTTGCTAAGAAACATGCAAAAGTACTTTAGATATCTGCGGTTGTTGCTGCACATGAAATGGCTATATGCCCCAGGAGCCGATGGCTCCATCAATGGAAGAATTATGAGAGATTGTGTGTGTGTGTGTGTGTGTGTGTGTGTGTGTGTGTGTGTGAGAGAGAGAGAGAGAGAGAGAGAGACCTCTGTACCCCTCACTCCAGTTGGGATTCACAGGCCAAAAATTACCCTCTTTAGGAAAGCTAGCTTGTCCTGAGATATTGATCCAAGCTGGTACCAGGTTCACACCAAGGCCCATGGCCAGAGCAAGCGTCGCAATGAAACGATTTCTGCGCGTCAGGCCCTCTCTTGAGTTGAGCACATGGATCCCTGATACCACCACACTTGCCACCAGGCATGCTGTCAGAGCACCAAGAATGCAATTGGGAATAGAGATGAACACGGCCGCAAACTTGGCAAAGATGCCGAGCAAGAAAAGCCAGAGACAGCATGCATATCCTGCACGCCTAGACGCACAGCGTGACAGAGAGATCACGCCATTGTTCTGTGCATATGTTGTCAATGGAATGGATGTCCCTAAAGCTGCCCAAAATGCATTGATTCCATCAGCTAACAGTGCGCCTTGTATGGACCTTTCATATTCCGGACCTGTCACAGTGATCCACCTTAGTCCATTTGCCTGATTTGGGGGAGTACGTGAGATAAAAGACAACTGCCACAGAATTGAGTAGACATAGCGAGCTTGCAAAAGATACAGATCATGTGAGGCTGGTGGTCTATATACCATATGGTTTTAAGCCACTTGCTTCAGTTGTTGCAGTAACATCACCGATACATTCAGTAGCAGCCACTATGGATGCAACCAACAAGGGCAGTACAGCAGGTGCATAAAACTTAAGGGGAAACTTATGTGTCCATAGGAAGGTTACCCAGTCAGCAGATTTGATCTGCTGCCCTGTTATATACCTGCAAAGATCCAACTCCTGAGTGTTCCACAATAAAATGATGTTGGCTAAGCTTCTAAGGTATAGAGAGTGCATAACTGGAAAATAAGAACCTGCTACTTGATCACATAAATGCTCTTAGTACCCGTAAGCATGTTCTTACCTGAAAGAATGGCACACAAACCCCGAACAGACAGCAGCAGCACATGGAGGCTGTGTGCAAACAGTACTATTAGGAAACTGAGAGATAGGTGTTCCAGTTATCTGATTTGTCACATTGTTATATTGCACTCCCTGCATTATTGAAAACAAGATCATGTTAAGTTGAGTCGACATTGTTAATATGCACTTTGCATGCAGATACAGTTGCTGCACTCTTAAAGACACTATGGTCAATCCATCTGTTCCTTCAGAGCTTCGCTAGCTGTTGCACCTGCCATTTGTAGGCATGCAACTAAACCAGAGTCTGATTGCTCCTGCTAAATCCAGAGCGTGTCCGCTATTTTTTTGCAAGCACTTTCTTGAACAACATGTGGAACCTACCAAAGGAAGAACATCGTAGCACATCGGTGCTGGGCATACTGGTGTAGCACAGTTCTCCTGACAGTCAGTTACATGAGTAACTGCAGCTACTATCATAGAAATTGCCAAGGCAACAATGACCTGCACAACCATAAATGCTGTGAGCTAAGATTGTGAGAATTAGAACAACAATGTTCAGCTAGAGGTCAAACACGAAATTTTCTTTGTCTGTAAATACAGAGGTAAAAACCTCATTGAGCTATTTCACTTGCATTAAAAGTTTTGAGACCAAAGTAGCTACTACATTGTAAGAGCTACCTGCGTGTTCCTCATGAAAGGTGATCCCAAGAGCTCTATCATTATGAAAGAGATAAAAACTATCAAGCCTAGGCCCAAGTAATAGCGATGTCCAAATGGTAATACCACATCCCCATTACCACTGCAAGGAACTCTTGTTGTCAACACCTGCCAACACAATTGATCGTGAATGCTATGATTAGAAGACTGTTTAGGCCTTTACAATGACATCATAAGTCCCATATACAGATGCATAAACATGACTCATCTATGCATAGTCGTTTTCAGACTTGTATGAAAAAAAAATTAAGATGTTTGAAAACATTTGAAAAACAGATGTCTGAAATCAATATTTCAGACTTGACTCTTTTGGGGGCATAAAATATTTGGGGATGTTTGTTAAAAATGATGATTTCTGGTCACTTTTCTCTGTTTTCTGGTCTGTGAGTGTGTGCAGCCTGCAAATGGCTTTTGCTGAGTGAAAATGACTGATTTCAACCTGCGTGAAGTCCACGAACAGTGGGAAACATAGCTGCCTGCTTGGAAACACTGCTGCCTCAACAAGAATGCAGTGCATTCAGCCTCTACTGTTACTGTTCACAGCTGAAAGCTGAAGTTCTCTCTCTCTCTCTATCTCTCTCTCTCTCTCTCTCTCTCTCTCTCTCTCTCTCTCTCTCTCTCTGATTTATCTTTTTATTCTCATAATTTGTTAAAATATGTAATGTATTAGGGTGACTCACATATATTCAGGTCTGGGATTCAAATTATACTCGAATCATACTTTCATACACATTTGCGTTTGCCGTTTGATTCATGTATGGAAAATCTATGGATCTCTGCATATTTGCACACTTATGCGAGAGAACGCAACCATTTGCAGCATTACCTGGCTAGCACAATACTGACCTCCTCCCCAAAGCGCAAACCCTGTTGCCACCAGAGAAACACCCACTAGAATAAGGCACGTGCCTGTCACCACAGGTGGAAAAATTCTGCGTATAACTTTTGGTGATAGGAATGAGAGGGCTGTCTGAAACCAGCACACCACCAAAATCTGAAAGGGCACAAAATGGAAAGGGAGTTTATTGCATCTAACCTGACGTTTATACCACAACAACCAACAATAAACTGTGCATATTAATTAAGTAGAACATTCAGTTAATTTTAACTCACAGTTCCCAAAATAGCACCATAAGCCTCCTCCCCAGTGTGGCAATGGCCCTTCAATGCTTGTGGAGGACATTGATTGCAAGAACCATTCACTTGGCAAGGGGTACCATTACATGAGCATTCTTGCAGGCTTATAAGCACATGTTGAGCTGCCAAAAGATATTACCCAGAATCACAACCTTTACCATACACAAGTGCAAATCAACTCTCTTAATCTGTAGGCTCACATTTGGGTACTATTGTAAGAAACAGCTGGGCACTGTCGTACAGCTGGAACTATTTGGACACTGTTTTAAGAAATTGGTATAATGGCATTTGCACCCAGAAAATAGCCTCCATAACTTGTAATGTTTGAATTCTATTGGACTTGAACTCGTAGCAGGTAGTAATAGTTCCTAACCAACCCCTATACTAGGTGAACAAGAGCAGTAGGGGATGGAGGAATTGCGACAAAAAGAAACAATGGCATCACTACCCTTCAGACTTCTCAGGGAATCAAAATTAATGGGCATTAAGATGCTGAGGACATGAACAATGAGAAAGAATGATCGAGAAAAAAGCATTGTAAATTTAAACGGAGAACTCACCAACAGGAATGTATGCAAACGAAATACCCATGACAGACAGAAGCCCGGACCCTGCAAAGAACAAAGTAATTAGTCCTAAGGGCAGCCCACCAGCAGGAGCATAAAGAGATCCCTGTTCATGCTTTTGTATGTATGGGAACAACTTGGTGTGTGATTCCACACGTACCTATAACATAGTTAGTATAAGGTATCTTGATCTGATAGACCTGAATGAAAGATGCCACTGAAGTGACAATTAAGGCTGCAGATACAAGGTCTGCACTTGAACAAAAAAGACACTGTAATTAAACTGAATATCGAGAGTGTATGTGAAACGAACACATTAACCACTGTGGGCGAAGGAAAAAAAATACAGAGTGTGAGAGAGAGGTTACAAGGTTCTATCTTGGGTGACGAGAAGGTAGCAGAGCCTGCAATAATAACAGGTGCAGTGATGATGCCACCCACCTGTCATACCACATCCAGTTAGCTAAGGCCTTGACTAAACCATGAGTTCCATTGCTTCTTTTCAAAACCAAAAACAATGCATAAGTCTGATAGGCAGGTACTGTGGGTCCTCTCTCTGCCATCCCTTGTAGGGTCCATTCCCATTTCATCATACCTAATCAAATCTTAATATTACGTACAGTTTCAGGAGAAAAAGGTACCAACATATGATGCTGGTCATTAGCATTGATATTTACAGACCAATACACCATCAGCTTGCACTAAGAAACAGAACAGCATATGAAACAAATCAGAAATGCCTGGATCACTCCAATATTATACAACCTAATGAGCATCACCTAGCATTTTCAATCTTCAGCCACAATAATCACCCAAGCCAGAAACCAATTAACAATCAAAAATCAATTCACTTCAAATTGTAGCAAGTCATCAGTATCACTCAGGTGTATTGAGGAGAATCAGGGCAACTTTTATGCTCAACCAATCATCATCCAACTCAACTTTGGTTTTGCATTACAATTGAACATGTTCAACACCAACAACCGATTCAAAATGTAGTGGGTAAGCGATTTGATTAAATTATCAGCATCACACAGGAGGATGCAACTTTTATCCCCCAACGAATCATTACCCGACTCAGTTAGTTCGGTCTTGCAATATCAAGAATCAAATCAAGTTGGGGGAAAGTATGTAATTATAAGGCGAATGTTATCCTCAACCGATCATCACCCAACTCAGAACCCAAATTATTTTAGTTTTTCTATTGCCATGGAACATGTTCACTACCAACAATGGTTGGTTTGAATCAGCATGACCTAGATGAATACATCTACCATACCCAACCACCAACCATCACCCAACTCAGAGCCCACATTAGTTAGGACTTTTATCCACAAGAAGTTTTAGACGAGCTCTCATTATAATTCCCACATTGTGAACTATGACAACATCATAAGCTTCTGCTCCGGAGGCACCGGCTACCTAGCTACGTGTGAACCGTGCTGCTGCTTGGGAGGCTTTACATACCAGCTAAGGTATGCTCGGGTTCCTTCGAGCAGAAACTCATGATACTGAACGCTACAGGGCAAAACGAGGGAAAAGAGCCCCGTTTTCCCACATGAGAAAATGTCAAAAACTTCTTGTGATTGCCAAGTCTTGAACATTGTTCCATATTCCAAATACGATTGAGAAAATGCAAATCAAATCCAACTGTGGCATTAAGGAATCAACAGAGAATCACTTGAGTACCATTGCTAAGGCATGCTGAAGGCCCATGACAAGGGCCAGGATGAGGGGGATTTGATCGTCTTTAGAGTAGAAAGGGGGCGATTTTCTGACGCCATGGAAGGGGGAGCGAGGCATGCAGAGGAAGCCCCAGTCGTAGTCCCCAAAGATCTTGCGTTTCCATGAAGAAGGCGGGCTGTGCTCCTTGAAAGGAGGGGAAGGAGACGATGAGGATGATGGGGAAGAGTCGGGCAGGCTGTAATGGTTGTAACCAGTTTCTGCATCGAATTTAGTAGAAGCAGCAGTAGTAGCGTCAGGAGGAGGGGTTGCTTGACGATGATTATGATCATGAGAGTTGAAAGGAGACGAGAGGCCTGACATTTCTTGGGCTCTGTGTCAGCTTGTAGGTAGCAAGGTGACGGACCTAACAAGAGCCTCTCTGTGATATAGAAATATGTGACAGTGTGTTTGCTAGGATTAGAATTTAGGCCGGATTAAGGTCTTTAAAATATCTAGTAGTCTGGATTCTTGACAATCGATGTCTACTCGGATTTAAGAGACCGAGCTAGCGTGTAGGGACTGGCTCACAATGGTAGCATTGTATGGTGAGTGGGGTGAATCTTCAACGGAAAATTTACCGCAGGGGCCCGAAAGAGAGAAAAAGTAGCCATTGATTTTGGGAATAGAGAGAGAACAATTAATTAGCCCTCCCTTTGGGAATGAATCTTCAAGAAAGTACAAGGCTGAAGATAGATATCAGTATGGGTCCCGCTTTTACAATGACGTATCGGTAACTCCCGATTGGTTGCCGGTTACTCAACCTTTTTGTTTTTTTAAAATTTAATTGAAAGGAGATAGTTGACCTTCATCAAAGCTATTCGCGGGCGTGTGGTATAGAGCGGCTCTGTGTGGAGTCGGGGGTGCAGGGTTCAGAGACCTACGCCCCTTTTAGGGGTCTTTTAATTTGTGGGCCCCACGATCACCCAATCACCAAGTAAACCCGTCAAAAACCGTGGGGCCCTTGCTGATATATATCCAGAGCCGCTCTTTTGGGCCACGCCTAAGTCCATTTGAGTCCTCACCTGCACACGCCCATGCAGTCTAGTTATAGAAGAGTGTGGTTGAGGTGCTTGATTGGTTGTTAAGCCTTGAAACTTTTTGGTAAACTAATGGTATTTGTTAAGCCCACAAGTGCTTCATTATAACCCTTTCCTTGCCAAGGGTTTGTGGGGTTTTTGCAAGCATAGCAAAATCCTCCCACTTATTTCATAGTTGTTGGGTGCAACTAGGTGCATATTGGGGGGAGTGGGGGAAGCAAAGTTCCCTTCCCCCCACTAACATTGAGCGTGACCAAGCCCTTACAACACCCATTGGACCATGCAATTAATACCCACCCTACTCTCTTGCGCATTCAAGTAGTCAGGTTAGCAAGTTACCAAGGTTTTCATCACCCGTTGGAGCACTCATAAGCCCTCATGGAAAAGGTTGTGCTAACAACCTTAGCATGTTAATGGATCAATAAGGAGGGCCATCTTCAACAAACCCCAAGCATCAATGAGAGAGAGAGCTGTGTGACATGTTGACTTTCTAATATAATTAAATAATAGAATAAAAAATAAGTAAACAATGAATTATCTTATGAGCCCAAACTACTAGCTATTGATCATGCATGCCCAAAGTTCCGAGAACTTCTTTTCCTTCCTCTTCAATGTTGCATAAAATTATATTGCCTCACATTGAGAATCTTGCTCATTATTTGGTTTACCAACATAAATATTGCACATGATCCATCCATTATATGTTGTGTCATCATATGGACAATAAATTCCAAGTTGAATTTTAATTCCAATATTCAAAGGTAAACTAATAACATGTTTCTAGAACCTTCTTTGTGATTATTTTGAACTCAACCAACTTTTTACAAGAAGTTTTTTTTTGGGGTAGCATGATAATGTAGCCAAAACATATATTAGTGGTAAAAAAAAAAGAAGATATTTATAGCACCATGTTGGATAAGCCTAAAAAACGAGAGAGTCTTTTAGCAATAGCCTTATAAGTTGCTCTTTTCTTCTTTAATGCATTGAAAACCCTTGCTAAACAATAGCTTTGCTAGGCCTAATAAACTTTTCGCAAGAAGTTAGAGCCACTGTTATAATCACTCTCAAACATATCTCTAACCATGTGAACTTGTCCAATAGATTTGCATTGCCAAATCAAAAAAGTCATCCATAAGCATTCAAATGTATATATAGGGCCCATTTCAAACTACTTATTGCTAGGTGACTTGTTTATTACCGAGTCACTCATGCAATACGCATTGTAGGTAGAAGAGCTTCCCTAATTTTTGGTAGGAAGAATCAATTTTGTAATACCTTATAAAAGAAGACATGCTAGAGCATTATTAATTTATTTTTGTATCTAACCATAGGGATGAATGCATGTGCCCAATATGAGATATATTTTGGTCTGAGGTGGTAATAATCATGCAAAGATTCACAAGAGGTTACTTTCCAACGTAGCATTACTTCAAGGGAATAAGTATTGACTTTATGATATAGATAAGAAGTCTTAATGCATTGATTTTGGAGAAATCACTTCATTCCCTTTTCTTAGATTCCATAATTGGGTCCCAAAGTGTGGTTGCTATTGCCTAAGATAGGATTCGACACTAACTTTTTATATGAATATTGCCATATCTATGTCTATTTTGATTAACTTATGAGCAAGAGAACAACTTGAGTGGGCCAATGAGTTTCAAAAGTGTCATAATTTATAGAGAAAGTAGCCAAGGTCTTTAAGGTTGCTTTCAAGGTAATGCTTAGGGGGGGAATTCAAGTGAGCAATGTGGTAAATAATTTGGAAATGAACACATCAGGATGTATAAATCTTTCTAAAGAATACACATATTGGATTTGCTTTGTTTTAGGAGAAGATAGTTAAAGTCGCACACATTTTGACACATTGGAAGGTTTATCTAAATGAAGCGAAGTTAAATCATTTCGGAAAATACCAACATATATTGATAATTTAAAGCATTTATAGACATCATCTTACATGGATCGTCCAACTTTTTTTAAAAAAATGCGATGCCTTATTCCGAGTCAACTTCTGGGTATCGACCTTGCGGTTAGTTGGTACACACACACACACACACACACACCCCCCTACCAGTTGAACTACGGCTATTTGGCATCATCTTCCATGGATCGTCCAACTTAATAACATCATTTGAAGAAAAGGGTGCTTATTAAGAAATCTCTGTATATGACAGACTAGGTTCCTTTTAATGTCAAAGTGCATTCCTAGGCATGTCAATGGATGCACATTTGTCACTTGCAAATCATGAAAGAAAGTCACTACATCAATTTGCATAACTCATGCGTTTTTTCAGAGTCTGGGCCAATGTTCATGGAAAAAACATTTCTAGTAAGAGATTAAAAAACCTTTAACTTAAAATTTTAGTGGGATTTTTGAGTCACATTATAAATATTTACCCTACTAAAATTTTTCTAAAGCTAAAAACTTTAAACCTTCTGCTATAAAACTTGAAAGCTTTATTCAAAAATATTACAATTTATTTTACATTAAACCGCGGTCTGTTCGTGAATGCTAAAAGCAGAAATTGTCATAGGCTTGACTAGGAAAGTTTTGTGACCTGAGAGTGCTGTGGCAGCAAGTAGAGTCTGTGCTTGCATTTCATTTCAAAGTAAAGGTGATGATGAATTTGGTTAGGAAGAAGGGGAAAATGCAAGTCACACCATACAAACTCGAGTTATTTGACATGTAAAAGGTCTAGTAGGTATCCAAGTGACCCCCTTTCTTGTTGCCAAAGCGACATGTTATTTGGTGTGGGGGGGGGTTAGCTGAATTCACGGGGCTTAAAGTTTTAAAAGTGTCGTCGTTGATGATGAGAAATAAGCGGGAGCAATGTGGCATCTACAATAATAGTAATAGTAGATTATTAATTAATTAACGACATATAGTAAATTGTAAGAGAAATATAATACTATTATATTGCGGTCTGCTGCAGGAGCCCTCGGTCAACAAGAGCAAGGGTCAACGCGTAGAGACGGGTCAGCTTTGACTGGATCAATGGCTTCTTCTTCTTTTTCTAATAATGACGAGGACGAGGACGACGATGATGATGATGATGAGAGAGGAGTCAGGACTCAGGAGTCAGGACTCAGGCTGTGATTCGGCCGCCGGCGAAGACTTTTTGAACGCCTGTCTTAAATGCGATTTAAGAGGAGGGAACTTCGAAGTTGTGAAGGGGCCCACCGACGCCGGCCCGGAGCCATCAAGTCAAGGTTTGGATTTGACAAGCTCCCTACTATTAATAATAATTATCCGTGCTCACGAAAAATATCAGTACCTGGTGGTAGAGTCAAGGTTTGGATTTGACAAGCTCCCTACTAATAATAATAATAATAATAATATCAGTGCTCACGAGTCACGGAAAACTTCTTTTTCCATCCAGTGGAAAAAAGCAGCAAGCTTTAACCTTTAGTCTGTTTTGGGAGGGAAATAGCCGGTTTTTATAACTCAAATACTAACTCAAAGAGCTTTTCACATACAAGTGTTGAAAATCTCAAGATTTTAGATTTCCTCTCTAATCCCAAACCAAAAGTTTAGGCAAACTTATTCTTGGCTACATAAACAACCTTATAGACCAACCCTTCCCTTTCAGCTTCTCTAACCATCATGACAATTCGTCCCTTAAATGCATTCTCACATTACTTATTTACTAGTCCCAAAAAGGTTTTTAAGAAAAAAATTGCATGCTCCCTCCCACCGTGAGAGTGGGGAAGTATCCAACATGTTCGAGGGTGGGGAATGATGAACTACGCAAATCCATCATAAATATTTTATGCCTAAGGAAGCTTATGTGCCCAAAGGTGTTTAGAATTGTAGGGAGTATAGTGTTGTGTGGCCACATTAATGGTCTAGAGGCATTTCTAATGCTCATCAACGCACTATAGAGTTACTTCTGCAAAAATAGAATAATAAAAGGATACTTTGTTTGAGTTATCAAGTCTCATCCTCCTCAAAGTGCCTACCCAAAAAAACGGAAACAAGATTGGACCATTTCACTCGTATATATGTTCACTATAAAATTTTATGCTTCAAGCATAGTTCTATTGAAAAATGTAATTCTAGGTTGATTAGGATGATAGGGATATTGCAAAATGCCTTCATTGAGAGCTTGAGGGTGCCCAACTAGGATTGTAAACTTGCTATAAACTAGCATTGAGGGTGATGCCATGCTTAGCTCTCACTTGACTTTGTGGAGATATTGAAAGTAAGTGTGAACATTGTGCCACATGTTTACTTCCTAGGTTCACGTGTATGCAGTCTTCAACATAACATCCCTTTGTTGGGAAAATTGAATACATTGTTTGTTTTTCCATCAAGAAAATCCTCTTGACTCCATTGGAACAAAGGGGATTCAAAATAATTTGAAAGGGCTAAAAATGGATTAAACTTCATCATCAATCCTAATCTACCCTTATATGAGGGTCCAAAAACTACCAATGATGTGAATTTTCCCTGAAACCAATTGTGTCGAGGTAGGCATTTAAAAAAATTCTTATCTACCATTTCTCATTGGATTATCTACAATTGCACTCTTGATTAATCTACGTTCCAATTGTTAAGCTAATAATGTTCATGATTTGGATGTTTGTGATATACTTACAAATTCTCACATGAATCCTTGGTAAATAGGATAGAAAGTGAAAGGAGATATTTCTCAACCAATAGTTGTGACTTCTTATCATTGTACCAACATAATGATAAATTCTAAAAGAATTACAAGAGCCTAAAATGAAACTTTCCACCTAAACATTCCTGAATGCAAGGGTCATTAATTAATTATGTGTACCATCCACCACCTAGATTTTAAATGTTGTGTTGTGAATTGAAGAAGATGGCATTGCAAAATGTCAACATTGAATTAAAATCCCAAAGAAAAATATCGGTCACAATAGAGCCAAGCTATCATGTCACATAGGGTGTCCAAGTCATCCCCAATTTCTATTAAGGTTGTTATGTTCCTTGAGGTGCATGAGCTTTGATCTATATACTTACATGAACCATCTAGTATATCTCCTTTTTGGACTTTGTGCCATGAATTGAAGGACTAGACATCACAAAATATGCAAACATCAATATTAGAAGGCTTAATGATAAAATTGCCAAATATTATCGATGATATTACTTGGTTATCATGTGTTTGGGCTGTCCAAGCCATCCCCACCCTCTAGGAAATTTTCCATGCCCCTTGAGATGCACTTTGAACCATGGTTGTCACATCCTTATTTTTGAGGCCCTTTATACTCCTAAGTTTAATGCAAAATCAGATAAGGCCCCTTTGCTCACATTTTGGCACTTTACCAAAATTGGTAAGTTCCCCTAGAGGTAAAAGCATTAGAGTCTAGATATATCCTACTACAAGAATTATGTGACTCAAAGCCAAGCTTAGGAGATTATCATTTGTGTGTGAATTTGAAGAGCTAGCTATCACAAATTGGCAACACAAGTTAACTAACTATATAGTGTATTAGAAACTAGAATGGTACTAGCATTTATATACTTTCTTTTCTATTAAAAAAATATATTACTAGAAGTCCTTATTCTATCCATTCACAAAATATCATGACAAAACATTTCTTGGTGTACTTCATTTGTAACTATAAGACACATGATTTTGTGTTAGCTCATTGGCATGACCATTTAGCATTTTTGGGTCTCTTTTTTATAGCCCACCAATCGGGATTTTTAAAGGACTTAACCAGATAAGTTGTTGGAGTCTAGATAATAGCGTGTTGGTAGTCTACTCTTTTATTCTCACTAGTTGATATATGACTTCTCATTCAAGGTACATTCTCCTTTCTTTTGGATGACTTATCATAATGTTCATTCAAGCTTTGACTGCTCTTCCTTGTCCACAGCCTCTAAGATTATTGTTGTTCCCCTTGCTCTTCTTGTTGGCTAGTTCGGATTGCAATTATACTAGAGTGTATCTAAAATCATGAACTTAGATTTGTGCAACACATTGATAATGCAACAAACTTGCACAAATAACTTGTCTTACTCCTAAAGATCATTCCTTGTTCGATGGGTCCCAAAATCAATTATAATCTTTGCAAATGTGTCCTATATATTTTCTTCTGCCAAGTGCGAAGGAATGAGAAAATATAAGTCATGTTCAAGCCATCAAACAAGCCTCAAGGATTCACATCGACATTATAAAGGGAAAACTATCTTTAGGTGGCAATGAAAGTTTTTGTTGACCCTCCCATTCTATGATCTAATCATAAAGCTAAGAAATAACCTTGCCACCTACACTAAAAGGGGGAAAAAAATCTTATCCTTGTAAAAAGTAACAAGACGAGAATCACATGTTGAT
Organism: Lygodium microphyllum; assembly: GCF_053477565.2. Classification (NCBI taxonomy): domain Eukaryota; kingdom Viridiplantae; phylum Streptophyta; class Polypodiopsida; order Schizaeales; family Lygodiaceae; genus Lygodium; species Lygodium microphyllum. Next base: position 101,391,204 of record NC_141151.1, read on the forward strand.
TTAAGTAAACAAAGCTACCATTGTCAATTTCTAAAAATGATGAATGTGTAGAGTGACACCTTTTGTGATTGGGACCATTATCAATACATGTTAGATACCTCAAAACTATCTTCTCATAGAGTGATTTAAAAAATATATGATCTTGCTATTCATCAAGATCAACATCAAATTTTCCACAATCTTAACCATATAGAGTTGTGCTTTCATTGCAAAGCCTCATCTTCTAAAGTTATCAAAAGCCTTTATGAAAAAACATATAACTATCTTCTCTGCTTAAAAATCTCGTTTTAAATAAAGATATACAATCTTCCATCACAAAAGCACAAAATCCTAATATAAAATCCATAGGATGCTCATTTAGGAAGAAACAATCAAACTACTTCTCTTAATATATGCTGATGAAAGGGTCATAAATTCAATTGTTTTGCATTGTAACATTAATGAGGCATATACAGGGACATCAGCCAATGGAGTCTTATTGAATGCTTTTATAGCACAAAGAAACATTTTAGCAATTTGAACTTTCCCTTTCACCATAACAACCTAGATAAATATCAAATCTTGATGATAACATGGTTTACTTCTTATTGGTCAAACCAAAACACATCAATCCAAAACAATACAAGAGATTAAGCCCTTAGACGCCCTCTTGATGCATTTTTTGAACTTAAAAAAACTGAGGGGTGTATCTACAATTGTGATAAAAAGGTAGTCAAAAGACCTATGTCCAAATTTGTGTTTATTTGATATAGTATAAGAGCGAGTTTTTGCGGATTTCTAAATGCACTTAGACTAAAGATTTTACATTATTTACTAGTCACTTAAATATGACATGACTTGCAATTTTCATGCATATTTTAATATAAATATAAATACACTTCTTGTAGATTTAAAAAACAGGGAGTTGCCAGTTGTGGACTTGTGGCTCCAACCACAATTTTGCAACTAGTAGCTTCTTGGAAACAAAGCAACCCCCCCCCCCCCCCCCCCCCCCCCAAAAAAAAAAAAAAGGCCCTTTCTTGCATGTTTGTTGGATGCTATTTATATGAATAGTCCCACATGGTATTAGAAATTGCACATGACAATTTGATACAATGAACTGTTGAATGATAATATAAAGAGAAAAAAAGAATGAAAAAATAGTGTTGTTGTTTGTGTTATAATTTGTACAAATATATGGACTCAAAAGTACAAAATCTTTGCTTGGATTGCAAAGTACAAGTTCTATAACATAAGGTAGTATATATTATCCACTACCCTTTCCAAAGCCATTCGCTTGAGTGGTTCTTGCTTGCAAGTCTCGCTATTTAATTCATTTTGCCTACACAAATGAGACATCTTACATATTAACACTTAGAAAAATATAGACTAACACTAAAACCACAAAATATTTAAAATTTTAACACTACAACTAAGAACCAAATTGTATTAGAACTAAAGAGTGTTCTTCTACACCTTCAAGTGCTATATAAACTATGCCTTACACTTTAAGAACTCTATACACTCCACATTATACTCCTTAAAACTATAGGATGGAGATTGCATGGACAAGACTCCTATAAAGATTTGAACTTTGTACACTCATATGACAAATCTTGCACATCAAAGTCTGTAGAGCTCATAGAACAAGGTCTACACATCAACAACGAGTAAATTTGAATGATTTAAACCATGCAAATTTTAAAACATAGAAAATGATGCATACCTTGGATGTTTTGAGAAGATGCTTCTTTTGGTTCCTTGTATATAACAAGATGTGAGTGCTACACATATTTCATAATTGTGACCTTTAAGATCTCTTCTTAAAGAGGCATTGCTCTTTTCTATTTGACATAGCCAACCTACAACAAGTAGTGATTTTTCATCATAGCTATCCCTATATAATCTCAAAGTATCAATATATAAAAAGTTTGTTTATCATATAGTTTAACAACCTCTTTAAAAACAATACTTTGAGATGATAAATTAGGTGATCATGATGGAAGATCACCACCTAAGAATATGTAGAAAAGAGATTAAAGTTGACCTACTTTAACTAGAATCCTATTGGAAGCATCATAATAAAACATGAGCAACATTCAAGCCTTGCTCAAGACTCGAATCTTTCCTCATGTTGATGTTGGGAGAGAAACCCTAAATTTGATAAAAGTTAAGAGAAAACATATAAAATGATAAGAGATATCTCATGATCTTTAATAGCCCTTTGATAGCAAGTTGGTCAATGGGATTATTAAGCATTTCAGGCACATTAGAAATAAAGAGTCTAATTGGCCATGAAGCAAAAACAACTTAGGAAAGGCACTCTACTTTGACATAGGTAGAGGTAGAGGCCGAGCTACTGGTTGCTATAGTAAAATCATGGATAATATCATAACTCATAAGAGTAGTCTTCATGTGGTAGAGGCCAATCTCAAGGGAAGGGGACCCAAAGAGACTGTGGCACATGTTGTTGGAGAGGGATTTTATTTTTGGACTGTAATAACCTTAACACTGCACCATCCAAACGTTAATAAAATATTTGAATGATACACATTGGATTGCGCCTCCCCACCTCATTGTGTCATCATTGATCAGTATCACCATCATCTTTCTCATTAGCAAGCTCACAAGGATGCACCATGCTACAAAGTTGCACAAGGATTGATTTGACATAGGAAAGCTCTCATGTGAACTAAGCAAAGGTCACTAAGCAATTGTGAATGCTAAAGGCTAATAAAGCCTTCAGTATAAGGCCTTATAAGAATCATCATTGTCATTATTTATTGTTGGTTTCATAGATACATACATTATATATATATATATATATATATATATATATATATATATATATATATATATATATATATATATATATATATATATATATATATATAGAGAGAGAGAGAGAGAGAGAGAGAGAGAGAGAGAGAGAGAGAGAGAGGAGTTATAGGGAGAGGTAGTGAAAGAGAGGGAGTTAGAGAGAGATAGAGAGAAGAGAGATAGTGGGAAGAGAGGGGAATAGCAAGAGAGATAATACTCAGATGATCATTTCCTCCTAGCCTAGAGATAAGATTTTGATTATTCTTTCCTCTTTGCCTAGATACTTCCTTGATTTTCTAGACTCTAAGTATCATGTTTGCTTTGCTAAGCTTTATCTCAAAAGGCATATGGGTTTGGAGGTATTGCAAAGGGTCCAAGAAGGGATATAGCAAAGAATGTGTTAGAATAAGTTCACTTGCTACTATGATGAACCCAAAGAGGTGGAGAGTTGGAGTGGGACAAGAAGTTGCATGTGTGAATGAAGTCCCATCCACACTAACTTCTATTTAGGTGCCTTTAGATACATTTAAATAATTTTGATCAAGTAAAATTATTGATCGATCGAATGATTAGTTTATATCTAGTTGGTTTTTGTTATTACTTGCAATAATAATGAAGGGTAAATAGTAGTTTCTATCCATTCTCGAGAGTCAACTAAGAATAAATTATTTATCCCACTAATGCTTAATAAATTTAGATAAGAGTAATGAAGTATGCCAAAGAGTCTTAGTATTTTTGGCTATGGTTGTATCATCCATGTACTCTTTGAACATCGACGGAAGAGATCGATTCATGCATATTTTGGATCAAATTTATAATCCTTCTTCATTGTATGGTGAAAGGCACTAGTATGAAAGACACTAGATGTGTGAAGGCATATATTGCATGATTAATGCTGATCATCTTTCTTACATCCAAACAAACATGAATCGAATTCGGTGGATGCTAAGTCTTAAGGTTATCTACTTATTTATTTTTGAAGAATCTAAATCAATCCCTACTCTTCACATAGATGGATGCCAAAATCAACAAAATTGCTGGTCTATGAGCAAGTGATCTAGGTTATTCTGATTGATACAATTCATGTACTAAGTTGTTCATGTCGCAAAAAATATTGTTAAGAAGGCTACCTAGACCTTCCTTCCAAATATAGAATCCTAGAAGTTTTTGTTGAGCTTGCTTACTGTCATACTATTGCTATATTAGACTTCATAGGTAAATCTTCACAATAGAACCCTTATCATGATGTAATGCCTTTGGCTACTGCTGAAAATAATTTGAATAAAATACGGTTTTATCTCTCCAATGTGTATAAAACTATTTTCCTTAAAGGAAACCTTAAGTTAAAAGACGGCTAAGCTTTATGATGCACATTAAACTAGGTTCTTATGTATTGAAAATTAGGATATTCTAGCCATCATTGATCCTATCAAATTGCAAGAGAAGAAATATTTTCTCAAGAAAATAAAATCTTTGGAATTTAATGGGAAGGTGAAGGACATGGAAACAAATGTAGAAGTTTGGATTGAGTCTATGGAAAACTATTTCTAAGTTGCAGGGAGAACTATCCCTAACCAAGTTATGATGGCCAAACTGGACTTACAAAAGACGTTTCGCATGGGTGGTATCTTTTGCCTTCCTATTGTAGCTTGAAGATGAATGAGTTATTCAAGATTTTCCACCTAGGGTTGAGCCTAGAAGCATATTACTCCTGATTTGTAACCCTCTAGAAGTATGCTCCGGCTATGGATATTGCCCAACAATGGCTAAGTTTTGTTGTGTGTGAAATCCTCCCTTGGACACTCAACTTGAATCTATGCAACCCAAGGATCTCCAAGATGCTCTCCTTAGAGCCAATTTGATCAGTTCAAATAAAGGCCAATGCATTGAAGATAGCTATATCTCAAAATACTGCGAGGAAGACTCTAATGATCCAAAGAACCATGGGAAGAGGTGCCACAAGTGTGGAGAACTAGGACATATCTTGAGAAGTTTCCTTATTCATGGATGTTTTTGTTGCAATAAGCTAGGGCATATCCGAGTTGATTGCCCTAAATTGGATCAAGAAGATGAGGAACAAGCAAAGAAGCAAAGCTGTATAAGTTTAGAAATTGGTATACTACAATAATTACATAATATAAAGACATAGAGTCCAATATACCCTCTAAACATGAGTAGAAGCTCTAGAAAGATGCAATAAACCTTATACTTGTAATAGATCCTAATCTCCTAACAAATTAAGTCAATATGTTGTAAGAAACCCATCTTTGGATTCATAATATCCCTTTGAAGTTGAATGCCTGTATGGGAGTAGCACAATCAAAGCATGGCGGGTCCTAACCCATAGGGCATATGATCAAACTTACCATAAAAAGAGCAATAATCCTAGTTTCTCTTGAGAAGAGGATATCTTTACTCCTTTCAGGGGGAGAAAATGTAATAACCTTAATCCTGCACCATCCAAAGGTTAATAAAACCTTTGAACGATACATGGAGAATCACATCTCTCCACCCTATCATCATTAATGTCGATCATCATTAATGTTAGCATCACCATCATCTTTCTCATCAACACGCTCACAAAGGATATGCCACCCCAGAAATCTGCATAAGGATCAATTTGATGGAGGAAAGCTCACATGCGAATTGAGTATGGTCGCTAGTAATAGTGAAGGCTAAAGGCTAAAGGCTATATAAAGCCTTGAGTATAAGGCTTCCCACTAGTTGTGTTAGAGAGAGAGAGAGAGAGAGAGAGAGAGAGAGAGAGAGAGAGAGAGAGAGAGAGAGAGAGAGAGAGAGAGAGAGAGAGAGAGAGAGAGAGAGAGAGAGAGAGAGAGAGAGAGAGAGAGAGAGAGAGAGAGAGAGAGAGAGAGAGAGAGAGAGAGAGAGAGAGAGAGAGAGAGAGAGAGAGAGAGAGAAGTGTATATATATATATAGAGTGATAGAGAAGAAGTTAGAGGGAGAGGTATGATTTTTTGAGTTGTAAAATCCTTGTCAATGTGTCCTTGTATGGCTCCTACATGTGATTTTATCAGGACTTTCTGCATCTCATGCTTGTAGATTCTTCTTCGTAGTAATCTATTTTGGTCATGCAAGTATGATTGCCTAGTGATCAACTGATAGGGTTGGACTTTGAGGATAAGTCAATGAAGTTTTGCCTTCTCAATTGGACAATCAACTATTCCTTTTTCTAGCATCTCTACTATATCAATGTCCCAATATGGACCCCCTCTCTTCTAACTATCTTGTAGAAGGTAGTTAGAAGAGAGGGAGTTAGAGAGAGATAGAGAGAAGAGAGATAGTGGGAAGAGAGGGCAATAGAGAGAGAGAGAGAGAGAGAGAGAGAGAGAGAGAGAGAGAGAGAGAGAGAGAGAGAGAGAGAGAGAGAGAGAGAGAGAGAGAGAGAGAGAGAGAGAGAGAGAGAGAGAGAGAGAGAGAGAGAGAATCCTCGGATTATCCTTTTCTCCAAGCCTAGAGATAATACTCAAATTATCATTTTCTCCTTGCCTAGATTCTTCCTTGCTTTGCTAGATTCTTAGTATCTCATTTGCATTGCCAAGATTTATCTCAAAGACATACATGTTTTGAGGTATTGCAAGGGTCTAAGAAGGGATACAACAAATAACGTGTTATAATAAGTTTACTTGCTACAATGGCCCCAAAGTGCCAAAGAATTGGAGTGAGATAGGAAGTTGCATGTGTGAACGAAGTCCCATCTGCACCAACTTCTACTCAGGTAACTTTGAATAGATTTAAAAGATTTTGATTATGTAAACTATTGTTTGATTGACTTACTAGTTTATATCTACTTGGTTATCATTATTACTTGCAATAATGAAGGGTAAAGAGTAGTTTCTATCCATCCTTGAGTATCCCTAAATTATCACATACTTAGAAGGAAATTGCAACTTATAATATCCTTACAATATGGAAATGGATTGTCCATTAGTAACTAATCATGAAAATCCCTTAAAGGATATAACTACTAGCAGTAATAAAGGTAAATGCCTTGTTCATGCGTATTAAAGTGTCACATGCTACAACAATGCATCATTTAGTGGAAAACTTATAACCTTTGAAAAGTATGAAGAGGATTTGAGCAGTATCACATCCTAAAACAATAGAGGGACTATTATATATTGTTTTATATGATTGCACTCAAGGAGAAATAAGTCATGGATTGTATCTTTTGTTGTGGGATCTTCAAAGGGAATTGTTTTAATGTTTGAACATATGCATGTTGCTTGAAAGAGGACAATTTTCTAGTTGAGAATAGGAGAAGAGGGTTCTATCCACCTTTCGAAAGCTCCCATGCTTTGGATATGAGCACTAGCACCTCATAGGATATTGGAGAAGGTCTCTCTCCCCCTCTTTCCCCTCCCCCTCCCCCTCTCCTTCTCTCCCTCTCCCCCCCCCCCTCTCTCTCTCTCTCTCTCTCTCTCTCTCTCTCTCTCTCTCTCTCTCTCTCTCTCTCTCTCTCTCTCTCTCTCTCTCTCTCTCTCTCTCTCTCTCGACTTGTTACTCTTTGTTTGCCCTAAACTTGTCCTTTCTTTCTTTTTTTTGGTAATGTCTTGCATGTGAATATACTGGCAAATAAGTCCTTCCACATATTTATTGAGACTTTATGTGTGACTAAAGGATATTGTTAATTAAAAAGGTATAAGCCTCAAAAGTCATATTACGCTATTATTTTTGGATTGCCCTTTTTCTCATTTGTTTGACATCATCATTCAGAATGATCACCAAGTGAAATGCTATTGTAACAAATTGTCTCCTCCTTGTCATCAAATGTCAGACAAGGAGTAGTCATCTTCACCTTGGACTCAAAAGCATCATCACTTGAAACAAGGATGAGAATACAAACTAGTCGATATCCTTAGGTACTCCAATTGTAGCACCATCCTCAACATAATCATCATCATCTCATGAACTTTGAAACCCAATTGACCACCATCATTCATTGATACAACACGAAGACAAGATTGAGACCAAGAAGGTTCAGAGAAAAATGATAATGACGAGGAGTAATACTGGGGTTATATAACCTTAGGTGTAAGGCTATGATGTTTTTAAAAAACCCTTTCATATTGTTCATTATACATTGTAGAAACATAGAGAGAGAGGGGGGGGGAGGGGGAGGAGTTAGAGAACAAGGATGTACCCTTACCTCCATTGTAAAACCCTTCTCCAAAATTTTATCATCATTATTGAAAACTTCATCATCTCCCCCTCCCAAAGTTGAAGTTTTTCTTACCCTCTAATCCCTACATTAGAAAAAAATCCTATGTCATATATTCCCTCTTCTATAGACTACAAGAAGATCTATACTTTGAGCTTAATGTGTCAGACATAATAACCTTCGGCTGGGCAAGTAGCCCAAGACGGCCATTAATTAGTGTGTCCTGGACAAGGGCAAGAAGTGCTAAGGTCCGAAGCTCGGAGGATACCCTCATATTTCTTCCTAAATTGGGCAGGACTTGTCTATTTGGGAACACCGGTCAAGTGCACCATGAAAACAGGCCCTAGAGACCCAATTATAAGGTGGAAAGAGTGTATATTTGGTTGGGAGGTGAGTAAGACACACACAAAATCTTATTCTCTTTCTCACATTTGGTATCAGAGCATGCAGGTTTCCAAAAAAAGATTTGGGGGTTTTTGTTATGACCACACAAGTGAGATCGTGCAGTAGTCACGAGTGTAACGTGTCCACTTGTATCTTCAGGACATGTCTTAGCAGTCCATCGAAAAGGCTGTCTAGAAAGCTCTGCCCGGCACTCCCATGGAATGTTACGGGTTTTGCGATGTAGGGATTTCCGCGTCTGCCACGTAGCGGAAGTATTCCGGCCGTTCCCACTTAGGATCGACCTGAATTAGGGTTTTCCTTATTGGTCATTTCCTAACAGCAACTAGCGTCGGACCCAAGCGAACTACTTTATGCAGAAACGCCAGGTCCAAAGCGGATTCACGCTGCACTTGGTTCAAGGAGAATGGAAAACGAGAGGGATGCAAAACTCAACCTCTCTGCCATAAGGCATAGTCCCATTCCGTTCCCCTAAAACAACGTAAATCGGGTTCAATCATAACTCTAGGTCAACGCTTATGTTATTCGTGTTCTTTGACGATCTTCCTGTTGTCCCTCGTGATTTGAGAAAAGTTCCCGGCCAACCGGGACCACCCATCCGTAGGACGGACCTATGGCCTATCCTCCGCACTTTCCTTGCGTTGTTTAGTTATTTAATTACCTAACACATTAGTTGGACATGTAACAATCAGCTTCTTTAATTAGCCCGTTAGGCGCTGGTTCTTTCATGTAATCTTATCACTTGACATAGAAAAACAATATCAGACAAGTTCCTTATTAACAGGTTATCATATTTATCTTTGAAATACAAAGAGTCAAACCCGTAGGCTTATCCACAATCCGCCCGAAGGCTATCTCGCAATCCACAGGGATTACCAATCCAAGTTTCTGCTCGTACACTAGTATGCGGGCCTCGAGATCCAATCCCGAGTCACGTTAGCCTCTTGTACAGGGCCCGGAAGGTGAGGGATTTACAGCCAGAGCCCCCCTTGGCACCCAAGCGTCCTCATGCTCCAAGTAGCGCTCAACGGAGAGACCTCTCACGGCGGGTTCGATCCACTTGCCCGGTGCCGTTAACAACCCCCTTGGTTAGGGTCAGGTAGGCAGTCGGGGGTAACTGAAGCTGCCTCTCCCTTCAGGCGTTCAACCCAAAGTATAGATATCCATTTATCTTTTAATTCATTGATCAAACAAAGCCAAACAGTGCTCTAAAAGCTATAGCAAGCACAAGCATTTCCATTGATCGTTTTTGTTGGCAACTGCTAAGGAATGAATCCTTCCTTTCGAATGCGTCCAGCACTCGATTCAGGATGACTTGCAACTTGGCAAGATCCCCTATATCCTGGGTAAGGGCGTACCCTATTAACCCGACTTAGTCAACCCCTTAAGTTCATAGGTTATTTCAGTTTATCAGCTAGTCTTTAGCTTCCAATCAATCTTCTTTACTCAAGAAAGACACTAAATTAGGATGATTATTCATCCTCTTGCAAGATAACTTGCGTAAGGACCTACCAACCTCGTTGCGAGAATTTGGCCATTCCCTTGTGATCCAATCACAAGATCATATGACTCCACACTTGCTGCGCAAGTGTCGCATCGAACTATGAGACTTATTCTACTCATTGAACGGAGTCACGAAACAATCTGTTCCTGATTACATTAGGCTGACGTCGTTAGTCCTAGGGTTCCAAGTTCCATCTTGTAAGATTCTTAGGGACACACCTTCCAAGTATGTTGCACTGTCCCTACATTTGGGCGAAAGTGGGCAAGTATTTAGGGTATAGGAGTTTCAGTTTTAGCAATACGTAACGATTAGGTTACGTATTAATTCCTAGCGAATTTCTTGGAATTTAACTCATTCCAACGAGTACTCCGCGGTTTAGGTATTTAGGTTTATGCTAATTTGTTTAACTCTTGAAGATAGTTACGTTATCATTTCATAAACACATGACTCGTTGTCTATGCGTAAATTGATTTTTTTCAACCTTAACTTATCAATTAAGGTCAGGCAAAGGTTAGGTTAATTCCAACTAATCTTCCTATAACTTTGCAAACAAAATTCATGTTAAACAAGCAACCTTTTTCTTGGTAATTTATGCAGTTGACAAACGATAATTTCCTAGAGTTATGCATCGTAAGAATCATTTCATGCCTTCCACTTTCCATGATGATTTATTGCGAAGAGGATATGGGTCAATAGTGCAATATGCATTTTATACTTCCAGGCTTAAAGGAAGTATACTATTTTAATGGACATTAATCTAATTTTTAATTCATTTCAATGCATAAAGCTATTTGCTAGAAATGCATTTATGCTTCCTTTATTTTGCTTGTTTTATTGAAAGTATTAATGACTAAGTTTCTCCGTTGTGAGTATTTAGGACAAAAATATATCCTATTTCCAACAATTAACCTTGCATGATTGAATTACAACAATACCAAATAAAAATTAGGAAGGAAAACCTGGGCTTGGGGTGAGATGTCCACGTGGATGCTAGGAGACAACCCTCCTACGGCTACGCCTTGGGCTTTCTTAGGAGGCATTGCGAGTGTAGCCTTTCCGTCGTAGATGCTGCTTTGCGAATTTCCTTCTTAAGTTCCACCGTCCTTTACAAGTTTATTTTGCTTCCCTTCGTGGAGACTCTTTGAAGGGATGGGTGTGTGGAGGAGGGAAGAACCACGGAAAGGGTTCTAAAATCGGAAAAGGGGGTATTGTGAAAACCCTCCGCGAGTAGGGCTCATTTTTATACGGGAAAAAGGGGCCTAATGGGGGGTTCAAGGGGGAAATTCGAGGAGGGAAAAGAAAAAGGGCTAAGGGGCTTATAGAGCCTTAGGAGGAAATTCGGGTGGGGGTGGGGGTAGTCCTAAAAGCCATAGGAAGGGGGCTTAAGGGAGATTTAAACACGGGGGGGAGGGGGAAATTTGGCGGCTGTCGGATAGCCATGACCAGGCGGCTGGATGCGGCGGATGGGAGACAGTGCCCTCCTGGTGCCGATTTGCAGCGCTCTCCCTCAGCTCCTGCTCTCCCTCTCACAGCGGCGGCAGCGCCTCAACCTCTCCCTTCCTCACAGCGTCCCCGCTCCTCCTCGTACTCCTCTCCCAGGCTACCATAGCCACTGGCCTCCCATGGTTTATATAGGGGGAGGGGATAGGATTCTCCCCCGCTTGCATGTCAGGGGGCATGCGCACAAAGCCCTGGCAAGCTCCAGCAAGGAGCTTGCCTACCTTACTAATCCCCTCTTCCTCTAGCTTGACAGTCGGCTGGAGGAGAGGGGAAATTAAAAAAATTTTCTTTTATATAAAAAAAATTATCCCTATGTCCTATTAGAAGTAGTTCATGCGTGAAAGGAGGATAATAAAATTAGAACGTTACATTCTCTCCCCCTTGGAGGAATCATGATGTCCTCATCTCGAGATAAACTGGGGATATTGATGGTTGAGAGTGCCTTCATCTATCCAAGTGGCATCCTCTTCGGGATAATCTTTCCACTGGACGAGGCATTCTCTCAAGGTTCTGGATCTCAATTGTCTCTCCCTAACATCTAAGATCCTGTCAGGCCTTAGTTCAAGGACTCCTTGACTAGGCATTACAATTTGTTGGCCATTAAGTACATGGTTAGGATTAGGTACATACTTTTTCAATAGGCTGATATGGAATACATTATGAACTTTTAGGTTCTCAGGGAGTTGGAGTTTGTAAGCATTAGGTCCTAGGCATTTGAGGATCTTGTACGGTCCACAATACCTTGGACTTAGTTTCTTGCAATCCCCTAAGGATAGGGAACTCTTCTTTGGGCATACACGAATGAAGACCATGTCTCCTTCTTTGAAGATTCTATCTTGTCGCTTCAAATCCGTGTATGCCTTCTGTCTATCCTTGGCAGCTTGGATGTCCTGTCTTATTGAATTTATTTGGTCATCCATCTCTTCCAACATCTACCTTGAATCTTCAACCCTTAAGGTTGGATCTGATAAGTTTAGGGGACTTCGACAGTCATAACCATACAATGCTTGGAAAGGGGTCATCTGAATGCTTTGTTGGTAAGAAGCATTGTAGGCAAATTCAACCAAAGGTAAGTATTGAATCCACCTCTTCGGCTCACGACAGCAGTATGCCCTAAGCATATCCTCGATGACTTGATTTACTCGCTCTGTTTGGCCATCCGTTTGGGGATGGTAAGCGGTGCTAAAGCATAGTTGAGTCCCAATGGCTTGAAAGATAGCTCTCCAGAAGTGTGATGTGAAGAGAGAATCACGATCACTAATGATTCTTTTGGGTAACCCATGTATCTTGAATATCTCCTTGATAAACAATCTTGCAATGTTTGAGGCTTTATAGTTTGTCTTTATTGGAATAAGGTGTGCAACCTTAGTAAGCATGTCAACCACAACCATGATGGAGTTGTATCCTCCCTGGAATTGGGGTAGGCCTACAACAAAATCCATACTGATGAATTCCCATTTCATTTGGGGAATGTCAAGCGGTTGCAGCTTCCCTGGCATCTTGACATGTTCGACTTTGATACATTGACAAGACAAACACTCGGTGACATATTTGAGAAGGTCACCTTTAAGCCTCTCCCAATGGTAGCTCTTCCTAACTGCATTAAGAGTCTTGGCATAGCCAGGATGTCCTGAGAAAGGGGAATCATGAGCTTCCCACAATATCTTCTGCTTAAGTGACTGACTTGCTGGTACACACAGCCTTGTTCTATAGTAGACAAGTCCACTATTAATAGAGAATTCATGATACTTAGCCTGCAGCTTTTGGTTCTGTTCTTTGATAGAGATCTCCCTTAGCATTGTTTGGTAGGCCGAATCATGGCATGCATCCTCTCTAGCTAACTCAAGTATAGGGTTGTTTGGCATAGATACTTTTGTAGCTAGAGATCTGGCTGTTGATGGATTCTACAAGATTAGGGAATTAAGGAATGCCTTGCGACTAAGTGCATCGGCAACTATATTCTCTTTTCCTGTTCGGTACTTGATTTCAAAGTCATACTCCTCCAGTACTTCAATCCATCGATGTTGTCTCATATTGAGCTCGTTCTGGGTAAAGATCCACTTGAGACTCTTATGATCAGTTACTAGTGTAAACTTGTTACCCAATAGGTAGTGTCTCCAAAGCTTTAGAGCATGGATGATAGCTAGCAATTCCAGATCATGCATAGCATAATTCTTCTCATGACTCTTCAATTTCCTTGAAGAGTATGCTACAGGATGACCTTCCTGCATGAGTACACACCCCAAGGCAAGTATGCTAGCATCAGTTACTATCTCAAACTCTTTATTGAGGTCTAGAAGTTTTAGAATAGGTGATGATACCAAAATTTGCTTCAATCTGTCAAAGCTATTTTGTTCGGGAGTTGACCGTGCAATGGCTGTTTGCTTCTTTAGTAAGTCCGTCAGAGGTGCTGCAATCAAAGCATAGTTTTTGATGAAGACCCTATACCATCCTGTCAATCCAAGAAAGCTGCATATCTCTTTGACAGATGTTGGTATTGGCCATTCTAGCACATCTCTGACCTTGGATGGGTCCACTGAGATTCCTTCTGCTGATACTATGAATCCTAGATATTCAATTTGGCGTTTGAAGAATGCACACTTCTTCATCTTAGCATACAACTTCTGCTCCCTCATTGTCTCAAGGACAATCCGAAGTTGGGGTTCATGATCTTCTTCATGTTTAGAATAGACTAAAGTGTCATCGAAGAAGATGAGCATGAAGTCATCAAGATATGACCTAAAGATATCCTGCATTAACCTGTTGAAAGTGGCAGGTGCATTCGTAAGCCCGAATGACATAACTAGGAACTCAAAGTGCCCATATCTTGTATTGAAGGCCGTCTTGGGGATATCTTCTTCCTTGATCCTTATCTGATAGTAACTCGACCTGAGATCAATCTTGGGGAAGATATTTGCACCCTGAAGGCGATCAAGAAGCTCATCTATTCTAGGAATAGGATACTTGTTCTTAACCGTTGATTGATTCAATCCTCGATAATCAATACATAGTCGAAGTGTTCCATCTTTCTTTTTTTGGAACAGTACTGGAGCTCCCCATGGTGAACTGCTAGGACGGATGTAGCCTTGTTCTAGCAGTTGCTTGAGTTGTTCCTTCAGCTCAATTGCTTCATGTATGGACATTCTATAAGGTCTCTTTGCAATTGGCGCAGCTCCTGGTACTAACCTAATCTCATGATCCACTTCTCTTTGAGGCGGGAGTTCTGTCAACTCTTCAAGGAATACGCCCGCGTATTTCTTTAGCCAAGAAGGTCCTTCATTAGACTCTTGCTTCTGATCTAACTTGTTGAGTTTGATCAAGTAGACAGGTAATCCTTTTTTGACTCCTTTTATGATCCGAGATACTTTGGCCAATTGGATTCTTGGCACTCCAGCCTCACCTTGAGTTGTGACTAATTCCCTTTCAAAGTTTCAAAAGGAAACTTGACCCTTTCCACAATGAATGTGGGCGTCATTAGGCTTAAGCCAATCCATTCCGAGTAGACACTCATGGATACCTAAATTCATGACTTTGAATTTGACTGAAGTCTTCTTTCCTCCCAGAAAGAATTCCACCTTACAGTTTGCCTGGTACAAGTAACCTCACGACCATTTGCCAATTCCACAAGCAAGGTAGGTGCTTCTACTGTAGCTATTCCTGATCTTTTTGCACAAGCTGGTGAGATAAAGGAATGTGTACTGCCATAATCAATCAAGATCTTGAAACTTTTACCTTGATAGTCCGACGGTGTCTGAATCACCGAGAACTGGCGATTCGGCCCTTTCTTGTGTAGAGCGGCATGGACTGTCGCCCTTTCAAACTTTGCTTCCATGGTCGGATCTTCTTCTTCTTCTTCTTCTTCTTCTTCGCACATTTGCCTATTGGCAACGCAGGGGGTTCTTCCTCTGCCTCGGGTAGCGGCTCCTTGACCACGGCTCGTTCCTTAGAAAGGTGCTTGACGATGTCCTCCACCAAGCTTGGGACATTGCCTCTTGAAGTGACCGGGTTTGTTGTAGTGGAAACAACGGAGGTTTTGGCCATTGCTTTGAGTAGGAACGAAGTTGTTGACATTATTAGTCATGGCTTTCTTTCTTTGTCCCTGATTATGACCTTGAACTCTCTTCATCTGAGGTCTGAATGCTCCTCTGTTCGAGTCATTATAAGACTAAGTTTTGTTACCCCTTGGTCTAGCCTGCACCTCCTGAATTATAGGCGCAGCTCGAATGAGTGCGTCCTGAAGATCTGATGGACGCATAGATTCGAGATGGGTATTTACTGGTGGATTTAAACCCGCACAAAATTTGGATACCTGCTGTGTCATGTCCATCTGTGGCGCATATTTAAGAAGTGAGACAAATTTAGAATAGTATGCATCAAGAGTGAGTCCCAGCTGTTTTAGCTCGTAGAACTCATTCATTTTCTGCGTGCGATATGCAGGTGGTAAGTATCTTCCCTGCACGGCTTTCTTCAGCTTCTCCTAGGTAACGGATCCCTTGATCCTTGCACCATTGCTTCCACCAAAGCCTGGCTTCGCCCATGAGCTTTAGCTTGGCGAGCATAACTTGATTGACGGGTGTAGTACCGGCTGCTTTGAAGTAATCCTCCATGGATTCAATCCAAATTTCAACATCAGCTTGGACAGACCTGCCTCTCCCGTCAAACTCGGGCGGCTTAATCTGCTTGAGAAGAAACTTCTTCTCCTGGATTACAACGGTACTTGATGTAGGAGGCGAACTAGGAACCTGTACCTGGGATTGTGCCTAGATAAAGGTTTCTTAACATCATTACACGATAAACGTTATTGATTTATATTACATCTTCAATTCCGCTATCACCCAGGCAATCTAACCACTTAACTTTTTATCAATTCTAATGCACAATCAGACATTGATAAAAAGAAGTCTTATTTGTATTTATATGGGCATAGCGCTTTTGGAATACAATATTTCTTGCGATGATAAGCCAACTGTTACATTTAGTTTGGGGAGAACAACGTTATATTACATTTATCTACAGGAACTATATAATATAATATGGTTTCGGGTCATGGATATTCAGGAATCGGTAAATCATTGGAAGTTCAAGGTATCCTTTTCTTTTGAGCCCATTCTTTTCATGGCGCCCTAACACTTTAATCCTGTCTCGGCGGGGATTACACGGGTTACTTCCTCATATACATATGAGTTCATCTCAACCTTCCGACCTCGAATATGTAAAGTTGAGTTTACGTGAGCTTCCACAAAAATGAACAGCTTCACGACTTTCAAGTCTTCCAACCACTTGATCCTCTTTAGGTTGGTTTGTAGATCAGCAAACCGGTGGGCGGCTATATAGTAGATTCTTGAGGCACCCGTCCATCTTCATTCCATGTACAAAGGTGATGGATTATAGATTTGCTCCAGGATGTTCATCATCTCAACCCTTTGTCGATAATGCGGAGAATGCATTGCAGTCATAAATATGACTCGAAATACTAAGAACTTGTTCCACACTTCGTAATTCTGCAAGACAGCATTGAAAGTAAGAAAATGTTTGGACGGCAACATTTACTTTACTTCATCTTATTAAGATTTTATAAAAACAATTCCGTTGTTGGTCGGCTCTGATACCAACTGTAACGTGTCCACTTGTATCTTCAGAACACGTCTTAGCAGTCCATCGGAAAGGCTGTCTAGAAAGCTCCGCCTAGCACTCCCATGGAATGTTACAGGTTTTGCGATCTAGGGCTTTCCGTGTCTGCCACGTAGCGGAAGTATTCCGACCGTTCCCACTTAGAATCGACCTGAATTAGGGTTTTCCTTATTGGTCATTTCCTAACGGCAACTAGCGTCGGACCCAAGCGAACTACTTTAGGCAGAAATGCCAGGTCCGAAGCGGATTCACGCTACACTTGGTTCAAGGAGAATGGGAAACGAGAGGGATGCAAAACTCAACCTCTCTGCCATAAGGCATAGTCCCATTCCGTTCCCCTAAAACAATGTAAATCGGGTTCAATCATAACTCTAAGTCAACACTTTTGTTGTTCATGTTCTTTGATGATCTTCCTGTTGTCCCTCGTGATTTGAGAAAAGTTCTCGGCCAACCGGGACCACCCATCCATAGGACGGACCTATGGCCCATCCTCCACACTTTCCTCGGGTTGTTTAGTTATTTAATTACCTAACACATTAGTTGGATATGTAACAAGCAGCCTCTTTAATTAGCCCGTTAGGCACTGGTTCTTTCACGTAATCTTATCACTTGACATAGAAAAACAATATCAGATAAGTTCCTTATTAACAGGTTATCATATTTATCTTTGAATACAAAGAGTCCAACCCGTAGGCTTATCCACAATCTGCCCGAAGGCTATCCACAGGGATTACCAATCCAAGTTTCTGCTCGTACACTAGTATGTGGGCCTCGAGATCCAATCCCGAGTCACGTTAGCCTCTTGTGCAGGGCCCGGAAGGTGAGGGATTTACAGCTAGAGCCCCCTGGCACCCAAGCGTTCTCTTGCTCCAAGTAGTGCTCAACGGAGAGACCTCTCGCGGCGGGTTCGGTCCACTTGCCCGGTGCGGTTAACAATTCCCTTGGTTAGGGTCAGGCAGGCAGTCGGGGGTAACTGAAGTTGCCTCTCCCTTCAGGCCTTCAACTTGAAGTATAGATATCCATTTGTCTTTTAATTCATTGATCAAACAAAGCCAAACAGTGCTCTAAAAGCTATAGCAAGCACAAACATTTCCATTGATCGTTTTTGTTGGCAACTGCTAAGGAATGAATCCTTCCTTTCGAATGCGTCCAGTACTCGATTCGGGATGACTTGCAACTTGGCAAGATTCCCTATATCCTGGGCTAGGGCGTACCCTATTAACCCGACTTAGTTAACCCCTTAAGTTTATAGGTTATTTCAGTTTATCGGTTGGTCTTTAGCTTCCAATCAATCTTCTTTACTCAAGAAAGATACTAAATTAGAATGATTATTCATCCTCTTGCAAGGCGAGAATTTGGCCATTCCCTTGTGATCGAATCACAAGATCATATGACTCCACACTTGCTGCGCAAGTGTTGCATCGAACTATGAGACTTATTCTACTCATTGAATGGAGTCACGAAACAATCTGTTCCTGATTACATTAGGCTGACATCGTTAGTCCTAGGGTTCTAAGTTCCATCTTGTAAGATTCTTAGGGACACACCTTCCAAGTATGTTGCACTGTCTCTACATTTGGGCGAAAGTGGGCAAGTATTTAGGGTATAGGAGTTTCAGTTTTAGCAATACGTAACGATTAAGTTACGTATTAATTCCTAGTGAATTTCTTGGAATTTAACTCATTCCAACGAGTACTCCGCGGTTTAGGTGTTTAGGTTTATGCTAATTTGTTTAATTCTTGAAGATAGTTACGTAAGGCCATTCGGAGTGTTAAAGAACTAGCCCTTGTAGATCACAGGAGCCCAATTCTCTATTGAATTTATAGTCATGAAGGGGGTGGACTATGACATCCTGCTAGGCCGGCCCTAGATGTGCAATGCACGGGTCATAGAGGACTAGGGTAATGGTCTAATCTTCTTAGCTAATAGAACATAGTAGTGAGGGTAGAGATGGACACTTGGAAGAAAACACTAGTCAACCTAGATGCCATCTTAGCCATGCTCAAAGGTGATGCCCAAATTAGAAAATCTTACGGGCCATTGACTAAGTATATCCCTTGTCCAGAAGATGAGAGAGATTGGATGCATGTGCTAACCACTATCGATTTGCCATTCTCGGACGGTGAGGAGTATGAGCAGGTTGCTAAGGTAGTTGGTAAGCCCATAGACGAGAATCTTGAGTGCGAGTCTACATGATGGCTAAGAGCTCAAACAAAGGACCAAACCCTATCAAATTTCATATCCCTAGCAACAAGGGAGAACTCCTTGAGAGCCTAGAGCATCTAACAAACAAGCTAGTAGGTGACCCAGCCACTAACCTTCTCCAAGATCTCTTGGATGAACCTAAGTGGCGATGGACCAAAGTGCATGACTTAAACTTGAGGTACAATTGGGCCTTAGTCACTGACGAAATGGAGGAGTCATATCAAGACTTAGGAGATGATGAGCAGTCGGATGAAGATAGCCTTAACAATGAATACGAGGACTGTTGTCCCCTTAGTGACTAGAGTGAAAGAGAGATGGATACCATAGAATACAACACCTGTTGAGAAACATGCGGGATCTAGAGCATGGCAGTGAGTTATGGTGGATGGAAGGAGAAGTGTGGACTCATGATGGAGAAGACAAAGACACTGTTTGTTACACAAGTGAATTAGGTTCCAAGATTGAGACTTGGACTCATAAACACAATCTTGTGTATGTGGACAATGACATTGACACTTCACTGAAAAGAAAAGAGTACTATCATTGCATTATCATCATATGAAAGTGATAGTCAAGTACATCATTATATAGGATTGCTTGGTAGCACACTACATCACTATGCCTATGGGATCTGTCTCTCTTCCTAGAATGAACTGCATCTTCCTAGCCTAGTTGTTCCATACAAAGGGGCATACATAGGGTGTGATTGGTAGATTCTCAACACCCCTCCTCAATCACAACCTGAAAGCACAAAGTGTGTAGAGGCTTTAGTGAGAGCAGCACCTGCAAAGTGCGGGCATACCACAAACATGGCAAAACACCAGAGGCTGTCGCAGAAAAGGCTAAGTGTGGGTACCATAAACATGGTGGACATCCAGAGGCTGTAACAGGGGCCTCACAAAGTGTACAGAGGCTGTAGTACAAGGCTACATGAGGAGTTTTTACAAGCTTATGAAAGGAACATTAAGGCAGGTACAATGCTTTTAAAACAGAAAATGAGAGACAAGGACCGATAGGCCCTTGTGGTCTTTTTCAGCATATGCTATTTCTTTGTCAGCATCATGGAAATCTTCTTATCTTTCTTCTCTTCTTCATGATCTTCTTGGTCTGCTCCTTTATTGACTTTGCTTGCAGCATTTTTGAGTTTGCTCTTCCAGTTGTCCCCCTCAAGCAAAGTGGTAGACATGTCTTCAGAATCTTCAAATGGATTCATTGATTTCTCTTTGGTGTAGGTAGCTCCATTTCCTTCTGCAAGTAGAGTAAGAACATCTTCTATGTCATGTAAATAAGCAACACAAGTCATGTTACT
Organism: Lygodium microphyllum; assembly: GCF_053477565.2. Lineage (NCBI taxonomy): Eukaryota > Viridiplantae > Streptophyta > Polypodiopsida > Schizaeales > Lygodiaceae > Lygodium > Lygodium microphyllum. The sequence goes on from NC_141151.1 coordinate 101,411,733, forward strand.
CTTCATGAAGTGTATCCACATAGAAATCTTCCTGATTGTCATTGATATGACCAAGAATCAGCTTCAAATCTGAGATAAATCAGTAAGAGTGTTGTACTTAAGTGTATCAAAGGATACAAGAAGAATAGTGTCAAATAACACTTGATAAGTATCAATAGATACTGTTCTTGATGAGCCTGATGTTGATGCTGGATCTTCTTGAACCTTCTTCTTGTTGATTTTGATGTTTTGATTTCTTGCTGAAGACTGAGTTTTGGAGTAGATCAGAGTAGCAAAACCTTCAGTTGAGTGAGAAGAGTGAGAAGTATGAGTTGGAAGAGGAGCTTGATGTGGTTGTTGCTTGAGCTGCTTGATTTCTTCAACTCTTTCAAATCTTCCAAGCACAAATCTCCCCTCCTTGATGTGATTTGATGAGTAATCCTTGTTAGAATCTTCAGTGTTTAGTCAGATCTGAGTGGCAAGAGCTTTGTTTGAGTCCTGAGGAGAGAGAAACTGATGAATCTTTGAGCTTGAAGCTCAAAGCTATGGCTGCCTGAGTTTAGGGTTCCTAGATCCGACTGTTCTTTTCACTGTAGCAGCACGTAGGAGTAAAATTTTTAAGAGCCCTCTTAGCTGGAGTTGGCCCACTATATGGCCTACTAAAGCCCCATAAAAGCCCCTTCAATGGCTGCCCCTATGCTGAGCTACAACAGGTCGTTTAGGCAGCTGCGAAAAACTGCACCAGTTTGGGGAGATCAGCAATGGCAAGCCGTACGGCACATAATGTTGACATTTTTCATGCTGGGAAGTTGCGCCTAGAAATGTAGAGGATATTCTCAGAAGAAAGCGTGAGGAGATAAGGACTGTAGAGGAAGATATGGAGGCTCCAAGTACTGCAGGTCCAGTTTGGCTATGGTAGACACAGGGCAGAGATTGAGAAAATTGTCAATGCTGAGCTCCAAGGTGTGCAATGCTTAGGTGTGAGGTGCCAGGGAGGAGCTCTGGAAGTAGAGAAACATTTTCCCAGAAGGAATTGTAGTGAGATATGACTTGTGGAGAGAGATCCAAGAGCTTCAAGCTGACAGGGTGAAGCTGGCTATGGCTGCCATGAAAGCTCAAGTGAAGGTAGAGTTGAGAAATGAAGTCATGGGCTGGAACTGTGGTGACCAGAGTTGAAGAGGAACTGAGAGAGAGCAGAGGAGAGCTAAGCCGAGCTGAGCCATGCCCGACTGGGCTCTGATACCATGTTGAGAAACATGCGGGATCTAGAGCATGGCAGTGAGTTATGGTGGATGGAAGGAGAAGTGTGGACTCATGATGGAGAAGACAAAGACATTGTTTGTTACACAAGTGAATTAGGTTCCAAGATTGAGACTTGGACTCATAAACACAATCTTGTGTATGTGGACAATGACATTGACACTTCACTGAAAAGAAAAGAGTACTATCATTGCATTATCATCATATGAAAGTGATAGTCAAGTACATCATTATATAGGATTGCTTGGTAGCACACTACATCACTATGCCTATGGGATCTGTCTCTCTTCCTAGAATGAACTGCATCTTCCTAGCCTAGTTGTTCCATACAAAGGGGCATACATAGGGTGTGATTGGTAGATTCTCAACAACACCGAGGGATGATTGATAGAACACATACGAGTAGACTCCAAACCAAGCAAGAAGAATGTTTTTAGGATTGAGAAAGGAGTCATGAACGTGGATTGCGATCGCACATAGCTAGAACATATAGGAGCGACGGATTATGAGCAAGCAGGCCTAGCCCAACCAAGTGCCTCGCACCATTGTTAAGGTTGGATTCACCCTTTGAGTTGTGATCCCCATGAGAGACTCCCTCTTCTAGTGAAGATGGAGAGTTTGATTTTGAGTCGTTGGCAGATAGTGATCCCAAAATGCCTCAACCTCCTAGGACTAGACGCAGCAAAGGGGACCTACCCGTTCACCTAAGGCACCAAAGGCTAAAGGAGGAAGCAACCCAAGGAACCATCCAGTTGATGAGCAAAGGGATCCGCAAGACCTAACAAAGCGATTCACGAAGTTCAAAAAAGGCGATAGGATAGTGATCTTGTTGGGAGCCAAACACCAAGGGCAAGCCAAACCAATAGAAGGATCCACCAAGGTTAAGGAGGTCAATTTATCCAAGGAAGGGGAGATACCTTGACTTGTCTTTATAGCCAATGACTTGACTAAGGAAGAGGAAGCAAATCTCATTGCTCTCTTGCGACAGTATATAGACATGTTTGCTTGGTCCCTCGATGAGCTAAAAAGGGTAGATTTGTTTGTAGTGACTCACAACATACCCATGACACTCGATGCAAGGCCGATCAAGTAGCAATCGTATCCAATGAATCCCAAGCATGCTCATGTAGTAAAAGAAGAAATTGATAAGCTATTGAGAGCAAGATTCATTTACGATATTGAGCACACGGAGTGGGTCTCACCCATAGTGATAGTGCTAAAAAAGAACAGAAAGATCTAAAAGTGCATCAACTACAAGAAGGTAAACATTTCTACAAAGAGAGACAATTGTCCATTGCCATACACTGTGCATATACTCGAAGGAGTGGCTAGTAAGAAGCCTTTTGTGGACAGCTTCTCGGGATACAATCAGGTCCAAATGCATCATGAGGATAGACATAAGACTACATTTGCCACTAAGTGGGGTGTCTTTGCCTACATAGTCATGCCTTTTGAGTTGACTAATGAACTAGCTACTTTCCACAGGCTCATATGTACCATCTTCAAAGACATGCTTAGGAAGGAGTTAGAGGTTTTCGTAGATGATTTGTGTGTTCACTCTACATGGCAGGAACACATAGATAAGCTCCAAGCGGTCTTTGAACAATGTTAGTCATATCATCTCTCGCTGAACCCCTTGAAGTACCAGTTCTAGGTAAAGCACTGATGCATCTTAGGGCACATGCTGTCGAAGAACGACATTGCCATAGACTTCTCAAAAGTTAAGGTTATTGTCAATCTTCCACCACCATCCGATTACAAGGGAGTTCAGGGCTTCCTAGGCCACATGGGATACTATCGACGCTTTGTGTTGAACTATGCATTGATTGCTAGACCTCTATACAAGTTGCTAGTCGTATTCGAGTGGAATTGAGGAATGCCAATGCGTATATGATGAATCGAAAAAGGATCTAACCATTGCACCAATTCTAGGAGCCCTAGACTAGACAATTACCTTCCATGTTCACATCGATGCTTGAAAATTCATTGTGGGATCCGTGTTGTGCCAACATGGTGAACACAACCTAGACTATCCAATGATCTTTGCTAGTAGATAACTCACATATACATAAATGAATTACTCAACAACAGAAAGAGAAGGCTTAGCCATGGTATTTGCTGTAAAGAATTTTCGGCATTATCTTTTGGCCACGCCTTTTACCTTCTTTGTTGACCATCAAGCATTGCTTTATCTTGTTAATAAACCTTGTGCTACGGGATGCATTGCTCAATGGTTACTTCTACTTTTAGAATTTGACTTCTCCGTGGTGGTACACAAGGGAAAGTAGCACTACATGGCTAACCATATGTCTTGCTTACACATGGGAGAAGCCGCTGGGACAGGGCATCCCAGACGAATTGCCAGATGCGCATCTGTTTCACTTGTCTAGCATGAGAGATTTTTTTAGAGCTAATTTGATGCCATATTGGGCAGAGGACATAGTCAAAGTGCTTGAGCATGGACTCCCTTATCGACCCATCGAGAAGGCTCGACTTAGGTGACTCATCCTTAAAATCCAACCCTATTAGTTGTTGATAGTAGGACAACTTTATAGATTGTTGGGGCAAGACGGGTTGCTACGTAGATGTGTGTGCAAGCATGAAATGCATGAAGTACTGGTAGAGACACACAACATTCAGTAGAGATACAATAGCCCGCAAGGTGCTGCAGTCTCAACTGTGGTGGCCTACTCTTTTTTGCAATACATCATGATTCGTAAGACACTGTGACGAGTGCCAACAGAATAAAGTCCCTATTCGCCAGGATCATATGGAGCTAATCCCTGTCATTGCAAGACAGCCTTTCGAGAAATGGGGAATTGACTTTGTTGGGCTGATTAGTCCTATGGCACAATACTCACAAGCCAAATACATCATCGTTGCCATGGATTATCTCTCGAAGTCGGCTAAGGCACAAGCAACTTAGAAAAATGATACTAGGACCACTGCCAAGTTCTTATGGGAGCAGGTGATCTCACGATTCGGCTACCCCATCGAATTAGTTAGTAACCAAGGCACGCATTTCATTAATGAAGTCATTGCTCACCTCTTATCTACCTTCCTAATCATCCATTGAAAGTCTTCACCTTACTATCCTGAGGCGAACGGCCAGGCTGAGTCTACTAATAAAATCTTAGTAAATGTCCTAACCAAAGTAGTCACTACTTTCGTGCACCAACTGGGATAACAAATTGATGGTAGCCTTGTGGGCCTAGCGTACAACCTATAAAATAGGAAAGACTCCCTTTGAGTTGACCTATGGGACTGAAGTAATTCTTCCCATAGAGTTCTTTGTTCCTAGCCTGAGAGTCACTCTTCAAGAAAGATGGGATGGGAAGGAGGCATGGACATAGCGCCTAATTGAGCTCGAACGCTTATCAAAACTCTACTCCTAGCCACCCACGCACTGATATGCGAGAAGGCAAGATGCAAAAGCTAGTTTGACAAGCATGTCAAACATCGATAATACAAACAAGGAGACTTAGTACTCTTGTACTCAACCAAGGTTCATAAACAAAAGATGAAATTTAGAGGACTAGGGCCTTTCAGAGTCCACGCCATCAGTAGAACAGGTAATGTGGGACTCGAAACCCAAGAGGGGGAGGGCATAGGTTTCTTCAATGGCAGTTGCATCAAGAAGTACTACCCTCCCATGCACTCATTGCATGAACCTCCAATGCTAGAATCCCCTATCAACATACAAGTGGCCACAATTACGGAGATTGAAGATGAGGATGAGGAAACAATAGAACCAGCTTACCTCAGCATAACAGTCACTGCCAAGCATACGACCACCCTCAATGCATTGATCGATGAGGGGGCTAACTTTAATGTCCTGACTCATGAGCATTGGACCCAAATTGGAAAACCATAGTTATAGCCCACTAATGCCAAACTTAGGCCATTTGGGAGGCTGATCATATGCACTCTTGGGAAAGTGCAAAGTAGCAATCTCTATCGAGTATCTGAGAGCCTACCAATGATCTTTTATGTGTTGCCAAACACTAAAGATATAGGTACGGAATCACTATTAGGATGCATGTTTAAAAAGAAAGCTCATTGCAATGTCGACTACAAGTCCCAATGCATTTAGCTTGCCATAGGCAACATGCGTATAGTCACCACTTTCAACAAGGGCTACGTGACCCTTTTAAAGTCTGTAAAGCCACCGATAGAGAAACCCATTGTCAAGTCTAAGGAGGGGGGTCGTGACCCATCACGACCTACCGAAACTCAAGATGAGAAAATCACTAGAGCCAATGAACCAAAGCTTCAATGGATACCAAAATATCAAGGACCACCCCCTAGGAGCAGACTCCCACAACCCTGCAAAACTAAGAACCCACACTTGAAACATAGAAGGCCGATACGAAACTACCGACAACGACAAAGGTCCAAATGGAAATGGGTCTCCAAGACCTTATTGCAAGCTCAAGGCTATTACAAGGGTAATACATGGATATGAGTACCTAAAGCCAATATGGCCAAGGGCACTACTCAAACATCGCCCTCAAGCTTGACCACCCAAAGCATCAAGGAAAATCAAGCACACATGCCACAAGAGACTTAGGCTACTGCGAAGCCTATAGAACCCCAAAAACCTAGGCCAACAGAGCCTAAGCCGCACCATCGCCAAGAACTACAGCCTGCTACTCACAAGCTGCCTCAACCTAAACCCATTTGTGCCCTTGAGGCCTCAGAAGCATCTAGAGGCGTGACACCTGCAGCTCCACCAGGTGAACAAAAGGCCAAGCCACAACCTTAAGAGCAACCCAAGTTGCAACAATCACAGTTGAACTATCTAGTTTGATCAAACCCCAACCACCGCGACGGAAGTGCGTACACTCCCTTGTTCTTGGAAAGAATTGGAATTTGTATTCATTGAGGCTTTCGAAGCAACTGAGGAGCTAATTGCTACTGAGATCTCCAGAGAACATGCACAAAACTGACACCTTATTACATCCTATCACAAGAGCACTGTCCTTGCCACACAGACAGAGAAATCGAGGAGTTAAAATAGCTCACTACTAGCATTGACTCCTTTTTCTTGAGGAAATGGTATACTCTCCAAATTCAATGGGAGCTAGAGGGCTACCAAATCATGACTAATGCTAAGCAATGACGTGCCATCCAAACCTCGGAGTATGACCCCACTTATGTAGCTCCAACCTCCTATAGGGTGTTGACCACTATCAGTAAGATCCCTAGAAGAGCACCTCCTAACCCACCCATATCTAGATCGAATTTTGACTGAGGAGGAGTTACACATTGCCAGTCGAGTAAACACATGTGACTTCCTCACGGATGTTCTCACCTACATTACTCAAGTAGGCATCCATCCTTTCGACATGGACTACTATGCTCATTTAGAATACAATCCAAAATTCTATACGTGGCTCATGCAAAAGTAAAGCCCCAAGAACATGCACTTAATGCCCTTGAACTCTCAACCTCCAATCCTAGGAAGGATTCTTCTCATTCCCAAGGGGAGGGAGTAAGGTGAAGTAAAGTGAAATCAAACATATAAGGGAAATGAAACATGCAAGGAAAAATTAAAAGTCTCAATCAATGCCCAAATGAGATGAAAATCAACTTGTGATTAAGGAAAAGTGTCATAAAATTTTGGAAATAAATAGAACTACTCGAAGGAAATTTCTCTTTTTATGCTTAAGCATGTTCTTCTTTCCATAAAAGCATGATCAACTCCTGTTTATCTTCTAGCAAGAAAGTGGCTTAAGAATGCTAGTGGTGAACCATGGTTTTATGGCAGGAGCTGAAGATGGTAGTCCAATAGGATTGTGCCCACTGTCTTCCATTCACGGACGAGGAAAGAGAAAGTATGGCCTTTTCCTCGAAAATCACACCTACAACCATCTAAAGTTCCAAAGCATCCACAATATTGTAGAGGTGGTGGCTAAGGAGGAGGCTGAAAAAAGGGTTGTGGAGCAATGCAACCTAGCCAAGAACCTCGAGAAGTTTGGACAAGAGCCTGGACCACACCAAATGTGTGGAATTATTGAGGACCTACAACCCTAACAGGGAATGTGGAACGCTGACTGTGGGGAGGGGAGAAGGATTTAAGCAAGTTCAAATTCAACTCAGTAAGGCCTTGGTGGAGAAGGCACTGGGTCTAGAATCCAAGGTGGAAAGGAGACAGAAGCATGACGTCTATGCCATGCTGAACATGAAGAGGGAGCAAGTCTTGACAAATGATGGCATAAGCATTCAAGACATCCTTGACCAAGAAATTAGAATGCAGGTGAAATTCATCCATTTCCTCTTCTCCAGCCAACGATACAACTCCCTCATGCACAGAATCAGTGTGCCCATGCTGGAGAGCTTGGCAACTCACGCATTGGATGAAATAGATTGGAATGGCTACGTGCAAAAAACCATTGATCAATCCACTAAGGCACTATCCTTGAGAAGCAAACATGCTGGTGGGGAATCCCTGGCATCAAAGGGAGCTGAGAGGAAGAAACCATCATCCAAAGCCTCATTCATTAGTATGGGGGAATCTTGACTGCTCTCATCCAAGAAGCAGTGAAGGAGGCGCAGAATGGAGAGGAAGGAGCTTATGAAACACCTGGAAGGTCACCTCCAGTCAAGATAGCACCAGAAGCCCAGTCCAACAAAAGAAAACCAAAAATGCCCAAGAAAAAGATGACATAGGAGAAGTAGGAAGAGAGAATGACAAAACAGAAGAAGAAAGAGCTAATAAAAGTGCAAAGAAAGTCTAGGAAAGGCGAAGAAGAGAGAAGAAATGAAGAGAAGGATGAATTGCAGAGAATAACAGAAGAATCAAAAAGGACAGCGGAGGAAAGGCGAAGAAAGGCAGAAGAAGAAGACAAAGAGTTGAGAAGAAAGGAAGAAGAGGTCTTGGCACAAGCTGTGCACATGTCCATTGAGTAGTAATGTAGGTACAAGGAGTTGGCAGAGAGATGAGTCCACCAAAGCAAGATAGGCTAGGGACCAGTGGGGGCTAAGTACGAGAAGACTTGCCTCCACCCATTCTAGAGGGAAAAGATAAGGCCCCAATCCCACCCACCATCTTACTAGCCACCCCAACCATTGCAACAACACCAGGCACCCCAACCACGGTTAACGCTAGCAACCTCATGGCATGGGTGTAGTTCTTAGTCGATAAAACACATATCCCAACACCCAACTCTAGTGTAGGGACCCCAATGACATGAATGAAAAGACTAGAAGCTGTGGATGTCGAATCCCAATAGTGGCCCAAGAGCAACAAAGAGTTGAGGTTACCCCCACCATGGGGCCATAGCCCAGTGATGAGGATGAGCATGTCAAGGAGCTTTACACTCAATTGGAAATAGCAAAAGAGGAGAAGAGAGCTGCAGTGGCAAAGTTAGAAGTTGAAAGAGAAATGTTGGCTATCTTACAACTAGAAAAAACACACCAAGTGGCCATGCAACAAAAAGAAATCAAGGAGCTAAAAGCAGAACTCAAAGGCTAATGAAGATAAGGAGGAACACTTGCAAAAAAGACTAGAAGAAGAGATGGAATGCAAAGGGAGTACAAGCTCCTGGTCCTATATAGCACGCAGAGCTCAAAATGCATATGAGAAGCAAGAGTAAAAGGAAGGTCAAAGAGAGAGGGAAGAAGTGGAGTATAGAGTGCAAAGGGAAAGAGAGGAACAAGGGAGATTGGAAAGAGAGATCGAGCACCTAACAAAGGAGAAAGAAGAAATTGCGCAGAAATGGAAGGGACAGGAGCTCAACAATAGTGACCCTATCATAAAGGCAAAGGGAGGGCTTGGAAGAAATGAAAAAGAAGGCAAAGGAATGGGAGGCCAAAAGAGAGAAGAAAGTGAAGGACCTAGTGAGTCAATTGGCCCTTGTAGTGGGAGCTCACACTCAATTTCTAAGACCCACGGACCGCTTATTGTTTCAAGCATTTCAAGCGAGCTCTCATGGCTATCTCTCACCTAGCCGATGCATCGTCAATCCTCTTGGGGTGTAGCGAGCTTACCTTGGTGCCGAAATGAGTTGCCTCCTCTCTTGCACACGCTGGTAGCTCCATGATCCTAGATGCTAGCTCAAGCATCCTCAAGCCTCCTCCATCTCCAAGCTCCATCCACCATATCTGCACGCACGAGAAAAGAGAAGAGAGAAGAAGAGAGAAGAGGAGATGCTGAAGAGCTTCACCCTCTTGATCCTTCACTCCCACACACTCACTCACTCCCTCACACTCTCACACTCCCTCTCTCAAGAGCACACACACAAGCGAGGTGAAGAGAAGAAGAGAAGAAGAGAGGACTCTTGTTAGCCACACACCAAAGAATGAGCTTCCATTTACTTTTTGAACTTTATATACAAGCCCTAAAATCCCATGGGCACCCATCCCTTTTTCACATGACCAGCCATTGTGGCAAGGTCCCTTTTTCTAATTCCCTCTTCTTGCTTCATGCCCTAAGCTTATACTCGTCTATTCTTTTACAAATGGCACAGGAGGAAGCCTGGTGCTCTTTTACAAGAGTTTTTAGAGTTTTTTGAGGCACCTTTCATTTAAAATTACGCTTTTTGCTTCAGCTTAGCTTTAGGGGCCGCCTCTATACCTTTGCTCTTTTTCCATCATTTTTTCGCTCTTTCTTTCATTTTTCCACCATCTCGAATTGAGGTTAACATTACCCCCTCTGAGATAGGTGCCAGTCCCATGGCACTTCTAGCTATTTGTTAGGAAAGGGTAGGCAGTTGGCAAGTTGTTGGTTATGTGATGGTAGGGCCACATGTGGACTCAAATGCTTTGGAAGCTTTGGTAATAATGGTTGACAGAGAAGCCAATCAGATGGGGCCTCAGAAGTTGGTGGTTTGCCGCATTTTGTAGTACCTGAAAGGAGAAGGTGTGGTGCTCTACCTAAGGGGAGTGTCTACCTTACTGTGTGGTGCATTGTGCTCATGCTAATGGAACGGGGAACTGGGTCTAACCACATGCAAGCCTGGGTGATGTCCCACACTTGAGGACCCCGTTCATGTGGTAGGGAGATGCGGTGTGTGTAGCGTAGGGCGACATGTCTAACCATAGGCGAGTATTACCTCCCTAGGTGTATCATGCCCTTGATGTGCCCTAAGCGTGAAGTGGGGGGTCAAAAAGGAGCTAGGGGACTAGGAGTGGAGCCAGCTGACCGATGCCACTAGACATGCCTAACTTGAGGACCCCTGTGCAGTGATCGTGTCTTGTATGGTCCTGGTTGTGTCTTCATGTGAGTTTTTCTTTCCATGTCTTTTTCTTTTTGTGATGTGTTTTCTTGCATTCCTTTCTTTCTTTTATTTTTCTTTTCTTTTCTTTTTTTCTCTTTTTTTAATTTTTTTAAAATTAAGCCAGAATGACAGCCAGTTTCTAACTTTCATCGTCAGAGTGAGATGGAGAAGGGGGCTAGATAGATTTGCTCAAAAACTACCAGCTCTGCATGTATCCCTTGAGATTCATGCAAACATGGAGTGAAGTGGTGGAGAGGAAGGGGTGGTTACATTGGGTGAACTGGCTATCATTCATATCTTCAAGAAGAGCTAGGCAAAAATAAGGTAGAAGGCTAGCTCTCATCATCAATCATGTCATGGCACAGCTATCGATGGCATTAGGATCAAAAAAGAGGGGTGGGAGGCCACATTCTTGTGGGTTAGGGTCCTCTTTAAGTAAGAGTTTAAGAAGCCTAAGGTAGTTACAGGTGGTTATGAAGGCTAGATCTAGGCAAGAAGAAAAGACGATGAGGAAGCGGGTCATGGAAATGTCTAGGCTTTCAAAGGTGAAGGTAAGAGTTTATTCAAAAGAGGCACAATTAGGATTATAGATAATGGGGAAGTTATAGCGTCCATGGAGGGTAGCGTCAAAATCCACTCCTACTCTACGAGGATATCCCATAAATGTAGGGTTGTTTCTCTCATAGGATAAGGTGTTGCAAAAGGCCATCCAGGCGAGCATGCTAATGTCGCACACCCGTCTCCTCCACATGGGCTGGCAGTTATAGTCATGTACAGAATGTGGCACTTCAAAGACCTTATTCTGCCAAAAGTCTGCCTCTTCGGTCCCCCAGGGAGTGGGATTCTTTTCTCTCTCTTGCAGCCATTGCTGGCCTAGTCGGCTTCCAATCACAATCACTTCCTCCACTACTTTAAGTGGCATGACTCCCCTCAGGCTGTTGGGTAGAAGGAAGCTAAAGGAGAAGGGTTTTTTGTCCCTTTCTTGTTGCTCCCTAACTATTAATTCAGCCCGTGGAAACTTGCTGGGAGATCATCTGGGCATGGTGGTAGGGGTGCGGATGGTTGCACGACCAATTTGGCTCTCATTTGTTTCCTAGTTTCTTCCATCAGTTTCTTTCTCCTTTCCCTAAGGGCGCCTTGTCTTTCTGCAGATGTGTCAATTGATGGCTACTCTTGGGAATGTGGCAAGGGGGGTTGTGGGATCACCTCTTCTTTAAATCTGCCCATATCAAATTGGAGTTCAGCTTCATCCCTCTGTCGGTCTGCTTGCTGTGTTTCCTCTTCAAAGCCTAGTGCATCGACCTCCTGGGGGGTTAGGCCAGCCATCAATAAGTACTTCCGTTGATCATCAAAGCTCAGCCCCACGACATTGGGTTGGGGTGGCATGTGCAGTCATGCTGCTTGCAGGGCCCTGCGGGCTATGCTTAGTTTCTTCTTTGCCACCTCGAGGGACTCCCCTTCCTCTGAGTGGGTGGTATCTATTAGTGTGTTCAAAAAGGCTTTCTGTTGAGTGTTGAAGGCTACTTGGGCGGCCTTTGCTTTGTTCTCTACAAGGATTTTCTCTTTTTCCACAAGAGCCAGGCGACGTGCCAAGGTCTTCATCCTCCGTTCATTCTGTCTCGCCCATTCTTCGACTCTCTTCTTCATTTCCTCCATGCCTTCCCCCTGCCTTTGGACCAGAGCTATGAGTCTTTTCTCCTGGTCTTTCAATTCTTTGCTCATTCTCTCCTGCTCTTTTCTTTCTAAGTTCAACTTCTCAATCATGGTCTCCATCTCCTTGTGATGTTCTTCTTCCTCTTGCTACCTTTCCTCTTCTTTGGGTAGCAAACTCCTCCATGCCTCATTCGATCTAATCAGTCTTTGCAGTTAGCTCTTCATGTTGCATGATCAAGAGTTTATACTCCCTCTGCATTTTTACTAACTCCTGATTCTCATCTTCCAGCTGCTACCTCCAGCTTTCCTCCCTGTCGTCCTTAGCCTTTAGCTCCTGTTTGAGATCAAAGATCTCCTTTTGTTGCATGGCTATCTGTCGGGTCTTTTCAAGTTGAAAAGCAACTACTGACTCTTTTTCTGCAGCTAACTTGGCCACATCTATCTTCCTCTCCTCTTTAGCTTTCTCTAGTTGAGAGAGCAATTCAGCAACGTATTCGTCATAGTTAGCTGGTGGCGTCATCGTCGTGTGGATCAGAGTGGTTGAGGCCTCCACTTTCTGGCGTTTTGGATCTTGTCTAGATTCGGCGTCTGTGGCTAGCCTCTTTTGCCCCGTGGCCGTGGTTTCCATGCTCTTCCCTTGGCCTAATTTTTTATTGATGAAATATTGCATCCATGCCACAAAGTTTGAGACATCGGCACTAGTGGGGATGCTTGGGGTGAGGGTGGCTGCTTCGGTGGTAGGCACTAGGAGGGTCGATATAGGATGGATGGGGGCTTTACCCTTGCCTTCAATGATGGCTGGCGGTATGATCTCCGACACTTGAGTGCTTGAGCATGGCCCCTCCTTCTTGGGTGGGCTAAGAGCTCTTAGGTCATCTATTCTGCTTTGTTGCTCTATAGACCGGCATGTGGCTTCGGCCATGTCTTCCTCCTCCTTCCTTCTCAGCTCCTCCTCTTCCTTAGCAGCCCTTCTCTCCCTCTCTTCTTCTGCTTTCCTAGATTCTTCCTCCAATTTATCTGCTTCTTCTTTTTCTTTCTTCTTCCTCTCTTTGGCTTCCTGTTTTGACACCTTCTTGGCTTTCTTGGCTTCTTCCTTCGACTTTTCTGCTTCCTGTTTCTTCTTCTTCTCCCTCTCTTCTGCCTCTTTGAGGGATTCCCTTTTTGCTCTCTCTAAGTCCTCCTTCTCATTTTCATGGTCTTCGTCCTGCTTATTCTTTTGTGTCATCCTTTTCTTAGGTTTCTTTGCTTGCTTTTTGCTTGATTGTTCTTTTTGTTCTCCCCCTTCTTCATCACTTTCAGTCCTGTCGCTAGACAACTCTTGGTTCTGGTGAGGGGCGATCTGTCAGGTGTTTCTCCTTCTCCTTCCTCTACATCATGTGCCTCTTTTATTGCCTCCTAGATGAGGTCAGTCAAAACACTTCCATAGCCAATGAAAGAGGCTTTGGATGAGGCTTTCTTTGTTGAGATGGCAAGCTCAACACGTGCGAACATTGGACCGCTTGGCTAGATGGGTCCGCATATCTACACTTAGCACATTGATAGTCATTATGATACTCACATGGCCATTGACTTATCACTTATTATATTTAGTTTGTTACACCTACCTACAGCTGGCAAAGACATAGCGCCAGTCAATTAATGTAGTCGGTTATGCACTGTTTGACTTCCATTCTTCCACTCTCTCTCTTGGATAGTGCCTGTGGAGGCACCAAAAGCAGGGTCGAGCAAAAATCTCAGATTGCTGTGAGATTTGGTGTGCAAGCAGATCACTGTATATTCTACAAATGAGCCCATCAGGGCTTTCTCGCAGTTATTTTGGGCTTCTGAGGCTGTTTCAGGCCCCATTTTTTTAAAGCCGCAAGGTTGCAGACAACAGTTTCAGGGTACATTGTGATTTCAGCCTATATTGACCGAAAGTGGGTGCACATGTTACATATTGCAAATGTGTAATTTTTGAGGTATTTGTAGGAAGCAAACATAAGGTTTATCTGCAAACAAGTTGCGGGTTACATGTACTATTGAGCAATCAGTGAAAAAGGTCGCTTGGTGTATTGCTATGCACGTGTTGTGGAAGATTGCAGAAGACTAGCTTGCTGTGTTATATCCTTGTTTGTGATAATGGCAGAGAACAGTGGAAATCCCATTATTGAGAAGCTCGACAAGAATAACTACCCTTCATGGAAGTTCCATGTGACGAACTTCCTCATAGGAAAGGGCCTTTATGAATTTGTTTCAGGTGAAGAAAAGGAGCCAGAGATGGGTATCCCTCCGACTGCAGATGAGTTAAAAGCATGGAAAGAGTGGAATGCGAAAGACAAAAATGTGATATACTGGCTATCTGCAGTTATTGATAATACCTTGCTGGGACATATCAGGAATGAAAAAACTTCACATGCAGCATGGACAATTTTTGAGAGCATGTTTTCAGTAAATACAAAGGCATGAAAGATTCAACTCAAGCAAGAGTTGAATGCCTTGAAGAAAGGAAAAATGTCTGTCAATGAGTATGTGTTGAAGGTGATGAGCATTGCAGATGCTTTAGCAGCGATTGATGCAATGTTGGATGATGATGATTTGGTTTCATCCACTCTGAGTGGCCTTAACAATGAGAAGGCATGGAAATCATTTGTTACTTCAATATATGTATGGAAGCCATTTCCAGATTTTGATGAGCTGATCTCTCTCATGATTACTAAGAGATCAATATGCAGGGTGATTCGTCTGAAAGAAATGGTGAACAGGTCCAAGCATTTTACTCAAGTTTAGGAAGGGGACGTGGTAGATCCTCTTCGAGAGGCCATGATATGGGATGTGCTGGCGATAACCAGCAAAACAGGTTCAATCAATAGTTTGGTGAAATGCAAGTTTCTGGAGGCAGAGGAAACTTTAGAGGTAGGGGGAGCTCTAGAGGAAGAGGTGGATGGCAGAATAGAGGTTCTGGAAATTCTGCTATTGTTTGCCATCATTGTGGCAAAACAGGCCATATTGCAGCCCATTGCTATGCAAAGAAGGATGATATTTGTAGTGGTAAATTGCAGCAAGGAAACTATGCATCATCTTCATGACAGAATGAAGACAAAAATGAGTGTCTGTTTGTTATGTAGCATATGATGAATGTAGTTATAGGAAAGGGGACACATGATGATATATGGTATGTCGATTCAAGTCCATCTAATCATATGACCAGTCATGTTGAATAGTTTGGAGAGATGTAGGACTTACAAAATCCAGGTTATGTGCAGACGGGTGATGATTCATGCCACCCAATTTCACACATTGGAAAGGTTCCCTTGTCCTTGTATGATGGCCAGACAAAGAATCTGACTGATGTATTACATGTGCCATCAATTACAAAGAATCTAGTGTCTGTTGGCCAAATGGTAGAGCAGGGATTGCAGGTCCGATTCAATGCAAAATGTTATTTTGTAGAAGACTTTAATGATAAGTGCAGGTTGGTCACAAAAGGAAGTAGAGTTGGCCGAATGTTCACTTTAGATGTTAGAATTCCTGCAATGGATGCTGCTATGTATGCTAATGGAAAAGGAGTAGTTGCAGATATTGAAATATGGCATAAACGTATTGGACATGCAAATGTGCAAAGGCTGAAATTAATACAGTCCAGAGGATTAGTTACAGGGTTGCCTTCTTTTAGAGTTGCAGAATTGCATAAAGTCTGTGAAGCATGCCAGCTTGGTAAGCAGGCAAGACAACCCTTCTCGCATGATAGAGAAGTGAGTAGAAAAATACTTGATGTAGTGCATATAGATGTTTGGGGGCCTACACAGAATATATCTCTTGGTGGTAGCAAATACTTTGTCACATTTATTGATGATTGTTCAAGGAAGTTATGGGTATACTTCATGAAGGAAAAAAGTGATGTTTTTGAGCACTTCAAATCTTTTAAGGCAATTGTTGAAATAGAAACAGACTTAAAAGTAAAGTGCTTGAGATTAGATAGAGGGGGAGAGTACCTCTCTAATAAGTTCAATGGCTTCTTGAGGACTCATGGGATAAAGAGGCAATTTACTTGTAGGTATACCCCATAGCAAAATGGTGTTGCAGAAAGAAAAAACAAGCATATTGTAGAAGTTGCACGGGCATTAATGGCTGAAAAGAATATGCCCAAACATTTTTGGTCTGAGGCTATTCATACTGTTGTTTACATTATGAACAGAACTCCCACAGCTGCAGTTCATGGGATGACTCCTGAAGAATGATTTACTGGCAAGAAGCCTAATGTATCACACTTGAAGGTATTTGACCGTGTTGCATACCTTCATGTGTTAGATGAGCTATGGAAGAAGTTTGATCCCAAGGTAGAAAAATGCGTTTTTATTGGATACTCTTTAGAGTAGAAAGGGTATCATTGTTATAACCCTGTCACAGGTGAGTTCAGAGTGAGCAGGGATGTTATCTTTGATGAGATGGGAAGTTGGTAAACACCTGCTGGTGATGTTTTGGATGATGATAATGATCAAGATAGCTATGTGCAGAAAGATAAACAAGAATCACGGAGTCTTAGTGGACCAGAAATATCATTTGGTACTACACCTACAGTGAGCCCTTGGTCTGGGAGACTAAGGAGTAGCCCCACATCTTCAAGTGGATCTATAAGTGTTGCAGGGAAGGACAAAGGAAAGAAGAAAGTGCTGGATGGTAATGATGTATCTACCAGTCATTTGGGATTGGATGGAGATTCACAGGGCCAGACTTGAGCTATGATGTTGCCCTTGTCAGTCAATTTATGTAGATGACTAGAAAGCCTCATTTGGATGTAGTTAGACGTATATTGAGGTACGTGAAGTCCACTTTACATTATGGACTTTTTTATGAGGAAAGTAAGGATGTACAGGTCTTTGGATACACAGATGCAGATTGGGCTGGTAGCATGTCAAACAGAAGATCTACAAGTGGATTCATGTTTTCCCTTGGTAGTTCATCAGTTACGTGGAGTAGCAAAAAGCAACCCATAGTTGCTTTATTGAGTACAGAGGTTGAGTATAGAGGTGCTGCTATGGCAGCATGTGATATGGTATGGCTATAAAAGTTATTAGGTGATTTGGAGGTGCATGGAGATGGTCATTGTGACAATATGAGCAGCATACAGCTAGCTAGGAATCCAGTGTTCTATGCTAGGACAAAACACATTGAGATGCACTACCACTTTGTGAGAGAGAAGGTACTTGCAGGAGAGATTGACTTGGTATATGTCAGCACACAGGATCAGATAGCTGACATTTTCACAAAGGCATTGGGTGTAGAGAAGCTTCAAAAGTTTCGAAGCTTACTTGGAGTTGTAGAGATAGAGTTGAGCTTGAGGGGGAGTGTTGAGATGGCAAGCTCAACACGTGCGAACATTGATGATGGACCACCTGGCTAGATGGGTCCGCACGTCTACACTTAGCACATTGGTGGTCATTATGATACTCACATGGCCACTGACTTATCACTTATTATATTTAGTTTGTTACACCTACCTACAACTGGCAAAGACATAGCGCCAATGGATTAGTGTAGTCGGTTATGCACTGTTTGACTTAGTAGGCCACTTTCCTTTATGTTGTATCTTATCTATACTTTGTGTACATTGTATAGTGTGTGGAAGAAGAAGAAGAAACCAGTAAGAAAACGTTTTGGCCTCCATCTCTCTTCTTGTGTTCTTGAGTGAGCTTCCTCTTGTGTATACAGTGTGTGTTTGATGCATCAGCTCAAGCAAGTCTCCCCACCACGTGATTCTTGACATTTTTCCTCTCAGTGCTTCTGGAGGCTGGGGACTCCCCGCTTGCTGGCTTGCTCCTCAAGGCTAGTGCTTTTTCTACCTAGTCTATGGTCTTGCGCACATAGCCATTCCAGTCAACCTCATTCAGGGTGCAAGCTGTCACGTTCTCCAGCACAGACATGCTGATCCGATGCATGAGGAAATTGTAGCACTGGCTGGAGAATAGTGACTGTATCAGTTTTGCCTGCATGTGGGCTTCAACATCAGGGATATCTTGGATGTTGATGCCATCATTGGTCAACACATCTTCCCTCTTCATCTTAAGCATGGCATAAACGTCTCTTTTCTGCTTCTTCTCCACCTTAGGCTCTAACCCCAGTGCCTTCTCCACCAAGGCTGGGTTCAAAGATACCTGTACCTGTTTGACCTTCTCCCCCCTTCCCACTGTTACAGTTTCACATTCCTGATCTGGGTTGTAAGTGCAAAGAAATTCCACACACTTTGTGTGGTTAGACTCTTATGCAAACTTCTCGCGGTACTTAGCGAGGTTGCACTGCTTTAAGACCCTCTTGGCTGCTTCCTCCTTGGCCACTACTTCCTCGATGCTATGGATGATTCAAAATTTTAGTTGGTTGTAGACACAACTTTCCAAGGAGATGCCATATTGGGTCCTCTCCTCTTCTATGAAGGGGAGTCAGTGGGCACGGTCTTGTTGCAATATCTTTCATTCCTATCATGAACCATAATTCCCATTAGTGCTTTTGAAATTATTAATTTGCTGAAAAGAAAGACTTTATGTTTGTTGAATGAAAGCATTAAGATCCAACATAGATTCTTCCCTTCATACTTTTAGCCTTTTATTTCAAAGCTTTTGTGACATTCCTCCTACATCACCAGCTTCTTATGTGTTTATGCGTTTGCTTGATCTTGATTGGTTTTATTTTGATTCACCTTACCCTCTCCCCTTCCAAATTGAGAAAAATCATTCCTAGGATTGAAGGTTACGAGGTCAAGGGCATTCAACATTCAGATATAAGGGTTACTTGTGCATGAGCCAAGTATAGAATTTTGGGTTATACTCCAGCTGAGCCTCCCAGTCCAAATCAAAGGGTCGGCTACTTACGTGTGTGATGTAAGTGAGGACATCCATTAGGAAATCGTCAGAATCGATATGGCTAGCGATGTGTAGCTCTTCTTTGGTCAGGAGACTATCAAGATATGGGTGTCCTTTGACATCTCTTCCATGGGTCGGCCACAAAGAGTGGTTAACACTCTATATGAGGTGGGTTGCAACATAGGTTGGGTCATACTACGATGTCTTAATTGCGTGGCTCTTCTCAGCGTTGGTCATGATTTGACATCCTTCGAGTTCCCACTGCAATTGCAGAGTGTACCAGTTTCGTAAAAATGGGAAATCAGTGTCAGTTAATGCTTTCAACTCCTTGATTTCTTTGTCAGTGATGGAAGAAGTCATGCGCTTATTGTAGGATGTAATGAGATGTTGTTTGATGGCTTGTTCTCTTGATATCTCAGTGTGTAGCAACTCAATAGCTAAGTGGGGTGTTTTGACAAATGCGAATTTCCAAGAACAAGGCATCGTGCGAACTTCAGTGGCTAAAGGCTCTTGCAATAGACCTAAGTCCAAGTGGTCATAACTTAGAGCCAGTGACATGAACGTGGCATCTAAGCATCTAAGACAAGCAATAACATCATCCCATGTGTCTTCGGCTAGGTCTTTGGCCTAGGTTTGTGGGCTAGAGTTAAGAATGATTTCAGCTCATAGGAGGGTTTAAGGCTTGCAAGTGACTGGGGTTTGATGGGGCTAGAAGGCTTAGCAGCAGATGGTGGCAGTTGCCCATGAAGCAGTGGTTGAGCCTCATGGATGAGCGTCGGAGTATAGGTACTACGGATGTAGCTCATCTCGATGAGTTGATGATGTGGAGGTCTTGGGGGGATTGGTTTTGGGAAAAAATTGATCAACTGGGTAAGGTGGTGGAGGCAAGGAGTGCATTGCATGGATGATGGGGCCTCCAAAGTTGGTAGGTTGCTGCATTTTTATTTCCCTGAAAAGAAAAGAAGGTGCACTACCTGGGGGTGTGACTACCTTACCGTGTGGTGCATCGTGCTTCTGCTAGTGGAACTGGGAGTTGGTTTGAAAGCTTGGGTAGTGTCCCACACTTGAGGACCCAGTTCGTGTATAGGGGAGGTGTAGTGGGTGCAGCTTAGGGAGACAAGTCCAACCATAGGCGAGTGTGACCTCCCTAGGTATGTCTTGCCATTGATGTGCCCTAAGCGTGTGAGTGGGGAATCAAAAGGGCTAGAGGATTAGGGACGGAGCTGGCCGACTGAAGCCATCGAACTCACCTAACTTAAGAACCCCTAGATGCAGTGCTTGTGGTCTATGTGAAGTGAGGTGGTCCAACTGCTTTGCTCGTGAGGTGCTTCTCTTTTCCTCTTTGTTATTTTTTTTCTGCCTCTATCTTTTCTTTTCTTGATTATGATCTTTGAGGGATAGTAAAAAATAGAGGATCTATTCCTCTCGGGCTCTTGAGTGTGAGATGGGGAGTGTGTGAGCTTTCGCTCAACCGCCAAGACCCACGGACCGCTTATTGTTTCAAGCATTCCAAGCCGCGAGCACTAATGGCTACCTCTCACATAGCCAACGCGCCATCCATATCTACGGGTGTAGTGAGCTTACCTCCATGCCGTTCGAGTTACCTCCTCTCCCGCACACTCCGGTAGCTCCACGATTCAAGTGCAAGCTTCAAGCAAGCTCCATCCTCCCGCTCCAAGCTCCAAGCTCCATCGCCGCGAGCAAGAGAAGAGAAGAGAAGAGAAGAGAAGAGAAGAGAAGAGAAGAGAAGAGAAGAGAAGAGAAGAGAAGAAGAGAGGAGAAGATGGAGAGCTTCTCCACCCCACGGTCCCTCACCCTCACACACTCACTCTCACACACTCTCACACTCCCTCTCTCAAGCACAAGCTCAAGCAAGCAAGAAGAAGAAGAAGAAGAAGAAGAAGAAGAGGAGAGCTACTTTTGGCCACACACAAGAATGAGCTTCTCATTCACTTTTCAACTTTATATACAAAACCCTAAATCCCTTTTGGGCGGTCATCCCCTTTTTCCCTTTTTGACATGGCCGGCCGTAGCCTAGGCCCTTTTTCCCATTGTCATTCTATCTTCCTAGCTTCCTTTTTACCGCCTGTCTACATTTACAAATTGCAAGGGTGAGAGCCCGACACTCCTTGAATTAAACCATGATGCGCTTGCGCTCTTTTACAAAAGTTTTGACTTGTGCTTTTCCTTGTGCGTCTTTGTCTTCCGTTTCTCTTTACCTTGGCCTTTGTCTGTCTTCTGTTTTAGCTTTTCGGATTTTCTACTACTTGGCACTCTTTTACAAGATTTCAAGGTGTGCCTTTGTATTTTAAAATGCACATTTTCCCTTTTGCATTTGCCTTGGACTTTTTAAGGTTGCCCTTGCGCTTTTGGCCTTTTCTCCTCTTCTTTCTTCAGTCGAGCTACCTTTTTTCCGCCTTTGCCCTGCGTCTTTTTTATTTCCTTTTGCTTTCTTCGTGTTGGGGTTAACATTACCCCCCTCGTAGACGAGTGCCAGTCCCATGGCACTCACCGTCGTAGGTAGCATGCGTTAGCATGCACCGAAGACGTGGGTGGCAAGGACGTATGTGGTTGCCATGGCAGAGTGTTGGTAGTGGTGGGGAGGAAGGTCGTTGGGGGCACGTTGGTGGGTTAAGTGGTAGGTGGGAGAGCAATGGGAGTTGGTGGTAGGGCTGTTCTTTGGGGGGGTTGCACTGATGGAGTACAAGTGGCGGTTTGTTGGGGATTCAGTGTATGATGATTATTGGCAGGCTTATAGGGTGATAAGAATAGGAATTCAAAGTTGAGTGTTGATAAAGAGCGAATGGCACCTTCATTGGAGTCATCAATACCTGCAATTGAAAAACCTCCCATGTGGTCTCTCCCTAAGGGTAGTGCTAGTCTTCTTTATCATGCACAAGACATATTTTGATTAGTTTGGGAGATAGATCAAACTCTAAGCAAGCCTGGAGTATTGTCCTGCACTTGAGGACCCAAACCATGGATAGGTTATAGTGTGAATATTAAGTGAGTACACGTGCGTATTTAGGTATTACTTAGTTAGAAGACTGTCGGCCTTGTTCCTTGTATAGCAATGGGTTAGTGAAGCAAGGGGCTAAGTTGATGGAAAAATTTATCGATGAAGACGAGGAGTACACTTGAAGATTGCTGGAGACATCATTATGGTCTTGTCAAGGCAATGTAGCATAATTGAGTTGATGTCTTAGCTTTTGGTAGCTAGTGGCTACTTGTAGTGCTTGAAAAGTATGGTGTACTTTTCCATTGTCTTTCATGCCTTGCTTACCACTGTTGATTGTAATGGCATTGAGATGGAGTGCAAAAGAATTGTGCAAGTGGTTCAGGGTGACAGGTCTAACCATAAGCGAGGCGAGCTCCCTAGGTATGTCTTGCCCTTAATGTGCCTTGAACAATTGTGGGGGATGTACAAAGGGCTAGGGGATTAGGGACGGAGCTAGCCGACCAAGGTCACTGGACGTACCTAATTTGAGGACCTCTAGGTGCGGTGCTGTGATCCTGTGTGCTTTTTTTTTTCTTTTTTCTTTTTTCCTTTTCTTTTCTTTCTTTCTTTCTTTCTTTTTGGTGGAAAAAAAATGAATACAATCAATGCCATACATTGAGGCTATTAGCCTTTCATTTGGATTGAGAAATGTTGGGATCCAAAGGCTATGAAGAATGGATATTACAGAGATGATTGTGTCACCAGCCTTGATGCTAGAGGAACTGTTGTCGAGATGAAGAGATACACTAGAGATTTGAAAACCTCTTTGTAACATGTGAGACTTCGAACAATTGAGGTGGCACTTGGAGTGAGCTGTGCATGGATAAGGGCAGAGCATCTTGCGAATTGAATCCTGGATGATGAAGAGACATTCGCCCTTGTTGAGAGCGTGGCTCCTGCCTGAACATAGAGTTTGGCCAAGAAGGAGGAGGTAATCGATGATTATGCTTTGGCCATGCTCAGTTGCAATATGTGCTTTCTGCAGAGGTGTCCTTGGGTTCTCATCCAGTCGCGTTTCTGTCATGGCTTTTGTTTCTTAGTATTCATGTCACTTCCTCCATAATGGTTCTTTGTGGGGTTGGTGGTCTTGTGGTGACTTGGATTTAAACGCTTCTAGACATTGACTTGTGTCATTTTGCATTCACTTGGAAAGGCGTGAGAGTACATGCAAGTCACATGCTTCAACCATAATGAAAATGTCCAGCTAAATAAGACATCACCAACCTGAATCCCTTAGTTTTGACTTGATGCGTATCACCTGCACTTGGTCATCATTGCTCATGGGGTGTGTTGGCCTTTGCTTCTTTTGGTATTATTTACACAGTCATAAAACACGTTGTTTATTTATGCACATGTTCATGAAACCATGTCACTCCATGAGGATAAAAACCAATTGTAGAACTCAGGATTGTACTCGAGTGTGGCACACATATCTAGCTTATGTGGTAGCCTACTCAGCAATAATAAATATTTGGCAACATCGAGTAGCATGGTGCCTTGTCCGAGTCTACTGGAAACATGTAGCTCCTCCTCAGTGAGAACTTTATCAATCAAAGGGCTCTCTAGGCTAGTTCTAGCTAGGTCCATACCTCGAACTGTAGCTAAAACTCGAAATGAAGTTGGTGCCACATAGGTCGGGTCTCTTTGGGACCACCATTTGGCCAGTCGCTCCTCTGAGACTGTCATGATTTGGGCTCCAAGTTCGGCCATTGTAGCGCGGTTTTCAAACCAATGTTTTTCAAATTGGCTTCTACCCTCTGATTGTCGCTCTAGTTGCTCTATCTTTAAGAGATTTGGCTGGCATAGCATTTCATTAAATGTCACAGTTAAGCGTAGTTCGACAGCCTCCTCGTCAGAGATGAGTCGCATGCGTTCATGTAAGATCTTGTCATAATGTCCGTCAAGATATTCTTGCTCTTCCCACGATAGCGGATAAGGACAATATTCCTCAAGCTGCTCCCTAGGGAATGTGCCCATGTCTGCATGAACATAGACATGTGCGAATAATTTCAGTTTAGTGTCCCACTCGGTCAAGCACTCTGCGACATCTCTTTGTTCTATGAGGGCTTGCTCGGTTGCTATCTCATGCAAAGTTCTAAGGGTTTCCTTAGGCTTTAGCATAGCTGGGGGCTCAGGCCTAGATGAGCAAGATTGATCAATGCCAGGATTGCTTATGCCTTCGAGGTTTTCATGTTTCTCCTGAGGCTTTATGGTAGTTGTGTCATGGTTCTCCTCGGATGTGACTGGCGTGGTCTTAGCATCCTGTTGTGACAGTGTTGTATCCACTCTTGATTGGTCGATGCAAGTTCTATTGTCGATGGATTGAGTGTTGAAAGCAACTATTGATGGCAATGGATGCTTTGATTTTTTAGAGCACACGGATGTGTCTGAGGTTTCACCGCTATTAAGGGAGGCATCAATGGGCTCATTGGTGGATGGACTCAATGCTTTATTCATCAGCTCTCCAGTGCTCTTCATCTCAATGTTCTTGGGGTCCACAACCACCTGCAATTGTTGTTGTTTTCGCTATTTTCTCCTCTTTTTCTTGGTCAGTGAAGGTGCATCTCTCAATGACTCAAGACCTTGGACTCAGTCAACTGTTGATGTGCTTGGTTGAGCCTCAGCATTCTCTTTCTCTAGTGTGTCCTTATGGGACATAGTCATGGCTTGCTGAATAGCCTCGCTAGGTTGTGAGGATACAACTGCCTCCCTTTTTGGAGAGTCTAGCTCTTCCCTTCTGTTTAACTCCTCTAGCCTAGGCTTTAGGCGCTTTGGAAGTGTTGGAGTTGTCAATGAAGTTGGTTGCGACACCTCCTCCACAGGTAAACTGCTAAGGACATGTTCTACAAGGGGCATTGTCATGGCCAAGGGCTGTGACTGCTGTGATCCCTGATTGGAAGTAGTAGCAGCGAGTTTAGTGGGCTGGCTACCCTTGGTGGATTGCGGTGTCAAGTCCCTAGGGCGATTGGAAGTGGTCGTGTCTTTTGTTGCCCTTTGAGCACTCATCTGTGTAGATCGAGCATGAGTTGATCTAGTCACATTAGGTTGCTCAGGCATATCCTTGGGTCGAGAGCTACAGATGGCGTCATGTCCCTCCTCTTGGAAATTTGGAAGCTTAGATGGAGATAGAGATTGGAATTGAGCAGTCGCCCTTGACAATTGCTGTAGTGCTTCCTGTGTCTGTTTGGAAAAAGAGGGCATATGAGATCTAGGACTCATAGGTGGGCGTGGCACTAGCTGAATGATTTGCTCAAGGCTATTAGACGATTGTGCCATTTGCTTTGTTGAGGGAGCAGCCTTGCCATGAGCAATGTTGTGCCTATGATGCTTGTTCTCCCCTTGGGAAATAAAAGGCTCTTTGGGCACTAATGATTTTTGTGCATGCTCAATGGCTACATATGACATCTGTCTATTTAGCATGCTAGACTGAGGCTCTTTCTTTCGAACAATCATGTCTGGTTTGTTGCCTTGAGACCTAGAGTTTCTCTTAGATTTCCTCTTGTGCTTCATTGCTTTTGATGCACTCTGGCCTTCAGCTGATGGAGGCGGTTTAGCAGGGGATTTTGGTACCCAAATCCATCGGTTACCTGCGTAGTACCCTTGAGCACGTAGCAATGCTTTGGATATCCATCGCGGCGTTGTGCTGACCCTCCATCGATGCCTGCGTCTATAAGGCTTGGGCTTCTTTTGGGGTCTTCTATGATATTTGTAAGTCCAAAGCCCGTCCTTGGCATTGTCTCTTGACCTTCTTGTTTCAAGCATGGCCTCACTCACTGGTTCTCGTTGTTCGACATGTGCTTGTATTAACTCTTCCAACAAGTCCTTGCTCTCGTCAGCAAGTTTGACTATTATGTCAGCACCTTGCTTGCCTTTCCCTTGAGGTTTGATGAGGTCACCCTTGCTAAAGGTTGTGACTATCCTCACACCCGGTAGTGTCAGGTGTATCCTCTGTGCTACATAGTCGGCCTCACACTTGGTCGCCCTTTTGAAGGGTATTCCTAGGAGGGTTTCTTTCCCGCAGTTTAGCACTATTTGGAGGAACATGAAATAGGATAGGCAAGCTTTCCGTTTCAATTGTCACAAGGATTTTGCACTTCCCTATGAGTGCTTGTGGGTGTCCCCCATAAGGGCTAAGAGTTGCACTAGTCGGTGTGAGCTTTGGTTGGCCTAGTAGGGTCCATGATTCATAGGTCAAGATGTTAAAATCTGCTCCTTCATCAATCAGAGCATCGATAGTATGCTCTCTTTTCGCAGTGAGTTTGACCCTAAGATAAGCAGGTGGTACTATGTCTTCATCTTCCGGGTCTTGGCTTGTAAATTTAAGCCTTCTGAGACAGATGCCTTTGAGTCCCTAACTGCACAGTCAGACGTGGATTCTCTACTGAGGTCTTGGGTCATTTGTGCAGCGCTGCTCAAGGTACATCTATCATCAGGACTGTCATGTCTAGTCATCCTCGCATTGATAGCTTGATGATGTTGCATTCTGCTTTGACTAGACGTAGTTTGAACACAATGTACATGTGTTCTCGTGGTGTGGCCTTTTTGCCTTGGATGGCTAGATTGGCCCGTTGAGGTTCTAGGGTCTCTGTTTCACTCTGTTCGGGTATGGGCTTTTGGTTGCTCTTTTACAAGTGAGGATCCATGCTCATGTAGAGCCATTACTACACTAGGGTCTAATTTGAAGGACTTGTCATGACGCACATTTTCCCTCCAACCTACTTGGGGGAGGTGCGGAGGGGGCAGAGCCCCCTTTGCGGGGGTCTGGGGGGGGGGGGGGGGGCGCAGTCCCCCCGGCCTGCAGGGCCGTAACGGTAAACACCATGCGCAATTTGGAGGACCGTTTATAGCCAAATTTTGAACTACTTGCTCTAAGTTTCAGCCCAGTGATGGATCTGTGATGTGCCTTTAGCTCTACATAGCCTTTGGGGTCAATTTCGGGGTTTAGATGAGTCAAAATTTGTGTTCTAGATACCTGTCCAATTTTGACAGTTTTTTGTCCGATTCTCAGATGTCCGATTTTCAGGAGTCCGATTATCAAAATCGGACGTCCGATTTTGGGTTGGTCCGATCGGCCCAGTGGTCCGATTTTGGTCACGTCCGATTCTGGGAGTCGGATCGAAAAAGTAGTCCGATTTTCAAAGTGGTCCGATTTTGGGAATCGGATCGGACAGGGTGGTCTGATTCTAGTAGTCGGGACGATCCGATTCTGGGACTGGTCCGATTTTGGGAATCGGATCGGAAAAGTGGTCCGATTTTCGGAGTGGTCCGATTTTCGAAGTGGTGCGATTCTGGGATTGGTCCGATTCTGGGACTGGTCCAATTTTGGACTAGTCTGATTCTGAACTGGTCCGATTCCGGATTGGGCTGGTCCGATTCTGGGTGGTTCGATTATGGACTGGTCCGATTCTGGGAATCGGATCGGGAGGGTGGTCCGATTTTTAGAGTGGTCCGATTTTGGGACTCGGATGGCCTGGACTGACGGCGCGGACGGCGGCCCGTGACTTGTGCGCGATGCCTCTAGGTCAATGTCTACTCCACCCAATCATCCAACGCCTTCCAAATAGGTACAAAACACTACGAGGAAATGCTAGACATGCATGGAATCACTATGGTGCTCGAATCAAACGACACTCCAAGGATCTGTGCTCCTATTTCCCTGTTTTAGCCTATTATACAGCAACAGAAAACCCTACTGTTTGCTTCTTTTCCTTTGTTTTTTCCTATCCTAAATGCATACAAATCACAAAGCAATTACCTACACTACTCCAACATGCTTTTCCAAATCCAAAAAACCAAAAACCTACTTGCTAAGGAGATCGAATGCCTCTTCAAACTCCCTCGCTTCCTACCTATCTACCTCAAGCACCAGTTCGGGGAAAACCCTACTCCAATGCTCGATTCGAAGCGCGCAAGCGCTCAAGGCTTGAATCCGTTGGTCCCGGCAATGGAACCAAAATCTGGGAGCTTTCGCTCAACCGCCAAGACCCACGGACTGCTTATTGTTTCAAGCGTTCCAAGCCGAGCACTAATGGCTACCTCTCACATAGCCAACGCGCCATCCATATCTACGGGTGTAGTGAGCTTACCTCCATGCCGTTCAAGTTACCTCCTCTCCCGCACACTCCGGTAGCTCCACGATCCAAGTGCAAGCTTCAAGCAAGCTCCATCCTCCCGCTCCAAGCTCCAAGCTCCATCACCGCGAGCAAGACAAGAGAAGAGAAGAGAAGAGAAGAAGAGAGAAGAAGATGGAGAGCTTCTCCACCCCACGGTTCCTCACCCTCAGCTTCTCATTCACTTTTCAACTTTATATACAAAACCCTAAATCCCTTTTGGTCGGTCATCCCCTTTTCCCCTTTTTTACATGGCCAGCCGTAGCCTAGGCCCTTTTTCCCATTGTCCTTCTATCTTCCTAGCTTCCTTTCCACCACCTGTCTACATTTACAAATTGCAAGGGTGAGAGCCCGGTGCTCCTTGAATTAAACCATGATGCACTTGCGCTCTTTTACAAAAGTTTTGACTTGCGCTTTTCCTTGTGCGTCTTTGTCTTCCGTTTCTCTTTGCCTTGGCCTTTGTCTTTGTCTTCTGTTTTAGCTTTTTGTATTTTCCACTGCCTGGCACTCTTTTACAAGATTTCAAGGTGTGCCTTTGTATTTTAAAATGCACATTTCCTCTTTTGCATTTGCCTTGGACTTTTTAAGGTTGCCCTTGTGCTTTTGGCCTTTTCTCCTCTTCTTTCTTCAGTTGAGCTACCTTTTTTCCGCCTTTGCCCTGCGTCTTTTTTATTTCCTTTTGCTTTCTTCATGTTGGGGTTAACAGGGAGGTAGGGGGCTTCAATGATTTACTAAGGAAGCTCCTACTTAGCATATACCCTTTTTGGCCTATCCTAACATGGAGAGTTGTGGTGGAGAAAAATGGATGGCTACAGCTGGTAAAATGCTTAGAATGTTATTATATCTAGATGCTTTGCCACATGTTTGGAAATGTATGACATGGTTTTGAGCTAAAATCTATTGGTGATTGCAGAGTTCTTGATAGTTATTTGCTCTAGGATTGAAACTGTCTTGCATCATAAATAGTGACTAGCAGACACTTGATCAATGAAAGATTGACTTGGTTTGCATTGGCTTTCTTTATGTATCTCTAATGCAATGTTCATGACGATGATGAATTACAAGTCACTAGAGGATGCTTGGAATATTTTAATGAGATACTATGGCACGACCAATAGTGTACGTAAAATCCAATCAACGAAAAAGTTTAATACAATGGATAGGAAAGGCT
Source organism: Lygodium microphyllum (assembly GCF_053477565.2). Classification (NCBI taxonomy): domain Eukaryota; kingdom Viridiplantae; phylum Streptophyta; class Polypodiopsida; order Schizaeales; family Lygodiaceae; genus Lygodium; species Lygodium microphyllum. The sequence goes on from NC_141151.1 coordinate 101,440,958, forward strand.
GGTTCATATAAGATTATGTGATTGAGATAAAGATAATTGCAAATCAGTTAGCTCTAGTAGGAGCTCATGTAGATGATGAGGATTTGGTAGTTGTGACCTTGAATGGTCAAGGACATGAGTACAAATCTTTTGACACCTCTATCTTAGTACAATTTGAGATCCCATATTTTAATGAGCTTGTTTCATTTCTCATACATGAAGAGGTCAAATTGGGATTAGCTATATTGGTTCGAGTAGCTCAAAAGGCAAGGATACAATATTCTATTCAAATCAAAGGGTTTGTGGCAGTCATGGAAAAGGGTTCATTGGTGGTAGAGGAAACCAATAGAATGCATCCTAGAATACCAATAACCAGCAAGGGCAAAATGCTAGAGGTGGTGGATACTTTAGAGTAAGGGGGGGGAGATCTAACTCTAAAGGTTGAGGATCATGGCAATCACACAGACGATACATGAGAATGCTAACAAGGAAAAGGATTGTCATTATTGTGGCAAGTATGGTCACATTTCCAAAGAATGTTGGAAAAAGCAATATAATTAGAAAGGCAAACAACATGAACATTATGTAACATCGAGTCATGCTTAGGGCACTTTTGTTGACATGTTTGCTATGGTGCATGTTCAAAATTGTGCAGCTAAGGAAATTAAGACAAATGATGTTTGGTATATTGACTTTGGAGCATCTAATCATATGACACTACATGGTGAATGGTTTACTGACATGGTTTTAGAAATGTGGGTATGTTTGCATAGGCGATGATACTTAACATAGCATTGAAAATGCAGGTGTAGTTCCCTTGATAATTCGTGATGGGAAAAAGAAAAGTCTACATGATGTATTGCATGTGCCCTCTATTACAAAGAATTTGTTCTTAGTGGGACATATGATAAAGCAGAACTTGCACGTTTGCTTTAATAAGCATGGTTGTTTTATTGGAGAGTTCTCTGCAATAGTTGCAAGCTCATTGCTAGAGGCAACAAACATGGTTGGATATTCACATGGGATGCTGCATTGCCTTAGCTGAAATCAACCATGTTTACACATGGTCGGGGCATTGTTAGAGATCTTGAAATATGGCACAAGAGGATTGGGCATGCAAATATTCAATGGATGCAAACTATACAAAGAAAGTAGCTAGTCACATGTTTGCCAAAGTTTGCATACACTAACATAGGTCCTATTTGTGATGCCTATTAGTTTGGCAAACAATCTTGCTTTCCATTTGTAAAAAATATCTAGAACAGCTTGAGGCCACTAAGTTGATACAATCTAATGTATGAAGATGAGGCCATAATGTATCTCTTGGAGGATTCAACTCCCCATGATCAATCAATCCTTCAACATTGCTCTAATACCATGTCAAAGTGCAACAAATGTTGAAGTGTATGACCATTCTAGCATGATGACTCCTAGCATGATGAATTTTGGATATGAGTCAACTGATATCCTGGACAGTGAGCTTGGAATTTCATATGTGTATACTTCTAGTGTTAAGAAAAGCATATATGTTTTGCCTCATGAAAGAGAGGAATCAAGCAGTGCACTACAGTTGAGATGCTTGTAGAGGGTGAGATACTCAGTTGATAGATTCACATATAGTGGATATTTTGCAAGACATTATGCATACATGACTAAGGTCATGGAGTACAAAGAATCCACTACAATTGGTGAAGCTATCTTGGATAAGAACTAGTGCAAAGCAATGGATGAGAAAATGACTGCATTGGCTAAAAATCATACTTGGGAATTGGTTGCATTACCTGAAGGCAAAAAGAATATTGGTTGTAAATGGGTGTATAAAGTTAAATGCAAGTCTGATGGCAACATTGAAAGATACAAGGCCAAGTTGGTAGCAAAAGGGTTGCTTAGTAGTATGGTTTAGACTATGAAGAAATTTTCAGCCCTACTGCCAAGATGGCAACTATTAGAAGCGTGATTGCTTTGGCTATAACAAAAGGCTAGAAATTATAGCAAATGGATGTAAAGAATGCATTCCTAAATGGTGACTTAAAAGAAGAAGTATTGATGGACTAGCTTGAAGTGTATGTCCAATTGTAGTATCCAAACCATGTACGTAAGCTAAAAAAGGCTCTCTATGGGCTGAAATAGGCTCCAAGAGCCTAGCATACATGCATTAGTAGTTACTTGCAGAGTCTTGGCTTTATAGTTGATAGAGTTGATCACATTTTATTTATTAAAAAAGATAGATATAGGTTTGGTTATGCTAGTCATCTATGTAGATGATCTCATTATTATAGGTGATGATGACATTGGAATACAAGATGTGATGGCTATGTTGAAAACTGAGTTTGACATGAAAGATTTCGTTGAGATAAAGTGATTTTTAAGCATTGAAGTGGTAAAATCAGCCAATGGACTTTGCCTGATATAGAGACAAGATGCATTGGAAATGCTGAAGAAGTATGGCATGACATATTGCAAACCACTTAATACTCCATTAGATCAGAATACCAAATTGGATGTAGACACTAAAGCTAAAATTGCAGATGTTACCATGTTTAGGTAGATGGTGGGAAGCTTGATATACTTGACCATGAGTACATCTGATCTTAGGTATGTAGTTTGACTTATTAGTCACTTTATGTAGAAGCCTAGGAAACCCCATTTGGATGTAGTAAGAAGGATCATGTGTTATGTCAAGGCAACAATAGACTATGCACTCTTTTATGAGAGAGATAAAGAAATGAAGCTCATGGGATACACTGATGCAGATTGGGCAAGATGTCCTTATGATAGATGGTCTACTAGTGGCTATGCATTCAGCCTTGGAAGTGGGATGATTAGCTAAAGTAGCAAGAAGCAACTGCCAGTTACACTATTTAGTACATTGAGGTAGAGTATAGAGGTGCCGCAGTAGTAGCTTGTGAGATTGCTTGGTTGCTAAAGTGGCTGATTTGGATATGTAGATAGAGGCTCCAATGACATTGTATTATGATAATCTCAATAGTGACTTTTGGCTACAAACCCTGTTTACCATGCTAGAACAAAACATATAGAAGTACGCTATCATTTCATACGTGCGATGGTACTTTTAGGAAAGGTGGAACTCTTGCATGTCAAGATAGATGATCAAATAGTTGATATCTTTACCAAATCATTGGATAAATATAAGTTTAGTCACTTAAGATAGCTTCTTGGAGTACACTACCTTTCTTGAGCTTTAGGGGGAGTGGTGAGGGAGTCAAGCTCATCCACTAACATTTTATCCTCAACATGACAGTTGTGTTGCTTAATTGTCACTAGCATTTGTGTGTGTCCTAAATAAGTTGGGCAAACTAGGCCAACTAGGGTTAGTAGACTACATTTAAGAGGTAATATCTAATCTGATTCATGATATGATAGTAGAATAATGAAGATGAAGAGAGCATGTAGCTCTTGACCTCTGATCCATCTTTATCATTGTCTTCCTTTCTTTAACTTTTGTCAAAGTCCATAAGCAACTAAATTAGGTTAAAGCATTGAAGAATGAGGTTGAAGAGTTTGTGGCAAAAATGATGACAAATTAAAGTGACGAGGAGTAGGCACCAGTGATTCTTGAGGTGCTATGAATAAGATAAAGTAAATGACTTCATGAAGCTAAGAGATACAAGAAAAGGTTGGTTCAAGAACTCATGAGTTGTAGGAACAGTAGAAGAGTCTTGGCTTTTAGTAGGTGTGGTCTATAGTCCCATACCTTGGGTTTATTGCTTAGTTCAATGCATTATTCTTTATTATCTTCATCCATTTTTCATCATATAATAATTTTTTCTAAAATAATGTGATGCTATAGTTAATCAACTACACAAGAGATCTATGAGTACTCCTAGTACTACATCTAGGGTTTGCTTTGATTGCTTGGAGTAGCTCATTACAAAGTGTAAGGCCTCTAATGAGGCTTAGCTATTAGCTCACAACTATAGTATGCATATTGTTTAGATTCAGGGATATTACTGGGTTTAGGTATTGGCTTTCACAAGCCAAATCACTAGGTAATGCCAAATGTTGTTGGGGGTAAATGTGCCTGGGCTTATGCCACCTATGTATTCACTACACTTATAGTACCTACACACTTGTACACTATAGGTGGTAGGCACCCATCATTGTCACTCATTCTTTATTCTTTCAGTGTGACTAATGAATAAGGGAAGTCCAACCACACATTGTGACTATTGGAGCTCCCACATCTTGTGTGTGTGTGTGTGTGTGTGTGTGTGTGTATGGCTCCATGTACCATAGTGTGCACCTCCTTTGCTTCTACTTGCTCATGCTACCACTTGGGCTTGTCCCTTCAATTGGTATCATAACTTGAACTAGGGAGCTTTCTTAGACAACAATTCACTTCAGGGAATCCATGGAGGTGAGCATTGATCTTTCCCTTTGCTTTAGGTCCTCGAGGATTATTATAAGGATTTTAAGGGCTACATTGAGCCTTTCTTGAGCTCTACTATAGCTAACTCATCCCTTTCACATCTCCAAGTCTATTGGCCCAGCGTATGTTGAATACTTAGCCTCTTGTACTTCATTTCTAGCAGCTCATTTGCTTACTCCTTGGCTCCTATGACACTTGGATAATCATTGGGAATTGCCCTAGTACTAATAATTTTGGTTTAAGTACACGTTGGACGTCCTAAGCTTCAACCATTGATTGCACATGGCATCATTCTATAATACAAGCAAGAATAGCCATTTCTTTACCATTTAAGCTCCATTGATGCTCATATGTCTATGTATTGATGTTGGGATGCTTGGTGGATGCCTTTTGAAGAGTTTTTTGAATTTATTTCAACTAGAATAGTAGACTAATTGCAAGGTTTTACTAATGCACACTATTTGGGCAGCAAGCATTTAATTGGAAAATCTCTATGTATTGAAGGTCTACATGTTTCTCATGTATGTCACATGATTATGTGAATGCTTGGCACTAATGTATGTGCTTGAATATGTCTATGGTGAAAATTGATGCTTGTTTTTTTGCTACATTGGATGTATTTGGGCACTTTCCACTTGATTCAATGCTTATTCACTTGCAGGTTTGAGACATATTGGATTGCATGCTCCTAGATGTATACATATTTTATCTTGGTTGCCTAGATGTTATGTACTTGATGCGTTGAGTGTTGTTTGCTCACCTGACATGTCAAATATGCTTCAATGGATGCACATTGGATATCTTACATTAGAATGCTTTGAACTTTCCATTTGAGCTTGATCACATGGCTTTGAGCTTTGGTTAGTTGCTATAGTAATCATTCACTTACAAGTTTGAAGAGTTTATTGGGTGTTATGCTCTTGGCTATGTACTTGATGTAACTTGGATGCTCGGATGTCATGTACATGTTGTATTGAGCTTGTATCACTCAGCTGAAATTTGATTTTGTTTTAGTGAGAGCTACCAATTACTTGGATATTTGCAAAGAGCTTTGGATTTATGCAGTTGAGCTTGAGCTTCTTTCATTGAGACAGTGGGACTCATTGAGATATGTATACGCTCTCTTGATGCTTACTGCATGCAATTACTCTCCCATGGTTTGATTTGATTTATGTGTTGGATTTGGCACCTATCTATGTCGATGTGATGTTAATGATGTATACACACTACATGGCTATGTATTGAGCTTCGTTACCCTTGCTCAATCAATATTGTGCATTTGGAAACTATATTTTATTTCTCATGAGACCTACTACATGCATGATGTTTATGCCTACTAGATGTATGGTTTATTCACACATTGAGGTTGTGATAGATCTTAGTGTCGGTTGCATGCCGAGTCACTACTAGTTACTCTTACATATCTTGTTTTTAATCGCATATACCTAGTAGTGTAAGCTTGGATTTTTGTAATTGATTGAACAAATTTGATCTTACATTCATTGTTGCATTTATTACAGTAGTGTTATAATTGTAGTTTCATGCATTATTCATGAGAGAAAAAGCTTTGATTTGATAGTTTGTTGCTGGAAATTAGTAGATACCCCTACAATTTGGTGTTTTCTTTAGTTTAGACTTTGTCTTGCTATGAATTGGGACTAATTTGTAGTCATTTACAGTAGCTTTCTTCTTGTTTAGTGCTTTCATTTGTTATTTTGATTGGCTAGTGGATCAAATGACAATTGGATGGCAATAATTACCTACTGGAAGGCATATATATAGCAAGTTTTGGTGCAAAAATTACAGAGTAAGCCATTGAGACACGAGGGTATAAATCTCTAATGCTTTGATATAGAGTAAGTTTTGGTGCAAAAATTATAGAGTAAGCTATTGAGACACGAGGGTGTAGATATCAAATGCCTTGATACAGAGGATTGGGCTCAATTGGATGAGTTATGTAAACCTATGATCATTTTGTCATTCTCTAAGTAGGTCTTCTATAATGTTGTCTTTGAAGGGCGGATTACATGGCACTTATGGGAGAAGATATGTGATGTCTATGATAGTAGAGCCCTACCTCTTAGATGTATCAACTAAAGCAACTCATGGATCTTTTTATGAAGATGGGGACTTTTGTGTCCACCCACTTAAATGAGTTTCATTCTATTTGCAACCACTTGTCTTTGCAAGGGATTGATTTTAAGGAGAATCTTTCACCATTGTTCTAGTTAGTTACATTGCTAATGAAAAACATGCTTTGCCATGCAAGTGGGTGCACAAGTTGAAAAGTATCCTTGGACGCACCAAGCCAGTGTAAAAGGCCACATTGGTTGCTAATGGTTTTAAGTAGGAGCATGGTTTTGACTTTGATGAATTTTTCTCTTCTCTAGTCAAGATGACTACTCTATCTTAGTACTGGCTTTGGTTGTGCATTTAGATCTAGACATTCATCAGATGGATGTAAAGATGGCTTTCTTACATGGAGACTTGCATGATGAGATTTATATGCATCAACTTAAGGGATTTGAGGAAAAAGGAAGGTAACACCTAGTGTGCAAGTTGAGAAAGAGCCTTCATGGCCTTAGGTAAGCACTTGTTGGGAGTGCTCATTGATACCCTAAAATGTCAACTCAAGAAGAGCTTTGAGATAAAGGACACGGGACAAGCCTCACATATTCTTGGGATGCACATCATACATGATCGCTCTAAGGGTCTCCTTTACTCGTCATAGAAGGAGTACATTCAAAAGATCCTTAAGAAATTTTATATATATGATGTTAAGCCTATTTTCTATCCTTCATATTCTCATGTGAAGGTAGTTAGGTCAATTATCTGTAATCTAATGAGTAGAAGGTTGAGATGGCCAAAATCCCTTATGCATCCATAGTGTGCAATTTGATGTATGACATGATAGCCACTCGTCCTTGCTACATAGCATTTGCAGTGGGAGTTATGGCATACTATATGGCTACACCTAGTAGGCAGCATGGGGATGCTATGAAGGGTATCATGAGGTTCCTTAAGGCCATTGCCAATATGTGCATATATCATGGTGGCTAGGATACATGATTTGTGGGTTACAATGACTCTAATTATGCAAGACATGTAGATAGTAGGAAGTCCACATGTGGCTATGTCTTCATCTTTGATGGAGATACTATTTTTTGGCTATCTAAGGCACAAAAATGCATAGTTCTATGTACTACAGAGGCAGAGTATATTGTAGCCACTGAGACTTGCAACAAGGCGGTGCTTTGGTTAGACCATATGGTGGTGGTAGACCTTGGTATTAGTGATGTGGTCCCTACACTGCATTCGAATTCTATGAGTTCTATTTAGTTGGACAAGAATCTAGTCTTCCATGCAAAGACAAAGCACATTAATATATAATACCACTTTATGAGAGAGGTCATTGGAAAACAAGTCCATTGAGCTTGTTAAGATCTCAATTGACTAAAGTCTTGCAGATCTACTCACTAAAAGTCCCTCACTGGAATGTTTTTCCTTCTTATTAGGAAGATGTTCCCTAGGAAGACTAGACCATTGCTCACTCTCAAGAGAGGCAAAGTATCAAGCCAATGGTTGAGAGGTTGGAGGGTCAATGGAATCTTGACATAAGAGTGCTAAGATAGCATCCAAGTTGACTCTTGAGGTTTTCTAATATTCCATCTCAATGCAAAATTCCTCCTTCCTATTCCCTAGGAAGACTAGACTATTGCTCTAGTCCTTGATGAGACTTGCATTATGCATCCATGGTTAGCCAACCAAAAGATCATATCTACACCTTTCATAACAACAAAGTTAACTTTGAATTGTACTCCCACAAACTTGAGCAACCGATCTCTTAGGATGTCCATTGATAAAACCTTAGAATTATACACCTTTCATAACAAAAAAGTTAACTTTGAATTGTACTCCCATGATCTTGGCCAACCGATCTCTTAGGATGTCCATTGATCAAATCTTAGATCATATCTACACTTTTCATAAAAACAAAGTTAACTTTAAATTGTACTCCCACAATCTAGACCAATCGATCTCTTAGGATGTCCATTGATCAAACCTTAGATCCATTGACAATGGTTAGATTAAAGTGCACAAGCTCAATCACGGAATTTCCCCAAGCTTGGAGTACATTTTGATTAAGTATGCTTACACTAGCTCCATTATCTATGATTTCACCAGTGAAGGGTATCTCCAAGGGTCTACATGGGAAGGATAGCTTGTCGCTTGGCTCCTTCCTAGAACATGTCAATATATAAAGTGCATAAGGTTGGGGGTATACTAAGGATGACTTGTGGAATATACCGGGATATGTACCTTCTACCCAATACTTTAATCCTTGCAAGATCAACAGGCTACCTTTCAATAGAGTTTTGGGTGGAATGGTAACCTTAGTTGATGAAAGAGCTATAATAATGATTGGTTTGATAGTTTCATAGAAATCGCATCTTGCTTCCATTAGGAACAAGAGAAACCCTTGTTTTGTGAGTTGTGGTTCATGTAAGGGCTCAGTTGTGATGTCATCTATGTATTAGATCTTCTCTTATGGAGGTGTGGGACAAGCTTGGAAGGCTCAAGATTTCATCAATTGGTCATACTTCCAACTCATCTTGAGTTGCTTTTATCCATTCTTTGACTTTTCCAAATGTAGTTAGCTACTGAATTGGATCAAGATATTCCTTATCCTTTTTGGTGATGGTTTCTTTAGGAATTTGTGGTGCAATCCTAACACTCTCTATGTTGGATAAGAGAGCTATTTTGGGTGGTGATATGAGCCCTTCACTCTTAAGATTGAGTTCAACTCTCTTTCTTCTTTTCTTAGTGCCCTTTTTTCCAATAATTGATCCATTCATTATCATAGATCCTAAAATCCTAATATTCCCATGCACTAGAATGGGAATATTATCTTCATCCTTGAGCATTTCCTATGTGAATAGGCTCAAAGAAAATAGATGGAACTATTGCCTTGCTAATGTTTGCCCTAGGTTGTGGACAATTTGGGTATACATTGGTGATTCCATATTCAGGGAAGCATTGGTCAATATTGCCAACCTTAGAATGCTCTTGTTTTTGGGGGGCACCTTGAGGAAAGGTGACCAAATTTCCTAGTTCCAATAGGTTATGGGATCTCAATTTATAGGCATGCCTCACTTGTGGCCTCGTCCTAACATCATGATCGGTACAAGATAGTAGTCCATGATGATCGAATGTCCTTTGTTATCATAACATACAAAAGATTTGTGTATTCCTCTTCTTCAGTTGGTTCTTTGATGAAATGCATTGGAGCATTGCTAATAGGTGGGTGTGTGAAAACTTAGCTACTCAGTTGGACTCATCAGTTAGTTCATGCAAAAGCCTAGAAAACCCCATTTAGATGTTGTAAGACAAATTATACATTATGTCAACTATAGACTCTTTTATGAGAAGGATAAGCACTTGAAGCTCATGTGATACATTGATGCAGATTGGGCACATTGTCCATATGATAGACGATCTACTAGTGGATATGCATTTAGCCTTAGCAATGGAATGATTAGTTAGAGTAGCAAGAAGCAACCAATAGTTGCACTCTTTAGTATTGAGGTAGAGTATAGAGCTTCCACATTAGTAGCTTGTGAGTTTGCTTGGTTAAAATATTTGTGTATGCAAATATACACTCCAGTCACATTGTATTGTGACAATATGAGTAGTGTACTTCTGGTTATGAATCTTGTGTATCATGCCAAAACAAAACACATAGAGGTAAACTATTACTTCATACAAGAGATGGTATATGCAGGGTAGATAGATCTCATGCATGTCAAAACCAAAGACCAAGTAGATGATATCTTCACCAAGTCACTAGGTAAAGATAAGATGTTCCAACCCTCAGAGACCCGCTCGGGACCCCCTGGGGACCCCGTCTAGGCCCTGGGGCAGCACTAGACCCATTCCACAAGTTTGCCATTTCGACCCCTCAACACGTCACGGGGCACCCCAACACGTCACGGAACGCGACACAGAACGCGACACGGCACATAACATGGCTCACGATATACCAAAGGGCCCATCTTGGGGGCTTCACTTCATATTCATAGCTAGAAAGCATTTACATGATCACCGGGGGCTCAGCAAGGGACTATGTCACGGTGGGTGGGTGGAGCTATCAACGCGCTACAACACGATGCCACGACCGTGGGTGAGGGAGCTACAAGTTCATTCACTTTAGAGAGCTCCTTGAGCTACAATGTCTTTCTTGAGCTTGAGTGGGAGTGTTGAGGATCAAGATCATTCAACTCACCCAACTTATACAGTTGTAGCTTAGCTATATGGTGTGTGTGGTCAATAAGTTGAGTTAGTAACTCAATCATGGTTAGAACCTTAGTCACTTGTAGACCTAGATTACAACACTAGTGTGTGTTACATAATGTGTGTGAAAGATTATGAAGAATAATGAAGAACAAGATGGATGAGAGCACATTGCTCTATTCGTGCTTCAACTCTTTGCTCTTCTCTATGTCTTGAACCTTTAACATGACTAAAGATGCACATTTGTGAAGGATATAAACTCTATTCAAATTTTTCAAGTCAAAGAAAATGCTTTTCAAGGTGTTTCCATATTACAAAACAAAGAGATATCTATCATGCAATTTGGTTCTTTATGGATACTTGATATCATATGCTTTTATATGCATGATGACATGGAAAATGTGGACATATGCTTTTCTATGCATGATGTTGGAGCAAATTTGGATATGTTTTATTGGCCAAAACCATTTAACTTTATTGCAAAAGGGGATGTGGGGAGCCTCAATGCTACCATATGATCCACATGGAATTGTAAGCTATGGGATGCTATAGAGTTTTGACAGGGTGCCAATATCATTTGATCCTTGTGGATCTTTGACTTTCTTGGAGGAGGATATAGATGGCTACATGAAATTTGAGATTCATGAGCTTTTGATATCCTATAATCCTAGAGGGATCACGTGGGTTAGCTGCATGCTTTTGTGGATGTCAAGTATTTGGATTTATGATCTAGGAGGAAGCTATATTGTTCATGACTTATGCAATATGATGATCTAGTTTTTTTATCCTAGAGCTATGTTGATATGCATGAGTTTTTGGGAGATGAGTATTTGGCATGTTGACCTAGATGGGCTACATAGTGTGGCACAACCAGAGGATGTGCAGGTTTCAAGAGGATGGATGTCATGTTGCTACATATTCAATGAAGGAAAAGCAAGGGAAAGACATGTATACAAGTACTTTAGATATATGCTACAGAATACATATTCATGATCCTAAAAGGTCTTTCTAGGATCAAAACTGATCCATTGAAATAGTCTAAGTTTCTATTATTAAGTTATAATAACTTGATGAGAACTTTGGGAGAATCGAAACATATACAATGACTTACCTTGAGTGCTACAAGTTGTCAAAGCCTAAAAATACTTTAAAATGATGAATTTTTTAACGAGTAGCATTTACAGCTATTTTGAGAGGATTTTCACAAGTCTTCCCACACTCTCTTGTTCATTAGGTTTATTTGCTTTGATTTGAGTGCATGAATGACCGTATTTAGATTTTGTATGTGACAACTATGGTGGAAACAAGTTGCATGTAGGCTAGCTTATAGAATCTATGATAGTCACATAGTCTTCTTGGATGTATGTCGTCCAAAAGATTTGCTATTTTAGAGGGCTCACATTGTTCTTATACAATGTATTTTGATGTGTGCGAGCTATTTTGGTATCAGATTGTTCTATGCGTGTTTGGGGGCCTAATTGTAGGCTACTATATACATGTTATTATGTGCTTGTATTATTTTCCTACAAATACATACCTTTATGCTCTATTCTTGTATAGCACACATTGAATCTTTTAGGGTGATTGAAATTGAATTTCTTCTAAGTCATAGTCTTAGAAATTGGGATTTCACTAAGCCATAGTCTCCATAATTGAATATCTTATGAGCCATAGTCTCAAAAATATAATCTAAACGTAGATGTATATGATGTACAAGGATTGAGCCAAAGCTTCTTTGTAACGAGTATAATTTACAGTTGGTTTCTTCTATTTAGTGTGTTCTGGTTGATTCTTGCCTTCATCTTTTGCTAAATTTCTTATCCCTCTTCTGTAAACTTTTCTTGCAAGAATCATGGTGGTTTTAGGCCAAATATAACTAATCCCTCGATAACATAGGCATATCAATATGCCATCAACGGCCAAGGATGCCTTAGAAGGCAAGGAGTCGTGATGAAATTGACCATAGAGCTTGGCCATCTTGCTTACAAGAATAGGATGTACTTATTGCAACGACATAGGGGGAGTCAAAGAGTTAGTTCAATCATGGATATGACAAGAGGTTGAGGGAGATCTACTCACAAATTCTAACCTTTGGCATCAGAGGGTAGAGATAACTCTAGGATTGGTGACATAAAACATGCTAGTAGGTAAACCACGCAACACCTTCACTCATCAAAGATGGTGTTCTTGAAGCAGCTCGATATTCTTCATTTCCTTGCAACTCTTGGTAAGTGTAGAAACAAGTCTTAGCTATAGTTTCCAAGACTCTTAGAACTCTTACATTAGTGGAATAGTAATCCATAGTTGTAAGGGAAGATTAAGTGCTCAGCCAAACAATACTCAAGAGGCTTGGTCTAGAGGACTAAAGATAGGTTGAATTGCCATGATACACCACACCCAATTGCTACTAAGGTGGATCTACCTTATTGTAAGAATGATGTAAAGGACATGCCCCAAGTGGTGGACTCGAAGCCTTTGTGTAACTAGAAAGTTGAGTAAGAAGTGATCAAGTGTAATTCACTCATAGCTAAGTAGACCTTGAAGGTGTGGCCAGGGACAAATTGACATGGTAACAAGGATCACCTTGTCAAGGTAACAAGGATCACTCATACCACCTTGTCAAGGTAACAAGGATCATAGGTCATATTAGCCAGCTCTACATTGAAAGCTTGATCTTGGAGCTTCTTGTAACAATTAGCTACCATGCAATGCCACAAACCATTGGAGTATGAGTCACATGGAGCTTAGCTAAAAGTCTCAAAAGAATAGAATAGTGTTTAGTCAAGAATTGCGTGGTGGGGGACTTGCTTGAGCTGCTTCGCTAAACACACACTGTATGCACAAGAGGAAGCTCACTCAAGAACATAAGAAGAGAGATGGAGGCCAAAACGTTTTCTTGTTGATTTCTTCTTCTTCTTCCACACACTATACAATGTACATGAAGTATAGGTAAGATACAACATAAAGGAAAGTGGCCTATAAAGTTAAACAATGCATAACAGACTACACTAATTGACTGGCACTATATCTTTGCCAGCTACTATAGGTAGGTGTAACAAACTAAATATAATAAGTGATAAGTCAGTGGCCATGTGAGTATCATAATGACCACCAACGTGCTAAGTGTAAATGTGCGGGCCCATCTAGCGAGGTAGTCCATCATCAATGTCCGCATGTGTTGAGCTTGGCATCTCAACACTCCCCCTCAAGCTCAACTCTATCTCTACAACTCCAAGTAAGCTTCGAAACTTTTGAAGCTTCTCTGCAGCATCCAATGGCTTTGTGAAAATGTCAGCTATCTGATCATGTATGCTGACATATACCAAATCAATCTCTCCTGCAAGTACCCTCTCTCTCACAAAGTGGTAGTGCACCTCAAAGTGTTTTGTCCTAGCATGGAACACTGGATTCCTAGCTAGTTGTATGCTGCTCATGTTGTCACAATGAATGACAATTGGACCATCTCCCTACACATCCAAATCACCCAATAACTTTTGTAGCCATATCACCTCACATGTTGCCATAGCAGCACCTCTATAATACTGAGCCTCTGTACTCGACAAAGTGACTGTAGATTGCCTTTTGCTGCTCCACGTAACTATTGCACTACTAAGGAAAAACATAAATCTACTAGTAGATCTTCTATCTAACATGCTACCAACCCAATCTACATTTGTGTATCCAAACGCATGTACATCCTTACTTGCCTCATAAAAAAGTCCACTATATAAAGTGGACTTTTCATACCTCAATATTTGTCTAACTACATCCAAATGAGGCTTTCTAGGCATTTGCATAAATTGACTGACAAGGCCAATAACATAGCTCAAGTTTGTGGTTGTGTGATAATCATGTAAATCAAACTCCCTACTATTCTCCAAACATAGTAGGGTCTTCTATCTCATCCCCAATGTCGGCACTCAACTTCACATTTTGCTCCAATGGTATTGAAAGAGGCTTACATGTTGTCATACCATACTTGGATAACATATCCAAGCCATACTACCTTTCTGATAGCCATATTCCATCATCACATCTGAACACTTCAATACCAAGAAAGTTTCTCAGCTCACCCAGATCCTTCATCTCAAACTTCTTCTTCAAGAAGTCCTTAACTTCAACAATCCCATTGTCACTGTCACCTGTAATAATCAAGTCATCCACATAGATGACTATGATGACCAAACCTGCATCTCCCTTTCTCACATAAAGTGAGTGATCAGCATCATCAAAAATACAAAATCCAATATTGACAAGGTACTCTCCAATCTTATCAGACCATGCTGTAGGTGTTTGCTTCAGCCCATAAAGTGCATTCTTTAATCTGCACACATATGTGGGATGCTCTAAATCCTCATAACCTACTGGCTGCTCCATATACACTTCTTCTTGTGATTCACCATACAAGAAGGCATTCTTAGCATCCATTTACTGCAAATTCCAACCTTTGACTGCTATTAAGGCAATCACGCATCTAACAATTGCCATCCTAGCAATTGGACTAAATGTCTCTTCATAATCTATGCCATATGTTTGAGCATAGCCTTTTGCAACCAGTCTAGTCTTATACCTACTAATATAACCATTTGCATTATGCTTGACTTTGTAAACCCCCTTACAACCAATAGCTTTCTTACCCTTAGGCAAGGGTACCAAATCCCAAGTCTTATTGGCTTCTAATGCAACCATTTCCTCATCCATTGCTGCATTTCAATAAGCATGACCAACAGCATCCTCAAAACAAGTGGACTCAACATCCTCAACTAGTTTCACCATATAAGCATAATGGTGAGCTACATAACCTTCAAAACCAAATCTTTTAACATGATATCTGACCTTACTAGACCTGCATACCACTGGATCACTCAATGGAGCCTTTACATTACTATGAGCTCTTTGTACACCTGGTGTCCTAACTGAAGGAATACCAAGCTCATCATCCAAACTCTCTGAACCACTAGAATCTTCATCAAATCCCAAATGACTAGTAGATGCATCATTACCATCCAGCAATTTCTTCTTTTCTTTGTCTTTGCCTGCAATACTTATAGATCCACTTGAATATGTGGGCCTACTTCTTAGTCTCCCAGACCAAGGGCTCACTGTAGGTGTAGTACCAAATGATGTTTCTAGTCCACTAAGATTCCGTGATTCTTGCTTTTCTTTTTGCACATAGCTATCATGATCATTATCATCATCTAATACATCACCAGTAGGTGCTATCAACTGCTCATCTCGTCAAAAATAACATCCCTGCTCACTCTAAACTCACCTGCGAACAAGGTTATAACAACGATACCCTTTCTTCTCTAAAGAGTATCCAATAAAATTACAAATTTCAGCCTTTGGATCAAGCTTCTTTTGTAGCTCATTTGGCACATGAACATATGCAATGCAGCCAAATACCTTCCAGTGTGATACATTGAGCTTCTTGCCAGTAAAGCATTCTTTGGGAGTCATCCCATGAACTGCAATTGTGGGGGTTCTATTCATAATATAGACAATAGTATGAATAGCTTCAAACCAAAAATGTTTTGGCATATTATTTTTAGCCATTAACACCCATGCAACTTTTGCAATATGCCTATTTTTTCTTTCTGCAACCCTATTTTGCTGTGGGGTATACCTACAAGTAAATTGCCTCTTTATTCCATCAGTCCTTAAGAAGCCACTAAACTCATTAGAGAGGCACTCTCCCCCTCCATCTGATCTCAAGCACTTCACTTTCAAGCCTATTTCTATTTCAATAGCTGCCTTGAAAGATTTGAAGTGCTCAAATACATCACTGTTTTTCTTCATGAAATATACCCATAGCTTCCTTGAATAGTCATCAATAAATGTGACAAAGTATTTGCTACTACCAAGAGACACATTCTGTGTAGGCTCCCAAACATTTTTATGCACTACATCAAGTATTTTTCTGCTCACTTCTCTGTCATGCGAGAAGGGTTGTCTTGCCTGCTTACCAACCTGGCATGCTTCATAGACTTTATACAATTCTGCAACTCTAAAAGAAGCCAACCCTGTAACCAATCCTCTGGACTGCATTAATTTCAGCCTTTGCACATTTGCATGTCCAATATGCTTATGCATGTCCAATATGCTTATGCCAACAGACACTAGATTCTTTGTGATTGACGGCACATGTAATACATCTGTCAGACTCTTTGTCTAGCCATCATACAAGGACAAGGAAACCTTTCCAATGTGTGAAATTGGGTGGCATGAATCATCACTTATCTGCACATAACCTAGATTTTGTAAGTCCTACATCTCCCCAAACCATTCAACATGATTGGTCATATGCTTAGATGCACCTGAATCGACATTGTTAACAATAAGAGACAGAGACAAGAGTGAAGAAGCAACAATCTGAGTAGAGTGCTCTCTCACTTTTTTTAATCATTCCACACACTACTTAGTGAATGTACAACCTAAGGTCACAAAGGACCATTCACACCAAAACAGTTAAGTCCTAAGCATCGACTTATTTAATGTCCGCATAGTGTGGTACAACTGGACAACTTAAGTGTCGGGTATGGTCATACCAAAGATAGTAGATCAAGCTTGAAGTCTTAACACTCCCCCTCAAGCTCAAGACAGCATCTGCACACCAAGCAGCTATCTAAAAACATTGAACTTATCTTTACCCAAGGACTTGGTAAAGATATCCGCAACCTGCTCATCGGTCTTTACATGCATGAGATCAACTCCTCCTGCAAGAACCATCTCTCTGATGAAGTAGTAGTGCACCTCTATGTGTTTCGTTCTGGCATGATATACTGGATTCATGGCTAAGAGTACACTACTCAAATTATCGCATAGTAACATCACTGGAGCATCTACCTGTATGTCCAAATCAGCCATAAGCTTGAGCAGCCATGAAATCTCGCATGCTACCAATGCAGCACCCCTGTACTCTACCTCAGTACTCAACAAAGCAAATGTAGGCTGCTTCTTGCTGCTCTAGCTAATCACGCCGCTACTACCAAATCCAAAAGTATATCCACTCGTAGATCTACGATCATATGAGCATCGTGCCCAATCTGCATCCGTGTATCCAATGAGTTTCAAGGGCTTATCTCTGACATAAAACAGCCCATACTCTACAGTGGACTTAACATATCTCATAATGCATCTAACTGCATCCAAGTGCGGCTTTCTGGGCTTTTGCATAGACTGGCTTATGAGCCCTATAGCATAGCTCAAGTAAGGCCTAGTGATGGTTAAGTAAATCAGACTGCCAACCATCTGCCTGTACATAGTCACATCCTCTACATCAGCTCCAGTGCTCATGTCTAGCTTGACATTCTGATCAAGAGGTGTATCCAATGGTTTGCATTCAGCCATGCCATACTTCTTTAGCATTTCCATGGCATAGTGCTTCTGCATCAGCCATAAACCATTTTCAGCTGGAACTACCTCAATGCCCAAGAAATACTTCAGTTCACCTAAATCTTTCATGTCAAATTCAGATTTCAGCATCTTCATTACATGTTATATGCCCAAGTCATCATCACCAGTGATTATCAAATCATCAACATATATGACCAGCACTACCAAGCCACTGTCAGTCTTCTTTGTAAATAGGCTGTGATCAGCCCTACCAACAGCAAATCCCAATCTCTGCAAGTAGTTACTGATCCTAGCATGCCAAGCTCTCAAAGCTTGCTTCGGCCCGTACAATGCCTTTTTCAGCCTACATACATAATGCTGAAAATCAAGGTGAACATACCCTTCCGGCTGAACCATATACACATCCTCTGCTAAGTCACCATTGAGAAAGGCATTCTTCACATCCATCTGCAATTTCCAGCCTCTAGCAGCAGCCAAAGCAATCACGGTGCGTATGGTTGCCATCTTGGCAATAGGACTGAAAGTTTCCTCATATTCAAGTCCATACTGTTGGGCATACCCCTTAGCAACCAGCCTGGCTTTGTACCTTTCCACATTGCCATCCGACTTGCATTTGATTTTGTAGACCCATTTGCAGCCAATGGTCTTTTTCCCTTCAGGCAGTGGCACAAGATCCCATGTCTTATTTTCAGCCAAGGCATTCATTTCTTCATCCATAGCTGCACACCAGTTCTCATCTTTCACTGCTTCAGTATATGTACCTGGTTCTTTGATCTCCATTACTTTTGTCATAATGCTTTGCAGAGTAGCCACTATATGTCAACCTACCAATAGGGTATCTGACCCTCTGCGAGCGTCTAGGCTGTGGTGCACTGCTTGATTCCCCTCTCTCATGAGGCGGAATGTATCTGCTCTGCCTTTGCTAGGCATATAGACAGTCAAAATACCAAGTTCACTGTCTAAAGTGTCAACAGACTCATATCTAGAAGTCATTCTACCAGGTGTCATCATACCAGATGCATCCTCAGTAGCTTTCTCTTTTCCTTTACTGTCCAAGACATCATATCTCCCCCTCACTGACATACTGGTGCCAGTGGACGGTGAGCTCCTCAATCTCCCTATCCATGGGGATACCGTCTGACCACTAGGACCTGTCATAGCAGTGCTCTGTTGCGAATCAACTATAGATACATGAGTAGAAAGCATATCCGATGGCACTGCAGCCGGTGATACATACCAAGAACCCATCTCATTAAAGATAACATCCTTGCTCACCAAAGTCTCCCTGGTAGAGGGATCATAGCATTTGTATGCCTTCTTCTCCTGTGAATATCCAATGAAAACACATTTATGCACTTTTGGATCCAGCTTCTTTCTTTTCTCATCTGGAATGTGCACATAGGCAAGACAACCAAAGACTTTCATGTGAGTTACATCCGGCTTATAGCCATACAGCTTCTCAAACGGTGTCATCTCATGAATACTTGCAGTGGGAGTCCGATTCAAGATATACATGGCTGTCATAACAGCCTCAGCCCAATAATAGAGCGGCATCTTCTTCTCATTCATCATGGCACGAGCAGCTTCCCTCAAGAACCTGTTCTTTCTTTCAACTACCCCATTCTGCTGAGGAGTGTAGCTACAGGTAAGCTGCCTGCGTATGCCATTTTCAGCCAGAGAAAATTGTCAAACTCATTTGACACATACTCCCCACCGCTATCTGATCTCAAGCAAGAGATATAGTAGTCAAATTCCTTTTCAACCTGCTTTTTAAATTGCTGAAAAATAGCAAACACCTCATCCTTTTTTTTCAGGATATACACCCAAGTATAGTGACTGTAATCATCAATGAATGTCACATAATACTTCAAGCCTCCCATAGATGCATTATGGGCTGGCCCCCAAACATCAGAGTGCACTAACTGCAATGGACGTGTACTCTGCCTTACATGCCTGACAAATGGCAACCTGGATTGCTTACCAAACTGGCAAGCATCGCATACATGACCAATATCTGAGTATTGGAACTTGGGTAAACCTGTAACAAGTTGTTTTTTCTGCATAATTTGTAGCCTTTGCAAATTTACATGCCCCACTCTCTTGTGCCAAATTTCCAAATCTCTAATATTGCCAGAACCATGGGCAAACATAGCTGAATTCAGCTCTAGCAAGGTAGCATCAAGAGTAAACATTCTGCCATTCATGTGACCACGAGCTATCAACTTGCATCCATTGCCAAACTCTTCAATAAAGCAACCATGCTTATTGAATCTAACCTGCAAGTTCTGCTTTGTCATCTGACCAACAGACAGTAAGTTCTTCATAATCGAAGGAACATGCAATACATCATGCAAATTTTTCTTTCTGCCATCATGAACCACACGAGGCACTTTGCCTTTATGCTCAATGCTATGCTGCGTGTCATCACCTGTACAGACATAACCAGTAAACCAATCACCGTGAGGGGTCATGTGGTTCGATGCCCCTAAATCAATGTACCAAATTGCATCATCAGTGCATTTTCCAGCAACCTTGTATTTTACATACTGCATGGCAAACAATCTATCTCCTGAAGTATCATCTGCCTAACTAGACGTAGCAAAGTGTTCATGTTGTTTGCCTTTCTGATTGCCCTGCTTCTTCTAGCAGTCCTTGGCAATATGCCCATACTTCCCGCAGTAGTGACAATCCTTATCCCTATTGGGATTGTCAGATGGGTGCTGCTGCTGCCAGGAGCCTTTGCCTCTAGGGCTAGATCTCCCCCTGCCTCTAAAGTTTCCACCACCTCTTGCATTCGATACCTGCTGGTTGTTATTGCCATAGAATGCATTCTGCTGGCCTCCTCTGCCAGATCCATAGCTTCTACCTTGGCTGCCATGGCCACGTTGATTGGAATAGAAAACTGCAACCTTGTTTTTAGAACTACTTGACACTGTAGCCAAGCCAAGCTTAACCTCCTCATGGATAATCAATGCAACCCGCTCATTAAAATCAGGCATTTCAGCCCTCACAGACACAGAAGTGTCAAAAGACTTATACTCAGGCCCCAAGCCATTCAAAGTCACAGCAACCATGTCTTCATCTTCAACCTGTGAACCTACAGATGCCAGCTGATCCCGCAATGGTCTTAATCTCCGTGACATAATCCTATATAGATCTGCTCTTTCTCTCCATGTTGTTGAACTTCTGCTTCAACTGTATCTTCCTGGCACTTGTGGTTGTGCCATAGTACTTGACCAAAATGTCCCATGCATTCTTAAGAGAGTTGCAGTTCATTATCTGTATTACCATGGTATCTGAGATACATAAAGAGAGCCAGTGCAAGACTCTACGAGCTCTTTCTGTCCAAGCTCGGTGTAATTGTCTCTGATCAGCTTGTAGGTTGATCTGGGAGCTCAGGTTCAGCTTCCGCTCCAGTCACCAACTCCCAATAGCCTTTCCCTATTAAGAAGTTCTCCATGAGGAACTTCCATATGGCATAATTGTTACTATCAAGCTTTTCCCCCACTATCTGGGTTATGTTGTCAGTCCTCTCTGCATTAGCCATATTGTACCAGACAATATTTAGTCACTGACTTCCTGCAAGCCAACAAGTATGACTGACCAAGTTCAATCCTCAACTATTTATGACAATTTTTTGCAATTAATTGCAGTAAAAAACCAGGGTATTTCAGCCCAATGATAGCTCAAAACAGTCCACAAACAAGTGGTCTAACCCGTAGGTATAACAGTCAATGCATATGCTATGTAGTTGCTTCAGCTTAAACTCTTGCAACCTCACTGCCAGGGTAAATACATATAGTCTGAAAACTGTAAACTGTGAGTAACCAGCTGTAATTTTAAGGCCAAAAACATTGAGTATACATGTCGTACATGCCCCATAACACTTGCAGCAGTTCAGAGATCTATCTCTACATATGAGTTCCAAGTCAAGTCACTCTGACATAGAGTATGACATTTGTTGCAAGTACAAAACAAGATATACCTACTATACATTTCAGCCACTAAAAAGAAAATAGTCACTGTCAAGGTATTTCAGTCCCAAAGACTTTGCAAAATTCCATAACCTTATGCTACCATGCATAGAACTCAATACATGATCTTGACCTCATCCAAGAATGATATGTCTCCAAGAGTCAATAGCAATGAAGGCATTTACTGGTTATTTACTATTCATGACATTCAAGAACCATGTCAAAGAATCTTGCTTTAGCCCCATACATTTGCTTCAACTCCCTTTTCAATGCTCACAACATTTGAGAGACATATGCAAGTCACCGTGTACCATGTCAAAGCATCGTGCTTCAGCTCCATACATTTGCTTCAACTCCCTTTTCAATGCTCACAACATTTGAGAGACATATGCAAGCCACTGTGTACCTAGAGCTAACTAGAGTGATTGATACACTTCAGAGTGTAGTGATACATGCAGCCCACACTGCTCATGACAGATTTTAGCCTATCAATGACTTCCCAAAACTGAGCATTTCAGTCAATAGCTTCAGTCCAGAACCATGTCAATCAATACATATGATTCCCAGAGCATGTATATGCTTCAACAAGTTCTCCTGAGCATGCCAAGAAGCTCAAAGCTCTTGAGTAGAATCAAGTGTATGCTGTATACACCCTGATTACAGCAGGTCTTCACTGTTTTCAAATCTGTGGTCAACTGTCACAGCTCATAGATGAGGTCTACATCAAGGGTTAGCATTCCAGGACAATAACCCATCTTCCAATGATGATTTAGCAAGCATTTAAGTGCTCCATTCCCTTCCAATATGCTTATCCAGCCAGCATATGCAGATCAGCAACCTGGTGCAGTTTGCGTGGACAGATCTGGGCTTCTCCTTCTTCACGCTGATGATCACTTTGATGTATATCCACTCAATGATGATCAACCAAGCCTTTACAAGGCTCCAAACAAGTCATAGGTCCTCCTTCAAGCAATGACAAGTCACAATGATAATGCCTACCTTGTAGCATAGGAAAATGACAGTTAGTCCTTTGTTCTCTTCAACCCTAACAGTTCAATCTTCAGGTCTTCTTCCCGTATGCACTCCACAAAGCCCAGTCATGGGTGCTCTGATACCATGTTAACAATCAGAGATAGAGACAAGAGTGAAGAAGCAACAGTCAGAGCAAAGTGCTCTCTCACTTTTTTTATCATTCCACACACTACTTAGTGAATGTACAACTTAAGGTCACAAAGGACCATTCACACCAAAACAGTTAAGTCCTAAGCACCGACTTATTTAATGTCCGCATAGTGTGGTACAGCTGGACAACTTAAGTGCTGGGTATGGTCATACCAAAGATAGTAGATCGAGCTTGAAGTCTTAACAGGCATACCATACATCATCTTGTGTCCCCTTTCCTATAACTGCATTCATCATATGCTGCATAACAAACAAGCATTCATTTTTGTCTTCATTCTGTTGTGAAGACGATGCATAGTTTCCTTGCTGCAATTTATCACTGCGAATTTCATCCTTCTTAGCATAGCAATGGGCTGCAATATGGCTTGTTTTGCCACAATAATGGCAAACAATAGTAGAATTTCTAGAACCTTTATTCTGTCATCCACCTCTTCCACTACAGCTCCCCCTACCTCTAAAGTTTCCTCGGCCTCCTGAAACCTACATTTCACCAAATTGCTGATTGAACCTATTTTGCTGGTTATCACCAACACATCCCATACCACGACCTCTTGAAGAGGATCTACCACGTCCTGTTCCCAAACTCGAGTAAAATGCTTGGACTTGTTCACCATTTCTTTAAGATGAGTCACCCTGCATATTGATCTCTTCAGTAATCATGAGAGAGATCAAATCATCAAAATCTGGAAATGTCTTTCGTACGTATACTAAAGTAACAAATGATTTCCATAACTTCTTATTATTGAGGTCACTCAAAGTGGATGAAACCAAATCATCATCATCAAGCATTGCATCAATCGCTGCTAAAGCATCTGCAATGTTCCTCACCTTCAAAACATACTCATTGTGATAGACATTTTCTCTTTCTTCAAGGTATTCAACTCTTGCTTGAGTTGAATCTTTCGTGCCTTTGTATTTACTAAAAACATGTTCCCAAAAATTATCTAAGTTGCATGTGAAGTTTCTGCATTACTGACATGCCCCACCATAGTATTATCAATGACTGCAGATAGCCAATACATCGCCTTTTTGTCTTTTGCATTTCACTCTTTCCATGCCTTTAATTCTTTTGTAGTTGGAGGGATACCCAGCTCTGGCTCCTTTTCTTCACCTAAAACAAACTCATAAAGGACCTTTCCAATGAGGAAGTTCGTCACATAGAACTTCCATGAAGGGTAGTTGTTATTGTCGAGCTTCTCAATAATGGGATTTCCATTGTTCTCTGTCATTATCACAAAGAATGATACAACACAGCAAGCTAGTCTTCTGTAACCTTTCACAACAAGTGCACAGAAATACACCAAGCAACCTTTTTCACTAATTGCTCAATAATACATGTTATCTGCAACTTGTTTGTAGATAAATCATGAGCACTCAAGACCCTACACCTCCCAAAACCATTTCCCAAATGTAGCTAGGTTTGGACATGATCTCCATCCAACTAGGATTGATAGTATTGCCTTGAAAGATCATCTAATTTCTAGTATTCCAAATGAGCTGCAGAGCTACTAGGATGATCGATTGAGCAACGAGATAGCGATGCTTGCTGGAAACCTAAATAACAACAATACAAAAAACATATTCAGAATGTGCAAATCTACAAGCCTCCGGAATTGGCCTCAAGGAAAAATTTGTAAGTACTAAAACTACAAAAATTCAAGATAAATGGACGAAAATTTTGTTGGACTGAGGAAGCTCTTTTTCTTCCATAAGTAAACAATTCGTTAAAGATTACAAGATGCCACTCAAAAAGGCCACACTGATCACTGTACTCTTCGATGATCACTCCAAGGTCTATGAAAGTGACACAATCATTGTCATTACTTTAGATTTAAACATTACATCCTACTATAACAATTATTTCCAATAACTCTTGGATGTGATTTTTACCTGCAGAATATACAATGATTTGCTCGCACACCAAATCTCATAGCAATTTGAGATTTTCACTCTGCCTTGCTTCCAGTGCCTCCACATGCACTATCCAAGAGAGAGTGGAAGAATGGGGGAGCTTCTAACCCGTTGCTTGCTTGCTCGAACATTGCTTCTTCTTCTTCACTTCAGCCTTCAAAATTAGCCTCTCTCAGTGGCGTGACTCTGATACAATGTCAAGAATCGCATGATGGGGGGACTTGCTTGAGTTGCTACACCAAACACACATTGTATGCACAAGAGGAAGCTCATTCAAGAACATAATACGAGAGATGGAGGACAAAACGTTTTCTTGTTGATTTCTTCTTCTTCTTCCACACACTATACAATGTACACAAAGTATAGATAAGATAAAACATAAAGGAAAGATAAAACTCCTTCCTTCTCTCCCACAATCTTGACATGGTATCAGAGCCTTGTTCGTGGTAAGGAGCTCAAGAAAGCAAGCCAAGCTCGCGGTGGTCTGGTAAGAGGAGCAGTGTTGCTTTCATTTTCTGTTTTGGGAGCAGATCTCTGCAGGTAGCACAGCCGGAAAGTGCAGAAGTGCATTGTCTCAGGTTGAGACACCCTTCGCGGTGAAGCAAGAGGGCAGTATATGCTGCGGGAAAGGGCTTTAGCCCCTGGCGACCTTGTTTTTTTTATTTGAGGCCATTTCGGGGCCTGTTTTGGAGGTGGAAGTTTTCTGCACGCACTCAGGAAAAGGCCCAGTTTTATGCTGTGTAGCCACTGTTCTACAGGTCGGTGAAAAGTTTCTGTAGAAATTGCATCGTATGCTTGTGTGCAGAGACATTGGGAGTTGCAGAATCATCCCTGTTGCCTGTTGATGCAAAATCGTCACTAGGACGTGACTGTGTGGTCAAATACCACTTTCGCCAGTTTTGCAGATTTGCCCTTGTGAGGGTGAAGTTGTGTTTTTTGCAGTGACAGAATTTTTTGCAGTATTCTGTAATGGCGTCTGATTCTCTTTCACAGATTGTAACTGAAAAGCTTGACAAGAACAACGTCCAGGCATGGAAGTTTAGAATGACGAATTTCCTTATGGGAAAAGGATATTGGGAATTTGTTGCAGGAAATGAAGAAGAACCAGTTCTTCCTGATGTTCCCAATCAACAGCAAATGCAGGCATTCAAAGCATGGCATGAGAGAGCCAGGAAAGTTATGTACTGGGTGTCTATCAGCATTTCAGACTCTATGATTGTGCATATTCAGGATGCAAGTACGCCAAAGGAGGCATGGGATACTCTGTCAAAGATGTATAGCACAAATACGCAAGCCAGGAAAATGCAACTCAAGCAAGAGTTGCACAATGTGCAAAGAGAAAATATGAGCATCAATGACTACCACATGAAGGTGAAGAAGATTGCAGATGCACTTGCTTCCATTGGGTCGCCAGTGGAAGATGATGATTTAGTTTCTGTGACCTTGAATGGTCTAGGAAAGGATTATGCGCAGTTTCGGACATCCATTTCCGTCCGTGAAAGATTTCCTGATTTTGAGGAGTTGATTGCTCTTCTAATTTCTGAGGAGCAGAGAAATGGTGGTGCATCTTCTTCAGGAGGAACTTCAAAAGAAACTGTCTTCTACTCAAATGCTGGAAGAGGTAGAGGCAGAGGTAGAGGAGGCCGATTTGGAGGCCGTGGTAGAAATCAGAATATGCAGCAAACTCAAGAAAACCAGTCCTATGGAGGAGGACGTGGTAACTCTAGAGGCAGGGGGAGCCAAAGAGGTCGTGGTGGATGGCAAAGAGGTCAAAATGCAAATAGTAATGTTGAATGCTACTATTGTGGTAAAATGGAGCATATGGCTAAAGACTGCTATAAAAAGCAGAATGACATCATGAATGGAAAACTGCAACAAGGAAATTATGCATCTTCTAGTAGACAGGGTGATGACAGAAATGAGCATTTGTTTATGGTGCAGCACATGAACAATTCTGTGACAAATGTAGAAGAAAGCAACGATGTGTGGTATGTTGACTCAGGTGCATCAAACCACATGACAGGTCATGCAGAATGGATGGAGGATGCAAGGAAAATGGAAAAACCAGGATTTGTGGAGACTGGTGATGATACTGCACATCCGATTGTGCAGATTGGAAAAATTCCTTTGTCTATGCGGGATGGGAAAAAGAAATACCTGTCTGATGTATTTCATGTCCCGAATGTCACCAAGAATCTGGTTTCTGTTGGTCAAATGGTTGAGCAGGGCTTGCAGGTCAGATTTAATCCTCATGGATGCTTTGTTGAGGATATGAAAAATAAAGGTCGCTTGATAGCAAAAGGAAAGAAGAAGGGCAGAATGTTTACGTTGGATGCAGACATGTCTGAATTGAGTGCAACAATGTTTGCACATGGGACCGGTGTAGTTGCAGATATTGATATCTGGCATAAACGCATTGGTCATGTTAACGTACAGGGACTTAAATCAATGCAGGCCCAAAATATTGTTGCAGGATTGCCAAAATTCAAGGTTGCAGAAATGCATAAGGTATGTGAAGCCTGTCAGTTTGGAAAACAGGCAAGGAAACCATTTCCTAGACATGTTCAAGAGAGTGAGAAGCCATTGGAATTAATCCACTCTGATGTGTGGACTACTAAAGCTGCATCTCTTGGAGGCTGTCATTATTTTGTCACTTTTATTGATGACTATAGCAGAAAAGTTTGGGTGTATTTTATGAAAAAGAAAAGTGAAGTTTTTGGGCATTTCAAAACCCTTAAAGCTATGGCTGAAAAAGAAACAGGTCTGCAAATAAAATGCCTGAGGTCAGATGGAGGGGGAGAGTACCTCTCAAATGAGTTTGCAAAGTTCTTGCAGGAGCATGGCATAAAGCAGCAATATTCATGCAGTTATACTCCACGACAAAATGGAATTGCAGAAAGGAAAAACAGGCATATTGGAGAGATATCTCGTGCCATGCTCAATGAAAAAGACTTGCCAGATTTTTATTGGGCTGAAGCAGTTGCTACAGCAGTCTACATAATGAACAGGACTCCCACTGCAGCAATACATGGAATGACTCCAGAGGAGAGGTATACTGGTAGAAAACCAGATATTTCTCATTTGAAAATTTTTGGTTGCATTGCCTATGTACATGTGCCAGATGAGCTGAGATCCAAGTTGGATCCAAAAGCTGAGAAGTGCATCTTTATTGGTTACTCTCTGCAGCAAAAAGGGTATAGATGCTATAACCCTTCTACTCGTAAGTTTACAGTGAGCAGAGATGTTGTTTTTGATGAGATGAGTAGCTGGTATAAACCAGTAAATGCGATTGATGATGTAGATGCACAAAATGGTAATACTGCACAGAATTCACAGCAGCAGTCACAAAATATTAGTGGACCTGGAGCGTCCTCTAGCAGTGGTTCACATTCTTCGCCATGGACAGGCAGATTGAGATCAAGAGAATCTTCTCAAAGTAATGCAGATAGTGGTATGCAGGTATCACGAAAAGGAAAAGAGAAGGTTGATCAGCCCATGTTTGATGTGAATGCAGGTCACTCTTATGTGGATGGTGAATCCAGTGGCTCAAAACAGAGCATTGATGATGAGTTGGGTATTCCTTCTATTGTTACACCTGGAGTAAGGAAGACCAGGGATGTTTTGAGAGCACCTGGGAGTGAACCCACTTTGCGCAGGTCTACCAGAGTTAGGTATCCTGTGGATAGGCTGAAATATGATGGATTTACAGCCATTCACTATGCATGTATGGTCAAGGTGATAGAGGAACCAGAACCCACTTCTTTTGAGCAAGCCATGGGAAAAGAAAAATGGGAGAAAGCCATGGATGAAGAAATGGATGCCTTGGAAGCAAACGCTACATGGGAATTGGTACCTTTGCCTAAAGGTAAGAATGCAATTGGTTGTAAGTGGGTTTATAAGGTGAAGCACAATGCTGATGGTTCTGTGAACAGATACAAGGCAAGATTAGTAGTCAAGGGGTATGCACAAACATATGGCATTGACTATGAAGAAACATTCAGTCCGGTTGCAAGGATGGCAACCGTAAGAGCAGTCATTGCTATGGCCATCAAAGGGATGGTCTTTACATCAGATGGATATAAAGAATGCCTTCTTGCATGGTGATTTGCAAGAAGAGGTCTATATGGAGTAGCCACCAGGTTATGTGCATGCTGTTCATCCTGAGTTTGTTTGCAGGTTGAAGAAAGCTTTGTATGGCTTGAAGAAAGCACCTAGAGCATGGTCTGACAAGATAGGACAGTATCTTGTCACTATTGGCTTTCAGATTTCCAAGGCAGATTTCTCACTTTATGTGAGAAAAACAGAGAAAGGTATTATGCTACTTGTCATTTATGTTGATGATTTGATTATGACAGGTGACAGTGATGAAGATATCCTTCATGTGAAAATGCTATTGAAGCAGAAGTTTGAGATGAAGGATTTGGGAGAGCTGCGTTATTTCTTGGGCATTGAGGTGATTAGATCACCAAGTGGGATACAGCTCTTGCAGAGGCAGTATGGATTGGACATGCTGTCCAAATATGGGATGACAGGCTGTAAGCCTATTTCAGTTCCTTTGGAGCAGAATGTGAAGCTGAGCGCAGATGCAGGTGAGCTTCTGGAAGACCCTACTATGTACAGACGCATAGTAGGAAGCTTGATTTATATGACTATTACCAGGCCAGATTTGAGCTATGCTGTTGGATTGGTAAGTCAGTTTATGCAGGCTCCAAGGAAACCACATTTGGCTACGACTAGACGCATACTCAGGTATGTGAAGTCCACATTGCAGTATGGACTATTTTATGAGACTGGGGTTCAGATACAGTTGCATGGATACACTGATGCTGATTGGGCTGGTAGTATTTCTGATAGACGATCTACCAGTGGATATGTGTTCTCTTTTGGGAGTGCTGCAGTCACTTGGAGCAGCAAGAAACAGCCTACAGTTGCCTTGTCGAGTACAGAGGCTGAGTACAGGGGTGCAACAATGGCTGCATGTGAGGTAGCTTGGTTGCATAAGCTACTTTATGATATGCATCAGTCTACAGATGGGCCAGTTGTCATTTATTGTGACAACATGAGTAGTATACACTTGGCAAATAACCCAGTCTATCATGCTAGAACAAAGCACATTGAGGTGCATTATCACTATGTGCGAGAGAGGGTTTTACTAGGTCTTATTGATCTAGTTTATGTCAGCACAGAGGATCAGGTAGCTGACATATTCACGAAGGCATTGGGCGCAGAGAAGCTGCGCAAGTTCAGAGACCTGCTTGATGTGCAGGAATTGGGATTGAGCTCGAGGGGGAGTGTTGAGATATCGAGCTCCACTCGTGATACGCCAGGGTGACCGTTGTGTATTTATGTCACCGACTTGTCAGTTGCAGACGCGGTTGGTACACCGCCCATGAATAATAGCTACATGATAGCTATCCTTATCTACTCTAGTTCGTGGCTCAGTTAGTATGCCACCTTAGTTAGTTGAGTTTGGTTTTGAGACCCATATCTAGGGTTCTTCTATTTCTTTGTACTTGAGTTCTTTTGGCTTACACAACTAAGAAGAGGAAAACTGTTTTCAGCCTCCACCCTTGTGTGTATTCCCCCATTGTGCAATCAAGAAAGCTACAAGTGAGACTCCTTTCTTCTCTCCCACAATCTTGACATTGCCATCTCAACATGTTTGATACACCATCCAATACATAAGATTAAAACTAGCATGAGGAAACACCAATAACATTGGAGAAGTCAAGGATGCACACCTGGTTGGGAATATAGTCATACCTTTTTTTCAACTAATTGCCACTCTCCTTGACTAAGAGTTAGGAGTAGAAGCATTAGTGCTCAAAACTCTTGGGACTTGAAGTAGATTAAAACATGCCATAAGAGAGACCCACTCTCTTGCATTATGGATCACAAGAAAGGCATTTTACAAGGTTGTGATTGATTTTTGAGACTCAAGGTACAATGTAAAGGCCTTTTGTACATCAATGGACCTTGTTACAAGAAGGGACTATAACAACGTAAGCTATATGAATATACATAACAAGTTCTAGAGCAACCAACACCATGCGATTCTAACCATCAAAGTTCAAGAGAGAGTGAAAATATTGAATCCTCTGACCATCTCAAGTGCTAATATAATTGAAATTGAAGTCAAATGTTTAAAGAATGTGTTGTGCATTTGAGTTGTAATGTTTATTTGTGAGTTATATTAGAATGAAGTCAAAAGTTTTAAGTGAGCATCATTGTTACAAAGATAATCACATAGCATTCATTCACACTACTTGTGAAAAATTAAAAACTTAGTTGTGCACCAGACACCATCAATTGCACAAAGTGGTAACACACATATTTATTGCTAAAAAGAATACGAAGCACGTAATGATTTAATTCAAAAGTAATCAAAGCCAAAATTTGGATTAACATAGCAAAGCCAAGAAAGGAAAAAAAAACCCAAAACTTAGAAATTTGACCCAAAAAATACCATATAGTGAGAAAAGGAAAGCACATAGAAATATAAAGTTGATCGATAACGACCTCTAAGGAGAAATACATATCCAATCCTCAATTCCTAAGGAGGCTAGTTTGTTAGTTGTCTAGGTAATTAGCCATGGTTACCACCATCCGAGCTATCTTTAAGCTTATGAATTTAGGTGATTAGGTGATCCCTAGGTCTATCTTGCAAGCAAAGTGTCCAGCCTCATCACACAAGTATCAATATGTGGGTTCCTAAAGACACAGCTATGGTCTCTAGCAGCAATCTAGCATCGAGCTCGCTTAGAATATGTTCAAATTCAAAGAGGCAGATAGATGTCAGACAGAGTGAAGCAGCTTGCTTCCTCTCTCACACTCCATTATTCATACCACACTTAATAGTGAAAGTACAACCTAAGGTCATAAGACCACCATTCACACCAAAGGCACCGACTTATTTAATGTATCTAACTACTATGGCTAGATTGGCTGTGTCCAGCTCATGTCGGTCAACACACACAAAATGAGCTTGATATTCTAACACTCCCCCTCAAGCTCAAGACAGCATATGCACTCCAAGCAGCTGTCTAAAACCACAGAACTTATCTTTACCCAAGGACTTGGTAAAGATATCTGCTACCTGTTCATCAGTCTTCACATGCATAAGATCAAATCTTCCTGCAAGAACCATCTCTCTGATGAAATGGTAGTGTACATCAATGTGCTTTGTCCTGGCATGATAGACCAGATTCATAGCCAGGAGTACACTACTCAGATTGTCACATAGTAACTTCACTGGAGCATCTACCTGTATGTCCAAATCAGCCATAAGCTTGAGCAGCCAAGCAATCTCACATGCTGCCAATGCAGCACCCCTGTACTCTGCCTCAGTACTCGATAAAGCAACCATAGGTTGCTTCTTGCTGCTCCAGCTAATCATGCCGCTACCAAATCCAAATGCATATCCACTCGTAGATTTACGATCATATGAGCAACCTGCCCAATCTGCATCCGTGTATCCAGTCAATATCAAGGGCTTATCTCTGACATAGAACAACCCATACTCTACAGTGGACTTAACATATCTCATAATGCGTCTAACTGCATCCAAGTGCGGCTTTCTCGGCTTCTGCATAAACTGGCTTATCAACCCTACTGCATAGCTCAAGTCAGGCCTAATGATGGTCAAGTAAATCAGACTGCCGACCATCTGCCTGTACATAGTTACATCTTCTACTTTAGCCCCAGTGTTCATGTCTAGCTTTACATTCTGGTCCAGAGGTGTATCCAGTGGTTTGCATTCAGCCATGCCATACTTCTTAAGCATTTCCATGGCATAGTGCTTCTGCATCAGCCATAAGCCATTTTCAGCTGGTACAACCTCAATACCCAAGAAATACTTCAGATCTCCCAGATCTTTCATGTCAAATTCAGATTTCAGCATCTTCATAGCATGCTGAATTCCCATGTCATCATCTCCAGTGATTATCAGGTCATCAACATATATGACCAGCACTACCAAGCCACTGTCAAGTCTTCTTTGTAAACAGGCTGTGATCAGCCCTGCCGACAACAAATCCAAGACTCTGCAAGTAACTACTGATCCTAGCATGCCAGGCTCTCGGAGCCTGCTTCAGCCCATACAGTGCCTTTTTCAGCCTGCACACATAATGCTGAAAATCAGGGTGCTCATACCCTTCCGGCTGAACCATGTATACATCCTCTGCTAAATCACCATTGAGGAATGCATTCTTAACATCCATCTGCTGCAATTTCCAGCCTTTTGCAGCAGCCAAGGCAATAATAGTTCGTATGGTTGCCATTTTTGCAACTGGGCTGAATGTTTCATCATAATCCAAGCCATACTGCTGAGCATATCCTTTAGCGACCAGCCTTGCTTTGTACCTTTCCACACTGCCATCAGACTTACATTTGATTTTATAAACCCATTTGCAGCCAACAGGCTTTTTCCCTTCAGGCAGTGGTACCAAATCCCAAGTCTGATTTTCAGCCAAGGCTTTCATCTCTTCATCCATAGCCATGCACCAATTTTCATCCTTTGCTGCTTCAGCATAAGTACCTGGTTCTTTGATCTCCATCACTTTTGTCATGTATGCATAATGCTTTGCAGAATAACCAGAGTAATGCTTTGCAGAATAACCAGAGTACGTCAACCTGTCAACAGGGTATCTGACCCTCTGCGATTGTCTAAGCTGTGGTGCACTACTCGATTCACCTCTCTCATGAGGCAGAATATACCTGTTCTGCCTTGTGCCAGGCGTATAGACAGTCGGAATACCAAGTTCGCTGTCTAAAGTATCACTAGACTCATAGCCCAAAGTCATTCTGCCAGGTGTCATCATACCAGATGCATCCTCAATAACTTTCTCTTTTCCTTTGCTATCCAAGACATCATGTCTCCCCCTCACTGACATACCCGTGTCAGTGGACGGTGAGCTCCTCAATCTCCCTGTCCATGGGGATACTGTCTGACTGATAGGTCCTGTCATAGCAGTGCTGGGAGTCCTGTTTAGAATATATGCGGCTGTCACAACAGCCTCTGCCCAATAGTAAAGCGGCATATGCTTCTCATTCATCATGGCCCTAGCAGCTTCCATCAGAACCCTGTTCTTCCTTTCAGCTACTCCGTTTTGCTGCAGAGTGTAGCTGCAGGTTAGCTGCCTACGAATGCCATTTTCAGTCAAAAAATCAGCAAATTCATTGGAGACATACTCCCCACCGCTATCAGATCTCAAGCAAGAGATGTAACACTCAAATTCCTTCTCAACCTGTGCTTTAAATTGCTGAAAAACAGCAAAGACCTCATCTTTTGTTTTCAATATGTAAAGCCAGGTATATGGACTGTAGTCATCAATGAAAGATACATAGTATCTGGAACCCCCCATAGATGCATTATGAGCTGGTCCCCAAACATCAGAGTGCACTAACTGCAGTGGTCGTGTACTCTGTCTTACATGCCTGACAAACGGCAATCGTGACTGCTTACCAAACTGGCAAGCCTCGCATACATGACCAATATCTGAATATTGGAATCTAGGTAACCCTGTTACCAGCTGCTTCTTCTGCATGGTCTGCAACCTCTGCAAATTGACATGCCCCACTCTCTTGTGCCAAATCTCTAAGTCCCTGATAGTGCCAGAACCCTGGGCAAACATAGCGGAGTTCAGCTCTGGCAGTGTAGCATCAAGAGTGAACATTCTTCCATTTCTGTGGCCTTTCGCGATCAACTTGCATCCATTGCCAAACTCTTCAATAAAGCAGCCATGCTTATTGAAGCGAACCTGCAAGTTCTGCTCTGTCATCTGGCCCACAGACAATAGGTTCTTCGTAATCGAAGGGACATGCAAAACATCATGAAGATTCTTCTTCCTGCCATCATGTACAACCAGAGGCACTTTGCCTTTATGCTTAATGCTATGCTGCGTGTCATCACCTGTGCATACATAGCCATGCTTTTCAGCCACCATATCTGTGAACCAATCACCATGAGGGGTCATGTGATTCGACGCCCCCAAGTCAATGTACCACACTACATCATCAAATGATTTTTCAGCAGCCTTATCTTTGACATATTGCATGGCAAACAGTCTATCACCAGAGTCATCTGCCTGACTGGACGTAGCATAATGTCCATGCTGCTTGCCCTTTTGATTTCCCTGCTTCTTCCAGCAATCCTTTGCAATATGCCCATACTTTCTGCAGTAGTGACAATCCTTATCTTTATTTGGATTGTCTGACTGACACTGCTGTTGCCATGAGCCTCTGCCACGGGAGTTAGATCTCCCCCTGCCTCGAAAGTTGCCACTACCTCTTGCATTTGATGACTGCTGATTGCTATTACTCTAGGATGCATTCTGCTGGCCTCCTCTGCCAGATCCATAGCCTCTACCACGGCTACCACGACCACGCTGATTTGAATAAAAAACTGCATCCTTATTCTTTGAGCTGCTTGACCCTGTAGCTAAGCCAAGCTTCACCTCTTCATGAATCAATAATGCAACCAGCTCATTAAAATCAGGCATCTCAGCCCGCACAGATACTGAAGTGTCAAAAGACTTGTACTCCGGCCCCAAGCCATTTAAGGTCACTGCAACCATATCCTCATCTTCTACCTGTGAGCCAACAGATGCTAGCTGATCTGCTATGGTCTTAACCTCTGTGACATAATCTTGTATGGATCTATTCTTCCTCTCTATGTTATTGAATTTCTGCTTCAGTTGTATCTTCCCTGCACTTGTTGTTGTGCCATAGTATTTGACCAATATATTCCATGCATCTGCCGGGGATTTACAGTTCATGATCTGCATCACCATAGCATCCGAGATACACAATGACAGCTAATGTAAAACTCTGCGAGCTCTTTCCGTCCAAGCTCGATGCGCTCGTCTTTGATCAGCTGTAGGATTCCTATCTGGAACTTCAGGTTCAGCCTCAACACCTGTCACTAAGTCCCAGTATCCTTTGCCTATCAGAAAGTTCTCCATGCGGAACTTCCATATTGCATAATTGTTGCTATCCAGCTTTTCTCCCACAATCTGGGTTACATTATCAGTTCTATCAGCATTTGCCATGTTGTAGACCTTGCCTGACTACCTGCAAACCAAGATCTTCTTAACAATTCAACTTCAGCCCGGAACTGTTTATGACAATTTTCTGCAATTAATTGCAGTAAAAAACCAGGGTATTTCAGCCCACTAACAGTCCAAAACAGCTCACACCAAGTGGCTTAACCTATGAGTGAACCAGTCAATGCAAGTACTATGTATTCACTTCGGTTTGAACTCCTGCAACCTCACTGCCAGGGTACATATATGCAGTCTGAAAACTGTAAACTGTAAATAATCAGCACCACTTTCAAGTCCAAAACTAAGTAGTAATCATGTCACACATGTCCCAAAAACTCCCAGATAGCTGCTAGTACACTTGGTAGTCATGACATGAGCATAGAGTCACAGAACAGTGCATAACCAGCACATACAAGTGTCAACAAATTCAATTGCAGGTTACAATCAACCAAAGTTCAGCATATCAAGTTCCAATCAGCCCCAAATTGTCTCCCAATCATGTCATACATTTACTTCGTAATGACAAGGTCAATACATGAGCATCTGGGTATACATAGACAACCTATTTTCACTGACCAAAGCATAAAACCTCATGAACCATTTGTACTTGACCAAGACAATATGTCTGCATTTACTTCAGCTCCAGACTTCAGTTTTCAATGATGCTCATTGAATGTTTCAAGCCTCTACACATCCAGCATGTATATGACAGCTCTCATAGGTGATAGAGCTCTAAAAATGACCTGTATTGCATCAGTAGTATCCAATGCTTGTCATTGACAGTACATGATAGTTTTCAACAGTGAAACAGTTCTCAGATCTGAATATTTTACTGAGAAAATTCAGCTCAAGTACTTCACATCAAGTACATATGACTTCTTGACTTGTGTTGTCTGCAATGCAATCTTCCCAGCCTATTAGGGAGCTTCAAGTGCTCTTCAGGATCAAAATAGTGATGTAAATCACTGTATTCAGCAGTGTACACTCAGTTTCAGACCTGTATACCTGCATAACAGTCCATGCCTCATCACCCAAGCTTCCATTGACATGTCAGACCTTCAAGGTCACACCCCAGGGTCAGCATACACTTCATAGAGCATGTACAAGATGCTTAATGCCTCATTTAGTAGCTGTAGGACATGAATATGAACCAGGCGCAACAGCGCAGACTGGTAGGAGGGGCAGCACAGCTCACGATTTTATTAACCAGGGCAATGAAGCACTCTAAGGTGCTCAATACATCCCTCTCAAGGCTACAAACAAGCCTTTGACACTGCCATTGATCGTTAAGCATACCACTATACACTCCATACCTTCCATTGTCCAATGGCTTCAGCCTGTTTGAAGAAGAATGACCTTTTCTCTGACTTCAGCTCCTGCAAGTCCAATGCCACACTCCCAGGCACCCAGTCTTTGCCGATTCATGGCTCTGATACCATGTTCAAATTCAAAGAGGCAGACAGATGTCAGACAGAGTGAAGCAGCTTGCTTCCTCTCTCACACTCCATTATTCATACCACACTTAATAGTGAAAGTACAACCTAAGGTCATAAGACCATTCACACCAAAGGCACCGACTTATTTAATGTATCTAACTACTATGGCTAGACTGGCTGTGTCCAGCTCATGTCGGTCAACACACACAAAATGAGCTTGATATTCTAACAGAATACTTATTTCCAGGAGGTTTTTTATTTACATCAATAACTACAAGGGAATAATCAAAGGCGACTTGATAGTTTTAGGTTAGGGATAAAACAATTATGAGGTTTTTATTCTAATGCTATTAGGATTTACAATTTTTAGGAGTCACAGATATACATACCGATTCACCAAAATCCATTTCTTATTTACAAGAATAAGGGCTATCAAATCTTTGGTTTTGAAGAACCAAAATACTTCAACCAAGTTAAGTTCTTAGAGAATTTAAGCTCTCAGAATATCATTCTCAATGTGTTTGATCTTCTTAATATTCACTAGGCAATTCCCATTATGCAATTTCCAACTTTCTTCTTGGACTGTCAACCAATCCAATCTGAGGATAATCTTGAAAGTAATCAAGGCAACGTTATGCTAAATGGAAAGTTGTTAGATCCACAAGCTATAGAATATATTGTCAAAATATCTCGTGGCCCAAAAGTTGGTTAAGAAATCCCTTTTAAAAATTTCCAATTTTTAGCCCACTAATTACAACATTGAATAGACTTTAAAATTCCATATTTGACAATTCAATGTTGTGGAGTGTAGTAAAAATTTATGCTCTTATACCATGTAAGACATACCCAACCCTAAATTCATAAGGAGGGTTGTTTGGTAGTCATCTACAAAATCAACCTTGGTTAGCATCATCTAAACAACCTTTGAGCTTATAGATTTAGGTGACTAGCGAGTGATCTCTAGGTTTACCTCACAGGTGAAGCATCCAACCTCATCCCACGAGGATTGATGTGTGGATTCCTAAAGACACAATTATAGTATCTAACACCAATCTAACATTGAGCTGAGAAGAACACATTTTCAAACTATGAGAAACCAAAAGTGGGCAAGCACCACACTTGGCTTAATGAGAGTGAGAAATGAGGGGGAGCTCAATGTTAACCCCTCCACCTATAAGGCATGGTGTTACACTGGCCCCCTAAAATGGTGCTTAAGTTATTCTAGGACTGACTGACTCTAGGAAGACATGCTTGTCAATCTTTTCTAAGCCTTGGGGAAAGAAACCCGACTAACCGGGTCCACCTGACCCTAGGATAGTTTTATTAAGAGATCTTCCTCCCACTTTCCATAAGTGGAATGGCATACTTTATCGATTTAAACAAGCATGTTGCTATGCTATGATGGCATGAAAAAATAGCTTTATTAATTAGTTTTTGCATAGGGTTCATTGGTACGTCTTTACAATATAGATATTGTGCGATCCACTGTGAAAACAAAGCTATTTTTAATTCATTCTCATATATATACAAACCACTCCTAAGAGTGAACTAGCCCACAACCAGATTACCACCCTTGCCTCATTCATCTCAGGCCAAATGTTCAACCACATTGGGATCATATATGTTTCTTTCCCTATTTTAGGACCAAATCGAGATTACAACTCAAACCAAAGGCCCGTTGGTTCTTACCCATCATAAGGGGAAATCTTCCTATATGAAAGATGAAATGTACCTAAAGGCTACCTTAGGTAGTATATATACACTCCATGTAAAGAGTATTTGAGGTGACCCTGGGGATGGCATCACACCTCATTCACATCTAGCTTGGAGCCATGGATGTAATTAGTACAAGCACTTTCATATTTTAAAGCAACAACAACCAGTTTCTAATTTTTCTAACAGTCATTCTTTTCAAAGCAAGACATATAAAAATTTTCCAATAAGTTGAAACCATTCAATAGATATTTTCTTATGATTTCATAATTCATCACAATGAATCTATTTAAAAATAAAGCTTCACTTCCTACACTTGAACATGCTTTCACATTTTATGCATGTGAATGCACTTGATTTTCCTTTTTCATACATGAAAGCGTGCTTTAATATTCTATGCACACGAATGCACTTGAATTGAATGATAAAGAATTTAAGCTATTTTTTGCAGAAAGAACTATGAATTAATGAAATTTGTGCATTTATACTTTTTCCTAACTATCTATTAAAAAAGAAAAAAACCTCATCTACAAAATAAAGATATACGTTTAGTTTGTGCAAGAGAGCTGAAGTTAATTTGCCATGAACTTCATTGTTTGAAAATTTTTCCTTGATAGTACACATCCTTGGGTGGCTTGAGGATGCTCGAGAAAAGTACAAAGGATGAAGAGAAAGAGAGAGAATTCCATGTGTATGAAGAAGGGGCTATGCTTGATTTTTTAAAGCCTTAGGCTTAAAAAGCAAGCCAAAAAGGTTTTTAAAAAACATATTCACCTTTTTTTGGAACCTCCTTCCTCTCTAATGATTGTTGGCCTCTAAGTCACAACTTGCCCTACTTTGAGATGCTATGAAGTACTATTGAGTTGAGAATACCTTAGTTATTACACACTTTTTCACTTTTAATTATTACAGATTGCTTGTCTATTCATTGATTGTGAAAAGGTTCACTACATGTTGGTGTTAAGAATTGCATGGTGGGGGGACTTGCTTGAGCTGTTGCACCAAACACACACCATACACAAAAGAGGAAGCTCACTCAATGACATAAGAAGAGAGACGGAGGCCAAAACATTTTCTTACTAGTTTTTTCTTCTTCTTCCACACACAATACAATGTACATAAAGTATAGATGAGGTACAACATAAAGAAAAGTGGCCTAGTAAGTCATCAAACAGTGCATAAGTGACTATATTAATCGACTAGTAAGTCATCAAACAGTGCATAACTGACTATATTAATCGACTAGCGCTATAACTATACCAGTTGTAGGTAGGTGCAACGAACTAAATATAATAAGTGATAAGCTAGTGGCCATGCGAGGATCACAATGACCACCGACATACTAAGTGTAGATGTGCAGACCCATCTAACCAGGTGGTCCATCATCAATGCCCACACATATTGAGCTTGACATCTCAACACTCTCCCTCAAGCTCAACTATATCTCTGCAACTCCAAGTATGCTTCGAAACTTTTGAAGCTTCTCTGCACCCAATGTCTTTGTGAAAATCTCAACTATTTGACCTTGTGTGGTGATATATACCAAGTCAATCTCTCCTGCAAGTACCTTCTCTCTCACAAAGTGGTAGTGCACCTCAATGTGTTTTGTCCTAGCATGGAACATTGGGTTCCTAGCTAGTTGTATGCTGCTCATGTTGGCACAGTGAATGACAATTAGACCATCTCCATGCACATCCAAATCACCCAGTAACTTTTGCAGCTATATCACCTCACATGTTGCCATAGCAGCTCTTCTATACTGAGCCTCTGTACTCGATAAAGTGACTGCAGATTGCTTTTTGCTACTCCATGTAACTGTTACACTACTAAGGAAAAACATAAATCCACTAGTAGATCTTCTATCTAACATGCTACCAACCCAATCTACATTTGTGTATCCAAACGCCTGTACATCCTTACTTGCCTCATAAAAAAGTCCATAATGTAAAGTGGACTTTTCATACCTCAATATTCGTCTAACTACATCCAAATGAGGCTTTCTAGGCATTTGCATAAACTGACTAACAAGGCCAATAGCATAGCTCAAGCTTGTGGTTGTGTGATAATCATATAAATCAGACTCCCTACTATTCTCTAAATATAGTAGGGTCTTCTATCTCATCCCCAATGTCAGCACTCAACTTCACATTTTTCTCCAATGGTATTGAAAGAGGCTTACATGTTGCCATACCATACTTGGATAACATATCTAAGCCATACTACCTTTGGGATAGCCATATACCATCATCACATCTTATTACCTCAACACCAAAAAAGTAGCTTAGCTCACCCAAATCCTTCATCTCAAACTTCTTCTTTAAAAAGTCCTTAACTTCAGCAATCCCATTGTCATTGTCACATGTAATAATCAAATCATCCACATAGATGACTATGATGAACAAACCTACATCTCCCTTTCTCACATAA
Source organism: Lygodium microphyllum (assembly GCF_053477565.2). Taxonomy (NCBI): domain Eukaryota; kingdom Viridiplantae; phylum Streptophyta; class Polypodiopsida; order Schizaeales; family Lygodiaceae; genus Lygodium; species Lygodium microphyllum. The sequence continues at coordinate 101,482,659 of NC_141151.1, forward strand.
AGTGAGTGATCATCATAAAAAATATAAAACCCAATATTGACAATTTACTCTCCAATCTTGTCAAGCATGTATGCAAGAAGCCACTTGAATTGATACATTCTAATGTATGGGGTCCTACAAAGACTACAACTTTGAGTGGTGCAGATATTGTGTTTCCTTCATTAATGATCATACTCACAAAGTATGGGTTTACTTTATACGTGAGAAAAATAAGGTTTTCACTCTCTTTAAAAGCTTTAAGGTTTTGATTGAGAAGGAGACAGAGTTACATATTAAATGCCTAAATTCAGATGAAGGGGAAGAACATATTTTTAATGAGTTTTCTAAATTTTTGTAGAAAAATGGTGTATAAAGGTAGTATACATGTATATATACTCCACAACAAAATAGAGTTGCTGAGCAAAAAAACATGCATATTGCAAAGGTGGCTCATGCACTAATATTAGAAAGAAACTTGCCTCACTACTATTGGGCTGAAGCAATTGCTACTAATGTATACATTATGAATAGGACACCCATTGTTGTTGTACATGGTATGTCACTTGAAGAGAAGTTTACAGGTAGAGAGCCAAATCTATCCCATCTAAAAGTATCTGGATGTATTTCTTATGTACATATTCTTGATGAGTTACACAATAAATTGAATCCCATAGCAGTATTTGTTGGATATTCCCTTGAGCAGAAAAGATATAAAAGTTATAACCCTGTTAAATATGAGCTAAGAGTTAGCAAGGATATTGTTTTTAATGAGATGAATAGCTAGTATAGTAATGTGCAAAATGTATTTGGGATTGATGAGCATGAGAGTGTGGTTGTGCAAAAAATAGTAATCATAGACATCAAGTGGACCACAAGAATCTCTTAGTCATGGTTTTGTTGATAGACCTTGGAGTGGTAGATTGAGGTCACATGTTACACCACCAAGTATATCACGGGTGTCAAGAAAAGATAAAGAGAAAGTTAGGGACTCACCTGACAGATGTATCATTAGGGTTCTCTCATATTGATGTCGGCTTTGAGTAGAGCTTGGATGAGGAGTTTTGGATTCCATCTATTAAAACACTTGGTGTGCAAAATGCATAAGAGGATACTAAAGTACTTTGGTAGTGATCCAGGTCCACACAAGTCAATTAGAGTGAGAAAGCCAACACAGTTATTGACATGTGATAGGTAATAAGCTCATCAGTATGCATGCATGGCTAAGGTTGTGCAAGATGTGGAACCCACTTGTTTTGAGGATGCTGTGGGTAATGTGTATTGGGATGATGCTACGGATGAAGAAATGATTGCACTTATAGAGAATGACACATGGAAGTTAGTGCCCTTATCTAAAGGCAAGAAAGCTATTAGCTGGAAATAGGTTTACAGATGGATCTATTGAGTGATGTAAGGTGTGGATAGTTTCCAAAGGGTATATGCAAACTCATGGTATTGATTGTGAGGAGACCTTTACAGATGGATCTATTGAGTGCTGTAAGGCGTGGATAGTTGCCAAAGGGTATATGAAAACTCATGGTATTGATTGTGAGGAGACCTTTTCTCCAATGGCTAAAAAGGCCACTATAAAGGCTTTAATAGTAATGGCTACATCAAAAGGTTGGATCATGCATCAAATGGATGCTAAGAATACCTTTTTGTAGGGGGGTTACAAGAGGCAGTTTATGTGCATCAGCCACCTAGTTATGTAAATAAGAATCATCTAGATTATGTATGTAGGCTTTGTAAGGCCTTGTAAGGGGCTAAAGCAAGCACCTAGAGCATGGCATGGTAGAATTGCAGAATACCTTGTTAGCATTGAGTTTCGAAGAGCACAAGTTGATCAGTAAAACTATGTATTTGATAGTGATGTAGGTATTGTGGTCATTACTATATATATGGATTATTTGATCAGTGTGGGTGATACTAAGATAGAGATTGACAATGTGAAGAGTTTTCTCAAGACTGAATTTGAGATGAAAGATTTAGGAGAGTTGCACTATTTTCTCAGCATAGAGATAATAAGGACTCTAGAGTGTATATGGTTATCATAGAGACTAAATGCATTGGATATATTGAAGAAGTATGGTATGGCTGATTGAAAGCCTATTTCTATACCTTTGGATTTTAATGCTTAGCTTAGTGCACATGAGTGTGAATTGATTGAGAATGTCACTATGTATCAAAAGATTATGAGTAGCCTTATCTATTTGATGATCATTAGGCTAGACCTAGACTACACAGTTGATTTGGAGAGTCAGTTTATACAGCTTCCACAAAAACCACATTTGGATGCAATGCAATGCACACTACACTATGTCAAGTCCACATTGGACTATGCCTTATTCTATGGTACATGTATACCATTGGACTTGCATGGTTACATAGATGCATATTGGGCTAGTAGTATTTCAAATAGGAGATCTACTAGTGATTTTATGTTTCTCTTTAGGAGTGGTGCTGTTATTTGGAGTAGCAAGAAACAATCAATAGTTTCCTTGTTTAGTACTACAGAGGCAAAATACGGAGGTGCTGCAATTGTAGCATGTGAGGTAGCTTTGTTATGCAAGCTACTTGGTGATTTGGGGATGTAGGTGGATAAGAAGGTTATCATCTACTATTATAATCTTAGTAGCATTCCATTGGCTAGCAGCCCAGTGTATCATGCATGGACCAAACACATAGAGATCCATTACCATTTCATTTGAGAGCGAGTTCTAGTAGGTGATATTGACTTGGTTCATGTCAGCACAGAGGAATAAGCTGCTGACATTTTCACCATGGCCTTGGGAACTGAAAAGCTTTGATGCTTCAAGACTATGCTTGGAGTTCATGAGCTCATGCTGAGCTCGAGGAGGAGTGTTGAGATATTGAGCTCTACATGAGTTGGCATCCAGTATGTGCCTTGGTAATGTGACATGATATTATTCATTGGCGTGTTAGGTAACTGACTTGAAGTTACACAAGTGATTCTACAACTAGCAAGGATGGACTACACCCACATAGTCCATCCTTGATCATGGTACATTTATTGTGCCACCTCTTCTTTCCTACTAGGTTCACACTTAGTGACCATATGTATATATGTTGCAGTACTTTCACATTAATCTTTTATAATATTGTAGACTTAGTTCTTTTATGTGGAAGAAGAAGAAAGAAGAAGTAGAAGATTTCAGCCCTATCTCTTTGTGTGCTCAAGTCTTCATTGCTTTTGTGTCTATGCTCTTGGATGCTTCACCTCTCTCTCCTCTTGTTTGTTTTTCACAAACGAGCTTGGATTCAAGATCTAAAGGTACACTCACATTCTTGGCATCTTTTTCTATTGAGTTGGCATCTTATACACTATTTTTAGCCTTTAGATATGGTAGCTTCTTTGTAATGCTAAAGTTACACCTCTTTAAATGGGCCGTCTAACGAGCTCCAATTGACAAACAGATGCTTGAACACATTTTGAGCCACCTTCTTTTGCTTTAAAAACTCTAGTGCCTCTTTATTTTTACTATAAATTAGTATACATAGGTTGTTATGAGTAGAACCTTGCTAATTGTAGACATGGAAAAAGCAACCATATAAAGCTAGAGGCTATCACAAGGCCTCACGAAGTATGTAGAGGTTGTGGTGCATAGGTTATATGAGGAGTAAAAGAGCTTATGGAAAGAAAATTAGACAAGTATATCACAAAATCTTAAAAATTCTATTAGAATTTGAGGTGCAAAAGAAGGACTCATGGGTCCTTTCTTCTTCTTCTTCTTCTTCTTCTTCTTCTTCTTCTTCTTCTTCTTCTTCTTCTTGATTATTATCTTCATCTTCTTCGACTCTTACAAGGTATGTTCTTTGAGATCTTTTCCTAGCATGACAAAACTTCTCAATATACCTAGGTCTTCTACAAAATCACAAATTACATCATTCTTTTATTTGTCCTTCACATAGAGGAGTTGTTGGTCTTCTCTTGAGGTGCTTGTTCTCCTTGTTTTTAATCTTCTTTTCCTCTTCAAGGGGAGAGGCTTTAATGTTCACTAGCTTTGGATTTGGCATGTTGATTAGTGTGGTAGACACATGATCATATTCAAGTGGTAGACTCATGAGTGAGCTTCAAACAAGGTTTCTAACTGATCCCATGTTGCTTGAGAGGTTTCACAATCATCAACATGATGAATGTAGATGTCATCAAGTTTGAGCTAGATAATAGCTTGTGCTTTGTCATCATTTTTCTCTCGTATTACTAAGAGTGCAGGTTCCATTGGCTTCTTCTCTTGACCACTTGTGATAGAGCATAAGCCTTTCTTTATTAGGATGAGCTTGATCCTCATTTTCCATGTATGGAACTCGAGATCTTTGAAATAGCATGAGGGTGAATCCTTGCCCATTTTGATTGCAGGAGTAGTAGCAAATAATTGAGATCAAACCAACAAAGGAGTTGAAATTAATGTGTCAAGAGATAGAAGAGGCTCTAGTGTTAATAGGCACTAAGTGAGTATCAACAAATAATATGCTTTGATGAATCTTTGGTGTTAGATCTTCAAATTGAATGTTCCCTCTGTTGATCCTTGTTGGAAAGTGAGTGCTAGAGCAGATCAAAGTGTAAGTGACATGATTTAACCAAAGGAAATAATAGATTGAAGAGATATTTGAGCTTGAAGTCAAGTGCCAATGGCCGCCCACTTAGGGTATGTGAGATAGGTGAGTGGTTTTTCATTCATAGTAGTAGCAGTTCGAGGAAGCAACCATCGAGGGATAGTTTTTGTGAGGATGAAGCTCATATAGTGGGCTTAAAATGTCCTATGGTAGTAGGAGACATTGCTATGGATACAAGCGCCATGAGATATATGACAAGGATTAGGTGTTGAGTGAGGAGGAAGAATTCTCAATGCTAGAGCAAGTAAAGCTTAATATCAGGTTTTGAAGTGATACAAAGAAGTGCCCTCATCTGAGAAAGATCTCTCCTATTGACTTTACAAGCTGAAACTACCTGGAAAGAGAGATCCAATCCCTCCAAGGAAAGTAGGTGGCTATGGAGGTAGGTGAGAGATTCATGGAGGGAATGGGGGAACCAACAATTCATACTATAATGACCTACTTGACTTGATTTGTGAATCTAATGACTAAGTAACACCTACTCTGATACCATGTTGAAATATTGAGGAGCATGCTACGATGGATCATTGATGAGAAAGAAGATAATCATAATGGACCATAAGTAATGACAAAAGAGAACAATTGATGTTACTAAAGCATAATGTATGTGCAACTAAATGAGAATGATAGGATAAAATGAGTGTGGGGATGAGTGCCTTTTATAGCTTACAATAGGTAGTATTGCTAGGTGGCAGAGAGTGGAAAAGGACCATGGGATCTCAACTATCATGGTTTTAATCAAGCATGTAAAGTGGCCTAGTCTAAGGTTTATTGTGGATGTGATCCTTTGCCTTGCTCTTCCATACAAAGAGGCTACAAAGTGGGTGTGATTGCACATTTCTCAACACCCTCCGGGTGGTAGACACTTGAGAAGTACACCAATGCAAATGTCTTCATCCATCTTCAAGTTGATTCCTACAAGTTGTGCTAACAAGCTTTCCATATATTTCAAATGAGTTGCAAGTGAAGTAGTACCCTTCATTTCAAGCCTAAAAATTTCAATCAACAAACCATATTTGGAGGATTTTGAGTGATCTCCCAACAAGGTTTCTAACCAATCCCATGTTGCTTGAGAAGTTTCACAGTCATCAACATGATGAATGTAGCTGTCATCATCAAATTTGAGCTTGATAATAGCTTGTGCTTTGTCATCATTTTTCTTCCATATTACGAAGAGTGTAGCTTCCCTTGGCTTCTTCTCTTGACCACTTGTGATAGAGCGCTCACAAGCCTTTCTTCATCATGATGAGCTTGATCCTCGTTTGCCATGTATTGAACCCAACACCTTTGAAATGGCATGAGGGTGAATCCTTGCCCATTTTTATTTTAGGAGTAGAAACCAATAACTGAGATAAGACCAACACAGGAGTTGAAATTGAATGTGTTAAGAGACATAAGAAGCTCTAGTGTTAAGAGACACAAAGTGTGTATCAACAAATAATATACTTTGATGAATCTTTGATGTTAGATCTTCAAAGTGAATCTTTCCCTCATTGAGCCTTACTGAAAACTGTGTGGTATAGAAAATCAGAGTATCAATGACATGACCAAAGGAGGTAAGATATTGAAGAGATATTTGAGCTTGAAGTCAAGTGCACAAAAGTGACTAGGGTTTGTGAGACAAGTGACTAGTTTTTCATTCATAGTAGTAACTCGAGAAAGCACCCATTTGGTGATAGTTTTTGTGAGGAGGAAGCTCATATAGTGGGCTTAAAATGGCCTATGGTAGCAGGAGACATTGCTATGGATACATGCAACATGAATTATATGAAAGGGGATTAGGCGCAAACTAGGCATAGTTGAGGAGGAAGAAGCACAATCATGGAGCAAGTAGAGATTAATATCAGGTTTTGAAGTGATACAGAGAAGTACCCTCGACTGAGAAGAAAGATATCTCGTATTCACTTTATGAGCTAAAACTACATGGAAAGAGTGATCCAAGCCCTCCAAGGCAAGTAAATGGCTATGGAGGTAGGTGAGAGATTCATGAAGAGAATGGGGGAACAAAAAATTCATACTATAATGACCTACTTGACTTGTTTGTGAGCCTAATGACTAATTAGAAGTAAGACGCGTTCTGATACCATGTTAAAATATTTAGGACATGCTATGGTGGATCACTAATGAGCAAGAAGACAATCATAATGGACAATAAGTAATGACAAAAGAGAACAACTAATATTATCGAAATATAATACAAGTATAACTGAATGAGAATAATAGGATAAAATGAGTGTGGGGATGAGTGCCTTTTATAGGCTTACAATAGGTGGTATCGGTAGGTGGAAGAGAGTGGAAAGGGACCATGATATCTCAACTACCATGGTTTTAATTAAGCATGCACAAAGTGACCTAGTCTAAGGTTTATTATTAGTGTGATCCTTTGCCTTGTTATTCCATATGAAGAGGCTACAAAGCGGTGTGATTACACATTTCTCAACAATATTTAAGCAAAGCAATAGATGATACTATACATCATGGCTATTGAAAACACGTAGAATATCTCACCTCTTTTAGGTGCTTTCAGGACTAGTGCTTTAGTCAATTCTTGCTTCACATCCTAGAAGGATATTTTGCATGTACACTCTAAGAAAATGGACAATTGAAGGATAATAAATTTGTCAATGGTGGCAGGGTACTTTCAGCCAATGCATTAATGAATCTTCTATAATATCTGATTGACGAGGATAGGAAACTATGCACTTCCTTGAGGTTTCACAGTGGGCTCACAGCGACAATGACTTTAATATTTTCTAGATCAGTCACAATTTTGGCGAAACTAGCTATATGGCCCAACAATAATCTATAGGGAACTCCAAATGCATATTTTCTTAGATATAGACCAATGAAAATTTACTTGCAATGCTCAAAACATTTTCTCAAAATTATTAACTCTTTATCTTTGGTGATAGCTTCCCCTAGATCATCAGTGAGAACTTTTAGCTCTTTCAGAAAAATGTCACCAAAGGTTTTGTTGGTAGTGTGTTACTAAGAACCCGGTGTATTACATAATCCAAAGGCCATGACATGATACACAAAGGTTCCAAATATAGTTACAAATGTCATTCTTCCTTTGTGATGGCCATTTGATTGTTGTCGACAAAATAGTCCATAAAAAGGAGTATATATCCCTACCTACTAGTTGGTCTTGATCAACAAATGGCAATGGATAATAATCCTTAATTGTTTGTTTGTTGAGCTCTCTAAAATCAATGTAAATCCAAATTTGATTATTATTCTTCTCCCTAATAACCACCAGCAAACACCACTCTGTGTGTTGCATAGGAAATATCACGCTGGCCTTATGTAAATTTTCTAACTCTTTGAATAGCTCATCCCTTAACTCAAAAGGCATGCGTCTCACTTTCTGCCACGGATAGGAAAATTTTCCTCTTTTAGGGGAATAGTATGAATGGCTAAACTAGGGGTATACCCTGAATTCATCATAGCTCTAGGCGAATATATCACGGAATTCCTAGATTAAGGATATTTAGTCCTTCATTTCTTCCATGCTAAGCATAGATCTTGATTTGATCAGCCCATGAATCATTTAGTAAACCAAGGACTATCTCTATCACTTTCGCATTTGTGATTCTATCTTGAGCTTCTATAGGCTCATTTAGATTTACCTTGTAAACATCTTTTGTAGTGGAATCCTCTCGTGATTCATCACTCGATGAAATCTCACTATCAAAAGGCCCCTCTAGTGCATCCAATTCTGTTTTTGAGGATATGGGTGCTCTCTTACTTTGAGGTGATTCTAGGTAAGCATCAATCATAACTCGTTTGACACCTTTGCCAAAGATCAAATGACTAACCAATATGTTGACTTGATAGTTAGATTGCAAGATCCACAACCTCCCTAATAGCACTTGGTGGCTTAGCCACTCTGCAAACCCAATGACCCTAAGGTCTAGGATACATTCGACACTAAAAATGGTCATATGCACTTTAGTAATATTTTAAGGACATGAAGAAACATTACAACAACATGATAACCAAATAATATCAGTAGATTGTTGTAAATGCAAATTTCCTAAAGTGGCAACAAAATTTGATGGACACTAGAAAGCCTGATTGTGCAGATCCATCAAGATTTAGCTATAAGGGGTGTGATGGTCAACACTTCCCTCAAAATTGTCGCAATGTTAAACACGATATATGTGGCAAGTTTGGCTACTTAGCTTGCACTTGGTGTGAAGAAAGATTGGTTCTCTTTAGCAACAAAGTAGACAGCTAGGTCCTATTAATCATCGAGGACAAGGAATCAATCTTCAATAAGATAAGGGACCAAAGCAGATTTTGCAAAGAGGAAAGGCTATTTTGGAGGAACTGCCTAGTGGTAGTTTGGCATAAGTTTGATTGAAGGAGTGCATGCTAATGCCACTGATGCTTCCAATTTACGAGCAATTGCAAGATATTAGAAGGTGAAAGAGGAAGATATTAATAATGAAATACTTATTGAGGAAACCCCTAAAAAAAATAATAAAGGAAAGCAAATCCTTAGCCCTAACATACAAGGTGGTCCTTTGAAGGCTACTAATGGTAAAGTAGACCTAAATAAGAAGCTAACAAAAAAGAAAGTAAAGGCCAAGAAAGAGGTGACTAAGCCAATGAAGTGACCAAGAGAGCAGATGGTTTGGCAAGAGAAGAGAGCTATTACTAGCTTTCAAGAATTTGATTGAGCAAGTTCTCTTATAAGGTCAAGCCTGATGTTAACATCTTGCATCTAATTAGACTATCCCTGGGAATTCTTAAAGAGTTTAAGAAGATTCTTTCCACTAGATATATAGCCCATGTTGGTGATGACTAGTTTGAGCATGCAACAAAACATTGCCCATGGGTGCCAGCTTATGTTGATGGTATATTGGTGAACCATACCATTGTGGATATAGGATCCTCCATTAATGTTATGAGGTTAGACTTGATGGAGAGGTTGGATTTAGAGATCCAAAAAGATGCTTCCACAATTTTAAGGATGGCTAACGATAGTTTGAGACAAACATCATTGAATTCTTGTCAAGTCTCATTTAGGATACACAACTAATATTGGCTCCCCTTTTTAGGAGAGAACTCTCTATGAAATGCAATGTAGAACACTTGCATAGTGGCAATCAAATTTTGTCGCAAGTTAGTAGTACGATTGAGCTACATTTCCCTTCAAAGTCATGCTGAAGAACATCAAATGATGTGCTTTCTCATTGACTTGAAAGTTAAACATAAGTTTTTAGAAGTATTTGATATATAATTTTGCATCTTAGAATTGTCATATTCTTAGATATGTAGTGAAACGACAAAAACCACATAGGAATGCACCTTAACACATAATATGAGGCCACGTTGAGCAATTTTCATGTTGTGGAACCCATATAAATATCAATGTAAATAGGTTTATTTCAATGTTATGGCACCTGAGGATAATGTTTGGCAGTTATGGGAAAAGATATGCAATCTTTATGATAAGCAAAGCCCTAATTCATAGATATATTGGTTGAAACAACTCATGGACCTTCGTAATATGAATGAAGGAACTAGTGTGTCCACGCATTTGAATGAGTATCACTCAATTTTCAACTAGTTGAATTCACAGGGCATTGAGTTTAATGATAATCTTCCTCCCTTATTCTTGCTTGTGACACTTCCCAAGTCATAGGACACTTTTCCTATTGCCATGTGTGCTAATGTACTTAAAGATGGTTTAAAACTCTAGGATGTTGAGGGTGCTTTACTGACAAAGGAGATAAACAAGAAGAATGTGGATGCAACCTATACTTCTTATGCATTGACTATTAGGGATAGACATGATGGTAAGAGCGATAATGACTGCCATGGTAGAGACTCATAGAGGTTTCAATCTCACATAATGCAATCTTGTAGTTAATTCCTATGGTTGTAAGGTCTCTCTTACATGTCATGATTGTGGAAAGCAGGGTCATATTTTGTTGCAATGCCATAAGATGTGTATTGATAAGTGTAAAGAGAAAGGCAAGGGTAAAGTATAGGAAAAGTCTAATAATTACAATATTATTCCTAGTAAATCCAATGTAAAAATTTAGGAGATAAATGACTTTGAGCCTAGTTTTGATGATGATTACATCTTAGTAGCTTCTTCTCTTGATGTTAATCAATTGGTTGATGCCTTGTCCACTTTTTCTCAGTGTTAGCTGCTTGATTCAAGGAATTCATTCCATGTTACCCCCCATAGCAATTAGTTTCATTCCTATCGTAGCACAACAGATTTTGTGAAACTAGGAAATGACTTAGCATTAGATATTATTGGCATTGGTGATATCAGATTGTAATTTTCTTCAAGAATCACTTTTGTTTTACATAATGTATGCCATATTCTAGCTTTGACCAAAAGCCTACTCTTTACTGGATAGTTGGATGATGTAGGATATCATGTGTCTTTTAATGATTCCACATGGAAGATTACTTGTGGGAATCTTGTCTTTGTTCGAGGTGCCAAGGTTGGTAGCCTCTATTCCTTGCTTGTATTTAGGTCTATTGACCATGTTTTTATTGTGGCTAACATACCAATGGATATTTATGGCATCATCACCTTGGACACATGTCTTTAAAATGAATGAAAATGCTTTCTCATTTGTAGTATCTTTCGCTCCTTGACTACAAAGTTTTGATTCATGTGATCATTGTCTTTATGGTAGGCAGACATACATTTTTTATGAGAAGCCTGGCATTACACACATAAGTGAGTCTCTAGTTCTTGTTCTTTCTAATGCATGTGGTCCCATGCCCTATCAATCACTAGGTGTGGCGCGAAGTACTTCGTGACTTTCATTGATGATTATTTGTATAAGGTCTGGGTATATCCCATAAAGCAAAAATCCAATGTATTAGCTACCTTTCAACATTGGCTTGCTCTTGTTGAAAACCAGTTTAGGTACATGTTGAAATGCCTAAGGTCAAAAAATGGGGGTGAATATATCTCTAAAGCATTTGAGCTATTTTATGATAAGCAAGGTATTAAGCATCAATTGACCACTCCTTACACCCCACCCGGGAATGGTGTTACAAAGCGTATTAATATGATGATTTAGGAGAGAGAGAGTCTATATTATGCTTAGCCAAGCAGACTTACTGCAGCATTTTTGGGCTGAGATAGTTACTACCACTGTACAATTGATAAATAGATCTCCATGCACTATTATTAGTTTGAGGAGGTATGGTTTAGAAAACCTCCACCATATGCTCATTTGCCTATCTTTGGATGTGAGGCTTTTTACCATATTTCCAAGGACAATTGCAATTAGTTGGATTCTAAATAAGTGAAATGAATCTTTCTTGGTTATGGGATACAAGTGAGGTGGGCTATCACTAATGGGATTTGCAGACTAGGAAGGTCATCCGTAGCCATGATATTGTTTTCAATAAGAAGAAGATGCGTAAGTAGCCAAAGCAGGTAGTTGAGGTACGCAAGCCTCCAATTATCGTACAACTAGCTACATAGCCTATAGTTAGCTGATGTTCTAGTGGCTCATGATTATGATGTTAGATAGGATGTACATTCCCTACCTGTTTTGACATGAGATGCTCTATTAGAGATAGATGCCAACTTGATCGGTTTGATTCCTCCATGGATTATATTATGGTGATAGATTCTGGTGAGTCCCTTATAAGGAGGCCATGCGTAGAAGTGATAGTCACTCTCGGGAGAGGGCTATGCAGTCAAAATATGACTCAATGTAGCCATACATATTATTTGGTTTCTTTGCCTAGTGCAAAACATATATTGCCATGCAAGTGGGTATACAAGTTGAAGAGTATCCCTAGATGCCCTAAGCCAATATATAAGGTCAAATTGGTTGCTAAGGATTTTAAGCAAGATTATGGTATTGATTTTGATGAGGTCTTTTCTCCTTTAGTCAAGATGACCACCCTACGCTTAGTATTGGCCTCGGTTGCTCAGTTAGATCTAAATCTCTATCAGATGGATGTTAATATGGCTTTCTTACATGGGAACCTGCATGGTGAGATTTATATGCAATAGCCTAAGGGCCTTCAGGTAAAGGGAAGGAAACACCTAGTGTGCAAGTTAAGAAAGAGCCTTTATGGTCTTAAGCTGGCACCTAGGAAATGTATCATAAGTTTGATGCATTTATGTGATTGCAGTCTTACTCCCGCAGTGATATGGATCCATATCTCTTCACAAAGAAGGCTCGTGATGGTAGCCTTATTATCTTGGTACTTTGTGTGGATGATATGTTAATTTTTGGAAGAGCTTATGATGAGTTGGATACTTTGAAAGCTCAGTACAAGAAGAGATTTGCAATGAAGGATATGGGGCATGCCTCACATATTCTTGGGATGCGCACTAGGTGTGATTGCTCTTAGGGACTCCTTTACTTGTCACGAAAGGAGTACATACAAAAGGTCCTTGAGTGCTTCCATATGTAGGATGTTAAGCCTATTAACAATCCTTTACCTTCTCTTGTGAAGGTTAGTTAGGCAGATTATCCCCAATTAGATGACTAGAAAGTTGAGATGGCCAAGATCCCTTATGCATCCACAGTGGGTAGTTTAATATATTCCATGATAGCCACTTGCCTCGACATATCATTTGCAATAGGAGTTGTAGCACACTATATGGCTACACTTGATGGATGACATTGGGATGCCACAAAGGGTATTATGAGGTACCTGAAAGACACTGTAGATATGATCATTTGCTATGGTTATCAAGATACTATAGTTGTGGGTTACACTAACTCCGACTATGTAAGACATGCATATAGTAGGAAGTCCACGTCTTCACTTTTGTTAGAGGTGTTGTTTCTTAGATGTCTAGGGTGTAGAAATGCATGGCCTTATCTACTATTGAGGTAGAGCATGTTGTAGTTACCGAGGGTTGCAAGGAGGCCCTATAGCTAGGCCTAGCAGACCTTGGTATTACTATTACTCCTTTACTACATTCAAATTCTATGAGTGCTATTCAATTGGCCAAGAATCAGATCTTTCATGCGAAGACAAAGCACATTGAGATGCACTGTCACTTCATTAAGGAGGTGGTAGAGAACAACTTTGTTGAGCTTATCAAGATCTTAATTGATGAGAATCTTGTAAAAATGCTCACTAAAAGTCTCTCAGTGAAATATTTTGGCTTCCTTAGGAAGATGATGGGTATAGGATGAGATGTCTATTCCTCAACCTCTTGTACTTTATATATATTTGTACTTTGTCACTTTTACATGTTCTCTCCTCACAAGAGGCAGATTCACCTTTAAGTGGGAGGTTGTTGGGGATAAAGGTGCCTATGCCTATGTTGCTTTGTATTTATTTCACATACCATGACTGCACAACTGGACACTGCAGGTAGCGGGTGCCCATCATTCTCACTTTATTCTTTATTCTTTCAATGACTATTGAATAAGGGAAAAGCTAGTCACACATTGTGACTATTGGAGTTCCCATATACAATCTCTCTCTCTCTCTCTCTCTCTCTCTCTCTCTCTCTCTCTCTCTCTCTCTCTCCATTTGCTATAGCTCATGCTTCCACTTGTGTGTTTCTGCTCAAGTTTTACCTTTTACAAAGTCCAAGGTCAGAATGGGATCAACCAATCCTTATGATTTTCTCATTATTGAAAAGAGTTAATTTTATAGGGAAGTGATTTAACGTAACTATGTCTTTCTAAACCCTAAAATAGCTACCTACAAAAGAGAACAAAGATGCCTAATGAGATACTAATCTGACTCTCCTAAGTGGTACTCCTTTTTATTTATTTGACCATGTAAAAAAATTCTTTGAATTTGGCCCAATAAGTAAAAACAGATTCTAGGTTTAACCATGCACTTTTTTTCGTTTCTTGAAATTACTTGGCTTTGTTTAAGAACTTGTCTTAAATACCTTCAATCACATTAAAATCTACAATTAGAATAATGGGACACTTAATAACTTGCATAAACTCCCATATTTTATGTCCACTAGCACAACAATAGTTTACATAGACATAGATGACAACAATTGCTTCCTTACCTATAAAAAGCACAACAAGCCACCTATTTTGTATTTTCTAACTTTTGGACCATACTTATAAGTCTTAGGTGAACCCCTATAGAGGTCCAGGGTCCCACCTTCCCAAATACTAGAGTAATGCCAAACATACTCAATTGAGATGCTCGTGATGTTGTACTTGCAATCTTAATCTCTTGCGAACAAAGAAGGCTCGACTCAAGTGATCGCATGTTTTGTTGCAAAACGAACTCTTCATTGCCTTGGCTCTTTTTGGGGTTTGAGGACCCCTTAACATTGTAAGAGAGAATTTTCAATGAATTATTCATTAGTTGCCTTTGTTAAGATTCATTTTTTGGGTGCTAACTTTCCCATTTAACATGGGGGAATGTGTCCCTATTTTTGAGAATATTCTTTTGGAGGAGTTAGTACTTTCAAGATAAGGGGAAGCACCTTTTTGCGTTAATCCCAAGACTTAGAGATTCTTCATCTACTTTGCAACATATCGATTTCCTTTAAAGAATTATTAAGGTGATAATCGTTCTTCTTTCAAAATCAAATGGCCTTTCATTGGCAAATTGTGGCTGCCCACAAATTCCTCCTCGTCTTTAGAGGAAATCTTGGCAAGATTTGTTTTGTTATTACCTTCGGTAATTGTTTCCTTGAACTTTTTAAAGGGTTCAACTTGCTCTACTATATCTTAAAGGCTTGCTCCGTTAGAGAGTAATGGGGTAAATATCTTCAGGGTTTTAGGTTTGTTTGAAAGGTCTTCAAGGGACGTGTAGCATTTTAAGGTTTACGTGTTCGTGTTATTAACATGCTGGAATCCATGAGAACTGTGTTCTACATTGTGGTTAGGGGTTCTACACTTCCAAAGTTCCAAGTTCCATCGTTCATGGACCATATGAAGGGCTGCCAAAAACATAAAGGCTGTGGTCCGACAAGATAAAGATTTCTTGCGGCATGGCTTCACCTGCCTATAAAAACGCATCACCCCTCCAGGCAGTTGGGGATGATCATCGATGCAAGACAAGGCAACCTTCCTGAAGTTTTCGTACCCTTTCCTCTTCCATTAGTACCATCCATGGAATAAAACCTCCGCTTGCCCTCATCTGCCTCTGCGTCTTCTTGTACAGCCCCTTGCATTTACCCATCCACCCCTGTACAGACAACCTCCCTTCTGTCTCTGTACAGTCAACTTGTTAGGGTTTCCAATTTTCCCCTGCTCCAGACTCCATGGATCCCTCTAGCTTCACCCTTCGCCCTTCTGCAGCTGGCCGTAGCCCTGCCGGCCCCTCCGGCCCGTCCACGTCGCGCAGCCTCAGAGATCTTGTTTCTCCTTCCCCCACCCTCAGCATGCCCCGGCCCATTCCCTCCAACAGCTTCAAAGAGCAGAAACTGTTCGGCTCCGCGGCGTCCTTGGCATCCCTGCAATCCTCGTCATCGGATCCTGCCGATGCCCGCGAGATCGAATTGGATGAGAAAGAAGTGTGGGGGTTTGAAGAAGTCGCTGACAACGACCCCATTGCTGTCCCCATTGGTCGGGTTATTAGCCGCGTCGGATCACTCGTGCTCGAAGGCCGGAGCCCGTTCAAGGAGGACCTGGGCAAGGGTTTGCTGGGGTTCTCCTCTCTCTCTCCTGTAGACCTCGGTTTGCAGGGGCCCAGTGCTGTCGCTGCAGGTACATCCAGACGCGCTGATGCCACAGCCACTCTCATGATACCACAGGTAAAACACCAAGATGGGAATCTTGGAGATGCAGAGTGTCACCAACCCATGAGAAAGGTAGCTCAGTCAGCCCCAGTGATGATTCCGGCTTGGTCTAAACATGGTCTTAACGGTGGTAGCATTCATGCAAATGGCAATGATGATGATGAGGATGAAAGGCTTCCACCACATGAGTTTCTGGCCCGCGAAAATGCTAGGAATCAAGTATGGTCATTTTCTGTTTGTGAAGGTGCAGGAAGAACGCTAAAGGGAAAGGATCTGTGCCGTGTTCGGAATGCGGTGCTAGCCCGAACTGGTGAAATCGATTAGATTGAGATGTCAAAATTGAGTGGCTTTGTGTCATGGTTGGACTGCTGTGTCAGCCCAGACTGGTGAAGTTGATTAGTTGAAATGCAGACATGCCATTGGGTTTCCAAATTGCAGGTAAGATCCTTATCACTTTCAGGCATCCTATGCATTTTCTAGGTAAAGAGTGCATTCTTTTGTAAAGCTATCGCATGGCTTCTGGATTTTGTACATTTGAAACGGCTTGTCTGACCTTGTCAAATGAAAGGCAAGGATGCAGACTTAATTTTGTAAACAGCATTGCTGATAATTGATTTAGCCTGTAAACAATAAGTTCTCATAGAACTCTTTTGTTCTTTGTGCTGCTTTTCTTGTAGCTCATGATTTGTGAATTTATGCGAATCTCAAAATGTTTGAAGGTATTGTGAGTGCCTCTTCTAACTTGCCAAGAATATGTCCTCTCTACTTTTAGAAAAAAGATTCTGTCCTCTCTATGTTTATACAAGAGACAGTTTGAATAACTTACTGAAAAGAAGGATTTATATTCTCACAATTGTGTTTGGAGCCTAAGTAGGTATCTAACCAAGAGCTTCCTAAGCTCTTAAGTGTCCTCCAGTCTTACTAGTCGATAAAATCTGCTGGATAACCTCACCTTCATTCGGGAGCAAAGGATGGCACTAAAATATTTGAGCCCTCCTCTACTTCTACACCAGTTGTTATACTTGTTATACACTAGTCTGTGTTTCGTCACATCCATGAGTTGGAGAATCCTTCTTTATCAGCTTTAGAGAGGCCTTGGCTTCTAGACAATGGTATTTTGAGTCATATGACTCCTTGAGGAGATTTGTTGCAAGACCTCATCCCTTTCTTAGTTTTGGAAGTCCCACATGTTTCGGACTTGGGCTTACTAGACTGAGAACCCAGATTGTCTTCATCAACCAGGCTATATTTGTTGAAGATTTTTCTTCAGGAGCCATTTGGGTGATAGGTTGGTGTTACTAAATTGATTGCTTATTAGCATTTTCTATTTAATAAATTTATGTCAATAAATTAAAAACTCACCTTGAAGTGTTGAAGATGATCTAGCATGGCCATGAGACCATTTAGAGACCAGTATTCTTAGTGCATCACTTAATGGGGTGATTAGAGCACTGTGATAACGAGGATATTTGGTACATGTGCTGTACAAGTTATGAAGGGGGAAGGAAGTGTCTGCCAAGTATAAGAGTGTACATAAGAATCAAGGAGTTACACATAAATGAAGATGGATTGAGTACTAAGAAGAGGAAGTGCATTAGCATTGTATATATGTATCTATGTGTACGTTCGAGGACGCTTGGGAATGTTTACTTGTGTATAATGAGCATTGCATTCATTTGGGGTCATCCTCTCCCTTACAAGTCAAGATTTAAGGTCTTTTCTTTCATTAAGAAAGATGAGAGAGGTAATTCTCTCATTAAGAAAGACAAGAGACGTGATTCTCTGGAAGTGAGGAGAGAAGTGATTTTCTCTTTCTAAGGTCTAAGATGATACAAGCTTTTGTGGAAAGTCAATCTTAAGGTTGAGGCCCAAGGCAATCTAATGAACTCTCCTTATCTATGGCTCAAGGTGGTTGCATGGACTACAAGTTAAGAGTACAATTTAAAAAACTGTTTTTAAAAAAGTGGACATGGTGAATCCATTTTTAAAATATCTCGTGATAGAAAGCTGATCTCTAAAAACGGTCCGCGTAAGTTATCAGAAACAACGAGATTTATAACTTTCGTGTTGGACGTTTTTCCATCTGAACAACGCACAGAGAGATATCTCGAAATTGGTGCTGCAGAGTAGGTCTGAGAACAGCCACATCGTGCATGAAGATCAACCTTTCCAATCTTGGTACTTAATTCTCTCTTCAAGAAGAGAAGCTCTTGAAAGTCTATAAAAGAGGAGGTTCTCCTTGGGTATGGGGGAGGTGAAGGAAACATCACTTTGCATGCATCGAAGAGGAGGAGAGAAGGTGCAAGTGCTGCGGAAGCCTTGCTGAAATCAAGTTCCAAGAGAAGGAGAGGAGGTGCATGTGTTGTGGAAGCTCTGTTGAAATCAAGTGTGCTGCAAAAGCCCTGCTTAAAGCAAGTTCCAAGAGAAGGAGAGAAGGTGCAAGTGTTGTGGAAGCTTTATTGAAATCAAGTTCCAAGAGGAGAAGAGAATGTGTAAGTCGGAAGCTCTGCTGAAACCAAGCTTCAAGAGGAAAGCCCTATACATATTGTGTAGGAAAGAAGGAGAGACTCAAGAATGATCAAAACGTGTCAAACTTTCAAGTTGTGTAAGTGTTAGTCGGTTGTATACCGTGCAAGGAACCGTGATCTTGTTCCCAAGATTTACAAGTTAAGAATTGGTTTATGTGTAACGGAGGAGCCTGCTCCTTGTTAATAATATAACTCCACAAGGGGGGGGGGGGACTGGCCCATCTTTTAGTCCCTAGTGTGTTGTCAATCTCTCTCTCTCTCTCTCTCTCTCTCCATCTTTATTTTCTCTCATATGTTCTCTCTCTGTGCTAGTATAATATTTACTATATATCTTGTAAGTATATAAGAAAGTTGAGCGTGTATCTCAGATCTTATAACAGTGGTATTAGAGCAGGTCTCTTTGCTTTTCTCAAAGTAAAGGCGATCCTTGCAAGAAGAAGGTAAAGATGACAACTGATGAAGCACCTATAAGTGAGCAATTACAGGCTTAATTGACAGAGTATCGTAGCTTGTTGGAGATTTTCGAAGTACCTCAATTGATTGACAACTTAAGGGCAAGGGAAGAAGCTACTTATGAAGGACCGAATCCTCCAAAAGATGGTGATACTGGAGGAACACCATTGCACTAATTGATGGTGAATATGCAAAGCATCCAATTGCTGAGAAGCTTCCTAGAAGGAAGGACTCTCGGATCAAGAAGAGTAAAAAGATCTCACCTCGAGTGAGGCGGATAAGGAGGGAGTCATCTCCCTTAGCAACCAGCTACTCCCCTCATTACTCAAGTTCCTTCTCCTCCTCATCAACTTCTAGTTCTTACTCTCTTGGTTTTAAGTCTTGTGCAATTCGCAAACGGACAAAGAGGGACCATAAGAGGAGTAAGCTTAAGAAGACTAAGACTTTCAAGTCTGGGGATAAGGGCATAAAGTTTGACTCTTACTCTGGTAAGAGAGATCCTGCTAAGGCATTAGCTTTTGTCATGCAATTTGAAGTTACTTTTTCTGATGGTAATTTCTTAGAAAAGTCCAAGTTTGGGCATGTAGGCATGCACTTGAAAGACACCGCTAGCAATTGGTGGTTGACTCTCATTTTAGAGGAAAGGAAACCTACAACTTGGGAAAATTTCAAGAAGAAGTTTTATCCTCAGTTTTTGCCTCCTGATTTTGAGAATGATGTCAAGGAGTGAGATTGGCTAGGCCAGAAAGAGCATGAAAAGGTCACTAGTTATGTGGACAAGTTTTGGTCTACTCTTTTCAAGGTTACTCCTTTTCATGGAGATTAGCGATGAAGAGAAGAAAAGGAAGTTTGAAGTTGGCCTGCTACCTCATTTACATAGAACCATGAAGGTGTATCCACATGAAACCTTATCTCGCATGATGGAGTTTGCCATCATAGCTGAAAGTTTGCATACACTTGCTACATCTCGAAAGTTGGAGATGAGTTCTTGTAGAGCTAGATAAGAGCAGCTCTATGATTAACCAAGAGACATGACTAATCGAAGAAGACCTACCTTTACCTATGACCAATATTCAAAGCCAGAGGGTAACAAGAAGAAGCATAAGTATTTCTCACTCTTTGATATACAAAAGTACAAAGAGGAAGGAAGGTGCTTTCTTTGTGGTGAGTTAGGGCATATGAAGCCTGATTATCCTCACAAAAGGAAGGAAGCAAATGTGATTAAAGATCCTCCTCCCCCATCCTCAAATTCTATTCTGGATGTGCAAGCTAGCACTCATTCAAATGAGAAGAAAAGACAACTCTTAAAGGATTGGGGGACACTCAACAATCAATGAGTTTTGATACTCTTTAATCCAGGGTCCATAGATAATTTTGTGTCAGGAGATCTTGTTGAAAGGCTACAAATTTCACCGAATCAATTGGGAACACCAATTGGAATCAGGTTCGGCATTTGAAGGACTTACAACCAATTCTACTCCTATTCAAGGGAAGTTGAATCTTAGAATTAGGGATTACCGCGACCAAGAATCTTTTCTACTTGCACCCATAGGTAACTGTGATGTTATCTTAGGCGTGCCTTGGCATTACAAGATTAGACCTCTTCCCGATTTTGTTAAAAAGACCCTTGCATTTCAATTCAAGGGTCGAAACATAGTATGCATTGCTGATGCTGGAGATTGGCTTGTGCCAATTGTTAGTCATATTAGCATTTCTAAAGAAATGAAGAAAGTTATTTTTGTGTATGTGATTTTTGTGAGAGAGTCAAAAGAAGCTAATGATTCAAGGACACTTGATGCCTCTAATGAACACACAATACCAACTAATGCTTCTAAGTCTCGGACTTTAAAAGAATCCCTCTCTTTAATTGATTTTAGCCAGACATGATTTTGTTAAACAATATGAAGATTGTTCTAGTGATTCACTTCCAAGAGAGTTACCTCCTAAGTGCTTGAAAGATCACACAATTGATCTTATCCCAGATACTTCACTACCTAATCAACCGCCTTACTGAGTAAGTGCAAGTCAGCAAGAGGAGATCTTAAAACAAGTAAACGAATTGTTGGAAAAAGGGTTAGTTCAACGTAGCTCTTCTCCATACTGCTCTCCAGTCTTACTTGCTCAAAAGAAAGATGGTTCTTTTCGTATGTGCATAGACTGCGGATCTTTGAACAAGATCACAATCAGAAATCATTTTCCTATCCCAAGGATAGATGATATATTGTATAAGTTGCAAGGGGCTAGTATCTTTAGTCACATTGATCTCAAGAGCAACTATCACCAGATATGGATAGCACGTGAGGATGTTCATAAGACAACTTTTCGTACAACGTTGGACTATACGAGTTCTTAGTCATGCCATTTGGTTTGACTAATGCACCCGCCACATTCAATCGAATGATGGAGAGAATTTTCAGACCTCACTCAAAGCTCACATGTGTCTTCTTTGATGACATTCTAATATTTACACGGTCTAAAGAAGAGCATAGAAAACATATATCTATTGTTTTTCAAGAGCTTCGCAAGCATAGACTATAGTTCAAAGCTAAGAAGAGTGAAATTTTCCTTTCGAAAATTCATTACTTGGGCCATATTGTTTCTCACAATTTGGTGAGAATGGATCCTAAGAAGATTTGAGCCATTGTTGAATGGCCTACACCTACTTCTATACGTGAAGTTAGAAGTTTTTTGGGCCTATGTTCATACTACAAGAGGTTCATATGAGGTTTTGCGTATGTTGCGTCTCCTCCACATGACCTTACGAAGAAGTGAATGCCTTTTTGCTGGGGATCAAGGCAACTATAAGCCTTTAAAAGAATTAAGTTTCTTGTGACTCAAGAACCAGTTCTCATAGTTCCGGATCTTCAAAAACCTTTTGGAGTTCATTGTGATGCTTTTGGACATTGCATTGGAGCTGTGCTTAACCAAGAGCATCATGCAATAGCATTTGAGAGTCGAAGCCTAAAGGACCATGAGCTACATGCTCTAGTGTATGAGAAAGAGCTTATGGCGGTGGTACATGCTCTTCAAGTATGGAAACACTATTTACTTGGTGTAGATTTTGTTATTAAAACAAGTCACCAAAGTCTAAGATACTTCCTCACTCAGAAGAAGCTCTTAGAGAAACAGATGCATTGGGTAAATTTCTTATCTATGTTTCATTTTCAAATCCTTCACACATTTGGAACTAAGAATATGGTAGGTGATGCTCTATCACATCAATCTTGAGTGAATACAATTACAAATGTTTACCATAACGACTTTATGGATTTACCCAAAATATATGCGACTGATTCCAACTTCTCAACCATATGGGATCAGCTTAACTCAGGTCAGTCGGTTACACCTTACTCGATTCGAGATGGTTATTTGTATCATCATCAAGCAATTTGTGTAGCATTACATTGCGACACAAGGTAATAGATGAAGCACATGCATCTCCATATGTTGGATATAGGGGTATTCTGTCAGAGTGCAGCGGTGCGGAAGCGTAGGACTGAGAGAGAGAGAACGCAGAGAGAGAAGAGAGAGAAAGAGACAGTGAAAGATGAAGATCTGATGTATAAAGAGTGCTGAATACAAAGATATGCAGATATATACACGGGCGCAGTGCGCTGGACTGCGTGTCTCCACCTCGACGATGCAACCTGCTGTTCACCTCGAAGTCCGCTGCAGTCTGCACTGTCTCCTGTCTGAAATCTGCGAATGGAGACGGAATCTGCGCATGTCACTGGTCTGTAATCTGCGAGCAGAGAAGTGTGGCAGACTGCTGAGAATGTCGGCTATAAATAGCCAGAGACAGCCAGGAAATAGGGTGCCAGAAATGCCCAGTCGGCTGCATTAAATGCAGCCGACTGCCTGCAGTGGGTCGGATTGCCACGTGGCAGTCCGACTGTGCAGTCCGACTGCATGCAGTCCGACTGCACCAGGCTGAAGTCTGTTGCCTGGTTGTGATCTCTCTAACACCCCCTCTCAGAGCCTGGGCAGGGCAGAAGCCTGAGGGATCTGGAATGTCGCCGAAGTAGAGTCTGGGGAAGTGCCTTCGTAAACAAATCCGCAAGATTGTCCTCCGTCTTGCAGTACTCCACAGTGATGGTCTCATCTAGAAGCTTCTCTCGGATGAAATGGTACTGGATCTCTATGTGCTTCGTCCGGGCATGAAAAACAGGATTCCGTACCAAGGCAATGCAACTCTCATTGTCACGTCGCAGCAAAGTAGGACGAGTCTGGGGACACCCAAGCTCCTCCAATAATCTCCGAAGCCACACAGCCTCACATGTGGTGGAAGACGCGGCCCGATACTCCGCCTCAGTAGACGAAAGGGCTACCGTGGGCTGCTTCTTGCTACTCCATGAAATAACACCTGCACCCAAGGTAAAACAGTAACCTGTAGTAGACCGCCTGTGGTCCACATCACCGGCCCAATCCGAGGCGCTCCAACCTGCAAGTACAAGATCTGAACCATATGTGCCTGCGGGGTAATGAATCCCTAAATCAAACGTCCCCCTCAAATACCGAAGTATCCTTTGAGCAGCTTGCCAATGCACCGTCTTAGGTTCACTCATGAACCCTGCCAAGAGCCCAACAGCAAAACATAGATCAACCCTAGTGTTGAGAAGCCAAATCAAGGACCCAATCAACTGACGATAGCGGGAAGCATCCGCCAAAGGAGAAGCTGAATGGGAAGTGGCCTTCCAGTTCGGATCCATAGGAGTAGATAGGGCCCGACAATCCTCCATCTCAAAAGACACCAAGAGCTCTTGTGCATATCTCTGTTGAGAGATAAAGATCCCCCTCTGAGACTGATAAATCTCATGGCCCAAAAAGAAATGGAGTAGACCCAAGTCCGTGATCTCAAACGTCCGATGTAAAGCTGACTTCGTCTCTTGGACCTGCTGTGCATCATCACCTGTGACAATCAAATCATCAACATATAAGACAAAAAGCACACAACCATCCTCGGAAGTGTGAACATACAGCTGCGGATCGGCCTTGGACCGCCGATATCCCAACTGAGATTGGAGGAACGAATCAATCTTCTCGGTCCATGCACGCGGAGCTTGCTGGAGGCCATACAAGGCCTTCTTCAACCTGTAGACTTTCCCATCTGAGGATCCAAAACCAGGAGGCTGCTCAACATAGATCTCCTCCTTCAAATCACCATTGAGGAAGGCCGACTTCACATCCAACTGATAAACAGGCCATCTCCTATGGCCAGCCAAAGCAAGAACAGCTCTAATGGTCGCCATACGAGCTGTGGGGGCAAAAGTATCATGACAGTCAATCCCTGGGCGCTGTGCAAAACCTTTAGCAACAAGGCGGGCCTTGTGCTTATCCAAAGAACCGTCGCTAAGGTATTTGGTCTTGAAGACCCACTTGACTCCAATCACCTTCTTATTTGGGGGGCGAGGCACGAGTGACCAAGTGCCATTCCTCTCAATAGCCTCCAACTCGGCTTCCATAGCTTTCTTCCATGGTGCAGACTGTAAAGCCTCCTTCACGGAGGTGGGCTCTCGATCCTGCATAACACGGGTCATCAAACAATAGTTGGAGCACACCATCCTGCGGTCCCCACTCCTCAGGAACCCCCTCGATCCCTGAATCACAGAGTGTGTCATGGGCCCCAGCGAGGAGGAGGCTGAACCTCCCCTCGTCTTTCTCCATCAGCAGAAGACTCTGGAATATCCACCGGTGGTAACTCCTCAGAGGTGTCCGGTGGAACCGTAGACTCTGTGTCAGAAACAGAATCATAATCAAAAGGCACGGGCTCCAGTGAAACTGTAGAAGGAGCCCAGCTCTCCCCTGGATCTCCAAGAACGGGATGCTCCTCACCCGTTGAAGTAGCTGGAACCTCCACAAACCGAACATCGTGGCTAGTGTACACATCCCGCTTGACGGGATCATACAGTCGGTAGCCTTGGGACTGGGAGCTGTAGCCAACAAACACCTGTTTTCGGGAAGCTGCTTCAAATTTATCACGGTGAGCCTTGGGAATGTGAACATAGGCATCACACCCAAAGACGCGGAAGTAAGAAACATCTGGCTTCGTCCCAAAATAAGCCTCAAACGGGGTCATCCCTTCCACGGTCGAAGTAGGGGATCGATTAAGGATGTGGACTGCAGTAGCCACAGCCTCGGCCCACAGAACCTGAGGGGTCTGTCGGTGCTCCATCATGGTGCGCGCCATCTTGATCACACTGCGGTTCTTCCGTTCAAGAATGCCATTTTCTTGAGGAGTGTTGGTATTGGTAAACTCCTGGTGAATTCCTCTATCTGCACAAAACCGAGCAAACTCATGAGAAACAAATTCACCTCCCTTGTCGGATCGCAAGATCTTCAACTTCCGGCCCGATCGGTTCTCCTCAAAGAGAAGCCAATCCTTGAAGTGTGAGAAAGCTTCTGACTTTAATGCCAAAAAATAGGCCCATGTCATCCTGCTGTAGTCATCCACGATCAGCATGAAGTAGGAGCTCCCACGCAAGGACTCATTCCTCATAGGGCCACATAGATCCGTAGATACTAGCTCCATCGGTGAAGTAGACCGCCGCGAAGCTGTGTGGGGAATGGCATCCCTATGCTGCTTCCGCCGTATGCAGGAGACACATGGCTGCTGGCTCACCACTATATCCGGCAACCCTCGAACAAGCTGTCCACGTGATGCCCTCCGAAGATAGTCATAGTTCAGGTGACCAAACCGAGCATGCCATAACTCTGACTGTGATTGAGAGGTAAGAAGAAGAGTAGAGAGGGCGGTGGAAGACTTCAGTTTGTAAATGCCGTTCTCCTCATATCCGGATGATAGAACCTTCCTTGATCCACGATCAAGGACTCGCACCGTAGTACTGTCAAACTCCACCAAAAGGCCAAGGGAGCAAATCTTATGAACTGAAAGAAGATGGTACCCTAATCGTGGTACATGCAAAACCTCTGAGGTATGGGTACCACCTCGTCCATCGGGAATAAGCTGCATCTTACCCCGACCTGCAATAGATACTGAAGAGCTGTCTCCAATGAGAATCTGCCCACGCGAGGGTCGCAACTGGGCAACACCATCTGATGAAGGAGTCATGTGCCGTGAGGCACTACTATCAACGATCCACTCTCGAGCCTGGGGAGCCGTCATCGCAGCATCAGAAGCATGCGGTGAAGCGTCCTCAATGACAGCTAGATGAAGAAATGCAGCTGATGAGGGTGCAGCCACCACTCCAGAATCCTTGGTGTCCTTCTTCTTGGTGTCCTTCGTGTCTTTGTCAGGGCAATCCTTCTTCCAATGGCCAGTTTTTCCACAAATATGGCATGTGGAGTCTTTGTCCTTGTCCTTCTTGGACTTGTTATCCCCCTTCTTTGTCTTTTGGTCCTTTCCCTTCTTTTGAGAGGCTTGACCTGTCAGCGCCTCCGACTTGGAAGCATTCTGTCCCTTTAACTGTTCCTCTTGGTCCAAGACCATAGGAACCAACTCTTCCCACCGAAGAGTAGACTCTCGCCCCGAAGCAATAAGGGCAGAGTAAAATGTACCGAATCGTGGCGGCAACTGGGACAAAAGTGTGATTGCCATGTCTTTGGAGGAAATCGGCTTCCCTGCATTCTGAACCTGCATCTCAAGCTGCCTTAGCTTGTTAATGTGCTCCCGCAGCGAAGAAGACTTGTTTACGGACAAGGTCCACATCTGTACCTCCAAAGAAACTCGCTTCATAAGGGTCATCCGATTGTACATCTGATCAAGCTCGAGCCATATCTCCCGAGCCATTTAAGTGCTCGATGTGAGCGATCACGGCTGTAGTACATGATAGAAAGAGAAAGGAACGAATCCTGGCATTCAGTTTGTCCCAATGAGACTGGGCCTTGGCCAGCTCCGCACGAGCATCGGAAGAGAGTTTGGACTCATCTCTTACCGAGGGCCGGTCAATCTCCTCCTGTACCAGCTCCGCCAAATCATAGGACTCAAGGATGGCCAACATCATGACGCGCCAAATGCGGTAGTTGTCGCCGTCGAGCTTCTGATCTGTAGGAAGAGCCGGTAAGACAGGCACCTTCCGGTCCATAATCGATTGGAACTCCAAGTCAATTTCTGTAGACATCTTCACCTGTAATGCCTTCACAAACGCAAAAGCAGCCCCCTCTGATTGGGAAAACTCAGCCTGCTAAGGCTCTTCCGCGTCCTGAACCTTCTTCACCCGTCGGAGGCGATGAAAAAGCAAAACCTGCACTTGTAGGCTGAAAATTCAAACTTCCTCCGCATCAAACAGCAGTAAACAGCAGTAAATCCACCACCTGGACTCCTTTCCTGCGCGCCCACACTCGTTTCAGCCTTGTTCCAAGGCGCAGCCCTCCTGTCTGCCCTTAAACGCAAAAAACGCAAATTTGTGTCGCGATGGAAACTCCTCTTCAGGTTGATTCTGCGCTCAGTCAGCCCTCAAACACTGCTCTGATACCATGTATGCAAGAAATGAATAAAAATCCTATTTTTATGACAGTAGCTTTTGTTGCCAATTCATGGGATGATGGCCTACTAGCTGCCTTTATTATAAATATATAGTACATGTTGGGGATCCATGATGGGTGCTTGGTTGATGGTATTCGCAGCTTCATTCGTAACACCAGTACCATCATTTCATTTGTAGTGATTGTGTCCATAGTGTTATTGGCAGCTCCTGTCTCTGCGACTTTCGTAACTTTCTTCTTCAGGGCTATGGTCTTTAATCACAAGATTGAAAATGGGATTTTGGTGAAGGAGCTTGGGGGTAATTAGATTGACAAAAATTTTGATGGGGAAAGGAGATCACTAAGAATTTAAAAAAATCAAGAAGAGTCTTGATTCTACGGGGAAGTAGGGTAGTAAGGATGGAGGATTCGAATTCAAGAGCTCGCGGAGTATCCTTCATGTCTTTTTGGGAAGGGCCTCTCCTTCCTTGCTCAGATTGCCTCCCAATGGCTTCTCATGCCCCATATTTATAGTTAAATTGAAGAAGGGTCGTGGCCAAGAATAATAGCCGAGCAAAATGGTTTGAGGTTCGTAACCCGACATTTTTTCAGAATTGATATAGACTGTAGCCATCCATCACGGAAGTTACTGCGTGAACGTGAGTCATGGGACATAGTCAAATTTGACCAAACCCATTTAAAACTTGGCAAGTAAGACAAATCATAAATCTTTAAGCTTAAAATATTAAAAGCTTATGAAAATAAAAAAGGAGGAGAAGAAGACGTCGATGAACAGCCTATGGTTTGAGGTTCGTAACCCGACATTTTTTCAGAATTGATAAAGTCTGTAGCCATCCATCACGGAAGTTACTGCGTGAATAAGAGTCATGGGATATAGTCAAATTTGACCAAACCCATTTAAAACTTGGAAAGTAAGACAAATCATAAAGATTTAAGCTTAAAATATTAAAAGCTTATGAAAATAAAAAAGGAGGAGAAGAAGACGTCGATGAACAGCCCTTCCCCTCTTTTTTTTAATTGAAAAAAATAGTGCCTTACAAAACCCAATTTTGAAATTCCTATTTTTGGATGAAAAAGCTTGAATTCTCATTCTGTAATTCAATAGTTAACTCCAACAATCTCCCCCTCTTCTCAGTTTGATGAGAGGCTTCGATTGAAGCAAGATCATCCGAGAGTGAAGTGAAGAAGGGTTGTGCCTTGTATTTATAGTTAAATTGAAGAAGAAGGGTTGTGGCCAAGAATAAGGCTTGAGTTGATGGAAGTAGAGTCCTAGCAAAAAATAAGAGTGCCCTCTCTTAGACGGTGGGGTTGCCATCAAGGCAATCAAACTTTTGATGGTCACCTCTAATACATTGTTGGAGACAATTATGTATCTCTACATATCCTCTCGATCTCCTCTTGTGTCAAGCCCTACTTATGTAGTAGTCTACATAGTGCTATCAACAACTCATCTCTAGCAATGGATAGCATGTTGCTACTCTATAAAATGCTTAACAAATAAAGTTTACACATTAGCATTGGTATAAATATCAGCTCTACATTATTATTGTTATACCACTACTCACCAAGTTAAAGTTTGCAAATGTAATTATAACTATCAATAAATAACATATGTATCAAATTCATGTATCAATGAATATGTATCTCGATGGCTAATGGTAAATAGCATCCCACTGAGATATAGGCTCATATTACAACAATGTCATTGAAGGGCTGATTGATCATGGGTAGACCTAAAAAGGAGATTTTAGCTGACAATGAGACTGTGTTTTCAATGTTCAGGGGCAAATGGGAGGGTGACTGAGGCAAGTAGAGAAGCACAGGATAGGAGCAAAATTGTTGATTTTTTAAAGGTTTTTGCTATTTATGAAGTAGAAAGGTTTTTACATTTTCATTTCCTCAAGTGATTGAAGAAGGTGTGGAATGAGTAGAGGAAGCCCTAATAGGTTGTGTTTTTGGAGTCAAAGGGGAATGCCCTTGTTTTTGTGTAGATTTTTCACGTGAGATGCCTTTTGAGGCTAACATGGAATTTCATGCTATTATGGACTATGAGGTCCCACTCTTTTTAGCTCTTCCACAAGATTAGAAACTTGATGGGGGAAACTAACACATTTGGTGGATGATGATACTTGCCATCTTAGAGTCCTATGATTTGACACAGATTTTAAACAAGTCCATAGATCCCCCATCATATGCTCAAGTTTTCTATATATGAGAAAGTCAATTTGGTGAAGCTTCATCCATATTGGGACAAGCTAAATGCCTACATCCATTTGTTTTTTCTTCTCTCATTCACATCGGCCTTGATTGCCCATATTAAGCATTTGACTATAGCTTAGGAGATATGGTTGGAGTTGGATTAATTCTACAATCAAATGATCGTGAGATGAAGGTGGTGTCTCTAGATGTATAGATGCAGATAGTGAATCCCAACAAGTTTGTTTCCATCAAAAGCATGCCAATAATCTTCATCAATTGAAAATGTAGGTCTAAAATGCAAGAAAGGCAATTACCTCAGAGGACATGACCAAAACCCTTTTCTCATAGTTACCATCGTGATTCAGTTTGTTTTATTTTGACATGATTGCTTCAGGGCAAGCATGAATAACTCAAAGGTCAGAATGCTTCAAAGGCAGAGGCTTTGATATGTCAATCTTTCCAAAATAAGGGGAAGGATAAGAAGAAGAAGAAGGATGAGAAGACCAAAAAGAACAAAGATAAGAAGTCTACTTATCACATATGTGGCAAGACATGTAATTCGAAGAAAGATTGCCCTGAGAAGGGGGCAAGAAGAACAACAAGAAGGAGAAAACTTCAAAGGACTCAAGAGAGGTGGTTTCTCCCTCATCAGTGGCCTTCCTTCATTTGGAGGTGATTGAGGGTTTGACATTGGTGGCTTATGATGCAATGATGATGGTCCATAGCCTTGTGAGTGGATCATAGAAAGTGGTGCTTCTTGCCAACATGACTCCTTCAAATGGCATTTCCCATGCAAATGAATATCGATAGAGGATAGCTCTTCCATATCTTGATCAAAGGCAAAAGTAATATGTAGTTGATTCCAAATGGGCATGGTGGTGTTCATACTACTGTTATAATAACAATAAACTTCATGGCATCTTCTTGGTGCTCCACTGATGATAAACTTCATAGCCTTGACTATCTCATATGGAGTGCTCTCATAAAAGCATGGTTTGTGTAGAAGCAATTATGATATGTGGTTTTTGGAGTTCTTTTGCATCCCTACAATCTCAATCTATTCTAAAAGGTTGGGACCATGACAATTATGAGGAAGTTGTGCTTACCTAGGATTCAAACAGTGCCTATTCAGCTGTACTCCAATGCATTTCTAAATAGGTTCTTCTAGTTGTTACCTCTTGTAAGTCTGCTTTAGAGGTGTGGGGCAAGTTGTAGAGATTGTATGAGGCTCCTTCCATCATGTGTGCAATGACCCTGAATTGTTAGCTCTAGTAGATTAAGTTTGAATCTAAATATACTATTCAGTCTTTCTTGCTTCATGTGACATAGATCTAAGATCAACTTCAAAATATACAATCCACTCTTTTAGAGGCACATCTAGTTGGGACTATACAAGCTTCCTTTGCACTTTGATAGAGTGGCCAATGCTTTGCAGGCTTCGATATCTTCGCAATAAGCTTTAGTCATATGTTCTCAGTGCTGCTTGATTATGATATGCATCTTTGTGGTTACAAGGAAGGCTTCAATAATGACATGGTGGGCAAGATGAGGTCTTTGTAGCTTCAAAGAGGGGGCAAGAGAAAGAAAGAGTTGAATGTATATTGTTATCATTATGGAAAGAAGGAACATTTGCATAAGGATCATAAGGAGTTAGTAGCATCACGAAAGAAGAAGGGAAAAAAGTAGGATACGGATTCTTTTGATATGTCATCTTCATCTTCCTTAGATCTAGACTTTGCTTCTTTGGAAAACAAAAAGGCCAAGGTACAAAAGGGATCATCTTCTATCAAGATGGGGAAGGGCTTAACAGTCTCTCCTTTTGTTGCTTTCTAGTGCAGGTGTTGTGATTATCCCTCACAGCTCTCCATGCCAAAGAGAAAGAATGAGAGGGTAGTGAGCTAGGTATAATGAGCCTCATCTATACACCTATATAGGTATACATGATCTAGAGAAGTATGTCCTTTGTGAATTTAGCACATACAAATCGGAGCTGGAATTGACATCTAAGTTCACTATGGGCTATTTCTTGATAAAAAGTGGGATTGACTCCTAGTTTAAGCTGACATAAGAGGACACTTTGGAAGTTTGGTTAAAGGCTAGGAATCTATGGTCACATACATTTAGAGGCAACACCCATATCTATATACTTCGTGTGCTTTGCACTATAATTAAAAAGATTGTTCACCTTTTTATAGAACTTGCATGGAAGATAAAGCCATTATCAGCTAGGATAGATGCTATAACAAAGATTGAAAGAGTCTTATCTGCAATTGGTCTGTATGGTGGCAATGTTATTATTAAACCAGTTCTTCAAAAGTCAAGGATGGAAATTGTGTCCCCAAAAAGCCATCTATTGGTGGAGTGAAGGCTAGAAGGTTCCTAGACTTTCATTGGGAGACTTGGTAAGATAAAATCTAGGAATGGTGGCTCAACTATTAGATACAATTAGTGGAAGTGCCTACATAATGTAGTAAGGATCATGTTGATAATGGATAAGCTCGGAATAGAAAAGCCAATGTTTGAGAAAAACTAGACAAAGTATTCTTTTATTGTGATAAAATTGAGTGGAATGATGATGATCTCAAAGACTTCAAAAACCAATTGAACCTTTTTAAAAAGGCAATGATAGAAGCTTGGGGTAATCAACACTTCACTCACTATATGGTAAAAAGTTTGTATATGTATGTCTCTTTATTGTCTAACTTATATAATATTTTTAATTGACTTTATTTATTTGTTGACTATGTCACATATTTTATACAACCATGCTCCATATTTTATCAAGAAATATGGATCTCTTTCTATCTGGTCAACCCAAGATATAAAAAAATCACATTATCAAGCAAGAACAAAATACTTTAGACACACAAGACATGGAGATGGAAGATACAAAGAAAACAATTTATTAGAGGTCTTTTAATGGTTTTACAAACAAATTTGGCACAAATTCAAACTCAAAAGATACAACCGCATCATGTAATACATCATCTTTGGCAAGGACTATATCCATTGTTACCCAAAGAAGAAAAGAGGGATAGTTAAAGTCTTGTGCAAAGCAAGTATTTTCATAATGGTTATTAACTAGATAAAGAGATGGAAAAAGATGGGTTTCAAAAAACCCTTAACATCTTTTAGTCTGACTTTATTGTAGAAGAGTCTTTAGTTTCAAGTAATTCACTAGGTCCTCTAAAGGAATCTTTTGTTTCATCCCACTCAATGAGACCTCTACAGTTCAGGAACTCTTGTTTCTTATAGTCTGAAAGGAGCTTCAAATTCTTGGCATCTTCTACATGGGAGAGCAAATAAGAGCCAAGAACTCCAAAGCATCCTGCCTCCTAGATCCACTCTATCCAGGTATGAAGCCAAAAACTCTTACAACTTCTTCCTTCTCCACCAAAATTATATTGTCTCTAAACCTCTATTGAAAACTTGCGATCCAATCACCTTGGAGATAGCTTTCAAAGCTATTATTGGTAAGCTTGGAGAGCTTGACAACATGCTATGATAAATTGCAATTGTTTGATTATTTAAGCTTCGCATATAATGACCAAGGCCTTGAATTTTGCCAAGCTTCAATGGCCTTGAGCCTTTGGCTCTTCCAGGAAAGTTGTCTGTATCTTCAATTTCTATTTCACAATAAACCACAATAGTGTAAGATGTTAGTAGATAAATATCCAATAATATTTGTCTATAATGCGTAACATACTCTAATGTAAATCACAATGGATATCTTAGAATTATCTTTCATACCTTAGAGTTTTCATCTTCTTCAAGAAGACTATCATCATAAAGATTTATTAAACTTTTTGGTTTATTCTCTAATGGAGACTTCAATTTCTCTTCATACCCTATGTTATCAATACTAAGTCTCTGCTGAATTTGTAAGAACTCTTCCTCTGTAGGTATCCCCTCCTTTTCATATTCCACGATTTGATTAATACATGATTGCAAGGCTACATAGCTGTCTTGAAAATTCTCTCCCTCAACATCAAGACTTGCTAGCAATTTTTGTTCATAACCTATAAAATTCTTATCATTTTGACCCCATGTTGCGAGGATTGCCAAGCAATAATCTTCTCTAAGATAAAAAATATGTTGCATATCATTTATTAATACATATCTTTTTGTTGATGAGATAACTGGGAAATGTTGGGACACATTCAAGAGGACATGTTTCAATCTCTACACTCAACTCTAACTCATTTTCTTCCACTTTTGTAATATTCTCACTCTTAAACAAAGCAACATCAAATATCTGCACTAATTGGTTCTCAATATCCTCCTAAAACATTTTTCCCTTCTCTTCAATCTCTATATCTTTGTTTGCATATCCTCTATATTCTTCTCTTGTATTGTATTTGAAGAACAACTATCCATATTATTGAAGATATACAAGAAATCCAATATCCTTTTGCACAAGAAGACATTGATGTTGATTTCGATGAAAAGGATAATTTGCTTCCCACTTCTTGAATTCCTCATCAATAAGGTTAAACCTTGTTTGCAAAGTTGTTCTAGCAGCATTGGTAGTTTCCATTACATCACTATAATGGACAAATCCCTCAATCTCTAGGCTTTCCATATATCTATCATAAAAATTCCTAAAATCCTTCAGTTTGTCTTTAAGATCCTTCAAGAGCTCTTGCAAATCAAAGGGAACATTGAGCATATCTCCGATGTAAACAAATCTAGATGAATTTTCAGTTGCATGGAGAAAACCAAAGAGCTTTTCATCACACATATCCTTCGGATCCTCTTCCTCTATTCCCCCTATTCCCTCTAAAGAAAACTTCCTTTTAATCATCGTGATTACTCACAAAACCAAATCCTAAAAACAACAAAGTAAATTTAGGGACACAATATACTAATTCACATTTTCTCAAATCCAGAAGATTAAAGCAAGATTGCGAAAAAAAAAGTCAAACCCTTCATAAATTTTCTAACTACTTGATATCCTGTTAAGAACTCACTCTTGGCTTTAAAGTTTAGACTCCTTATATATATGACATGCTCACTAACAAATTTTGAGTAAGGGTTTAATGTTATCTTCCTCCTCTTAAACCAACAAACACAGAAAAATGTGTAACAATGATACTTTACTTCATTAATCTTGCATGTCTAAATTCCTAAGATAACATATATGTTAAATTGGTCAAAATACAATAGTAGTGTCTTGTAAAAAGCAAAATTTTCCTTTGAGCAGCAAGGAAGCATGCAAATTTGTGTCTAATCAAGTAAATTTTGTTTTACATTTAAGACTCATGAAATGCGACAACAATGATCCAAACCGCTTTGCAGTTGATAAAATCACATTTCATACGTCAGTTAATCCAAAAAACTTGACAAAATCGAATTTCATACATCAAATTTTTTTTTCTAAGAAAATGAATCTAGAATATCAAAATCACATCATTTAACATATGTATAAGATTAAATCAATATTGATAGAAATATTTAGTCAAACTCTTTATAGAATTTCTAACTTCTTGATGTATCTTTCTCCTCTTAAACTAACAAACATAGAACAATGTCCAACAATGATACCTTATTTCATTCATCTTGCATGTTTAAATCTCTAAGATACCACATATGTTAAATTGATTAAAATACAATAGCAGTGCCTTACAAAAAGCGAGTTGACTATTTGAGCAGCAGAGGAGGTATGCAATATCGCGTTTCATCGATCTGTTTTATTATACATTTAGGACTTATGAAACGTGACAACAATATTTTAAAACTCTTTGCAAACGGTAAAATCGTGTTTCATTTGCCAGTGAATCATTTCGCAAGAAAACTAATAAATTTGATCATCTTTAATGTCTCAAAATTCAAGATTGCAAAGAAAAAGTGACAAGAAAATCTTTGATACATGAGAATTATATTTCATGGATTTTTGTAGAAATACCCTTGGTTTCACCTTGTGATACATACGAGATAAATGGTTTCTTGAAGAAAAAACAAAATGCGTGGAAGAAAAATTAATATAAACCTGACCTTGAGTTGTTGTATATATATATGCCAATGGTCATTGCACGTTTGTTCGAGAAGTATTGTATACTCATTAGGAAGAGTCGTGTTTAAAATGAAAAAGAAGAGGCTAAAATTATATTTTACCTTTAAAAAGCAGAGCCATAAAGTGCTATTAGGCAAAAATGTTAGTGACATGTGGCACAAGTTTCGAGGCAAAAACGGTTTATTTGCTGCACGTGTCAAGTTAACTACGCATTACAACAGTCACACATGTAAACAAACATCCTTTTAAACCCAATTTCTAAACCAAAAAAGAGTTTATTTGAAGACAAAGCTCTTTCTACGCTCAATAACACCAACACAAGGCTAACTTGGTCACAACTTAAAATTATTCCATAGCACAAGGTGACTTGGGAAGATTTCCTTACCAAGCATATGCATTAAGGCCTAAAAAATGTAAGTTTTTTGACAAATTTGAGCTAGCTTTGTATCAAGGTAATGGATCTTGCTAAATGTTTCCAAAAAGAGCTTGGCAATTAGTCATGGCTCTCCCCATGGACAATAGCCATCTCGCATTTCATATATCGGGAGGAATCGAAGTTCCCTAAAAAAGAATGATGGATCAATAGAGCTAGATCACACATAAGTATAATTTTGCTTCCACTAATGTTGATAATAACAATGAGTGCATAAACTATATGAGTAACGGATTATTCAATTTGAGCTTTAGATATTGATGTTGGTATACAAATGGAAAGTTCCACAAGGTTTTATTTTATTGTGGACAATATTTAAATATTCATGATGTGAACATTTAAATAGATATTCTCTCAAGGGTTCAACTCATTGAGAATAATATTTGAGATTTGCTAGATGATCATTGTTCTATTGTGAGACTTGTAAAACTTCATGACATAAATGGTATTTGATGAAATATGTATTAAAAAAAAAGTGGCGTGAAATGCGAGAAGGTGTAGGTTTCTCTTATCCAGAAGTCCCAGTTTGTGTTTAATACGTCTCAGGCTTGCATTATTTGATTGAAATTTGAGGTAGACTATATGAGTAGTGTTTGTTTACTACTGAGTGATTGTAGATGATATTATATCAGAGATTTGGAGATCTGTCCTAATTTTGAGGTATTTTTTATTTTTTTTGAATGTTTCAGATGTCTAGAACTAACGTCACTACAAGGAAGTAGAAAGTTGATCCTAGAGGTTTTGCTTCAAAGATTTATCAGTCTCCTCTAAGCCTTCCAAACTTACAAGAAAATCAAAGCCAAGGAGAAGGTTTTCACAGCATGTTAGATGTCTAAAGGAGATTAGAAGTGCAATGAAGGATCTGGATAATGCAATTTTAAAACTGCATTTTCAAAGGCTTGTCAGAGAAATTTGTGACAAGCATAGTCTTGATAGTTTTAGATAGACTAGGGTAGCTCTCAATTATATTTAGGAGGTTGCAGAAGATTTGTTTATTAAGTTTTTCCAAGATTCTTATATTTGTGCTACTCATACGCATAGGCTTACACTTATGGATAAAGACATGATAATTCTCAGGAGGTTGAGATACATATTTTCAAAGGTCCTTGAGCTAGTCTCCCTTTTCTAATATGAAGGCTTTTAATATTTTAAGTGTGCCTCCATATAGAAAAAAGAAAGGTGATCCAAGTCCTAAGGTTGATGATGTCACCCATGAAAAGGACACAAGACTACATGAGAAAGAGAAAAAGACCACAAAAGAGCAGGAAAATAAATGAAGTATAAAAGAAAGAATGAAGAAGAAAATGAGGTAGAGCAACTCTCATTTTCTGAAGAAGAGCTATCTACCCTTGTTAAAAGGGCTAACCTTAAGGGCTTCAATGTCTGTTGCTTTTTGTGGTGATATTGACGAAAGATGATATGGTATTTTTTGACTTTGATTGTGTTGAAATTCTCAAGAATAAAATGAGAGAAGTAAATGACTCTATTCTTCTTGCTGGGATGAGGTATAGTATACTAAAATTTATTTTTACTCAGTATATTTTTCTAGCAATAGACTTTTATGTTGATGCTTATTATCTCCATTCCTTTGCTAGCGTGTAATGCATGAGTTTCCCTTTGATATACAACAACAAATTGAGGTTCTTAATCCTTCTATCTCATCCTATATGAGGAGTGAGCTTGATGCAAGTGCATTTAATCATTGGTTCAATCTAATTGACATTGAAACTTTGGAGGCTCTTCTAATTCCATACAATGAAAAGTAAGTAATTTGATATTTTGTAGATTTTATGAGATATTATTTTACTAGATTATTAAAATGTGATTGTTTTCACTTCTCATTGGAGCCTAATTGGAATAGACTGTGTGGAGAGGTAATGTTTTCTCATCAATTCTATGAAAGGAAGCCATAGAAATGCCAAGTTGTAAGTTATATAATCTAGAATCTCCTTGATATTTTGATTTTCTTTTTGTAAGTACTTTAAATATTTCGATATTTTTTTTGAAATTACTCTAAATTTGATTGCCTTTTTGGTACATAGCTGTAAAAATATTGATTAAAGTACTAGAGAAAAAGCCTCCCATGCCTTTTTCTAATTTACTTGCAACAATGTAATATAGACAAGTTGCGGTAAGGTCTTGATTAATATGGTTGGAACATAATAAGAAAATTTATTCTATAAACTACCATAAACAAGTTTCATAGTTTTACTTTATAGTGCTGATTGGAATGCCCTCATCAAGATGATAGTCACTCTTATGGCTGGTGAGTAATTGCAACTGCCAGAAGATTGGTTAAGTTTATTTATCTCAATTATGATAAACTTATAATGGTAATGTGAAGGATACTGAACTTTAAGATAGAGGTTTATTGCAAAATACTCCATTGATGATAATAATATAGTCCATTGTGAAAAATAAAAATGAACTAAAATACTTTTTTTACAAATGTACGATAATATACAAGGGATTGCTATACAAGTGAGCATTTTGTATATAATAGCAAAAGTCATGAAGTACACAATGGTCAATTGTATACAACCAACAAGAATGGACAATAGTGGGGGCTTAGACATTGAAAGAGAGGAGGTACATGTAACTACATGCACGTGAAGCTTTGCCTTCAACACCCAAGGCAACCAAAGCATCAAAGAAAGACAAATGGACTCCTAGAAAGGATGTCCATTCTTTTAAGAAAAATATTCAAAAAAAGAAGCTCATTGCTTGTAAGCCCTTGCGTGTATAAGTCATGGAGATGGTTGACAAAAATTTGTCACAAAATTTGTATATGTATTTTATATTAATAGTAAAGAGATTTTTTCTTCAATATCCTTGCATTGTATATTCTTTTCTCTCCTCATTGATATTTGTAAAATAAAACATGTTAGAAATACTTATTAATTAAGAAGTGAAATCAAATATATATCTAAGTGGATATAATATGATATAAAAACTTACTTGTTTGTTATTAAGTTAGAATAAAAATGAGTATGGTAGTTCAATATCTTCATTCTGTAAATCCATCCTCACTTGATGTAGCGTACATGATGGTCTAATCTTTAGGATTGCAATAATGTCCTCATTGTACCAAACATCAAGATCCATTATAGGATCTTTGCTACAATTATCAAGTTTTTGGTCTACAGCAACCAAACTACCACCAACATAATGCCATCTACTATAGTAAAAGCTAAGGATGAAATTTTGAGTAGCAATCATATGTTTACATGCTGTAGAATCTTGATCTAGCTTATATATAATTTTTTCTTCAGTCTTAGTGTCCCATCCCTCATTAAAAAATTATATAACATGATCATATGTTAGTCTCTTCATTGAAAGCATGGCCTTTGATATTCTTATCTTAGCATTAGAAAAAAAGTCAACAAATATATTAATAAGTATGAACATAGTAACTTTGCTTAGCCTACTTGAGGTATTAGATTTTAATTCTCTCTGTATCTTAGAAAATATTTTACATCTATAGCCATCACTAGT
Source organism: Lygodium microphyllum (assembly GCF_053477565.2). Classification (NCBI taxonomy): domain Eukaryota; kingdom Viridiplantae; phylum Streptophyta; class Polypodiopsida; order Schizaeales; family Lygodiaceae; genus Lygodium; species Lygodium microphyllum. Next base: position 101,522,516 of record NC_141151.1, read on the forward strand.
AGCTAAGGCCACTCAAAGCTTGAAAAATCTGGCAAAGGAAGGGGGGATATTGATGCCCATTGGCTATGCTGCATGGGGACAATGTAAGAATGGTCATAGAAGAATATTCCATTCTCTGCAAGCTCTGTCTTCTTTCTACCTTTGTGCATCTCTTTTCCAATCGAGCCATGCATCACATCAATAACATCAACAATAGACTCAACTAGTTGCCATTTCTTAAGATTAGAGGGATAGACATCTATAAGACAAATGAGCAAATGTTATAATGAAAAACATTAAACCAAATTCAAAAAAAGACAGACATTAAGAATTAAATTCTTACAATTTGGTCTTTGCATTGAAATATTTGAAGTTCTAGCTTTCAAAAATAGCTCTCTATGCATATCTCTTTTATGCTATTATTATTTACTCCAAGCTTGAAATTTTGGATTCTACCCCTCCAAGCACAAAGATGAACGAGCTCTCATATCTTCATCTTTTTTCACATTTTGCCTATTGCATGGTGATCCAACTACCTTTGCTAATGATTGTAGGAATCCACCTTTCATGTTTTTGGAATAAGTTAAACACTGACATGGATGTGATTTGGGAGCTTGGACACCTTGTTGAAGGTCGAATTTTTGTATCCATGGTGGTAAAGAGAGATCCATAGGATAACACTCCTCTCCTTGAGGAATGGCCACATTAAGAACTTGTTGTGGCTTGGCTTGGAGTTCTCTTCGTGCCAGCTCAACTTGTTCTCTCCACTTGTGTCTCATTTCCACCATTCTCTCGGGGGGTATGGTTTTATCACCTTGCTCTTCTGTTTGTGCTTGTCTTTGCAGTGGGGGGCTTGCTTCATTCGATTGCTATTTCTCATTGTGGTCTTGCTCAAAGTCTGACTCCTCTTCATGTATTGGCTCTCTTGGCTCCTCATAGGGGGAGACTATGCTTGTTGATGCTCTCTCTTGCTTCCCAAACCCTAGCAGTTCAAGCTTTTACATGGATAATCCAGCCATGACCAAATGAGATTTTTGTTCCTCTACACCTAAGATGGTTCTAGGTTTGAGTGCCTTAGCATGGAGTTCATGTTTAAGTGCTCTCCTTGCCAACTTTAATTTCCTTTTGAGTTCATCAATTCTCTCTTCCTCTCTTATCTAGGTGACATTCAGCATCGTGTTCAAGAAGCCTTTTTGCTACACAAGCATCCCTTTCTCCACAGCTTCAGCTTTGCTTTCCACCATAATGTGTTTGCTCTCTGAATGTGCCAGGTGGTAAGCTAAATATTTAATCTTGTCATTATTTTTAGCTACCCATTCTTCCACCTTCCCTTTCATTTGCTTCAATTCTTAGTTCTGGTATTGTGTGAGGATAGTGATTACTTGACCTTGCTCTCGCCATAATATACTCATTTGTTCATTTTCTCAATTTTGGTGCTCTACCTATTCTCTTACGATGGCCTACTCACGGAGTGCTACATGAAGTTGATTATGCAACTCAGCCATCTTTCTCCTTGCTTCTTGCTCACCTTGTGCCTTTGCCTCTTATAGTCCTTTGGATAGTTGTTCTCTTTGTTGCTTTAAGATATTGACCTCTTTCTCAAGGTGTCTCTTGTCCTAAGATGCAAGAGAGCATTGTGTCTCTAGGGCAATGCGGCTCTCACTTTCTCCATCATACAGGTCTCACAAGCTCTCTTCACCCTGCCTCTCTTAATGCCATCACTTCCCTAGTTATTTTAGTCATCTGCCTCATTTTTTCTAGCCAATAGTTTGCAAGGGCATTCCTTTCTTCATCTAGCTCAACAAGTGCGGCATTTCTTTCTTTATTCATCTTGTCATGTTGACTCTAAAGTTCTTTTACTAGCTTGTCATACTCTTCTATGTTATGCATTGCTAAGAGCACTGCAGTAGTAGATACTTCAAGGCAGGGTACCTTCGGCCCTCAACATGATTCCACATTAGTTGCTTTGTTGCTGCTGGCCTTTTGGTTTGCATGAGTGGAGCTCCTTCACTTGGTGTAGGTGCAAGATCTTGTACTGTGCTTACGTGATACTGCAACCAAGCCATGTCGTTACTTTCATTGACTACACCTTTTGTGATTCCTTGTGTTGAAGTGGTCATGGTGCCCATGACTAGTGAGATTGCATACATGGGGGCCTTTCCCTTCCCTTCCACCATTGGTCTTTACTCATCCTCCTCTACATTAGCACTTGTGCTAATGTACATCCTTACATGTAGGGCTCATTTTGGCTAGCTCCTTAGATCAAGAGGGTTGCTCCACTGATCTTTTGATTGCCATAGCCACCTGCTCCTCCTCCTCTTATCTTTGTCTCTCTTCCTTTTCCTCTTGTTTCTTTTTACGTTCTTCCTAAGATATTTTGACTCCTTTTCCACTCTCCGCAATCACTCATCTTCTTCCTCCCATTTCTTTTTGCATTCTTCTTCTAGTCTCCTTGATTCTGCTTCGCTTCTAGGCCTCTATCCCCTTCTACTGTGACTCCGATCTTTTTTCTTGGGATTCTCAACATGATTCTTCTTCTTTCTCCTTGGCTTGATGGCAAAGGGCCCTGCTCCCCTTATTCACTAATTTTCCTATTGCTTGATGTTTCTTGATGTTGAGTTTGGTAATTGGCTTCTCTCTTCTTAGCAGCTTGTTCTGCCTCCTCATGTGTTGAACTTTATTGAATTCTTCTTCCCCCTAATTCTTTGTTGAGAATGAAGCGAGAGGCTCATTGGAGTGGGAGAGTGATGCCCTTCATGGGTTGGTGATTGTTCATGGGTCTCCTCCACTATTTCTTCTCTTTTCATCTCCCCCACCATGGCTTCTTATATTATGGCTGTTAGCACCCCTCTGAATGCTATTATTGACACCTTGGATGCATGTTTTTTCCTCTTTTATTCCATTGTTTTAGGTGAAGACTCTCCTCCTATTGCCCTTGGAGCTGTTGTTAGCAAGCACCTTTGTCGATGCATGGATTGTTTATCGAACATAAGCATTCTAGTTCACCTCATCCAATGCATTTGCTATAAGACTTTCAAGTAAGGACACTCTTATTATGTTCATATGAGGGCATTATATCTTTCAATTGAGAAGAGAGTGCGGACCATCTTCACTTACAGTTTGATAGTGGGCTTGGGAATATTAGCCAAGTTGATTATGCCATTTATGTAAACTTTCTTCTTATCCATTCCTAACATCCCATAAATATCTCTCTTCGGCCTCTTTTTTGCCTTGTCCACTAGTCCCAAGGCCTTATCCATGACTTCCGGGCTAAGTTTGACTTCCACCCTCCGAGTGGGATCTCGTTGTTTGATTGTCACCATGCCATTGTTCTTCTAGATATCAAAAGTTTTTAGAAATTTGGTGCATTTTCTATGATCTTTGTCTTGGTCCACCTTCTTCATGTACTTAGCAAGATTGCATTGATCTATTATCTATTTGACTACCTCTTCCAATGTCACCAGCTTCTCCAGGTTATGGATATTGTTGTATTTCAATTGGTTGAAGGCGCACGTCTCAATGGCTAAGCAGTATTTTTTGTGTTCTTCCTCTGAGAATGGGAGCTTATTGGTTTTATCTTGCTACCGTGCCATTTGGATTCTTGTCACTGCACAATAGTCCACAATCAGTTTAGAAATGTATAAAAGGTAAAGTGATTAGAAAGAAACACCATTAGATGGTGAAATGTATAAACCACAAAATGAAAATTTCCATATCAATCAATCCTCCATACATTCCATGCAAGAAATTCATGGAGAAATTTTACGAAAAGAAGAAGAAAATTCAATTCATGCTTTTCTTTTGAAGTTCAACTCCTATTTCGATTTTTCATTTACCTTCCACTTTACCCCCTTCCCCTTAGAAATGATAAAAGTCCTTCCTAGGATTATGAAAGTAAAGGTGTAAGGGCTTGTAATGCATCCTTGGTGTGCCTCATTGTTTCAAGAGCTAGTTGTAAAAGGTTGAGTTATATTATAATATCGCATGACAGTCCTATACCATGTGGATGAGTGTCCACACGTGTGATATAAGTCAATACATTAGTCAAGAGGTCACTTTGCAATGTGGAGTTCCTTCTCTATTAGGATCCCATCCAAGTATGGATGTAGCATGATTTTGTCTTCTAATGGTTGATTTCTTGTCATTGCTAATACCTTATATGAAGTTAAGGCCACATATATTTGGTCATACTCAGAAGTCTTGATGTCACATCGTTGCTCCACATCAATCAAGATTTGATAACCCTCTTGTTTCCATTGAATGTGTAGAGTATACCACTTGAATAAGAAATTATACTCATATTCAACTAATCGTTGGAGCTCAGTAAGTTTCTATGGTGGCATGGGAAATTCTCTTCTTGAAGGATGTGATTAAGCGTTAGCTTAAGACTTGTTCTCTTGAACTTTCATTGGAAATCAAGTCCTCTAAAATGGTGCAGGTTTTTATGAAGATGAATTTGTATTCTTCCCAAGAACACAACAAGGAACGTATCTCATTTGCTATGTGTTCGTTAAGTAGGCCTAGGTCTAAGCATTCGTAACTTCTAGCAAACAATGTGAAAGTTGAGTCCAATAATCATTGGATGTACATTACTAAGTCATCTCTTGTGTCGATGGCCATGTTGGAAGCCAATTCAATGGATTTTCATTGCTACAATAGCTTAAGGCCTATTGGTGGCTCTAACTTAATTAGATTGGATAGGTTGGTACGTGGTATCTCTAATTTGGGATTCTTATCAGGTTTGGTGAGCATGGTTTGAGAAGTTGATTGGGTTTGAATCTCTCTTGACGTTTCGTCATCGGATTGTGTAGTGGTGATCACATCAGAGTTATTAGGTGGAAGATCATTGATGATTGGTTGCTCATTGACGATGGGTTGAGCTTTTGGTCGATAGACCATTAGAGCACTCATGGATTGAGCACCCTTCCTCTTTGATTTTGTCTTACCCTGTTTTGATTTACATTTCTAGGAACGATTTTTTGGAGCCTGGGATTGAGGGGCATACATGAGTTTGGGAAACCACACCAAGATGTCACCTTCATAGTAACCTTGGGCATTCATTAGGGCTCTTGGGACCCAGCACAATGGCCTAATCACCTCTATACCATAAGGGAACCAACTCCTTTGTTTAGGTTTAGAGTGCGAGACATGAAAACTATGAGTTCCTAATGATTGGCTCTTATGAGGCTATGGTCTACACTTGGGGATCCACTTGATTGTTTGATCCATAGCTTTGGGTGTGGTTTCTAGATGCTGGTGGGACTTCACAATGGGTGTACGTTTGTGGCGTACTATCCCCCTCCTTAGGGTTTCCATTAGGGTTAACTACCAGTGGCACTAGAGGCTTTTGGGTGGCTATGGTGCCCTTGCTGAAAGCCATCACTATTCTAACGTTGCCTATGGCAAGGTGGATGCACTGTGATTCATAGCCAACATTATAGTGACTTGTTTTTTGAACATGTGGCCTAACAGTGATTCCTTGCCAATACTTTGTTTGTTAGGTAGTACATAAAAGATAATGAGTAGGCTCTCATTCTTGATAGAAACCATTAGTTTCTACTTCTCCAAGAGTGGATATGACTACCCCCCAAATGGGCTGAGTTTTGCATTGGTTGGTTGTAAATGGGGTTGACCAATAGTGGTCCAATGATTATATGTTAAGACATTATAGTCAACTTTCTCATCAATTAGTGCATCAAAGGTATATGCCTTTTGAGTAGTCACTGTTATATACACGTAGGCTGGTGCTATTGCTTTCTCATCTCATCCTCTATTTCAGTGATAGTTGCAACTCTCACATTTATTGGTGGCTCTATCATTGGAGGCTTATGGTGTGGATATGATGGAGGGTAATACTTATTTATGTGACAGCTTCCGCCCACTTGGTGAGATAATCTATGGAAACAATGATGTACTTGGCTTGTGAGTCCTGTATCGCAAGGCTGATTGGAACAATGAAGTCAATTCCCCATTTCTCAAATGGTTGGTATGAAATCACTGGGGTCAACTTCATTTTGTTATTATGAATATGGACTTTGGTCCATTGGCACTCATCACAATGCTTTGCAAACTTAGTTGCATCGTGGAATAGCATAGGCCACCACAATTGAGACTGGAGCACCTTGCATGATGTGGTGTCTCCACTGAAATTTCTCTAGAAATTCTCTAGAAATCCTACTATGTGCTTCCATGAGCACATTGTGCATTTTGTATTCTCAAACGCATCTCCTTAAAAGTCCATCTTGTCATGACCGATATAATTAACTGGCAATCAACTGAGGATAAGGGTGGATCTTCAAAATTAGTCTCTTTAACCTAGCTTTTTCTATGGGTTGTTCGAGCGATCCATTCTCTAGGATGTGGAATACTTTATCCACCCAATATGGTGCTAGATCTACTCTAAACAAGTCTCGTTTGTTGGACATTCTAAAAAGATGTGCATCTGGTAGGTTATCAATGATGCCCTGTCCAGCCGCCTTATTTGTGGGTATGTGGGGTATTTGATGTGCCATATAGTGTTTTTGCATTTGCATACTACCATAGAGAAGTTAAATTCCAAAAGCAAAAGTAACCATCGAGCAATGCATCCTATTGCACAAGGTTTTTTCATAAGATAAAGCAATGCTTGATGATCCACAAAGAAGGTAAAGGATATCCCTAGAAGATAATATCTAAACTTCTTTACATCAAACAACATGGCTAACCCTTCCCTCTCTATTTTGGATTAGTTCATTTTCATATCAATGAGTTGTCTACTAGTAAAGCTCACTAGATAAATAAGTTTATGCTCACCAGGTTGGCACAACACTGCCCCCACGGTAAATTTTAATGCATCAATGTGCACATGGAAGGTAATGGACCAATCTAGGGCTTTTAAGATAGGAGCTGAAGTTAGAGCCTATTTAAGCCTTTCACAAACTTGTTGACATTATTCGGTCCGCTCAAATACTATCAATAGCTTGTACAAAAGTCTAGCAATCAATGTATAGCTCAACACAAACAACCAGTAGTACCCTGTTTGGCCTAAGAAGCATTGAACTCCTTTGAAGTTGGTCAGAGGAGGAAGATTTGACTTTTGAGGAGTTTGTGGCTATCCCATTCCTCGGCATAACGTGCCCTAAAATAAAATTGGCACTTTAAGGGGTTCAGTGAGAGACCGTATTGCCTACATCATTCAAAGACTATTTGTAGCTTTTCAAAGTGCTTTTCCTAGTTGCTCGGGATGCACAAGTCATTGACAAGTACCTTCAACCATTTTCTAAGCATATCCCTGAAGATGGCACACATGAGGCATTGGAAGGTAGCAGGGGCATTGGTAAGCCCAAATGATATGATTATGTAGGCAAACACCCCCCCATTCAAGGTTGGAAATGATGTCATGTGATGTGCCTTTTTTTAATAGCCTGAGAATGAGAGCTGAATTTAAACACCGAGGAACAAGTGCCAAATGACTAGAATTTAAGGCAAATTTCAAAGCTTGATAAAAGCGGAGGATGCAAATCTGATAATATTAAGTGACTATGAAAGACAAGAATTCAAATCACTTTGGAATCCAAACTTCACAGTGGTTGTGAATTTTTCATAATTATTCCAAGTACAGGATTGAAGCAAGACAAGCTCTAGGCAGTTTGGGACTTTGAGATGTGTAGAATTTTTTTGGAAGCGAAATTGGGCACCAGATGTGCTGGAGAAATTGAAAATCAAGCACCTAGGGTGTGAGTTGACCTTGAGGATTCCAAAGGGTATGACCCTTGGGGCCCTATGCCCAAAAATTTGACGAATCATGGGGGGAGGGGGACAAGGATTTTTAGTCATGAAAAAAAAAGGGCCGCTTGTTGTTGACGACAATGGTGATTTTGAGGTGGAGAGGGGCTATGGGGATGCAAAAGACTCCCATAATCCAAAGATGCTAGGCCAATACATGAATTTTATGCTTCCAATCACCAGCCTCTGCTAGTGAGACATGGTGGACTAAAGAGGAAGAACAGAATTAGTCTTTCTCTCTCCTCTTAAGGGATGTTCATGCACGTGATTCTTGGAAGAGATTGGAATGGTTGTCCGGCTTGTACTACCGAATCATGATAGGATCATGTGGATGCTGTGAAATGATGGCCAACATGGTTTAAGGATCAATGACAGGTTCAGTGGGTGCCTGAAATTAATTTTTGAAACCAGAGAAAAGGTGGTAAGCCCTTTTTTAATGAAAATTCAAATATTTTTTGACAATTTTGTGATGCAATACTTGTTCAGAAAATTTGTTTGATGCTTGGTTGCAATATGTTTGAGAGTTGTGTGCTGTAAAATTCAAAATTTCTACTCGTAATCATGACTTATTAATTTTTGAAAACTCGAAAAACGTATTTTCAAAGGAAAAATGGTATTTTCGTCATTTCAAGCAATCAAATTGTATTCATGTGGGGTAAAATCAAAATTCAAGATGGATAAAAGTGTGACTTAATTTGTTGACTTAGAAAAATAAGAGAATTACAATAATTTTTATAAAATAAATCAAGAAAAATAGGTTTTATAAGGAGAAAAATAGGTTTTATAAGGAGAAAAATAGATTTTATACGCCAAAAAAGTACAAAAATTTACAAATGTGCTTGTGGATGTATGGTGGGCCCAAGGCATGAGGTTTAGCATGAGATTATCCCCATTTTCATGTTATAGTGCATGATTTATCGCTTTTTAGACAAAAATGACATGAAAATATTCTCTACACACCTACCACTGTAAGCATAAAATTAAATGGTAGGGAGGGGAGGGGGTCATGAAATCTAAATATAGGCTAAAATCTAATTTTTACAATGTACTTTACATATAGGGTGCATTTATTTTAAAAGTTAAAGGGTTCAATAGCGCGAGTATGCTCGGTGATGTCCCCTATGCAAAAAAGTAAATACATTAGCAGTATGAAAATCATGAAAAGAATTGGTTATGCACATCCACATTGTTGATTTAATTAAATAAATTTTTTGAGCACTCGTGGACATTCACCTTTGCATTGCATCCCATATACATGGTATTAAACAAGTATCAGTCTTGGATTGCATAACACTTGGTTTCATAAATGCTAATCCAAATTGAGAGCATGAGAAGTCCAAAGCTATAGGTTTAGTACGTCCATTTCTTTAGGGAATGATTAAGTGAGGATTATTCTTCATCTTCTAGAATGATTTTTATGAAGAGAGGACTATATGTCATATGTGCTTTATGTTTGGATGGTGCATCTTGGGACCAATCCCCGATGTGTAGAAGAGCCGTAGTAGTGGCCACGGTAGTCAGTCAAGGGGTGCTCCTTGTGTATGTACTATGAGGTGCCATGCACCATTATGTTTGGATACTCCTCATGAGGAGTTGAAAAGGGATCCATTGGACTATGAATGGTACAAACATGTGTATAAGTTAGATTAGAGAGTGTATTCTCCATATGCTCCTAGCCACGAGGCTGTGGGATGGTTTGGTTGAGTATGGAGGTCTGGCTAGAGCCCTAGAGCCAACGTCATTTTGGTCCCAACAAGTGTTACATTTTTCGGGAGCTACTAATAAGCGGCATTTTTTGAATCTTGGTTGATAGGAACCAGTTATTTAGTATATGCCAAAAGGTACTTAAATAGATCCAAAAGACTGTCAAGCTGAGATCCAGAATGTGAGGTGCCCGCCCATCGGCTTTCCAGGCACTCTTTTAGCGGTCTATCGAGAAACGAATCTAAGTGTCGCTGCCTGGCACTCCCAGGGAATGTTCTGAGTTTTGTCGCCTAGGGTTTCCCGAATCCGCCTCGCAATGGAACGTTCACGACCGAACCCACTAGGATCGACCTGAAATTCGGGTTCCTAGTTGTCAAGGTCTCTTGTTAGCATTCTAGCGTCGGGTTTTAGACATCCTACTTTACGCAGAGATACCCAATCCGAAGCAGATCCATGCCGCACTTGGTTCAAAGAGAATGGGAAACGAGAGGGATGCGTTGCTCAACCTCTCTGCCCATAGGGCATAGTCCCATTCCGGTCCCCTAAAACGGCATGAATCGAGGTTCTATCCTAACAATTTCTAAGGTCGAAGATGGTAAACCTTGTGAGAAGCCTCCCAGTTCTCTGGGACCACCCTGCTGTAGGACGGACCCGTTGGGGGTTCCGCCCACCCGCTTCCCTTAATAGCTTTAGTTTTCTAATTAGGTCCTACCACATTTATATGTGACACTTAAAATCAGCTTCATTAATTAAGCCTTTTAGGGAACGGGGTTCGTTCGATAAGTATCTACTTATGGATTCAAATGTCAAGAATATAAATTACTACTCTATAGTAGCAAAGACTTTGACCATGATCTATAAGGATGCACTCTGATACAAGGCAACCCTTCCTTCAAAGTAAGTTTTTGAAGTAGTACACAAAAATGAATGTACCGTACTTGGGCAGATCAAACAAGAACTTGACTCTAAGTCCTTGCAAATCAGGCCAATCAAGCATCCCAACAAGCATCCCAATATGGAGCAAGGAGTTGTAAGTTTCAGATGATAGTCGAAAGGTTTGTTTCATAAGCTATGTTCATTTGGGTACCATATTGAATTGCATAAGGACTTCACTATAATTCAACAGATGTGTTCACTATTTTTCAATTTTTTGTAGAGGAGGATAGGTTTTGTTGGTCATGTAACTGACAAATGAAAGGGAGGTTTAGGCAAGACTCTACCTTGGGTCACTACAATCAAGACCTCACCTTTCCAAAGTTTGTTGTTTTTCATCATAAGTCTTCAAGAGACAATGCAGAATTCCTTCTTCTTACATTGACAACTCTATCAAGATATCTTGGAGAATATCCTATTAGGTGAGACATAGAGAAGATAATGTTTTTAGAGAAACATGGAGCTCTACAAATTTTTGGCCAAGGCCCTAATTACCATGTATGATGTGGCAAATACTACTTAGCGTATGTAACATTTGACTTTACAAATGGTATCAATGATCCAATTATACTTGTAGAATATGGAAAAAGATATCTACTTAGAAGTAGATTAATTTCAAAATTTGATGAGAAATATTTAAAATAATTATAGTAATAATCACATAATGAAGCTAAGGCTATCTTCAAAGAGGCCACAAGTAGATGAGTGAAATTGAGCATTGTATTATTACTTTTCCAAGAATAGTGTTTTTTTAAAAAATGAGATGTATTCTATTACGTAAAAGATAATTACAAAGATTGATAAGTATTCCTTTGTGTCAATATTTCTACACAACACCTCAAGTATTTATTCCATTGTGTATGGGTTTATGAGGAAATTTTGTTTATGGATATCGAAGCCTTTCCTTATCTTTGTCTAGTTTATTGTGATATAGTATGTCTCATTGTTGCATTTGAATTATCCTACGATTTCTTTCTTTTTTGTCTCTTCAAGTGTTGCATTGATTTTTTTATTTTAGATGTTCTTAGTGTTTCTTTTCTATTCACTTAATGGATATGTTTCTTTTCATATGGTAATGTGTTGATCTATCCATGCACTAACTATAGGCTTTTTAAACTCCTCTAGTGTTGTTTCAAAGCCTTGATAGCCATGCAAGTTCTATACGATTCGCCATTCTTTCTCCAATTCTGATCAATTATATAATCCCTTGACTTGGATAGACCACACGTTTTACTGTATCAACCTAGATTTTCAATAACGAATCTTTGTGGTGCTACTTTTCTCGATTCACTTGATTATCCATAGTATTTTGAGACTACTTATGTATCACAAAACTTAAAGATTATACCTAAGGACTTCCAAACATTTTCTTTTCTTCATTGTGCTCCACCACTGTTAGCATGGTCAACAACCGCATTATGGATGCTCTTCCACCTATTGAACTGAATTCTCTCAGTAAATTGTGCTACTTAACAAGGATTATTAGAGGGTCGTACATATAAAAATATTCTTTCTTTTACATCTCCAAGGTAAATTTTTTTTGGTATGTCACGACTATCTCTAGAACTTTTATCGTCCTTTTCAATCTTCACATTTCATCATGTAAACCAATGTTTGACAATGCCTTCTCAAGAATCACAATTGCCTTGACATGCACAGACCTAGGTTGCATTGTCCAGGTAAAACATATATACAAAAAAACTAATTTATCAATGATTCTGTAGAAACCATGCATTGTATAGATATGGACTCTAAACAAGGGAATATCCAAAATTGCTCTAAAATTTGGATCTTTGAGGTGCATGCCGAGTTCCTTTTTCCAACTCTTTTTATCAAGCTCCTTTGTAGCACACATGCAATATATACATAGGCTCTTCGAATTGGCTTCTTTTAGGACATTGTACGTACACTTCAAGGATCTTCAAATTATTTACTTGATGCCACTTTACATTGAATATTTCAAACCCTTCCACTTCCAAGATTCTCCCATTCTGGCTTTCACTAATGATTTGGAGTACACTTATCTTATGGAAAATCCAATGCATGGTTTCAAAATTCTTAGACATAGCCTAGAATATACACATATTATTATAAGAATGTGACACAACCACACCATTAGCATAAGTAAACTTCAAATATAAGTATATTGCTTATCTCAAAGGACCCTAGAGAGAACATATTGTGCTTAGATTTAACACTAAACCATTTTAGATTTTGGCTTGAAAGTGTTGGAGATCAAGTGCCTTATTCATCAAGGCAACAGTAATCCATTCTTACTTTATCTTTCACAATCTCTCACTTATTGAGCTTAAGTAAAAATTTTAGAACACCATCACATTCATCTAGAGTCACATCAAATAATTAAACAAGTATGATTGTAAGATCTCCAAAAGCTATAAAATGTGTTATTGTATTTGTTGTAAACCATTGCATTTCCTTTTGCTCCATAGTATGTATCCTCGATGTAGATTTAAGCTCCTAAGACCTATAGAACTTCATCATTAACTTGTTTTTGAATTCTTTTGAGTGATATTAGGTTTGGCAATATCGATGCATGCAACTTGGATTCCTTTATCTTTGATTTAAGGGTTTTGTAAATAGTTATGTATCCCTTGCTTGATATACCTACCTCGTATGTAATGTTCCCATTACTTAGTTTGTTTTAATGTGTTTTATGTTGCACACTTTTATATTAAAAAAAACTAGCTCTAAGTATAAAACTAACTCTTATTATGAAGATAATAATAATTATTAATGAGGTATTATATGCTAGTTCATGGAAGAAATACTTGGGAAACCCTCCCAAGACTAGCTTATTAAAACTATGTTTGTAGTATAGAACAACAAAAAGAACTAGCCTAGTGGATAGTCACTTGGCAATTAAGTGCACTTGGATGACGACACTGTCGGGATGGGTGACGTTCCAGGAAGATTTTCCTTCAAGCTAGTGGAAGCTTCTCGCGTGCAGCCAACGAAGCCTTTGTATCCCGTTGCCAAGTATGCCAAGGTCTATGCCTTGGTCGTCACCTTAGTTGCCGCCTTAGTCGTAAGCCTTGGAGTGACAGCCGCTCAACGACATGCCACACGGTGCTCACTCGTAGATTTGTAAATTTTTATCTTCACGCTACAAAAATGGAGCTCCCTCTCTAACATCATCAATGATGTCATCAGAAGCACTAAAAGAAAGCGTTCTCGCTTTGTCATCGATGATGTTATCGAAAAACACTGAAAAGCAAGCATCCTCTCTTTTACCCTCCCCCTGCAAAACTATAAATTCAGGGCTTGGGGATGAACAGGAAGGGGGGGTAAGAACAATATTGATGAGGATGAGACGTTGATCGAGGAGGAGGAGACTTTATTTCGTGAGACGACTAGTGTGAAGCTCCTATTGTTTTAGGAGTTTGAACATCTAATGACTATCTCTCACCTAGTCACTCATCTCTCTCCTTATAACCACTAGCTACTCTCACAAACAAAAACAACAACCAATAGTTTTTTAGATTATAGTAGACATACCTCAAACTCGCTTGTCATTATAGTATCTTGTAAGACAAAGGGAGTCTAATAATCCTCATGATGTCACCTTATTCAACAAACTCTCAATCTAGAAGCACAACCTGCCACTAACCTCAAGGCATCATCATGACATGGACGTAGAGGCTAAGGAAGAGTAGAGAATCCACGAAGTGCTTCATGTCACAACCCTCACACTCTCATTGTTGTACTTGTTAGAAATCAAGCTCACCGTCAGTGTGCCTTCATCTATGACCGACATCTATGACAGCTAGTGTGTACAGCTGTCTACATGTGACTACATTAAATAAGTTGGGTTAGTAGTCAGTCAGTGACCTGACTAGAGTTAGTCAGTCTAGTCTACATTTACACTAGGTCACTTTATCTTGTAGTGGGTGTGTGCTTTTCAGTTTAGTGTGTGGAAATGAAGGAATGAGCTTGAGAGCCTGAAGGCTCATGGATATGGAGTCTTCCCCTTTCTCTCTCTCTACTCTTTGAACATGGTATCAGAGCTTCATCCATGAGGCTGTGGGAGAATGGGCATGACAACTTGCAGTGCAAAGGAGATGGAAGTAAGGAATGAGGAAGAAGCTAGACTGCCTCCTGAAAATCAACGTGGACTGCCTCCTGAAAATCAGCAACCTGTATCTGAAAATCTGCGCCTGCTGATTTGAATGGACAGCAACCTGTATCTGAAAATCTGCGCCTGCTGATCTGAGTGGACAGTAACCTGTGCCTGAAAATCTGCGCCCCCTGGTCTAAAAATCTGCGCCTGCTGATCTGAGTGGACAGCAACCTGTCAATCTTCAGTGGGGCACCTGGACAAGGTTCATAGAGCATGTATGCTCACTATTGAAGGTATTTGAAGTGTGCAAGGAGTAAATGCTTGTGTGGGAGCTCTGTTATGAGCTGGAGTGACAGACACAGACCTGTAATCATTTCTGAACTGTTGTAAACATGAATGGACAGCATGCATTCAGTCATTACTGACACACAGGAGCCTTGTACTACACTCAGAAGGCATCTTTGGAGCACAAGAATGTGTCAAAGCATGTATACATTGGATCAAATGTCTTGGAGCTGAGATCTTTTGCTCAGAATACTCAGATCTGAAAATCAATGACAGGCTGAATACTATCATACACAGTCAATGACAAGTACTGTGCATTACTGAAGCAATACAGGTCATCTTGGGGGTTCCATCATCTATATGAATTGGCCTATACATGCTGAATGCATGGAGAATTGAAGCAAGCAATGAGCATCATTGAAAACTGAATTTTGAAGCTGAAATAAATGCAGTTACACTGTCCTGGTTAATTACAAATAGCTCATGAGGTTTATGCCATTGGTCAATGAAGACAAGTTGTCTATGCCTACTCAGATGCTCATGTATTGAACTTGCCACTACAAAGTAAATGCATGACATGGTCAAAAGACATTTTGGAGCTGCTTGGAGCTTGGTATGCTGAATTCTGGTTGACTGCAACTTGAAACTGAATTTGTTGACACTTGTATGTGCTGGTTATGCACTGTTCTGTGCCCTTATGAACATGTCTTGACTGCCAAATGTACTAGCAGCTACCTGGGAGATTTTGGAACATGTATGACATGATTACCACTCAGTTTTGGACTTGAAATTGCTGCTGGTTACTCACAGTTTACAGTTTTCAGACTGCATGTATGTACCCTGGCAGTGAGGTTACATAAGCTTAAGCTGAAGCAAACACATAGCTTATGTATTGACACTTATATCTACAGTTGAGACCACTTGTTTGAGGGTTGTTTTGGGGTGTCAGTGGGCTGAAATACCTTGGTTTTTTTCCTGCAATTTAGTGTAGAAAACTGTCATAAACTATTACGGACTGAACTTAGTCAGTCATACTTATTGGACTGCAGGGAGTCAGGCACTTGATAGACAGTCTATTGCATCATGGCTAATGTACATGGGACTGACAATATCACTCAGACAGTTGGAGAGAAGTTGGATAATAAGAACTTTACATTATGGAAATTCAGAATGTAAAACTTTCTGTTTGGCAGAGGTTATTGGGATTTATGTACAGGAGATGAAGTTGCTCCTGAGTTGCCTGCACACAATCCAACAAATGAACAGAAAAGAGCCTACAGGCTATGGAATGAAAGAGCATGCAAGGTGCTGCATTGGTTTTCCTTATGTATATCTGATGCTATGGTAATTCAAATCACTGGATGTGAGACTCCGAAGGATGCTTGGGACATACTGATGAAAAATTATGGAACCATGACACATGCAAGAAAGATCCAGTTGAAACAGCAGTTCAACAACATGTCTAGGAATGGCAAGAGCATCCAGACGTATACCACGGAGATTAAGACCATAGCTGATCAACTTGCTACTATTGGCTCAAGTGTATCAGAAGATGATATGATTGCTGTTGCTTTGAATGGCTTAGGCAAAGAGTACAAAGCTTTTGACACTTCCATTTCTGTCAGAGAAGAGCCCCCTAGCTGGGAAGAGCTAGTTGCTTTGTTGCTGCATGAGGAAGTCAAACTTGGTTTGAATATAGGTTCTAGTGCATTTCAGAGTAGAGACACTGTGTTGTACTCTAGCTAGCATGGCAGAGGATCTAGAGGTCGTGGTTCATTTCGAGGTCATGGTGACACTCGTAATATTTATGGACAGCAGCAGCAGCAGAGTAATTGGCATGGTGCAAATACACAAGGCCAGCGTGGATCTGGTGGGTTTAGAGGCAGGGGGAGATCACCTCGAGGTAGAGGTGGTGGTTCTGGTTCATGGCAGTCATTTGATCAGTCCAATAGGGACAAGGACTGCCATTATTGTGGCCGGTATGGGCATATTGCAAAGGATTGTTACAAGAAGCAAGGAGATATGAAGGCAAAGGGCAGACAGCATGGGCACTATGCATCTTCCAATGGTGCTCATGATGAGTCAGTTGATAGACTCTTTGCCATGCAGCATGTATCTAAAAATGCATCGAGACATGATAGAGATGACAGATGGTACATTGAATCTGGAGTGTCAAACCACATGACCCCGCATGGAGAGTGGTTTGATGAGATGGTTGCAGGTACACATGGTCATGTATGTACTGGGGATGATACCCAACATGACATAAAGCATAAAGGGATTGTTCCATTGATGATGCCTGATGGCAAGAAGAAAGGCCTGCATGATGTCTTACATGTACTGACCATAACAAAGAATTTGTTGTCTATGGGTCAAATGGCAGAACAGAATCTGCAAGTGAGGTTTAACAAGGATGGATGTTTCATTGAGGAGTATGGAAATGGCTGCAAGCTAATTGCCAAGGGCAGAAGGGATGGCAGGATGTTTACTTTGGAAGCGACCATTCCTGAACTTAAAGCAGCTATGTTTGCTCATGATGAGAGTGCCATCAGAGATGTAGAGATCTGGCACAAGAGAATCGGACATGTCAATGTACAGGCACAAGAGAATCGGACATGTCAATGTACAAAAGCTGAAATCTATGCAGCAGAAAGAAGTAGTACTTGGATTACCTAAATTCAAGTATAATGATTTTGGTCATGTATGCCCTGCATGTCAGTTTGGGAAGCAGGCACGGTTTCCTTTCATGAGACATATAAAAAACAGCACTAGGCCTTTACAATTGGTACACTCTGATGTCTGGGGTCCTTCACATAATGGTTCCTTTGGCGGTGCACGATATTATGTCTCATTTATTGATGATTTCAGCAGGTACACTTGGCTTTGTATCTTGAAACATAAGGATGATGTGTTTAATGCATTCAAAGACTTCAAGAAACATGCTGAAAATGAATTGGGCTGTTACATATCATGTTTGAGATCAGATGGAGGAGGTGAATATGTCTCAAACTACTTTGATAGGTATCTTGCTAAACATGGGATCATAAGACAGATCACATGCAGTTATACACCGCAGCAAAATGGTGTTGTAGAGAGGAAAAACAGGGTTTTGATGGAGTCAGCTAGAGCTATGCTGAATGAAAAATGTCTGCCAAATGGTTATTGGGCTGAAGCAGTAGTGACTATTGTATATGTGCTGAATCGAACCCCTACAGTAGGGATTCATGATGTCACTCCGTATGAACGACTGTATGGTCATAAACCTGATATTTCACACTTGAAGGTATTTGGCAGCATTGCATATGTGCATATACCAGATGAGAAGAGGAAGAAATTGGATCCTAAGGCAGTGAAAAGTGTGTTTATTGGATATGCACAGGAACGGAAAGCTTATAAGTGTTATGTACCTTCTACGCATGAGACACTCATAAGCAGAGATGTGGTATTTGATGAGTTAGCATCTTGGTATGGGAATCCTGTTGCAGTGCCTACTGATGGCTCACCCAGTATGAGTCATGCTGAAAATACTCCTGCAGAGAGTACTTCCATGACTGGTCAGACAGGTGATGTATCATCTACAGTGAGTCCTTGGACAGGACGATTACGGAGTCGCACTACTGCATCCACTGACACGGATATGTCAGTGAGGGGGAGAACAGATAAGGGAAAAGAAAAGGTTTTTGAAGATGTAACAGGTCCACTCACTGCAGGTTATGATTCATCTAGCAGTGACAGCTTAGATAGTGAATTGGGGATTCCATCTGTTATGACGCCACGTGCTAGATAGAGCCGTTATGTGCCGCCTCATGAGAGGCAAGCTCACAGTGAGCCACAGCTCAGGAGATCAGAGAGGGTCAGACGACCTGTTGACAGGTATACTTATACTGGATATTCAGCCCGTCATTATGCTTATATGACGAAAGTAACAGGTTTTAGAGAACCAAGTAAGTTTGATGAGGCAGTTTCAGATGAGAATTGGCGTGTTGGTATGGATGAGGAATATTCAGCTTTGGCTGAAAATTGTACATGGGATTTGGTACAGTTGCCTGAGGGCAAAACACCTATTGGATGCAAGTGGGTGTATAAGGTAAAATGTAAATCAGATGGATCATTGGAAAGATATAAGGCCAGGCTGGTTGCAAAAGGATATGCGCAGCAGTATGGTCTTGATTATGAGGAGACTTTCAGTCCTGTAGCAAAGATGGCTACAGTTAGAACTGTGATTGCTTTGGCAGCAGCTAGAGGCTGGAAACTATGGCAGATGGATGTAAAGAATGCATTTCTCAATGGAGAATTACAGGAAGAGGTTTACATGGAACAACCTGAAGGCTATGTACATCCAGAATTTCCAGCACATGTATGTCGGCTGAAAAAGGTATTATATGGGTTGAAACAGGCACCCAGAGCATGGAATGCTCGCATCAACAGTTATTTACAGCAACATGGTTTCCGATTGGGAGATGCTGATCATAGTCTGTTTGCGAAGAAGACAGATAGTGGCTATGTTTTTCTAGTTGTCTATGTTGATGACTTAATCATTACAGGAGATGATGAAAATGGGATTGCAGAAATAAAGACATGTTTACAGGCTGAGTTTAAGGTCAAGGATCTTGGAGAGCTGAAATATTTTTTGGGGATTGAGGTTGTCTCTACACCTCGAGGCATATGGCTGCTACAGAAGCAATATGCTCATGACATGTTACATAAATATGGTATGGCTGATTGCAAGCCTATGGATACGCCTTTGGAGCAGAATGTCAAGCTGCAAATTGATGTTGGGACAGAGATTGAGAATGTTACTATGTACAGACAGATGGTAGGCAGCTTGATCTATCTCACGATCACTAGACCTGACTTGAGTTAAGCTGTGGGGCTGATCAGTCAGTTCATGTAGAAGCCTCACAAACCACACTTGGATGCAGTCAGAAGAATTCTGAGATATGTAAAGGGTACCACAGATCATGGGATGTTTTATGCATATGGGAAAACCCTTGACTTGATGGGGTACATTGATGCTGACTGGGCTGGTTGCACATATGACAGGAGGTCAACCAGTGGCTATGCATTTGGATTGGGTAGTAGCATGATCAGTTGGTAGAGTAAGAAACAACCTACAGCTGCATTGTCTAGTACGGAAGCAGAGTATCGTGGTGCGGCCTTAGCGGCCTATGAAGCTAAGTGGTTACAGAAGTTACTGAATGACTTGGGAGTATACTTGGACAGCAAAGTCAAGCTTTACTGTGACAATTTGAGCAGTGTTATGTTAGCAAGCAATCCTTTTTATCATGCAAGATCAAAACACATTGAGGTTCACTACCATTTCATCAGGGAAATGGTTTTAGCAGATCAGATTGACTTGGAGCATGTGAAGACTGAAGACCAGGTAGCAGACATCTTTACCAAATCACTTGGTAAAGATAAGTTCATTCACTTTAGACAGCTACTTGGAGTGATGCAGATGATTTGAGTTTTGTTTTTGAGCTTGAGGGGGAGTGTTAGAAATCAAGCTCACCATCAGTGTATCTTCATCTATGACCGACATCTATGACAGCTAGTGTGTACAGCTATCTACATGTGACTACATTAAATAAGTCGGGTTAGTAGTCAGTCAGTGACCTGACTAGAGTTAGTCAGTCTAGTCTACATTTACACTAGGTCACTTTATCTTGTAGTGGGTGTGTGCTTTTCAGTTTAGTGTGTGGAAATGAAGGAATGAGCTTGAGAGCCTGAAGGCTCATGGATATGGAGTCTTTCCCTTTCTCTCTCTCTACTCTTTGAACAGTACTCTCTCTCTCTCTCTCTCTCTCTCTCTCTTTGACTCCCTCTCTCTATAGCACACAAGATCCATAAGCATCAATGAGTAGAGAATCAATAGAGCAAACCTGTTCAAAATTTTCACACACTCGAGTAATTTGTTCCATCATCTTCTCTCCTTTTATAAGTGCTTTTGAGGGTTTCCACCCCTTTTTGGTCACTCAAGCCGTAAGCCCATTCATATAGCCTTATAATCAAATTTTCTAGTATAAGTTCTTAGAGGCTAAATGAACACTAGTCCACAAAAAATATATATTATCAGTTGCATGTGAGTGATCCCGTACTCTTAACTTCAACTAATTACATTATCCAACCTACATGATCATTCGTTCCTATAAAATCAAGTGTCTATATTAACAAAATTTTGATGAAATCTTAATCCTCCATTTTGATGGCCACTCTTTTACTTCTCTGTTGCTTAAGATTGCTCTCCTTACTCATGATGGGGTTAACACCACAACGCATATACAAGATCATCCCTAGAACGTCCTCTAACTCTAGTCTATTGTTTGAACTCTCCACACCTCCACAAACACCACCTTGTCTTCAAGCACAACAAACAAGAATAACTCCAAAGCACACCTTACAATAGGGTGTCAACTCTTGAGAACCACCTATTCTTGAGTCATAGCACACCACCTACTCCATAAGTAGGATGGCCCTCAACTCCACAAACTTGTAAGGAACACACTCTAGGAAGACCTATGATACTACATATGCAATTCAACTTGGTGAACACTAGAAAACAACTACTCCATTCTCCCTTGTACTCATCAAGTCTCCACAATAGTAGGGTATTAACTCTCCTTTGTGTGTTTCCTATTAGTAAATACCCTTGTTCTTAAAATAGGCAATGCCTTGCTTTCATTAACCCTAAGGAAGCATCATAGTTTGTGTCTATAAATAGCGATCCACTTAGTATGGTGTGTTTCATACCTCCATTTTATTGAATGCAAAAGCATATGTTAAGACTTCAAGCTCAACTCTACTATCTTTAGGTTGTGTGTACTCGACACTTAGCTGCCTAGCTATACCCCATGCAGGCATTAAATAAGTCGGTGACTTTAGACTTAGTTTGTACTCGGTGTGAATGGTTTTATAGACCTTAGAGTGATGTATTCACTTTAGTTATATGGGTTATGGAATATGAAGAAAATGAGTGTGAGCATACGGCTCCTCTCTGTTGCTCCAACCCTTCTGTCTATCTTTGTCTCTCTCAACATGGTATCAGAGCCATGCTAGGTGGGTTCTCTGGAGCAGGAGGCTATGAAGAAGAAGAGAACCAACCTGCCATTGGTTCTTGAAAGGTATGCATTGAGACATTGAGTTTTCCATTGCTCAAGCATTGTCTCTAACTTGTCTGGGAGTGCACCAAGGCTCCATTGAGCATGCACAAGTTGTCAATGAGCATCATGTGCTACTGGTCTGTTGCAAATACACCTTGTCAAGAAGCGTGAATTGTGCTTGTTGTAGGTTGAACCTCAATGATTGCAAATACACCACATAAAGTGGCTAGTAAGTGGTTAAATGCTTGCCCACATCCTTTGAAAGGTGCTTGAAGACTGTTGTATGTAGATGCTTTGGAGAGGGCTCAATTATGAGCTGAGACATGAATGTACAGATCTGAAATTTAGTCCTGAACTATTGGTAACAGAGAATACATAGCATGTATGCTGCCTTGGCATGATCTTGGAGCTCTATGTCATGCTCAAAAAGCATCAATGAAGTATAGATATAAACTATGGAGGACATATGCATTATTCTTGTGTCTTGGAGTTGAAGGTTGTTGACAAAAACACTCAGATTTGGGAGCCTTTTACAAGCTGAAAACTGTCATGAATTTGTGGATAGCAAGCATTGTTTGCACCTGAAGCATTACATGACATTGCTTGGTTCATGTCAAATGTATGACTTGGGGTATGTCTACTGAATGTCTCAGGAGGACTAAGACAAGCATTCAATGCTACTAGAAACTAATTTTTGGAGTTGAAAACAAATGCATTTAAAGTGTCTTGGTTGGTTACAAGTAGGAATATAGTCCATGACATTGCGTCTTGAAGACAGAGGGTCTATGGTTATATGTTTGGTCATATATTGACCCCGACACACTACAGCAAATGTATGAAGTGATTCAAATATATTTTGGAGCTGGATAAATCTTGTTTTGCTGAGTATTTGTTTACTGCAACCTATAAGCAGGAGTTTTGACACTTGCACTTGCTAGTTATGCACTGATTTGTGCTTGTATGGTCATATTTGGACTACTACATGTACTAGCAGATGTCTATGAAGTTTTGGAGCATGTATGACATGTATACATCTCAATTTTAGTTGTGAATTAGCTGTTGGTCTCACTGACAATTTACAAATTTCAGAGTGCATGTATGTACTCTGACAGTAAGGTTGCATGGGATAGAGTTAAAGCAACTACATGGTCTATGTATTGACTAATGTACCTACGGGTTATGCCACATCTTTATGGATGGTTTTGAGATGTTGATGGGCTGGAATACTCTGGTTTTAACAGTGAATTTGTTGCAAAAAATATCATAAATAGTCAAATACTAGAGTTAGTCAGTTAGACTTGTTGGGTCTTGCCGAAAGTCAGGCAGTGACTAGATATTGTCTAGTACAATATGGCTAATGTAGATAGGATTGACAATATAACCCAGATAGTGGGGGAAAAGCTTGGTAGCAACAATTATGCTATATGGAAGTTCCGCCCGCATGGAGAATTTCCTGATAGGAAAAGGATATTGGGACTTGGTGATAGGTGTTGAAGCTGAACATGAAATCCTAGAGAAGAATCCTACAACTGATCAAAGACAAGCGCACCGATCTTGGTTGGAAAGAGCTAGGAGGGTGCTACACTGGTTATCTTTGTGTGTCTTGGATGCTATGGTAATGTAGATCATGAACTGCAAGTCATCAGTAGATGCATGGAACATATTGATTAGGTATTATGGCACAACTACCAGTGCCAGGAAGATACAGTTAAAGAAAAAATTCAACAACATAGAGAGAAAAGGCAGATCTATATAGGATTATGCCACAGAGATTAAGACTATAACAGATTAGCTGGCATCCATTGGCACATAGGTTGAGGATGAAGACATGGTTGCAGTGATATTAAATGGTTTGGGATCTGAATATAAGTCATTTGATACTTCCATTTCTGTGTGGGCTGAAATGCCAGATTTCAATGAGCTTTTTGCATTGCTCATTCATTAAAGAGGTTAAACTGGGATTGGCTACAGGCTCTAGTAGCTCCAAGTGCAAGGATGATGTCTTTTATTCACATTAATGTGGCCATGGTAGCCATGGTAGAGGTTATGGTTTTGGCAGAGGAGGCTAGAAAAATGTATCTTATGGTCATAATAACGAGTAGGGTTCAAATGCAAGAGGAGGTGGAAATTTCAGAGGCAGGGGGAGATTTATCCCTAGAGGTAGAGGCTCCTAGTACTAGCAACGTCCATTTGACAATCCTAATAAGGATAAGGATTGTCACTATTGTGGAAAGTATGGACATATTGCCAAGGACTGCTGGAAGAAGTAGGGCAATCAAAGAGGCAAACACCATGGAGATTATGCATCATCCAGTTAGGCAGAAGATGCATCTGGGGATAGATTTTTTTCCATGATATATCTGAAAGACAGGGCTGTTGAGAAGTCTCATGAGGATGTAGTTTGGTACATTGATTCGGGGGCATCAAATCATATGACACCTCATGGTGACTGGTTTACAAATATGGTGCCTAAATAGAATGGCTATGTATGCACAGGGGATGATACACATAATAGTATAGAACATAAAGACAAAGTATCTTTGGTAATCCATGATGGTAGGAAGAACTTATATGATGTACTGCATGTCCCATGAATTCCTAAAAATCTATTGTTTTTGGGTCAAATGACTGAGCATAATTTGCAAGTTCGATTTAACAAGCATGGATGCTTCATTGAGAAGTTTGGTAATGGCTACAAATTGATTGCTTGTGGTTATAGGAATGGTACGATGTTTACTATTGATGCCACTTTGCCACAACTGAAATGAACAATGTTTGCCCATGGCTCTGGCACAATTAGAGACTTGAAAATATGGCATAAGAGAGTCAGACATGTTAATATTCAACGACTGCAAATGATGCAGAAGAAACAGCTCGTGACAAGTTTACCCAAGTTTCAGTATATAGATATTGGTCATGTTTGTGATACTTGCCAGTTTGGTAAACAATTGAGGTTGCCATTTGTCAGGCATATAAGAGATAGTACACGATTGTTGCAGTTAGTTCACTCGAATGTGTGGGGGCCAACCCATAATGCATCCATGGGAGGCTCCAGGTACTATGTGACATCCTATGATCTGCATCACCCAATCTAATTCCATGTTGTTGTAAATAAGTGCTAATCCAAGCATTCCATGCTCTAGGTGCCTGTTTCAGTTCATATAAAGCCTTTTTCGGCTTACATATATGTGTAGGAAAGTCCGAGTGAACATAGCATTTAGGCTACTCCATATATATTTCCTCAACCAAATCATCGTTCAAGAAAGAATTCTTGATGTCCATTTGCCATAATTTCCAGCCTTTGCATGCTGCCAAAGCAGTTCTGACTATTTCCATTTTAGCCATCGGATTGAAAGTCTCCTCATAGTCAAGGCCATATTGCTGTGCATACCCTTTTGCAACCAGCCTAGCCTTATAGTGTTCTAACAAACCATCTAACTTGCTTTTAACCTTGTATACCCATTTGTAGATAATGGGGACTTTTCCTTCAGGAAACTCAACCGATTCCCATGTCTCATTTTCAGCTAGGGCTGCATACTCCTTATCCATGGCAGCACACTAGTTATCATATGTAACTGCATCATCAAACTTTGTAGGTTCTTTGTAACTTATCACTAGCCATATATGCATAATGGCAGGCTGAATAACCAGTGTATGTAAACCTGCCAACTGGTTTTTTGACTCTCTTATATCTCTGTAACTGTGGCTCACTCTGAGCTTATCTCTCATGAGGCAGTACATAACGACTCTGCCCTGATTGAGGGGTCATAACAGATGGAATGCCCAACTCACTATCCAAACTATCGCTATTTGATGACTCATAACCTGCTGTAAGTGGACCTGTCACATCCTCAAGCATATTTTCTTTTCCCTTATCCAATCCCTCCCCTCACTAACATATCCATGTCAGTGGACATAGGAGTACGGCTCTGCAAGCGTCTTGACCAATGACTTACTGTAGGTGATCCATCACCTGTAGGACCACTCATAGATGTACTCACTATAGGTGTATTTTCAGCATTACTAGTGATGGTTGATCCATTAGTAGCCACTACAATAGGATTGCCATACCACGATGCCAGCTCATCAAAAACAACATCTTTGCTAATCAATGTCTCATGTGTAGATGATACATAACACTTGTAAGCTTTTCGATCTTGTGCATAACCAAGGAACACACTCTTGATAGCTTTAGGATCCAATTTCTTCCTCTTTTCATCAGGAACATGCACATATGCAATACTGCCAAATACCTTTAAGTGTGAAATATCAGGCTTATGACCATACAACCTTCATATGGAGTTACATCATGAATTCCTGCTGTAGGGGTTTTATTCAACACATAGACAACACTCACTACTGCTTCAACCCAATAACCATTTGGCAAACTCTTCTCATTCAGCATAGCTCTTGCCGATTCCATTAGTATCCTATTTTTCCTTTCTGCTACACCATTTTGTTGCAGTGTATAGCTGCAACTTAACTGTCTTCTGATCCCATGTTTAGTAAGGTACATGTCAAAGTAATTAGAGACATATTCTCCACCTCCATCTAATCTAAGACATGAAATTTTACAGCTCAACTCATTTTCAGCATGCTTCTTGTAGTCCTTGAATGCATCAAATACATCATCCTTATGTTTCAGTATGTAAAGCCAAGTATACCTACTGAAACCATCAATGAAGGATACATAGTAACGAGCACCACCAAAGAAGCATTATGAGATGGGCCCCATACATTTGAATGTACCAACTGCAAGGGTCATGAGCTGTTCCATACATGTCTCATAAATGGAAATCGTGCTTGCTTTCAAAACTGACATGCATCACATACATGTCCAAAGTCATGATACTTGAACTTAGGCAGTCCAAGCACAATCTCCTTCTGCTGCATAGATTTCAGCTTTTGTACATTCACATGGCCAATCCGCTTATGCCATATCTCAACATCCCGTATAACATCATCATCATGTGCAAACATGGTTGCTTTCAATTCTGGAATTGACACATCAAGAGTAAACATTCTACCATCTCTTCGGCCTCTAGCAATCAATTTGCAGCCATTATCATATTCTTCAACAAAGCATCCATCGCTATTAAATCTCATTTGCAGATTCTGTTCTGCCATCTATCCAACTGACAAAAGATTCTTGGTTATTGTAGGTACATGTAATACATCATACACGCTCTTTTTCTTGCCATCAGGCAACATCAATAACGGAGCAATTCTTGTGTATGTTGGGTGTCATCCCCAATACACACATAATCATGTGAACCTGCAATCATCTCATTAAACCATTCTCCATGGGGTGTCATATGATTTGAAGCCCCTGAATCAATGTACCATCTCTCATCTCTGTTCTGCCTAGATGCATTCTTAGACACATGTTGTATGGCAAACAACTTGTTAACCTGCTCATCATGAGCACTGCTAGAAGATGCATAGTCCCCATACTGTTTGGCCTTTGCCTTCATATCTCCCTGCTTCTTGTAACAATCCTTTGCAATGTACCCATATCTACCACAATAATGACAGTCGTTATCTCTGTTTGACTGATCATTTGACTACCATGAGCCAGATCCACCACTTCTACCATGGGGTGATCTCCCCTTGCCTCTAAAGGTGCCAACTGGCCCTGTGTATTTGTGCCATGCCAGGCATTCTGTTGATTCTGTCCATAAGCATTTCCAGTGTCTCCTTGACCTCAAAAAGAGCCACGGCCTCTACCGCCTCTACCACGCTGGCTAGACTAAAGAACAATGTTTCTACTTTGAGACATACTAGAACCTATATTTAGCCGAAGCTTAACCTCCTCATGTAGCACCAAAGCAATCAGCTCATCCCAATTAGGGGATTTAACTCTCACAAAAATAGATGTATCAAATGCTTTATACTCTTTCCAAGTCCATTCAATGTCACTGCAACCATATCATCCTTAGACACTGATGATCCAATGGTGCAAGCTGATCTGCTATGTTCTTGATCTCTATAGTGTAGGCATGAATGCTTTTGCCATTCCTAGACATGTTATTGAACTGTTACTTTAGCTGAATCTTTCTTGCATGTGTTACATTTTCATAATTCTTCATGAGTATGTCCCATGCATCCTTTGGAGAACTGCATCCAGTAATCTGTATAACCATAGCATTTGATATACATAAGGAAAACCAATGTAACACCTTATATGCTCTCGCAATCCATAGCTTATGAGTCCTTTTCTGATCATTTATTAGATTCTTTTCATGCATTTCAGGTTCAGCCGCATCACCTGTACATAAGTCCCAATAACCTCTCCCAATCATCATATGGAACTTCCATAAAGAAATTTTTTTGTTGTCCAGCTTTTCTTCCACAATTTGAGTGATATTGTCAGTGCCTTGAGCATTTGCTATAGTTGTAGCTTAGGTATTCAGTGATGTATACAACTTGTAAGTATTTGACTCCTTTTTCTACAGTTCCGAACTAGTTTCATGCTATTCAAGACAATTTCCTACAATTCAGGATAGTTTTCTTGACAACCTGCTTGCTATAAATTGTATTCCAATAATGAAAAAACATAGTCAACTAAGCATAAACCAAGCTCAAATCGGTTCAAAACATTCTATGGCAGTGGCAAAACATCCCAACAATAAAATATGTCCATACAAGTATAAATGTCTGTATTGTATGCAAGTAGTAGTACCAAATATAGCCAACCCACTACTATAACCAAAAATATTTTATCTATTAAAACAAGAGTACTCAAACCTCAAAACAACCCCAAAACATCTCATTCAGATACCACTCTATGCAGGAGTTGATACATGTCCAACCGGTCAGAATATATTGCATGTATATCAAGTGAAGATGATAGGTATCCTTCGTGTAGACAATAACCAGTCAATACCCTGGTATAACTAGCAACAAATCAGTCCAAACTTTGGACTTTTAGCACTCACAATATCCCAAAAAGCATCTACCACTGAAGTTGTATGATCCATTTGTCAGTAGCAAATAAATATCACAGATACTTCAATCCTGTAGGTATATGATTTCCAAATTCAGGATAGCAACCAGTTCATTGTTTCCAGCTTGCAAATAAGCTCCAAAATTGAGCATTTAACACTCCAATATCATGCTCAAATGCATGATAATAAGAGCATATACATTGTTAGGATGAAAGCCACCAGTGCCTTGGAATCACCTGCTGTTTACTGCAGCAAACAACTAGCCTACACATGTCTGTGCTAAATATCTCAAAATTTGTGAGGAATTTGAAAATATTTCATTCTACAAATTTGTAGACCACGTTAAAACGATCAAGAGTTGAGGGCCATTTCTCCAAAAACCATTTCTGTAGTAAGATATAGCTTCTGCAAAAAAAACGGACTGCAAACACAATTTCCTTTGATGACGTTTTCTTCAAATCTGATGTCTTGATGTCAAATGGCCACTACCACATACCCTTCAGGTTGATCCACATAAACATCCTTTGCTAAATCACCATTGAGAAACACATTCTTCACGTCCGTCTGCTCTGCTGCAATTTCTAGCTTTTAGCAGTAGCCAATGATGCGATCACTGCTCGTATGGTTGCCATCTTGGCAATAGGGCTGAATGTTTCCTCATAGTCTAACCCATACTATTAAGCATATCCTTTAGCAACCAGCCTGGCTTTGTATCTCTCTACACTGCCATCTGAATTGCATTTAATCTTGTAGACCCATTTGTAGCCAATGGTATTTTTTCCTTCTAGCAGTGGCACAAGATTCCAAGTACTATTTTTAGCCACAACATCTATCTCCTCATCCATAGCTATACACCAAATTTTATCCATCACTACTTTAGCAAATGTAGCAGGCTCTTTGACCTTTGTCACTTTTTTCATATAAGCAAAATGCTTCGCAGAAAAAACACTGTAAGTCAACCTATCCATAGGGTAGCTGGCTCTCTGCAATCATCTAAGTTGTGGTGCACTACTCAATTCCCCTCTCTCACGAGGCGAAATGTACCTGTTCTGCCTAGTACCAAGCATATACACAGTCGGAATACCAAGCTCACTGTCTAGACTATCAATTGAGTCATAGCGTAAACTCATCATGCCAGGTGTCATCATACCAGATGCATCCTTGAGGACTTTTTCTTTTCCTTTGATGTCCATCACATCATATCTCCCCCTCACTGTCATATTGGTGTTAGTCGATGGTGAGCCAGAGCTCCGTAATCTCCTTGTCCATGGAGATACTATCAGACTGTAGAAAGCACATAAGTTTGTCCATGGAGACAATTATGTGCTTTCGGATCCAAATTCTTACTCTTCTCATTAGGGATATGCACATAAGCAAGACAACCAAATACTACTGATATCAAGCTTATAGCCATACAATTTCTCAAATGATGTCATCTCATAATACCTGCAGTGGAAGTCCTATTCAAGATATACATGACTATCATAACAACCTTAGCCCAATAATAGATCGGCATACTCTTCTCATTCATCATTGCCTGAGTAGCTTCGATCAATACCTTGTTCTTCAATTCAGCTATGCCATTCTGCTGAGGAGTATAGCTGCAACGAAGAAGACATATCATGGATGTGTTTCTAGTAGTTTATGTAGATGATCTTATAATCATGGAGATGATGGAGTGCATTGCTGAAATTAAATCATGTTTACGCGCAGAATTCAAAGTCAAAGACCTTGGTGAGATGAAGTATTTTCTTGGAATTGAGGTAGTATCTACGTCTCAAGGTATATGGCTACAACAGAAGCAATATGCTTATGACATGTTATAGAAGTATGGTATGGCTGAATGCAAGCCTATGGAGACACCTCTTGATCAGAATGTCAAGCTGTAGATTGATGTTGGGAATGACATAGAGAATGTGACCATGTATTGACAGATGGTGGGCAGCTTGATATACTTGACTATTACCATCTTGACTTATGTTATGCAGTGGGGCTGATTAGTCAATTCATGCAGAAGTCTTGCAAACCACATTTAGATGCAGTCAGGAGAATCATGAGATATGTAAAGGGTACTATAGATTATGGGTTGTTTTATGCATATGGAAAATCTCTTGACTTGACAGGGTTTGCTGATGCTGATTGGGCTAGTTGTGCCTATGACATGAGGTCAACCAGTGGTTATGCATTTGGATTGGGCAATAGTATGATCAGTTGTGGCAGAGTAAGAAACAACCTATTGTTGCATATCTAGTACAGAAGCTAAGTACAGAGGAGTTGCCTTAGCGGCTTGCGAAGCAGTTTGGTTGATGAAACTGTTAAAAGACTCGGGAATACAACTAAAAAGCAGAGTGAGATTGCATTGTGATAACCTCAACAGTGTTATGTTGGCTAGCAATCCTGTCTACCATGCTAGGTCCAAACATATTGAGGTTCACTACCATTTAATCAGAGAAATGGTTCTTACAAGGCAGATTGACTTGATTTATGTGAAGACTAAAGACCAGGTAGTGTATATATTTACAAAGTCTTTTGGTAAAGAAAAGTTCATATACTTCAGGCAACTACTTGGAGTTTATCAGATGGTTTGAGCTTGAGGGGGAGCGTTAGAATATCAAGCTCCCATTAATCTTCAATCAGTCTATCTTTATGTGTATGACCGATATTAGCTGGATACAGCTATACACGTGTGTGATATTCAATAAGTGGGTGTAGTCAATGACTTAACCACAGTTAGTCTTGGTTAGTCATACCTATGTGTATAAGTCTCTTTCAGTTAGTATGATGGAAGAATAATTAAGAATAATGGAAGAAGAACAACAATGAGCTGAGGCTCATCTTCCACTCCACTCTGTCTCCCTCCCTTCCTTTTAACACAAGGTGCCCCTAAAACTTTTATAAAAGAGTGCTAGGCTTCCTCCTGTGCATATTGTAAAAGGTAGATGGACATAGGTCAAGAGATAGGGCAAATAGAAGGGAATAGGAAAAGAGGACCTTGCCACAATAGCCGGTCATATAAAAAAGGGGATGGTGCCCAAGGGATTTAGGGCATGCATAAAAGCCAAAAAGTGAATAGAGAAGCTCATTCTTTGGTGTGTGGCAAAGTGGACTCATATTCTTTTCTTCTCCTTACTTGCTTGTGTGTGCTTGAGAGAGGGAGTGTGAGAGTGTGAGGGAGTGAGAGTGTGAGGGTGAGGGATCTTGGAGGTGAAGCTCTCCATTATCTCCTCTCTTCTTCTCTTGTCTTGCATATGCGGCTATGGAGGATGGAGCTTGGAGATGGACGCTTGAGCTTGCATCTCGAATCGTAGAGCTACTAGTGTGCTTGAGAGAGGACCCTGGCAGGATCAAAGGTGTGTCAGCTAGGTGAGAGATATGTCAAGATTGTGGGAGAGAAGGAAGGAGTCTCACTTGTAGCTTTCTTGCTTGCACAATGGGGGAATACACACAAGGGTGGAGGCTGAAAACAGTTTTCCTCTTCTTAGTTGTGTAAGCCAAAAAAAACTCTCATACAAAGAAATAGAAGAACCCTATATATGGGTCTCAAACCAAAGACAACTAACTAAGGTGGCATACTAACTGAGCCACGAACTAGAGTAGATAAGGATAGCTGTCGTCTAGCTATTATTCATGGGCGGTGTACCAACCGCATCTGCAACTGACACGTCGGTGACATAAATACACAATGGTCACCCTGGCATATCACGAGTGGAGCTCGATATCTCAACACTCCCCCTCGAGCTCAATCCCAATTCCTGCACACCAAGAAGGTCTCTGAACTTGCGCAGCTTCTCTGTGCCCAATGCCTTCGTGAATATGTCAGCTACCTGATCCTCTGTGCTGACATAAACTAGATCAATAAGACCTAGTAAAACCCTCTCTCGCACATAGTGATAATGCACCTCAATGTGCTTTGTTCTAGCATGATAGACTGGGTTATTTGCCAAGTGTATACTACTCATGTTGTCACAATAAATGACAACTGGCCCATCTGTAGGCTGATGCATATCATAAAGTAGCTTATGCAACCAAGCTACCTCACATGCAGCCATTGCTGCACCCCTGTACTCGGCCTCTGTGCTTGCAAGGCAACTGTAGGCTGTTTCTTGCTGCTCCAAGTGACTACAGCACTCCCAAAAGAGAACACATATCCACTGGTAGATCGTCTATCAGAAATACTACCAGCCCAATCAGCATCAGTGTATCCATGCAGCTGTATCTGAACCCCAGTCTCATAAAATAGTCCATACTGCAATGTGGACTTCACATACCTGAGTATGTGTCTAGCCGCATCCAAATGTGGTTTCCTTGGAGCCTGCATAAACTGACTTACCATTCCAACAGCATAGCTCAAATCTGGCCTGGTAATAGTCATATAAATCAAGCTTCCTACTATGCGTCTGTACATAGTAGGGTCTTCCAGAAGTTCACCTGCATCTGTGCTCAGCTTCACATTCTGCTCCAAAGGAACTGAAATAGGCTTACAGCCTGTCATTCCATATTTGGACAACATGTCCAATCCATACTGCCTCTGCAAGAGCTGTATCCCACTTGGTGATCTAATCACCTCAATGCCCAAGAAATAACGCGGCTCTCCCAAATCCTTTATCTCAAACTTCTGCTTCAATAGCATTTTCACATGAAGGATATCTTCATCACTGTCACCTGTCATAATCAAATCATCAACATAAATGACAAGTAGCATAATACATTTCTCTGTTTTTCTCACATAAAGTGAGAAATCTGCCTTGGAAATCTGAAAGCCAATAGTGACAAGATACTGTTCTATCTTGTCAGACCATGCTCTAGGTGCTTGCTTCAAGCCATACAAGGCTTTCTTCAACCTGCAAACAAACTCAGGATGAACAGCATGCACATAACCTGGTGGCTGCTCCATATAGACCTCTTCTTGCAAATCACCATGCAAGAAGGCATTCTTTACATCCATCTGATGTAAAGACCATCCCTTTGATGTAGCCATAGCAATGACTGCTCTTACAGTTGCCATCCTTGCAACCGGACTGAATGTTTCTTCATAGTCAATGCCATATGTTTGTGCATACCCCTTGACTACTAATCTTGCCTTGTATATGTTCACAGAACCATCTGCATTGTGCTTCACCTTATAAACCCACTTACAGCCAATTGCATTTTTACCTTTAGGCAAAGGTACCAATTTTCATGTAGCATTTGCTTCCAAGGCATCCATTTCTTCATCCATGGCTTTCTCCCATTTTTCTTTTCCCATGGCTTCCTCAAAAGAAGTGGGTTCTGGTTCCTGTATCACTTTAACCATATATGCATAGTGAATGGCTGTAAATCCATCATATTTCAGCCTATCCATAGGATATCTAGCTCTCGTAGACCTGCGCAAAGTAGATTCACTCCTAGGTGCTCTCAAAACATCCCTGATCTTCCTTACTCCAGGTGTAACAATAGAAGGAATACCCAACTCATCATCAATGCTCTGTTCTGAGCCACTGGATTCACCATCCACATAAGAGTGACCTGCATTCACATCAAGCATGGGCTGATCAACCTTCTCTTTTCCTTTTTGTGATACCTGCATACCACTATCTGCATTGCTTTGAGAAGATTCTCCTGATCTCAATCTTCCTGTCCATGGCGAAGAATGTGAACCACTGCTAGAGGACGCTCCAGGTCCACTAATATTTTGTGACTGCTGCTGTGAATTCTGTGCAGCATTACCATTTTGTGCATCTACATTATCAATCACATTTACTGGTTTATACCAGCTACTCATCTCATCAAAAACAACATCTCTGCTCACTGTAAACTTACGAGTAGAAGGGTTATAGCATCTATACCTTTTTTGCTGCAGAGAGTAACCAATAAAGATGCACTTCTCAGTTTTTGGATCCAACTTGGATCTCAACTCATCTGGCACATGTACATAGGCAATGCAACTAAAAATTTTCAAATGAGAAATATCTGGTTTCCTACCAGTATACCTCTCCTCTAGAGTCATTCCATGTATTGCTGCAGTGGGAGTCCTGTTCATTATGTAGACTGCTGTAGCAACTGATTCAGCCCAATAAAAATCTGGTAGGTCTTTTTCATTGAGCATGGCACGAGACACCTCTCCGATATGTCTGTTTTTTCTTTCTGCAATTCCATTTTGCTGTGGGGTATGACTGCATGAATATTGCTGCTTTATGCCATGCTCCTGCAGGAACCTTGCAAACTCATTTGAGAGGTACTCTCC
Organism: Lygodium microphyllum; assembly: GCF_053477565.2. Lineage (NCBI taxonomy): Eukaryota > Viridiplantae > Streptophyta > Polypodiopsida > Schizaeales > Lygodiaceae > Lygodium > Lygodium microphyllum. The sequence goes on from NC_141151.1 coordinate 101,557,529, forward strand.
CCCTCCATCTGACCTTAGGCATTTTATCTGCAGCCCTGTTTCTTTTTCAACCATAGCTTTAAGAGTTTTGAAATGCCCAAAAACTTCACTTTTCTTTTTCATAAAATACACCCAAACTTTTCTGCTATAGTCATCAATAAAAGTGACAAAATAATGACAGCCTCCAAGAGATGCAGCTTTAGTAGTCCATGTTGAGATATCGGGCTCAACTCGTGATACGCCAGGGTGACCGTTGTGTATTTATGTCACCGACTTGTCAGTTGCAGACGCGGTTGGTACACCGCCCATGAATAATAGCTACATGATAGCTATCCTTATCTAGTCTAGTTCGTGGCTCAGTTAGTATGCCACTTTAGTTAGTTGAGTTTGGTTTGAGACCCATACATAGGGTTCTTCTATTTCTTTGTACTTGAGTTCTTTTGGCTTACACAACTAAGAAGAGAAAAACTGTTTTCAGCCTCCACCCTTGTGTGTATTCCCCCATTGTGCAAGCAAGAAAGCTTCAAGCGAGTCTCCTTCCTTCTCTCCCACAATCTTGACATGGTATCAGAGCCTTGTTCGTGGTAAGGAGCTCAAGAAAGCAAGCCAAGCTCGCGGTGGTCTGGTAAGAGGAGCAGTGTTGCTTTCATTTTCTGTTTTGGGAGCAGATCTCTGCAGGTAGCACAGCCGAAAATTGCAGGAGTGCATTGTCTCAGGTTGAGACGCCCTTCGCGGTGAAGCAAGAGGGCACTATATGCTGCGGGGGCGGCTTTAGCCCTCGGCGACCTTGTTTTTTTGATTTGATGCCATTTCGGGGTCTGTTTTGGAGGCGGAAGTTTTCTGCACGCACTCAGGAAAATGCCCAGTTTTATGCTGTGCAGCCACTGTTCTACAGGTCGGTGAAAAGTTTCTGTAGAAATTGCATCGTATGCTTGTGCACAGAGACATTGGGAGTTACAGAATCATCCTTGGTTCCTGTTTATGCAAAATCGTCACTAAGAAGTGACTGTGTGGTCAAATACCACTTTCGCCAGTTTTGCAGATTTGCCCTTGTGAGGGTGAAGCTGGGTTTTTGTAGTGACAGAATTTTTCGCAGTGTTCTGTAATGGCGTCTGATTCTCTCTCAGAGATTGTTACTGAAAAGCTTGACAAGAACAACTTCCAAGCATGGAAGTTTAGAATGACAAATTTCCTTATGGGAAAAGGATATTGGGAATTTGTTGCAGGAAATGAAGAAGAACCAATTCTTCCTGATGTTCCCAATCAACAGCAAATGCAGGCATTCAAAGCATGGCATGAGAGAGCTAAGAAAGTTATGTACTGGCTGTCTATCAGTATTTCAGACTCTATGATTGTGCATATTCAGGATGCAAGCACGCCAAAGGAGGCATGGGATACTTTGTCAAAAATGTATAGCACAAATACGCAAGCCAGGAAAATGCAGCTCAAGCAAGAGTTGCATAATGTGCAAAGAGAAAGTATGAGCATCAATGACTACCACATGAAGGTAAAGAAGATTGCAGATGCACTTGCTTCCATTGGGTCGCCAGTGGAAGATGATGATTTAGTTTCTGTGACCTTGAATGGTCTAGGAAAGGATTATGTACAGTTTCGGACATCCATTTCAGTTCGTGAAAGATTTCCTGATTTTGAGGAGTTGATTGCTCTTCTAATTTCTGAGGAGCAGAGAAATGGTGGTGCATCTTCTTCAGGAGGAACTTCAAAAGAAGTTGTCTTCTACTCAAATGCTGGAAGAGGTAGAGGCAGAGGTAGAGGAGGCCGTTTTGGAGGCCGTGGTAGAAATCAGAATATGTAGCAAACTCAAGAAAACCAGTCCTATGGAGGAGGACGTGGTAACTCTAGAGGCAGGGGGAGCCAAAGAGGTCGTGGTGGATGGCAAAGAGGCCAAAATGCAAATAGTAATGTTGAATGCTACTATTGTGGTAAAATGGGTCATATGGCTAAAGACTGCTATAAAAAGCAGAATGACATCATGAATGGAAAACTGCAACAAGGAAATTATGCATCTTCTAGTAGACAGGGTGATGACAGAAATGAGCATTTATTTATGGTGCAGCACATGAACAATTCTGTGACAAGTGTAGAAGAAAGCAACGATGTGTGGTATGTTGACTTAGGTGCATCAAACCACATGATAGGTCATGCAGAATGGATGGAGGATGCAAGGAAAATGGAAAAACCAGGATTTGTGGAGACTGGTGATGATACTGCACATCCGATTGTGCAGATTGGAAAAATTCCTTTGTCTATGCAGGATGGGAAAAAGAAATACATGTCCGATGTATTTCATGTCCCGAATATCACCAAAAATCTGGTTTCTGTTGGTGAAATGGTTGAACAGGGCTTGTAGGTCAGATTTAATCCTCATGGATGCTTTGTTGAGGATATGAAAAATAAAGGTCGCTTGATAGCAAAAGGAAAGAAGAAGGGCAGAATGTTTACGTTGGATGCAGACATGTCTGAATTGAGTGCAGCAATGTTTGCACATGGGACCGGTGTAGTTGCAGATATTGATATCTGGCATAAACGCATTGGTCATGTTAATGTACAGTGACTTAAATCAATGCAGGCCCAAAATATTGTTGCAGGATTGCCTAAATTCAAGGTTGCAGAAATGCATAAGGTATGTGAAGCTTGTCAGTTTGGAAAACAGGCAAGGAAACCATTTCCTAGACATGTTCAAGAGAGTAAGAAGCCATTGGAATTAATCCACTCTGATGTGTGGACTACTAAAGCTGCATCTCTTGGAGGCTGTCATTATTTTGTCACTTTTATTGATGACTATAGCAGAAAAGTTTGGGTGTATTTTATGAAAAAGAAAAGTGAAGTTTTTGGGAATTTCAAAACTCTTAAAGCTATGGTTGAAAAAGAAACAGGCCTGCAAATAAAATGCCTAAGGTCAGATGGAGGGGGAGAGTACCTCTCAAATGAGTTTGCAAGGTTCCTGCAGGAGCATGGCATAAAGCAGCAATATTCATGCAGTCATACCCCACAGCAAAATGGAATTGCAGAAAGAAAAAACAGACATATGGGAGAGGTGTCTCGTGCCATGCTCAATGAAAAAGACCTGCCAGATTTTTATTGGGCTGAAGCAGTTGCTACAGCAGTCTACATAATGAACAGGACTCCCACTGCAGCAATACATGGAATGACTCCAGAGGAGAGGTATACTGGTAGGAAACCAGATATTTCTCATTTGAAAATTTTTGGTTGCATTGCCTATGTACATGTGCCAGATGAGTTGAGATCCAAGTTGGATCCAAAAGCTGAGAAGTGCATCTTTATTGGTTACTCTCTACAGCAAAAAGGGTATAGATGCTATAACCCTTCTACTCGTAAGTTTACAGTGAGCAGAGATGTTGTTTTTGATGAGATGAGTAGCTGGTATAAACCAGTAAATGTGATTGATGATGTAGATGCACAAAATGGTAATGCTGCACAGAATTCACAGCAGCAGTCACAAAATATTAGTGGACCTGGAGCGTCCTCTAGCAGTGGTTCACATTCTTCGCCATGGATAGGTAGATTGAGATCAGGAGAATCTTCTCAAAGCAATGCAGATAGTGGTATGCAGGTATCACGAAAAGGAAAAGAGAAGGTTGATCAGCCCATGTTTGATGTGAATGCAGGTCACTCTTATGTGGATGGTGAATCCAGTGGCTCAGAACAGAGCATTGATGATGAGTTGGGCATTCCTTCTATTGTTACACCTGGAGTAAGGAAAACCAGGGATGTTTTGAGAGCACCTGGGAGTGAGCCTACTTTGCGCAGGTCTACGAGAGCTAGGTATCCTGTGGATAGGCTGAAATATGATGGATTTACAGCCATTCACTATGCATATATGGTCAAAGTGATACATGAACCAGAACCCACTTCTTTTGAGCAAGCCATGGGAAAAGAAAAATGAGAGAAAGCCATGGATGAAGAAATGGATGGCTTGGAAGCAAATGCTACATGGGAATTGGTACCTTTGCCTAAAGGTAAGAATGAAATTGGCTGTAAGTGGGTTTATAAAGTGAAGCACAATGCAGATGGTTCTGTGAACAGATACAAGGCAAGATTAGTAGTCAAGGGGTATGCACAAACATATGGCATTGACTATGAAGAAACATTCAGTCCGGTTGCAAGGATGGCAACCGTAAGAGCAGTCATTGCTATGGCTGCATAAAAGGAATGGTCTTTACATCAAATAGATGTAAAGAATGCCTTCTTGCATGGTGACTTGCAAGAAGAGGTCTATATGGAGCAGCCACCAGGTTATGTGCATGATGTTCATCCTGAGTTTGTTTGCAGGTTGAAGAAAGCCTTGTATGGCTTGAAGCAAGCACCTAGAGCATGGTCTGACAAGATAGGACAGTATCTTGTCACTATTGGCTTTCATATTTCCAAGGCAGATTTCTCACTTTATGTGAGAAAAACAGAGAAAGGTATTATGCTACTTGTCATTTATGTTGATGATTTGATTATGACAGGTGACAGTGATGAAGATATCCTTCATGTGAAAATGCTATTGAAGCAGAAGTTTGAGATGAAGGATTTGGGAGAGCTGCGTTATTTCTTGGGCATTGAGGTGATTAGATCACCAAGTGGGATACAGCTCTTGCAGAGGCAGTATGGATTGGACAAGCTGTCCAAATATGGGATGACAGGCTGTAAGCCTATTTCAGTTCCTTTGGAGCAGAATGTGAAGCTGAGCGCAGATGCAGGTGAGCTTCTGGAAGACCCTACTATGTACAGACGCATAGTAGGAAGTTTGATTTATATGACTATTACCATGCCAGATTTGAGCTATGCTGTTGGATTGGTAAGTCAGTTTATGCAGGCTCCAAGGAAACCGCATTTGGATGCGGCTAGACGCATACTCAGGTATGTGAAGTCCACATTGCAGTATGGACTATTTTATGAGACTGGGGTTCAGATACAGTTGCATGGATACACTGATGCTGATTGGGCTGGTAGCATTTCTGATAGACGATCTACCAGTGGATATGTGTTCTCTTTCGGGAGTGCTGTAGTCACTTGGAGCAGCAAGAAACAGCCTACAGTTGCCTTGTCGAGCACAGAGGCTGAGTACAGGGGTGCAGCAATGGCTGCATGTGAGGTAGCTTGGTTGCATAAGCTACTTTATGATATGTATCAGTCTACAGATGGGCCAGTTGTCATTTATTGTGACAACATGAGTAGTATACACTTGGCAAATAACCCAGTCTATCATGCTAGAACAAAGCATATTGAGGTGCATTATCACTATGTGTGAGAGAGGGTTTTACTAGGTCTTATTGATCTAGTTTATGTCAGCACAGAGGATCAGGTAGCTGACATATTCACGAAGGCATTGGGTGCAGAGAAGCTGCGCAAGTTCAGAGACCTGCTTGGTATGCAGGAATTGGGATTGAGCTCGAGGGGGAGTGTTGAGATATCGAGCTTCACTCGTGATACGCCAGGGTGACCGTTGTGTATTTATGTCACCGACTTGTCAGTTGCAGACACGGTTGGTACACCGCCCATGAATAATAGCTACATGATAGCTATCCTTATCTAGTCTAGTTCGTGGCTCAGTTAGTATGCCACTTTAGTTAGTTGAGTTTGGTTTGAGACCCATACATAGGGTTCTTCTATTTCTTTGTACTTGAGTTCTTTTGGCTTACACAACTAAGAAGAGGAAAACTGTTTTCAGCCTCCACCCTTGTGTGTATTCCCCCATTGTGCAAGCAAGAAAGCTTCAAGCGAGTCTCCTTCCTTCTCTCCCACAATCTTGACAGTCCATACATCAGAGTGGATTAATTCCAATGGCTTCTCACTCTCTTGAATATGTCTAGGAAATGGTTTCCTTGCCTGTTTTCCAAACTAACAGGCTTCACATACCTTATGCATTTCTGCAACCTTGAATTTGGGCAATCCTGCAACAATATTTTGGGCCTGCATTGATTTAAGTCACTGTACATTAACATGACCAATGCGTTTATGCCAGATATCAATATCTGCAACTACACTGGTCCCATGTGCAAACATTGCTGCACTCAATTCAGACATGTCTGTATCCAACGTAAACATTTTGCTCTTCTTCTTTCCTTTTGCTATCAAGCGACCTTTATTTTTCATATTCTCAACAAAGCATCCATGAGGATTAAATCTGACCTGCAAGCCCTGTTCAACCATTTGACCAACAGAAACCAGATTCTTGGTGATATTCGGGACATGAAATACATCGGACATGTATTTCTTTTTCCCATCCTGCATAGACAAAGGAATTTTTCCAATCTGCACAATCGGATGTGCAGTATCATCACCAGTCTCCACAAATCTTGGTTTTTCCATTTTCCTTGCATCCTCCATCCATTCTGCATGACCTATCATGTGGTTTGATGCACCTGAGTCAACATACCATACATCATTGCTTTCTCCTGCACTTGTCACAGAATTGTTCATGTGCTGCACCATAAACAAATGCTCATTTCTGTCATCACCCTGTCTACTAGAAGATGCATAATTCCCTTGTTGCAGTTTTCCATTCATGATGTCATTCTGCTTTTTATAGCAGTCTTTAGCCATATGACCCATTTTACCACAGTAGTAGCATTCAACATTACTGTTTGCATTTTGGCGTCTTTGCCATCCACCACGACCTCTTTGGCTCCCCCTGCCTCTAGAGTTACCACGTCCTCCTCCATAGAACTGGTTTTCTTGAGTTTGCTGCATATTCTGATTTCTACCACGGCCTCCATATCGGCCTCCTCTACCTCTGCCTCTACCTCTTCCAGCATTTGAGTAGAAGACAGCTTCTTTTGAAATTCCTCCTGAAGAAGATGCACCACCATTTCTCTGCTCCTCAGAAATTAGACGAGCAATCAACTCCTCAAAATCAGGAAATCTTTCACGGACGGAAATGGATGTTCGGAACTGTGCATAATCCTTTCCTAGACCATTCAAGGTCACTGAGACTAAATCATCATCTTCCACTGGCGACCCAATGGAAGCAAGTGCATCTGCAATCTTCTTCACCTTCATGTGGTAGTCATTGATGCTCATATTTTCTCTTTGCACATTGTGCAACTGTTGCTTGAGCTACATTTTCCTGGCTTGTGTATTTGTGCTATACATCTTTGACAGAGTATCCCATGCCTCCTTTGGCGTACTTGCATCCTGAATATGCACAATCATAGAGTCTGAAATGCTGATAGACAGCCAGTACATAACTTTCCTGGCTCTCTCATGCCATGCTTTAAATGCCTGCATTTGCTTTGATTGGGAACATTAGGAAGAACTGGTTCTTCTTCATTTCCTTCAACAAATTCCCAATATCCTTTTCCCATAAGGAAATTCGTCATTCTAAACTTCCATGCTTGGAAGTTGTTCTTGTCAAGCTTTTCAGTGACAATCTGTGAGAGAGAATCAGACGCCATTACAGAACACTGCAAAAAATTCTGTCACTGCAAACAACACAGCTTCAGCCTCACAAAGGCAAATCTGCAAAACTGACGAAAGTGGTATTTGACCACACAGTTACTTCCTAGTGACGATTTTGCATCAACAGGCAACAGGGATGATTCTGTAACTCCCAATGTCTCTGCGCACAAGCATACGATGCAATTTCTACAGAAACTTTTCACCGACCTATAGAACAGTGGCTGCACAACATAAAACTGGGCCTTTTCCTGAGTGCGTGCAGAAAACTTTCGCCTCCAAAACAGGCCCCGAAATGGCCTCAAATAAAAAAAACAAGGTCGCCAAGGGCTAAAGGTCTTTCCTGCAGTATATACTGCCCTCTTGCTTCACCGCGAAGGGCGTCTCAACCTGAGACAATGCACTCCTGCATTTTCCGACTGTGCTATCTGTAGAGATCTGCTCCCAAAACAGAAAATGAAAGCAACACTGCTCCTCTTACCAGAACACCGCGAGCTTGGCTTGCTTTCTTGAGCTCCTTACCATGAACAAGGCTCTGATACCATGTCAAGATTGTGGGAGAGAAGGAAGGAGTCTCACTTGTAGCTTTCTTGCTTGCACAATGGGGGAATACACACAAGGGTGGAGGCTGAAAACAGTTTTCCTCTTCTTAGTTGTGTAAGCCAAAAAAAACTCTCATACAAAGAAATAGAAGAACCCTATATATGGGTCTCAAACCAAAGACAACTAACTAAGGTGGCATACTAACTGAGCCACGAACTAGAGTAGATAAGGATAGCTGTCGTCTAGCTATTATTCATGGGCGGTGTACCAACCGCATCTGCAACTGACACGTCGGTGACATAAATGCACAATGGTCACCCTGGCATATCACGAGTGGAGCTCAATATCTCAACAAGATAGCCATATGTGTTAGCTTGGAACTCTTGAAACAATAAGTGGTCTGTGGATCTTGGCGGTTGAGCATGAGCTTGCCTCTACATTTTGGTTGGCTAGGTAAGAGATAGCCATATGTGTTAGCTTGAAACGCTTGAAACAATAAGCGGTCTATGGGTCTTGGCGATTGAGCATGAGCTCGCCTCTACATTTTGGTTCCATTGCCAGGACTAACAGATTTACTTTTGAGCACTTGCGTGCCTCAAATCAAGCGACGAAGTAAGGGTTTCATCCCCGAATCGGAGATTGAGATAGGTAGGAGATTTTGGGTTTTTAATATTTGCAACAAGTAAGTATTTTGGTTTTTTGATGATTAGGCAAGTAAGAGAAATCATTTCAATATTTTTCTTTTAATTTTTGTTGCATTTAGAATAGGGTAGAATCGAGAAATCAAAAGAGGAAGCTTTAGGGTTACTGCTATGAAACAGGCCCAAATAGGGCACAAACAAGAAAAAATAGAAAAAAAGAGTGCTTACAAGTGATAGAGTTGCATGGGGAGTGATCAGGAAGATTAAGGTTAACTCCAGTAAGGGTTTAAGACCGCGGGAAGCAAAGGGAGATCTCATTTTCACTTGTGGCATTGAGAGAGAGAGAGAGAGCTTGGACAGCCAGGTTTCCTATGAATCGATCTACTCCCACTGGCATTGTTAGTGCATTCCAAGTATATACAAACCTTGCCTTGGGTTCATAGTTGCATTCTAGAAGTCCTCAATTGCTAGCTCGCTCGTAATCATGTCGTTGATTTGATTTTTTTCCATTTCGACTTCTCGACCAACGAAATCGAACCACCTTACTAGTGTCTGATTCCTAGAATCGAATGCTCGAACACCCTACACCTGACCCTCCTATTCTGAGAATCGGCCGGCCAACAATCAGATGAGATCGATGATCTCTCAAGCGTAAGCACATTATTCTTGCCTCCACAACCAAAGTTGAGGTATGTGACTGTGCCACAAGTAGTGCCGCTTAAATAGAGTCTACTAGCAAACCAGTCAAGGCCATTGGCCAAGAAACACAAAGTTAGGAGAGAGGAAAGTAGCTAACACACCCTCCTCACCATGCTAGTGACCACCCCATTGGTGACTCTAAGCCTAGGAGATCTGCTTAGGCAACATCCAATGTTGTGGCAAGAGCTAAAGTAGTGGGTTGAGGGGTTGATGGAGCATACTGTTGTTGACTTTCACAACCATGACGTAGAAACACAAATATAGAGTTTGATGGTGCATTTAGTGTCGAAATCCTTACATGCTAAGGCTTTTTGGAAAGGCATCAAAATGCATGTAGTCTTATAGGTCCTAGCTCTAGGAGACACCACAAGAAAGGGAATTGTAGACACAGGAGCAAGAGTTAGTGTGCTAAGCCACATAGTACTCCAGGATTGGGGTAACCCGCCCATTGAGAATGCTAGTTTCAATGTCACCCTAGCCAATGGAATGAAAGTGTATCCATTTGGAGTGTTAAAGAATCGGCTATGAAGGGAGTGGACTCTGATAGCATGTTAGGCTAGCCCTGGATGCGCAATGCACGGGTCATAGAAGACTGGGGTAACGCTCTAATCTTCTTAGATAATCGAACAGAGGTAATAAGAGTAGAGATGGATACATGGAAGACCACACTAGTTGACCTGGATGCCATCTCCACCATGCTCAAGGGTAACGTGCAGACTAGGAAATCTTACGGGCCACTGATCAAATATATTCCCTGTCCCGAAGATGAGGGAGATTGGATACACATGCTCGCCATGATAAATCTGCCATTCTCAGACAATGGGGAGCATGAGCAAGCTGCTAAGACAGTTGATAACCCCAGAGACACACCCTTCAGTGCCAGTCTGCATGATGGCCAAGAGCTTGAATGGATGATCCTATCAAATTCGACATCCCAAGTAACAAGTGAGAACTCTTGGAGATCCTAGAATATCTGACAAACAAGCTAGCTGGCAATCTAGCTGCTAACCTCAAATCTCTCCAAGATCTCTTGGATGAACCTAAGTGGCGATGGACCAAAGTGCACGACTTAAACTTAATGTACAATTGGGTCTTAGTCACACCGACGAGAAGGAAAATCCCTACCAAGACTTAGGAGATGATGAGTAGTTGGAGGAGGATGATTCTAGCAACGAATACAAGGACTATTGTTCCTTCAGTGATGGAAGCAAAGGAGAGACGGATATGGTAGAATACAACCATGAGGGAAGGGTGATAGAGAAAATCCAAGAGCTGACTCCAAACTGCGTACGAAGAGTGCCTTTAGAATTGAGGGAGGAGTCATGGATTCGATTGTGAACTTGTCCAGAGCACATAAGGGCAATAGATTACGAACAAGCAGGCCTTGCCTAGCTAAGTGCTTTGTTAGTGCTTAGGATAAAGACACTATCTGAACTACGACCACCAAGTGAGACTCCCTCTTTTACCAAAGACGGAGAGTTTGATTCTGAGTCAGAGGTGAGTTCAGATAGTGATCCTAAGGTGCCACAACCACCTGACACTAGATGCACCAAAGGGGACCTACTAGTTCACTTGAGGTGGTAAAGGTTGAATGAAGAATGACACAAGCAGCCTACAGATATGCAGGTTGAAGAGCAAAGAAAACTGCAAGACCTACAAAAGAGATTTACTAAGTTTAAGAAAGGTGATAGGATAGTGATCTTGTTAGGATCCAAATGGCAAGGCAAGCAAGTGAACCAATAGGAGGACCAGCCAAAGTCAAGGAGATTAATCTAGCTAAGGAAGGGGAGACACCCCGACCTATCTTTATTGCTGATAACTTGACCGAGGAAGAGGAAGCAAGTCTCATTGCTCTCTTGCAAGAGTATATGGACGTCTTTGCTGGGTCCCTTGATGAGCTGAAAGAGGTAGATCCGAGTGTCATAACTTATAATATCCCCATGACCCCCAACGCAATGCCAACCAAGCAGTGACCATACCCTATGAATCCCAAGCATGATCATGCTGTCAACGAAGAAATTGACAAGCTGCTAAAGGCAAGATTCATTTATGAGATTGAGCACACGGATTGGGTCTCGCCCATAGTGATTGAATTGAAGATGAATGGAAAGATTAGAGTGTGCATCAACTATAAAGAAGGTAAATGCTACTACCAAGAGGGACAGTTATCCATTGCCATACATTGAGTGCATGCTCGAGAGAGTAGCCCGCAAAGAGGCCTACAGTTTTTTGGATGGCTTCTTAGGATACAATCAAGTGTAAGTGCACCCTGATGATAGGCACAAGATTGCCTTCACCACTGAGTGGGGTGTCTTTGCCTACATAGTCATGCCCTTTGGGTTGACTAACACACCTACTACTTTTCATAGGCTCATGTGTGCAATATTCAAGGATATGCTTAAGAAAGAGTTATAATTCTTTGTTGACGACTTGTGTGTTCACTCCACTTGGAAGGAACACTTAGACAAACTTCGAGCAGTCTTTGAACAATGTAGACTATATTGTCTCTTGTTGAACCCCTTAAAGTGAAAAAGCACGGATGCATCCTAGGGCACGTGGTATCTAAGAATGACATTTCCACTAACTTCTCAAAAGTCATGGTTATTGTCGATCTTCCACTCCCAATCGATTACAAGGGAGTTTAGTACTTCCTAGTCCATGCAAGGTACTATCGACGGTTTGTGCTAAACTATGCATTGATTGCTAGACCCTTGTATAAGCTATTGATAATATTCGAATGGACCAAGGAATGCCAACATGCATACGAGGAATTGAAGAAGGCTCTAACCATTGCACCAATCTTAAGAGCCCCAGACTAGAACATAACCTTTCATGTTCATATTGGCACTTAAAATTCATAGTAGGAGCTTTGTTGTGCTAGCCTAGTGACCACAATCTAGACTATCCAATGAGCTTTTCTAGCAAATAACTCACGGATATAAAAATGAAATACTCCACAATTGAACAAGAGGGGTTAGCCATGGTGTTTGCGTAAAGAAATTTCGGCATTATCTTTTGGCCACACCCTTTATTTTCTTTGTTGACCATCAAGCCTTGCTATATCTAGTAAACAAACCTTGTGCTACAAGATGCATAGCTCGATGGTTACTTTTGCTTCTCAAATTTGACTTCTCCATCGTTGTACGCAAGGGAAATTAGCACTATATGGCTAATCATATGTCTTGCATACCACGGGAGAAGCCGTTGGACAGGGCATTGGAGAGAATTGCCAGATGCACATCTATTCACCCTATCTAGCAAAAGAGATATGCTTAGAGCCGACTTGACACCATATTGGCAAGATGATATAGTCCAAGTGCTTGAGCATGGATTACCTAACCGACCCATAGAAAAGGCCCAATTAAGTTGATAATCCAAGCCTATCAGTTATAGCTGGCCAACTCTATCGGCTAGGGCAAGATGGATTGCTATGGAGATGTCTATGTGAGCATGAAATACACAACATACTAGTTGAGGCGCACACCCCAATTTCACGAAGACACTTCAGTGGAGATACGATAACCTGCAAGATGATGCAGTCCCAATTGTGGTATCCCGCACTTTTTTGAGATGTGCACGATTCATGAAACACTACGATGAGTGTCACAATGGAGCTAAGCATGGATGAAACATCTAGTTGAGCTAGAATGCTCATCGAAAACTCGACTTCTAGCCACCTATGCACTGATCTACAAAAAGGCACGACATAAGAGTTGGTTTGACAAGCATATCAAGTAGCAAGATTTTGAATAGGGTGACTTAGTAATGTTGTACTCGATCAAGGGACATAAGTAGAAAATGAAGTTTAGGGGGTTAGGACCTTTCAAATTTCACACCATAAATTGAACCAATAATGTAGAACTCAAAACCTCAGTAGTGAGGGCATAGGCTTCTTTAATGGGAGTCATGTAAAGAAGCACTACCCTCCTACACATCTATTACATGAACCCTCGATGCTAGAAGCCCCTATCAATGTATGAATAGCCACCATTATGGAGATTGAAGATGAGGATGAGGAAGTTGTAGCTCTGGCTTACCTGCACATGACCATTACAGCCTAGCAAACACACACCATTGATACATTGATCAATGAGGGCATTGACTATAATATCTTGACTCACGATCTTTGGACTCAACTTGAAAAACCACAATTACATCCCACTAACACCAAAATTAGCCCATTTGGGAGCTGATCATATGCACTTTTGGGAAAGTACAAATTTGCAATCTTTATCAAGTCTAAAAGCTTGCCCATGACCTTTTATGTGTTGCCAAACACAAAAGATGCAGGTAGAGAATCACTATTAGGAAAAACGTTTAAGAAGTAAGTCCACTGTAATTTCGACCACCAATCATAGCGTATTCACCTAGCCATTGGCAACATACTAATCGTTCACAACCTTTAGCAAGGGCTACGCAACTCCATCACAGTCCGCAGAGAGCCACTAGTAGAGAAACCCACCATCAAGCCTAAGGAGGGGGGTTGTGATTTGTCACCACCGGCCGAACCTCAGCACCAGCAAAAAGCTAACCACAAAGCCAGAACCCTTGAACACCAATTCAAGTGGGTACCAAAACATCCAAGAACGCTGCCTAAGAGCACCCAACTACAAGCTCGCAAGGCTAGGAACCTTCACTTGAAACATAGGAGGCCTAGAAGAAACTATAGGCATTGATGAATGCTCAAGCCACAATGGGTCCCCAAGACCTTATTGCAAGCGCAAGGCTATTACAAGGGTAATGCCTGGATTTGGGTACCTAAAGCTGTGGGAGCTCTCGCTCAATCGCCAAGACCCATGGACTGCTTATTGCTTCAAGCTTTCCAAGTGAGCTCTCATGGCTATCTCTCACCTAGCCGATGTGCCGTCGATCCTCTCGGTGTGTAGTGAGCTTACCTTGATGCCGAAATGAGTTGCCTCCTCTCTCACACACGCCGGTAGCTCCACGATCCTAGATGCTAGCCCAAGCATCCTCAAGCCTTCTCCATCTCCAAGCTCCATCCACCATGGCCGCGCATGCGCACGAGGAAGAGAAGAGAAGAGAGAAGAAGAGAGAAGAGGAGACGATGAAGAGCTTCACCCTCTTAATCCCTTACTCCGACTCACTCACTCACTCCCTCACACTCTCACCTCAAGAGCACACACACGAGCAAGGTGAAGATAAGGAGAGAAGAAGAGAGGCCTCTTGTTAGTAGCCACACACCAAAGAATGAGCTTCCATTCACTTTTTGAATTTTATATATACAAACCCTAAAATCCCATGGGCACCCATCCCTTTTTACATGACCGGCCATTGTGGCAAGGTCCTTTTTTCTAATTCCCTCTTCTTGCTTTATGCCCTAAACCTATGTTTGTCTATTCTTTTACAAATGGCACAAGAGGGAGCCTGGCGCTCTTTTATACAAGTTTTTAGAGTTCTTTGAGGAGCCTTTTATTTAAAATTGCGCTTTTTGCCTCAGCTTAGCTTTAGGGGTTGCCTCTACGCCTTTTCTATTTTTCCATCCTTTTTTTGCTTTTTCCTTCATTTTTTCGCCATCTCGAATACATGTTAACATTACCCCCCTTTGAGACGGGTGCCAATCCCATGGCACTTCTAGCTATTTGTTGGGAAAGGGTAGACGATTGGCAAGTTGTTGGTCAGGTGATGGTAGGGCCACATGTGGCCTGAGATTCTTTGGAAGCTTTGGCAATGATGGTTGACGAAGAGCCAATCAGATGTCACATGGATGATGGGGCCTCCGAAGTTGGTGGTTTGTCGCATTTTGTAGTATCTGAAAGGAGAAGGTGCGGTGCTCTACCTAAGGGGAGTGTTTGCTTACTGTGTGGCGCATTGTGCTCATGTTGGTGGAACAAGGAGCTAGGTCTAACCACATGCAGGCCTGGGTGATGTCCCATACTTGAGAACCTTGTTCGTGCAGTAGGAAGGTGCGGTGTGTATATCGTAGGGTGACAGGTCTAACCATAGGCGAGTGTTACCTCCCTAGGTGTGTCCTACCCTTGGGGTGCCCTAAGCGTGAAGTGGGGGCAAAAAAGGGCTAGGGGGTTAGGAATGGGGCTGGCCGACCGAGGTCACCAGACGCGCCTAACTTAAGGACCCCTAGGTGTAGGGATTGTGAGCCATGTGCTTTTTTTCTTTTGTTCTTGCTTGCTTTCTTTCTTTCTTTCTCTCTTTCTTTCTTCTTTTTTAAATTTTTTTTAAAAAAAGGGTTGAGTTTAGTAGTAGGGAATTATTAGTCCTCGTTCTCAGGAGGGGGTGGTGAAGGAGATTTAATGGAATGGCTCAAAAATCTCCAGCTCTGTATGAAATTCTTAAGGTTCAAGAAAACCTAGAGGGGAGTGGTGGAGAGGAATGGATGGTTGCAACGAATGAACTGGCTGTCGCTCATATCTTTAAGAACATCGAGGCAAAAAGAAGGGAGGAGGCTGGCTCGCATCGTCAGGCGGGTCATCACATAGCTATCAATTGCATTAGGATAAAAAAGAGTGGGGGAAGGCTGCATTCGGCCGGGGTGGGGTCCTGTTTAAGTAGGATTTTTAGGAGCCTAAGATAGTTGCAAGTGATGATGAAGGCGAGATCCGAGCAGGAGGAGAAATCATCGATAAAGCATGTCATGGTGGCATCTAAGCTGTCAGAGGTGAAGGTGAAGGCTTGGGCTAAAGTGGTGGTACAGGGGTTATATATGACAAGGAAATCATAATGGTCATGGGCGTTTGCATCGAAGTCTACTCCTATTCCTCAAGGGTATGCCATGTAGATAGGGTTGTTCCTCTTCGAATGGAGAGTGTTACAGAAGGCCATCCATGCGAATACGTTGTCGTCCCAAATGCGCCTTCACCATAGTGGTTGGCACTCGTATCCGGGCACGGACCGATACACTTCAAAAACTTTATTCTGCCAGTATTCCGCATCCTCCATGCCCCAGAGGGTGGGGTTCTTATCTTTTTCCTTTAGCCACTATTGGCTTAGCCGGCTTTCGACATTGATCACCTCATCCACTATTTTAGTAGGAAGGACTCTGCGCAGGGTATTGGAGATGAGGAAGCTGAAGGTGAAGGGTTGCTTCTCCTTTTCTTGTCTCTCCCAGATTATGAGCTCCGCACGAAAACTAGGAGGCATGTCATTTGGGCATGGCAGGAGAGGTACAAATGGTTGGGCCATGGGGTTAGCCCTTAATCTTTGTTTGGCTTCTTCCACCAGTTTCCTCCTCTTCTCCCTCAGGGTGGTTTTCCTCTCCGCGGATGCATCTGCTGGCTGCCCCTGCCCTTCAAGATGGGGTGAAGGGGGTTGTGGAACCATTTCTTCTTCAAATCCGCCTATGTTGATGTGCACTTCTGCCTTACTCCATGGGCGCTCTTGCTATTGTACCTCTTCTACAAGCCCCAGAGTATCAATCTCCTGGGGTATTAGGTCGGCTGGTAGCAAATACCTACGTTGTTCCTCCGGGATTAGCCCAACTGCTATGGGTCGGGAGGGCATGTGTAGCCCTGCTCGCAGAGCTCTGTGTGCTATGCTCAGTTTCTTTTTTACCGCCTCCAAGGACTCCCCTTCCTCTGCATGAGTGGTGTCCATCAAGGTATTCAAGAAGATTTGTTGTTGAGTACTGAAGGCCACTTGGGCTGCCTTTGCTCTGCCTTCTACTAGAATTTTCTCTTTTTCTACAAGAGCCAGGCAATGTGCCAAGGTCTTCACTCTTTGCTCATTTTGGCTTGCCCACTCTTGGGATCTCTTTTTCATTTCCTCCATGCTTTCTCCTTTTCTTTTCACCAAGGCCGTGAGCCTCAGCTCATGATCTTCCAATTCCCTGCTCATTCTCTCCTATTTTTTTCTTTCTATGTTTAGCGCTTCAGTCATGGTCTCCATCTCCTTGTGATGTTGTTCTTCCTCTTTCTTCCTCTCCTCTTCTTTGGTGGCAAAATCCTTCATGCCTCGTTCAATCTGATCAATCTTTGCGGTTAGCTTTTCATGTTGCATGATCAAGAGTTCATACTCCCTCTACATTTTTACTAGCTCCTAATTCTCATCTTCTATAGTTGCTGCCTCTAGTTTTCCTCCCTCTCGTCCTTAGCCTTCAGCTCTTGTTTGAGATCAAAGATCTCCTTTTGTTGCATGGCTATCTATCGGGTCTTTTCAAGTTGAAAAGCAGCTACCGCCTCTTTTTTCGTAGCTAACTCGGCCACAACCATCTTCTCCTCTTTAGCTTTCTCTAGCTAAGAGAGCAATTCGGCAACGTATTCATCGTAGTTAGCTGGTGGCATCATCGTCGTATGGATCGGAGTGGTTGAGGCCTCCAATTTTTGGCTTTGGATCTTGTCTAGATTCGGCATCTACGGCGAGTCTCTTTTGCCCCATGGCCGTGGTTTCCATGCTTTTCCCTTGGACTAATTCTTTATTGATGAAATATTGTATCTAGACCACCAAGTTTGAGACGTCGGTACTAGTGGGGACGCTTGGGGTGAGGGTGGCTACTTCGGTGGTAGGCTCCAAGAGGGTTGGGATAGGATGGATGGGTGCTTTACCCTTGCCTTAGGTGACGGCTAGTGTTATGATCTCCGAGACTTGAGTGCTTGAGCCTGGCCCCTCCTCCCTAGGTGGGCTTAGAGCTCCTAGGTCATTTGGCCTACTTTGTTGCTCTATAGACTGATGTGTGGCTTCGGCCATGTCTTCCCCCTCCTTCCTTCTTAGCTCCTCCTCTTCCTTAGCAGCCCTTCTCTCCCTCTCTTTTTCTGCTTTCCTAGATTCTTCCTCCAATTTATCTATTGCTTCTTTTTCTTCCTTCTTCCTCGCCTCGTTGAGGGATTCCCTTTTTGCTCTCTCTAAGTCCTCCTTCTTTTTGCAATGTTTGTCCTACTTCTTCTTTTGTGTCGTCCTCTGTTTAGGTTTCTTTGCTTTCTTTTTGCTTGACCATTCCTTCTGTTCTCCCCTTTCTTCGTCACTTTCGGTCCTGCCACTAGACAATTCTTGGTCCTGGTGAGGGGGCAATCTATCGGGTGTTTCTCCTTCTCCTTCCTCTGCATCCTATGCCTCTTTTACTGCCTCCTAGATCAGGGTAGTCAAAATACTTCCGTAGCCAACGAAAGAGGCTTTGGATGAGGCTTTCTTCCTCTCAGTGCTTTTGGAGGTTGGGGAGTACTCGCCTGCTGGCTTGCTCTCCAAGGCTAGTGCTTTTGTTGCCTGGTCTATGGTCTTGCCCACATAGCCATTCCAGTCAACCTCATCCATGGTGCAATCTACCATGTTCTCCAGCACAGGCACACTAGGTGCATGAGGGAATTGTAGTGCTGGCTGGAAAATAATACTTGCACCAGTTTTGCCTGCATGCCGTCGTTGGTCATCACCTCTTCCTTCTTCATCTTAAGCATGTCATAGACATCTCTTTTCTGCTTCTTCTCTTCCTTAGACTCTAACCCCAATGCCTTCTCCACCAAGCCTGGGTTCAAGGGTACCTGTACTTGTTTGCCCTTCTCCCCCCTTTCCACTGTTATAGTTCCACATTTCTGGTCTGGGTTGTAAGTTCTGAGGAATTCCACACACTTTGTGTGGTCAGGATTTTGTGCAAAATTCTCAAGGTACTTCACGAGGTTGCACTGCTCTACGACCCTCTTGGCTTCTTCCTCCTTGGCCACTACTTCGATGTTATGGATGGTTCGAAATTTTAGTTGGTTGTAGGCATGACTTTCCAAGGAGATGCCGTACTAGGTTCTCTCCTCTTTTGTGAAGGGGAGTCAGTGGGCATGGTCTTGTTGTGACATTTTTTGTTCCTGTCATGAACTATAATTTCCATTAGTGCTTTTGAAAATAATAATTTACTGAAAAGAAATACTTTATGTTCGTTGAATGAAAGCATTAAGTTCCAACATAGATTCTTCCCTTCAAACTTTTTGCCTTTTATTTCAAAGCTTTTGTGGTGTTCCTCCTGCATCACTAGTTTATTCTGTGTTTATGTCTTTGCTTGATCTTGAAATTTGATTCATCTTACCCTCTTTCTTCCGTGTTTATGCATTTGCTTGATCTTGAAATTTGATTCACCTTATTCCCTCCCATCTACGAGGGAGCTCCAAGAGATCTAATGCTTGAAGATTGCTTCTGGGTAGTGCCAGACAAGGGATTTCAAGTTCTGTCAATATATTTTGATTTGATTCATTGTGCTTTGTCTTTGTCGTGTTTACCTCTTGTCTATTCTTTTTCTTCTCTTCCATCTCCTATCTCTACTTTCTTCCATATCTGATTCTCAGTGGATACAACCTTTCGACAAAAACCCCTCCGACATTGTGAGCTCGACGTGAAAGGTCGTCAGAAGGAAAGACAAGACGGGGGAACCTTTGAGCACAATTTCCAATGATGTTTTAAAGTAGTTGATGTAGAATATGAATATGCTTATACACGTACAACAACAAAGGTGATGCAAGCTTTTGCTCAAATAGAATTTGTTGTGATGAATGCTCTATAAGCACTTGAGCGTGAGATGTATCTGCATATGTACACATATATGCTCAAAAGATGGAATTCTTTGGAGTGGCTCAACTTGCATGGAGCCAGTATTTTGTTCGAATCATTGTACATGAACTGAAAGCGCAAATTATTGAATTGTATATATAGGATGTTGACTAGGTAGCTTTCAAGAAGACACTTAGGGAAGAGTTTTACATTGAAGATACTAGTGTAATGCAAGACTTTTCAGGAGTGTGTTTTACAACACAATAAGGGTCTTGTGGCTAGAAATTTGTTAAGAGAATTCGAAAGTCAATTTAAGTAGTTAGATCTTGCAGAACAACAAGCTCTTCCAAGTCAAAAAATTGAATTGTTTTTACTAATAGCAAATCCTCAGCTTCAAGAAAAACTTGATGATTTGCTAGAGGATCAAACTACAAAGATAGGTCTTAAATCAAATTGGAGGCATGTCAAGGAAGTTGTTACTGCACTTGTGAAAAAGCATAGAAGAAGAGAAAGATTGCATGAATCTAGCTTGCCCATTGTTACGGGCAAAACAATTGAGGTATCTAATAAGCCACCCACTTCTATGGCTAAACCTATGGCTGTACCTACTATTGTTCCTACCGTTAGGGAAGATGTATTAGATGAATTGATAAAATGTATGCAAGATCTTCAATTGAAGATCACAAAATTGGATGAAAAAGGACAAGAGGAAAGGGGATGGGTAGCAGCCCCTAAGACAGGAAAAAGATGTATGTGGTGTGATAGTTTGCAGCATGAGAGAAATGATTGTACTGCCTATCAGGAGGCTTTGGCACGACAGCTCATATTTTGGAAAGATGGCAAAATCCATGCACAAGAAATGGGATCGACTCTTGCTTTGAATTTTGGAAAGGGAGGTATGCAAAAGTTGTTGGAAGACTTGGCTATCTGAAATGCTTATGCAGTTGTACATGCTTCTACTTTTGGTCTACAGTTGGATAGAATGCATGGCCAAGTAATGGTTGGTCCAAAGGCTGCAATATGGGCACATGCTTTGCATCTAGCTGAAAAGAGAAAAGTTAATGATAGTGAAATGTCTCATGTAGGGCAAGACATTCGTGACATACTAGGTGGGAATCACCATTAGATGCATATTTAGTGTATGCATATTTAGCAAAGGTACAAAATACAGATGTACCTATGGAAGAGAAATAAAAGAGAGATAAAGATAAGGCAAGGACATCTAAAAGAGTGACAAGAAGAAGTGTGGATCAGCCTAAAGCTACAAATCAGCCACCTCCTGAGCATGTTATGGAAGAGGTCAGTCAGGAGCAAAAACATGATAGCAAACAAGAGGGCAAAAAGAAGGGCAAGCAGCCAAGATATAAGTTGCAATAATTTGACATTGATATAACCACAGATCTTAAGAAGGTTCTTGAAGAATAGATCCTAGACAGTCAGGTGGAATTCACTTTGGGAGAGGTGCTTGGCACTGCCAAGCAAGAATTTCATAATGAGATCATTGACATAATTAAGAGGAAGCATTAATTTCTTGGTGATACCACTAGTGCATTGTTGCAATTTGAAGAGGAGACTGGTTTTTTGGGTATTCAAGCTGAATATGAGCATGAAGTATGTACTGGATTATCTATGCAGGATGCTACTAATCAGTAAATAACATGTGGAAAAGAGAACAAAGTGGCTGAAAATGCATTGTCTTGTAGCAATATGCATGGTGGAGTAATGCAGATGCAACAATCTAGGAAAGAGACTCTAGGATTTATTCCTCGAAGTCATTACACAAGAAATCATTGGGCCAGGGCTACCACTGAATGGTAGTGAAAATAGGGGAGCGTGAAACTCCTTATGTTGCTTTACTTGACCATGGGTACGAGATTAATGTCATTGAGTGTGGATTGTATGAGAACAGTGCATGGCATGTGGACACTGATCATGGTTGGCGTATGAGGGCTACAAATAATTCTTCAGGAGAGCTCTATGTTGCATGTCCTAATGAATAGTGATGATTAATGATGTACAAGAAGAGCAACACTTCTTTGCGCAAGATAATTCCTCATATGGAGTGATTTTGGGACAGCCCTATATTACAGGAGTGCATATAGAAACAAAGGTGCTTGATGATGGTTTTGCTTATACAAGAGTCAGAAGCAAGGATGGGAGGAAAGCAATACAATTTATTACTATTTGTGTTAATCATCCTAGGAATCGGGATACGCTTTGAGAGTCTCCTTTGCCTCCAAATGCAAGGGAATTCAAAGACCCGGATTTTCATTAAGCACTATTGTAATGTGGGGCTATAGTAGTGCTATTCAGAGGATATACTCACCTCTTGATGGAATGAAGCATGTATTTACTATTGGTTATTCTTAGTTTACAACAAATAGTTCATGTTGGTTTAAGCCTATGGAAGCTATGTGCAAGGCTGAACGCATATCTATGAAACTGACTACTAAGGAACTGATAGCATTGGGACTATTAGCTGAAAATGAAGGCATTTCAGGTATCTTTTATGGGCTGAATATTAATGACAATGGCTGAAATGTCAGCAACTATACATGCAGGAAATGAGGCTGAAAACAGAGTGTTGTCAATATGTTATTTGGACATGTATGATGTTATAGCATTGTTTGCTTAGCAGCAAGGATTACAATGGGCTGAAGCACTTGTGGAGACAAAGTATAAGGCAGTTGACAAAAAGGTGAAACCAATTGCTTTACTGCTTCAATCGGAAAGTGAGGGTCTGTATGAAAAAGTGTCAAGGTAGCCAAGCTTACGGGATCCTAAAGATATAGGTCATTAGTTTACATTTGAAACATTACAGGAATTTTGCATGCTGAAAGAGATTGTTTTATGGAGATGTTGCCTAGCCATGGAAAGGCATTTGCATTTCAGCCAATTGAAATAGGTTGTGTGGATCCAAATGTTGTCTCTCATCTGGTAATATTTACTGTGCCACATATACCATGGAACTTGAGGCCTATTCCAGTGCCTAAAGCCTACTTGACAAAGCTAATGGATTTGCTAAATGAAAAGATTCGCATGAAGATTTTGGATCCCTCTTGCTCCATACTCAAATCGTTGGTTTCCTGTATCAAAAAAGAATGGGTCTTTGATATTTATTCAAGACATGCAACCGGTCAATAAAGTGACCATAAGAAATGTGGGTCCAGATCTTGTGGTTGATGAATTTGCAGAGGATTTTGTAGGCAGAGTAATCTATTCTTTGGGTGATCTTTACTCGGGGTATGATCTATTTTCAAGTTGAAAGCAGGGATATCACAACCATGAAGACTCCCTTGGGGTTAGTATGGATGTGTACTCTCCTGCAAGGTGCAACAAACTCAGTGGCACACATGGCAAATGCTATGAATAGGGTACTCAAGGATTTTATACCACAATTGAAAATGCCCTTCTTGGATGATGTTCCAATCAAAGGGTGTGCAGTGGATGAAAAGAATGAAGAGATGGATGCTCATGGGTACAGATAGTGTGTTGCAGTCCATATTGTGGATTGTGAGAGGATTTTGATGTGTTTAGAAGAGGTGCATTTAACTCTTTCTGGACAAAAGTCTATCTTTGGAGTTGAAGAGGTTTTGATTGTTGGGCATATGTATGGGCCCTATGGGCAAAGACCATCACCAGCAAAAATAGATGGGATTGATAGAATACAAGATCTATGCACGAATGTATCAAAGGTGCGTAGATTCTTGGGAGCATGTGTGTTCTATTTGATTTGGATCCCTCACTTTGCACATGTAGCTGATGCTCTATATCAACTCTTGAGGAAATGTCAAAGGTTTCATTGGGAAAGGAAGCATTAGAAAGCAATGAAGAAATTGAAGCAGCTCTTGAAATATGCTCCTACATTGAGAAAGGCTGATTATGCACATGGAAAGCCTATCATTGTTACTGTTGATACAAGCCCATCGGAATTGGATGCAAAATTGGGCAAGATGATGAGGAAGGGCAAAGATATGCAATTTTCTTTGGTGCTAAAGTAATGATTGAATGATAGAGAAGATATCCACGGGTAAAAAGAGAATTATGGAAAATTGTGACAATACTTAAATGTGATAAGGAGTATTTTATGGGTGCTCGTGTAGTCATTGAGACTGATTGTTTGCCGATATTGGGTATGATTTCTAGTTCAGCTACCCCGAACATTGCTATGCTTTGGTGGATTGCATATATCAAATCTTTGAATCCTGAATTTCAGCATATTGCAAGTAGAGATAACCTAGTGGCAGACATGTTATCTCGAGCACGCTATGGGAATGAAGATGGGATGATGGATGCGGAGGAAGAAGATGAATTTATTGCAGCTGAAAATAATGTTGTAAGAGTGAATTTAGCAATGCAAGGAGTTGCTACAACATTAACAAAAGCTTGAACAACAAAGAGAAGACACTTTAGATGTTTTGTATCTTATATAGAAGTGTTTCTGGAAGACAAATATGCAGGAGAGTGGCTGAGAATCGGTCAATACCTCACTACATTAACAAAGAGAGATGAATGGTCAGATGAGAAGTTTAAGAAGATCAAGAGGAAAGCCTATGGGTTTTTCTTAAAAGATGAATACTTATGGAAACATGCTAAAAAGAAACAGGATATGGCATTGTGAGTTTTAGGTGACAGAGCTTCATAAGTAAATGTTAAGCAAGAATTTCATGAAAGCTTATGGGCTAGCCATATAGGTGTTTGGGGTACTTTTGCAAAGATCAAAGAAAGATATTGGTGGTAGGGTATGTATAAGGATGTTGCTCACTTTGTGGAAACATGTACAACATTCCAAATGTATTCATCTGTGAGACATCAGGATGGATTGCAGCCACATATCCATTGTCTCTTCATTTTAAGTGAGTGGTGGATTTAGTCACGATGCCTACATGTCTTTGGAAAATGAGATATCTTATACTTTCCTGTGAAGACTTAACTAATCAAGTGAAAGGGAGAGCTCTACGTACTAAGGCAACAAATGCCGTGTGTACTTTTCTCTCAGAAAAGATCTTTTGTCGGTATGGCTGTGTGGGAAAAATTATAGCAGATAGGGGTGAGGTGGATGCAGATGAAGCTCATGATTTCTTTGCATGGTTGGAGATAAAGCTTGCTTTAACTTCAACTTATAACCCTGAAGGAAATGGAAAAAGTGAAAGACGTCACCCACCTATTGTCAAGGCATTGGAAAAAGCATGTGAAGAGAAGGTAAAAGAGTGGCCACAATTGCTCCCTAATGCTTTGTGGGCTGACAAAACAACTCATAGTGCAGTTACAGGATATATGCCTATTGAATTGATGTATGGTCAAAAATCTATCAAAGAGATGACACTCACATGGAGTGTACTACCTTGGGAAGCGGAGTTGAATTGAGAGGAGTTGTTGGCCTTGCATATTAGATAGTTGGAAAGAAAGTCAAAAGACATAGAGACAGCAATTGCAAAATTAAGGGCAGCAAGGATACAGAACAAGAAATGGTTTGACAAAAGACATAGATTAAGACCAAGAACCATACAAGATGGGGATTGGATATTGGTTTATGATGGCAGTTTAGACAACCAGCATAGTGCCATGTGTAAAGTTTCCAAAAGATGGTTTGGACCCTATGTGGTAAGACAAGTGTTTGATAATGCTATTTATGCATTAAATGAGTTGGATGGGATAGCCAAAAAACTTCTGATAAGCAAGGAAAATAATCAAATTATTCAAGAGGCAGTAATCTACTGCCTATGAGTTGCCAGAATTGGAAGAAAATAGTAGCCATGATATAGGGGCTAGCCAGGAAGATATGGAAGATGAAGAAGTAAAGGATATGGTTGTAGAGGATAAGGAGAACTCAAAATCTAGTGACAACTAGGATTTTGGCACATACCGGAGGATGTGCAAGTTCAGAGGGGGTAGATGTTATGCCACTACACGGGTACAGTGTGAAAAACTCAGGAGTGCATCATCATCTAACTTTCTTATTGATGCAGAGAGTAAATGTGATCTGAGACATTAGTGCTAGTGTTTATGGCATGGATGGTCCAAAAATACTAGGTTTTTGGATAATTTTAGCCTATGTTTTATACTATTTGTTGTAAAAATCCTAAAAAGTTAGAAAAGCTTCTAGATTGGGATAGCATGCAAAAAGCAAGTTGTTTTTTTAGCTAGTTTTGGGATTTTTCATGAAAAAATATGTGGGTGAAATCGCGTGCATCACGATATCACAATTGACAGTCTAAAAATAACACTTTGAACTAGAAGAAGAAGAGGGAGTGAAGTGGGAGGTTCTTGATCAAGTGTCATGCGGTTTTACCCCCCCAATGGAGCCATCTGATTTGGGTTTTATCCCCCTTTGGAAGCCAACAGAGCCATTTGATTTGGGTTTCAAGCAGCAGAGAAGAAGTTGTTTTTTTAATGCACGTTTTTGGTCTACGAGGGAGCTCCAAGAGATCTAATACTTGGATATTGCTTCTAAGTAGTGCCAGGCAAGGGCTTTTACGTTCTGTCAATACATATTGATTCGATTCATTGTGCTTTGTCTTTGTTGTATTTACCTCTTGTCTATTCTTTTTCTTCTCTTCCATCTCCTATCTCTAATTCCTTTCAATTTTGATCCCTGGTGGATATGACCTTTTGATAAAAACCCCTCTGACAGCGCCCAAGGGATTTAGGACATGTATAAAAGCCAAAAAGTGAATAGAGAAGCTCATTCTTTGGTGTGTTGCAAAGTGGACTTATCTTCTTCTCTTCTCCTTCTTGCTTACTTGTGTATGCTTGAGAGAGGGAGTGTGAGAGTGTGAGTGTGTGAGGGTGAGGGATCTTGGAGGTGAAGCTGTCCATAATCTCCTCTCTTATTCTCTTCTCTTATCTTCTATTCTCTTCTCTTGTCTCGCGTATAACTATGGAGGATGAAGCTTGGAGGTGGAGGATTGAGGATGCTTGAGCTCGCATCTTGAATCATGGAGCCACTAGTGTGCTTGAGGAAGGAGGCAACTCATTCGGGCATCGAGGTAAGCTCACTACACCCCAGTAGGATCGAAGGTGCATTGGCTAGGTAAGAGATAGCCATATGCGTTTTCTTGAAAAGCTTGAAACAATAAGCGATCTGTGGGTCTTGGCGGTTGAGTGCGCATGAGCTCGCCTTTACAGAGGGGCTAGTTTTAAAGGCTAAAGTGAAGGACAAGGAGCAAGGCAAGCAAGCAAAAAGTTAGTAAGAAGCTCTCCCATTCTCTCTCTATTTCCCTTGGATAGTGCCTATGGTGGCACCAGTATCTGAAGCAAGGCAAAGCAAAAATCTCAGATTGCTATGAGATTTGGAGTGCAGGAAGAATTGTGTATATTTTGCAAATAACTTCTTAAGGACTTTCCCACAGTGTTTTTAGTAGCTATTCGAGCTCATTTCAAACCCTATTTTAGTTTTGTAGGGTTACGAATAACAGTTTCAAGATATATTGCAATTTTGACCGTGTCAACCATTCTTTAGTGTGTAGGTTGCATATTTCAAATCTGTAAGTTCAAAGGTCTTTGTAAAGAAACACACAAAAGGTTTATCTACAAACAGTTATAGATGTTATGTGTTATTGAGCAGTTAGTAAAAAGGACTACCCGATCTATTACTATATATATTTTGTGAAAAGTTATAGAAGATTTGCTTTCTATTTGGTACTAAGTTGTGTCATGATGGCTAAGAATAGTAAAAATACAATTATTGGTTGTGCCATGATGGCTAAGAACAGTAGAAATACAATTACTGAGAAGCTAAATAATAACAACTATCCATCATAGAAGTTCCATGTAATGAACTTTCTTATTGGAAAAGGTCTCTATGAGTTTATCTCAGGTGAAGCAAAGGAATTAGAGCTAAGTATCCTATGATTATAGAAGGATTTAAGGTGCAAAAAAAAATGGAATGCAAAATAAGAAAATGTCATGTACTAACTATCTACACACTCATTAATAACACTATGCAGGGTATATTTAGAAAGTTCACATGCAGCTTGGACAATCTTTGAGAATATGTTTTTAGTAAATACAAAGGCATGGAAGATTCAACTCAAGAAAGAGTTGAAACTTTGAAGATGCCTTAGCAACTCTTGATACACTGCTTAATGATGATGATTTATTTTCATCTACTTTGGGTGGTCTTAATAATGAGAAGGCTTGAAAATCTTTTGTTACTTTTGTATATGTATGGAAGTTGTTTCTAGATTTTGATGCATTGCTCTCTCTCATGATTACTAAAGAGATCAACATGGAAGGTGAATCATCTAAAAGAAGTGGTAAACAAGTCCAAGGATTTTACTCACATTTAAGAAGGGAACATGGTAGATCGTCTTTAAGAGGCCATAGTATGGGACGTGATAGTAATAACTAGAAAAACAAGTTCAATGAACAGTTTGGTAACGTATAGATTTCAGGAGGCCATGGTAATTCTAGAGATAGAGGGAGCTCTAGAGGAAGTGGTAAATGGCAAAACAAAGGCTCCAATAATTCTAATATTATTTGTCATTATTCTAGAAGAACATGTCATATTGCAATCCATTGTATGATAAAAAGAATGGCATTCGCAATGACAAATTACAATAAGGAAATTATGCATTGACTTCAAAATAGAATGATGAAAATGAGTGTTTGTTTGTCATGCAGAATATGATAAATGATATTACACAAAAGAGGGTACGTGATTATGTATACTATGTTGATTCAAGTATATCTAATCATATGACCAACCATGCTAAATGATTTGAAGAGATATAGAATTTACAAAGTCGAGGTTATGTAGAGATAGATGACAATTCATGTTATCTGATTTTACATATTGAAAAAGTTCATTTATCCTTGTATGATAGTCTAACAAAGTGTTTGTCAAATGTTTTATATATGACATCTATCATAAGGAATTTGATATTTGTTGTTGTCAAATGGTAGAGCAAGGGGTATAGGTTTGATATAATGCAAAAGGGTTGTTTTGTTGAAGAATTCAACAATAAGTGCAAGTTGGTTGTAAAAGAAAGCAGAGTTGGCCGCACGTTTACTTTGGATGCTAGAATTTTTGCTTTATATGCTGATATATATGCTAAAGGAAAAAGTATGGTTATATGAGACCAATAACCATACAAGATGGGGATTGGGTATTGGTTTATGATAGCAGTTTAGACAACCAGCATAGTGCTATGCGTAAAGTTTTCAAAAGATGACCCTATATGGTAAGACATGTATTTGATAATGCTACTTATGCATTAAATGAGCTGGATGGGACAACCATAAAACTTCTAGTAGTAGGGAAAAGAATCAAATTATTCAAGAGGCGAGAATCTACTCCCTATATGTTGCCAGAATTAGAAGAAAATGATGGCCATGACACAAGGGCTAGCCATGAAGATATGGAAGATGAAGAAGGAAAGGATATGGCTACAGAGGATGAGGAGGACTTAGAATCTTGTAACAACTAGGATTTTGGCACATACCAGAGGATGTGCAGGTTTAGAGGGGGTGAATGCCGTGATGCTATGCAGACACAGTGTGAAAAACTCTGGAATGCATCATCATCCGACTTTCTTATTGATCAAGAGAGTCAATGTGATTTGAGTCATTAGTACTAGTGTGAGTTGCATGGATTATCCAAAAATACAAAATTTTTGGATAATTTTAGCTTATTTTTGATATTATTTATTGTAAAAAAATCCAAAAAATTTAAAAAAGCTTTTAGATTAGGATGGCATGCAAAAAGCAAGTTGGTTTTTTAGCCAGTTATGGAATTTTCATAAAAAAGACAGATGGATAAAATCACGTGTGTCGCAATCACTATTGACAGGGCTGAAAACTATAGTTTGAATTGGAAGAGAAAGAAGAAGTGATCTGGGAGATCCATGACGAGGTGTCCTAGAGTTTTACCCCCCTTTCGAAGCCAACAAAGCCATCAGATTTGGGTTCCGAGCAGCAGAGAAGGAGCTCTAATTTTGATGTACGTTTTGTTCTACAAAGAAGCTCCAGGAGATCTAATGCCTGGAGATTGCTTCTGAGTAGTGCAAGGATTCCAGGTTCTTTCAATACATATTGATTCAATTCATTGTGCTTTATCTTTATTGTTTTTACCACTTGTGTATTCTTTATCTTCTCTTCCATCTTCTATGTATACTTCCTTCTACCTCTGATCCCCGGTGGATTCGACCTTTTGACAAAAACCCCTCCGACAGCGTTTCATATGTCTATGAATCAATTGATCATATTCAATACCTCGAAATTCAGGGTAAGAGGGAAAAAATGATAAAAAAAAGTTTGTTACCTAAGATTTGTCATCCCTACTCTACTGAGAATGAATTGTCTATTATTAGAATATGCTTGGTAAAGCTTACTATGCTTACAAGATAAAATAGCTCGAGACAAGACAAAATACATTGAAGACCCGGCCCTGAGTGTCATGCATATATATATATATATATATATCAACGGTCATTGCACATTTGTCCAAGATGCACTAATTCAGAGGAGCTAAGAATTATCTTTTACCTTTAAAAAAGGAGCCACAAAAGCGCAATCATTCCAAAAAAGAAAGTGACACATGACACAACTTCCCATGCAAAAATGGCCTTCCCGTCGCACGTATGAAATTAATTATGCATTAGGGTAGCCACATGTGTAAACCAACATCCTTTTAAACCCAAATCTTGAGCCCCAAAAGAGTTTTTTCGAAGACAAAGCTCTTTCTATGCTCGATCACACTGACGCAAGAGCTCACTGAGACACAGTCCAAAGTTATTCTTCAGTGCAAGGTGACTAAAGAAGGTTTCCTTGTCCATCATATTCATCGAGCCCTTGGAAATGTAAGTTATTGGACAATTTTAAGATTACTCCGCAACACTTGCCAAATCTTACCAAACTATACAAAAAAAGACCTGAAGTATGAAACATGATTACTCATGATCTTCCAATCGACAAGAGTTTATTCATGTTTCATATGTCGTTGAGAATGCAAGTTTCCTCAAATGGAATTTTTTTCCACTAATGCAATTTTGGTCATGGCACCTCCCATGGACAAGACTTCTTTCGCATTTCATACGTCATTTGAATGCAAGTTTCTTGATATACAATCATGGCTTGTAAAACTTCATGATAATAAGAGGTTCTATTCTTAGGATACTTGTTGATAATAAGATGTTCTATTTTGAAACGTGTAAAAATTCACGACATTTATTCTCTTTGATCAAATATGTGTCCTAAAAAGGAGTGACGTATGAAATGTGATAAGTCATGGTTCTTCCCTTGGAAAAGACTTTTTTTGTGTTTCATATGACACGGAATGCAAGTTACTTGATATTCAATCTTGGCTTGTTAAACTTCATGATAATAAGATGTTTTATTTTTAGGATACTTGTTGATACTAAGATGGTATTTTTTGAGACTTGTAAAACTTCATGACATTTATTATCTTTGATCAAATATGCATCCTAAAAAGAAGTGACATGTGAAATGCGAGAGGTGTTTGTTTCTCTTGTCTAGAAGGAGTCCTCATGTTTCGTACGTCTTTTGCTTACATTGTTTTATTCAAATTGAAGGTAGACTATGTGATTAGTGTTTGTTTGCTATTAGGTGATTTTATATAACATTATGTGAGAAATTTGGAGATCTGTCTTAATTTTCTTGTATTATTTGTTTTCTTTGATGTTTCAAATGGCTAGAACAAAGGCCATTACAAGGAAGCAGAAGGTTGATCCTAGAGGTCTTGCTTCAAAGATCCATCATTCCTCCAAGCCTTCCAAACTTACAAGGAAATCAAAGCCAAGGAGAAGGTTCTCATAACATGTTAGGTG
Source organism: Lygodium microphyllum (assembly GCF_053477565.2). Classification (NCBI taxonomy): domain Eukaryota; kingdom Viridiplantae; phylum Streptophyta; class Polypodiopsida; order Schizaeales; family Lygodiaceae; genus Lygodium; species Lygodium microphyllum. The sequence continues at coordinate 101,589,039 of NC_141151.1, forward strand.
CCTTAAGGAGATTAGAAGTGCAATGAAGGATTTGAGTAATGCAATTTCAAAACTATATTTTGAGAGGCTTGTCAAAGAAATTTGTGACAAGCATAGCCTTGGTAGTTTTAGATGGACTAGGGCAGCTCTCAATTGTATTCATGAGATTGTAGAAGATTTTTTGATTGAGTTTTTCCAAGATTCTTATATCTATGCTACTCATGCACATAGGCCTATTCTTATGGATAAAGACATTATAATTTTTAGGAGATTGAGATATATGTTTTCAAAGGTCCTTGAGGCAATCCCCCTTTCTGATGTGAAGGCTTTCAATATTTTAAATATCCCTCCATGTAGAAAGAAGAAAAATGATCCAAGTCTTAAGGTTGAATATGTCACCCATGAAAAGGACACAAGACAACATGAGAAAGAGGAAAAGGTCATAGAAGAGCAAGCAGATAAATGGAGGCAGTATAAAAGAAAGAAGGAAGAATAAAAGGAAGCAGAATAACTCCCATCATTTAAAGAGGAGTTATCTACCATTCTTGAAAGGGTTGACCCTAAGGGTTTCAATGTTTGTTGCTTTTTACTTGGTGATATTAACAAAAGATCTAATATGTTATTTTTGGACTCTGACTGTGTTCAAATTCTTAAGAATAAAGTGAGAGAAGTTAATGACTCTATTTTTCTTACTAGGATGAGGTATAGTGTATCAAAATTTATTTTTACTCACTATATTTTTCTAGTAATAGACTTTCATGTTGATGCTTACCATCCCCATTCCTTTGCTAGGTGTGTAATGCATGAGCTCCCCTTTGATATACAATAAAAGATTAAGGTTCTTGATTCAACTATCTCATAGTATATGAGGAGTGAGCTTGATACAAGTGCATTTGACCATTGGCTCAATTCAATTGACTTTGAAACTTTAGAGGTTCTTCTAATTCCATACAATGAAAAGTAAGTAATTTGATATTTTGTTAGATTTTATGAGATCTTATTTTGCTGGATTATTGAAATATTTTTGTTTTTAGTTCTCATTGAAACCTAATTGGAATAAACTATGGAGAGGCAATGTTTTCTCATCAATTCTATAAAAGGAAGCTATGGAAATGCCAAGTTGTAAGTTATATAATCTAGGGTCTCCTTGATATTTTGATCCTTTTTTTGTAGGTACTATAAATATTTTGATCTTTATTTTGTAATTACTCTTAAATTTTATTGCCTTTTTGGTACAAAGCTGTAAAAAGATTGATTGAAGTTCTAGGAAAAAAGCCTCCCATGTCTTCTGACTTACTTGCAACAATGCAATATAGACAAGTTGTGGTAAGTTCTTGATTAATATGGTTGGAACATAATATGAAAAGTTATTCTAAAAACTACCATAAACAAGTTTCATAGTTTTACTTTATATTGTTAATTGTAGTGTCCTCATCAGGATGATAGTTACTCTTGTGACTAGAGAGTAATTGTGAATGCTAGAAGATTGGTTCAGTTTATTTATCTCAATGATGACAAACTTATAAAGGTAATGTGAAACATACTAAACTTTAAGATAGAGGTTTATTGCAAAATAATCCATTGTGAAAAAATAACAATGAACTAAAAAAAATTTCTTACAAATATACGACAGTTTACAAGGGATTGCTATACAAGTGAGCATGTTTGGTATATACGAGCAAAGCTTGTGAAGTACCTAATGGTCAATTGTATACAACTGACAAGAATGGACAATAGTGGGGGCTTGGAAATTGAAGGAGATGAGGTACATGTAACTATAGCAGGTGAAGCTATGCCATCAATACCCAAGGAAACCAAAGCATCAAAGATAACCAAAAGAACTCCTAGAAAGGATGTCCCTTCTCCTAAGAAAAGCTCTAAAAAAAAGTAGATTTGCCTCATTACAAGACCTTGTGTATAAGTCATGGAGATGGTTGACAAAAATTTGCCACAAAATTTGTACATGTATTTTATATTGATAGTGAAGAGATATTTTCTTCAATATCCTTGCATTGTACGTTCTTGTCTCTTCTCGTTGATATCTAAAAAAAAGTTATAAATATTTATTAATCAAGAAGTGAAATCAAATACACACCGAAGTGGATATAATATGATATAAAAACTTACTCGTTTGGTATTAAGTTGGAATACAAATAAGTATGGTAGTTCAATATCTTCATTCTGTAAATCCATCCTCACTTGATGTAGCGTACATAAGGATCTAACCTTTAGGATTGCAATAATGTCCTCATTGTACCAAACATCAAGATCCACTATAGAATCTTTGCTAAAATGATCAAGATTTTAGTCTAAAGCAACCAGACTACCACCAACATAATGCCATCTACTATAATAAAAACTAAGGATGAAATTTTGAGTAGCAATCATATATTTACAAGCTATTGAGTCTTGATCTATCTTACATATAAATTTTTCTTCTATCCTAATGTCCCATCCCTCATCAACAAATTGTATAACATGATTATATGTTAGTCTCTTCACTGAAAGCATGGCCTTTGATCTTCTTATCTCAGCATTAGAAAATAAGTCAACAAATATATTAATAGGCATGAACAAAGTAACTTTGCTTAGTCTACTTGAGATACTAGGTTTTAATGTTATTTGTATCTTAGAAAGTATTTTACATCTATAGTCCTCACTAGTAGTTGGACTTGGCAAATGCCACTCAAAGCTTGAAAAATCAGGCAAAGGAAGGGAAAAAATTGATTCCCATTGGCTACACTGCATACCTTTGTACATCTCTTCTCCAATCGAGCCATGCATCACATCAATCACATTAACAATAGACTCGATCGATTGCAAGATTAGAGGGATAGACATCTACAAGACAAATAAACAAATGTTATAGTGAAAAACTTTAATCCAAGTCCAAGAAAAGGAAGACCTTAAGAATCAAATCCTTATAATATGGTTTATGCCTTGGAAGATTTAAACTTCCAAGTTCCGAATATAGCTCTCTATGCATAAACGCATGTTGCACAAGAACCTCTTTTATGCTATTCTTATTTACTCCAAGTTGAAATCTCATATTCTATCCTTCCAAGCGGAGATGATGTTGAGATGACAAGCTCAACACATGAGGACATTGATGATGGACTGCCTGGTTAGATGGGTCCACATGTCTACACTTAGCACGTCAGTGGTCATTATGACTCTCACATGGCCACTGACTCATTACTTATTATATTTAGGTTGTTACACCTATTTACAGCTGGCATAGTTATAGCGCCAGTCGACTAGTGTAGTCGGTTATGCATTGTTTGACTTAGTAGGCTACTTTCCTTTATGTTGTATTGTTGAGATATCGAGCTCCACTCGTGATACGCCAGGGTGACCGTTGAGTATTTATGTCACCGACTTGTCAGTTGCAGACGCGGTTGGTACACCGCCGATGAATAATAGCTACATGATAGCTATCCTTATCTACTCTAGTTCGTGGCTCAGTTAGTATGCCACCTTAGTTAGTTGAGTTTGGTTTGAGACCCATATATAGGGTTCTTCTATTTCTTTGTACTTGAGTTCTTTTTGGCTTACACAACTAAGAAGAGGAAAACTGTTTTCAGCCTCCACCCTTGTGTGTATTCCCCCATTGTGCAAGCAAGAAAGCTACAAGTGAGACTCCTTCCTTCTTTCCCACAATCTTGACATGGTATCAGAGCCTTGTTCGTGGTAAGGATCTCAAGAAAGCAAGCCAAGCTCGCGGTGTTCTGGTAAGAGGAGCAGTGTTGCTTTCATTTTCTGTTTTGGGAGCAGATCTCTGCAGGTAGCACAGCCGAAAAGTGCATGAGTGCATTGTCTCAGGTTGAGACGCCTTTCGCGGTGAAGCAAGAGGGCAGTATATGCTGCGGGAGATGGCTTTAGCCCTTAGTGACCCTGTTTTTTTGATTTGAGGCAATTTTGGGGCCTGTTTTGGAGGCGGAAGTTTTCTGCACGCACTCAGAAAATAGCCCTGTTTTATGCTGTGCGGCCACTGTTCTACAGGTCAGTGAAAAGTTACCACAGAAATTGCATCGTATGCTTGTGTGCAGAGACATAGGGAGTTACAGAATCATCCTTGTTGCCTGTTGATGCAAAATCGTCACTAGAAAGTGACTGTGTGGTCAAATACCACTTTCACCAGTTTTGCAGATTAGCCCTTGTGAGGCTGAAGTTGTGTTCTTTGCAGTGACAGAACTTTTTGCAGTGTTTTGTAATGGCGTCTGATTCTCTCTCACAGATTGTCACTGAAAAGCTTGACAAGAACAACTTCCAAGCATGGAAGTTTAGAATGACGAATTTCCTTATGGGAAAAGGATATTGGGAATTTGTTGCAGGAAATGAAGAAGAACCAGTTCTTCCTGATGTTCCCAATCAACAGCAAATGCAGGCATTCAAAGCATGGCATGAGAGAGCCAGGAAAGTTATGTACTGGCTGTCTATCAGTATTTCAGACTCTATGATTGTGCATATTCAGGATGCAAGTACGCCAAAGGAGGCATGGGATACTTTGTCAAAAATGTACAGCACAAATACTCAAGCCAGGAAAATGCAACTCAAGTAAGAGTTGCATAATGTGCAAAGAGAAAATATGAGCATCAATGACTACCACATGAAGGTGAAGAAGATTGCCGATGTACTTGTTTCCATTGGGTCGCCAGTGGAAGATGATGATTTAGTTTCTGTGACCTTGAATGGTCTAGGAAAGGATTATGCACAGTTTCGAACATCCATTTTCGTCCGTGAAAGATTTCCTGATTTTGAGGAGTTGATTGCTCTTCTAATTTCTGAGGAGCAGAGAAATGGTGGTGTATCTTCTTCAGGAGGAACTTCAAAAGAAGCTGTCTTCTACTCAAATGCTGGAAGAGGTAGAGGCAGAGGTAGAGGAGGCCGATATGGAGGCCGTGGTAGAAATCAGAATATGCAGCAAACTCAAGAAAACCAGTCCTATGAAGGAGGATGTGGTAACTCTAGAGGCAGGGGGAGCCAAAGAGGTCGTGGTGGATGGCAAAGAGGCCAAAAAGCAAACAGTAATGTTGAATGCTACTATTGTGGTAAATTGGGTCATATGGCTAAAGACTGCTATAAAAAGCAGAATGACATCATGAATGGAAAACTGCAACAAGGGAATTATGCATCTTCTAGTAGACAGGGTGATGACAAAAATGAGCACTTGTTTATGGTGCAGCACATGAACAATTCTGTGACAAGTGCAGAAGAAAGCAATGATGTATGGTATGTTAACTCAGGTGCATCAAACCACATGACAGGTCATGCAGAATAGATGGAGGATGCAAGAAAAATGGAAAAACCAGGATTTGTGGAGACTGGTGATGATACTGCACATCCTATTGTGCAGATTGGAAAAATTCCTTTGTCTATGCAGGATGGGAAAAAGAAATACCTGTCCGATGTATTTCATGTCCCGAATATCACCAAGAATCTGGTTTCTGTTGGTCAAATGGTTGAGCAAGGCTTACAGGTCAGATTTAATCCTCATGGATGCTTTGTTGAGGATATGAAAAATAAAGGTCGCTTGATAGCAAAAGGAAAGAAGAAGGGCAGAATGTTTACATTGGATGCAGACATGTCTAAATTGAGTGCAGCAATGTTTGCACATGGGACCGGTGTAGTTGCAGATATTGATATCTGGCATAAACGCATTGGTCATGTTAATGTACAGCGACTTAAATCAATGCATGCCCAAAATATTGTTGCAGGTTTGCCTAAATTCAAGGTTGCAGAAATACATAAGGTATGTGAAGCCTGTCAGTTTGGAAAACAGGCAAGGAAACCATTTCCTAGACATGTTCAAGAGAGTGAGAAGCCATTGGAATTAATCCACTCTGATGTGTGGACTACTAAAGCTGCATCTCTTGGAGGCTGTCATTATTTTGTCACTTTTATTGATGACTATAGCAGAAAAGTTTGGGTGTATTTTATGAAAAAGAAAAGTGAAGTTTTTGGGCATTTCAAAACCCTTAAAGCTATGGTTGAAAAAGAAACAGGCCTGCAAATAAAATGCCTAAGGTCAGATGGAGGGGGAGAGTACCTCTCAAATGAGTTTGCAAGGTTCCTGCAGGAGCATGGCATAAAGCAGCAATATTCATGTAGTCATACCCCACAACAAAATGGAATTGCAGAAAGGAAAAACATGCATATTGGAGAGGTATCTCGTGCCATGCTCAATGAAAAAGACTTGCCAGATTTTTATTGGGCTGAAGCAGTTGCTACAGCAGTCTACATAATGAACAGGACTCCCACTGCAGCAATGCATGGAATGACTCCAGAGGAGAGGTATACTGGTAGGAAACCAGATATTTCTCATTTGAAAATTTTTGGTTGCATTGCCTATGTACATGTGCCAGATGAGCTGAGATCCAAGTTGGATCCAAAAGCTGAGAAGTGTATCTTTATTGGTTACTCTCTGCAGCAAAAAGGGTATAGATGCTATAACCCTTCTACTCGTAAGTTTACAGTGAGCAGAGATGTTGTTTTTGATGAGATGAGTAGCTGGTATAAACCAGTAAATGTGATTGATGATGTAGATGCACAAAATGGTAATGCTCCACAGAATTCACAGCAGCAGTCACAAAATATTAGTGGACTTGGAGCGTCCTCTAGCAGTGGTTCACATTCTTCGCCATGGACAGGCAGATTGAGATCAGGAGAATCTTCTCAAAGTAATGCAGATAGTGGTATGCAGGTATCACGAAAAGGAAAAGAGAAGGTTGATCAGCCCATGTTTGATGTGAATGCAGGTCACTCTTATGTGGATGGTGAATCCAGTGGCTCAGAACAGAGCATTGATGATGAGTTGGGTATTCCTTCTATTGTTACACCTGGAGTAAGGAAGACCAGGGATGTTTTGAGAGCACCTGGGAGTGAACCTACTTTGCGCAGGTCTACGAGAGCTAGGTATCCTGTGGATAGGCTGAAATATGATGGATTTACAGCCATTCACTATGCATATATGGTTAAAGTGATACAGGAACCAGAACCCACTTCTTTTGAGGAAGCCATGGAAAAAGAAAAATGGGAGAAAGCCATGGATGAAGAAATGGATGCCTTGGAAGCAAATGCTACATGGGAATTGGTACCTTTGCCTAAAGGTAAAAATGCAATTGGCTGTAAGTGGGTTTATAAGGTGAAGCACAATGCAGATGGTTCTGTGAACAGATACAAGGCAAGATTAGTAGTCAAGGGGTATGCACAAACATATGGCATTGACTATGAAGAAACTTTCAGTCCGGTTGCAAGGATGTCAACCGTAAGAGCAGTCATTGCTATGGCTGCATCAAAGGGATGGTCTTTACATTAGATGGATGTAAAGAATGCCTTCTTGCATGGTGACTTGCAAGAAGAGGTCTATATGGAGCAGCCACCAGGTTATGTGCATGATGTTCATCCTGAGTTTGTTTGCAGGTTGAAGAAAGCCTTGTATGGCTTGAAGCAAGCACCTAGAGCATGGTCTGACAGGATAGGACAGTATCTTGTCACTGTTGGCTTTCAGATTTCCAAGGCAGATTTCTCACTTTATGTGAGAAAAACAGAGAAAGGTATTATGCTACTTGTCATTTATGTTGATGATTTGATTATGACAGGTGACAGTGATGAAGATATCCTTCATGTGAAAATGCTATTGAAGCAAAAGTTTGAGATGAAGGATTTGGGAGAGCTGCATTATTTCTTGGGCATTGAGGTGATTAGATCACCAAGTGGGATACAGCTCTTGCAGAGGCAGTATGGATTGGACATGCTGTCCAAATATGGGATGACAGGTTGTAAGCCTATTTCAGTTCCTTTGGAGCAGAATGTGAAGCTGAGCGCAGATGCAGGTGAGCTTCTAGAAGACCCTACTATGTACAGACGCATAGTAGGAAGTTTGATTTATATGACTATTACCAGGCCAGATTTGAGCTATGCTGTTGGATTGGTAAGTCAGTTTATGCAGGCTCCAAGGAAACCACATTTGGATGCGGCTAGACGCATACTCAGGTATGTAAAGTCCACATTGCAGTATGGACTATTTTATGAGACTGGAATTCAGATACAGCTGCATGGATACACTGATGCTGATTGGGCTGGTAGTATTTCTGATAGACGATCTACCAGTGGATATGTGTTCTCTTTTGGGAGTGCTGTAGTCACTTGGAGCAGTAAGAAACAGCCTACAGTTGCCTTGTCGAGCACAGAGGCCGAGTACAGGGATGCAACAATGGCTGCATGTGAGATAGCTTGGTTGCATAAGCTACTTTATGATATGCATCAGCCTACAGATGGGCCGGTTGTCATTTATTGTGACAACATGAGCAGTATACACTTGGCAAATAACCCAGTCTATCATGCTAGAACAAAGCACATTGAGGTGCATTATCACTATGTGCGGAAGAGGGTTTTACTAGGTCTTATTGATCTAGTTTATGTCAGCACAGAGGATTAGGTAGCTGACATATTCACGAAGGCATTGGGCGCAGAGAAGCTGCGCAAGTTCAGAGACTTGCTTGGTGTGCAGGAATTGGGATTGAGCTCGAGGGGGAGTGTTGAGATATCGAGCTCCACTCGTGATACGCCAGGGTGACCGTTGAGTATTTATGTCACCGACTTGTCAGTTGATTGCAGACGCGGTTGGTACACCGCCGATGAATAATAGCTACATGATAGCTATCCTTATCTACTCTAGTTCATGGCTCAGTTAGTATGCCACCTTAGTTAGTTGAGTTTGGTTTGAGACCCATATATAGGGTTCTTCTATTTCTTTGTAATTGAGTTCTTTTTGGCTTACACAACTAAGAAGAGAAAAACTGTTTTCAGCCTCCACCCTTGTGTGTATTCCCCCATTATGCAAGCAAGAAAGCTACAAGTGAGACTCCTTTCTTCTCTCCCACAATCTTGACAGTATCTTATTTATAATTTGTGTGCATGGTAAAAAGTGTGGAAGAAGAAGAAGAAACCAACAAGAAAACGTTTTGGTCTCCATCTCTCTTCTTGTCTCTTGAGTGAGCTTCTCCTTGTGCATTTTGTGTGTGTTCGGTGCAGCATCTTGAGCAAGTCTCCCCACCACGCGATTCTTGACATGGTATCAGAGCCGCGCCACTGAGAGAGGCTGATTTCGAAGGCTAAAGTGAAGGAGAAGAAGTAAGGTTCGAGCAAGCAAGCCACGGGTAAGAAACTCTCCCATCCTTCCACTCTTTCTCTTGGATAGTGCCTGTGGAGACACCGGAAGCAAGGCAGAGCAAAAATCTTAGATTGTAGTGAGATTTGGTGTGTGCGAAGAGCGTTGTGTATTCTGAATTTCCACCCTTTAGGGCTTATCCGCAGTTATTTTGGGCATTTGAGGCCATTTTAGGCCCTGTTTTAGAGCCGCAAGGTTGCGGACAATAGTTTTAGGGTACACTGTGATTTCGGCTGTTTTGACCGAAAGTGGATGCACAGGTTACAGATTGCGAATCTGTGATTCTTGAGGTGTTTGCAGGAGGCAAACATAAGGTTTATCTGCAAACAGGTTGCAGATTGCATGTATTGTTGAGCAGACGGTAAAAAAGGCTGTCTGTGTATTGCTGTGCACTACAGGTCGAGGGTTGCAGAAGATTTTCTTGTTGTTTGGTATTAGTTTTGTGATAATGGCAGAGAACAGTGGAAGCCCCATCATTGAGAAGCTCGATAAGAACAACTACCCTTCATGGAAGTTTCGTGTCATGAACTTCCTTATTGGAAAAGGCCTTTACGAGTTTGTTTCACGTGAAGAAAAGGAGCCGGAGGTGAGTGATCCTCCAACTGCAGAAGAGAAAAAGGCACAGAAGGAATGGAATGCAAAAGACAAGAAGGTCATGTATTGGCTATCTGCAGTAATTGACAATAATATGCTGGGACATATTAGAAATGCAGAGAATTCATATGCAGCTTGGACCATACTTGAAAGTATGTTTTCTGTAAATACAAAGGCACGAAAGATTCAACTCAAGCAAGAGTTGAATACATTGAAAAAAGAGAAGATGTCTATCAATGAGTATGCACTGAAAGTAAGAAGCATTGCAGATGCATTGGTAGCGATTGATGCAATACCCGATGATGATGATTTGGTGTCATTTACCTTGGGTGGATTTAACAATGAAAAGGCTTGGAAGTCTTTTGTAACTTTCGTATATGTCAGAAAGCCATTTTCAGATTTTGATGAGTTGGTCTCCCTTATGATCACTGAAGAGATCAACATGCAAAGTGAGACATCTGAAAGAAGTGGTGAACAGGTCCAAGATTTCTACTCCAGTTTAGAAAGGGGACATGGCAGGTTCTCTTCAAGAGGCCGTGGTACAGGATGTGGTAGTGACAACCAGCAAAACAGATTGAATCAGCAATTTGGCGATATGCAGGTTTCAAGAGATCGTGGTAACTTTAGAGGCAGGGGGAGCTTTAGAGGAAGAGGTGGATGGCAGAACAGAGGTTCTAACAACTCTAGTATTGTGTGTCACTACTATGGCAAAATAGGTCATATTGCAGCCCAATGTTATGCTAAGAAAGATGATATTCACAGTGGTAAGTTGCAGCAAGGAAACTATGCATCGTCTTTACGACAGAATGAAGACAAAAATGAATGTCTGTTTGTTATGTAGCATATGCTGAATGCTGTTACAAGAAAGGGAACACATGATGATGTTTGGTATGTTGATTCAGGTGCATCCAATCATATGACCAGCCATGCAGAATGGTTTGGAGAGATGCATGATTTACAAAATGCAGGTTATGTGCAGACGGGTGATGATTCATGCCACCCAATTTTACACATTGGAAAAGTTCCCTTGTCCTTGCATGATGGTAAGACAAAGAGTCTTTCAGATATATTATATGTTCTATCTATTACAAAGAACTTGGTGTTAGTCGATCAAATGGTAGAGCAAGGGCTGCAAGTCAGATTTAATGCAAAGGGCTGCTTTGTAGAAGACTTCAATGACAAGTGCATGTTGGTAGCAAAGGGAAGTAGAGTTGGACGTATGTTTACTTTGGATGCTGGAATTCCTACTATGAATGCTGCTATGTATGCTAAAGAAAAAGGTGTTGTTGCAGATATTAAAATTTGGCACAAACGCATTGGACATGCAAATGTACAAAGGCTGAAATTAATGCAGTCCAAAGGGTTGGTTATAGGTTTGTCTACATTTAGAGTTGCAGAATTTCATAAGGTATGCGAAGCATGTCAGTTTGGTAAGCAGGCAAGACAACCCTTTTCACATGACAGAGATGTAAGCAGAAATATCCTTGATGTTGTGCATACAGACATTTGGGGACCTACACAAAATGTATCTCTTAGAGATAGTTCATACTTTGTCACATTCATTGATGAATTGTTCTAGAAAGCTGTGGGTATATTTTATGAAGGAAAAGAGTGAAGCGTTTGAGCACTTTAGAACTTTCAAGGCTGCAGTTGAAAGAGAAACAGACTTGAAAGTAAAGTGCTTGAGGTCAGATGGAGGGGGAGAGTACCTCTCGAATGAGTTCAATGATTTTCTGAGGTCTCATGGGATAAAGAGACGGTTCACATGCAGGTATACCCCACAGTAAAATGGTGTTGCAGAAAGGAAACACATGCATATTGCAAAAGTTGCACGCGCCTTGATGGTTGAAAAGAATATGCCTAAGCATTTTTTGTCTGAGGCTGTTCATACTGGTGTTTATATTATGAACAGAACTCCCACAGCTGCAGTTCATGGGATGACTCCTGAAGAATATTTTACTGGCAAGAAGCCTGATATATCGCACTTTAAGGTATTTGGCTGTGTTGCATACGTTCATATGCCAGATGAGCTACAGAAGAAACTCGATCCAAAGGAAGAAAAATATGTCTTTATTGGATACTCTTTAGAGCAGAAATGGTATCGCTATTATAACCCTGTCACATGTAAGTTCAGAGTGAGCAGGGATGTCATCTTTGATGAAATGAGCAGTTGATATGCATCAAGTGGTGATGCATTAGATGATGATGATGATCATGACACTCATGTGCAGATTGAAAAGCAAGAATCACGGACTCTTAGTGGACCAAAGACATCATCTGGTAGTCCTTGGTCTGGGAGACTAAGGAGTAGCTCTACATCTTCAGGTGCATCTAGTAGCACTACAGGTAAAGACAAAGGAAAGAGTAAAGTGTCAGAAGGCATTGATGCAGTTCTTGATGGAGACTCCAGTGGCTCAGAGAGCTTGGATGATGAGCTTGGCATTCCTTCAATGAGGACACCAGGTGTACAGAGAGCTCATAATAATGTAAAGGCTCCATTGAGTGATCCGGTGGTACACAGATCTAGTAGGGTCAGATACCCTGTTAAAAGATTTGGTTTTGAAGGTTATGCAGCTCACCATTATGCTTATATAGTGAAACTAGTTGAGGATGTTGAGCCCACTTGTTTTGAGGATGTTGTTGGTCATACTCATTGGGATGCAGCAATGGATGAGAAGATGGCTGCATTAGAGGCCAATAAGGCTTGGGATCTAGTATCATTGTCGAAGGGCAAGAAAGCTATTGGATGTAAGTGGATTTATAAGATTAAGCACAATGCAGATGGTTCTATTAGTAGGTACAAAGCTAGGCTGGTTGCAAAAGGCTATGCCCAGACATATGGCATAGATTATGATGAAACCTTCAGTCCAGTTGCTAGGATGGCAACTGTCAGATGGGTGATTGCTTTGGCAGTAGCCAAAGGTTGGAGGTTGCAGCAAATGGATGTGAAGAATGCCTTCTTGCATGGTGATTTGCAGGAAGAAGTGTATATGGATTAGCCAGCAGGTTATGAAGATTTAGAGCATCCCACATATGTGTGTAGGTTGAAGAAGGCGCTCTATGGGCTCAAGCAAGCACCTAGAGCATGGTCTGACAAGATCAGAAAGTATCTTGTCAATATTGGCTTTTATGTTTCTGATGTTGATCACTCACTTTATGTGAGAAAGGGAGATGCAGGTTTGGCCATCATAGTCATCTATGTGGATGACTTGATTATTACAGGTGATAGTGATAGTGGGATTGCTGAAGTCAAGGACTTTTTGAAGAAGAAGTTTGAGATGAAGGATTTAGGTGAGCTAAGGTACTTCCTTGGCATTGAGGTGATCAGATGTGATGATGGTATATGGCTGTCCCAAAGACAGTATGGCTTGGATATGTTGTCCAAGTATGGTATGACAGCATGCAAACCACTTTCAGTCCCGTTGGAGCAGAATGTAAAGTTGAGTGCTGATGCTGGGGATGAGATAGAAGACCCTACTATGTTCAGGAGGATAGTGGGGAGTTTGATCTATATGACCATTACAAGGCCAGACTTGAGCTACGCTGTTGGTCTTGTGAGTCAGTTTATGCAAGTACCTAGAAAGCCACATTTGGATGCAGCCAGACGCATATTGAGATATGTGAAGTCCACATTACATTATGGACTTTTCTATGAGGCAGGTACAGATGTACAGGTGTTTGGATACACAGATGCAGATTGGGCTGGTAGTATGTCTGATAGAAGATCTACCAGCGGATACATGTTCTCTCTTGGTAGTGTAGTAGTTGCTTAGAGCAGTAAAAAGCAATCTACAGTTGCTTTGTCGAGTACAGAGGCTGAGTATAGAGGTGCTACTATTGCAGCATGTGAGGTAGTATGGCTACAAAAGTTAATGGCAGACTTGGATGTGCACGTGGAAGGTCCAGTTGTCATTTATAGTGACAACATGAGCAGTATACAGTTGGCTAGGAACCCTGTGTTCCATGCCAGGACAAAACATATTGAGGTACACTACCACTTTGTCAGAGAGAAGATACTAGCAGGTGAGATTGACTTGGTGTATGTCAGCACACAGGATCAGATAGCTGACACCTTCACGAAGGCATTGGATACAGAGAAGCTTCAAAAGTTTTGAAGCTTACTTGGAGTTGCAGAGATGCAGTTGAGCTTGAGGGGGAGTGTTGAGATGACAAGCTCAACACATGCGGACATTGATGATGGACCCCCTGGTTAGATGGGTCCACATGTCTACACTTAGCACGTCAGTGTTCATTATGACTCTCACATGGCCACTGACTCATTACTTATTATATTTAGGTTGTTACACCTATTTACAACTGGCATAGTTATAGCGCCAGTCGACTAGTGTAGTCGGTTATGCATTGTTTGACTTAGTAGGCCACTTTCTTTTATGTTGTATCTTATCTATACTTTGTGTGCATTGTAAAAAGTGTAGAAGAAGAAGAAGAAACCAACAAGAAAACGTTTTGGCCTCCATCTCTCTTCTTGTCTCTTGAGTGAGCTTCTCCTTGTGCATTTTGTGTGTGTTCGACGCAGCATCTTGAGCAAGTCCCCCCACCACGTGATTCTTGACAGATGAATGAGCTCTTATATCTTCTACCCTTTTCCATGTTTTTTCTGTTGCATGGTGATCCAACTGCCTTTGCTAATGATTGTAGAAATCCATCTTCAATCTTTTTGTAATGAGTTAAACACTGATATGGATGTGATTTGGGAGCTTGGACACCTTGTTGAAGGTCTAATTTTGTATCCATGGCAAAGAGAGAGAGAGAGAGAGAGAGAGAGAGAGAGAGAGAGAGAGAGAGAGAGAGAGAGGACTAGGCTACCACAAAGGAGGGAAAAACAGGAGAGGGAAAAAAGAAAGGAGGAAAAAAAATATGTGCCAAGCTTTTTTCTAATTTGAATTTAGAGTAAACCTGTCATTATCATTAATCCAGACATATCATTAAATAAAAGTGGATGGGATTGTATATCATTAATGCAAAAAATACCATAATCATGAATATAAGAGCCTTAAAATAGATATTGATAATACATATATATATATATATATATATATATATGTGTGTGTGTGTGTGTGTGTGTGTGTGTGTGAAATATTTTTTTACATTTTTTAAAATAGAAGTTTCGACTGAGGCTTTTCTCCTATTGGTCTAAAGCACTCTCTTTCTATCTCCTAAGAGGCATTTTCGAGACCTCAAAACTCCCCTATGAAACCAATTTTCAAAAATGGATTGTTGTAACGAAACTAGAAATCATTTAAAACTATCATATCCAATATTATGTCAATCCCAAATAGTGAGGCTAACAAAGGGTGCAAATTTTTGGAAAAATAAAAAGGGTTGGTCAAAGCGATCAAAGGAGTCAAAGAATAGCATTCAATAAAGTCGCAGAAGAAACCAAGTCCAATTGCAAAAAAATGGAGTGTCAAATATGAAAATTTAATATCTCTCAAATATAATAAAGTTGTACTCAAGTATTGAAAGTCCATGTGTAGTGGGCAATTTAATTCAAATAGCTAGTTGCCATTTAACCTTGTTGATATATGTTTTATTGAAAGTAAGAGGTAGATTTCTCTCGTGCAAATTTTTCAATATCTCTTGTAGTTCCAATTTATGTCATTATTTCTATCCATTGCATGCACATAAGACACACAAGAGTTAAGTTGCTTGCTTAAATGGATTGATGCACCTCAAGTCAAACCTTCCTCGTAGAGCATAGAGTGGAAGTATATGAAAGATTCAACTTTCTTGTATTTTTATTGAGCTTTTCTTATGTTTTTAAAGCTGAAAAGTGGAAGGAAAATGACTTTGTATTATGCCTAAATGTGGTAGAGTGCGGTTTGTACTTGCTTGAATGCATTTAGAAGCATTTCTACGTATCTACACTTTATTGGAAACCACTCCTTGATCACCCTGTATTATGTCTACATGTGGTAGAGTGTGATTTCTACTTGATTGAATGCATTTAGAAGCATTGCTAAATAAGTATCTACACTTTACTAGAAAGCACTCCCCTTGATCACCTTGATTGCATGCTCATTCACATTGACCATTGGGTTTCCTTTTTTGCCAAGAATGTATCTTTCAAGGGCTTCTACATGTCTTTTTGTTACCACATCTAGGCAACAAGCACTAGTAGCAAGTCATTGAACGAGCAAGTTAAGATGATTGTTTGAGCAATTAAACTAGCATTATCTCACTACCACCTTGATTGGTCCATTCCATCACCTTGATTGCTAATCTTTTGAGGAAAAAATATTTTATTCTACATTGAGTTGTTCTATTGCAAGTAGCACAATTCATCCAAATATAAAATATTATTTTTAGCCACATTAGAGAGAGATATAGAGAGAGATGAAACATCAAGCATTGATGATGTATTGTGATGACAACCTCAACTATTGATTCTTTTGGCATTAAAATAGTAATTTTCTACCCACATCATTACTTGACATGACAATTTGCACCTAGGAAGTCTCCTTATGCAATGTAGCTGAAAGGGCTGTCAAACATTATTTCTAGACCACTTCCTAGAGTACCCTCATCATCACCTCAACTAATGGATACAATCACATTAGGTAATTGCTCTAGGGATAAATATCACCTTCTTGAGGACTCCTTGGCAAAAGAAATGCATTGATCGTGAAGTGAAAACTAACCATGTAGTACCCTCTAGAGCACTAACAGTGAAAACTAGCCACATCCAAAGTACTAGAATAATCACCTTGACTATATGTGTTGACCACCTTGACTACTCCATTTGATGGATAAAGCCATCTAAATTTAGGCCTTCTATCACTTTCTACATGAAACGAATCTTGGGAACACCTACTAAATACTACCAATCAAATGGGGTCATTTGAGGGAAATCAAAGAAGTTTAGATGATTAGCAAATCATCTTCACTTCTTTTTGGCATCAACTTCACTGTTCTTCACCTTGGTGTAAATATTTGCCCTCATTATGACCTATCACCTCCATTGGACCACCTCCTCTACACCACATAGACCATATGCATATTTTATATTTTATTCAAGGCGATCCATCAATTTGACAAACACAAAACCACTCAATGTGATCTTTACTTTAACTAAAATTGGTCACCTTGATGAAGATAGTCATCAATTCTACTAATTTTATACACCATTCAAGTTGATCTTCATCCTAATAGAAGCATCTCATTCATCGTGGTGGTCATCACCTTGAGTGCATGCCATTGCATACCACCAATAACCTCGACTCAATTTTGTCATCACCTTGACTAATTTTCACTTCACTAGCCATTACCATGCTCAAGGTGGTGGACCACCTTGATCAAGTGAATATTATCTCAACTAGACACCACCTTGGTTGAATCCATTCCACTCAATGTGAACTAACGTCATATCTGCTTGTAACCACAAATATAAAAAGATAATGTAAGGTCAAAGTGGAATCATGAAAGTCCAAGTGCCAAAATTATTTTGGAAAGAATTAATTTATTTGGGTTACATCAAAGTAATTTAGGTGATGTCATCTATAATGTGTAACTATAATATATTTCAAATATTTTATGGTTACACTATTATCTTTTCTAAAATTATTTAAGAGATAAACTTACTCCTAACTATAATATATTTCAATTATTTTATGGTTGCACTATTATGTTTTCTAACCTTATTTGAGAGATGGGTTCAAAGGCATTCGGACTACAACACACAAAGGTGAGTCTACTACAGACTCTTGAGTCATTTTGTTTACTTACATTCTTGGGATAGCGAGAAGAGATATAATGGCTTGGGATCGGAATCAACCATAGATCATTGAGCATTAGCACCAACACTTGAAAATAGGGATCTTGTGCACTTGAGAGTAAGATGAGAGGTGAGAGTTGATCTCCCATCTTCGCACCTTGCTTTTTGAAAATTGCACACCTACATTAGAAAACTAGATGGGCGAGAGGAATCAATTCAAGGTTTGCATTATTTTTTTAGAATAGAGTAGATTAGGTAGGAAATTAAAGAGATAAAAAAAACTTAAAGTATTTAAAAATGCTACTCTCAAATCTTTTATAGCAAAAGTCATTGGTGTGTTACGATAAAATTGGTTAAATGTTGCCTACCATTTTGAGCAATTAAACTTGGATTGACGGAAAACCACAACATTAAGACACTTGCCATTTTGTGAGGTGCCCGCCCATCCGCATTCTAGGCACTCTTTTAGCGGTCTATCGAGAAACGAATCTAAGCGTCGCTGCCCGGCACTCCAAGGGAATGTTCCGAGTTTTGTCGCCTAGGGTTTCCCGAATCCGCCTCGCAACGGAACGTTCACGACCGAACCCACTAGGATCGACCTGAAATTTGGGTTCCTAGTTGTCAAGGTCTCCTGTTAGCATTCTAGCGTCGGGTATTGGACATCCTACTTTACGTAGAGATACCCAACCCGAAGCAGATCTATGCCGCACTCGGTTCAAAGAGAATGGGAAACGAGAGGGATGCGTTGCTCAACCTCTCTGCCCATAGGGCATAGTCCCATTCCGGTCCCCTAAAACGGCATGAATCGGGTTCTAACCTATCAATACCTAAAGGTCGAATGACGATAAAAACTTGTGAGAAGCCTCCCAGTTCTCTGGGACCACCCTGCCGTAGGACGGACCCGTCGGGGATTCCGCCCACCCGCTTCCCTTAATAGCTTTAGTTTTCTAATTAGGTCCTACCACATTTATGTGTGACACTCAAAATCAGCTTCATTAATTAAGCCTTTTAGGGAACAAGGTTCGTTCGCGTAAATTATAGCACAGATACGAAAACAGAGCAAAGCAATCTATTGACAAACAAGATCAAACAAGTTCCTTAACTTATCTTCAAGTTAATCTTTGTCTCCCGCCCATACAGGAGAAATTATGTTTCGCTTCTGTCCAACAGAAGTATCCCTTCTGCCATGCAGAAGTAACTGGTCCAATTCACATGGCACCATCAAACTCAATCCTTTATCTAGAATAGGATCTCCCAACATACCCAGATGTTGGGGGCCACGGAGGTCTTCAACTCCATTCTTGACCTAGCAAGGGGTGTCCAGAGCTCCAACTGACCCACAAGCTGTCTAGGAGCGAAACATCATACCCGTGGTTGGCCTTTTCACCACTCGACCTTCGGCCCGTGAATCGAGCAGTGCCCTTTCGGGTTAACACGCGGTGCGACCATGGAGGTGATCCACCCGTACAATATATCCTTCCTTAATTAAATCCTTTAAGAATCAAGCACAAACAAGGCAATCAGCCTAATATCATTTTCCAAGAAAACATTCCTTTAATCCCATGGCGACTTGTCATCACAGACCCTTGCCATGCATTTACCATAAATCACAAGCACTTGGAATAATCATCCAAACAATAACTAACAACCAATTGAATGTGAATACATTTAGGATGTTGTTCGATCAATCAACAAAACCAATTGCATTCTTTCCAAACAATGCAAGAATGGACGATATAACATTTCCATCGTATATTTGCTCTCTCCCTTGGGATCTAAGAGCAATACCATGCAAACATGTTCTTAATACTTCCTTCCTTTGGCTAGGGCATATGTTAAGGGTTCAAACACTATTCATGATGTAAGTTCTATAGGTCACTTACCTTGATCGATAACCCAACCCTGAATTTGGATTGGCAAAAGTCATCGTTATCCAACGGATCTCAAGACATCCTAGCTTTAACCCTTATGATCAATTTCTTGTACTGGCTCTTAGTCAAGTCATGAGGCAATTAGAAAATTATCCTCATATATCAAACATGTCATAGGCATAACGTATAAATACTTGATAAGATAAGTGTGATATTATCTCAAGTAATTAGACTTTAACATGCCTTGCCTTGAGCTAGAATATAATTCTTCTTAATATTTGGGCTCTTAAGCTAAGTACTTTTGAAGTATCTAAACTTTAAACTAGTACTTCTCTATTCATGATTCTTAATGTCATATTCTTTTAGCAATCATGCTAGTTATAACCCTTGACTATACTTTAATCTAGAACTTGTATGCCCAATCTTTTAATGTCGTTCTTTTGACGACTATGTCATTCATAACGCTTGACTAATTATTTCTTGTAATTGCTCTACTAGCAATTAAGTCATATGTACTTGGGTGCAATTATCTTCCCTTGATATATGCACTTCACAAACTCCATCTTCCGAATAGGTGAGATGAAAATTATCCTTTCCCATTACCTATACTCGTGCAATAGTATGGAGCCTAACGAATCTCGTACGAGAATCCAAGCAAGCATCTATCAATTTGAAAATACATTACTTACGACCGGAACCGCAGTTGGATTGATAGTGATGCCTTTGCCCGAAGCCTTGTTGTTGGTTGCGGGATTGTCATCCGCACGCGAGATTCCTTGCTTGGAGGCCATCGTCCGCAGGTAGACTCAAGAGATTAAGAAGGTGGAGTAGATTCAAGATGGGAGAGCGTAAGAGAAGATGGTTAAGTCAAGGATCGAGATAGAGGGAATTGAGCTAATTCTCTTCCTTGCAGCCTCTCGGGGTGACTCTTCTCTCTCTCTCTCTCTCAAGCTCTATTTCAAGCTCTTCCTCACAATCTCTTGGAGGGGTATCCTTCTCTCTACCTCTCTCTCGCAGCCTCTCGGTGTCTCCTTATGCTCTCTATGCCTCTCCCATGCCCCGTATTTATAGTGAATTAGAGAAGAGGGCTTGTGGTTGAGAAGTGGAGCTCTTTGTGGAGGGGGATCTTGGAAAGATCAGTGATCTGATGCTCAGATCATAAATCTGATGGTTCCATTGGCTCCGAAAGGGGGGTAAAACCCCAAGACGCTTGGTTAGAAAGCTCTCAGTTCACTCTTTCTTCTTTTCTCTGTTCGAAGTGCTGTCTACTGCCTGTAAACTGCGATCGCGGCCGCGCGCGATTTCGCCAGTCACTTCTCTTTATTTTTCTTTTTATAAAATCTTCAAACTAACTAAAATATCACTTGTCTTTTCTTTTAAATGACATCCAGTTCAAAAATCTCCATATCTTTTTCTTTTAGGATAATATCTAAAATATCTAAAATATACTAGTTTTGTCCAAATTCTAATGTTTTTGGACCTTCTAAACTATACACATGAACTTAGTGATTAATATAACTCATAAGTCTCGTTCACCTTGTAATTTACGTGAAGGGTAGCTACGGTCTTTGCCAATTCGAGAAAAATATCAAATTTACGACTCTTGATTTTTCTAAATAAAATATTTTAAATTAAATAAAAATTATCAATAATTAATGTTAGTTAGTTTTTACCTTAGTTAGTCTTTAGTTAGTAATCTTACTAACTTATTAATTGACTAACTAACTTACGAACCAACCAACTAACTTTTATTGTGCGGAGATATTACATCCTCCTCCCCTTAGAGAAATCGAGATGTCCTCATCTCGAGAGAAACAGGGGGTATCATATTGGAATATGTGGGTTATGGAACACCACGCTTCTGTTGCACTACTCTGATCTGTCACAAACATACGGTCTTTTGAAAAAAACAACCTATGGTATTTGATATATTTGAGTCTTGGTTACAATAGAAAATTTATTGTAGTTACATCTCATGGATATCTTCTAGGTTTTTCCTAAGCACTTGATATATTCTAGATCACTGGAGCTTGTACGGCTTATTTCTTGTAAGCTGAAGTTCTCTTCGAGTTCCATTGGGACAATTGATATAGTTATGTCCAATGTTGTGGCACTCAAAGCATCGGTGTTTAGGGTGCTTTGGACATTCCCTTTTGAAATGACCTAACTCCTTGCAATAGAAACAACGCGGAGCTTTATCACTTGTGGTCACAAGATTTTTGGTTGTCCTTAGTAAGATTTTCTTCTTTAGACCAAAGTGTTCTAGGATTCTTTTAGCAGATTGGAGTGATCCTTTATCTTGGAAACTATATTTCGAGATTGTCCTGCCCTTAGTTCGGGACTGAGCTCCATGGACAATTGGCTTTGCTTGTACTACTAAAGAATACTTCCAAGCTTCGACATTCTGGTAAGACCCAATCTATATTAGTTGAGAAGAAATGACTTAAGAGAAATTCATTGCACATTATGACTATCATTCCTTGCCAGAGTATCTCTAATCATTTGCAAGTTCTAGGCTCAAAATAGATGCAACTCATATTACTCAAGTTAACTGTAGTTACAAGAGTAAAGTTTATTCCAATACAAGTTGTATTTCATGTCGACAAAATTTCTAGGATTTCTAAAAATCCTGAAGTGGTGTAGTAGGTTCTAAGCTTTCGTCTTCATCTGATTCCTCTATATATCCGAAGACTGCACTTGTGTAACTTCGTTTTCTTGGAGACTCCGTATCTTTTGGACTTAAGTCAGGGCAGTCTACTTGGACATGTCCTAGCTCATTGCAATGGAAACATTGACGGTAGGGACATCTCCTACGGATGTGCCCTATCTCTCCACATGTATAGCATCTCTTACCCAGATCTCGGGAGTCATCTTTACTAAAATTTTCAGATTTATATTCTTGGACGATTGGATTCGCTCGGAGTAATGCGTCTTGCAAGTCTATTGGACGCATTGCTTCAAGACGGTGGTTCAGAGGAGTGTTTAGGCCATGGCAAAACTTGGATACTTGCTGCGCAATATCTATAGGTGGTGCGTATTTTAGTAGGGTTACAAACTTTGAGTAGTAAGCTTCCAAAGTTAATTCTAGTTGCTTTAGCCTGAAGAATTCATTCATCTTCATAGTCTGGTAGGTTGGCGGAAGGTATCGTCTGCGTACAGCATCTTTCAGCTGAACCCAAGTAACAGCGGCTTCAGAAACACCTTCATCTTTGCACCATTGCTTCCACCATAATCGAGCCTGGCCAACTAACTTAAGTTTGGCTATCATTGCTTGATTGGTAGAGGCAGTTCCCGAAGCAAAGAAATAGTCATCCATCGACTCAATCCATATCTCTGCCTCTGCTGCAATGTCTATCCCTTCTCCATCAAACTCGGGAACCTTAATTTGCTTGAGAAGGAATTTCTTCTCTTGCATGTCAACATTCGTGGATGCAGAAGGTGCCTAACAATCAAGCCATACTACTTAGATTATTTTGTTTAGGATATGTCTACAAACCATACATTAATCAATCATGTATCATTACAAAATTTCGCTCTGATACCAACTGTGAGGTGCCCGCCCATCCGCATTCTAGGCACTCTTTTAGCGGTCTATCGAGAAACGAATCTAAGCGTCGCTGCCCGGCACTCCAAGGGAATGTTCCGAGTTTTGTCGCCTAGGGTTTCCCGAATCCGCCTCGCAACGGAACGTTCACGACCGAACCCACTAGGATCGACCTGAAATTTGGGTTCCTAGTTGTCAAGGTCTCCTGTTAGCATTCTAGCGTCGGGTATTGGACATCCTACTTTACGTAGAGATACCCAACCCGAAGCAGATCTATGCCGCACTTGGTTCAAAGAGAATGGGAAACGAGAGGGATGCGTTGCTCAACCTCTCTGCCCATAGGGCATAGTCCCATTCCGGTCCCCTAAAACGGCATGAATCGGGTTCTAACCTATCAATACCTAAAGGTCGAATGACGATAAAAACTTGTGAGAAGCCTCCCAGTTCTCTGGGACCACCCTGCCGTAGGACGGACCCGTCGGGGATTCCGCCCACCCGCTTCCCTTAATAGCTTTAGTTTTCTAATTAGGTCCTACCACATTTATGTGTGACACTCAAAATCAGCTTCATTAATTAAGCCTTTTAGGGAACAAGGTTCGTTCGCGTAAATTATAGCACAGATACGAAAACAGAGCAAAGCAATCTATTGACAAACAAGATCAAACAAGTTCCTTAACTTATCTTCAAGTTAATCTTTGTCTCCCGCCCATACAGGAGAAATTATGTTTCGCTTCTGTCCAACAGAAGTATCCCTTCTGCCATGCAGAAGTAACTGGTCCAATTCACATGGCACCATCAAACTCAATCCTTTATCTAGAATAGGATCTCCCAACATACCCAGATGTTGGGGGCCACGGAGGTCTTCAACTCCATTCTTGACCTAGCAAGGGGTGTCCAGAGCTCCAACTGACCCACAAGCTGTCTAGGAGCGAAACATCATACCCGTGGTTGGCCTTTTCACCACTCGACCTTCGGCCCGTGAATCGAGCAGTGCCCTTTCGGGTTAACACGCGGTGCGACCATGGAGGTGATCCACCCGTACAATATATCCTTCCTTAATTAAATCCTTTAAGAATCAAGCACAAACAAGGCAATCAGCCTAATATCATTTTCCAAGAAAACATTCCTTTAATCCCATGGCGACTTGTCATCACAGACCCTTGCCATGCATTTACCATAAATCACAAGCACTTGGAATAATCATCCAAACAATAACTAACAACCAATTGAATGTGAATACATTTAGGATGTTGTTCGATCAATCAACAAAACCAATTGCATTCTTTCCAAACAATGCAAGAATGGACGATATAACATTTCCATCGTATATTTGCTCTCTCCCTTGGGATCTAAGAGCAATACCATGCAAACATGTTCTTAATACTTCCTTCCTTTGGCTAGGGCATATGTTAAGGGTTCAAACACTATTCATGATGTAAGTTCTATAGGTCACTTACCTTGATCGATAACCCAACCCTGAATTTGGATTGGCAAAAGTCATCGTTATCCAACGGATCTCAAGACATCCTAGCTTTAACCCTTATGATCAATTTCTTGTACTGGCTCTTAGTCAAGTCATGAGGCAATTAGAAAATTATCCTCATATATCAAACATGTCATAGGCATAACGTATAAATACTTGATAAGATAAGTGTGATATTATCTCAAGTAATTAGACTTTAACATGCCTTGCCTTGAGCTAGAATATAATTCTTCTTAATATTTGGGCTCTTAAGCTAAGTACTTTTGAAGTATCTAAACTTTAAACTAGTACTTCTCTATTCATGATTCTTAATGTCATATTCTTTTAGCAATCATGCTAGTTATAACCCTTGACTATACTTTAATCTAGAACTTGTATGCCCAATCTTTTAATGTCGTTCTTTTGACGACTATGTCATTCATAACGCTTGACTAATTATTTCTTGTAATTGCTCTACTAGCAATTAAGTCATATGTACTTGGGTGCAATTATCTTCCCTTGATATATGCACTTCACAAACTCCATCTTCCGAATAGGTGAGATGAAAATTATCCTTTCCCATTACCTATACTCGTGCAATAGTATGGAGCCTAACGAATCTCGTACGAGAATCCAAGCAAGCATCTATCAATTTGAAAATACATTACTTACGACCGGAACCGCAGTTGGATTGATAGTGATGCCTTTGCCCGAAGCCTTGTTGTTGGTTGCGGGATTGTCATCCGCACGCGAGATTCCTTGCTTGGAGGCCATCGTCCGCAGGTAGACTCAAGAGATTAAGAAGGTGGAGTAGATTCAAGATGGGAGAGCGTAAGAGAAGATGGTTAAGTCAAGGATCGAGATAGAGGGAATTGAGCTAATTCTCTTCCTTGCAGCCTCTCGGGGTGACTCTTCTCTCTCTCTCTCTCTCAAGCTCTATTTCAAGCTCTTCCTCACAATCTCTTGGAGGGGTATCCTTCTCTCTACCTCTCTCTCGCAGCCTCTCGGTGTCTCCTTATGCTCTCTATGCCTCTCCCATGCCCCGTATTTATAGTGAATTAGAGAAGAGGGCTTGTGGTTGAGAAGTGGAGCTCTTTGTGGAGGGGGATCTTGGAAAGATCAGTGATCTGATGCTCAGATCATAAATCTGATGGTTCCATTGGCTCCGAAAGGGGGGTAAAACCCCAAGACGCTTGGTTAGAAAGCTCTCAGTTCACTCTTTCTTCTTTTCTCTGTTCGAAGTGCTGTCTACTGCCTGTAAACTGCGATCGCGGCCGCGCGCGATTTCGCCAGTCACTTCTCTTTATTTTTCTTTTTATAAAATCTTCAAACTAACTAAAATATCACTTGTCTTTTCTTTTAAATGACATCCAGTTCAAAAATCTCCATATCTTTTTCTTTTAGGATAATATCTAAAATATCTAAAATATACTAGTTTTGTCCAAATTCTAATGTTTTTGGACCTTCTAAACTATACACATGAACTTAGTGATTAATATAACTCATAAGTCTCGTTCACCTTGTAATTTACGTGAAGGGTAGCTACGGTCTTTGCCAATTCGAGAAAAATATCAAATTTACGACTCTTGATTTTTCTAAATAAAATATTTTAAATTAAATAAAAATTATCAATAATTAATGTTAGTTAGTTTTTACCTTAGTTAGTCTTTAGTTAGTAATCTTACTAACTTATTAATTGACTAACTAACTTACGAACCAACCAACTAACTTTTATTGTGCGGAGATATTACATCCTCCTCCCCTTAGAGAAATCGAGATGTCCTCATCTCGAGAGAAACAGGGGGTATCATATTGGAATATGTGGGTTATGGAACACCACGCTTCTGTTGCACTACTCTGATCTGTCACAAACATACGGTCTTTTGAAAAAAACAACCTATGGTATTTGATATATTTGAGTCTTGGTTACAATAGAAAATTTATTGTAGTTACATCTCATGGATATCTTCTAGGTTTTTCCTAAGCACTTGATATATTCTAGATCACTGGAGCTTGTACGGCTTATTTCTTGTAAGCTGAAGTTCTCTTCGAGTTCCATTGGGACAATTGATATAGTTATGTCCAATGTTGTGGCACTCAAAGCATCGGTGTTTAGGGTGCTTTGGACATTCCCTTTTGAAATGACCTAACTCCTTGCAATAGAAACAACGCGGAGCTTTATCACTTGTGGTCACAAGATTTTTGGTTGTCCTTAGTAAGATTTTCTTCTTTAGACCAAAGTGTTCTAGGATTCTTTTAGCAGATTGGAGTGATCCTTTATCTTGGAAACTATATTTCGAGATTGTCCTGCCCTTAGTTCGGGACTGAGCTCCATGGACAATTGGCTTTGCTTGTACTACTAAAGAATACTTCCAAGCTTCGACATTCTGGTAAGACCCAATCTATATTAGTTGAGAAGAAATGACTTAAGAGAAATTCATTGCACATTATGACTATCATTCCTTGCCAGAGTATCTCTAATCATTTGCAAGTTCTAGGCTCAAAATAGATGCAACTCATATTACTCAAGTTAACTGTAGTTACAAGAGTAAAGTTTATTCCAATACAAGTTGTATTTCATGTCGACAAAATTTCTAGGATTTCTAAAAATCCTGAAGTGGTGTAGTAGGTTCTAAGCTTTCGTCTTCATCTGATTCCTCTATATATCCGAAGACTGCACTTGTGTAACTTCGTTTTCTTGGAGACTCCGTATCTTTTGGACTTAAGTCAGGGCAGTCTACTTGGACATGTCCTAGCTCATTGCAATGGAAACATTGACGGTAGGGACATCTCCTACGGATGTGCCCTATCTCTCCACATGTATAGCATCTCTTACCCAGATCTCGGGAGTCATCTTTACTAAAATTTTCAGATTTATATTCTTGGACGATTGGATTCGCTCGGAGTAATGCGTCTTGCAAGTCTATTGGACGCATTGCTTCAAGACGGTGGTTCAGAGGAGTGTTTAGGCCATGGCAAAACTTGGATACTTGCTGCGCAATATCTATAGGTGGTGCGTATTTTAGTAGGGTTACAAACTTTGAGTAGTAAGCTTCCAAAGTTAATTCTAGTTGCTTTAGCCTGAAGAATTCATTCATCTTCATAGTCTGGTAGGTTGGCGGAAGGTATCGTCTGCGTACAGCATCTTTCAGCTGAACCCAAGTAACAGCGGCTTCAGAAACACCTTCATCTTTGCACCATTGCTTCCACCATAATCGAGCCTGGCCAACTAACTTAAGTTTGGCTATCATTGCTTGATTGGTAGAGGCAGTTCCCGAAGCAAAGAAATAGTCATCCATCGACTCAATCCATATCTCTGCCTCTGCTGCAATGTCTATCCCTTCTCCATCAAACTCGGGAACCTTAATTTGCTTGAGAAGGAATTTCTTCTCTTGCATGTCAACATTCGTGGATGCAGAAGGTGCCTAACAATCAAGCCATACTACTTAGATTATTTTGTTTAGGATATGTCTACAAACCATACATTAATCAATCATGTATCATTACAAAATTTCGCTCTGATACCAACTGTGAGGTGCCCGCCCATCCGCATTCTAGGCACTCTTTTAGCGGTCTATCGAGAAACGAATCTAAGCGTCGCTGCCCGGCACTCCAAGGGAATGTTCCGAGTTTTGTCGCCTAGGGTTTCCCGAATCCGCCTCGCAACGGAACGTTCACGACCGAACCCACTAGGATCGACCTGAAATTTGGGTTCCTAGTTGTCAAGGTCTCCTGTTAGCATTCTAGCGTCGGGTATTGGACATCCTACTTTACGTAGAGATACCCAACCCGAAGCAGATCTATGCCGCACTTGGTTCAAAGAGAATGGGAAACGAGAGGGATGCGTTGCTCAACCTCTCTGCCCATAGGGCATAGTCCCATTCCGGTCCCCTAAAACGGCATGAATCGGGTTCTAACCTATCAATACCTAAAGGTCGAATGACGATAAAAACTTGTGAGAAGCCTCCCAGTTCTCTGGGACCACCCTGCCGTAGGACGGACCCGTCGGGGATTCCGCCCACCCGCTTCCCTTAATAGCTTTAGTTTTCTAATTAGGTCCTACCACATTTATGTGTGACACTCAAAATCAGCTTCATTAATTAAGCCTTTTAGGGAACAAGGTTCGTTCGCGTAAATTATAGCACAGATACGAAAACAGAGCAAAGCAATCTATTGACAAACAAGATCAAACAAGTTCCTTAACTTATCTTCAAGTTAATCTTTGTCTCCCGCCCATACAGGAGAAATTATGTTTCGCTTCTGTCCAACAGAAGTATCCCTTCTGCCATGCAGAAGTAACTGGTCCAATTCACATGGCACCATCAAACTCAATCCTTTATCTAGAATAGGATCTCCCAACATACCCAGATGTTGGGGGCCACGGAGGTCTTCAACTCCATTCTTGACCTAGCAAGGGGTGTCCAGAGCTCCAACTGACCCACAAGCTGTCTAGGAGCGAAACATCATACCCGTGGTTGGCCTTTTCACCACTCGACCTTCGGCCCGTGAATCGAGCAGTGCCCTTTCGGGTTAACACGCGGTGCGACCATGGAGGTGATCCACCCGTACAATATATCCTTCCTTAATTAAATCCTTTAAGAATCAAGCACAAACAAGGCAATCAGCCTAATATCATTTTCCAAGAAAACATTCCTTTAATCCCATGGCGACTTGTCATCACAGACCCTTGCCATGCATTTACCATAAATCACAAGCACTTGGAATAATCATCCAAACAATAACTAACAACCAATTGAATGTGAATACATTTAGGATGTTGTTCGATCAATCAACAAAACCAATTGCATTCTTTCCAAACAATGCAAGAATGGACGATATAACATTTCCATCGTATATTTGCTCTCTCCCTTGGGATCTAAGAGCAATACCATGCAAACATGTTCTTAATACTTCCTTCCTTTGGCTAGGGCATATGTTAAGGGTTCAAACACTATTCATGATGTAAGTTCTATAGGTCACTTACCTTGATCGATAACCCAACCCTGAATTTGGATTGGCAAAAGTCATCGTTATCCAACGGATCTCAAGACATCCTAGCTTTAACCCTTATGATCAATTTCTTGTACTGGCTCTTAGTCAAGTCATGAGGCAATTAGAAAATTATCCTCATATATCAAACATGTCATAGGCATAACGTATAAATACTTGATAAGATAAGTGTGATATTATCTCAAGTAATTAGACTTTAACATGCCTTGCCTTGAGCTAGAATATAATTCTTCTTAATATTTGGGCTCTTAAGCTAAGTACTTTTGAAGTATCTAAACTTTAAACTAGTACTTCTCTATTCATGATTCTTAATGTCATATTCTTTTAGCAATCATGCTAGTTATAACCCTTGACTATACTTTAATCTAGAACTTGTATGCCCAATCTTTTAATGTCGTTCTTTTGACGACTATGTCATTCATAACGCTTGACTAATTATTTCTTGTAATTGCTCTACTAGCAATTAAGTCATATGTACTTGGGTGCAATTATCTTCCCTTGATATATGCACTTCACAAACTCCATCTTCCGAATAGGTGAGATGAAAATTATCCTTTCCCATTACCTATACTCGTGCAATAGTATGGAGCCTAACGAATCTCGTACGAGAATCCAAGCAAGCATCTATCAATTTGAAAATACATTACTTACGACCGGAACCGCAGTTGGATTGATAGTGATGCCTTTGCCCGAAGCCTTGTTGTTGGTTGCGGGATTGTCATCCGCACGCGAGATTCCTTGCTTGGAGGCCATCGTCCGCAGGTAGACTCAAGAGATTAAGAAGGTGGAGTAGATTCAAGATGGGAGAGCGTAAGAGAAGATGGTTAAGTCAAGGATCGAGATAGAGGGAATTGAGCTAATTCTCTTCCTTGCAGCCTCTCGGGGTGACTCTTCTCTCTCTCTCTCTCTCAAGCTCTATTTCAAGCTCTTCCTCACAATCTCTTGGAGGGGTATCCTTCTCTCTACCTCTCTCTCGCAGCCTCTCGGTGTCTCCTTATGCTCTCTATGCCTCTCCCATGCCCCGTATTTATAGTGAATTAGAGAAGAGGGCTTGTGGTTGAGAAGTGGAGCTCTTTGTGGAGGGGGATCTTGGAAAGATCAGTGATCTGATGCTCAGATCATAAATCTGATGGTTCCATTGGCTCCGAAAGGGGGGTAAAACCCCAAGACGCTTGGTTAGAAAGCTCTCAGTTCACTCTTTCTTCTTTTCTCTGTTCGAAGTGCTGTCTACTGCCTGTAAACTGCGATCGCGGCCGCGCGCGATTTCGCCAGTCACTTCTCTTTATTTTTCTTTTTATAAAATCTTCAAACTAACTAAAATATCACTTGTCTTTTCTTTTAAATGACATCCAGTTCAAAAATCTCCATATCTTTTTCTTTTAGGATAATATCTAAAATATCTAAAATATACTAGTTTTGTCCAAATTCTAATGTTTTTGGACCTTCTAAACTATACACATGAACTTAGTGATTAATATAACTCATAAGTCTCGTTCACCTTGTAATTTACGTGAAGGGTAGCTACGGTCTTTGCCAATTCGAGAAAAATATCGAATTTACGACTCTTGATTTTTCTAAATAAAATATTTTAAATTAAATAAAAATTATCAATAATTAATGTTAGTTAGTTTTTACCTTAGTTAGTCTTTAGTTAGTAATCTTACTAACTTATTAATTGACTAACTAACTTACGAACCAACCAACTAACTTTTATTGTGTGGAGATATTACACATTTTGACAATAACCCATCACTTGGTTAGCTTAATCTCACCTCCATGATTAGCCAGCTCACTCCTCAAGTTGGCACCACCAAACATGGAGTTGTTTGACTTGATGTGGCAAGGCCTTATCTCAACTCATCCACCTTACTTCCTACTTTAGCCTACTCTCACTCCCCCATCCATCGACTTTTCAATTTAGCATCATCCACTTGGTAGCACATCCACTCAACCACTCACCATCTTACTTGATGACCATGCCACTATCAACACACTTGGTCATGCAAACCCACCAATAGTACTTGACTATTATGTCACAACCTCAACCAATCCCTCACATGTTGAGACTTCAAGCTCGCGTGTGTGACTCATAGAGTCTTAGCTATGTCCAGTTGTATCAGCAAGTGTGGGACATTAAATAAGTTGGAGGATTAAGGTTATGTGTGAATGGTCTTACAAACCTTAGGGCCTTAGAGTATTGTATTCACCTTAGTTATATGGATTATGGAATATGAAGATAATGGAGAGTGTGAGCATATGACTCCTCTTAGTTTCTCCAACCTTTCTCTCTATCTCTCTCTCTTCTAGCATGGTATCAGAGCCATGCCGATAGGAGGCTGTGAAGAAGACCTGAAGAACTAAAGGCTAGAGTATTTAAGAAAAGAAGTAGCTTGCCATTGTTTCTTGAAGGTATGCATTGAGACACTAAGTTTGCCATTGCTCAAGCATTGTCTGTGGCCTTGTCTGGGAGGGCACCAAGGATCCATTGAGCATGCAGAAGTTGTCAATGAGTATCATGTGCTGTTGGTCTGCTGCAAACATAGCCTGTCAGCCTGCATGAACTGCACCTGTTGTAGGCTGAATTCCATTGATTGCAAAGACACCACATGAAGTCGCTACTAAGTGGTTACCCTTTGGAAGGTGCTTGAAGACTATTGTATGCAAATAATCTGGAGAGGGCTTAGTTATGAGCTGAGACATGAATCTACAGATCTAAAATACAATCCTAAACTACTGGTAACAGAGAATACATAGCATGTATGCTACCTTGACATGATCTTTGAGCTCTATGTCATGCTCAAAAAGCATCATTGAAGCATCTGTATATGCAAGAAGGACATATGCATTGACTCTTAAGTCTTGGAGTTGAAGTTTGTTGACAAAAATACTTAGATCTAGAAGTATTTAACAGCTGTCCTGGAATTTTCAACACTAATACAGGGCATCGTTTGATCCATACATGCCTTGGAATGATGGTTATGACTAGCTAGAATGCTTTGGAAAATACCCTATACACTTGGGCATGATTAAAAGGATTAAAATTTCAATTTTGGAATGCATTTACAGATCTAAAAATTATAGGCTAAAAACTATCATAAAACTATGGACAACAAACTGTCAAGATTGTGGGAGAGAAGGAAGGAGTCTCACTTGTAGCTTTCTTGCTTGCACAATGGGGGAATATACACAAGGGTGGAGGCTGAAAACAGTTTTTCTCTTCTTAGTTGTGTAAGCCAAAAAGAAGTCTCATACAAAGAAATAGAAGAACCCTATATATGGGTCTCAAACCAAACTCAACTAACTAAGGTGGCATACTAACTGAGCCACAAACTAGAGTAGATAAGGATAGCTATCATGTAGCTATTATTCATGGGCGGTGTACCAACCGCATCTACAACTGACAAGTCGGTGACATAAATGCACAACGGTCACCCTGGCATATCACGAGTGGAGCTCAATATCTCAACACTCCCCCTTGAGCTCAATCCCAATTCCTGCACACCAAGCAAGTCTCTGAACTTGCGCAGCTTCTCTGCACCCAATGCCTTCGTGAATATGTCAGCTACCTGATCCTCTGTGTTGACATAAACTAGATCAATAAGACCTAGTAAAACCCTCTCCCGCACATAGTGATAATGCACCTCAATGTGCTTTGTTCTAGCATGATAGACTGGGTTATTTGCCAAGTGTATACTACTCATGTTGTCACAATAAATGACAACTGGCCCATCTGTAGGCTGATGCATATCATAAAGTAGCTTATGCAACCAAGCTACGTCACATGCAGCCATTGCTGCACCCCTGTACTCAGCCTCTGTGCTCGACAAGGCAACTGTAGGCTGTTTCTTGCTGCTCCAAGTGACTGCAGCACTCCCAAAAGAGAACACATATCCACTGGTAGATCGTCTATCAGAAATACTACCAGCCCAATCAGCATCAGTGTATCCATGCAACTGTATCTGAACCCCAGTCTCATAAAATAGTCCATACTGCAATGTGGACTTCACATACCTGAGTATGCGTCTAGCCGCATCCAAATGCGGTTTCCTTGGAGCCTGCATAAACTGACTTACCAATCCAACAACATAGCTCAAATTTGGCCTGGTAATAGTCATATAAATCAAGCTTCCTACTATGCGTTTGTACATAGTAGGGTCTTCCAGAAGCTCACCTGCATCTGCGCTCAGCTTCACATTCTGCTCCAAAGGAACTGAAATAGGCTTACAGCCTGTCATCCCATATTTGGACAGCATGTCCAATCCATACTGCCTCTGCAAGAGCTGTATCCCACTTGGTGATCTAATCACCTCAACGCCCAAGAAATAACGCAGCTCTCCCAAATCCTTCATCTCAAACTTTTACTTCAATAGCATTTTCACATGAAGGATATCTTCATCACTGTCACCTGTCATAATCAAATCATCAACATAAATGACAAGCAGCATAATGCCTTTCTCTGTTTTTCTCACATAAAGTGAGAAATCTGCCTTGGAAATCTGAAAGCCAATAGTGACAAGATACTATCCTATCTTGTCAGACCATGCTCTAGGTGCTTGCTTCAAGCCATACAAGGCTTTCTTCAACCTGCAAACAAACTCAGGATGAACAGCATGTACATAACCTGGTGGCTGCTCCATATAGACCTCTTCTTGCAAATCACCATGCAAGAAGGCATTCTTTACATCCATCTGATGTAAAGACCATCCCTTTGATGCAGCCATAGCAATGACTGCTCTTACGGTTACCATCCTTGCAATCGGACTGAATGTTTCTTCATAGTCAATGCCATATGTTTGTGTATACCCCTTGACTAGTAATCTTTCCTTGTATCTGTTCACAGAACCATTTGCATTGTGCTTCATCTTATAAACCCACTTACAGCCAATTGCATTCTTACCTTTAGGCAAAGGTACCAATTCCCATGTGGCATTTTCTTCCAAGGCATCCATTTCTTCATCCATGGCTTTCTCCCATTTTTCTTTTCCCATGGCTTGCTCAAAATAAGTGGGTTCTGGTTCCTGTATCACTTTGACCATATATGCATAGTGGATGGTTGTAAATCCATCATATTTCAGCCTATCCACAGGATACCTAGCTCTGGTAGATCTACGCAAAGTAGGCTCACTTCCAGGTGCTCTCAAAACATCCCTGGTCTTCCTTACTCCAGGTGTAACAATAGAGGGGATACCCAACTCATCATCAATGCTCTGTTCTGAGCCACTGGATTCACCATCCACATAAGAGTGACCTGCATTCACATCAAACATGGGCTGATCTACCTTCTCTTTTCCTTTTCGTGAAACCTGCATACTACTATTTGCATTGCTTTGAGAAGATTATCCTGATCTCAATCTGCCTGTCCATGGTGAAGAATGTGAACCACTGCTAGAGGACTCTCCAAGTCCACTAATATTTTGTGACTGCTGCTGTGAATTCTGTGCAGCATTATCATTTTGTGCATCTACATCATCAATCACATTTACTGGTTTATACCAGCTACTCATCTCATAAAAAACAACATCTCTGCTCACTCTAAACTTGCGAGTAGAAGGGTTATAGCATCTATACCCTTTCTGCTGCAGAGAGTAACCAATAAAGATGCACTTCTCAGCTTTTGGATCCAACTTGGATCTCAACTCATCTGGCATATGAACATAGGCAATGCAACCAAAGATTTTCAAATGAGAAATATTTGGTTTCCTACCAGTATACCTCTCCTCTGGAGTCATCCCATGTATTGCTGTAGTGGGAGTCCTGTTCATTATATAGACAGCTGTAGCAACTGCTTCAGCCCAGTAAAAATCTAGCAAGTCTTTTTCATTGAGCATGGCACGAGATACCTCTCCAATATGCCTGTTTTTCCTTTCTGCAATTCCATTTTGTTGTGGGGTATGGCTGCATGAATATTGCCGCTTTATGCCATGCTCCTGCAGGAACCTTGCAAACTCATTTGAGAGGTACTCTCCCCCTCCATCTGACCTTAGGCATTTTATTTGCAAGCCTGTTTCTTTTTCAACCATAGCTTTAAGAGTTTTGAAATGCCCAAAAACTTCACTTTTCTTTTTCATAAAATACACCCAAACTTTTCTGCTATAGTCATCAATAAAAGTAACAAAATAATGACAGCCTCCAAGAGATGCAGCTTTAGTAGTCCACGCATCAGAGTGGATTAATTCCAATGGCTTCTTACTCTCTTGAACATGTCTAGGAAATGGTTTCCTTGCCTGTTTTTCAAATTGACAGGCTTCACATAAGTTATGCATTTCTGCAACCTTGAATTTAGGCAATCCTGCAACAATATTTTGGGCCTGCATTGATTTAAGTCATTGTACATTAACATGACCAATGCGTTTATGCCAGATATCAATATCTGCAACTACACCGGTCCCATGTGCAAACATTGCTGCACTCAATTTAGGCATGTCTGCATCCAACGTAAACATTCTGCCCTTCTTCTTTCCTTTTGCTATCAAGCGACCTTTATTTTTCATATCCTCAATAAAGTATATCCATGAGGATTAAATCTCACCTGCAAGCCCTGCTCAACCATTTGACCAACAGAAACCAGATTCTTGGTGATATTCGGGACATGAAATACATCAGATAGGTATTTCTTTTTCCCATCCTGCATAGACAAAGGAATTTTTCCAATCTGCACAATAGGATGTGCAGTATCATCACCATTCTCCACAAATCCTGGTTTTTCCATTTTCCTTGCATCCTCCATCCATTCTGCATGACCTGTCATGTGGTTTGATGCACCTGAGTCAACATACCATACATCATTGCTTTCTTCTGCACTTGTCACAAAATTGTTCATGTGCTGCACCATAAACAAATGCTCATTTCTGTCATCACCTTGTATACTAGAAGATGCATAATTTCCTTGTTGCAGTTTTCCATTCATGATGTCATTCTGCTTTTTATAGCAGTCTTTAGCCATATGACCCATTTTACCACAGTAGTAGCATTCAACATTGTTGTTTGCATTTTGCCCTCTTTGCCATCCACCACGACCTCTTTGGCTCCCCCTGCCTCTAGGGTTACCACGTCCTCCTCCATAGGACTGGTTTTCTTGAGTTTGCTGCATATTCTGATTTCTACCACGGCCTCCAGATCGGCCTCCTCTATCTCTGCCTCTACCTCTTCCAGCATTTGAGTAGAAGATAGCTTCTTTTGAAGTTCCTCCTGAAGAAGATGCACCACCATTTCTCTGCTCCTCAGAAATTAGAAGAGCAATCAACTCCTCAAAATCAGAAAATCTTTCACGGACGGAAATGGATGTTCGGAACTGTGCATAATCCTTTCCTAGACCATTCAAGGTCACAGAAACTAAATCATCATCTTCCACTGGCGACCCGATGGAAGCAAGTGCATCTGCAATCTTCTTCACCTTCATGTGGTAGCCATTGATGCTCATATTTTCTCTTTGCACATTATGCAACTCTTGCTTGAGTTGCATTTTCCTGGCTTGAGTATTTGTGCTATACATTTTTGACAAAGTATCCCATGCCTTCTTTGGCGTACTTGCATCCTGAATATGCACAATCATAGAGTCTGAAATACTGATAGACATCCAGTACATAACTTTCATGGCTCTCTCATGCCATGCTTTAAATGCCTGCATTTGCTGTTGATTGGGAACATCAGGAAGAACTGGTTCTTCTTCATTTCCTACAACAAATTCCCAATATCCTTTTCCCATAAGGAAATTCGTCATTCTAAACTTCCATTCTTGGAAGTTCTTCTTGTCAAGATTTTCAGTGACAATCTGTGAGAGAGAATCAGACGCCATTACAGAACACTGCAAAAAGTTCTGTCACTGCAAAGAACACAGCTTCAGCCTCACAAGGGCTAATCTGCAAAACTGACAAAAGTGGTATTTCACTTCCTAGTGACGATTTTGCATCAACAGGCAACAAGGATGATTCTGTAACTCCCAATGTCTCTGCACACAAGCATACGATGCAATTTCTACAGTAACTTTTCACAGACCTGTAGAATAGTGGTCGCACAGCATAAAACTGGGCCTTTTCCTGAGTGCATGAAACTTCCGCCTCCAAAACAGGCCCCGAAATGGCCTCAAATAAAAAAAACAGGGTCGCCTAAGGGTTAAAGCCCTTTCCCGTAGCATATACTGCCCTCTTGCTTCATCGCGAAGGGCGTCTCAACCTGAGACAATGCACTCTTGCAATTTCCGGCTGTGCTACTTGCAGAGATCTGCTCCCAAAACAGAAAATGAAAGCAACACTGCTCCTCTTACCAGAACACCGCGAGCTTGGCTTGCTTTCTTGAGCTCCTTACCACGAACAAGGCTCTGATACCATGTCAAGATTGTGGGAGAGAAGGAAGGAGTCTCACTTGTAGCTTTCTTGCTTGCACAATGGGGGAATACACACAAGGGTGGAGGCTGAAAACAGTTTTTCTCTTCTTAGTTGTGTAAGCCAAAAAGAAGTCTCATACAAAGAAATAGAAGAACCCTATATATGGGTCTCAAACCAAACTCAACTAACTAAGGTGGCATACTAACTGAGCCACAAACTAGAGTAGATAAGGATAGCTATCATGTAGCTATTATTCATGGGCGGTGTACCAACCGCATCTACAACTGACAAGTCGGTGACATAAATGCACAACGGTCACCCTGGCATATCACGAGTGGAGCTCGATATCTCAACACAAACATGGTCTTTGCTTGAAGCACTACATGACATTGATTGGTCCCTATCAAATGTATGGTTTGGGATATGTTTGGGAATGTTTGGAGCAGTAGGACAAGCATTGAATGCCATTGAAAACTAAATTCTGGAGCTCAAATCAAATGCATTTAAAGTGTCTTCGCTGATTACAAGCAGGGAATGCAGCCCATGACATTGCTTCTTGAAGACAAAGTGCCTATGGTTGTATGTATGGTCATGTATTGACCCCGACACACTGAAGCTAATGTATGAACTGATTTGAAGACATTTTGGAGCTGGATAAACCTTGCTTTGCTAAATATTTGTTGATTGCAATCTATGAACATGAGTTTTGACACTTTTACTTGCTAGTTATGCATTGATTTGCGCTTATATGGTCATATTTGGACTGCTATATGTACTAGCTGAGGTCTATGAAGTTTTAAAGCATGTATGACTTATATACTGACAGATGATTTCTGATGCTGAGAAGTGCTTAAAAATAGCCAAAAATTTCGAATTTCAGGGGAAAAATAGACTTCATCGAAGGCGACGGTTGTAATCAGTACGATTTTAAGCGGCAATGCTCGAAAGTGCTTAAAAGACCCACTGGATGACAATTGGTGAATTTTCATAAATTTTTGGTGTGTCAAACAAGACCCTGGGAGATGCCGGATAGTGGAGGACTTCAAGATGGACCCCATGATTTTTCAGACTTCAATTTGGGTACTGGACGATGGAGAGGGAGTGCCCGAGAGGCCAAGGCCAAAGGGCAAGTGGGAAAGGACTTAAGAGAGCCCATAAGATGTGCCTTTTGGGAATTAAAATCAAAATCATGGGGGGGGGAGGGTTCCCCGTTTTTTTCACGACAAGTAGAAGAAGGCGCCATTTTTTAACGATTTGTGGAGAGGGGGCCATGGCACTTGCAAAACAACCCCCCCAATTGATCTCATGGCTGATCTACATCCTATCTTCACTCCTCATCGCCGCCTTCAGCCTCAAAGATGGTTGCCTAGTTGTGGAGATCAAAATTCAGTCTTTCTCTCTCCTACATAGAGGCACTTCATGTGGCAAGAATCAAGAAGAGAATCGGGAGATGGATGCTTGTCCGGAATGCATCGGATTGTTCCAAGAGGCTGAGGAGACTAAAGGATGAAGATCTATGCTGAAATCCATGGTTGGTTGGTCGATACACAATCCCAATAAAATATTCAAAAAACTCGAAACATGCAAAAAGGCGGTATGCTCTATTTTATGAAAGAATTTTACTTGTTTTTTATCGATCAAGGTCTAAATAGTGTGCACATGGATTGAATTTTTATTTGAATGTTCCTTGCATTATGTTTGAGGGCTACAATAACTGTGATGCAAAACCCGTATTGATTTATAGCAAGTATAAATTTTCAAAATCCGAAAAAACACTAATTTTGATGGAAATTGATAGTTTCTTTGATATTGAGTGGGAAAAATGAGTGGACATGGGATAAAATAAGGGAAAACATTGAGTTTCAGTTCCAATGATCAGTCATCAGAAAAAACCCCCACAATACCTATTTTCTATTAAAAATAAATAGAAAAAAAAAGAGAAAAATGGGGAAAAATGGATTTTTTTGTGTTCGAACAAAATGGAAAAATAAAATCTATGTATGTAAATGTCTGACGGGACTGAAGCATGAGGTTAAGCCTCAGTTTGGCCCTTTTTCTTTGCGTTAAAGTGCATATTTATTGCTTATACATACAAAAAATGACATAAAAGAACCTCTACACCTATGCACCGCAGCAAAATTTAAATGATGAGGGGGAGGATGGTGTTATAGAACAGTTTAAACACTGAAATAATACAAAGTTTGATTGTTTTCTTTATGCATAACATTTAGGATGCGGTTTATTTGAAAATAATGGATCTAGCAGCACGAGGTTTGCCTTGGGGCTAGGTTCCTGTAATGAAGCATTGCGTATTAGCAGAAATTCATTAAAAGGGTTGCTTTTGAATTACACATAGGCTGATTTCAAACCATAATTGTTTGTGCACAATAAGACATCCACCATTGCATAAATCATACACATGGTATTTATTCCGGGCATGCATAACACTTGGTTGAATTATAAATGAGTCACGTTGGAGAGAGTAAGGCACCCAAGCGATAGGTCTAGATCCAAGGGGACAAGTAAGTGAGGACTAGTACATTCCTAGAACGATATAATATTGCTACCAAGAAGGGAATCTGTTTCGTATGTGTTATATGTATTAGTGATGCATCGAGGGCCAATCCCCAAGGTGTAGGAGGGTTGCAGTGGGGCCACGGCAATCAGCCGAGGGGTGCCTCCTATGTTGTTCTACATGGTGAATTACACCAAAATGTGTAGGGTCTCCCTCTGCGGAGTCTGAGAAGGTTAAGGGTTGGACTATAAACACGATACAAATGCAAAATATACGTACAATGGCAGGGCAATATGTCCTGTAGACTCTCCTGACACCGAGGCCGTGGGGTTGCCTTGTGCATGTTAGAGGTCCGGCTAGTGCTATAGCCAGTGCCGGCCCATTTTAGGTCCCATCAGTGGTGCGTTTACCGAGAGCTACCAATAAGTGGTGGTTCTAGAATCTAGGGTTTTTAGGGACCAAATATTCGATTTATGTCCTCTAACAAGGACCGTCAAGCTGAAATACAAAAAGTAGAACGTGCTGAGAGGGCTAGACGATAGTTGGAGATTATAAGACGATAATCTCCTCAAAGGAGTAGCCAGTTACGCATAAGCGGTAGTGGTTCTAGTAACCTAAGTGTTACGAGTAGCTCTTTGAGTGCAAGTGGAAGTCTTAGTATTTCCCTACTTCTAGTTAATCAACTCACAACAAGTGGGGGTGTAGTTACTCCTACACAAACTCCTGTTGTCAATCCGATTGTAGCCATGGCCCAACCCATCGCAATTCCAGCAAGGACACCAGATTTATCGGCATTAGGAGCACCTTTGCCCATTTTCCATGGGTTAGCAGAAGAAGATGGAGAACTCCATATTAAGGAGTTTCAAACGCTCATGTTCAACTATCGAATCCAAGATGAAGGACACCTAATGATGTTCTTCAACATGACGTTAAAAGGAAGAGCGATAGTGTGGTATCATGGTCTAGAAGCTGGAACCATAACTAGCAGTGCCCAGTTCTTTACGGCTTTGAGTAGAGAGTTTGCTCCTGATGAGAAGGGTGGACAGTATTGGTTGCGTGTCTTGAATGTAACACGTCAAGAACCAAATGAGAATGTCCAGGCCTATGCCAAGAAACTAAAGCAAGTTTTTCGCAAACTTAATGCTTATGTTCCCATTCCAGCGGCTGCACAGTTGCAATATTTCCTACATGGATTAGATTTCAATATCTAGGTGCAGCTTAGTAGTGTCACTTTGGCCGACATTGACACTGCTATTACCCAAGCAGAAGGAGTGGAGTCGTGCTTGCAAGCAGCATATGCAGCAAGGATAAATTGGAATGGTAATAATTTGGCCTTGACCAATGGGAGTCAAGGGGACCCCATGTCAAATGCGAATGGGAGAGGGAGTATCATGCCAAATTTAACTATGTTACCAGCCCCTCCTAGTATGACTATGCCCATGGCTAGTCAGGTGGCCTCACTAAATAGTGGTGGAAGCCAAACAATGAATCCTAATGTTGTCCCAGTAAGTCAGCGGCGGTCAATTCCTAATCAAGTGGTTAGGCCGATGGGACGACAGATAGATGATCGCGGCTATAAGTCGAGTGCCTCTAATGTCCTTGGCGAAGTTAAGGACATGATGGAGCACTATACCGATATGATTTCTGAAAAATACAGACAAATAGCTGTGGACGTCAATTTTCTTAAGAAGCAGCAAAATTTGATAGGGAGTTGACGCCCTGAGGAGGATGCCCCCTCAAGATTCAATTGTACGTGGTGTGGTGGCCAACATTTTCCTAGAAATTGCCCGAATGTTAAATGCGATATTTGCGAAAAGTCTGGCCACTTAGCTGCTACCTATTGGAGTAAGATCAGTTCTCTCCAACAAGGGAGTAAACAACCAAGTCCAGTTAACCATCACACACAAGGGAATAATCTCCAGCAAGATGAGGGACCAAGACAAATACTGCAACGAGGAAAGGCTACTGTAGAGGAGTTGCCTCATGGCAGTGGAGTTAATCTTATTGATGCCATACGTGTCAATGATGCTGAAACTTCTAATCTAAGAGCCGTAATAAGAGGTCAAAAGATCAAAGAGAGTGAAAAAGGAATTGTAAAACCTGCCAAGGGAAGCCCTAAGCAAGATGCCAGGGAAAAACGAGTCCTGAATCTTGATATGGAAGGTGGATCTTTAAGACCTGTTGGTAGTAAAGTTGATCTCGAGAAGGATAAAGGATTGCCAAGAAAGAAGGTAAAGGCTAAAAAAGAGGCACCAAAGCTGATTGAAAGGCCAAAGGAGAGAATGTTTTGGCGCGAGAAGAGAACTTTGGCTAACTACCATGACTTTGACCTAGCAAGTTCTCTTTGCGAAGTTAAACCAAATGTAAATCTCCTACAATTGATTAAACTTTCTCCAGGAGTACACAAGGAATTCAAAAAAATCCTATGTATAGGGTATATTGTAGAACCTTTGGGCATAGCTAGAGTGGGAGAAGATTAGTTCAATCATGCTGAAAAGCATTGCCCTAGGATTCCAGCGTATGTGGATGGAATATTAGTGGAGCACGCTATCGTGGACACTCGATCCTCCGTCAATATCATGAGTT
Source organism: Lygodium microphyllum (assembly GCF_053477565.2). NCBI lineage: Eukaryota > Viridiplantae > Streptophyta > Polypodiopsida > Schizaeales > Lygodiaceae > Lygodium > Lygodium microphyllum. The sequence continues at coordinate 101,631,831 of NC_141151.1, forward strand.
CAGATTTGATGGAGAGTTTAGGTCTAGAGATCCAAAAAGACGGCTCCACACTTCTTAGGATGACTGATGATAGTCTAAGACAACCGGAAGGTTGCATTACTAAAGTCCACGTTACAGTTGTGAGCGTGGAATGCTATCTGGACTTTAGGGTGATAAGGTTAAAGTCTGTGATCAAGTTTTGCTAGGCAAGCCATGGATTCTATGGACAGACTGTCAAGGCGATATAGCCACTAGTCGAGTGATTCTAGGTTGAGGTGCCCATCGTGTAATAGTGGATGCTTACCCGGATTCTCCTCAGAGTGAGAGAGCTCCATTATCCTCCACTGAACTAGAAACAGTAGATGATCCATCTGGTAATGAGACGTCATCAAGCAATGGATCTAAAGAAGGGTCCACTACAGAGGTTATTTATCAGATAACCTTGAATGAGCCGATAGAGCCTCAAGATCTGGTGCACAGATCAGACGCCGTATGCGCGCGTAGTGAGCGTCGGAAGGTCCCAAGAACAAAAGAACTCTACTTTTGCACAAAAAACAAGGAAGAAAGCTTGCACGACATGAAGCAAGAGACTAATTGGGTACAATTTTCCCCCATGCCTTGTGTGAGCACTCCACAAAGCATGTATTTTATATATTATTGATCTTCAAGCTCAAAAAATAGCCCAATTTACAATTAGCACACTTTAGCTTTTGTGTTTGCTTTTGTGCCACTAAAGAATTAAAGCTATTGGGTGCCCAAGGAGTCAGGCGGTACCCAAATACAATGTCCAATACAAACATTTAAATCGTGCGCCCATGCGCATACAAAAGTAATAAATAAATATCAAGTGCTTTAATAAATAAGCGCGTCAAAATATTGGCGCCATGCCTAAGATGCGCGCCCATCAAAAATTAATAATAATTTAAATACACGCTATCCTCCAATGCTTCCCAATGCCACCGTTGCTTGCTCTACACATCAACTGAAGCATTCACAATTGTTAGAAAAATAATACAATTAAACTGACAAAAGTGAATACCTAGCAGTCTTCAGCTACAAAATAAATAAATTGGTTAGAACTCAATCCTAACCTTAATTTTTTACGAGTGCGTACTCTAAACTCATAAACGCTTATTAATTTAAATATGTATTTTGCGGAAACATCCGCTATGGAATCACCCACTTGCACATTAAATTAACAAGATGCTCGAAAAGGATAGGTGTCCCCATCAACTTTTCGCACAAAGAATTCACCTTGTGTATGAGCCCTGGTAATAAAATTTTATGGAATCCACCGCAAAACCTCACGGAATCCATCGTGGAATATGCCTCCTGGCATCATACCCCCAGGGTGGGATAGCAATTGTCCTCAATTGCTATTAGCTCAATGTGGAGCTAACAATGTGTGGGAAAAGCACTTAGATCTCTAGCGTGCATCCATTGGGCCTCTTCAACAGGATGATTTTTAAACTTAACCAAATATCTAGAATATCTACAGCCAGTTCTAGTGGTCATAAAGTCAGTATCTATAATAGTTTCAGGCTCAAGAATTTCAGTTTCTTTGTCTAGCAAAGGAGGGTTTTCATAGATAGGGTGTACAGGTAGTTGTCCTCTAAAAGGTCGTAATAAACTGATATGGAAGGTGTTGTGGATTTTCCAATGTTGTGGTAATTCTAGTTTAAATGCATTGTCATTGATTTTGTGTATGATCTTGAATGGTCCATAAAATCTAGGTGCTAATTTTACAACGGGATGTTTATCAACACTTTGTAATCTTCGCTTTTCAATTCGTAACCAAACATAATCATCAACTTTAAAGCTCATAGCTTTTCTTTTCTTGTTAGCTTGTTTTGTATATGATTGCTGGGCTTTGGCAATCATATCTTTAACTTTATAAAAAATAGTAGCATGTATGTTAGCAATATCATCAGCAGTTTGAATTTTGTTTGATAATGATGTAACAGGTGTAGACAATCGATATCCATAAATAATTTCAAATGGTACTTTCTTTGTAGTTGTATGTGGTGTATTATTATATGCAAACTGAAGTAAATGTAGATATGTATCCCATGTGTGCGCACGGTTTTGAAATTGTTTAGGCACGTAAAAGATCTAAAATGGTACTGTTAGTAGCTTCTGTTTGACCATTTGTTTCAGGATAAAATGCAGATGAAAAATCAATTTTTGTTCCTAAGTTAGCAAACAAAGTAATCCAAAAATTATTGCAGAATCTAGAATCACGATCAGAAATAATAACTTTTGGTAAACCATGGCTAGTGAAAACAGTTTTCAAGAATAGTTGAGCAGCTTGAGATGCAGTTAAGGTTTTCTTGCATGGAATAAAATATGCTTGTTTGCTAAACCTATCTACAATAGTCCAAATCATATCATGATTAGCTTTAGTATTAGGTAAACCAGTGATAAAATCCATTGAAATCTATTCCTATGGTCGTGATGGAATGGATAAGGGTATTAGTAAACCATATTGTTTACTATGGTGTCTTTTAACTCTTTGAAAAATTAGGCATTCAGATACAAAATTAGATACATCAGTGTCCATGTGTGGCCAATAAAAATCTTCAGTCAGTGTACGCAAAGTAGATATAATTCCTCTATGACCTTGGTATGGGGGACAATGAATTTCATGCAAAACAAATGATCGAAATGGAACAGCCACACATAATCTTTTTTCATAAAGCATAAATCCATTAGTGTAAGACAATGAATCAATAGGAATCCAATTATTTGCAACTAGTTTATTCCAATCAGCTTGAAAAGTAGGATCTTGGTGATAAGTATCTTTCATAGGGATAAGGGAATCAAATGATATCACAGAAATATTGTGAATTGTCGGTCTTCTACTCAAAGCATCAGCAACAACATTCTCTTTTCCAAGTTGATATTGTATAAGGGGATGAAAACTTTGAATAAAAGCAACCCATTTAATGTGTCGATCAGATATTTGTGGTTGACTAAGGAGATGTCTAATGCTTTGTTGGTCAATTTTGATCATGAATTCAAATCCCATTAAATAATGTTTCCATTGACGTAAGGCTTGTACTACGGCTAGCAATTCCTTATCATAGGTAGAATACTTAAGTTCAGTTGGTTTGAGTTTGCAGCTAGAGTAGGCTATGGGATGAGAATCTTGCATAAGGACTACTTCTATTCCAGATCCATTAGCGTTAGTAACTACTAAGAAAAATGGTCTATTGAAGTCAAGTAATTGTAACACAGGAGCATGAGTTAAAGCATGTTTCAGCAAATCAAAGGACTTTTATTGATTGTCAGACCAATTATACACGATACCTTTCTTTAATAGTTTTGTCAAAGGTAATGCAAGTAATGAGAAATTCCTTACAAATTTTCTGTAAAAGCTAGCAAGACCTAGGAAAGAACGTAATTCATGCACATTTTTGGGTATTGGCCAATTTAAGATTGCTTCTATTTTTTTAGGGTCGACTTTAATACCTTCTGATGAAATAATTTTATTCTTAATAGTAGTTTTATTTAGGGCACGATAATCAATGCACATGCGATAGGTATTATTTTTCTTCTTCACTAATAAGACATGTGCACCGAGTGGAGAACTACTAGGTCTAATTAGTCCTCGGGTTAGCAATTCGTCTATTTGGTTTTGAATTTCTTTCTATTCAATTTGGTTATGTCTATATGGTGCTTTACATGGTGGTTGTGATCCAATAATTAAATCTATATTATGAGCTTCAGGACGTACAGGTGGTAATCCAGGTGGTAAATCAACAGCAAAACAATCTTGAAATTGGGAAAGAAATTGTGCATGCCTAGGATGCATCTGATTTTCTTTAGCTTTAATTTCATTCACCCATATTAAATAGGATTTGCCACTTTTATGTAATGCACGTTTAGCCTGAGTATGAGTAAGCAATGGAAAATTATTGGAAGTGTGCATACCATGCAGTGTGATTTGTTTTTCTTGAAAATAGATTTTTATTGAATACATAGAATAATCTATATCAGGATTGTATTGATGTCACCCAGGCATTCCTAAGATAATGTCACTAGACTGCAAAGGTACAACTAAGAAATTTCTTCGTTCAGTATAATCACCAATTTTAATTTCTAAATTATGCACCTCTTGTGTTCCATTATATCTCGTACCTAGGAATGCAGCCTTGATGCGATAATGTGTAAAAACAGTATGTAAATTCAATTCTTTGACCAATTTTGTAGAAATAAAGTCGTGTATGCTCCCATCATCATATAAAATAATATTTTCTTTACCATGCACAAAACATTTCATTATTAATAAGGAATGGAAAGTTGGCATACCTGGCAAAGTATTGGAAGTAGTACCAATGTCATCATCATCTTCCGTAAAATTTGGCATCTCTTCACGTTCTTCATCTTCTATTGCTCCCAAATAATTGATATGAACAGATGGCTTTTTGGATTGACAATTGGCTGCTAGATGTCCAGGTTTAGGAATGTTGGGATTTGACAGAAGAGATGGCTTTTTGGATTGACAATTGGCTGCTAGATGTCCAGGTAATGGCAGAAATTTCTTCGTTCAGTATAATCACCAATTTGTTTAGTAATGGCAGAAAGTTTAGGAATGTTGGGATTTGACTGAAGAGATGGCTTAGGGTTTGGATTTGTGTTTGATGGCAAGGCAGGTGGTCATGTCCAAGATTTACGGAATGAAGATGGAAGAAAACGACTTTGATTGAATCTTCGAAAATTTGAATTGAACTGTTTGGAACCAAAGTTACCATTAGTTTGAAATTGTTGTGGTCGCTTATCTCGTCCGCGAATTTTGTCTTCAGTGTCATGGGCCAAGGAAATTGCATCTTCAAGGGTTATTGGCTTGAACATATTGACCTCCGCATAAAAATGTCCAAGTAAGCCAGACATAAACTTGCGTTTATGAGTTGCTTTAGATCCATCTTCGAGCATTCGTAGTTACAATAAAGCATTCCAAAAACGCTCAATATATTGTGAAATAGGTTCGCAATCCCTTTGTTGTAGAAGATCCCATTGTTTGATTGCTTTTTCGTGGAATTGGGGTGGAAGAAAATTCTGCAAAAATTTCTTTTGGAAAGTCTCCCAAGTAGTGGGACAATCAATGCTTTTGCGGACAATAGTCCACCATAAGGATGCTCGGTCAACTAGATGGTTAGTGACACATTTAATTTTGTCTTTCTCAGCATATGATTCTTCATGGAAATAATCATCAAATTGACTGATAAAAGCAAGTACAGTCTTTCCATCGCGTGATCCATTGAAAGTACAAAATTTGAAGTTTCTTTTACTTATCTTTGTTTCTTTCCGAATAGATTGGGCTTCAAGTGTTGCATCGATCGTACGTCGAATAAGATCTTCAGGTTGTGATCCATCTTGGTCGGCGATAGATCGTTGCAAATTGGCCAATTGAGCTTGCAAAGTTTGTCATGCTCTTCGTTCCTCTTGAAGCTGCATCATAATCAAATCCAGTTTTTGCTCCATTGTTGGTTCGGGTAGGTCACCTTCAGCCATAAAATCTTCCATGGTTTGATCAGACATCCTGCAAAATTCCAAAAGACCTCACACACTCGAAACCTTGTTAGCGGGATGACCGTAGCTCAAAGGCGGGTTTACAAGGCTTATATATATATATATATATATATATATATAGTTTGGCTTTTGTAGTATTTCTCCTTTACGATTGCAAAATTTGATATCATAATCGTCTTCCAAGAAAATAATTTTGTGTATAGACTGCGTGTTACCAATTGTTCGCTGGAATCTGGTTCTGTCAATTCACTGGTGTGAACAGGGGCTTCCAGAAAGTTGTAAGTAGGTTTGTGTATTGTCGAATAGGAATTGTCTCTATGGTAGTTGATTGAGATTGAAGCTTTGGAACTTTAGGACCTTTGGGGCTTATAGCCTTTAGTTTTTTTTTATTAAACGTGACTTTTGAGGACAAGAGTATGTTGACGTCCGTTTCGACGACGTGTAGTACATACTGCCACCGCCGAGACAGAAAAAAATTGAGGCTTGAAGCTTTTTAAAAGCTTCTCTTTAAGCTTTCTAAGCTTGATCTTGAAGCTTTAATAGCTATGGTTGAAATTTGCTTATCTGTTGAGAAGAAACCAACGACTTGATGTAGGATCTTTCTGCATGGTCCTCCACCTGTAGAGGCCGGTCCCTCGCGATCTGAGTATACAGCCGGGGGTTCTTAACTGCCAGGAACATGTTGGTATCGACCGTTTGCCACGAGACTGATTGTAGAGCTCGATCATTCCAAGAGCTCCGCCTTCGTGCGAGATGGTAAGCGATTGGAAGCTCTTGATCTCAGCTTCGCTCTGATACCACTGGTACACAGATCGGACGCCATATGCACGTGTAGTGAGCGTCGGAAGGTCCCCAAGAACAAAAGAACTCTACTTTTGCACAAAAAACAAGGAAAAAAGCTTGCACGACATGAAGCAAGAGACTAATTGGGTACAATTTCCCCCCATGTCTAGTGTGAGCGCTCCACAAAGCATGTATTTTATATATTATTGATCTTCAAGCTCAAAAAATAGCCCAATTTACAATTAGCACGCTTTAGCTTTTGTGCTTGCTTTTGTGCCACTAAAGAATTAAAGCTATTGGGCGCCCATGGAGTCAGGCGGTACCCAAACACAATGTCCAATACAAATATTTAAATCGTGCGCCCATGCGCATACAAAAGTAATAAATAAATATCAAGCACTTTAATAAATAAGCGCGTCAAAATATTGGCGCCATGCCTAAGATGCGTGCCCATAAAAAATTGATAATAATTTGAATACACGCTATCCTCCAATGCTTCCCAATGCCACCGCTGCTTGCTCTACACATCAACTGAACCATTCACAATTGTTAGAAAAATAATACAATTAAACCGACAAAAGTGAATACCTAGCAGTCTTCAGCTACAAAATAAATAAATTGGTTAGAACTCAATCCTAACCTTAATTTATTACGAGTGCGCACTCTAAACTCATAAACGTTTATTAATTTAAATATGTATTTTGCGGAATCATCCGCTATGGAATCACCCACTTGCACATTAAATTAACAAGACGCCTGAAAAGGATAGGTGTCCCCATCGACTTTTCGCACAAAGAATTCAACTTGTGTATGAGCCCTGGTAATAAAATTTTACGGAATCCACCGTTAAACCTCACGGAATCCACTGTGGAATATGCCTCCTAGCATCAAGATCGAATAAGAGATACGGATGTCATTGAGTTGGACCTTGGCACGCCTAATGATTCGCGGCCAATCAAATTAGGTTCCATGCTCAGTTCGTAAGATAGAGAGGACTATGTGTCCCTAATTTAGGAGTTCCGCAACATCTTTGCTTGGAGCTATGATGAACTTAGGGGTATTCCTCCCAGTCTGGCTATGCATACCATTTCTGTAAAGGAAGGTGCCTGCCCTGTACGTAAAAAAGTAAGGCCTATGCCTTTTGAACTAAGGAACGAGCTGCTTGAAGAGCTTCAAAAGTTGCGAAAGGCAGGTTTGATCTTTCCAGTTTAGCATATTGAATGGTGTTCGCCAGTTGTGATTAGAAAGAAGAATAATAATCAAATTCATCTTTGTGTAGACTTTAGAGAGCTAAATAAACAGACTGTTACAGATTACTACGTTGCCATTTATTGACCAAATTTTGGATCAATTGGCGGGTAGGAAAATATATTCGTTCATGGATTGCTTTGTAGGGTATAACCAAATGTCGATTGTTGAGCAAGACAAGCTAAAAATGACATTTATCACTATCTTCGGTACTTTGTGTACCATCTGATGGCATTTGGGTTATGTAATGCACCTGGTTCATGGCAAAGAATAGTTGACAAGACCTTTGGTGACATCTTCCCAGAGAAGTTGAAAGTATTCATTGATGACCTAGGGGCAGCCACCGTAAGAGAAAGGCAGTTGATTATTTTGCGGAAGTGTTTTGAGCGTTGCAAACAATTTTTCATAGCTCTCAACCCGTGGAAGTGCGTCTTTGGAGTGCCTTATGGGCTATTGTTAGGCCATGTGGTCAGTTTGGTAGGGATTGCAACTGACTCTGAAAAGATCAAAGTTATAGTCGCCATGAGTGTGCCATGTACTCCAAAGGAAGTGCATAGTTTTCTGTCATCGGTAGGGTATTATCAGAGGTTTATCAATGCATTGGCAGAAAGAACATTGCCATTGATGAACCTATTGTCCTTTAATTGTCAGTTTGCATGGAGTGATGCTTGCAAAATATCTTTTGATGATGTGAAGCAGGAGCTTTCCAAAGCACTTGTTCTAAAAGCACCTAAATGGGGCGAAATGTTCTATATATTTTCAACAACAACCATATATAGTATTAGTTGCTGTTGATCCCAAATTTGGGAGGAGAAGTGGTACCATCCAATAGCTTTTGCTGGGCATATAAAAAATTAACTACACCTATTTGGAGAAGTTGTGCCTTGCGATGGTATTTGCGACCAAAAAGTTTAGGCACTACATTATTTATGAGAAGGTGGTTTTTTATACGAATGCAGAAGGACTTCGATTGTTGTTGAATAAGTTACAGCCACCTAATCATTTAGCAAAGTGGTTAATCACTTTGTAGGAATTTGATTACAAGATTAAGAGCAAGCCATTAAAGCTATAGGGCATTGTCGAGTGTCTTGTGGATTTCGGAGAGCCAAAAGAGGTCTTGGCTGAAGGAAGTGACATGGAAACTTTGTTCAAGATTGATATGGCGTCTATTCCCTCCTGGTATGCTACTATAACGCACTATCTTTCTACGGGAGAGACTGGAGCTACTTTATCAAAATCAGAGAAGAGGAAAATTAAACAGCAGGCATTGAAATTTTCCTTGATCGCGGAAACACTATTTCGGTAGGGTGTTGATGATATCTATTGCCGATGTGTGATTGCCTGACGAGGTTCCATTTATACTGGAAGAGTGCCATGACTTCGCTTGTGGAGGGCACTTTGCTGGGTGGTTGATAGCACATAAGGCTAGATATTGGTGGCTGTCCATTTTCCAGGATTCATTTGAGTATGTTAAGAGATGTGATACATGTCAAAGACATGATAGTAGAGAGAATAGGAAGCATCCACTTACGCCGATTATGGCTACCCTTCCATTTGAGAAGTGGGGCATCAATTTTGTGGGACCTATTACCCCGTTGTCTACTACTCAAAAAAGATACATTATAATAGAAACCGATTACTTTACAAAGTGTTCAGAAGCACGGCTGACGAGGTAGGACAATGCAAAAGAGACTGCAAGTTTCCTACTTGAGCAGATCATCTGCCGTTTTGGTCCACCAAAGGAAACAGTATCAAACCGTGGAACCCATTTTTTGAACAAGATGATTAAAAGCCTGACTGAAGCATGGAAAATTAAGCATAACAAGATGACCCCCTATAATCCACAAGCAAATGGACAAGTTGAAAGTATCAATAAGCAGCTTGTGGGTATTCTATCCAAGATAGTCTCCGAAAAGAAGCGGGATTGGGATACAAAATTATATGTGGCGGTATGGGTGTATAATACGACGTTTAAGAGAGCCATTGGCCACACCCCATTCAAATTAGTTTATGGGGAGTAGTGTGTCTTGCCCTTAGAAATTGAGTTGCCAACCATAAGATTCGCAATCAATCATTCTTTAGGTGATAAAGATGCCCTATTTGAGCGTTTTATGACTATAGCCCACTTGGATGAACTTAAATTGCAGAGTCTGTTGCACCACGAGGTGGCTAAATGTCGGATGAAGCGGTTGCATGATCTAAAAGTGAAGAAATATACCTTTAAGAAAGGGCAATTAGTTCTATACTACGATGTGTGTAGGGAGCTATTTCAAGGAAAGCTGGAACCTAGATGGGATGGCCCTTACAAGATAGTTCGGTTAGGTAAAAATAAGTCCACAGCTTTATTAGCTGATTTAGAGGGAGTGGAATTTAAGAATAAGATTAATCTTAATAAGATTAAACATTATTATTTCTGAATATGCTAACGTGCTAAATGCATTGCAGGTCTATGCTGGGGTTGATTTGAGACCTGCAGGAGAGCTTAAACTAGTTGATGGGGTGGTTAATCCCTTATTTGGAGAACCCATATCTCGAGCAAATATATAACCAGGGGAAGCTTATCTGGTGGAGCAAAGGATACAATGTGATTGAGCAAGAAGACAGTACCTTTGTGTGGGAGATCAAAGTTTTCTACCATCACTGTTTGCAGATTTTGACAAGCATCCCTATTGAGTTTAATGAAGAGGGTGGGATGGAGCCGTCAATTCATCCTCTCAATATCATAATTATGAATAGAGGAGTTCTTGATGGCTGGCTGTGTAAACCCATTGTGGATGTATACGTTATACTTTAATGGAGCATCCCGAGGGCCTAATAAAAAAGGGAATGTGGGAGTAGTTATCCGAGATCCTCGACGTAGGGTTGCAATGAAATTAGCTGTTTATCTCAGGGTAGGATTCACTAACAACATGGCAGAGTATAAAGCCTTGATTATGGGACTGAATATTGCCAAGAAAGGTGGTATTCGGCGGTTGTTAGTAAAGGGGGATTCTCGGCTAATCTTAAATCAACTAAATGGGACATATACAGTCGGGAATCCCATCCTTCGTATGTATCATCGCACTGCTATAATCCTACTTGATGAATTTGAGAGCGTATCTCTTCTTCAACTGTGGTCCTAGTCTAATTCCTTAGCTAATTTTGCTTATGAAGAGGACATCTTCTTCAACTATGGTCCTAGTCTAGATGTTGTTATTGATAATGAGACAGGACCTGGTTGCTTGTGGGGAATGTTATCAGACCACACGTTATATGGTAGGCGATGGTTAATATGGGTAATGTTGCGAAGAGTGGCCGAGACCCATCTATCACTATTATCCTGGACCCATAGGTTGATCAGACGACATGTTATGCATACGCTTTCTTGCTATATATGCAGGAGGTATGGATCACAACTTGATGCATTTAGTTTAGGGCTGAGAGCCCTATTTTTAACCTTGGAATGGAGCATATTTTTGTATATCTGCATTCTTCCAAGGAGGGATCTATATGAGCTGGTTTGCTTGATTTCCTTAGGCCAAGAGGACTAGTTGTTTTAAGGTTCTAATGATCTATTTCCTTAGGCCAGAAGGGCCAGTTAGTTTTGTCATGTCATGTTTGATTTCTTTAGACCAAGAGGGCTGGCTAGTTTGCAGTGAAATGTGCCATTTCTTTAAGCCAAGAGGGCCCTATGTATGTTTGGTGTAGGTACAATTAATGGTTTTTTGTTGTAGTGATTGCATCATACAGGTTGACGAAGTTGCTAGAGGAAGCCTTTGCTGCGAAGGAGCTTCTTGTGGCCATTCTAGGTGGTTTCGTCCCCTTTCTGAGTCTTTTTTCTTAAGCAAATAATGATATATGTGTGTGTAAGGGTCACTTTCTTTTGTTTGTTGGGGACTGGCACTCGAGGCATGAAGTCCCAGGTTTAGGCTCTGTATATCATGGGGAGGTCTGAGAGGTCATTGCCTCTTGCAAAGGCATTCTCAAGCATTGAAAGACTTGTTTTAGAAGACAATTCTAGTGACCCTATTCTGCTGGCCTGCGAGGCGGCCATTCTAGGAGTTCTTGTTAGTTGTGAGGCAGTTAGAGAAGCCTACTAAAATAATGATGGAAAGAGGCAAAACCTTAAATATTTGAAAGACAATATATGACTATATGGAAGTGTGTAAAAAGGGGTTTTAACCCCTTTAAAAATAGAAAAGGAAAGAAAGAAAAATCCTTGAGCTGTTGTTTATCGCCTTGCGAAGGCCTGGTAGGTTTCTAGGGATGAGACAAGACCTGGGGCCAATGCCTTGTCTTTCGAGGGGTGGCATCTAGCTGAAAAACAAAGAATACAAGAAGGTTGGAGTGAAAATAAAAGTGAGCGTTAGAAAATGATTCAGTGTCACCTTGTGAGGGCTTGGTAGGTTCTTGGGTACCAATACAAGACCTGAGGTTGATGCCCTGTTTTTCTTGGGTCACTATGCTCAGCTTCCTCCATTTTACACGCTCGAATATGGAAAATAAGCGGCTAAAAGAGCAATGTGCTAAAAGATAATATTTGTTGATCAGGCTATAGGAGTCCTCGCCTAGTAGGAGCTCCTAGTTCAGTTGTCCTTACTTAGGTGGGTAGTTTAGACCATCACTTAGGATGCCCTCTCTGATAGTTCTTTTTAGCTTGGCTGTGTTGGAGCAGTTGGTTAGCGACTAGCTTGGGTTTTCTACCAGATTATGCTAGGCCTACTCCTTGTGGAATCATGCCTTGGTTTTGTCAGGGGGTAGGGTGAGAGTTGTGATGTATCAGCTTGATGCTCTTTGTGGCAGTGTTTATGTGCAGATCTGTTCGTGGAATTCGACGGTGGGCTAAGTCACCCTATCCCATGGTCGCCAATGATAGATGATTTTTTATGTCGAGAAGTGTTTAAAAATAGCCAAAATTTCCGAATTTCACGGGAAAAATAGACTTTGTTGAAGACCCACTAGACGACAATTGGTGAATTTTCATAAATTTTTGGCATGTCAGATGAGACCCTGGGAGATTCCTGGTAGTGGAGGACTTCAAGACGGATGCCCTTGATTTTTCGGACTTCAATTCAGGTACCGAACGATGGAGAGGGAGTGCCTGGGAGGCCAAGGCCAAAGGGTAAGTGGGAAAGGACTTAAGAGACCCCAAAAGATGTGCCTTTTGGGGGCTCCCTTTGGGAGCCCCAATTAAAGTCAAAATCGTGGGGGCGGGGAGGAGGGGGAGGGTCTGTTTTTTTCGCGATAGGCAGAAGAAGGCTCCATTTTTTTACGATTTGTGGAGAGGGGGCCATGGCACCTGCAAACAACCCCCCAATTGATCTCATGGCTGATCTACATCATATCTTCGCTCCTCATTGCCGCCTTCGGCTTCAGAGATGGCTGCCTGGTTGTGGACATCAGAATTTAGTATTTCTCTCTCCTCTTTCTCTCTCTTGCGTAGAGGCACTTCATGTGGCAAGAATCAAGAAGAGAATCGGAAGATGGATGCTTGTCCAAGAGGTATCAGATTGTTCCAAGACACTGAGGGGGTTGAAGGTTGAAGATCTATGTTGAAATCCATGGCTGGTTGGTCGATACACAGTCCTAATAAAATATTTAAAAAACCTGAAACACGCAAAAAGGCAGTATGCTCTATTTTATGAAAGAAATTTTCTTGTTTTTTATTGTTCATGGTCTAAATGGTATGCACATGGACTGAAAATTTATTTGAATGTTCCTTGCATTATGTTTGAGGGCTGCAATCACTATTATGTAGAACATGTATTGATTTACAACAATTATAAATTTTCAAAACTCGAAAAAACACCAATTTTGATGGAAATTGATAGTTTCTTTGATTTTGAGTGGGAAAAATGAGTGGACATGGGATAAAATAAGAAAAATGCTGAGTTTCAGTTCCAATGATCAGTCATCAGAAAAAAACCAAAATATACATGTTTTAATTAAAAATAAATAGAGAAAATTGGAAAAATTTGGGTTTTTTGCGTTCTAGAAAAATTAAAAAAAAAGATCTACGTATGTGAATGTCTGACGAGGCTGAAGCATGAGGTTAAGCCTTAGTTTGGCACTTGTTCTTTGTGTTAAAGTGCGTATTTATTGCTTTTATATACAAACAATGACATAAAAGAACCTCTACACCTACGCACTGCAGCAAAATTTAAACGGTGAGGGGAAGGATGGTGTTATGCAACAATTTAAATGTTGAAATAATACAAAGTTTGATTATTTTCTTTATGCATAATATTTAGGATGTGGTTTATTTGAAAATAATGGATCTAGCAGCACGAGTTTTGCCTTGGTGCTAGGTTCCTGTAACAAAGCATTGTGTATTAGCAGAAATTCATTAAAAGGGTTGTTTTTACACGACACATAGGTTGATTTCAAACCAGAATTATTTGTGCACAATAAGGCATCCACCATTGCATGAATCATACACATGGTATCTATTCCTGGCATGAGTAGCACTTGGTTGAATTATAAATGAATCACACTGGAGAGAGTAAGGCACCCAAGCTGTAGGTCTAGACAGTGGGTCCAAGGGGACAAGTAAGTAAGGACTGGTACATTCCTGGAATGATATAATATTGGTACCAAGAGCAGAGTCTGTTTCATATGTGTTATATGTGTTATATGTGTTAGAGACGCATTGAGGGGCCAATCCCCAAGGTGTAAGAGGATCGCAGTGGGGCTGCAGCAATCAGCCAAGGGGTGCCTCCTATGTTGTTCTACGTGGTGAATTACACCAAAATGTGTAGGGTCTTCCTCTAAGGAGTCTGATAAGGTTAAGGGTTGGACTATAAACACAATACAAACGCAAAATGTACGTACGATGGCAGGGAAATATGTCATGTAGACACTCCTGACCGCGATGCTGTGGGGTTATCTTGTGCATGTTAGAGGTCCGGCTAGTGCTATAGCCAGTGCTGGCCCATTTTAGGTATTTTGAGATGTTAAGGGGCTGAAATACTATGGTTTCAATAGTGAATTTGTTGCAAAAAAATGTCATAAATAGTCAAAGACTACAATTAGTCAGTTAGACTTGTTGGCTTGCAAGTAGTTAGGCATTGTTTGAAACATGGCAAATGCAGACATAATTGACAATATAACCCAGATAGTGGGGGAAAAGCTTGATAGAAATAATTATGCTATATGGAAGTTTCGCATGGAGAATTTTCTAATAGGAAAAGGATATTGGGACTTGGTGAGAGGTGTTGAAGCTGAACTTGAAATTCCAAAGAGGAATCCTTCAACTGATCAAAGATGAATGCACCAAGCTTGGTTGGAAAGAGCTCGCACGATGCTACACTGGTTATCTTTGTGTATATTGGATGCTATGGTAATGCAGATCATGAACTGCAAGTCACTAGCACATGCATGGAACATATTGATAAGGTACTATGGCACAACTACCAATGCTAGGAAGATACAGTTGAAGCAGAAATTCAACAACATGGAGAGAAAAGGCAAATCTATACAGGATTATTTCATAGAGATTAAGCCTATTGCAGATCAGTTGGCATCCATTGGCACACAGGTTGAGGATGAAGACATGGTTGCAGTGACACTAAATGGTTTGGGATTTGAATATAAGTCATTTGATACTTCCATCTACGTGCGGGCTGAAATGCTAGATTTTAATGAGATGATTGCATTGCTTATTCATGAAGAGGTTAAACTTGGATTGGCTATATGTTCTAGCAGCTCCAAGAACAAGGATGATGTATTTTATTCGAATCA
Source organism: Lygodium microphyllum (assembly GCF_053477565.2). NCBI lineage: Eukaryota > Viridiplantae > Streptophyta > Polypodiopsida > Schizaeales > Lygodiaceae > Lygodium > Lygodium microphyllum. The sequence continues at coordinate 101,647,092 of NC_141151.1, forward strand.
ACACGGCCGTGGCAACCGTGATAAAGGTTATGGTTCTGGTAGAGGAGACAATCAAAATGTATCCTATGGTCATGATAATGAGTAGGGTTCAAATGCATGAAGAGGTGGAAATTTCAGTGGCAGGGGGAGATCTAGCCCTAGAGGCAAAGGCTCCTGGCAGCAACAATGTCCATCTAACAATCCTGATAAGGATAAGGATTGTCACTATTGTGAAAGTATGGTCATATTGCCAAGGACTGTTGGAAGCAGGGCAATCAAAGAGGCAAACAACATGGACATTATGCAACATCTAGTCAGGCAGAACATGTATTTGGGGACAGATTGTTTGCCATGACATATGTGAAAGACAGGGCTGCTGAGGAGTCTCATGAGAATGTAGTTTGGTACATTGATTCAGGGGCATCGAATCATATGACACCTCATGGTGACTAGTTTACAGATATGGTGCTTGAGAAGAATGGCTATGTATGCACATGGGATGACACACAACATATCATAGAACATAAAGGCAAAGTATCATTGGTAATCCATGATGACAAGAATAAGAACTTACATGATGTATTGCATGTCCCATCAATTACTAAAAATCTACTATTTGTGGGTCAGATGACTGAGCATAATTTACAGGTCCAATTTAACAAGCATGGATGCTTTATTGAGGAATTTGGTAATGACTACAAATTGATTGCTCACGGTCATAGGAATGGCATGATGTTTACTCTTGATGCCACTTTGCCACAACTGCAGAAGCCCAAAAAGCCACATTTGGATGATGTTAGATGGATTATGAGATATGTTAAGTCCATTGTAGATTATGGGATGTTCTATGTGAAAGATAAGCCCTTGACACTTGTTGGATATACACAAATGTGGATTGGATAGGTTGCTTATATGATCATAGATCTACGAGTGGTTATGCTTTTGGCTTTGGAAGTGGAATGATCAGCTAGAGAAACAAGAAGCAACCAAGGGTTGCATTATCTAGCATTGAGGTAGAGTATAGGGGTGCTACATTGGCAGCATGTGAGATTGCATGGCTGCTCAAGCTTATGGTTGATTTGGACATACAGGTGGATGCTCCAGTGACTTTGTTATGTGACAATCTTAGTAGTGTACAACTAGCAACAAATCCAATATATCATGCCAGGACTAAACACATTGAGGTACTTTACCACTTTATCAAAGAGATGGTTCTTACAGGGAAAGTAGACCTTATGCATGTGAAGATGGATAAGTAGGTTGCAGATATCTTTACCAAGTCTTTGGGTAAAGATAAGTTCAGTGTTTTTTGATAGCTACTTGGTGTGTAGAGGTTGTCTTGAGCTTGAGGGGGAGTGTTGAGACTTCAAGCTCATGTGTGTGACTGAAAGAGTCTTAGCTGTGTCCAGCTATATTAGCAAGTGTGGGACATTAAATAAGTCGGTGGATTAAGGCTATGTGTGAATGGTCTTACAAACCTTAGACCTTAGAGTGTTGCATTCACCTTAGTTATATGGATTATGGAATATGAAGATAATGGAGAGTGTGAGCATACGACTCCTCTCAGTTGCTCCAACCTTTCTCTTTATCTCTCTCTCTTCTAACATCACAAGTACCTAGCACTCGAGTGGCCAACACATGGGACACAATACTCTACACTAGAAAATCTCGTGAAAGGCCAATCTAACCAACCATGTCGACACATGCCCTACATTTGGAGTCCCATCCTCTACAATTAGAGCACTCAAATTACATAGTTTGGGTCCCACCCTCTACAATTAGAGCACTCAATGTATATTTCTTGGGTCACTAGCCATCAACACTGCCACATTGTGGCTATTTAGTACAGCACAAATGCACCCAACCAACTTGATTAGCACTCTTAACTATCGTACCAACTCAACATCCAACTACTAACTATGTGGAATATTCACTTTGTACACTCAAGGTACTTGAGCCTAGACCAACTCAACATCCAATTGCTAGCTGTGTAAAATATTCACTTTGTACACTCAAGGTACTTGAGCCTAGACCCCTCAACCACTAGATTGATCTACACTCAATCCAATCTCCCAAGTGCACCATAATTGATTGCTAATCCCAATTTGAGACCTTGAGTGCTTGAGTATCAAGTGCCTTGGGCCCTTAAACTTCCATGTGTAGACTACATGGCTAGCATGCATGGCAATACCACATTGACACTCATTCAACCTCACCATGTTATCGGTAGCACTCAAGTTCCATCTAATCCGCACATGACTTCAATATTATATTGTCTTACATTGAGTGGTGTAGAGTAGAGATAGAACCAACATTTGAAGGAATCATTGAGAATTTGAGATCTTTGAGCGAAGAATCATGGCCGCCTTGCTTGTTGTCAACTCTTAGGATTTATTAAAGTTGAGGAAGGGCAAGAGAATGAAAACAAGCCCAGATGTGAGGTGTAAAGGGATTCAATAGTCCTAGTTATTCTCATAAGTTACTAGCATAAAAAGTAAAAACCTATAACACAAAAGTAGCTATCATCATGACATTTTCAAAGTTGTGATTGATTATCATGGATAACATAACCAAAACAACAAGAAGTTCATTTCACACAATTTTCCTACTTTGGGACGTATAGGAGAGATTGAAACAACCTTGTGCAACCTAAAATCCAAGAGATAATCAATTGAGAAATAAGAACAATCTAATTAGGCAAATACAATAGGTAGCCATGCAGACATTGAGAGGAACAAAGTAGACAACTAGATGGACCACTAGCCCACAATTTGTTAGACCGATAAGAGGGAGTAGATGTGGGTGACATGGAGCACTACTATACACTACAACATATATCATGCACTCTAGGGCCCCCAATACTTTTGACCATGTAGATGGCCACATCCAATCAAATGCACCTCTCTTACACCACGAGACTCCAACTCATGAACTTATCTTGGACTTCATCAACATTGGCCAATTATTCTTGATGGCCTCCAACTTTGCCTTGTGCTCCTCAATTACATTGCCATAGTTGTTGGTGTTGAAGGTGAGGTGAGATGATAGTTGCAGGACCTTGTGGAACAAAGCTACCAGATGTGTAGATTGAAACACTTAAGGTATCCTTGGAAAATGCTCAAGCTTTGATATTTTATGAGAATTGTAAGGAATTTGGACCAACTCTAGTATGTCTCCTCATGTAAACCAACGCACCCAGACCAATCAAAAGCAAGATGGTGATAACAAGGCAAAAAAAAGACCAAGGAAATGAGAGTAGAGGATTGCACTAAAAATACCAAACAAATGAGAGTAGATAGATGATTTTATGCATCATGAGTGTAGCCATAGTAACTTAGATACATCTTGATTGTTTTTAAACATAGGCTATTTTAGGTTGCATACTTGAAATTAGTGGTAAAGTTAGTTTTTGGGAGTCAGGTCGCTTGGTTGGTCTACTTAGTCAATAAGACTTAGGGAGGCGGGTCCCACTTTTATGCTAAGTCTATTCTTATATCCAAGCCAATTTTTTTAATTAATGCACATACATCTATTTTCTTATAGAGTCATTGTAGAACTTAATGTGATTATACTAAAGAGACGTGTTTAGAGTCTCTCTTAAGCTAAAGAAAAAGAGGTATTTAAAGACTCACTTAAACTAAAGTCTTTGGTGTAGAATGATTAATGAGAAAATAAATTAGAATTAGTTAAGTTGTGAAAAAATGTTGGTAGGGTAGTGTCGCTCAACGAGGCAATGGGACAACGGGCTCTTTGGCATTCAAGGTGGGTTGAAAGGCTGGTGGAGTGGTGGGTTCCATTAAAAAAATACACCATTTAATGTAAGGGGGAGTCGGGACTACATTTTTTGATGGATATGAAGAGAGGCGTCAAACTGCCACATTAGAGCCTTAGAGCCCCATCGCCATGTAGGTGATGGGACTTGATATTTATCTAGAGCCACCTAGATGACTATGGATCCCCTCTTCTCCCTCTTTCACCATCTTCTCCTATCTTATAATAATGATATAGAAAAACTAAAACCCAACAAACAAAACTAGAAAATAAACCAACCACACCCCATATTCTTATACTCTATTTGACTTTACTACACACAATTCCTGCTTGCATTAGGGGAGTTTTGAGGTCTCGAAAACGCCTTGTAAACAATTCTAGAGAGAAAAAATATTTTTAGAAATAAGGTTATTTTTTAGATTTTTAAATATTTTTATATTTTGGCAAGTAAATATATTAAAAATGGCTAATAAGTCATTGTCGTGATATTCTCGTAGTCACATCAAACCTAGAAATCTAAGTTGCCATAGAGGTGACAAAGATTGTCATAATGAAGATCTTACTCATCCTCATTAAAGTGAAAACTACTATTCCTCCATTCTCACTCTCTTCTTTCTTAACCAGCCTTACTAATTTCTTCTTCGTTTTCCTTCTTGTTTCTAATTCACATAGTTTTTCAATCCAATCTTCTAATCATATCCTTAGCTATAGATCAATCATCCAATGATCTTTGTAGCTCTAGTAAAAGACCTCTCTATCATCTTCATATTGAGTTGGCTTCGAAATCAATGAAAGGCTCTTAAAAATTATCAACGAAAGCAAACTATTTTAGGCCTTTGAAATCAACAAAAAGCTCTTAAAAATATTAAGAGTCTTGGAGGAGGTGGTAGTTGTAGTAAAAGACTCCAAGCAGCAAGGTACATTTTTTTCACTTTAAAAATATTAAATATGACTTTGTTTATAATTAATTATATTGATTTTTTATGTTGATTTTGTTTAGGTCTCTTCTTCAACTGAATGCAAGTGAAAGAGAGCCTTTTAAAAAAGTATCTCACTTTTATTATCATATTTTTCCTTCAGTAGTTTCAAAAGATATTTTGGAGAAGAATAAATTTAAAAAGGAAAAGAAATAATGCTTGGAGTAATTTATAAAGGATCATTCTTTGGATACTAAGTTAGTGCAAGAGACACTAGATAATATTGGTATCAGCGAGATGCTTTTATATACCTTTTCTAGCTTTAAGAGTCAAATATGAAGCAAGGACAAGTACACAATTGCATACTTCCAAAGCCATCTGTGGTTAAAACTATTAGATAGAGAGTGAATAACAAAGTGATGGAGATTTTGGGTGAGCCTTTCCATATCAATGCTAGCTTCAAGGGCAAGAAAAAGAAAGTGGTATTCAATGAATTTAACAATAATTTCCTTAACTTCCCTACAATGTTTAATAATTAGATTCTATGTTTTGTCACTAGAAGAGGCACAAGGAGTGGCTAGATTTGTGGTTAAACTTGATGAAAGTGAGATTCTGAAATGCACAAAACTAGAAAGGGTCTCTATTACCTTGATGAATAGAGCACTTTTATCAAATCATTGCAATCACTCAATGTCATTTAGTTTTCAATCAAAACACAACATCTGGTGGCTAGGAGCATTCAAAGTAGATATAGATGATTTTGATATATTGTATTGGGTTCTTCATTGAACGCCAATAGCTGATGTTATTAAGAGATAACAAGTAGGAGAATGGCAATTTTTTGAAGGATTTGGGAACTATAAGATTGAGTGGCACATAGCCGGTGACTTAAAGACACTTAAATATATGTACAATGTATCAAAGGGAGCCAACTCAAGATCTCCTTGCCTATATTGCATGTCCCTAGCCATAGAGTTGAACTCAAGAAATTGGAATAGAGCTCTCTCTAGGCACAGCAAGGATCCAGAGTTTAAGCCAATCCTATATATTCATTGCTCTCTATTCATGGCTTCCAATCTTATCTGTCTCTTCCCCTCTCTTTAAGCATGGTATTAGAGCAGCTTGGCTTTGCAGGAGTTGGAGTTGTGGAGTTGGACTTGACCTTCAGTTTATGAACCTTCAATCTATGAGAAACCCTACAACATCCCGTTTTTTGCAAAAGTCATATCTTGATGTAGAAATGGATTTTGGAGAAACATCATGTGATTTCTAACTGTTTTGACATTATCTACAACTTTGTAGAAGAAAGTTTTTCCAAATGCTGCACAAATTTGGGGATATTGAACATAGACTTGTGTGACTATAGATTTATTCTTTACATACTCTGGATACTTGTATATTTCATTGTCTAATGCCTTGAGCATTGTTTGCTCAATTTAGATTATAGTAGGTCTTATTTTGGTTACTATTCTTGGCAAGGATCTCCTTCATGATTGTGGGGGAGAAGCTTGACAATAAGAACTTTTCTCTATAGAAGTTCAGAATACAAAACTTCTTGATTGAAAGACGTCATTGGGATTCATGTACTGGAGATGAAGCTCAACTGCGATTGCTCGATAGAAATCCTTTTCTTAAGCAATTGAGAGCTCATAAGTAGTGGATGGAAAGAGCTAGTAAAGTTTTGCATTGGTTTCCCTTATGCATATCAAATGCTTTAGCCATGCAAATCACTAATTGTCAAAATCCAAAGGATGTATAGGAGATGATTATGAAAGACTATGGCAATGTCACTCATGCATAGAAAATTCAACTAAAGCAGCCGTTCAATAACATGTTAAGAAATGGAAAAAGCATATAGGCTTATACCATGAAAATTAAAACCATTGCAGATTAGCTTGCTTCTATTGGGTCAAAGGTTAAGGATGATGACATAAATGTAGATATTTTGAATGACTTGGTTAAGGAATACAAAGCCTTTTTGACACATCAAATTCTAACATGTTTGACAAATAGAAGTCTGACTTACTCCTCAAATAGGCAAGTAGAGCATACATATCCTAACTCCATGTACTTAAATTTTGGCAAAACAAGTACAATCACCTTGTACTGCATGGTTTTCAACCGTTATATGTTTACATGTCCAATGCACTTATGCCAGATTTTCACATTTCCAACTCCTCCCGTTTCATGAGCAAATATGGTTGCCTTTAACTCAAGAATAGTAGTATTCAAGGTAGACATATTGCAATCCGTTCTATCTTTTGCAACCATTTTTATACTCTTAAATAAAATAATCATCTCTCTTAAATCTTACTTGCAAATTCTGCTCTTTGTCCAACAAACAATAACATTTTTAGTTATAGATGGTATATGCAACACATCATATAGACTCTTTTTCTTCACATCACCATGCATGACTATCAATATAATAACTATATGCTTGATATCATGCTACGTATCATCACTAGTACATACATAGCCATGAGAGTCTACAGTCATCTCATCAAAAAATTCTCCACACGGGGTCATATGATTTGAGGCACTTGAGTTACATGTTGCCAGTAGACTCGGACAAGGTTCCATGCTACTCGATATTGCAAAATATCTATCGGTATTGAGTAAGCTGCCACGAGTACTAGATGCGTGTGCCATGCTCCAGTACAATTCGGAGTTCTACAATTGGCTTTTATCCTTGCGAAGTGACATGGATTCATAAATATGTATGTAAATAAACAATGACTTTTGTGACCTTGTATAGACACTATCAACACACACAAGCAATAATAGTCAAGCGCACAGGGAGAAGAGTTGGGTTCAACAGGCTAAGCTCCTCAGGTCCTCCTCTCACCACACAATTAGAAGTTGTGTGACCATTCCCACCTCCAGGCGGAGGGCATGCAACCCTCATTACCACCATAGGAAGCCCTAACCAACATCTTTGATGGTGTAGACACAGTACTGTCCCTTTCTATACACCTTTCCCCCTTTCCGATCTATCCTTCTAAGGATGAGCCCCCCCACTCCATGACAACCAGTCCTGCCCACTCCATGACAACCAGTCCACGTAACTTAGCATGAGCCAAGATCTGCTAATGGCTGGGGGCAAAATGAACATAATTATGGGGGCCATCCCTCTACAACAAGCACGTCATGCCTCACCCCTCCCCTTCTTGTCATATGCACTTGATAACCCACACTATAATCCTTTCCATGCGAATGGTTTTATCCTGTCTCAAGGCCTAATCCTTGGTTCGTATCTTGCAGGTCCCCCTATGAGGAAGACATGGAGAACCTAGGGCAGCTGGCTTGCAAAGACGCTCTCCACTGTCCACAGAACATGCAGCACACGCCCCTCCGCCGGTCTGCTACGTGCCTACCCTCAAAAGGTATGCAAAGAAACGAGGTCCCAAGCGACACTGCCCCGGATGTAGGCCAAAGAATCCCCAGGTCAGGGGAGTAGAAGCTCGAAGAAGCACCCAAGGTGTGGCAACACCAGTTGTGCAAACCCCCAACAGACGCTCAGGCACCAGGTGCTCAAAAGTAGAAAGGGCAGCTCGAGACAGGGAAGAATTCGATGCATTGTTCAAAAGCATCTTGGAAACGGTGGCGGCCAGAGACTACACCATTCAAGTCTTGGCCGATATCTTCCCTGCCCAACCTCATAGGAGCCACTAGCAGAGCCTCAGTCACCTAACCACCCGGACTCACCCTGCCTCGTGCAAATCGAGTAGCCCCTATGATATACAAGCAACTTAACAAGCCATCCTGCCATAACTTTTTGTCTTTTGATGATTAAAGGGGCAGGCTCCCCACTTGTACACACTTCCCTTACCTATCACTAATATATGCCACGTCTTTAACAAACACTGGAATAGGCATCGCAATCAGCATCATAGGATTTTGAAAAAGTTATATCTTGACATGATTGCATTTGTTTGTTGTACTTGACATATGCGATTTGCATATACTCTCATGAAGTGACAAGTGGATGCAAGATGATACAGGTCTTCGTGCGAACGTGTTCAATGCCCAAGTCATCGCAAGACCACCAACCTCACAAAGAACCGAGACAAAACCACACTGCTGAATGCGAAAAATCACCCTTGCCAGTGTCCACATCGCATGGCCCAAAGCATAGTCATGGGCTACGCTCTCTTTCTGGGTCAAGCTCTATAGTTGGTTCATGACAGTTGTTACCTCAATTGTACCAACATCACGTGTCGCAAAGAGGTTTGCAATATCTCAAGTGTGTCTCCCCATCTCAACGATCGCTTCTCTAACAACGAGGCTAGGGCACAATCATCACTATAATATCCATTTCCTGAGCCTTCAGAGCTTGACATTTCCCAACCCTTTGAAAGGTTGACAGCCTCAACATATTGCAATGGTTGTACTCAGGCAAGCCCAAAAAAAAAAAAGCACAAAAAAGAAAACACAAAAGAAAGCAAAAGACAGGAAAAGAATAAAAAGATATGAAGCACCCACGATCACATCACAGCACCTAGGGGTTCTCAAATTAGGTGCGTCCAGTGATCTTGGTCGGCTGGCTCCATCCCTAGTCCCCTAGCCCCCTAGCATCACCCACAATAGTTCAGGGCACATCAAGGGCAGGATAGACCTAGGGAGCTTGTCTCGCCTATGGTTAGACCTATCACCCTGACCCATTCACACGATTCCCTCTTGCACTCTGCCTTAATACCATTACAATCAATTGTGGTAAGCACTGCATGAATGGCCATGAAAGGTACACTGTCCTCATCGCACAGGCCCAATGTCTACCAGCTATCAATAGTGCAATATCCCTGTGTTCTATTATATTCCGTCATGCAATCACAATGCACAGGATGTCGCATACACCTTCATGTGTACTTCTTCCCACCATGGAAGACTTTTCTTCATCCCCACGTCGTTCGTTATGAGAAACCAGCCTGCAGTCTTCTACCTACATAATATCTAAGTATACACGAGCACTCACATAATATCTGCACCGAAGTATATACACAGTTTGGGTCCTCAAGTGCAGGACAATACTCTCAACTTGCTTAGAGTTCGACCTGTCTCCCAAACTAATTAAACTATGTCTTGTGCATGATAAAGAAGACTAGCACTACCCCTAGGGAGAGACCACCTATGAGAGGTTTTCAATTGCAGTTATTGAAGACTCCAACGAAAGTGTCATTCGCTCTTCATTAACACTCAACTCTGAATTCCTATCCTTATCACCCTATAAGCCTACCAAGAATCATCATGTACAGGATCCCCAACAAACTGCCACTTGTACTCCATCAATGCAATCCCCACAAAGAACAGCCCTACCACCAAATCCAATAGTCCTACCACCAGCCACCTAGGCCCCCAATGACCTTCCTCCCCACCACTACCAACACTCTTCCATGGTAACCACAGACGTCATTACCACCCACATCTTCGGTGCATGCTAATGCCTGCTACCTACGACGGTGAGTGCCATGGGACTGGCACTCATCTAGGAGGGGGTAATGTTAACCCTCAAATGAACGAAGATGGAAAATCAGGAAAAGCTAAAGTACAAGACAAAGATAAAGGACAAGGCAAAGAGAAACAGAAGACAAAGATGCACAAGGAGAAGAGTCCTAAATAAGGGAGAAAGGCGCACAAGGAAAAGCGCAAGTCAATACTTTTGTAAAAGAGCGCAAGCGCATCATGGTTTAATTCAAGGAGCGCCGGGCTCTCACTCGTGCAATTTGTAAATGTAGATGGGCAGTGAAAAGGAAGCTAGGAAGATAGAAGGACAATGGGAAAAAGGGCCTAGGCCACGGCCGGCCATGTAAAAAAGGGGAAAACGGTATGACCACCCAAAAGGGATTTAGGATTTTGTATATAAAGTTGAAAAGTGAATGAGAAGCTCATTCTTGTGTGTGGCCAAAAGTAGCTCTCCTCTTCTTCTTCTTCTTCTTCTTCTTGCTTGCTTGAGCTTGTGCTTGAAAGAGGGAGTGTGAGAGTGTGAGGGAGTGAGTGTGTGAGGGTGAGGGACCGGGGAGGAGAAGCTCTACATCTTCTCCTCTCTTCTTCTCTTCTCTTATCTTCTCTTGTCTTGCTCATGGAAATGGAGCTTGGAACGTGGAGCTTGAGGATGGAGCTTGCTTGAAGCTTGCACTTGGATCATGGAGCTATTGGAGTGCATGGGAGAGGAGGTAACTCAATCGGCATGGAGGTAAGCTCACTACACCCATAGATATGGATGGCGCGTCAGCTATGTGAGAGGTAGCCATTAGTGCTCGGCTTGGAACGCTTGAACAATAAGCAGTCTGTGGGTCTTGGTGGTTGAGCGAAAGCTCCCACATTTTGGTTCTGTTGCCCATGAAACACTAGGAGATCCTTATAAGGAGGCGGGCATTTAGTCCTTTCCTTCGGGATCATCACTGGGGCATTAAAATCCTCGTAATCATAACCCAACTCTAGTGTCTTAGGGTCTCTTTCTGCCAACTCATAAAGTGGTCTAGGGAGACCTATAGCTCTTAGCATGTCATTCCGATCCTTTCTTAGAGGATCTTCCATATATTGCCCCTTCCTAGGTAGTTCCATGATGGCTTTATCTAGGAGCTTCTGCCCCTCATCAAAAGCAAACTTATCCTTAGCACTTAGGACCTGGGGACCATGTCTTTTAAGCAAAGGTTTTCCCTTTACATCTAGGGCTTCTAACATCCTTGTGATACTTAAAATTTTGGCATGATGTCCCACCACATGGGATGTTTCAACCATAACTGCACTCCATTGTGTGTGTCGAGTTTTTCCCATGATGGCACTACGAATTTAGCATAATCACTTGTTGATGCCATGACCGTCATAGCTTCCAACATACTTGTTCCATGCCCTCTAGGTTGATGGATGGTTATACATGATTTCTCTTGGGTAGAGACCACACCAAGGCGAACCTCGGCCCATGCCATCGCATTAGAGGATGGGGTAACCACTAGCTGGTTATTCTTCTCATCACCTAAATTATCTTCTGTAGAGGACTCATGCTCTACATAACTAACTAAGTCCATCAGTAAGTTTTGTATAGGGAAAGCCAAGGTTTTCTATCCTTGAATAAACCCCACTTTATGGTTAGCTTAGGATACTCCTAATGGAAATTATAAACTTAAGTCCCTTTACAACCTAGATTCGGAGTCCGCCACTTATAGGTAGCTCCCGGTAGACGCATCATTGATGGGACCTAAAATGGGCTGGCACTGGCTATGACACTAGCCAGACCTCATGCATACGACAGACAACCCCACCACACGGGCTCGCGGACTAGGAGCATCTAAAACTCACTTTGCACTAAATGCTTATGACGATTTTGCATTTGTATCCACTATGTAGTCCAACATTCACCTTCCCTTCTCCTCAGAGGGAGATCCCGTAACATATAGGCATAATGTCTCGTAATACACACATAGGGAAGCACCTCTCGGCTAATTGCCGCGGCTCCAGTGCGACTCTCCTACACCTCGGGGATTAGCCCCAAGATGTGTCGCTAACACATATAACATTCGCACAAACTCCACTTTTTCATGATTCAGCGTTCCATGAGATTTTGATTTGCCTCACAAAACTTTCCCCAACGGAAGCACCCATCTAACCTATAGCTTAGGTTTCCTGTCCTCTCAACATTGGTCAAAATTTATCAAACAAGTGCAATGCATTCCAAGAGATACCACATGGCATGCTTGATGCAAGGGGTATGACAATTGTGCACAATCATTTTATGATTAAAAAAGCAGCCATGTGAGGTGCGAAAAATAGCCCTTTTATGAATTTTAACTAAGCGTTACTACGTGATGCGCTGCTTTAGGGACTAGCACCAGAACTTCCATGCTACTAGTCTCCTATATTTAATCATGGAACGATCCCTAAATGCTATGTACAAAGAGGGAAATCAAAATTTGTATCCTTTCAGCAATTAGATTCTCGCACAACCTTCATCCTCCCCTCATCGTTTAGGTGTTGCTGCGGTGCATAGGTGTAAATGGTTGTTTTGTATCATTTTTGTATGTAAAAAGCGATAAACACGGACTATAACACAAAGAGGAGGCCAAACTGAGGCTTGACCCCATGCTTTGACCTTGCCAATCATTCACGTATATAAATCTTATTTTTCCATATTTTTTTAGCGCGAAAACCCTAAATTTTCCTATTTTTGGCTATTTTTTCCTATTTATTATTCATGAAAAATGGACATTTTTTGATTTATTTGTGTTGTCTTATTATTTTGACCGAAACTTAATATTTTCTCTGATTTTATCCCATTTCCACCCCTTTTCTCCAACTCAAAATCAGAAAAAACCACTAATTTCCATTAAAAATGATATTTTACGGGTTTTAAAGAATTTATAACGGCTCTAAATCATTACGGGTTTTGTATTTTTGTAGTTACAGCCCTCAAACATGATGTAAATAAGGTTTTAAACAAAATTTCATTGCATATAAACAACATTTGGACCATGAAACAACAAAAACAATCAAATTTCTTTGTAAAATTAAAGCATACCACGTGTCTTGCGTGTTGCGGGTTTTTTAATGATTATTTTGAGCAGCCTGCAGACCGACCAGCAACCATTCTTTAGTGCTAAACCTCTTTCCTCAGCCTCCTCTTCATCTTGAAGCAATCCGATCATAGCTAGACAAGCATTTTTCAGCCCCTCTTCGTTTTGATTTCTTGCACACGAATAGCCTCTATGCAGGAGAGAGAGAGAGGAGAGAGAAAGACTAAAAATCAGAATTTCATTCCCTTCATCATATTGCACGTGGTTGCCATCAAAATCTTTCCCTCTCTGCATGGATCACAGATCTTCCCTTCTCTCTCTACATGATTGAGTATCCAAGAGGCACATAAATCCCCAAAAAATGGGGCGTCAATCAGAAAACGCCCCTCCCTGTATCACGACATGTTTTTGCATGTTTTCTTCATTTAGAGTTTTATTTCATTTCATTTATAAAATGTCCACTTTTTAAAAAACCACTTTCACATTACTATGGAAGGGTTTTCAGCCTGTTTGGGGGTGCAAACGGACTTCGATTCACGATCAGATTGGACGGCTGGCTCCGTGGCATTGAAATCCACAAAGTTGGGCTTCTCGACTCCCAAATCTAGTAGCCGCTTCACAACCCCGAACCTTGCAGGGATTAAATGGGGGATCAAACGACCTCGGAATTGAGATTTGAGACTTGCGTTGGATTCTTGATGCCATTTTGCATTTAGGGAAACTCTAGCTCGGCCATCCACACTGTTTGATTTCCATGAAAATTAGCACTAATGCTTTAGGGACTTGCCGCTTAAAATCTTCCTGATTAGCACCGCTGCCTTCGAAGAAGTCTATTTTTCCCTTGATATTCGTAATTTTTGGCTATTTTTAAGCACTTTTTGACATAAAAAATCATCTGTCAACATGTCTCATAGCAAATAGCCTATCTAACTAATCATCAGTAGCATTGCTAGAGGATGCATAATTACCATATTGTATGCATTTTGCTTTCATGTTTGCGTGCTTCTTATGATAATCGTTTGCTATATGTCTACACTTGCAAGAGTAATGATAGTCTTTGCCTCTATTCAACTAATCATGAGACTACCACAGGAGTTGGTGCATTTAGATGTTTGAGGTCTGGTGCATAATGCATCCTTCAGTGATGCAAGATATTATGTCTCATTTATTGATGATTTAATAGATATACTTGGTTGTATATTCTAAAGCACAAGGATGAAGTGCTAGATGTTTTCAAGGATTTTAAAACACATGTTAAATAAAAATTTGGATGTAATATCTCATGCTTGAGATCTAATGGAGGCATTGAGTATGTCTCTCATGAATTTGATAGGTACTTGGTTGAGTATGGCATTAAAAGGTAGCTTATATGTAGTTATATGCCACAACAGAAAGTATAGTAGAGAGGAAAATTAGGGTACTTAAACTACAAGAGCCATGCTAAATAGGAAGAATTTACCAAACTATTATTGGGATGAAACAATTTTAATTGCACTATATGTCATAAACAAAACTCCTATAGTTGGTATTCATAATCTTATATTCTATGAGAAACTATATGGGCACAAACCATATATCAGCCATCTTAAAGTCTTTAGTTGTATTGCTTATGTACACATGTTGGATGAAAAGAGGAAAATGTTAGATCCAAAGGCTACTAAGTGTATCTTTATTGGCTATGCACAGGACAAAAAATCCTACAAATGCTACAATTTGATTGCTCGTGAGACATTGGTTAGCAAGGATGTAGTGTTCAATGAGATGGCTTCATGATATGGTGGTCCAAATGTGGTTGTTTTTGATGGACAAGAAAATGATACTCATGCTAAAATTCATACTATGGATACTACCATTATTAGTGGGCTTATAGGAGACACATCCTCTACTATTAGTCAGGTTGCTTATGCAGTCATGGTTCTATGTCCACCACTTACACAGATATGCTAGTGAGGGAGAGATTAGATAAAGGCAAAGGGAAGATGTTTGAAGATATTACTAGGCCACTTACTTATGGTTATGAGTCACATGGAAATGAGAGTCTTGACAGTGAACTTGATATAATGTCTATTACTATGCCTAAACTTGGGCAAAGCAAGTATGTTCCACCTCATGAGAGGGAATCACATAGTGCACTTCACTTAAGAATGTTAGAGAGAGTCAGAAAGCTTGTTGATAGGCTAATAGTGGATATTTAGCTAGAAACTTTGCTTAAATGACTAAATGACGGGTCACAAAGAGCCTAAAAGGTTGAGTGAAGCAGTTGGTGATGAGAATTGGTGTGCAACAATGGATGAAGAATACGTTGCATTGGCTAAAAATGACACTTGGGATTTGGTCAAGTTGCGTGAAGGCAAAACATCTATTGGCTGTAAATGGTTTTACAAAGTGAAATACAAAGTAGATGGATATTTTGTTAACCCTTAGACAAATAAGGTAGAAAATTGGAAAATCCAAAAAATATAAAGCAGAAGACAAGGCCAAGGCAAAAGTGGAATGGAAGATGAAGGTGCATCAAGAAAAAGTGCAAGTCAATGCTTTTGTAAAGGAGCACAAAGCGCACCATGATTTATTTTAAGAGTGCCGGCCATCATGCAAGTTGTAAATGTAGATGGGTGGTAGGAAAAAAGTTAGGAAGATAGGAGAACAATGGAAAAAATAGCCTAGGTATGACCAGCCATGTAAAAAGGGGATGACTGCCCAAGGGAAATAGGGTTTTGTATATAAAGTTCAAAAAGTGAATGAGAGCTCATTCTTTGGTGTGTGGCAACAAGAGATTCACCTTCTTCTCCTCTTCTCTTCTCCTTGCTTGCTTGTGTGTGCTTGAGGGAGGGAGCGTGAGAGTGTGAGGGAGTGAGTGTGTGAGGGTGAGGGATCAAGGAGGTGAAGATCTCCACCATCTCCTCTCTTCTTCTTCTCTCCTCTTCTCTTCTCTTCTCTTGTCTCATGTGTGTCTATGGAGGATGGAGCTTGGAGGTGGAGGCTTGAGGATACTTGAGCTTGCATCAAGAATCATGGAACTATTGGAGTGCTTGAGAGAGGAAGGAACTCAATCGGGCATCAAGGTAAGCTCACTACACTCGTAGAGAGGGATGGCGCGTGGGCTATGTGAGAGGTAGCCATTAGTTCTTGCTTGAAATGCTTGAACAATAAGTGGGTTGTGGGTCTTAGCGGTTGAGCTTGAGCTCACCTCTACATTTTGGTTCCGTTGGCGAGACTAATAGATTCAAGCTTGAGCACTTGCGCACTTCAAATCGAGAATTGAAGTAAGGGTTTCATCCCTAAATTGGAGCTTGAGGTGAATAGGAGATTTACACGTGTTAATCATTAAAAACAAGTAAGTATTTTTGGGTTTGGATGTGTAGATAAGTAGGCTAAAGAAGCATGA
Organism: Lygodium microphyllum; assembly: GCF_053477565.2. Classification (NCBI taxonomy): domain Eukaryota; kingdom Viridiplantae; phylum Streptophyta; class Polypodiopsida; order Schizaeales; family Lygodiaceae; genus Lygodium; species Lygodium microphyllum. The sequence goes on from NC_141151.1 coordinate 101,663,654, forward strand.
ACGTTATCTTGTGATTTTTGCTTGCATTAGGTAGGATATGATCAAAATAGTGTGAGGACACAATAGGGTTTTTGATGCTCTATAACAGACTGAAATAGGGAAAAGAAAGGCAAAAAATGAAATCTTGGTTAAACACTGGTAAGAGGAGCAAGACTAAGGTGAATGCAGACCTGGACAAGGCAATAAGAGGCCAGGAGTGCAAGGGAGACATCATTTTGCATTTAAGAGATTAAGGAGAGCTTGAGAGAGAGAGAGAGAGAGAGAGAGAGAGAGAGAGAGAGAGAGAGAGAGAGAGAGAGAGAGAGAGAGAGAGAGAGAGAGAGAGAGAGAGTTGTTAACCAGAGGAGATCATGGCATTTGATTTTGGAGCTTTTCCTTGGATCAAAGTATGCAAAACCCTTCCTTTCTTGGCATAGATGTGATCTGTAGAGCCTTGCAGGCAGTCATGGACCAAGCTTGAAGAAATCGACCAAAATCATGGTATGCGCCCCATCGCCTCATAGTCGGACCACTATGTCTTGGTCCATCGACTTCCTGAGTTGGGCAATCCGACCATCTGACTCCACGAGTTGGACCGCCGCCCTAGGTTCAATCGGACCAACCGTCTAGTCAAACACTCTTTAACAGTCAGGACCAAGCCCTTTGCCCAATCGGACCAATCATCCGATTGGATGACCTCTCACAATCAGACCATTTGACTGGTCCAACTGAACCACCCAAAATCAAATAATTAGATACTGGGAATCAAACCAACAATCCAGAATAAGAAAAAACAGACTCATGACCAGTTCCATGACTCAAAGCCAGCCATGATTGAAACCAAAACACCCCTGGAAGCCCACCCTAGCTTGCCAAAGCTACTAACTAGAGAAAACCATGACTATACGGCCTAGAGGTGAACTCCAGGAGCCCGGTCACATAGCCGACTAGATGTAGCCCAAAGGTTGGCCTCTAGACTATAACCTAGCCTTGATAGAGCGTAGAGGGAGCATCATAGACTCTAGAAAATCCTTAGGAGTGACTAGAGACAGCACTTAGAGCCATATTAGGTCATAAATGAGAAGGGGGGATAGCTAGAATTGCATAATCTTTTTGCAGGTGCACCCCACACAACAATTTCTTCCACATAAGTGCACTGGAAAAAGACAGAAAGCTTGATTTTGCACCATGCACAACAGAGCACCCAGCATTGAGTGTACATAAGTTGAGGACCGTCTTCAACAATAAGGAATACACTTAGACTTAATAACCCGAAGGAACCCACCAATAGGAGGAAACCCCATAACATAGTTGGGGACCCTGGAGCCCCATTGATAGGACCTTTGGAGATGACAGTGGGGTTGAAAGGATGTCAAGATTGAGGGAAAAGCGCTACCAGAGCTACTAGGGCTGATTGACAATCTTGTGCAGTGGGAAGGAGGAATGATGTCATGAGCAAACGCAGACCAGGGAGATGACCACAACTGGACTTGGGTGAATTTCCAGTCATGGTCCAAGACATGGTCAACGAGTACGACATGCTAACCAGGACAATGGTCCACCATAGGCCAGTAGAGGAGGTAGTGGCAAGTCTCTAGGAAGAGAGGAAAGTAGTTAGGAGAGCACTGCAGGGCATAACTGCCTACAACCGCGAGCTGAGAACTAGGAAGCTGCAACAAGACATAGATGTGCATGAGGCTATGTGTGCTAGCCTTAGCTAGCAAAAGCAAGGCATGACCAACCGCGGAGAGAGAGAAAGCGTCAAAGGAAAACCTCATGCTGAGCGAGCTTGTGACTAAGCGTCTCATCGACAACATGGCTGTTGAACAAAGTGAGGAAGCACTAGCGACCTCGCTACTCTCAGGCCTAGGAAGAATTACTCAAGGGATGAAGAGCCAATAAAAAGTACTTGCAATAGCTAAGCAGCTGGACAAATACCAGACAAATACCAATCTAGTAGCAACCCGTACAGTTTTGTAGAGTAGTTCAAGCAAGTTTGTGAGGCCAATAATATTAGAGACCTTGCACAACACTCCCAAGCTTTCAGACTCTACTTAGGCGATAAGGGTAGGACATGGTATACCACCTTAGATGTGGCAGAGTGGGAAAACTTTGCCTGACTAAAATATCTCTTCATTAATAGATTCTCAAAAAAGCAGGATACTCTAATAACATCATAGTTCGACTGATGAACATTAGTCAAAAAGACAAGGAGGACATAAGAGACTACGTCACTCATGTGCGCATCCTCTTCAAGAGAATCCCCATGAATGAGTGACCAAATGAAAGAGCGGTCTCCACCGTGTTCATGAACGGAATTCATAGCGAGAAGTTGTACAAGGCTTTGGCAGGTAACTCTAGCTTGTAGCGAGACGTGTTAGCTAGGGTCTTTGATGAGGAAATTAGGGTAGATGACTAGCAGAGAGAGAGAAGATCTCGTTCAAACCACGGCAACTCCAGTAAGAGGACCTCAGAGAGGACCACAACCTCCAGCGAGGGATCAACCCCTAGCATGTAGGATAGGGGGAAGAGTGTAGATCAAGGCCAAGAGCTAGCCGAGGTGAGAATGGAGTTAGCACAACTATAGGAATTGGTGAGGAAACCAATGCGATCGCACATCCAATGCACGCATTGTGGCAGCAACCACCACCTAGTAGAGTGCTAGGATCCTAGATCTAGGCCTTGGCAAACTGTGCTAGATTCGGCCATGCACTGTAGGTTTCCTAGGACATTCCCTTATATCCAGTAGTACAACTGGCTGTACTTGGGGAATAGGCCGCCAAATTTTCTTGGAAGAGGAGCCCAACTAGCACTTCTAGCACCAAATGATGCAAATCCCGTCATCCCTAGGATGGAGATCAACCCAACGGGCATACCCAGGCCCCCATAACCCTATGTGACCCATCCATTGAGTGATGCTCCAGACCATTACATGGAGGAGCCTAATGAAGATGAAGCCTACGTAAACCCTTACATCTTGTACGACAAAGAGGGCAATCCAGTCCTAATGGACTATCAACCAGTATTGATGATGGTGTTAGCTAGAGGTAGGGGAAGAGGATTCGTAGGGCTGATCTCGTGTTGGACTTGCAGTCACCTGGGCCACATCTCATCATGTTGTCTAGAGAGAGAACAAGTGAATAAGGAAAAAGTTGACCTTAGATGTGTCAAGTGCGGCATCACTTACCTCTTTGTTGATTTTCCTAGATGGAAGCCATCCCCTAGCTCAGCAATCATGCCCTTAGTGCCTTTGGGGTTGTTCAAAGTCGAGACATTCGACAGTGAGGACACACCCATCCCGTTGCATGACATGACCAAAGCACAGACGAAGTAGGTAGGCATATCACTGCCATGGCCTAGCAATTTAGATGTAGCCTCAATAGGAAAGAAGAGCTGAAGGAGAAGGAAGAAAAAGATTGATGCAAAGGTCACACTTAAGATTGAGAATGCGACAATGCTCGTGATTGGTAAGAAGGTCACAGATATAGAGGTAGAGACCACCGCTCCAAGGACGGCAGAGAAAGGGAGTGCAAAGGTAGGGGAGTATCCCCACCCTAGACGCCAACTCGAGGCAATAGCCAAAGTCAAGGAGTGGGCAAATGAAGCCCAAGAGAACCTCAAGGACGCTAAGCCTATCTTAGAGGGACGAGATCGAGGATCTCTTTGGTGTGAGCACGCTAGTCTCACATGCACAACCAAGGTCGAGAGACATACCCATGCCATAGGTAGGGCCACCTAGGCCAAGTTTAGATGCCATGAGCCAGCCAGTCAGTCAAGACCAATGGCCAAGAAGCACAAACCTAGGAGAGAGGCAAGCAACCAGTAACCTCCTTGCAATGCTAGTGACCACCCCAGTGACTTTGAGTTTGGGAGACGTGCTTAGGCAGCAGCCCATGCTATGGTAAGAGTTGAAACATTGGATGGAAGAACTGATGGAGCACGCTGCTGCCGCTGACTTGCAGGATCATGATGCAATCACACAGATACCTAGCTTGATGCTGCAATTCCTACCAAAGTCATTACTTGTCAATGCCTATTGGGAAGACATTGAGAGACACACAATCTTGCCTATCCTAGCCCTAGGAGATATAACATGGAAGGGAATTGTAGATACCAAGGTGGGAGTGAGTGTGTTGAGCCATACTGTGCTCTAGGCCTAGGAAAACCCGCATGTAGAAACCGCTAGGTTCAATGTGTTGAGATATCGAGCTCCACTCGTGATACGCCAGGGTGACCGTTGTATATTTATGTCACCGACTTGTCAGTTGCAGACGCGGTTGGTACACCGCCCATGAATAATAGCTACATGATAGCTATCCTTATCTACTCTAGTTCGTGGCTCAGTTAGTATGCCACCTTAGTTAGTTGAGTTTGGTTTGAGACCCATATATAGGGTTCTTCTATTTCTTTGTACTTGAGTTCTTTTTGGCTTACACAACTAAGAAGAGGAAAACTGTTTTCAGCCTCCACCCTTGTGTGTCTTCCCCCATTGTGCAAGCAAGAAAGCTTCAAGCGAGACTCCTTCCTTCTCTCCCACAATCTTGACATGGTATCAGAGCCTTGTTCGTGGTAAGGAGCTCAAGAAAGCAAGCCAAGCTCGCGGTGGTCTGGTAAGAGGAGCAGTGTTGCTTTCATTTCCTGTTTTGGGAGCAGATCTCTGCAGGTAGCACAGCCGGAAATTGCAGGAGTGCATTGTCTCAGGTTGAGACGCCCTTCGCGGTGAAGCAAGAGGGCAGTATATGCTGCGGGAGAAGGGCTTTAGCCCTCGGCGACCTTGTTTTTTTGATTTGAGGCCATTTCGGGGCCTGTTTTGCAGACGGAAGTTTTCTGCACGCACTCAAGAAAAGGCTCAGTTTTATGCTGTGCGACCACTGTTCTACAGGTCGGTGAAAAGTTACTGTAGAAATTGCATCGTATGCTTGTGCGCAGAGACATTGGGAGTTTCAGAATCATCCTTGGTTTCTGTTTATGCAAAATCGTCACTAGGAAGTGACTGTGTGGTCAAATACCACTTTCGCCAGTTTTGCAGATTTGCCCTTGTGAGGGTGAAGCTGTGTTTTTTGCAGTGACAGAATTTCTTGCAGTATTCTGTAATGGCGTCTGATTCTCTTTCACAGATTGTCACTGAAAAGCTTGACAAGAACAACTTCCAGGCATGGAAGTTTAGAATGACGAATTTCCTTATGGGAAAAGGATATTGGGAATTTGTTGCAGGAAATGAAGAAGAACCAGTTCTTCCTGATGTTCCCAATCAACAACAAATGCAGGCATTTAAAACATGGCATGAGAGAGCCAGGAAAGTTATGTATTGGCTGTCTATCAGTATTTCAGACTCTATGATTGTGCATATTCAGGATGCAAGTACGCCAAAGGAGGCATGGGATACTTTGTCAAAAATGTATAGCACAAATACGCAAGCCAGGAAAATGCAGCTCAAGCAAGAGTTGCATAATGTGCAAAGAGAAAGTATGAGCATCAACGACTACCACATGAAGGTGAAGAAGATTGCAGATGCACTTGCTTCCATTGGGTCGCCAGTGGAAGATGATGATTTAGTTTCCGTGACCTTGAATGGTCTAGGAAAGGATTATGCACAGTTTCGGACATCCATTTCAGTTCGTGAAAGATTTCCTGATTTTGAGGAGTTGATTGCTCTTCTAATTTCTGAGGAACAGAGAAATGGTGGTGCATCTTCTTCAGGAGGAACTTCAAAAGAAGCTGTCTTCTACTCAAATGCTGGAAGAGGTAGAGGCAGAGGTAGAGGAGGCCGATTTGGAGGCCGTGGCAGAAATCAGAATATGCAGCAAACTCAAGAAAACCAGTCCTATGGAGGAGGACGTGGTAACTCTAGAGGCAGGGGGAGCCAAAGAGGTCGTGGTGGATGGCAAAGAGGCCAAAATGCAAACAGTAATGTTGAATGCTACTACTGTGGTAAAATGGGTCATATGGCTAAAGACTGCTATAAAAAGCAGAATGACATCATGAATGGAAAACTGCAACAAGGGAATTATGCATCTTCTAGTAGACAGGGTGATGACAGAAATGAGCATTTGTTCATGGTGCAGCACATGAACAATTCTATGACAAGTGCAGAAGAAAGCAATGATGTATGGTATGTTGACTCAGGTGCATCAAACCACATGACAGGTCATGCAGAATGGATGGAGGATGCAAGGAAAATGGAAAAACCAGGATTTGTGGAGACTGGTGATGATACTGCACATCCTATTGTGCAGATTGGAAAAATTCCCTTGTCTATGCAGGGTGGGAAAAAGAAATACCTGTCCGATGTATTTCATGTCCCGAATATCACCAAGAATCTGGTTTCAGTTGGTCAAATGGTTGAACAGGGCTTGCAGGTCAGATTTAATCCTCATGGATGCTTTGTTGAGGATATGAAAAATAAAGGTCGCTTGATAGCAAAAGGAAAGAAGAAGGGCAGAATGTTTACATTGGATGCAGACATGTCTGAATTGAGTGCAGCAATGTTTGCACATGGGACCGGTGTAGTTGCAGATATTGATATTTGGCATAAACGCATTGGTCATGTTAATGTACAGCGACTTAAATCAATGCAGGCCCAAAATATTGTTGCAGGATTGCCCAAATTCAAGGTTGCAGAAATGCATAAGGTATGTGAAGCCTGTCAGTTTGGAAAACAGGCAAGGAAACCATTTCCTAGACATGTTCAAGAGAGTGAGAAGCCATTGGAATTAATTCACTCTGATGTGTGGACAACTAAAGCTGCATCTCTTGGAGGCTGTCATTATTTTGTCAGTTTTATTGATGACTATAGCAGAAAAGTTTGGGTGTATTTTATGAAAAAGAAAAGTGAAGTTTTTGGGCATTTCAAAACTCTTAAAGCTATGGTTGAAAAAGAAACAGGCTTGCAGATAAAATGCCTAAGGTCAGATGGAGGGGGAGAGTACCTCTCAAATGAGTTTGCAAAGTTCTTGCAGGAGCATGGCATAAAGCAGCAATATTCATGCAGTTATACCCCACAACAAAATGGAATTGCAGAAAGGAAAAACAGGCATATTGGAGAGGTATCTCGTGCCATGCTCAATGAAAAAGACTTGCCAGATTTTTATTGGGCTGAAGCAGTTGCTACAGCAGTCTACATAATGAACAGGACGCCCACTGCAGCAATACATGGAATGACTCCAGAGGAGAGGTATACTGGTAGGAAACCAGATATTTCTCATTTGAAAATTTTTGGTTGCATTGCCTATGTACATGTGCCAGATGAGCTGAGATCCAAGTTGGATCCAAAAGCTGAGAAGTGTATCTTTATTGGTTACTCTCTGCAGCAAAAAGGGTATAGATGCTATAACCCTTCTACTCGTAAGTTTACAGTGAGCAGAGATGTTGTTTTTGATGAGATGAGTAGCTGGTATAAACCAGTAAATGTGATTGATGATGTAGATGCACAAAATGGTAATGCTACACAGAATTCACAGCAGCAGTCACAAAATATTAGTGGACTTGGAGCGTCCTCTAGCAGTGGTTCACATTCTTCGCCATGGACAGGCAGATTGAGATCAGGAGAATCTTCTCAAAGTAATGCAGATAGTGGTATGCAGGTATCACGAAAAGGAAAAGAGAAGGTTGATCAGCCCATGTTTGATGTGAATGCAGGTCACTCTTATGTGGATGGTGAATCCAGTGGCTCAGAACAGAGCATTGATGATGAGTTGGGTATTCCTTCTATTGTTACACCTGGAGTAAGGAAGACCAGGGATGTTTTGAGAGCACCTGGGAGTGAACCTACTTTGCGCAGGTCTACGAGAGCTAGGTATCCTGTGGATAGGCTGAAATATGATGGATTTACAGCCATTCACTATGCATATATGGTCAAAGTGATACAGGAACCAGAACCCACATCTTTTGAGCAAGCCATGGGAAAAGAAAAATGGGAGAAAGCCATGGATGAAGAAATGGATGCCTTGGAAGCAAACGCTACATGGGAATTGGTACCTTTGCCTAAAGGTAAGAATGCAATTGGCTGTAAGTGGGTTTATAAGGTGAAGCACAATGCTGATGGTTCTGTGAACAGATACAAGGCAAGATTAGTAGTCAAGGGGTATGCACAAACATATGGCATTGACTATGAAGAAACATTCAGTCCGGTTGCAAGGATGGCAACCGTAAGAGCAGTCATTGCTATGGCTGCATCAAAGGGATGGTCTTTACATCAGATGGATGTAAAGAATGCTTTCTTGCATGGTGATTTGCAAGAAGAGGTCTATATGGAGCAGCCACCAGGTTATGTGCATGCTGTTCATCCTGAGTTTGTTTGCAGGTTGAAGAAAGCCTTGTATGGCTTGAAGCAAGCACCTAGAGCATGGTCTGACAAGATAGGACAGTATCTTGTCACTATTGGCTTTCAGATTTCCAAGGAAGATTTCTCACTTTATGTGAGAAAAACAGAGAAAGGTATTATGCTGCTTGTCATTTATGTTGATGATTTGATTATGACAGGTGACAGTGATGAAGATATCCTTCATGTGAAAATGCTATTGAAGCAGAAGTTTGAGATGAAGGATTTGGGAGAGCTGCGTTATTTCTTGGGCATTGAGGTGATTAGATCACCAAGTGGGATACAGCTCTTGCAGAGGCAGTATGGATTGGACATGCTGTCCAAATATGGGATGACAGGCTGTAAGCCTATTTCAGTTCCTTTGGAGCAAAATGTGAAGCTGAGCACAGATGCAGGTGAGCTTCTAGAAGACCCTACTATGTACAGACGCATAGTAGGAAGTTTGATTTATATGACTATTACCAGGCCAGATTTGAGCTATGCTGTTGGATTGGTAAGTCAGTTTATGCAGGCTCCAAGGAAACCACATTTGGATGCGGCTAGACGCATACTTAGGTATGTGAAGTCCACATTGCAGTATGGACTATTTTATGAGACTGGGGTTCAGATACAGTTGCATGGATACACTGATGCTGATTGGGCTGGTAGTATTTCTGATAGACGATCTACCAGTGGATATGTATTCTCTTTTGGGAGTGCTGCAGTCACTTGGAGCAGCAAGAAACAGCCTACAGTTGCCTTGTCGAGCACAGAGGCGGAGTACAGGGGTGCAGCAATGGCTGCATGTGAGGTAGCTTGGTTGCATAAGCTACTTTATGATATGCATCAGCCTTCAGATGGGCCAGTTGTCATTTATTGTGACAACATGAGTAGTATACACTTGGCAAATAACCCAGTCTATCATGCTAGAACAAAGCACATTGAGGTGCATTATCACTATGTGCGAGAGAGGGTTTTACTAGGTCTTATTGATCTAGTTTATGTCAGCACAGAGGATCAGGTAGCTGACATATTCACGAAGGCATTGGGCGCAGAGAAGCTGCGCAAGTTCAGAGACCTGCTTGGTGTGCAGGAATTGGGATTGAGCTCGAGGGGGAGTGTTGAGATATCGAGCTCCACTCGTGATACGCCAGGGTGACCGTTGTATATTTATGTCACCGACTTGTCAGTTGCAGACGCGGTTGGTACACCGCCCATGAATAATAGCTACATGATAGCTATCCTTATCTACTCTAGTTCGTGGCTCAGTTAGTATGCCACCTTAGTTAGTTGAGTTTGGTTTGAGACCCATATATAGGGTTCTTCTATTTCTTTGTACTTGAGTTCTTTTTGGCTTACACAACTAAGAAGAGGAAAACTGTTTTCAGCCTCCACCCTTGTGTGTCTTCCCCCATTGTGCAAGCAAGAAAGCTTCAAGCGAGACTCCTTCCTTCTCTCCCACAATCTTGACAAATGTCACTCTAGCTAACGGATTCACGAAAGTAAGGCCATTTGGAGTCTTAAAGAATTGGCCAGTGAAAATCGCAGGTGTCCAGTTCTTTGTGAACTTCATAGTCATGAAGGGAGTGGACTACGACATTTTGCTAGGACAGCCTTGGATGAGAAACACTCGAGTCATTGAAGACTAGGGCAATGATCTAATGTTCCTAGGGAACCAAAGGGAAGTGGTAAAGGTCAAGATGGACACTTGAAAGATGACCCCTATCAACCTGGATGCCATCTCTGCCATATTCAGGGGTGATGCACCAATAAGGAAGTCTCATGGACCTTTAACCAAATACATCCCTTGTCCCGAGGATGAGTGAGATTGGATGCACATCCTAGCAACCATTGATCTCCCATTCTTAGATGAGGAGGAGATGTACAAACAGGTTGCAAAAATTGCGAGCATGTCAAAGAGGGAGCCTGCAGTGCCACTCTGTATGATGGTCAGGAGCTCAAGCATCCAATGACCTAGACCTATTTCTTCCCATGTTCTTAGCAATAGGCTAGAACTGCACGAGATCCTCGAGTATCTGACAGGTAAATTGACTGGCAATCCCACTACTAATCTCAAGCCCCTCAAAGACCTCCTAGATGATCCTAAGTGAAAATGGACTAAGGTGCATTACTTGAACATAATGTACAGTTGGGCCTTAGTCATCGACAAAGGACAGGATAGAGAGGAGAGTCTAGGGGATGACGAGCAAACAAGAGGCACCGATTCCAATGATGAGTACGAGGACTGCCACTCCACTAGTGAGGAAACCAGGGAAGAAGTAGACACCGTAGAATATGACATTGAAGGAAGGGTAATAGAATAGCTCAAAGAAAAATCCAAGCCCCAAAAAGGGAGCACTTACAAGATCAAGAGAGGAGTCATGCGGATGGAGTGTGATCGCTCCTAGCTAGAGCATGTGGAAGCAATAGATTACAAACAAGCAAGGATAGCTCAACCACCAACAACACTCTTGCTTAAGACAGACGCACCCACCACGAAGATTCGAGTACTAGGGAAAACTCCTTCCTCTAATGAGGATTGTGAGTTTAATTATGAATTGAAGGTCAGTACAGAGAGCGACCCAGAGATACCCGACCTCCTAGGACAAAACCCACCAAGGGGACCCACCAATCCACCTGAGGCACAAAGGATTGAATGAAAAAAGGAGAATATAGACAAAGAAGGTGAAGGCAGAGTAGAAGAAGAAAACACAAGACCTATCGAAACACTTTATGAAGTTTAAGAAAGATGACAGAGTAGTGGTCCTATTAGGGGAAAAAAGACAAGGACATATAAGTGAGCTAATCGAGGGACCCACCAAGGTCAAGGAAGTCAACTTGGCAGGGGAAGGAGAGAAGTTTTGATTGGTGTTTATAGCTGATGGCCTGACCGAGGAGGAAGAGGCCAGTCTCATTGCGCTCTTGCAAGAGTACGTGGATGTGTTCACCTGGTCCTTAGATGAGCTCAAAGGAGTGGATCCTAGAGTAGTGACACATAAAATACCGATGGCCCATGATGAGATGCCGGTAAAACAACGATCGTACCCTATGAATCCAAAACATGCCGAAGCCGTGAGGGAGGAAATCAATAAGCCAATGAGGGCAGGGTTCATCTACAAAATAGAGCACACGGACTGGGTATCACTAATCATGATAGTCACGAAGAAGAATGGGAAGATACAAGTGTGCATGAACTATAAGAAGGTTAACACTGCAACAAAAATGGATAATTATCCATTACCATACATAGAGAACATGCTTGAAAGGGTAGCAGGAAAAGAAGCCTATAGTTTTTTGGATGGCTTCTCAGGATACAACTAGGTGCAAGTACATCTCGATGATAGGCACAAGACCGCGTTTGCTATTGAATGGGGTGTTTTCACTTACATTGTGATGCCCTTTGGGTTGATGAATGCACATGCAACCTTTTAGCGGCTAATGTGCACCATCTTCAAAGATATGCTTAGAAAGAGCTAGATGTGTTTGTAGATGACCTATGAGTGCACTCTAGTTGGGCAGAACACTTGAAAAAGCTACAAGCACTCTTTGAGCGATGCAAGCTTTACAACCTATTGTTGAACCCCTTCAAATGCTAGTTTTGGGTCAAGCATGGATGCATCCTAGGGCATGTGGTGTCCAAGAATGGCATAGCCATTAACTCTTCGAAGGTTAGGGTCATTGTCGACTTGCCGCCACCAAAGGACTATAAGGGAGTTCAGTGTTTCTTGGGTCACACCAGATACTATCGACGCTTTGTGTTGAATTATACATTGATTGCAAGACCATTGTATAAGCTAATGATTGTGTTTGAGTGGACTGATGAGTGCCAATGTGCATATGAGGAGTTGAAGAAGGCTCTTACAATTGCACCAATCTTACGAGCCCCAAACTAGAACATCATCTTTCACGTGCATATAGACGCATCTAAATGTGCTATTGGAGTTGTCTTGTGCCAACCTCCAGAGCATAATTTGGATTACCTGGTGATTTTTTCCAGTAGAAAACTCATTGACATGGATATGAACTACTCCACCACAGAAAGGGAGGGCTGGCCATGGTGTTCGCTATGAAGAATTTTTGACACTACCTCCTAGCCACGCCTTTCACCTTCTTTGTAGACCATCAAGCATTACTCTATCTCATAAATAAGCCATGCGCTGCTAGAGGTAGTGCTAGATGGATGCTTCTTCTTCTAGAATTTGATTTTCCTATGGCGGTACGCAAGGGCAAGCAACACTACATGGCTGATCACATGTCTCGAATACCTACAGGAGAAGTTAGTGGGCAAGGCATAACTGGAAATTTTCCGGACACTCATCTTTTCAGCTTGTCTAGCAAGAAATATTTATTCAAAGCTAAACTAATGTTGTACTGGGTGGATGATATCATCCAAGTGCTAGAGCATGGTTTGCTCGATAGACCTATCGAGAAGGCTGGGCTTAGGTGACTTATTCAGAGAATCCAACCTTAACAATTGATGGCCGGTCAACTCTATAGGCTAGAGCAAGACGGGTTGCTACAATGATGTGTGTGCGAGCATGAAATGAACGACGTATTGAGCGAAGCACATGGAGGGATTGATGGAGGGCACTTCAATGGGGATATGACAGCCCACAAGGTGCTACAATCTCAATTGTGGTGGCCCACCCTATTCCATGATGCTTCTAAGTTTGTAAAGCATTGTGACGAGTGCCAAAGGACTAAAGTTCCTGCCCGAGAGGATAAGATGGAGTTGACCCCTATCATTGCATGACAACCCTTTGAGAAATGGAGAGTCGACTTCATTAGACCCGTCAGTTCCATATCACAATACTCACAGGCTAGATACATCATCGTAGCAAACTGACTATCTTATGAAATGGGACAAGGCATGAGCCACCAGGAAGAACAACGCTGAGACCATAATGAAGTTCTTGTGGGAGAAAGTTATCTCACGATTTGGTTGCCCTATTGAATTAGTAAGCGACCAAGGCACACACTTCATCAAGAAGGTGATTGCCCACCTGCTCTCAACCTTCTCAGTCATCCATAGGAAATCCTCACCCTACTACCCTCAAGCTAATGGCCAATCAAAATCCACGAACAAGATCTTAGTCAACATCCTTACAAAAGTAGTTTCTACCTCATGAAGTAACTGGGACAACAAACTTATGGAAATATTATGGGTTTATCGAATGGCCTATAAAATGGCTGTGGGGACAAACATCCTTCAGGATGACCTATGAGATTGAGGCAATTTTGCCATTAGAATTCTTTTTCCCTAGCATGAGGATAGAAGTGCAGGAGAGATGGGAAGGGAAGGAAGCTTGGACCAATCGCCTCATGTATTGGAACGACTTAGTGAGAGACGCCCTAATTTGTGATAAAGCACGACGGAATATGTGGTTCGACAAGCATGTCAAACAATGCAACTTTGAGCAGAGACACCTTGTTTTGCTCTACTCAGTAAAGGGCCACAAGTAGAAAATGAAATTCCGAGGGTTGGGACCTTTTTGAGTGCACACCATTAGTAGGACGGGCAACGTAGAACTTGAAACTCTTGAAGGTGAGGGCATAGGCTTCTTTAATGGTAGTCTCATAAAGAAGTACTACCCTCCCACACACATTATTAGGACACACTTTTAAGAAGCAAGCACAGTGCAACATAGATTATGATATATAGCATATTCACCTTGCCATTGGCAACGTTCAAATCATGGCAGCTTTCAACAAGGGGAGCGAGGCTCCACCCAAGCCTACTATGCCATCGATAGAGCTACCTAAGACCAAGCCTAGGGAGGGGGGTCATTAGTCATCACAACTCACCCAGACTACAAAACCACTGCCAACTAAGGTCATCCCAAAAGCCACAGAGCCCACTCTTAAATGGGTGCCAAAGCACCAAAAATGACTTACTCGCAGCTAGCAAACACAGCCCCTCAAGGCGAACAACAGTCATTCAAAACCTAAGTGACTGATCTGATGCTATTGACATAGGCGCATAATCAAGCTACAATGGATCCCCAAATATCTATTGCGAGCCCAAGGATACTACGAAGGAAACACTTGGATATGGGTGCCCAAGCAGAAATATCCTAGAAGCATAGTCTAACAACGACCACCACTCGCCACCCATCTCCAGGAAGCCACACTCTTGCTAAGGCAATGAACACCCAAAAAACCCAAGCAGCCAAGACTACAAAAATTGCGACGGTTGCAGTAAAAAAACCTCAACCAATCTATCGACCCAAACAACCGAGTGATACCTTTGAATCATCTAAGTCCTGAGAGCTTGGCACCCGAGTGGTTGTGCATGAAGAGGGAAACACACCATTTTTGCCACTAGAGCTACCCTCAGTACCCCAAAGCAGCACTGGACACACGGATCAGACTATGGAGCTACCCTTAGACACACCACTGTCAAGTTCACCGCCCCTCGAACCATTAATGTCTAGCTCAATTCCACCCCAACCACCAGGAGGTCTTAGGCCTTCCTACGAGTGATGTTCATTTCTATCGGTCTCCAAGGACCTTGCTGAGAATACGGGAGATGACTTGGTGACTTCCATCAAGCTCTTGGATAATACCTTTACCACATTCGCTAGGAGCTATGAAAAACTTGACCTCGGCTTGCTTGATGAACCCCTTGTTGCTTAGGTTCGTTCCTTATCCTGCACTTGGGAAGAATATGATTTTATGACCATAACATCCCCCAAAGTCTCAAAGGAGTTGATAGATAATGGTGAAATCTTAAAAGAGCATGCGTTCATCAGATGACTAATAACATCATACCGCAAGCCCCAAAGGCTTGCGTCAACCGTTGAGCTTGAGGAACTCACTTGCCTCACTGACTCTAACTCCTCATTCCTTTAAAAAGGGTGTAACCTACATCTCCAATGGGAGAAACGAGGTTGCCAAATAATGACTAATGTTGAGCAGTGATGCGCCATCAAAACAACCAAGTATGACTCGACTTACGTAGCATGAACCTCTTTCACGGTCTTGGCCATCACTCGATACAAACACCTAGATGACTAGGTCTTGGCCCATCCTTACATTGATCGCATCCTTACGAAAGAGGAGCTACATGTGGCTAGCCATATCAACTTGGGTAATTTTCTAACTGATTTCCTAACTTATATTACCCAAGTATGCATTAGTCCTCGTAATCTCGATCATCATGCCCACTTGGAATACAACCTTGATTTCTACGATTGGCCTATGCCAAAGTAGATAGCACCATATTGTGCTCAAATTTCTAATCCTAGGAAGAATTCTTCTCATTCCCAAGGGGGTAAGGGGTAAGGTGAAGTAAGGTGAAATCAAGGAAAAGTGTCATAAAATCCTGGAAATGAATAGAACTGCTCAAAGAAAATCTCTTTTTATGCTTAAAGTGTGTTCTTCTTTCCATAAAAGCATGATCAATTCCTGTTTATCTTCCAGCAAAGAAAATGTCTTAAGAATACTAATGGTGAACCATGATATATGGCAGGAACCTAAAATGGAAGGGCAAGATAAAGGTAGCAAGCTTTCGTTCACAAAGGAAGAGCAAGCTAAGTATGGCTTGATGGTAGAAACGAGGGGCTATTGCTAGTTCACATTCAAGCAGGCCATAAACCTGAAAGACACCATCATGGAAGAGCCGCCCATAAAACAACTCGTGGACCAATGCAACCTATACAAGTGGCATGGTGACAATCAGGAAAGGGTAAGAATCCCACCATGTGGAGGTGGAATTGAGCCCTGCAGTGGTGGAGAAGGCCCTAGGTTTGACTAACAGAATAGAGCGACGTCCAGA
Source organism: Lygodium microphyllum (assembly GCF_053477565.2). NCBI lineage: Eukaryota > Viridiplantae > Streptophyta > Polypodiopsida > Schizaeales > Lygodiaceae > Lygodium > Lygodium microphyllum. The sequence continues at coordinate 101,679,709 of NC_141151.1, forward strand.
GAGGGACATGTATAGCATGCTAGGGATAAACAAGACTGTCGTATGCATAGTGGATGGGATAAGCTTAGTAGACATCCCAAATCCTGAGATCAAGCTGCAGGGAAAAATGGTCCATGCTCTCTTTTCTAGTCAAAGGTACAAGCCCTTATGAGCATAATTGGGATGCCATTGTTGGAGAGCATCGCAATGGGATCCCCATATGAAATAGATTGGAATGCCTTCATGAGAAAAACTATTGAAAGCTCAAAAAAACCTTTGATCACCAGTAGAGCAATGGTAGGAGAGGAATCCCTAGTCTCCATAGCAAGATCAGCTCAAAAGAAGTCCTCCTCCAAGGCATCCACCATCAAGTTTGGTGGAATCTTAACGGCCATCATCCAAGAGGCATTGAATGACATAGAGGGAGGTGGAGAGGGAGTAGGGGAAACCCTTGACCGATTGCCTCACCATGAATAGGTGCAGTCCAGTGAAAGGACTATAAGTGATAGGGAAGATCAAGAGATGCAATCCGGCCAAGAAGAGCCGAAGGCACAAAAGAAGAGAACCCCATCAAAGCTACAGAAGGAGGTGAAAGAAACAATGACAAGGGAGGAATGGGCTGAGTTGAGGAATACCCAAAAAGAGTCCAAGAGGGCCGAAGATGAGAGAAAGAGAAAAGCAGAGCAAGAGGTAGAAGAGCTAATGAGAAAGGAAGATGAAGGCATGGCAAAGGCCATGCACAGGTCTGTAGAGGAGACCCACAGCTTCAGAGAAATGGCCACTTTAATCCCGTGGTACAAAGGTGAGCCAAGTGGTAGCGCTAAAGTAACCCCCAGTTGTTGTGGGAAAGAGCAAGGCCTCGTTGCATCCCCTCCCTTTGACTCTCACACCTTAGACCACCACCACCCCCTCCACAACACAAGAGCCAATGCCTGCCATGGACACCACACAACTCATGTCCATGATGTAGTTCCTGGTCACAAAAGTACAAGAGATGGTGCAATGGCAGGAGGCAAAAGGTTGGCTACGGTGGACACTGAGTCAAGGCAAGACCCAAAGCGGCAAAGGTTGGAAACATCCACCACCACAGCACCGCCAATGATGCCCCTGACTAGGAGTATGATGCCTATGTGGCTGAACTCCTAGCCCAGCTACAGAAGGCTAAGGAAGAGAAGAAGGCCACGGCTGTGGAACTAGAGGCCAAAAGAGAAGTTGCCACGGCTCTATGGTTAGAGATGACATGGCAAGCCGTGGAGTATCAAAAAGAAATTCAAAACCTGAAAGAGCAACTCAGTGCCAAAGAAAAGGAGGCACAAGAGAACGAAGAAGAGAATGAAGATCGCCTAAGGCAAAGGCTAGAGGAAGACCTAGTGGCAGAGCAATAGGACCACAAGTTGCTCATCCAAAAATATGTTGAGCTCCATCAACGAATGGCACGGGTGGAAGCTATGCATGAAGAACTACGGGATAGCTCGCAAGAAGGAGAGCAGGCATTAGAAGAATGACGCCAAGAATAAGAGGATGCCCTAGTATTCTAGCTGTGGTTGGCAATTGAGGAGCAAGGAAGGCTGGAGAGAGAAATGGGAGTTGCGTTGAAGGAAAAGGAAGAGGCCATAGAAGAAGTGACCATGAGCATGCAGGAAAACTTGCAAAACACCTAAAAGGAAGTGGAGGGACTAATGGCCATGGCCATGACCAAAAGAAAACTGCACATGGCAGATCTAGAAAGTCACATGTAAACTACTAAAAAAGGTTCACAGAGGCCCACCAGCACTTCTCCATGGCTGATCAAGGTAGAAGAATAGCTGAAGAGCAGGTCAACCACCAGGATAAAGAGAAGACCCAAATGCTGGAAGTGTGGGATGAGCAGTGGTAGGTGGTAATGATGCTGTCTCAGGAGATGGAAAGGGGCAAGGAAGATCTGCAAGAAAAGGCACAATAGTGGGAGAGGCGCAACTTTGAAAGGGTGCGAGTTGGCAGAGTGCGAGAGGGTGCTAGCACAATCTAGAACTGATTCCACTAAAGTGTACTCCATCACATAGAGGGTGCTAGCACAATCCAGAACTGAGGCCACTAAAGCATACTCCATCACGTAGAGGAAAGCTTTCTTGAGCACAATGCTCCACATCAACCAAGTTGAAGGCAAGGATTCGGTGGAAAGAATAAAAATAAAGTTGGAATTAACAACAAGAGCTTTAAGATATGGCTTGCAAGAGTGCACACTCCCAACCAACACATGCATAACCAAGGAGCAGCAATGCAACTACTTGCGACAAGCCGGCCTCTCCATCGATGAGCTTAGAGAACTTGGATTCAAGGAACAAGAGTAGCCCCATCTAACCCCAATCCACAACCCACTATGGAAAAAGACATTGAGAGAAGGTCAGAGACTTCGAGCAAGCATTCAAAGAAGAACCACAAATCAAAGGGCCCACTTCGCCCTTGCTTGATCTACCCCCAGAAGAGCCAGAGGGTGCCCAGGTTCCTGAGCATGTTATTGCTACAAGAAGAAGAAGATGAGAACTTGTGGAGCAAGACCAGGAGAGAGCGTAAGCACGGCCATAGCAGCTTCCTGATGAGCCCATGCCACTACGCAAGGATCACCATCCCGTCAATTGGCCATAGGATTTGACTATCTGGCAACAACGGAAGCTCCAATCCTGAGCCTTTGAGTTCTCTTTCCTCTACCCACAAGCCTTGGATGGAGTCTTACCCTTGGAGGTAGTGCAAAGGATCACTCATTTGGGCAATACTCTAGCAAATCAATGGGACAAGGAGTGGAGCATTATAATCACACAATGGAGGTGGGAGGCCACAGACTACTGGCAAGACAAGGTCTATCAGGTTCCCAAAACCATCCGAGGTTACAAGGCACAGCCAAAGTGGTAGAGGAGAATTTGGGACCCCAATTTTGATGCACGGATGGCCTTCTGCGACACGCTACAGGAAGAATGAAATGATCCTATCTACTTGCCTTATTCTCGCAGACACGGAGTGGATTATGATAGGGGTGCATGGCAAGTACGACTTTTCGAAGATCTACAATGTCAATGCGGCAACTCCCAAGGAATGCATGACCTTTAGAGCAAGGGACTTGCACCCTTCCATCAACTACTTCCTCAAGGATTTCTCTTTATGCTCAGACCCAGCCTTCATAACTACTTGTAATTACCCCCCACTCCTTTTTTACATTAACCTAGGAATAGAGAGTTGTGCTATGGTTAGGCTCATGATGAGGGCTACCGTGCTTCCCTCGTTTTGTATGAAGATCTTTGAAAACATGAGTGATAGCCACTTTATGAGGTGCAATCATCCTTTCTTGTCAACCACACCTCTTAATGCAAAGGCTAACATCAAGGAATACCTACAAAACTGCACGTTTTTTACTAAATCCCTAAGACCACCTCGTGACTCGTCTAAGGAAGATTAAGGTAGAGCCTGAGAGCATCCCTTGCATCCAAGTGTTGCTGGTTATAATCATCTACATCCAAAAGAAAAAAGTGGAAACACTGAACCCCCCAAAAAAAGCACCTTGCATGTCACAATCACTAGGCCTAGGGTTTTCATTCCTAGCCCTGTTCCCTACAACACATGTGTGGGAGCTTTCACTCAACCGCCAAGACCCATGGACTGCTTATTCTTTCAAGCATTCCAAGCGAGCACGAATGGCTATCTCTCACCTAGCCGATGCGCCATCGATCCTACAAGTGTAGTGAGCTTACCTTGGTGCTTGATCGAGTACCCTCCTCTCTCTCTCCCTTCGGTAGCTCCACGATCCTAGATGCTAGCACTAGCATCCTCAAGCCTCCTCCATCGCCAAGCTCCATCCTCCATAGCCGCGGGTGCAAGAAAAGAGAAGGGAAGAGAAGAGAAGAAGAGGAGAGGAGATGGTGAAGAGCTTCACCCTCTAGATCCCTCACCCTCACACACACTCACTCCCCCACACTCTCACACTCCCTCTCTCAAGAGCACACATAAGCAAGAAGGAGAGAAGAAGAGAAGAAGAAGAGGACTCCTTTTGCCACACACCAAAGAATGAGCTTCACATTCATTTTTCAACTTTATATACAAAACCCTAAACCTTTTCCGGGCGGTCATCCCCTTTTCCTCTTTTACATGGCCGGCCGGAGCCTAGGCCCTATTTCCCATTTCCCACCATCCTAGCTTACCCTCTTCCTTCTAATGCATACACTTTGCACAGGAGCGAGCCTGGCACTCTTTTACAAAGGTTTGGGGGCACTCCCCTATTTTAATGGTGCGCCTTTCCTCTTTTATTGCCGTGGCCCCATACCGAAGCCTTTTGAGGGTTGTGTCCGAATATTTGAATTTTTCAGGGATTGGTTGCCAGTCGAGGTGCCTTTTTGCTCTTCCGCCTTTTTTGCTCTTTTTTCCTTCTCCCAGTTTCCGCTTTTCTGTGCTGTGGTAACGTGGTCAGAAACATGGTAACATTACCCCCCTCCTAGCCAAGTGCCAGTCCCATGGCACTGCAGTGGGACGAGGGGTACGTTAGGTCGGCCGGTCGGCGGAACAAGTAGGTGGGTGGTTAGGGATGATGACCCGGAGCGAGCTCGGCGTATAGTAAGCTACAGGGAGACACTCGGCATCGGTCACATTGTTGGAGCCGGTCGGCTTGTGAGTAGGAGAAGCGCTGGAAGCAATGCAATGGTGGTGTGGGGGATTTTATTCTGGTAAAACACCCCTTGAACTCGCTTTGGCTTTATCCCCATGGCTGTGATTGAAGATATGTGCCTTGGATTTGAAGGTCCTCGGGCCGATGGGAGCAATAAGCTATCCGTGGATCTTGAGACGTAGGGCATGGATTGTGGATGATACATATCCAAGATGTATGCCAATGGCGAACTCACCTTGAGCTGGTTTGATCATAGTGCACCAGGCGGGTGGCTGGAGGTCGGCGCGCTCTGGGTCTTTAAGGGGTGCCGATTGATGGTATTTCACAGGTAGCTAGCCTTTGAGAGTCGATAGAACCTGCAAAAAAGATTGTGCCCTGTTGAGATATCGAGCTCCACTCGTGATATGCCAGGGTGACCGTTGTGCATTTATGTCACCGACTTGTCAGTTGCAGATGCGGTTGGTATACCGCCCATGAATAATAGCTACATGACAGCTATCCTTATCTACTCTAGTTCTAGCTCAGTTAGTATGCCACCTTAGTTAGTTGAGTTTGGTTTGAGACCCATATATAGGGTTCTTCTATTTCTATGTACTAGAGTTCTTTTGGCTTACACAACTAAGAAGAGGAAAACTATTTTCAGCCTCCACCTTTGTGTGTATTCCCCCATTGTGCAAACAAGAAAGCTACAAGTGAGACTCCTTCCTTCTCTCCCACAATCTTGACATGGTATCAGAGCCTTGTTTGTGGTAAGGAGCTCAAGAAAGCAAGCCAAGCTCGCGGTGTTCTAGTAAGAGGAGCAGTGTTGCTTTCATTTTCTGTTTTGGGAGCAGATCTCTGCAGAAGGTAGCACAGTCGGAAATTGCAAGAGTGCATTGTCTCAGGTTGAGACGCCCTTCGCGGTGAAGCAAGAGGGCAGTATATGCTGCGGGTGAGGGCTTTAGCCCTCGGCGACCCAGTTTTTTTGATTTGAGGCCATTTCGGGGCCTGTTTTGGAGGCGGAAGTTTTCTGCACGCACTCAGGAAAAGGCCCAGTTTTTGTCTATGCAGGATGGGAAAAAGAAATACATGTCCGATGTATTTCATGTCCCGAATATCACCAAGAATCTGGTTTCTGTTGGTCAAATGGTTGAGCAGGGCTTGCAGGTCAGATTTAATCCTCATGGATGCTTTGTTGAGGATATGAAAAATAAAGGTCGCTTGATAGCAAAAGGAAAGAAGAAGGGCAGAATGTTTACATTGGATGCAGACATGCCTGAATTGAGTGTAGCAATGTTTGCACATGGGACCGGTGTAGTTGCAGACATTGATATCTGGCATAAACGCATTGGTCATGTTAATGTACAGCAACTTAAATCAATGCAGGCCCAAAACATTATTGCAGGATTGCCTAAATTCAAGGTTGTAGAAATGCATAAGGTATGTGAAGCCTGTCAGTTTGGAAAACAAGCAAGGAAACCATTTCCTAGACATGTTCAAGAGAGTAAGAAGCCATTGGAATTAATCCACTCTGATGTGTGGACTACTAAAGCTGCATCTCTTGGAGGCTGTCATTATTTTGTCACTTTTATTGATGACTATAGCAGAAAAGTTTGGGTGTATTTTATGAAAAAGAAAAGTGAAGTTTTTGGGCATTTCAAAACTCTTAAAGCTATGGTTGAAAAAGAAACAGGCCTGCAAATAAAATGCCTAAGGTCAGATGGAGGGGGAGAGTACCTCTCAAATGAGTTTGCAAGGTTCCTGCAGGAGCATGGCATAAAGCAGCAATATTCATGCAGTCATACCCCACAACAAAATGGAATTGCAGAAAGGAAAAACAAGCATATTGGAGAGGTATCTCGTGCCATGCTCAACGAAAAAGACTTGCCAGATTTTTACTGGGCTGAAGCAGTTGCTACAACAGTCTATATAATGAACAGGACTCCCACTGCAGCAATACATGGGATGACTCCAAAGGAGAGGTATACTGGCAGGAAACCAGATATTTCTCATTTGAAAATTTTTTGTTGCATTGCCTATGTACATGTGCCAGATGAGTTGAGATCCAAGTTGGATCCAAAAGCTGAGAAGTGCATCTTTATTGGTTACTCTCTGCAGCAAAAAGGGTATAGATGCTATAACCCTTCTACTCGTAAGTTTACAGTGAGCAGAGATGTTGTTTTTTATGAGATGAGTAGCTGGTATAAACCAGTAAATGTGATTGATGATGTAGATGCACAAAACGGTAATGCTGCACAGAATTCACAGTAGCAGTCACAAAATATTAGTGGACCTGGAGCGTCCTCTAGCAGTGGTTCACATTCTTCGCCATAGACAGGCAGATTGAGATCAGGAGAATCTTCTCAAAGCAATGCAGATAGTGGTATTCAGGTATCACGAAAAGGAAAAGAGAAGGTAGATCAGCCCATGTATGATGTGAATGTAGGTCACTCTTATGTGGATGGTGAATCCAGTGGCTCAGAACAGAGCATTGATGATGAGTTGGGTATTCCTTCTATTGTTACACCTGGAGTAAGGAAGACCAGGGATGTTTTGAGAGCACATGGGAGTGAACCTACTTTGCGCAGGTCTACCAGAGCTAGGTATCCTGTGGATAGGCTGAAATATGATGGATTTATAGCCATTCACTATGCATATATGGTCAAAGTGATACAGGAACCAGAACCCACTTCTTTTGAGCAAGCTATGGGAAAAGAAAAATGGGAGAAAGCCATGGATGAAGAAATGGATGCCTTGGAAGCAAATGCTACATGGGAATTGGTACCTTTGCCTAAAGGTAAGAATGCAATTGGCTGTAAGTGGGTTTATAAGGTGAAGCACAATGCAGATGGTTCTGTGAACAGATATAAGGCAAGATTAGTAGTCAAGGGGTATGCACAAACATATGGCATTGATTATGAAGAAACATTCAGTCCTGTTGCAAGGATGGCAACCGTAAGAGCAATCATTGCTATGGCTGCATCAAAGGAATGGTCTTTACATCAGATGGATGTAAAGAATGCCTTCTTGCATGGTGATTTGCAAGAAGAGGTATATATGGAGCAGCCACCAGGTTATGTGCATGCTGTTCATCCTGAGTTTGTTTGCAGGTTGAAGAAAGCATTGTATGGCTTGAAGCAAGCACCTAGAGCATGGTCTGACAAGATAGGACAGTATCTTGTCACTATTGGCTTTCAGATTTCCAAGGCAGATTTCTCACTTTATGTGAGAAAAATAGAGAAAGATATTATGCTACTTGTCATTTATGTTGATGATTTGATTATGACAGGTGACAGTGATGAAGATATATTTCATGTGAAAATGCTATTGAAGCAAAAGTTTGAGATGAAGGATTTGGAGAGCTGCGTTATTTCTTGGGCATTGAGGTGATAAGATCACCAAGTGGGATACAGCTCTTGCAGAGGCAGTATGGATTGGACATGCTGTCCAAATATGGCATGACAGGCTGTAAGCCTATTTCAGTTCCTTTAGAGCAGAATGTGAAGCTGAGCACAGATGCAACTGAGCTTCTGGAAGACCCTACTATGTACAGACGCATAGTAGGAAGTTTGATTTATATGACTATTACCAGGCCAGATTTGAGCTATGCTGTTGGATTGGTAAGTCAGTTTATGCAGGCTCCAAGGAAACTGCATTTGGATGCGGCTAGACGCATACTCAGGTATGTGAAGTCCACATTGCAGTATGGACTATTTTATGAGACTAGGGTTCAGATACAGCTGCATGGATACACTGATGTTGATTGGGCTGGTAGTATTTCTGATAGACGATCTACCAGTGGATATGTGTTCTCTTTTGGGAGTGCTGCAGTCACTTGGAGCAGCAAGAAACAGCCTACAGTTGCCTTGTCGAGCACAGAGGCCGAGTACAAGGGTGCAGCAATGGCTGCATGTGAGGTAGCTTGGTTGCATAAGCTACTTTATGATATGCATCAGCCTACAGATGGGCTAGTTGTCATTTATTGTGACAACATGAGCAGTATACACTTGGCAAATAACCCAGTCTATCATGCTAGAACAAAGCACATTGAGGTGCATTATCACTATGTGCGGGAGAGGGTTTTACTAGGTCTTATTGATCTAGTTTATGTCAGCACAGAGGATCAGGTAGCTGACATATTTACGAAGGCATTGGGCACAGAGAAGCTGCAGAAGTTCAGAGACCTGCTTGGTGTGCAGGAATTGGGATTGAGCTCGAGGGGGAGTGTTGAGATATCGAGCTCCACTCGTGATATGCCAGGGTGACCGTTGTGCATTTATGTCACCAACTTGTCAGTTTTGCAGATGCGGTTGGTACACCGCCCATGAATAATAGCTACATGACAGCTATCCTTATCTACTCTAGTTCGTGGCTCAGTTAGTATGCCACCTTAGTTAGTTGAGTTTGGTTTGAGACCCATATATAGGGTTCTTCTATTTCTATGTACTAGAGTTCTTTTGGCTTACACAACTAAGAAGAGGAAAATTGTTTTCAGCCTCCACCTTTGTGTGTATTCCCCCATTGTGCAAGCAAGAAAGCTACAAGTGAGACTCATTCCTTCTCTCCCACAATCTTGACATGCCCTCCCTAAGGGATGTGCTGCTTGTCATGTAGGGTGTCGTGCGCGTGGCAGTGAAACTGGGAGATGGGTCTAACCTTGGGCAAGCCCTTGGTAACATCCCACACTTGAGGACCCAGCTTGTGCTTTGATGGTGGTGCAGTGCGAGCCTTAGGGTGACAGGTCGGGAAGTCCTGCCCTTGATGTGCCCTAGGCGTGAAGTGGGGAAGGGGGCTAGGGAGACCCCTAGGTGCCCGTTTTTTTTTTTTTTTTTGAGACATAGGCCCAAGTATCTTAGTCGGAATGAGGAGGAGAAGGTGGGCGGAGAAACTTGCTCAAGAATTAGCGACTCTGCATGTAATTCTTTAGATTCATACGGACATGTAGGGATGTAGTGGAGAGGAAGGGGTGGTTGCATCTGGTGAACTGGCTGTCGTTCATGTCCTCTAGGAGGGCTAGGCAAAAAGAAGGGAGGAGAGTAGCCCTCATCATGAGACGAGCCATGGCACAATTATCTATAGCATTAGGGTCGAAGAATAGGGGAGGCAGGCCACGCTCTTGTGGAGTCGAGTCCTGCTTAAGGAGTAGCCTAAGTAGCCTAAGATAGTTACAGGTGGTTATGAAGGCGGGGTCAGGGCATGAGGAAAAATTCGCAAGGAAGCGTACCATGGATTCGTCTAGGCTTTCTGCGGTAAAAACAAGGGCATTGTCGTAGGATGTTACAGTGGAGTTATAAATGATGGGGAAGTCATAGCGCCCGTGGAGGTTGGCATCAAAATCGACGCCTACCCTTTGAGGGTATGCCATATAAGTAGGGTCGTTCCGCTCGAATGGCAGGGTATTACAAAAAGCCATCCATGCGAGCACGCTTATGTCGCATACTCGCCTCCTCCACAGGGGTTTTTCCCTATAGTTTTGTACAGTGTAGGGGATTTCAACAACTTTATCGTGCCAGTAGTCGTCTGCTTCGGTGCCCCAAGAGGTTGGGGTCTTTTCCCGCTCTTCCAGCCACCTTTTCCCCAGTCGGCCACCGGCCTCAATCACCTTGTCCATCACTTTGAGAGGCAAGACCCTCCGTAGATTGTTGGGTAGGAGGAAACTGAAGGAAAATGGCTCCTTTGCTAGTTCCTGCACCTCCCACACCACCAGTTCTGCATGGAATCCTGCCGAGAGATCATCTGGGCACAGGGGGAGAGGCGCGGACGGTAGCACGGCTGGTTTGGCTCTTAGCTTCTGTCTGGCCTCCTCTACCAGCTTTTTTTGCCTTTTCTTAGAGATGGCTTTCCTTTCTGCACAGCTGGGTCTGCTTGCGGTGGATCTTGGGCCCGTGGCGAGGGGGGTTGTGGGACCACCTCTTCCCTGAAGCAATTCACATTGATTTCTGGCTCAGCTTTTTCCCCCTGCCATTCTGCAAGTACTGATTCTTCCTGGAACCCAAGGGTATCTATTTCTTGGGGGGTGAGGCCAGCTCTCGTCAGATATTTCCACTGTTCCTCCAGACTCAGCCTCACCTCCAAGTTATGCTCACCCGGTTGGCACAACACTGCTCCTACGGCAGACTTAGAGGCATCAATGTGGACGTGGAAGGTAGTGGTCCAGTCCGGGGCTCGTAGAATTGGTGCGTTGTTAGAGCCTGTTTCAATTGTTCGTATGCCCGTTGGCATGCTTTGGTCCACTCAAAGACGATCAGTAGCTTGTACAATGGCCTAGCGATCAGTGCGTAGTTCAGTACAAACCGCCGATAGTATCCTGTGTGACCTAAGAAGCATTGAACTCCCTTGTAATTACTTGGGGGTGGGAGGTCAACGATAACCCTGACCTTCGAGAAGTCCGTGGCAATGTCGTTCTTTGACACCACGTGTCCCAAGATGCATCCGTGCTTCACCCAAAACTGACATTTCAAGGGATTCAGGGAAAGGCGGTATAAGCGACACCGTTCAAAGACCGTGCGGAGTTTGTCTAGATGTTCAATCCAGGTCGAATGGACACACAGGTCATCCACAAAGACCTCCAACTCCTTGCAAAGCATGTCCTTGAATATGGTGCACATAAGGCGTTGGAAGGTGGCGGGGGCATTGGTTAACCCAAAGGGCATGACTACATACGCAAAGACGCCCCACTCAGTGGCGAAGGCGGTCTTGTGCCTATCTGCAGGATGCACTTGCACCTGATTGTACCCCGAGAAGCCATCCAGGAAACTGTAGGCTTCCTTACCTGCCACTCTCTCAAGCATGTGCTCCGTGTATGGCAAGGGGTAGTTGTCTCTCTTTGTAGCAGCGTTCACCTTCTTGTAATTGACGCACACTCGAATCTTGCCATTTTTCTTCATCACAATGACTATGGGTGACACCCAGTCTGTGTGCTCAATTTCGTAAATGAATCCAGCTCTCATCAGCTTGTCGATTTTCTCCTTGACAGCATGAGCGTGCTTTGGATTCATGGGGTACAGTCGCTGCTTGACCGGCGTTGCATCCGACGTCATGGGTATGTTGTGAGTCACAACACTCGGATCTACCCCTCATAGCTCATCTAAGGACCAAGCAAATACGTCTATGTACTCCCGCAAAAGAGTGACAAGACTGGACTCTTCTTTAGTAGTCAAGTCCTCGGCAATGAGCACTGGTCGGGGCACTTCCCCTTCTAGGGCTAGGTTTACCTCCTTGACCTTGGCTGGCCCTTCGATTGGTTCGCTGGTTTGCCCTTGGCGCTTGGCACTTAGCATAACCACTACCCTATCTCCTTTTTTGAATTTAGAGAAGCGTTTAGGGAGGTCTTGCGGCTTCCTTTGTTCCTCTGATCGTGCATCCTTGGGATGCTTTGCCTCATCCTTCCGCAACCGTCTGCGCCTCAGGTGGACAGGTAAGTCCCCCTTGGTGCGTCTGGTCATGGGTGGCCTAGGGATTTCTGGGTCACTATCCGAAGTAACTTCCGATTCAGAGTTAAACCCCCCATTTTCACTAGAGGAGGTGGTCTCCCCTGGTGGCCGCAGTTCAGATGGCGATTCGGTTCTAAGCAGTGCTGTCGTTCCTGGTTGGGCTAGGCTGGCTTGCTCAAGGTCTACTGCTCCTATCCGTTCCAATCAAGCACGATCACATTTCATACACATAACTCCTTGGTCCATTCTAAGGGCCTGTCTCTTCTGCGGCTTGGCATCTGCCCGTATCTGCTCAATTTCTTGCCCTTCGGTGTCGTATTCTATGGTATCCACCTCACCCTCACTTTCATCACCGAAGGATTGGCAATCTTCGCATTCATCACAGGAATCTTTATCGCTAGACTGCTCATTGTCTCCCAAGGCTTGCTCTGCCTCGTCTTGTTGGTTGGGAACCAAAGCCCAGCTATACCTAAGGTTTAGCTCGTGTACCCTGGTCCACTTCCACTCGGACTCCTCCAAGAGGTCCTGGAGTGGCTTGAGATTGGCGGCTGCGTTGCTTGCCAGTCGGTCCGTTAAGTGCTCCAGTATTCCCTGGAGTTCCCTCTTGTTGGAAGGCACTTGGAAGGTAACAGGCTCCGGCCCTCCATGGAGGCTTGCTGCCATCATGTAGAGTGGTGCAGGAAGTGTTTCGTTTGCCTTGTCGACCGCTTTGATGGCTTGCTCGTATGCCCCCTGGTCAGAGAACGGCAGGTCAATTGTAGCGAGGACGTGCATCCAATCCCGCTCATCTTCTGGGTATGGGATATACTTGGTCAAGGACTCATAGGGCTTCTTGACCCGAATGTTCCCTTTGAGCACAGCAAAGATGGCATCCAAGTCGACTGGTGAGGTCTTCCAAGTGTCCATTTCTATTCCTACGGCATTAGTTCTATTGCCAAGGAAGATCAAGCCATTACCCCAATCTTCGATGACTCTAGCGTTGCGCATCTAGGGTCGGCCTAATAGGACATCGTAGTCCACTCCCTTCATGACTATAAAGTCAATGGAGAATTGGACTCCTGCGATCTTCACTGGCCAATTTTTCAGGACCCCAAATGGTTTCACTCTCATACCGTTTGCTAGTGTAACGTTAAATCTAGCAACTTCAACAGGAGGGTTTCCCCAGGTTTGCAGCACAGCGTGGCTAAGCACACTAACCCCAGCTCCCGTGTCTACGATTCCCTTCCTTGTTGAGTCACCCAGGGCTAGGACCGGCAGGACTGCGTGCATCTCAGAGCCTTCCCAAAAGGCATTGACGTGCAAGGATTTAGGTACAGAGTGTAGCGTGAGGCTGGGCAATTGTGTTTCTGCATCCTGGTCTTGTGGGTCTACCATGACCTGCTCTTGTGAGTCCTCAACCCACTGCTTAAGATCTTGCCATAGGGCAGGGTGCTGCTTAAGCAGATCTCCCAGGCCAAATGTTACAGGGGTGGTCACTAGTGTGGTCAGGAGATTGCTAAATACTCGTCCTTCCCTTATCCCAGACTATCCGGGCCAACAGTCGCGGCTGATCTGCGGCTCTGTTGTGTCCAGGCTTGGTCTTAGTGGCACTGCTTGTGGCACAATAGCCTCGGCCGACTTAGGTGGAGGCTGTGACCTTGGCGTGCTTATGCTGGAGAGATCATCGATCTCGTCCTCTGTGATGGGTTCCGCATCTTTGAGGTGCTGTTGAGCCTCCCTCACCCATTCCTTCACCTTTTCTATGGCCTCCAATTGTCGCTTGGGGTGCTGGTATTCCCCTATCTTAGCGCTTCCCTTTTCGGCTGTCTTAGGGGCTGAAGTCTCTGCCTCTGCATCTGAGACTTTCTTCCCAGTGGTTAAGGTCGTAGCACTCTCGGTCTTCAATGCAACCTTAGCATCCGACCTCTTCTTCTTCCGCCTGCTGTTTTTCTTCCCTACTGAGGCCGCGTCCAGGTTGCTAGGTCCTGGCAGAGAGATGCTGGCCTGCTTGGTTTGGGCTCGGGTCATAACTCGTAAGGGAATAGGTGTGGCCTCCCCATCGGGGTTTTTGACACCAAACAGCCCTAATGGGACGGATGGAAAATTAACCGCGCTAGAGGACGGCTTCCACTTTGGGCAATCAATGAAAAGATGGGTGATTCCGCACTCTGTGCATCTTTGATCAGCCTTGTCCCTGTTTTGCTGCTCTCTTTCAGGGTAGCGTGATGATACATGTCCGAGGTGTCTGCAAGTCCAACAAGTGACTGGATCCTGTGGCTGCCCTCCTAGGCCTCTACCCCGTCCTCTTCCCAACGCCATCACCGGCACGGGTTGATAATCCATGAGGACCGCATTACCCTCGTTGTCATGCGAGACGTAAGGGTAGATGTAGGTCTCTTCATCATTTGGCTCCTCCACGTAATGAACTGGAGCGTCGCTTGGTGGGTGGGTCACATAGGGACCAGGCGGTCTAGGAATGCCGGTGGGATTTATGTCCATTCTAGGGGCAGCGGGTCTCACATCGTTAGGTGCGGGTAGAGCCAATGGAGCTCCCCTTCCGAAGAATGGTTGCGGCCTGTTAGCTAGATAAGGTTGGCCGTAGGGTTGCGAGTATGGAAACCTTCTTGGGAGTCTACATTGTGCAGTATCGTGGCTGAACCTCCCGCAGTTGGCACAAGGTCTTGACCTAGGGTCTTGACACTTGGCCGGCAAGTGGTTTCCCCCACAGTACACGCATTGGATGTGCGGGCGCGTTGGTCGTCTCAGCAGGTCCTGTATCTTGGTTAACTCCATCCTGACCTCTGCCAGGCCTTGGTTTGCCTCGGTGGCTTTCCCCTTGTCTTGGGGTGATGGGCTCGACCGCTCACTAGAGACTGGCGTTCTCTCTAAACTCCGCGGGTTGGTTTCCTCTAGGTTTGAGCTCCTGGAGCTCCGCTCTTTCAGCTCTTCATCGACTCTGATGGCTTCCTCAAAAACCCTAGCCACCACGTCTCACTGCAAGCTTGAGTTGCCTGCCAGTGCCTTATACAATTCCTCATCTCAAATTCCGCTGATGAATACAGTCGATACTGCCCTGTCAGTCGGTCGCTCGCCTAAGGGGATTCTTTTAAGGAGGCTTCTCACATGGGTCACATAGTCGCGGATGCCCTCCTTCTCCTTCTGCTTGACGTTCATCAAGCGTGCTAGCAGGTTGTCGGAGTATCCAGGTTCGGCAAAGCTCTTGACAAAAAGGTCCTTGAGGTTATTGAAGTTGGCTCGTTCTATGGCATCCAGGCTTGTATACCACGTCCTACCCTTATCGCTTAAGCAAAGTCCGAATGCTTACGAACGTTGAGCCTGGTTGTTGAGGCCATTGGCTTCGCAGACTTGCTCAAACTGCACGATGAAGCTGTACGGGTCGTCAGGTGGCTGGTACTTGTCGAGTTGCTTGGCGACAATAGGTATTTTGGCTTGGCTCTTTGAGCCCTGGTTTACCCCCAACCCTGCAAGCAGCGACATTGCTAGCGCAGTGGCACTCTACTCTACCGCGGTGTTATCGAGCAGCCGTTTCATGAGGAGCTCGCTCAGTGTCAGGTCTCCCTCTAGTGCTTTCTCTTGGTCCGTACGGTTCTGACCAGCCAAGTTTAGCACTCGCTGCACCTCATGTAGCTCCATGCTTTGCCTCAGGCTCCTGGCTTGTTGATCCCTATTATACTTGGCTATGCCCTGCAATGCCTTGCGGGCTAGCCTTCTCTCCTCCTCCAGGTCTGCAATGATTGCATCTGCCGTTCTGCCATGGTGCTCGTACCGGGCATGCGCATCGTAACTGCTCACCATCTACTGTATAGCATCTGGGTATGCACTCACGTCGAGCTCCTCGGTAAACCGATGGTCCGAGCCTTCCTCTGTCATGGTCGAAGCCTTGCCCCTTGCTGCGCTGTCAACTAGGTCACTAGTCATGATAGGCCCATGTTGTTGGCGCTCCTCGCTTGGTTCTTCTTCTACGTTCTGTGTGTTCGTCTACGTCCTAGGTCTTCTCCTATTGGCGGGTTCCTTGAGCGATTTATCTGAGTGAGTTCTCTTAACCACTGAATACAATTCTTATTTTACCGCCGCTCGATGAGTGTGTTGTTCCTTGTGCACTTGTGCCCAATCAGGCTTTTAGTTTCCTTAAGTGTACTTCAAGTGCAGAATTCAAGGCGAGTGCAGCAGGCAATTCCTCAGCGCCCCACTCACTCTCGCTTGCTTTTGGCCTGATAGGCTCGTGGGTCCATTTTCCGGCCATTTAGTCAGGGTTTAGGGTTCCTTGGTTGTTTCCTTGTTCACTTCTGATCGATCGGGTCTTTGTGGTTCAGCGGCTTGCGTTCTAGTCCGTGGACCCCTCAACTGTCTACTGCCCACCGCTAAGCGACTGCATACTACGATTTCTCTTATCCTGCGTGCCAGAATCAAGTTCTAAACGCCCGAAGGGTTTCGACAAGTTGTGCTAATGCGCGTTTGTCGGTCAGGTCAAATTTTTGACAACTTTGGCAAAAGGTTGCATTCGGACCAAGTGGTCCGAATTGCAGGGTTCGAGTGGATCACTCGGACGGGCCGAATGGCATGGGGTCAAGGGCCGAATCTCCAAATCTGGCTCGGACGAGTTTTACTCGGACGGGCCGAATGACGGGGTTGGCAGATTCGGACGGGCTAATTTGGATGGGTCACTCGGACGGGCCGAATGGCACTAGGCCGAATGTGCCACGTCGTCAAAAGGTTATGGCTCGGACGGTCCGAGGAGAGTCTCTCGAACGGCGGGCTGACTCGAACGGGCCGAATGCCGACTAGGGTTCTGGCCGAGCGGCCGAATGGCAAGGGGCCGAAGGCCGATTCTGGGCCTCAGCCCAGAAGCAGTAGCTCGGACAGGCCGAATACGGCGCGACGAAAACTGCGCGATGCCAATCTTGCCCGGTTCTTGCGATTTACTCAACTATTACAAGCACAAACCTCCAGATGCCATCTAGGGGGTTTGAGGGATGGATTGATGTACCTAAACGGGTCGGTGAGTGCGTCGGTGCTACGATCGAATCACACGGCCTGGGGGCTTCCTAGCTCTCTCTCTCTCTTTCTCTCACACTGAAATGGCACAAATGAGTTCTCTTTTGGCCTCCCGGTTCTTATATGCCCTCCCAGCTATGGTGTTGACACCCCCGATCCCTCTCTTGTCAATCTTAGTCCTCACTAGCGAGCATTTTGCGCATTTGCATGACTTCTTCCCTGTTTTTACCCTATTTTGAAACAGTGAACCCTACCTCTTTTCTTTCGATCTCCTAGCTCTAACCTACGCTAAATGCAACAAAATTCGAAGATAAAAAACTGGAATAGATTCTCCATGCTTTCCAATCATCAACAACCAAAATATCCAAAATACTTACTTGTTCTGAAGATTAAAAGCACCCAACTTCCTACCTATCTCAAGCTCCGTTTCGGGGATGAATACCCTACTTCGATGCTCGATGTAAGGCGCGCAAGTGCTCAAGCTTGGATCCGTGGTCCCGGCAACGGAACCAAAATGTGGGAGCTTTCACTCAACCGCCAAGACCCACGGACCGCTTATTGTTTCAAGTGTTCTAAGCGAGCACGAATGGCTATCTCTCACCTAGCCGACGCGCCGTCGATCCTACAAGTGTAGTGAGCTTACCTTGGTGCTTGATCAAGTACCCTCCTCTCTCTCTCCCTCCGGTAGCTCCACGATCCTAGATGCTAGCACTAGCATCCTCAAGCCTCCTCCATCTCCAAGCTCCATCCTCCATAGCCGCGCGCGTAAGAAAAGAGAAGGGAAGAGAAGAGAAGAAGAGGAGAGGAGATGGTGAAGAGCTTCACCCTCTAGATCCCTCACCCTCACACACACTCACTCCCCCACACTCTCACACTCCCTCTCTCAAGAGCACACACAAGCAAGAAGGAGAGAAGAAGAGAAGAAGAAGAGGACTCCTTTTGCCACACACCAAAGAATGAGCTTCACATTCATTTTTCAACTTTATATACAAAACCCTAAACCTTTTCCGGGTGGTCATCCCCTTTTCCTCTTTTACATGGCCAGTCGGAGCCTAGGCCCTATTTCCCATTTCCCACCATCCTAGCTTACCCTCTTCCTTCTAATGCATACACTTTGCACAGGAGCGAGCCTGGCACTCTTTTACACAGGTTTGGGGGCACTCCCCTATTTTAATGGTGCGCCTTTTCTCTTTTATTGCCGTGGCCCCATACCGAAGCCTTTTGAGGGTCGTGTCCGAATATTTGAATTTTTCAGGGATTGGTTGCCAGTCGAGGTGCCTTTTTGCTCTTGCGCCTTTTTTGCTCTTTTTTCCTTCTCTCAGTTTTCGCTTTTCTATGCTGCGGTAACGTGGTCGGAAACACGGTAACAACATGCTTAGAGTACATCAAGCGAAAGACATACCTAGCAAGATAATTCTTGCTAATGGTTTGACCTATCACCCTAAGCCCCCTACATTGCACCTGCCTTATATGCACAAACTAGGTCCTCAAGTGTGGGACACATCGAGGGCAAGGTTGGACCCATCTCTCAAGTCCTATAAGCACTGGCACCACACACTCCACGGTAAGGCAGACACACCCCCAAGTAGTGCACCTTATTTTCTTTCCAGGTACAAAAAACCGAGGACCCGATCGTCGGCCCCACAGATCCTATCATCTATGCAATGCACTCCCCATCTTATGCGACATGCCACCATGCAAGAACGACCAACTAAGGACACGATAGCCCTAGTCAAAAAGTGAATGAAGAAGCTCATTTGGAATAGCGCAAGAGAAGGAAACCACAAAAGAGGTGACGGATCCATCCAACACAATATTCAATTTAAAAGATGGACCCGCCCATCAGCCTCTCTTATCACCAGGAATCATATCCAATGCAAGGGCCTTTCAATTCCATAAATCCCTCCAATAGGTCCATAAATCCCTCCAATACCAGGACTCATTCCCAACTCAAGGACGTTCTAGTTCCATAAATCCCTCCAACACACTTCCCAACACAGCTTGTATACAAACTCAAAAAGCCACCTAGCTACTCCAGCAACACCCTCCAACTCACCAACCAGCAAGTGCCATGGGACTGGCACTCAACTAGGAGGGGGATAATGTTAACCCTCAGACAAAAAAGGTGGAAAAGTGAAAAATCTAGAAAATCTAAAGTAGAAGACAAGGCCAAGGTAAAAATGGAATGGAAGATGAAGGTGCATTAAGAAAAAGTGCAAGTCAATGCTTTTGTAAAAGGGCGCAAAGCGCACCATGATTTATTTTAAGAGCACCGGCCACCATGCAAGTTGTAAAGGTATATGGACGGTAGGAAAGAAGCTAGGAAGATAGGAGAACAATAGAAACAAAAGCCAAGGGTATGGCCATCCATGTACAAAGGGGATGACCGCCCAAGGGAAAGAGGGTTTTGTATATAAAGTTCAAAAATTGAATGAGAGCTCATTATTTGGTATGTGGCAACAAGAGACTCACCTTCTTCTCTTCTCCTTGCTTGCTTGTGTGTGCTTGAGGGAGGGAGTGTGAGAGCATGAGGGAGAGTGTGTGTGTGAGGGTGAGGGATCAAGGAGGTGAAGCTCTCCACCATCTCCTCTCTTCTTCTTCTCTCCTCTCCTCTTCTCTTCTCATCTCGCGTGTGCGGCTATGGAGGATGAAGCTTGGAGGTGGATGCTTGAGGATTCTTGAGCTTGCATCAAGAATCATGGAGCTATCAGAGTGCTTAAGAGAGGAAGAAACTCAATCGGGCATCAAGGTAACTACGCTCGTAGAGAAGAATGGCACATCGACTATGTGAGAGGTAGCCATTGGTGCTCTCTTAAAACACTTGAACAATAAGTGGTCATCAGTGGGTCTTGGCAGTTGAGCGTGAGCTCACCTCTACATCTTTAGAGAGATACAAAGTACAACTAGTTGCTTATCGAATTAGAGTAGAAGAGGATGAGAGACCTTCGGCGTATCCCCTTCCTTGGGTTGAATGGAATGATGTCTCTTAAGGGTATGCACAATAGTATGGTCTTGATTATGGGGAGAATTTTAGCCCAGTTGCCAAAAAGGCAACTGTGAGAACTATTAGCAGCATCTTAGGGATGTAAGCTTTGGTAGATGGATGTCAAAAATATATTTTTGAATAGAGATTTGATTGAGAAAGTGTATATGGAATAGCATGAGGGTTATGTACACCCTAATTATCTGAATCATGTGTGTAGGCTAAAAACCACACTTTATGGATTAAAGCAAGTACCAAGAGTATGGAATTCTTGGATTAGTTTGTATTTACAGCAACTTGGTAGATGGAAAATGTAGATCATAGTTTGTTCACTAAGTAGACAGAGACATGTAATGCATAATTAGTTATTTATGTAGATGACTTAATCATTACTGGAGATGATGACCATGGTATTGCTAAAATTAAATCCATGTTACATGCAGAGTTTAACGTGAAAGACTTGGGAGAGCTAAAATAGTTTCTTGGCATTGAGGTGGTGACTATACGCCAAGGGATTTGGCTACTATAGAAACAATATGCACATGATATGCTGATTAAATATGGAATGATGGATTGTAAGCCCATGGAAACATTACTAGATTAGAATGTAAGCCTGGAAACATCACAATATATAGGTAGATAGTGGGAAGCCCGATATATCTTACCATTACTCGTCATGATCTTAGTTACTCAGTGGGAATGCTTAATTAGTTTATGCAAAAGCCAAGCAAACCTCGCTTGGATATAGTTAGGAGATTATGTAGTAAGGATACTTCTGATTATGAGTTATTTATGAGTTTGGAAAGCCACTTGGTTTGATAGGATATACAATGGGCTAGATGTGTATATGACAAACGATCAACTAGTAGTTATGCTTTCAAGCTTGGAAGTAGTATGGTCAGGTGGAGCAATAAAAAGAAACCACAGTTGCTCTCTCTAGCATAGAGGCAAAGTATAGAGGTATAGACCTAGCTACATGTGAAGTAGTTTGGCTCTTGCAACTATTCCATGACTTGGGTATACAGATGGATAGGAAGATCACATTGCATTGTGACAATATAAGTAGTGTGTTTTTGTCTAGCAACCCTATTTATCATGCTAGATCAAAGCACATAGAAGTTTATTATCACTTCATTAGGAAAATGGTACTTATAGGAAAGATAGATATGTTTTATGTGAATATTAAAGCCCATGTAGCTGATATCTTTACCAAATCACTTGGTAGAGATAAGTTTGTTTACTTTAGGGAGCTACTTAGAGTACAAATATTGACTTGAGCTTGAGGGGGAGTGTTGAAAATCAAGCTAGTGGTATTGATACTAATTCTACTTAGTACAACTATAGGTATAGTCGTTACCCAATCATGTGTGGCATAATGATGACTCAGTTAGACTTAACTTAGGTTAGAGATATCTAGTTAGTTTAGTGGCCTACTTTCATACACTGTATGCTTGACTTGGACTTAGAATATTGTGTGTGTTACACAATGAATGGATAATAAAAGAAGAGAGAGTACAATGCCCTTTGTTCATGGCACCCATTCTTGTCTTTCACTTCCCCTCTCTTTGAAAATGTGTCATATTTCTATGTCTTTTGTCAAACCATTTCTTATTCTATATCCTTGCCGGCCTTAACTTTGCTGCCTCTATGTCTTCAAACTTTCTTTTCAACTGTCTAATGCGTAAGGCCAATAACTTCTCTCGATTCAACTTCTCCTCCCAAGGTAGCACACTCCATGTGAATGCTATCTCTTTTATTGGCATGATAGGTTTTTGACCATACATCAATTATGCAAGCATATATCCTGTAACAGCACTATGAGTTGTTTTGTTAGCCAACAAAGCATAAGGGAGCAATCATGGCCACTCTTTTACCTTCTCTCCACATGCTTTTGCCAATGCCTTCACAATAGGTGGATGACCTCTTTCACTTTTTCCATTTCCTTCAGGGTTATATACTGAAGTTAAAGCAAGCTTTATCCCCAATCATGCAAAGAAATCATGAGCTTCATCTGCATCCAACTCACCCCTATTTGATGTAATTTTGCCCACACAACCATACCGACAAAAGATCTCTTCTAAGAGAAAAGTACACACATCATTTTTTATCTTAGTACGTAGAGATCTCCCTTCCACTTGATTAGTCAAGTCTTCACAAGCAAGCACAAGATACCTCATTTGCCAAAGACCTGTAGGCATTGTGACCAAATCCACCACCCACTTAAAATTAAGAGACAATGGATATGTGGGGATGCAATCCATCCTGATGTCTCATAGATGAATACATTTGACATGTCGTACATGTTTCCACAAAGTGAGCAACATCCTTATACATACCCTACTACCAATATCTTTCTTTGATCTTTGCAAAAGTACCCCAAACACCTCTATGGCCAGCCCACAAGCTTTCATGAAATTCTTGTATAACATTTACTTGTGAAGCTCTGTCACCTAAAACTCTCAATGGCATACTATGTTTCTTTTTAGCATGTTTCCATAAGTATCCATCTTTTAAGAAAAACCTATAGGCTTTCTTCTTGATCTTCTTAAACTCCTCATTTGACCATTCATCTCTCTTTGTTAATGTACTTAGATATTGACCGATTCTTAGCCACTCTCCTACATATTTATCTTCTAGAAACACTTCTCCACAAGATGCAAAACATCTAAAGTGTCTTCTCTTTGTTGTCCAAGCTTCTGCTAATGCTGTAGCAACACCTTGCATTGCTAAATTCACTCTTGTAACATCATTTTCAACCTCAAGAAAGTCATCTTTTTCCTCCTCATCCGTCATCCCATCTTCATTCTCATAGCATGCTCGAGATAACATGTCTACCACTGGGTTATCTCTTCCTGCAATATGTTGAAATTCATGGTTCAAATATTTAATGTATGCAATCCACTAGAGCATAGCAATGTCCGGGGTATCACAACTAGTATTCATACCCAATACCGGCAAACAATCAGTCTCAATGACTACATGAGCACCCATAAAATACTCCTTATCACATTTAAGGGCTGTCACAATTCCCCATAATTCTCTTTTAACTTATGGATACCTTCTCTATTGTTCTGTCAATACTTTAGCACCAAAGCATATTGCATATATTTGCCCTTCCTCATCATCTTGCCCAATTTCCCATCCAATCCCGATTGGGCTTGTATCCACAGTAATAATGATAGGCTTTCCATGTGAATAGTTAGCCTTTCTCAATGTAGGAGCAAATTTTAAGAGTTTCTTCAATTTCTTCATTGCTTTATGATGCTTTCTTTCCCAATGAAATCTCTGACCATTCCTTAGAAGTTGATATAGAGCATCGGCTACATGTGCAAAGTGAGGAATCCATATCAAATAGAACTTACATGCTCCCAAGAATCTACGCACCTTTGATATATTCGTGCATACATCTTGCATTCTATCAATCCCATCTATTTTTACTGGTGATGGTCTTTGCCCATAGGGCCCACACATATTCCCAACAATCAAAACCTCTTCAACTCCAAAGACAGACTTTTGTCCAGAAAGAGTTAAATGCACCTCCTCTAGACGCATCAAAATCCTCTCACAATCCACAATACGGTCTGCAATAAACTGTTTGCATCCATGAGCATCCATCTCTTCATTCTTTTCATCCACTGCACACCCTTTGATTGGAACATCATCCAAGAAGGGCATTGTCAATTGTGGTATAAAATCCCTGAGTACCCTATTCATAGCATTTTTCATGTGTGCCACTGAGTTTGTTGCACCTTGTGGGAGAGTATACATCCATACTAACCCCAAGGGAGTCTTCATGGTTGTGATATCCCTGCTTTCAATTGCAAGCTGAAACTGATCATACCCCAAGTAAAGATCACCCTAAGAATAGATCGCTTTGCCTGCAAAAGCCTCTGCAAATTCATCAACCATAGGACCTGCACCCACATTTCTTATGGCCACTTTATTGACCAGTTGCATGTCTTGAATAAATCTCAAAGCCCCATTCTTTTTTGGCACAGTAAACCAATGATTTGAGTATGAGGCTAAAGAGGGCTCCAAGATCTTCATGCAAATCTTTTCATTTAACAAATCCATCAGCTTTGGCAAGTAAGCTTTAGGCACTGGAATAGGCCTCAAGTTCCATGGTACATGTGGCATAGTAAATATTACCATAGGAGAGACAACATTTGGATCCACACAACCTATTTCACTTGGCTGAAATGCAAATGCCTTTCCATGCCTAGCCAACATCCACATAAAATAGTCTCTCAATAGGCAAAAGAAACCCTTCTGCACCAACTTTCAATTCCTGTAATGTTTCATATGTAAACTAATGACCTATATCTTTAGGATCTCGTAAGCTTGATTGCCTTGACACTTTTTCATACAAACCCTCACTCTCTGGTGGAAGTGGCAAAGCAATTGGTTTCACCTTTTTATCAAATATCTTATACTTTGTCTCCACAAGTGCTTCAACTCATTGTAATCCTTCCTGCTATGCAAACAATGCTATAACATCTTACATATCCAAAGAACATACTAACAACACTCTATTTTCAGCCTCATTTTTTGCATGTATATGTAACGTGTCCACTAGTATCATCCAGGACACGTCTTAGCAATCCATCGGAAAGGATGTCTAGAAAGCTCCGCCCAACACTCCCATGGAATGTTACGGGATTTGCGATCTAGGGCTTCCCACGTCTGCCATGTAGTGGAAGTATTCTGGCCGTTCCCACTTAGGATCGACCGGAATTAGGGTTTTCCTGATTGGTCATTACCTAACAGCAACTAGCGTTGGACCCAAGCGAACTACTTTACGCAGAAACGCCAGGTCTGAAGCGGATTCATGTTGCACTTGGTTCAAGGAGAATGGGAAACGAGAGGGACGAAAAGCTCAACCTCTCTACCATAAGGCATAGTCCCATTACGTTCCCCTAAAAAAATGTAAATCAGTTAAGACATAACTCTAGGTCAATGCTTTTGTTGTTCGTGTCCTTTGATGATCATCCCGCTGTTCTTCGAGATTTGAGAAAAGTTCCCAGCCAACCGGGACCACCCAACCGTAGGACGGACCCATGGCCCATCCTCCGCACTTTCCTCGGTTTGTTTTAGTTAGGTAATTATCTAACACATTAGTTGGACATGTAACAATCAGCTTCTTTAATTAAACCGTTAAGCACTGGTTCCTTCACGTAATTTTATCATGTGACATAGAAAAACAATATTAGACAAGTTCTTTGTTAATGCATCATCATATTTATCTTTGAAGTACAAGGAGTTCCGCTCGTAGGCTTGTCCATAATCCGCCCGAAGGCTATCCAGTAATCCACTGGGATCACTATTCCAAGTTTCCGCCCGTAGACTAGTATGCGGGCCTCGAGATCTAATCTCGAGTCACGTTAGCCTCTTATGCAGGACCCGAAAGGCAAGGGATTTATGGCCAGAGCCCCCCCTGGCACCCAAGTGTCCTCCTGCTCCAAGTAGAGCTCAACGGAGAGACCTCTCGCAACGGGTTCGGTCCATGTTCCCGGCGCAGTCAACAACCCCCTTGGTTAGGGTCAGGCAGGCAGTCGGGGGTAACTGAAGCTGCCTCTCCTTTCAGGCCTTCAATCTGAAGTATAGATATTCATTTAATTTGTAATTCATAAATCAAACAGTGCTCTAAAATCTCTAGCAAGCACAAACATTTCCATTAACTGATATTGTTGTTGGCAAGCTGCTAAGGAAAGAATATTTCCTTTTGAATGCATCTAGCACTCGATCCGGGGTACCTTGCAACTTGGCAAGATCCTTTATATTCTGGGTTAGGGCGTACCCTATTAACCCAACTTGATCAACCCTAAAGTTCATTGGATACTTTAGTTTCCGGTTTTTAACCTTCCTTACTTAGAAGGATATCAAGAATATATCCTTTTGCAAGATAACTTGTGTAAGGATCCGCCATCCTCATTAAGGGTATTTCACTTTTCTTCTTGTGAATCAATCACAAGACCATATGACTTCGTACTTGCTGTGCAAGTCCTGCATCGTAATATACGATGAAACAATCCGTTTCAGTTTCTTTAAGCTAACGTTTGTCAGACCTAGGGTCTCTTTTTATTATTATTTTTTAAGAACCTCACGGACAAACCCTAGTTCTTTTACATTTACGATTAATTGACCCTACAATCAGGGAAGGCAGGCAACTATTTAAGGTATAAACGTTTCTTGGATTTAAATCATTCCCAATGCATATTTCGCAGCATAGGTATTTCTAAGTTTATATTAATTTGGTTAACTTTTAGAAGGTAATATCGAGATCACCTCGGCACGATTTGTTATCTATGTGACAATTGATTTTTCAGTCCTAAACTTTATTGCTTTGAGGTTAGGTAAATTCAATTACTTCAAGATTTAACTGAAATATACTACTATAGTGGGTAGATAATCTTGCTCGTAATTCATTTCAATGCATAATGCTATTTGAAGGAAAACTATGTTTTATACTTTATCCATTTTGCATGTTCAATTAAACTAAATTCCTTCATTGTAAATAACTAGGACAAAAATGTATCTTGTCCCTAACAATTCATCTTGCATGATTGAATTTAAACCGATATAAAACCAAGAAGGAAAAACCTGGTTTTGGGGTGAGATATCCACATGGATACCGGGAGATGACCCTCACGTAGCTACTCCTTGGACTTTCTTAGGCGGCATCGCAGTTGTAATCCTTCGAACGTGAAGGCAGCTTTACACTCCGTTTCAGAATTCCACCGTCGCTTCAATACTCTTCTCCTCTCTTTCGAGGCAAGGAGCCGTTAAAGGATTGACCACGAGAAGGAGGGGTAATAAGACCTTTAAGGTCTTAGCTTCTTCGGGAGGAAAAGGTTTACAAAGCCTAAAAAGGCCCTATAGGGGTATATACACGGTAAAAAAAGGAGTGTGTGAGTGTGGTTTCGCAAACATATGAAGGCCTTGAAAGGGTATAAAAAAAAGGGAATCTTGAAGGGCTTTCTGGGCACACAGGGGGTAAGTTCCAACCCAAGGGGAAAGGGGAAGGGTGAAAAGGGGGGTAAAAGCACAAGAAGGGGGTAATAAGTTAAACACGGGGGTTAAGGTGGATAAGACTTTTCAAGCCTTAGTTCTTTGGGGGGTTCCATCCAAGGGAAGGGCTTAAGGGAGAAAGGCCTTAAGGCTTACAAAGAACGGAGGGGGTTGAAACATGGGTTTTAAAAAAACACAAGAAGGGCTTATTAATTTAAGCACGGGGGGGGGGGGGGGGGGGGGGGGGGGGATGAAAGGATAAAAGGGATATGAGGGGGGTGAAAGGGGGCTTAATTAGCCCCCCTTAGGAAGCTTCTTCAAGGAAGCTTCCATACTCCACGTGGCAGGAGGGGGGCATTTTAAGCCGCGTTGGCGACGGCAGCCAGTGACGGCGTATGCGGTGGCAGTCCCATCGAGCTCATCCTCGTCCTCAGCAAGCTCCCTCCTCGTTCAAATGGCATTATGGCAGCCTCCCTCTCTCACAGCAGATGGACGTTTTAGCATCAGGCGGCAGTAGCAATTAACTTCGTCTCCAGTCCTCTCTCTATAGCCTGCGGCCCTCCCTTAATTTTATAGGGGAGGGGAGGGAATCCTCCCCCATCAACATGTCCATTCGCATGTTGTGAAGCCGAGAAAGCTCCAGCGAGGAGCTTGCTGGCTCGTCTATTCCCTCCCCCCCTTCCATCTCACGTGCCGCTGAGAGAGGAAAAAAAATAGATATTTGATATATATTACATTCTCTCCCCCTTAGAGAAATCGAGATGTCCTCATCTCGAGATAAACTGGGGATATTGATGGTTGAGAGTACCTTCTTCTATCCAAGTGGCATCCTCTTCGGGATAATCTTTCCATTGGACGAGGCATTCTCTCAAGGTTTTGGATCTTAATTGTCTCTTCCTTACATCTAAGATCCTATCAGGCCTTAGTTCAAGGACTCCTTGACTAGGCATTACAATTTGTTGGTCATCAAGTACATGGTTAGGGTTGGGTACATATTTTTTCAATAGGCTGATATGGAATACATCGTGAACCTTTAGGTTCTCAGGAAGTTGCAATCTGTAAGCATTGGGTCCTAGGAATTTGAGGATTTTGTATGGCCCACAATACCTTGGACTTAGCTTCTTGCAATCTCCTAGAAATAGAGAACTCTTTTTAGGGCGTACGTGAATGAAGACCATGTCTCCTTCTTCGAAGACTCTTTCTTGACGCTTCAAATCCGCGTATGCCTTCTGTCTATCCTTGGCTGCTTGGATGTCCTGTCTTATTGACTTTATTTGATCATCCATTTCTTCCAACATCTGCCTTGATGCTTCAACCCTTAAGGTTGGATCGGAAAAATTTAGGGGACTTCGACAGTCATGACCATACAATGCTTGGAAAGGGGTCATCTGAATGCTCTGCTGGTAAGAAGCATTGTAGGCAAATTCAACCAATGGCAAGTATTGAATCCACCTCTTCAGCTCTGGATAGCAGTATGCCCTAAGCATATCCTCGATGACTTGATTTACTCACTCTGTTTGGCCATCCGTTTGAGGATGGTAGGCGGTGCTAAAACAGAGTTGAGTCCCAATAGCTTCAAAGATAGCTCTCCAGAAGTGTGATGTGAAGAGAGAATCTCGGTCACTAATGATTCTTCTGGGTAACCCATGTAGCTTGAATATCTCTTTGATAAACAATCTTGCAATGTCGAAGACTTTATAATTTGTCTTTACTAGAATAAGGTGTGCAACCTTGGTAAGCATGTCAACCACAACCATGATGGAGTTGTATCCTCCCTAGACTTGGGATAATCCTACAAAAAAATTCATACTGATGAATTCCCATTTCATTTGGGGGATGTCAAGCGGTTGCAGTTTCCCTGGCATCATGACATGTTCGGCTTTGATACGTTGGCAAGACAAACACTCAGTGACATATTTGAGAACGTCACCTTTGAGCCTCTCCCAATGTTAGCTCTTCCTAACTGCATTAAGAGTCTTAGCATAGCCAGGATGTCCTACGAAAGGGGAATCATGAGCTTCCCACATTATCTTCTGCTTAAGTGATTGGCTTGCTAGTATACACAGCCTTGTTCTGTAATAGACAAGTCCATTATCAATGGAAAATTCCTGATACTTAGCTTGCAACTTTTGATTCTGATCCTTGATAGAGATCTCCTTTAGCATTAATTGGTAGGCCAAATCATGGCATGCTTCTTCCCTAGCTAACTCAAGTATAGGGTTGTTTGGCATAGATACCTTTGTAGCTAGAGATCTGGCCGTTGATGGATTCTACAAGATTAGGGAATTTAGGAATGCCTTGCGACTAAGTGCATCGGCAACTACATTCTCTTTCCCTGGTCGGTACTTGATTTCAAAGTCATACTCCTCCAACACTTCAATCCACCGACGTTGCCTCATGTTGAGCTCGTTCTGGGTAAAGATCCATTTGAGACTCTTATGGTCGGTTACTAGAGTAAACTTGTTACCCAACAGGTAGTGTCTCCAAAGCTTTAGAGCATGGATGATAGCTAGCAATTCCAGATCATGCGTAGCATAATTCTTTTCATGGCTCTTCAATTTCCTTGAAGAGTATGCTACTGGATGACCTTCTTACATAAGTACACACCCCAAGGCAAGAATGCTAGCATCAGTTACTACCTCGAACTCCTTATTGAGGTATGGAAGTTTTAGAATAGGTGTTGATACCAAACTTTGTTTCAATTTGTCGAAGCTATTTTGTTCGGGAGTTGACCATGCAATGGAAGTCTGCTTCTTTAGTAAATCCGTCAGAGGTGCTGCAATCAAAGCATAGTTTTTTATGAAGACCCTATACCATCCTGTCAATCCAAGAAAGTTGTGTATTTATTTGGCAGATACTGGTGTTGGCCATTCAAGCACATATCTGACCTTGGCTGGGTCCACTGATATTCCTTCTGATGATACTATGAATCCCAGATATTCAATCTGACGCTTGAAGAATGCACACTTCTTCATTTTTGCATACAACTTATGTGACCTCATTGTCTCAAGGACAATCCGAAGTTGAGGTTCATGATCTTCTTCCTGTTTAGAATAGACTAAAGTGACATCGAAGAAGACAAGCACGAAATCATCAAGATATGGCCTAAAGATATCCTGCATTAATCTATTGAAGGTGGCAGGTGCATTCGTAAGCTCGAATGACATAACCAGGAACTCAAAGTGCCCATATCTTGTATTGAAGGCCGTCTTTGGGATATCTTCTTCCTTGATCCTTATCTGATAGTAACCTGGCCTGATATCAATCTTGGAGAAGATCTTTGCACCCTGAAGACGATCAAGAATCTCATCTATTCTAGAAATAGGATATTTGTTATTGCTTGTTGATTGATTCAACCCTCGGTAATCAATACATAGTCGAAGTGTCCCATCTTTCTTTTTCTGGAATAGTACTGGAGCTCTCCACGGTGAATTGCTAGGCCGGATGTAGCCCTGATCTAATAGTTGCTTGAGTTGTTCCTTCAGCTCAATTGCTTCTGGTATGGACATTCTATAAGGTCTCTTGGCAATTGGTGCACCTCCAGGCACTAACCTAATCTCATGATCCACTTCTCTTTGAGGCAGAAGCTCAGTCAACTCTTCAAGGAATACGTCCGCGTATTCCTTTAGCCAAGAAGGTCCTTCATGAGACTCTTGCTTTTGATCTAACTTGTTGAGTTTGATCAAGTAAACGGGTAATCCTTTTCTGACTCCTTTTATGATCTGAGATACTTTGGCCAATTGGATTCTTGGCACTCCTGCCTCACCTTGAGTTGTGACTAATTCCCTTTCAGAGTTTCGAAAGGAAACTTGACCCTTTCCACAGTGAATGTGGGTGTCGTTGGGCTTAAGCCAATCCATTCCGAGTAGACACTCATGGATACCTAAATTCATGACTCTGAATTTAACCGAAGTCTTCTTTCCTCCCAGAAAGAATTCCACCTTAGCAGTTTTCCTGGTACAAGTAACCTCATGACCATTTGCCAATTCCACAAGCAGGGTAGGTGCTTCTACTGTGGCTATTCCTAATCTTTTTGCACATGCTGGTGAGATAAAGGAATGTGTACTGCCATAATCAATCAAGGTCTTGAAACCTTTACCTTGATAGTCCGACGGTGTCTGAATCACCGAGAACTGGCGATTTGGCCCTTTTTTGTGTAAAGCGGCATGGACTGTCGCTCTTTCGAATTTTGCTTCCATGGTCGGATCTTCCTCTTCTTCTTCTTCACCTCTTTGCCTATTGGCAATGCAGGCGGTTCTTCCTCTTCCTCGGGTAGCAGCTCCTTGACCACGGCCTGTTCCTTGAAAAGGTGCTTGGCGATGTCCTCCACCAAGCTTGGGACATTGCCTCTTGAAGTGACCAAGTTCGTTGCAGTGGAAACAATGGAGGTTTCGGCCATTACTTTGAGTAGGAACAAAGTTGTTGACGTTATTCGTCCTTGCTTTCTTTCTTTGTCCCTAATTATGACCTTGAACTCTCTTCATTTGAGGTCTGAATGCTCCTCTGTTCGGGTCATTATAAGACCAAGTTTTGTTACCCCTTGGTCTATCTTGTACCTCCTGAATTATAGGTGCCGCTCAAATGAGTGCATCCTAAAGATATGATGGACGCATAGATTCAAGACAGGTATTTACTGGTGGATTTAAACCCGCACAAAACTTGGACACCTGCTGTGTCATCTCCATCTGTGGCGCATACTTTAAAAGTGAGACGAATTTAGAGTAGTATGCGTCAAGAGTGAGTCCTAACTGTTTTAGCTCGTAGAACTCGTTCATTTTCTGCGTGCGATATGCAGGTGGTAAGTATCTTCCCTGCACGGCTTTCTTCAGCTTCTCCCAAGTAACGGATCCCTCTACAATCCCTTGATCCCTGCACCATTTCTTCCACCAAAGTCTAGCTTCGCCGGTGAGCTTTAACTTGGCGAGCATAGCTTGATTGGCGGGTGCAGTACCGGCTGCTTCGAAGTAATCCTCCATGGATTCAATCCAAATTTCAGCATCAGTCTGGACGAATCTGCCTCACCCGTCAAACTCGGGTGGCTTAATCTCCTTGAGAAGGAACTTCTTCTCCTAGATCACAGCAGTACTTGATGTAGGAGGTGAATTTGCAACCTGTACCTGGGGATGTGCCTGATTTAAAGGTTTTCTTTATTATACGATAATCGACGTTAGCTTATCTTTAATTCAGCTATCTCGTAAACAATGTAGCTACTTAACTTTTTATCAACTCTCATGCACAGCCAGACATTGATAAAAAGAAGTCTTTATTTTGTATTTACATGGGCATAGCCCTTTCGAATACAACGTTTCATGTGATGATAAGCCAATTGTTACATTTAGTTTGGGGAGAACAATGTTGTATTGCATTTATCTACAGGAACTGTGTAATAGTAAGGTTTTGGGTCATGGATCTTCAGGAATCGGTAAGTCATTGGAAGTTCAGGATATCCTTTCCATTGGAATCCATACTTCTCATGGCGGCCCAA
The DNA here is from genome assembly GCF_053477565.2 of Lygodium microphyllum. NCBI lineage: Eukaryota > Viridiplantae > Streptophyta > Polypodiopsida > Schizaeales > Lygodiaceae > Lygodium > Lygodium microphyllum. Next base: position 101,712,201 of record NC_141151.1, read on the forward strand.
TACTTTAATCCTGTCGGTGGGGATTACACGAGTTACTTCCTCATATACATATGAGTTCATCTCAACCCTCCGACCTCGAATATGTAAAGTCGAATTTATGTGAGCTTCCACAAAAACAAATAGCTTCACGACTTTCAGGTCTTCCAACCACTTGATCCTCTTTAGGTTGGCCTATAGATAAGCAAACCGATGGGCGGCTATATAATAGATTCCTGAAGCACCCGTCCATCTTCATTCCATGTACAAAGGTGATGGATTATAAATCTACTCTAGGATGTTCATCATCTCAACCCTTTGTCGATAAAGCGGAGAATGCATTGCAGTCATAAACATGACTCGAAATACCAGAAACTTGTTCCACGCTTCGTAATTCTGCAAGACAGCATTGAAGGTAAGGAAATGTTTGGACAGCAATAGCTGCTTTACTTCATTTCTTTGAGATTTCATAAAAACAATTTCTATTATTTCTTGGCTCTGATACCAACTATAACGTGTCCACTAGTATCATCCAGGACAGTCTTAGCAGTCCATCGGAAAGGATGTCTAGAAAGCTCCGCCCGGCACTCCCATGGAATGTTATGGGATTTGCGATCTAGGGCTTCCCGCGTCTGCCACGTAGCGGAAGTATTCTGGCCATTCCCACTTAGGATCCGACCGGAATTAGGGTTTTCCTGATTGGTCATTACCTAATAGCAACTAGCATCGGACCCAAGCGAACTACTTTACGTAGAAACGCCAGGTCTGAAGTAGATTCACGCTGCCCTTGGTTCAAGGAGAATGGGAAACGAGAGGGACGCAAAACTCAACCTCTCTACCATAAGGCATAGTCCCATTCCGTTCCCCTAAAACAGCGTAAATCGGTTAAGACATAACTCTAGGTCAACGCTTTTGTTGTTCGTGTCCTTTGACGATCATCCCGCTGTTCTTCGAGATTTGAGAAAAGTTCCCGGCCAACCGGGACCACCCAACCGTAGGACAGACCCATGGCCCATCCTTTGCACTTTCCTCGGTTTGTTTTAGTTAGGTAATTATCTAACACGTTAGTTGGACATGTAACAATCAGCTTCTTTAATTAAACCGTTAAGCACTGGTTCCTTCACGTAATCTTATCACATGACATAGAAAAACAATATCAGACAAGTTCTTTGTTAATACATCATCCTATTTATCTTTGAAATACAAGGAGTTCCGCCCGTAGGCTTGTCCATAATCCACCCGAAGGCTATCCAGTAATCCACTGGGATCACTATTCCAAGTTTTCCCCGGTAGACTAGTATGCGGGCCTCGAGATCCAATCCCGAGTCATGTTAGCCTCTTGTGCAGGACTCGGAAGGCGAGGGATTTACGGCCAGAGCCCCCCCTAGCACCCAAGCGTCCTCCTGCTCTAAGTAGAGCTCAACGGAGAGACCTCTCGTGGCGGGTTTGGTCCACGTTCCCAGCGCGGTCAACAACCCCCTTGGTTAGGGTCAGGCAGGCAGTCGGGGGTAACTGAAGCTGCCTCTCCCTTCAGGCCTTCAACCTGAAGTATAGATATTCATTTAATTTGTAATTCATAAATCAAACAATGCTCTAAAATCTCTAGCAAGCACAAACATTTCCATTAACCGATCTTGTTGTTGGCAAACTACTAAGGAAAGAATCTTTCCTTTTGAATGCATCTAGCACTCGATCCGGGGTACCTTGCAACTTGGCAAGATCCTTTATATTCTGGGTTAGGGCGTACCCTATTAACCCAACTTGATCAACCCTAAAGTTCATTGGATACTTTAGTTTCCGATTTTAACCTTCCTTACTTAAAAGGATATCAAGAATATATCCTTTTGCAAGATAACTTGCGTAAGGATCTGCCATCCTCGTTGAGGGTATTTCACTTTTCTTCTTGTGAATCAATCACAAGACCATATGACTTCGTACTTGCTGCGCAAGTCCTGCATTGTAATATACGATGAAACAATCTGTTTCAGTTTCTTTAAGCTAACGTTTGTCAGACCTAGGGTCTCTTTTTATTTTTTTTCTTTAAGAACCTCAGGGACAAACCCTAGTTCTTTTACATTTACGATTAATTGACCCTACAATCAGGGAAGGTGGGCAAGTATTTAAGGTATAAACGTTTCTTGGATTTAAATCATTCCCAATGCATATTTCGCAGCATAGGTATTTCTAAGTTTATATTAATTTGGTTAACTTTTAGAAGGTAATATCGAGATCACCTCGGCACGATTTGTTATCTATGTGACAATTGATTTTTCAGTCCTAAACTTTATTGCTTTGAGGTTAGGTAAATTCAATTAATCTTCCTTTTTCCTTGCGAACAAAACTCATGCCAAATAAACAATCTTTTCCTTGCTAAGATATGCAGTTAGCAATGATAACTTCCTAGAGTTTAAGCAACGTAAGAAACCTTTCATGAATTTCACCTTTTATGATGATTCGTTGTAAAAAGAATAGGGGTTAATGGTGCAAGATGCAGTTTTTATACCTTCAAGATTCAACTGAAATATAGTACTATAGTGGGTAGATAATCTTGATTGTAATTCGTTTCAATGCATAATGCTATTTGAAGGAAAACTATGTTTTATACTTTATCCATTTTGCATGTTCAATTAAACTAAATTCCTTCATCGTAAATAACTAGGACAAAAATATATCTTGTCCCTAACAATTCATCTTGCATGATTGAACTAAAACCGATATAAAACCAAGAAGGAAAAACCTGGTTTTGGGGTGAGATATCCACATGGATACTGGGAGATGACCCTCCCGCAGCTACTCCTTGGACTTTCTTAGGCGGCATCGCAGTTGTAATCCTTCGAACGTGAAGGCAGCTTTACACTCCGTTTCAGAATTCCACCGTCGCTTCAATACTCTTCTCCTCTCTTTCGAGGCAAGGAGCCGTTAAAGGATTGACCACGAGAAGGGGGGGTAGTAAGACCTTTAAGATCTTAGCTTCTTCGGGAGGAAAAGGTTTACAAAGCCTAAAAAGGCCCTATAGGGGCATATACACGGTAAAAAAAGGAGTGTGTGAGTGTGGTCTCGCAAACATATGAAGGCCTTGAAAGGGTATAAAAAAAAGGGAATCTTGAAGGGCTTTCTGGGCACACGAGGGGTAAGTTCCAACCCAAGGGGAAAGGGGAAGGGTGAAAAGGGGGGTAAAAAAGCACAAGAAGGGGGTAATAAGTTAAATACGAGGGTTAAGGTGGATAAGACTTTTCAAGCCTTAGTTCTTTGGGGGGTTCCATCCAAGGGAAGGGCTTAAGGGAGAAAGGCCTTAAGGCTTACAAAGCACGGAGAGGGGTGAAACATGGGTTTTAAAAAAACACAAGAAGAGCTTATTAATTTAAGCACCGGGGGGGGGGGGTGAAAGGATAAAAGGGAATAAAACCGGGAGGGGGGGTGAAAGGGTAAATGAAGGTATAGGAAGGGGGGCTTAAGGGTTTAAAACCGGGGGGGGGGGGGGGTGAAGGATAAAAGGGATATGAGGGGGGTGAAAGGGGGCTTAATTTTCCCCCCTTAGGAAGCTTCTTCAAGGAAGCTTCCATACTCCACGTGGCAAGAGGGGGGCGTTTTAAGCCGCATTGGCGACGATAGCCAGTGACGGCGTATGTGGTGGCAGTCCCATTGAGTTCCTCCTCGTCCTCAGCAAGCTCCCTCCTCGTTCAGCCCGGCGTTATGGCGACCTCCCTCTCTCACAGTAGATGGACGTTTTAGCATCAGGCGGCAGTAGCAATTAACTTCGTCTCCAGTCCTCTCTCTGTAGCCTGTGGCCCTCCCTTAATTTTATAGGGGAGGGGAGGGAATCCTCCCCCCTCAACATGTCCATTCGCATGTTGTGAAGCCGAGCAAGGTCCAGCGAGGAGCTTGCTGGCTCGTCTATTCCCTCCCCCTTTCTAGCTCACGCACCGCCAAGAGAGGAAAAAAAATAGATATTTGATATATATTACAGTATAGTTGCTGAAATTTTAGCCATAGTGTCATTAATATTCAGCCCATAAAAGATGCCTGAAATGCCTTCATTTTTAGCTAACAATCCCAATGCTCTCAATTCCTTAGTAGCTCGTTTCATAGATATGCATTCTGCCTTGCACATAGCTTCCATAGGCGTAAACCAATATGAACTATTTCCTGTAAACTTAGAATAACCAATGGTAAATACATACTTCATTCCATCAAGAAGCGAGTACATCCTTTAAAAAGCACTATTGTAGCCATGCATTACAGCAGTGCTTAATGAAAATCCACGTCTTTGAATTCCCTTGCATTTGGAGTCAAAGGAGACTCTTGAAGTGTATCCCAATTTCTAGGATGATTAACACAAATAGTAAGAAATTGGACTGCTTTCTTCCCATCCTTGCTTCCAACTCTTGCATAAGTAGAACCATCATCAAAAACCTTTGTTTCCATACGCACTCTTGTAATATAGGGCTGTCCCAAAATCACTGCATATAAGGAATTATCTTGCACAAAGAAGTGTTGCTCTTCTTGTATATCACCAATTGTCACTTTTACATTAGGACATGCCGCATAAAGCTCTCCCAAAGAATTATTTGCAGCCCTCATACGCCAACCATGATCAGTTTCTATAGGCCATGCACCGTTTTCATACAATCCACGTTCAATGACATTTATCTCAGACCCATGGTCAAGTAAAGCAACACAAGGAATTTTGCATTCCCCTATTTTCACTACCATTTCAGTGGTAGCCCTAGCCCAATGATTTCTTGTGTAGTGACTTTGAGGAATAAATCCTAGAGTCTCTTCCCCATATTGTTGCATATGCCTTACTCCACCATGCATATTGCTACAAGATAATGCATTTTCAACCACTTTCCTCTCTTCTCCACATGTTGTCCACTGATTAGTAGCATCCTGCATAGATAATCTAGTACTTATTTCATGCTCATATTCAGCCCGAATATCCAACAAACTAGTTTCCTCTTCAAATTTCAGCAATGCACTAGCGGTATCACCAAGAAACTGACGCCTCCTCTTAATTATGTCAATGATCTCATCATGAAATTTTAGCTTGGCGATGCCAAGCACCTCTTCCAAGGTGAATTCCACCCGACTGTTTAGGATCCATTCTTCAAGTAACTTCTTCAGATCTATGGATGTCTCAATGTCAAACTGCAACTTATATCCTGGTTGCTTGCCCTTCTTTTTGCCCTCTTGTTTGCTACGCTGTTTTTTCTATTAACTGACCTCTTCCATAACATGCATGGGAGGTGGCTGATTTGTAGCTTTAGACTGATCCACACTTCTTCTTGTCGTTCTTTTAGATGTCCCTACATGATCTTAATCTCTTTTTTGTTTTTCTTCCACAAGTACATCCGTGTTTTGTACCTTTGCGAAATATGCATACACTGAATATGCATCTACCAGTGATTCCCAACCAATTATGCCACGAATGTCTTGCCCTGCATGAGACATTTCACTATCAGTGACCTTTCTCTTTTCAGCTACATGTAAAGCATGTGTCCATATTTTAGCCTTTGGACCAACCATCACTTGGTCATGCATTCTATCCAACTATAGACCAAAAGTAGAAGCATGTACCGCCGCATAAGCATTTCGAACTGCCAAGTCTTCCAACAACTTCTGCATACCTCCCTTTCCAAAATTCAAAGCAAGAGAAAATCCCATTTCTTGTGCATGGATCTTGCCATCTTTCCAAAAGATGAGCTATCATGCCAAGGCCTCCTGATAGGCAGTACAATCCTTTCTCTCATGCTACAAACTATCACACCACATACATCTTTTTCTTGGCTTGGGGGTTGATGTTCGTCCCCTTTCCTCTTGTCCTTTTTCATCCAAATTTTTCAACCTTCAATTGAAAATCCTGCATCCCTTTGACCAATTCATCTAAGACATCTTCCCTAACAGAGGGAACAATAGCAGGTACAACCATAGGGTTAGCCACAGAAATTGGATACATCAATTGTCTTGCCTGTAACAATGGGCAAGCTAGAGACATGCAATCAATCTTTCTCTTCTTCTATGCTTCTTCACAAGTGCAGTAACAGCTTCCTTGACATGTCACCACTCTATTTTCAGACATGTCTCTGTAGTCTGATCCTCCAGCAAATCATCAAGCTTCTCTTGAAGCTCAGGATTAGTTGTATGTAGAAACAATTCAATTTTCTGACTAGCAAGAGCTTGCTGTTCTGCAAGATCCAACTGCTCAAATCGACTTTCAAATTCTCTTAACAATTCTGTAGCCACAAGACCCTTATTGGGTTGTAAAACCCACTCCTGAAAAGTCTTGCGCGTAATCAAACTAGTATCTTCAATGTAAAATTCTTCCCTGAGTGTCTTCACTCCTGAAAAGTCTTGCGCGTAATCAAACTAGTATCTTCAATGTAAAATTCTTCCCTGAGTGTCTTCTTGAAAGCTACCCAGTCAGCATCCTACAAGTATAATTCAGTAATCCATGCTTTCAGTTCATGTATAGTAATACGTACAAAATACCGACTCCATGCAGGGTGAGCCACTCCAAAGAATTCCATCGTTTAAGCATAGGTATGTACATATACAGATACATTCCTGCCATTGAATAATTTCATCTCGTGCTCAACTGCTTGCAAAGCATTCATCACAACACTTTCTGTTTGAGCAAAATCTTGCATCACCTGTTGTTGTTGTTGTTGTACCTACATAAGCATATTCATATTTTACACCAACTACTGCAAAACATCACTGGAGATTGTGCGTTAAGGTTCTCCCATCTTGTATTTCCTTCTTCTGACGACCTTTCATGTCGGGTTCACTAATGTCGAAGGGGTTTTTGTCGAAAGGTCGAATCCATCGGGGATTAGAGGTAGAAGGAAGTAGAGATAGGAGATGGAAGAGAATATAAAGAATACATAAGTGGTAAATACGATAAAGATAAAGCATAATGAATTGAATCAATATGTATTGAAAGAACCTGGAATCCTTGCACTACTTAGAAGTAATCTCCAGGCATTAGATCTCTTGGAGCTTCTTTATAGAACAAAACGTGCATCAAAATTATAGCTCCTTCTCTGCTACTCGGAACCCAAATCTGATGGCTTCGTTGGCTCCAAAAGGGGGGTAAAACCCCAGGACACCTGATCATGGATCTCCCAGATTAGTTCTTCTTTCTCTTCCAATTCAAACTGCAGTTTTCAGCCCTGTCAACAGCGATCGCAACACGCACAATTTTATCCATCTGTCTTTTTTATGAAAATCCCATAACTGGCTTAAAAAACAACTTGCTTTTTGCATGCCATCCTAATCTATAAGCTTTTTTAACTTTTTCATATTGTTTACAATAAATAATATAAAAAATAGACTAAAATGATCCAAAAATCTAGTATTTTTGGATAATCCATGCAACTCACACTAGTATTGATGACTCAATCACATTGACTCTCTTGATCAATAAGAAAGTCAGATGATGATGCATTCCAGAGTTTTTCACACGGTGTCCGCATAGCATCACGACAACGTGATTTTACAACTTCTTAATTGTTTTGAAAGTATATTTTCACGTTTCATGAAAAATAAAAATTAGAAATTACTTTTTCCTAGTTTTATGTAATTTTGAAAGTTTGTTATTGCATTTCATGGAACTAGAAATTATGAAACTTATTTCATATTATGAAACCAACTTTGCACAATTGTCCCTAGCTAGGTCTTTCCTTTAGAGTTCATGATTTTGAATAGTGTGGGAAAAAACAAGGATATTTCCACATTGAAAAATGTCAAATAATTCATTGAAATTATCAAGAGATCGCCTTGAGGGACAACATAAGAGGCAAGATGACGTTTGCGGTAGTGTCCCCATAAAACAATGGGATTTTGATGTTCTAGATGCATTGTTTTTGACAATTTTTTTGGATGTTTTAAATGTGAATTCATCAAATTTTTTTAAAAGTGACATGTGAAACATGGTTTCATGAACTGTGAAGTGGTTTGGATCATCGTTTTCATGTTTTATGAGTCGTGGATGTATAACAAAATTTGATCAATGAGACGCATAATTTTTTTGTCTTTCTCTGCTGCATAAAGTTTGAATTCACTTCATTCATCTTGCGTTTCTAAATCTCTAGCATGACAACCAGTTAAATTTGTCAAAATTCAAAAGCAGTGCCTTGTAGGTTGGACTAAAAATTTTAGCAAACTTTCTTTAGTCTTCTTTAGATATGAGCAGATGTGGATTGGTATATTATACCCCTTTTTTTTTTGAATTTTTTTTGTGAGTGATCAGGATGACTAAAAGAAAGTTTTGTTTGGAGGGAATGGAGGAGGAGGATCTGGAGGATACTTGTGATGAAAAGCTCTTTGATTTTCTTCATGTAACTAGAAATTCATCTAGATCTATTTACATCATAGATATGCTCAATTTTCCCTTTGATTTGCAAGAGCTCTTGAAGGATCTTGAAGATAAACTGATGGATTATAAGGAGTTTTATGATAGACATGTGGAAGCCTGGAGATTGAGGGATTTTTCCATTATAGCGATGTAATGGAAGCTACCGATATTGCTAGAACAACTTTGCAAACAAGGTTTAGCCTTATTGGTGAGAAATTCAAGAAGTGGAAAGCATATTACCATTTTCATCAAAATCAATATCAATGTCTTCTTGTATAGAAGGATGTTGGATTTCTTTTATATCTTCAATATATGAATAGTTGTTCTTCAGATACAATACAAGAGAAGAAGACAGAGGATATTGCATGCAAATACAAAGAAGTTTAAGAGAAGGGGGAAATGTTTTAGGAGGATATTGAGAACTAGTTAATGTAGGGATTTGATGTTGCTTTGTTTAAAAGTGAGAACATACAAAAGTGGAAGAAGAGATAGAGTTGAGTGTAAAGATTGAAATAGGTCCTCTTGCATGTGTCCCAACATTTCTAAGTTATCTCATCAACAAAAAGAGATATGTATTGCTAAATGATTTTCAACACCTTTTTTATCTTAGAGAAGATTACTGATGGGCAATCCTTGCAGCATGGGGTCACAATGATTAGAATTTTATAGGTTATGAAGAGGAATTGCTAGCAACTCTTGATGTTGAGGGAGAGAATTTTCAAGATAGCTCTATAGCCTTGCATTCTTGTCTTAATCAGGTAATGAAATATGAAAAGGGGGGGAAACGTACAGAGGAAGAGTTCTTTTACAGATTTAGAAGAGACTTGGTATTGATAATATGGGGTATGAAGAGAAACTGAAGTCTCCATTAGAGAAACCAAAAAGTTCAATAAATCTATACAATGATAGTCTTCTTGAAGAAGATGAAAACCCTAAGGTATGAAAGATAATTCTAAGATATCCATTGTGATTTATATTAGAGTATGTTATGCATTATACACAAATATTATTGGATATTTATTTACTGACATCTTATACTATTGTGGTTTAATGTGTAGATAGAAATTGAAGATGCATATAACTTTCTTGGAAGAGCTAGGGACTCAAGGCCATTGAAGCTTGGCAACAGTCAAGGCCTTGGTCATTATATTGGAAGCTTAAATCATCAAACAGTTGCAATTTATCATAGCAGGTTATCAAGCTCTCCAAGCTTACCAATAATAGCTTTGAAAGCTATCTCCAAGGTGATTAGATCCTAAGCTTTCAATAGAGGTTCAGACAATATAATTTTGGTGGAGAAGGAAGTCTGAATATCTTTGGCTTGCACAAGACTTTAAATATCCCTTTTTTCTTCTTTGGGTAACAGTGGATATAGTCCTTAACAAAGATGATGTATTACATTCTGCGGTTGTGCCTTTGAGCTTGAATTTGTGCTAAATTTGTTTGTAGAACCGTTTGAAAGACTTCTAATAAATTATTTGCTTTGTATCTTCCACCTCCATGTCTTGTGTGTCTAAAGTATTTTGTTCTTGCTTGATAATCTGATTTTTCCATACCTTGGGTTGACCAAATAAATAGAGATCCATATTTCTTAATAAAATATGGAGCACGGTTGTATAAAATATGCTGCATAGTTAACAAATAAAGAAATTCAATAAAAAAACCCTATATGAGTCAGACAATAAAGAGACATACATATGCAAACTTCTTACCATATAGTGAGTGAAATGTTGATTGCCACAAGCTTCTGTCATTTCCTTTTTAAGAAGTTTCAATTGGTTTTTGAAGTCTTAGAGATCATCATCATTCCACTCAATTTTATCACAATAAAATAATAGTTTGTCTAGTGTTTCCAAACATTGACTTTTCTATTTCGAGCTTGTCCATTATCAGCATGATCCTTAATTACATTATGTAAGCACTTCCACTGATTGTATCTAATAGTTGAGCCACCATTCCTAGAGTTTATCTTACCAAGTCTCCCATGAAGGTCTAGGAACCTTCTAGCCTTCACTCCACCAATAGATGGCTTTTTGGGGACACAATTGCCATCCTTAGACTTTTGAAGATCTAGTTTAATAACAACATTATGACCATGCAAACCAATTGCAAATAAAACTTTTTCAATATTTGTTATAGCATCTGTTCTAGCTGGCTTCAGCTTCCATGCAAATCCTATATAAAGATAAACAAGCTTTTCAATTATCCTACAAAGCGCATGAAGTGTACAGATATGGGCATTCACTAAAGGAATATCTAGGACTGGTTTAAACTATGGATCCTTGCTGTGCCTAGAGAGAGCTCTATTCCAATTGCTTGAGTTCAACTCTATGGTCGGGTACATGTAATACAGACAAGGAGATCTAGAGTTGGCTCCCTTTGATACATTGTACATACATTTAAGTGTCTTCAAGTCACCAGCTATGTGCCACTCAATCTTATATTTCCCAAATCCTTCAACAAATAGCTCTTCTCCTACTTGTTGTCTCTTAATAGCATCAGGTATTGGTGTTCGATGAAAAACCCAATACAATATATCAAAATCCTTTGTATCTACTTTGAATGCTCCTAGCCACCAGATGTTGTGTTCCGATTGAACACTAAATGACATTGAGTGATTGCAATGATCTGATGAAAGTGGTCTATTCATCAAGGCTATAGAGACCCTCTCTAGTTTTGTACATTTTAGAATCTCTTTTTCATCAAGTTTAACCACAAATCTAGCTACTCCTTGTGCCTCTTCTAGTGACAAGTCATATAATCTAATCATTAAACATTGTAGGGTGGGAAAGTCAAGGAAAATATTGTTAAATTCATTGAATACAGCTTCATTTTTCTTGCCCTTGAAGCTAGCCTTGATATGGAAAGGCTCACCTAGAATCTCCATCACTTTGTTATTCACCCTCTGTCTAATAGTTCTAACCATAGATGGCCTTGAAAGTATACAATTACGTACTTGTCCTTGCTTCATATTTGATTGTAAAAGTTGGAAAAGTTATATATAAGCATCTCGACTGATACCAATATTATCTAGTGTCTTCTATACTAACTCAGTATTCAAAGAATGATCGATTATAAATGACTCTAAGCATTGTTTCTTTACCTTTTTATATTTCTTCCTCTCCAAAATATCTTTTGAAACTACTGAAGAAAGAAGATGATAATAAAACTCTCTTTCACTTGCATTCAATTGAAGAAGATACCTAAACAAAATCAACATCACAAATCAATACAATTAATCATAAACAAAGTTATATTTCATATTTTAACATGGAAAAAAATGTACCTTGTTGCTTGGATTCTTTTACTACAACCACTTTGTCCTCGTCTAAGACTCTCAATATTTCTAAGAGCCTTTTGTCGATTTCGAAGGCCTCAAATAGTTTGCTTTTGCTGATAAGATTTGATGTGTTTCTCCAACGAATGAATCCTCTGTTGATAGCCCTCTAGCTTCTGTAATAACTCATTGTTATGTTTTGATAAAAGATGTTTCTCCAATTTGAGGACATCGTTTTCTACAACCAAGTTAAGTGTATAACCTAGAAACCTATTATAACCATCACCAATGAACCTCAACAATGAAGAGCTATTATAGAAAGGCGGAGTGCTATTTTCGCTAGGATCTTTAGAATATAGCCTACCATCTAACCAAAGATCAATATTCTTCTTTCCTTTAAACCTGAGTATATGTTTCGTAGACTTTGTAATAGTAATGGGTTTTGTTCTCTTCCTTATTGATTCATACTCACTATCCAACTCAATATGAAGATGATAGAGAGGCCTTTTACTAGTGCTCCAGATATCATCGCATAACTGATCCATAGCTAAGGATGTGATTAGAATATTGGATTGAAAAACTATGCAAATTAGAAACAAGAAGGAAAACAAAGAAGAAACTAATAAGGATGGGAAAGAAAGAAGAGAGTGAGAATGGAGGGAAGTAATCAAACTTCGAACTAAAATTAAAATTGAATATTATTTTGCACTTTAATGAGGATGAGTAAGATCTTCATTATGACAATCTTTGTCACCTTTATGGCAGCCTAGATTTCTAGGTTTGATGTGACCATGAGAATATCACGACAATGACTTATTAACAATTTTTGAAATATTTACGTACCAAAATATAAAAGGTTTTAAAATTTTTAAAAATAATTTTATTTCCTAAAATATTTTCTCTCTCTAGGATCGCTTACATGGCATTTTCGAGACCTCAAATCTCCCCTAATGCCTTTTGATTCAGGCTCCTACTTGGTAATACGTAGCAAAGTATGCAAATTATGCAAGTGGAAGACTAGTTCCTTACATTCCATCCCTTTTAAGCATAGCACTGCCTCAAGTTTTGTCACACAATGAGAGTAAGGGAAATACTGAGAGAGCTAATTTTGTTTATGTCTTGATAATGGACTAAAAAACGTTGGGCTCTACATGCAACAATGGGGCATTGATATAGCTCTTACTATCTCAAGAGTTCAATCTGCTTAGGGTCCTTGCTACCTCTCATATAGCTAGCTTATCCTCTATATCCAAGCTACTTTGTTGCTCTACTCTATGCCTATGACATGAAACTACTCATGAGTTGTAGTAGACTCACCACATTTACCTCTCTACTTGTGTAGTCTAAATGTAGAAGAGGGTGTTGATAGCCTCACGATTGAAGTGATACACTCAAACTATATCGCTCCCTCTTCAATTCATAAGCCACTAGAACTCCAAGCCAAGAGTAAAAAATAGAGATGATGATGAAGAAATACATGGAGATGAGCTTCTCTAGTTGGTTCCTCACTCACACTCTCTCACTCTCTTGATTGCTCTTTCTCTCACTCAACCTTTTACCCTCTCAAGCTATGGAAGAAAGAAAGGAAGAAAGAAGGAATTAAGAAGAGAAGAAAGAGTTGCTCTCTCACTAGTCTTTCACTCTCTCCCTCACTCACTTTCAAGCTATGGAGATGCAAGCTAATAGAAGGGAATATACAAAATAAGAGGCTCAAAGTGTGCACACACAAGAATGAGCTCTCTATTCATTTTTCCACATTACATAGACAGGGTTCCCTTTTGGGTGGATACTCTCAACCCTTTGGTCCTTATCTAATACATTTACAATGTGTAATCTTTCAACTAGGGCTTCAACTAATACTGAGGGTATTGAAATTCACGCACCGAGCTTTGTTATTTGGTGGTGTATAAAGGACCATTATATTTTTTAGATTTATAAGATTCACAATAAAGTGAGCCCATGCTCAAATTTTACAATAAATGCTTTCCACATGCTGCAAGTATTTCACAATTAACTCTAAATCATAATGGCTTGGTCTCAAAAGTGAAATCTAAGTAGAGATACACTTTTAAGAGATTCAAAGATGTCAGCACTCTTGCGAGCACATTGCCAAGACCCACTGACCACTTATTGCTTCAAGCATTTCAAGCTAAGAGCTATCGCTATGTTCAGGGTATCCAGAACCTTGACAAAAAATACACGAATACACAAATATGATGAAATGCTAGACTTCATCACTAACATAATTCATGTGCAAATTCCAAAAACCATACCCGAGAATATTTATGAACACATAACTCATAAACAATGACTTTGATAATCACGAAACAAGACACATAAATAAATATTAACCAGCATCAACCAACAAAACATGGTGATGTCGTTCTCTGCATTCTATTTCATTCATCTGATCTCAAAAAATACAACTCTCTGAATATCAAGACAGGTACCTGTAATACACGTAACATACCACATGACATTTATGGTCACTTTTACATAGCTGATCTCAAGTAGCCATATGCATATATCAAAGTAGAAATACTAAGAAATTATTGGAATTCGAGCCCTAAGGATTTGTGCCCTAACACTTGGCACAGCCCAGTGGATGACTAGCACAGTCGTGACTCAAACCCATAAGCATGAAGTGAAATGTTGGATGACCCAAAGAACATAGTTATGCCTTGCTAGAGGCCTTGCACCTCTTAACAAGCCACACTAAGTTACCATGAGTAGAGCCCCTCTAGGATACTCATAGTCCTCTTGTGCAATTGTATAACTAGTTCTAAGTGCCAATCAAAATGATCTATGAAGTATGAAGAACCAAAAAAGAAGTAAGAACATCAAGCTATAACCAACTAAAAGGAAATAGAAACATAGACAATAATTTCTTTACAAGAAGATATTTGAACTCGAGAATGCTGACCACCATGTCCTGTAGGTAAAGCATCATCCATCTCTTAAAACTCCTCATAAACTTCTTTGACCATTTCTTGAACTACATCACTACCATCAATTGCATGAAAGTGCTTGTGTTGCAATAAAGTGGCATCTTGCAAAGCATCACTATTTTGCTTAGCTTCCAAAGCATCTTGCAACTTCAATTCCAAGTCATGACACCTCTCTTCCAACATAGATATCCTCTCATGTCAATGCTTCTTTCTCATGACAATCAACATCCTGCTACTCTGAAACAAAAACATCTTTAAACATAGTATAAGATATAGAAATCAATACATCCAAATTTTGGGCAACCTTTTCCCATGTTTGCTTCACCTCCAAAACCAAAGCATCATGAATATCCTAATATTCTAATTTAAGTACCACAAATCCATCAACGTCAACATCCAAATTCTAAAGTATCTGCTGCTTACCCACTTTCAAATGGTGAAATCTATCCAACAATAATTTATGATCAACCTGCAACTTCCCATACATATCCATTAACTATTGCATCTCATCTAAACACTTAGTCTTAAGCTCCTCAGTCCACTTTTCAAATAATTGCACTGAAAATTTATTATGCTCAATAACTTGCTACAACTCTACAATCTGAGCATGATGCTATGAGAGCAAGGCATCATAATCAACCATTTTTTGCTGAAACTGTTGTGACAAAACCTCAGACTTCATCTCCTCAGTCTACAATTGGTCCTACAATCTTGTAACTTCTGTTGCAATCCTTGAATTAGCCTGCTCATATTGCTAGTGCATCATAACTCTCTACATCACGGCCATAACATTTTTCATGTTGCTAACCATAAAAGTATCAGCCCCCAATTGACTCGAAGTAGATGGAACATCATATATGTGAGTAGACCCAAGATCTTTACCCAATGCATACTTGATGGAAATAGGAGTATCATTAGAAACATTTGATGACTTATCCTCAAACTAAGCTTACCCTGAATCCAAATTCTTCCAATTTTTTACTTCTTTTTCACTAAATGCACATTATTGTCTCACGAGCAGTGGAATCAATTTTAATGAACATCATAAATCTTTTCATAAACCATATGAGCTGCATCTTTCAAGCTTAATCAATCCCCTTCATGTCATAGACATTACGTGAACATGTAGCATCTGCAAATGCTTGGAACATTTTCTCATCCGAACACCACCACAATGTGGGATTGACATTCATGGATAATGCAAAAACATGGCTCACCATTGCTATAGTAACATTAATGCGACTAGCAATCTTTCCCTTAGATTACCTCAAAATATCAAGCTAAACTGAAGCATGTGCATTTGATGCCTATGTTACCCAAGGCAAGCATGAAAAATCATAAAGCCAAATCTTCTCCAACCACGCTTTGGTGGGAGCATGATCAACATCCAAGACCAATGTAGAATCTACAAACGGTGTTTGTGCAGCACTAGGGTTGGCTATTTGAGGTGGAGCCTTTGGTGTTGCTGCCATGACATCATGTTGTTGCTCAAATTGTACCTCCTCAGTTAGGTTGAAATTTACATCATCCTCACGAGCACGCTTTTGCATAGACAGCCGTCTAACGGCTAAGTTGTGTCAGATATGAGTATTGGTGTAGATCGTAGGCCTATTCACCAAAGACGATGGTGAGAAGGAGAAAGACACAAATAAAGGAGTCATCTTCTCCATTTGAACCCACAAGTCCAAGTCTTCTAAGTGTTGATAACTTTTTATGCCATTTGTCCCATCACCATAACGAATAAAAGACCATTTTTTATCATCACTACATGTCACTATTGAATTTGTGTACTAAAGCAAAATTAAATTAATCTCTAAATAATAAGGTTGCACCAATCTTTTCAACCTAAACCCATTAACTACAAGCTTCAACACATTGCCTTGCAAATCTTTTGTTGAAAAATATGCAATCACACCCATGTGACAGCCTCTTTGTATGGAGCAATAGGGCAAGACACAAGCAGTTTGCTAGAAAGGATGCCTGAAATACAAGATGCCTGAATCCTAGAAGCACAATGGAGAAAAAGGAAACCATCATGAGCCTATAAAGTGATGTACCTTATTATCATTCAATGATGGAATACTATTGTACTTTTTCCTTTCAGTCATAGTCTATGTCATACTCAAGATTGTGTTTATGAGTCCAAGCTTCCATCCTGGAACCTAATTCACTTGAGTAACAGTTGGTCTCTCTAGTCTATGTCATCATGAACATTCTCTTTGTGTTCCATCTGCCATAGCCATGCTCTAGATCCACATGTTTATCAACATGGTATTAGAGCCCAGTTGGGCATGGCCTAGCTCAATTCAGCTCCATTCTCTGCTCTCTCAACTTTCCTTAACCTCAATCTAGCTTAGGTTTAATGTATGTCATCATTTCTTCACTTAAACTTCAACACTCACTATTTTCTACCATAGCCAGTTGCACCTTGACACCTTGGAGCTCTTGCATCTCCTTCTACATGCCACATCTTTGAGTGCCTTCTTATGTAGACCTCTTCCTAACTTCAAGATGCTTCACCCTGTCACGTAAATTGTGCAGGTTAGGCACTCCATAGTCTGTCATTATCATTTTTTGAGCTCACTACCTGTTTTTGGCCAGTGGTTGGTCGTACAGTCCGTTCTCTCTCTTTGTAATGCAAATGGTCCTGTGAGATTAGGGCATTTGAAGCTCTATGTCCAAACTGCCTCCCACTTAGAGGAATCGATGAATGGTCGTTTTTGTGCATTGTTGCATTAGAAAAATTAGACATGCCTGTTTAGCCCTAACAAAAGCCATAGCCTTTTGAGCTTCATGCTCACAAACTCACTTCATTTTCTCTCTTTTGACACTCAAATCAACCTATTTCCCCTCTGATTCACTGACTTAATTAGTGATAAACATCAAGGAGAAGGCATTTGTGGAGTGTTTGGAAGACTCGGAATATTCAATCAAATATCATCATCAACTCCTCTTCCATCCCACTCTTCTCACTCCATTGGAAGGTTTTGCCACTCTGATCTGAGCTCCCAGCTCAATTTCCAAAAAGGATTCAAGTAAAATTTATACATCACATCAACAAGGAGGGGACTCAAGTTAAAGGACAAGACAAGCATCAAGAATCATCATCAAACTCAAGCATAGTATCTCTTAATACTCCATAGCGTGCTTTCACACTACCTCCTTGTGTCCTTTGACATATTCAAGAATCAACTCATTGCTGGTTTGATCTCACTTACTTGATGCCGATGTCAATGACAAACAAGAAGATCTCTATGCGGATACACTTCATGAAGAGTAACATGACTTGTGTTGCTTATCTACAATACATAGAAGATTTTTGTGATCTACTTGTAGGAAGACAAGGAGTTGCCTATATCCAAATGCCATCAATATTTCCATTTGTAGAACTACTTGCTACCTTGGAGAAATTGCAAGATTTTGAAGACATTTCTACTGCCTCAAAGATGATACCTTTGCTTGAGGGGGACATGAACATGAAGATTAATGCAAGCAAAGTCAATGAAGACCATAACAAAGAAAATGACCAAATAGACAAAAAAGAAAAAGAAGACCGTGAAGACAAAAAGAGCATCAAAGAAAGCAAAATGCACTACGTCAAAGAAGCGAACAAAGAAAAGAAGATCTGCTATGCCTACCATGACATATATGAAACTACTTTTCACTAGAACTTTGTATTGAATGTACTTTCCATTAATGATCCTGACATATGCCTTGTAAAACTCCTCATGTAAGCCTATGCATAATAGCCTCTACACACTTAGTTAGGCCTTGTAACAGCCCCTGGATGTTAGCCATGTTTTTTGGTACCCACACTTAGCCTTTTCTACGACAGCCTCTGGTGTTTACCATGTTTGTGGCATACCCACACTTAGCAAGGTTCTAATCATGACAGCCTCTATACACTTAGTGCCTTTTTCACGGTTGTGATTGAGGAGGGGTGTTGAGAAATATGCAATCACGCCCATGTGACAGCCTCTTTGTATGGAGCAATAGGGCAAGACACAAGTAGTTTGCTAGAAAGGATGCCTGAATCCCATAAGCACAGTGGAGAAAAAGGGAACCATCATGAGCCTATAAAGTGATGTACCTTCTTATCATTCAATGATGGAATACTACTATACTTTTTCCTTTTAGACATAGTCTATGTCATACTCAAGATTGTGTTTATGAGTCCAAGCTTCCATCTTAGAACCTAATTCACTTGAGTAACAGTTGGTCTATCTAGTCTATGTCATCATGAATATTCTCTTTGTGTTCCATCTGCCATAGCCATGCTCTAGATCCACGTGTTTATCAACATATTTTAATAAAATGTACCCTGACCAAGATCTTGAAAATTACAAATGGACCTGCATAACGAAGCATTAATTTACTAGGGAATTTACCTAGTTGAGAACTATGAACAACAACCCAATCACCTTTCTAAATTTTTTTCTTTTCAATATGTATGTTTACCCAAGCCTACCTCCGTGGATGGGTAACTTCTAAAATATAGGCAGATAATACCCTATCCTTCTCTAACTGCAAGAGTTGTTCCAATCTATATTGCATTGGCTCCTTAGGATCCAACTGTGGGAGCCTTTGCTCAACCACCAAGACCCACGGACCGCTTATTGCTTCAAGCGTTCCAAGCCAAGCACTAATGGCTACCTCTCACATAGCCGACGCGCCATCCATATCTATGGTGTAGTGAGCTTACCTCCATGCCAATCGAGTTACCTCCTCTTCCGTGCACTCCGATAGCTCCACGATCCAAGTGCAAGCTTCAAGAAAGCTCCATCCTCAAGCTCCACGCTCCAAGCTCCATAGTCGCGAGCAAGACAAGAGAAGAGAAGGGAAGAAGAAGAAGAGAGGAGAAGATGGAGAGCTTCTCCTCCTTGGTCCCTCACCCTCACACACTCACTCCCTCACACTCTCACACTCCCTCTCTCAAGCACAAGCTCAAGCAAGCAAGAAGAAGAAGAAGAAGAAGAAGAAGAGGAGAGCCACTTTTGGCCACACACAAGAATGAGCTTCTCATTCACTTTTCAACTTTATATACAAAACCCTAAATCCCTTTTGGGCGGTCATCCCCTTATCCCCTTTTTTACATGGTCGGCCGTGGCCTAGGCCCTTTTTCCCATTGTCCTTCTATCTTCTTAGCTTCCTTTCCACCGCCCATCTATATTTACAAATTGCACGGGTGAGAGCCCGGTGCTTCTTAAATTAAATCACGATGCGCTTGTGCTCTTTTACAAAAGTATTGACTTGCACTTTTCCTTGTGCATCTTTTCCCTTATTTAGGACTTTTCTGTGCTTCTCATGTTTCTAGATTTTTGTTGGCGTGCCTTTGTCTTTCGTTTCACTTTGCCTTGGCCTTTGTCTTCTGCTTTAACTTTTCCAAATTTTCCACCTTATTTGTCTGACGGTTAACACCAACCTATGTGTAACTGCAATTCTCAAACTTGGTACCACAAATTCCATTACTACCACAACCTCTAATTCATACACCAATCTTAAGGGCATGAGTCATGTTGTCACCTTATATGCAGTTCTAAAAAAGCCCACAATGCTAAATCAAGCTTAACATCCCAATCGTCCATGTTATCTCAACAATCTCCTTCAAAATCCGAAGTAAAACCTTATTAGAACTTTCTACTTGCCCATTAGCATAAGGAGGATGATATGGGGTAGATTTCTTATGTAAAATCATATGCCTAATAGTCAATTCTTGGATAACTTGATTTAATAAATGCTTTCCTTGATCACTAATTAACTCTATAGGACAGCCGAATTTGATCATAATGTTAGAATATAAAAAGTTAGCCACACTAGCTACTTTATTATCCTTCAGCGCTTGAGCTTCAACCCACTCAGTACAATAGTCTGTACAAACCAAAATAAATCTATTACTAGTCCTTTTTGTTGTTAGTTTAATTGGCCCAACAAAATCAATTCTCCACTTCTAAAAAGGCTCAAGTGGCAATACATGATGATCTTGCATCCTTTCCCTATCAAGAGGATGACCCTCCTTAAAAAATTGCAAACATTCTTTGGCATAATCATAAGCATCCCATAAGACAATAGGCCACCACAAACCTACATGCAATATTTTTTTGCCTATAATCTCACCTATAAAATGACCATCTGACAATCTAAATTGAGCTTTACGAAGGATTGATGGCTGCTCGTATTCAGAAAAACATTTTCTCAATACATTACCTACTCCCCTTCTATACAAAGTATTCATAATGACTTGAAATGATCTATTCTTTAATGCCAACCTTCATCTTTGATCTGATATAAGGTGTGCAGGCATAACCCCTTCCTTCAGGAAATGCAATAGCTAATCATAATATGAGTCAAGATCAAGAACCTGAACTTTAAAATTTTCAACATCCAAAAGTTGATCAGAAACTCCAACTTGAGGGTCATCATTCTCCAATCTACTTAAATAATCATCCACTGCATGCTCTTTACCAGGAGTATGAATAACTTTGAAATCAAACTCTTGTAGCAACAACATCCATCAAGCTAGTCTACCTATTAAAAACTGAGGTTTGTTGATCAAAAACAAAAGTGCATAATGATCTACATGAAATATTACTTGATTTTCTAACAAGTAATGTCTAAATTTCTGCACAAAAAAACCATCCCAAGTGCTTCTCTTTTTGCAATTGAATAGTTTCTTTCAACAACACTCGATCTTCTGCTAGTATAATAAATTGATTTAAACAATTGATGTACCTTAACCTACATAAGCACTGCTCCCACTACAAGATCAAAAGCATCAACAAATACATGAAAAGATAAATCCCATATAGGAGGTTGCAATATTGGAGCCACCACAAGCATCTTCTTAAGAACATTGAAAGCCTTATCCTGATCTACCCTCCACACAAATTGCATACCTTTCTTAGTCAATGTAGTAAGAGGGAAACAAATATGAGACAAATATCTCAAAGACCTGCTATGCCATTTCACTTGGCCCACAAATCTCATGGCCTCCTACACATCGGTTGGAGCTTTTGCCTTTCGAATCATAGCTATTGTCCTTGGGTCTATAGCCATGCCTTCCTTGGAAAGAATATGTCCCAAAATTACACCCCGTGGCTTTCCAAAAAAAATAGATTTGAAAGGATTCAAAGACATGGAAAATTTTCTACACCTTTCAAAACATAATCTAAGATGCTTTAAATGATCCCTTTTCATTCCAAATACACAAAAATCATCTATAAAGACCCTCATAAAATTTGTTAAATAGGGCTCAAAAGTCTTGTGAGCAACTCCTTGAAACTCAAGAGGACTATTTTTCAAGCCAAAGTTTATCACTATATTAACATTAGCTCCCAATTCTATAATAAAAGTAGTTTTAACCATATCATCTGGATGCATCCTGATCTGACTATAACCTAAAAACCCATCTTGAAAACTACACATTTCATGTCTTGCTACATCATCAAGTAAGGAATCGGTAAAAGGAATTGGAAAATGGTCAGTACTATAGCTACATTCAACTTTCTGTAATCCACACAAACTCTGATCTTCCAATTCTTCTTAGGCACTACAACAATGGGAGACAACCAAGTCACCTCATTAACTGGCTTAATAATCCAACCCTCAACAACTTGTAAATTTCCTCCTTAACCTGCTTAGCATAATTGGGGTTCATTCTATACTACTTTTGAAAAATAGGCTTAACATCCTTTTTCAAGTTTATCCTATGCTGACACAGTGTCAGATCAAACCCTTTCATGTCTGTATAGTCCCAAAAGGAACATCTTGAAACTCCTGACATAATTTGATAAGGTCTTGTTTAAATGATTCCTCAACATAAATACTCATTTTGATGGGTTTTCATTCCCCCTGCTCATTCAGGTTAACCTCTTGAACCTCATCTTCAACTACCCTTGCAGATCTTCTCATAGTATACTCATGCATCTGTTCAACTTGAAGAATAGCCTTATGTCCTACCTCTTACTGCATATCAGGATCATCCTTCTCCTTAACATCTTTAGATTGTTGGTTTTCATATTCTTTTCCAAATTTATTTTCAAGAAGACCAATTCTTGAGTCCTGAATTAATTTATTCTCCTTACTTCCTAACCTCTCTTGAAATTCAAGTTGCTTTTGAGCTTCAAGAAAACTGAATAAATGTTGTTTAGACAAATTTCAAACTATAGATTGACTAGTTTCTTGGTCCAGAACTACATTTCTCACAGTTATAGGAGACTCTTGATATTCTTGAATGATGCCATCAACATCAATATCAAAGACAAGAACTACATAGGGATTTGCTTGCAAAAATAATTCCTCTTCATAATATTCCACCTCATCAACTAGATTAATAGTCTGAGCCTAGCATAGCTTTTCAACATGTCCTTATTGACTGTGTATAATCGAAACTCCTTAAGACCCTGAGGAATACATACATAATCATTTCCCCAGTCATGTTTCAACTTGGCCAACTTGAACCAAGAGCTGCCCAAAAGCATCTTATAAGAATCTCCAATTTCTGACATTCTTAAAACCACAGAACTTACCCTAACCTTCAAACTTGCCACTTTAACCAATTGGTTCTATAGAATACCCAAAGGCTGTAATCTTCTCTGATATGCCATCCTAACTTATAATGGGGCCGGTAACAATTCCTCTTGCTTTGTTGCCAAATATGTATGCTCAAGCAGTATGTCAACCCCAAGGCCAAGACCCACCATCCAATAATACATCATCATGATTCCTTCTAGCATATTCCACTTAAATTGTAGGGGCTTGATAATCCACCACCTCTTCTAAGTTGGGATAACTGCTTGATAGTGAAAAACTACATGATCGTGAATTGCTTTGCTATTAAACATTTCCTGTTGTTTCTACTTGATCTTCAAGAATATATTTTTCTTAAACCCTAGAATTAAATCCAAAATCTATTCTAAAGTTAAGTCCAAATAACAATTTTCTAGAGCTTGAAATAGCTCTTCTAAACCTCCTTGCTATAACTTTCCAAAAACTATACTTTTAGAAAATTGTTCCCACTGATCAGAAAATTGATCTTGTTGTTTAGGAGAACACTCTTGCTGTTCAAGAAAATGCTCTTGGTGTTCAAGAATCTTAATTCTTGAATCCCCTTTATAATCAAATGGCTCAAATTCTTGTTTTTTTAGCAATTTTTTGTAACTTCTTTACATGCCTTGTGGCCTTTTGCTTGTCCTCTCTTGTTCGTGCCAATCAAGCTTTGGACCTACTTGACTTCAAGTAACAATTAATACAAAAGTTTCATTAGGATAATCTTCAATCTTAATGCAATTAGAACAATCACATTCAACATGCAAAGTTATAGCCCTTAATTTTCTTGACGCATCCTCTGCCCCTTTGGGAACTATTTCGGGATATGTTTTCTCACAATCAACAATACCTGAACCTTATGGAGACTGCCTTTGCTCATTTTGGTCAGGAGGTTCTATGAGGACCACTGCAATAGGGGCAAGTGGATGCTGTGGATGAGATGCTCATGTAGGTCTTTTGCCATTGCAAGTCCTTGCTTATCAACATTCCTTTCTTAATCATATGCCTTGCCCAAAGCTCATAATTAGGTCCAACAAAATGCACTTGACCTCCACAATAATGGCATGCTCTTGTTTGGGTAGTTTGTTTTTGTGCTTGAAAATGTTCCCAATGCTGCCTCGTTTGCATTCTTCTCAGTCTCCTAAAGGGACTCAGAGGTATTATGTCAAACATAACCTAATTAACTGCAACTAGCTACTTAGACCTAGGCCTAGGCTACTGCATCATTGGCATCTACTGTGCCATCCTAATATTAGGATTGTACCAACAATTTCGAGTCTCATAGCCATTCCTTTGATAAATTTCACAATATTTTTCTTTCTTCTTAGTATTAGAAAGACTAAATCTTTCAACTTCTACTTAAACTTCTTATCTAGTTTACTTTCCACAGTCTTTTCCTTAGTTTTATCTTTTGCCTTCTTACTTTTGCTCTTGGCTGAAAGTGATTACTTTCTCTTCTTCCTATGCTTCTTCTTTCTAGACTCATCATCATTTGAGTCATTGAAATCATCCTCTGATTCTAAACTATAATCACTCTCCTCCTCTTCTAGTATCACTTTTTGATCTTGAATCTGAATCTAAATCTGAATCTGAATCTAAATCTAAATCTAAATCTAAATTTGAAGAGTCATCATCCTTCTGGGTCTTAGACCTAGAAGTACCTAACCTCTTTCCAACCCTCATAGTAGCTCTTATCATGGTATCTAAGGTGTCATTCTAACCAAGATCCACGTTAGCAATAGGATTCCTAACCTGACTTCAAAGACCCTTAATAAAATAAATAATCTGTAATTAATTGATGGTGCATATGTAGCATTCAACCTATTAAAGTAGGTTCTTAAACTTCTAAGTATAATCTTCAACCAAAATATTCTTCTATTTAATTTTCTTGATCTTCCTCAAAATACCTTCAAGGGTTTTATCCTTTCTAACTTGCTTAAAAATGCACTTTTCAATGTATCATATATGTTAAATGCTCCCATACCATAAGTACTAAACCAATCCATGGCTTTTTTCTACAATGTGGCCACAAATTGCTACTTCTTGACCTGATCATCATACATTTGGTTGAATCCACTGGCTGTCCACCTTGTCTCAAACTAAGCCATATGACAATCAGGGTCTTCCTTCTGTTTTTGAGAAAACTTAGAAGCTCTCACTTTTGGGCTAACAAGCTAATTTGGACTCATTATATTCTACTTTTGAGACTTCTGCAATGGCAGTAAAGGATTAAATTTCAAAGACTTATTTGATTGAAGTGTTGTACTTCTCACAACAAAATCGTTCTCCCAAGCACTATATGTTGCAATCTCTCAAATGCCTGCTTAGGAGGAGTCATTAAGAAAAAAATGAACTCACAAATGGGCCTATAGCCCCCCTCTCTCGTCCTTAAAATAAGGAAAAGAGGAGAGAAGAATAGTAAAATAATCCTCCTCTCTCTCCACTTTTGCAATCTCGTTTTGCCTTTTTTATATTATCTGCAAAGATATACTCAGATTCCTTCTCTCTCCTCATTCAAGAAGTCTTTTTCAACCAAATTTTATATTCAAAAATGAGTTAGTTATGGGAGTGTGGTGCTTCGTTTTCAATGCAAAATGATTAGTAGATACGAGGTAATTGATTTTTTAATCGAGAACAAGGAAAATGAAATTTCGAAAGTTCCTTTTAAGATATTTTGGGGATTTTTTATATCCTAGCTTTTGGTCAAAAAACTAACCAACAGGTCAAATTTCGTGTTTTTTGGAGATGTTTCTGGAGGCAAAATAGAAATATCTAAAATATGAAAAGTCTTGGACATCCCTATCCTCTAAGCTATTTCCCCCATATCTATACTCTCTCATGGCTCTATTGTGACCTCTTCTCTGTGTTTATGCAACCTTCATTAACAAAGTGAATTACTTACACCCTCCTTTCCCTTGGCACCTTTGTGTGCCTCTCTGTGCATCTCCACTCTACTTCTTGTGGCAACCAAGTAGGCTCCCCGTTTCTATTAATAGTAAAATGAATACAGGAAAGAAGGAGCTGCGTATTGAGGTAGAGATTGAATATGTCCCATTATTCAAAAGAACCCAGTGTACCAGTGTCAACCCTCAGGTTTTGCAGAGTTACAAGCAAATGGGATTGAAACATGTGGATTTGTGGATTGATGGGGGAATCTACCCAATTGACCCCTTAAACAATAGACCTCCCACTTTCTCAAGAATCAAAAATTTGCTAAAGTATGTGTGCGAGGGTGAAAATGGGTTACTTGGTTACACTAGGTGGCTCAATGATCAAGCGTTCAAAGTATTTACAACTTGCCAAGCAATCATAAAAAATTGCCATGATGTGATCGCTGCACATCAACTTCATAAACAACAGCTCATAGGACAAGTGGTACAATTGAATGACACTATAACTCAACAAAACAATCAAATTATTTCAATGCAGGACACTATCCATGGCATTGGTATCTCATATGAGGAGGCAAATGCACAATTGGACGACTTGAGAAAGATCAACAGCAAGCTAACATAGGAGCACAAATGAAAGAAGATGCCAATCAATGAGCTAATTGTGAATAGTGGCCAATGGAATCAACGTATCAAAGCATGTAAGGTAGCTCAGAAAGAGAACCTAGGTGAGGGTGAGGTTGGATCGTGTATTTGTAGATTGCTAAAGGCAAGTACATTGGAAAACGATTTGAGCAATCGTAAGTTTAAGGCTGTGAAGGAAAAGGTGATTGAGTGCACCTTAAAAGATGTGTCAAATGAGTTCTCAGTTGTGGATACACAATCTATTTGTGGCAGAGCCGGCATTAGCACAACGACTTACTTAAAGATATTCAAAGGTGTGAAGGTTGGGTTTGGTCGTGTGCTGAAGAGAAATAGAATCGTGCATCTTCCTTACCCTTCAAAGTTAATAGAGGCCCGACGACAACTTAATACAAAGGTTTTAGAGTTGATAGGAGATCCCATGCATGTTCAATGTGTGGAAACACTAAGGGTTGGGACCAAAAATGCATATGAGGTGAAGTTTACAGAACTCGATAATTACTATTTAGATTTGAACAAGGTGCAGTTGGCAATGGTAATGTACTACAATATATATGTTGAGGAATGTAATGGTAAATTGCAGTTTGTTATAAAATTAGATGAAAGTGAGGTCGTCAAAGGAGTAAAGCTTGAAAGAGTTAGTGTAACTTTGATGAATAGAGCTTTACAATTCGACAAGAACAACCCAGGGAACTTTAGTGTTCAATCTGAGTGCCATGTGTGGTGGCTCGCTGCATTTGAAGTTCCTAAGGAAACATTTGAGGTGTTGCAACTATTCTTTATGCACACAAGCATTCCAAGAATCATTGATCGTCAGGAACATGGTGAGATGCTCTCGGTTGAAGGGTATGGTCAATACTTGGTTGAATGGCATCTTGCAAGAGACTTGAAAACTTTAAAATGCATGTGTGGAATCTCCAATGGTGCAAATACAAAGAATCCATGCCTATATTGCTTGATAGAGAGGGTGGAAGGAAAGGACGGAAAGAAGAACTGGCGAAAGGTGACAAGTGTTGCACCGACGCGTAATAGAGAAGATCCCACTTGGAAGCCCATCTTCAACATTCCCTTGGATCGTATTCACACTTGTTCATTGCATGCCTTTGTCAGAATCATGGAGAAACTTATATATGAATACATTTTCTTTGCTTATAGGATGCAACCAGAAAAAGAAGCCATTGCAACGTGTAGGAATGTGAAGCAAGTGCTATCAGAAATTGGGCTACACAAGCATCAAGTGACGATTGAAAAAGATGAGAAGAGATCAATAAAATCTGGTATCTTACCAAAAAAGCCTTTCTTGGGAGGAGCAAAGGCTAAGAAGTTTCTCTCAGTACCCATCAATAAGGAAGGGAATGTCATGGTTCGTAGGCTGCAGGACTACGATGGGTGGAAAAAGTTACATTTTGCAGTTCATGATCAAAGTAATGGAGGAAAAACAAGATTGGCCAAAGCTAAGGTTTGGGTAAGCCTTAACAAATTGGATCTCTTACTTCGCAATGGTGTTTAACAATGAAGATAAGCAAGAATTTATCAATGCTGTGCATAGCTTCTACGAAAACATGATGAAAGCATGGGGTAAAAGCTCTATCACACATTACATGGTGCATACTAAGTTAATATTTTAAAATTGTATGAATTGTATAAATTATTGAGCATAGTTTTACTCATGTGTGATATATGTCTTTGTAGCATATCCTTGAGGCACATGGGCCATACTTTGCAGAAAAGGAAAGCATTAGAATTTGGTCCACACAAGGGATGGAAAATTCACATTGGATAGTGCGTGGTGCATACCAAAGAAAAACTAATCATGGTGGAGGGGTGAATGGTAGCAATCCAATGATCCAACTGCTATCTTAGTGGTATAGGATTATAGTAGCGGATGAAGCTAAACTATCGCAAAAGAGAGCAAATGAAAGTGCTGATGAATCGGCTACAGACATGATGGAATCACGTTGTGTCACTAAAAGAGTGTGTTATGAAGCCTCAAGTGCCAAAGAAAACCATGCCAAGTGGCTAGAAACAAGGCTTTGACAAGGCAGCAAATGGGTTCAAAAAGAGTTAAGATAGTAAGATGAACAATGTGAGTCAGTGTGAATGCAATTCATAGTTTAAGAGAGAAAGAGAGAGTGTGCATCTATGTGAATGAGTCTCACAGTTTAGGGTTATATAAAAGAAGGTTTCACTTTCTATCTTATTCATTGAGTTCTCACATCTCTTGTGTAGGAAATATGGCTAGGTCTAAGGTAGTTGCAAATACGCTTCCGCTCAGAGCCCCATATCGTGTTCAGCCCCTTGGAGCATCTACTAGCTCAGATGCACCCCCTTCTCAACCTAATCCACCTTCCTTAAGTCGCCCTCACAAGGGTCCTCCTCAGCATTCCCACAAGAAACGCAGAAGAGAAGATGGAAATCGGGCACTGTCGCCCTTCGAGAGATAAGGAGAATCCAACGCGGATACGAGCTTCTCATCCCGAAAAGTTCTTTTCATAAAGTTGTTTGATAAGTCATGCAAGACTTGGAGCTGAAAGGGATGGGAAGATTTTGGGCATGAGTGCGGGATGGCACACCAGTAGGAAGGTGGATTGTTGCAGCCATGGAGGCCCTACAAACAGCTACTACAGAGGGGTTTCTCATCGACTTGTTCGATGATACACAGCTTGCGGCCATCCATGCAAAGCATGTCACAATCATAGATAAAGAAATGAACTTTATCATTCGGCTTCGACACGACAAGGGGACTCCACCATAGTTTACTAGATTAATGATGCAAGGTTTGTAATGAGTGTTACATCGCCATAACATCTTGAAAGCCCGAAAAATTTTGTATACTCTGCCATATTGGAATGTTTATTTATATATACATAATATCTCATGTGATGTGTACTGAATTCAAATAATTGAGTAAAATTGTTTTGTTTTGTTTCTTGAAATGCATGACTCTTAATTTTTGTTTAACATACGAACGTATCAAAAGTAGTAATACGTGTGGATACAAGTTACGTTATTGCTTATGCACAATCGCAAGTGCAGTACTATGCGTTGAATTATGTTAATATATGTGGATGCATCATTCACGTACCACACATTATCGTCACACTTACACAATCGCAAGTGTAGTACTAGGCGTTGAATTATGTTAACGTATGCGAATGCGTCATTCACGTACCACACATTATCGTCACACTTATACAAACCACACATTTATTTAATAAATATTTATTTGTAGGGACAAAGTAAAGTATCTTATATTCATCAAGAAAAATGCATGTGATGGCTGTTAGTGATGGTAGATACAAAAAGCCGATAGCTAACAAGAACTCTCAATTCTTCCTTGGATTTTTCATCGGTGGAGAGGAGGGGCCAGCTTCTGATGAAAATATAAGTTCCTTCTTTGCTTCAAAAATGATGCACACCCCCTTCAACTCTTTCACTAGGAGAAGCGGATTTGACACTTTAGCGAGGCCGCCTAATGTTGCAAGCACACACATTGCTCCACCACGTGTTTGGTCAAACAAGTAAAGAAGCTTTGACCGCTTGATTAGCACCACCTTCTCCAAGCTAGATGTCACAGGTATTGCTCGAAAGGGTCCAAACTTGGTCAAAGCTCAAATTTTCATGATTATTTCTTGCCCTCCTGGTGAGCACTTCTTATGGAAGACCGCCAAATCTGCAACAAGGTTACCAATGTACTCCTTAAGAGCTGAATCCTTGCATCGATCCACATGTCGAGCTCCTCCTTGCCTTGATGCAAACTCATCTATATACAGTATGTCCTGAATGACAAAGTCAAATCAAACAATATATTTAGCGACTAACCTAGAGTTATCAGAAAGTGATGAAACTTGATGGTAGGGTGTGTTAGGTCCCCTGAAGTCCACCAATGAAATCTTGGCCAAAAATGATGCCTGCAGCTACCCTGTCTGAAGTTTGGCGTATGGGGTGGACTCCGGGGGACCCAACACACCCTACCATCAAGTTTCATTGCATAAAAATATATGGTAGTTAGAAATCTCACCTTCTCTAGATCATCTTGTATCTTCATTTTCTTGTGTGTCAAGGAAGCACCTCTTTGGGCAAAGGGATCTACAAACTCCTTGGTAAGAAGCTGGGGCCTTGGTCCGAACAAATCATGCTAAAGTGCTTCAAATTCAACATGGCACAAGGTAATCTTCTTCAACCGAGTTAAAATTCTCCTGTGCTGCTATGATCGCACTCATAGTACCTAAGCTTGTGCCATCATATCTTCCAATCTCTGCCATTGTTGGATGCACATCCATGTAATCATAATCGATCAAGTCTTCCATTGAATCCCTGACTAGGATAGAAAACAACTCTTCTTCCTTCATTTCCAAGTATTGCAGTACATCTGATAGAAGCAAGTATTGTACACCATCTACTTCAATGGGTGTCAAGGAGGCAAGGTTGGGTTTGTCGACTTGTGGCTGTTTTGAAGAAGATGGCACCATGAGAGCCAACCCTTGCTCTGTCACCACTCAATGTTCCTCTTCAACATTTATGAGCTCTTCAATCGGTTCTTCTCCTGCGGTTCTTCTCCCGTGTATGTGATAGAAACAACCTGTGGAGTTATATCTTCATTGCTCTCCTCCTCTAGGGATGTATCCAATGCAAGGAGGTAAATTGCCAATGTGCAATCACACTCCACGAGATCCAAAGGTGATGTACCTGGTGCACTTCCCATGGGAACAATGCATACTCTATGCGAAGGATCCACATGGGCCAGACACCTATTCACCACTTTATGGTGATTCTTCCCTGCCTGAAATACCATGAGTTGTTCCAAAGGCACCCAAGTCATGTCAGATCCCTTGATGGAGTATGTGCATGTAGAAATGGGGCTCACAAAGTCTTCCAAAACCCGAAGGGGGGGATCCAACGATGAGAGCACGCTTTTAAGGTTGAAGTTCTTAGAGAAAACGTGGAATATCTCGTTACCCTGGTTTGAAAATATAGTCTCGTGGATCCACTCATCAAAGTGTGCGCGAGCATCCATCGTAGCAGGTAGGAGGGATGTGGTGGATATAAAGAGATGAAGAGAGAAAGTATGAAATGAAACTATGAAACAAGAACTAAACTAGTTCTACCTTAAAAACCTTAAGTTTTAAACCATTAAGGGTTGTTCGCATACGATATTTAGTTATGGCTTTACTTACATCTTTGTAAAGTTTACATGCATATGTAAATGTGTTGATGTCGAAAGTGTATAACAAGTGTATGATTTTGCATAAATATCATAATTTTTAAATATTGCAAGTTTGTAAGTGACAATATTCTATTGGCCAAAAAAATCCAAAAATTTACAGGTGTTGGATATTACAACTTGTGGTGTTGGGATTTTTAGGGAGACTACAATTTCTAAAATATGTGGAGCCACACACTTTCTGCTGGTAACAATAACCTCAGCTCGGCTTCGAATTTTCCTACCATCTAGTTTAAAATAGAAGCTAACAGGTGGATTGTGCATTAACATTGTAATTTCCTGACGCATTATACTCAAGGGCCAATCATCCTCCATTTGCAACACTTGGGGCTCGCGGCCCTCACAAATGACAGTAACATCCACAGCTGCACTTTCACGCATGTCTTGATCAAGGCACAACCATTTACCCTTGAGCATCCTCCATCTACGATACTTGAACACTAGGCATAAAGTTTGTCGTGTGACAAAGTACCTATAATTGGAAAGGAAAGTTAGCAGATTCATCCCAAAGTAAGATAATAGTCAACTAAGAGAGAAAATTTTTACCTGAAAGCCATGTCCATTGTTGTGACTCGATACTCCATTGTGTCAGAACTATGAGTTATTTTTTATGTCCAAGTTTTGCCTAGAATCCTTGTTACATAATCCTTTTATGTATTTTTTATGACGTACATGCTTTTGGTACGTCTCAAACCCTTACATTCCTTGAACATGTGTGCAAAAATTGCAATCGGTATGAACCAGCTTAGATGTACATTCTTTGAGCCGGTGCTTGGCTTCATAGAATTCAATATGTCTACTGAAATTTTTGTGCTACACATGTGCAAAATGTCGCTACTACACAATGGCCATTCTATGCTATTGAGATTCGATATGTACATAGACTCAAGGGTTCCATATTCTCGACTCCCCTTGGGTAATATGTACTTGGAGTCATAGAAAAAAAAAGGTCCTTTGCGAGTTGCTTAGTTGTACGCCCCTCAAAGAGCAATCTACCGATTTCGAGGTGGTCACACTTAAAAGAACCATTGAAACTCTCAACATTTTGCCACTCACAACAATCTGAAGGGTATACTTCTATAAATACAAGACAAGTTGTTACATAGATATCATGAAATTTCTCATTCTCAATAAGTTGCAAATACTTACTGTTTGCAATGTTTCGTTGAAAGGGCACAATGGGCGCAATATGTATTTGTTTTTGCATGAATACATGTTGTACAAACGCCTCTGTTACAAGGTGAGAATCAACGTTCCTTTGTTTGAGAGCTAAAATTTTACCCTTCCAGTGCTTTGATACATCTGCAATTGTAGATGCTTTCACCCTGAAAGCTCCCTTCATACTTGGATGCATATGTACCCAAGACGAGCAATGATACGTATCAGTGATCCAATTCCCTTCTTCATATTTTCTGTTACGTACTTCTATCAAGAGAATGCTTGTTCTTCTCTCAGGCATTATAACCTACACATTAGATGTAAAGAAGTATGTA
Source organism: Lygodium microphyllum (assembly GCF_053477565.2). Taxonomy (NCBI): domain Eukaryota; kingdom Viridiplantae; phylum Streptophyta; class Polypodiopsida; order Schizaeales; family Lygodiaceae; genus Lygodium; species Lygodium microphyllum. The sequence continues at coordinate 101,745,552 of NC_141151.1, forward strand.
TTGACCCCTAAATAATAAGCATTTTAAGTCTGTCTAGTAATCATCAATATGCCATACAAATCAACATGGCATTAAGAGATGTTTACACTTTTGTAAACAGATATAAACATCAATATCGAAATGCATGTGGATATATACATCAACACAAAGTATAGATTTAATTTCAAGACATCACTTTAATCATACCATTTACATGAAATATAATGAAAAGAATAGCACAAGAATACTCAAAGAATTTTGCCAAAATAAATTTTATTATAATGAAGAGGAGTCTGATTTTACTCAATACATTGTATGAAATTTGGGTATTATAGAGTAGTTGTTACAAGGATAGTAGCCACATGGCATGCAAATCTTAATAGGCACATTAGATTGACACCTGAGATATTCTAAGACTCAACACATTGTGTGTTATATGGATGATATGATACAACAGTTTCATGGATCATTTTCAATTGGCATGGAGATCCAAATGGACACATATGACCAATAAAGTAGAGGATTTTTGAACCATCGACTTCCAACAGATTCATATTATCCAACACAAAGGAATCACTCACCACATCAAAATAGTTGATGGAGAATTACATGCTTCACCTAAACCTTGTACAATACCTACATGTACAAAAAAACACATGCATGAATCCCTTTTAACAAAAATACTTGCATGAATCTCTTTTAGCAAAAAATATCTAGATAACTGCATGAATAGAAGCAATACAAAACAAGTCCAATTTACCTATAAGTTGTTTTGCTGAAGATAAGATTGAATCATTGCTAATCAAAACCCATTGCAAATGATGGACATAAGAAAACATCAATTCCATCAAATATAAAAGTCACTAATTAAATGAATAAATTTTGGCACCACAAAATATGGTAGATTTACCTGTAAATTGAGCTACAGAATCTATGCTCTACCTTGTGTTAAGTGCCGCAACAACAATTGATCCTTAAGTTAGAACTAGCATGAAACCCTATTGTAAAGATAGTAGAAAATGGATAATGCAGAGAGGAAGAAAGAGAGAGTGTGTGAGTACGCGGGAGAGAGAAAGAAATGAGCACCTATCCAATCTTGCCCAAATTGATCTCTGCAAAAGACAATTTTACAAGAGTTAGTATTTACATGAAGGTATACTGAAAAAACAGTAGAAAAGAGGAAACATAGAGAGAGAAAGAGAGAGGGAGAGAGAGATAAGCACTTATGCAATGTCACCCAAAATGATCTCTGCAACAAAACAACAACAACGGTTAGAACTAACATTGTGTTGTATTGAAAAGATATCAGCAAAAAAAAAACCAAACAGAGAGAGAGAGAGAGAGAGAGAGAGAGAGAGAGAGAGAGAGAGATTAACACCTTTGCCACTTGCTCCAAATAAACTGTGCAAGAAAACAACAATTAGAACCAACATCAAATTCTATCGAAAACACAACATAAAATAGAAACAACACATAGAGAGAGGGGGAAAAGAAAGGAGAGAGAGATGAGCACCTCTGTCTCCTGCCCCAAACAACCTCTACAATAAAACAACAACAACAGTAAGAAATGACATCAAACCCGATTGAAAAAATAGCAAACAAGAGAAAATGCAAAGAGAGATGGGCACCTGTGTTTTGCCCAAAATCTGGAGCTACATGGAGAAGAAAGTGCAGAGGTAAGCAGAACGCTCAAAACCCTAATTACTCTCAGCAGGGAGCTTCAATGGAGACGAAAATTTACGAGTATAGAAAAGAGAGGGAAAGTGGTCTGTTGCTCAACTTTTGGGTCAAACTGATTTCGTGAGAGGGAAAAAAACCGAAATTGAAAGTTCTCCAAAAAAAAGGGAAAAAATACGAGGTGAGAGAAACTTAAATTTTGTGTACTATTCATTCTCCCTTTTTTTAATCCGCCACTACCCCTTTTTTTAATAGAAAACCCAAGATTTGGAGAGAGAAGATTCACCCTCCATGGATGTCAACATCTAGCCTTCCTATTGGACAATCCAAAAGTCCCACATCTTAAACTATATTATTTTTAAGGGCCCATTTGTGAGTTCATTTTTTTCCTAATGATCATGATCCTTAGGTGGTAATAATGTTTCATTCTTTGAAACATTCAACTTGCAAGAGAGTCATAGGAGTTGAAGGACATTCTTTAGAACTAGTAGGAGAATTATACATCATTGGGGTAGCCCCAAAGGCGTTCACATCCTGATTATCCTATCTATCAATTGCAAACTATTCTTTATCTAGCCTGTCTAATCCTCCTACTACTCCTACATCATTCAACAAAGCTTCCTGCTATTTTTTCCTTGCTAATATCTCCCTTATCTCTCAAGATCTGCTTCTTGTCGAAATTGGGTTGGACAAATATGGATAATTGTCTAACATATATGCTACCCATAAAAGGCGCCTTGTAAACCTTCAATGCTATTAGGATTATGGAAACCCGCAACCCAATCTTTTAGAAAATTGGTTCCAGGCATGATGCCTAAATCATAAGGAGCCTAAATCATAAGGAGACTTCTCATGAAACTAGTAGGATTGCCAAAGTGTTCTGGGTATCCAATATCATAATAGAAAATACAAGAGCACACAAATATGCTAAAATGCTAGACTTTATCAATCACTGACATAATTTCTGAACAAATTATGAGTACATAACTCATTAAAAATGACTTTGATAATCAAGAAACAAGACACAAAAATAAAGATTAACCAACAATGACCAACAAAACATGGTGCTATCATTCTCTGCATTCAGTTTCTTTCATTGGATCTCAAAAAATACAATTGTCCAAATATCAAGACAAGCTCCTGTAATACAAGCAACATACCACATGACACTTATTGTCACTTTTACATAGGCTAATCTCAAGTAGCTACATACATATGTCAAAGTAAAGATACTAAGAAATATTGGAATTTGAGCCCTAAGGATTTGTGCCCTAATAGGCTACGTCTCATATAGCTATGTGCACTCTCACATACACAAGTGTAGTGAGCTTACCTTGGAACTCGATCGAGTTGCCTCACCCCATGAGTTTGCAGTCAATAGCTCCATGATCCAATATGCGCTTTCAAGCAAGCTCCAAGAGCTTCAAGCTCCATAGCCATGTGTGTGAGAAAAGAGAAGAGGAGAAGATGATGATGAAGAGAGGAGAAGAAGAGCTTCTCCACGATCACTCTCACACACACTCTCTCCTTCTCTCACACTCCCTCTCTCATACACAAGAATGAAGCAAAAAGCAAGAAACAAGAAGAGAGAAAGTTTGGCCACACACCAAGAATGAGCTTCTTCATTCACTTTTTGACTTTTATATATGCCCTACCTCCTCCTTGGGTGGCCATCCCCTTTTTTGTCGACGGACTTTTGTCCATTTCTCCACACTTTTTCCTCCTCTTTTCCTATTAGCATGGCCAAAGCTCTTTTATAAAATAAATTATGGCACTCTTTTTACAAAAATATTAAGGTGCGCTTATTCTTATGCACCTCCCTCTTACATTTAGAATTTTTTCATATGCTTTGTATCTTCAAATTTTCCTTAGTACACATATGTCCTCCCTCTTCCTCTTGCCTTGGGACTATCTTCTACTTCCAATTTTCTTAATTTTCCATATTGGTCTTTCGAGGGTTAAAATTATCCCCTCCCTAGCTAAGTGTCAATGCCATGGCACTTGATGATACGGGCTGAAGATATTGAGAATTGGTGTGGACTAGTTCTTGGAGCCTTTGGGAAGGTTGGCCATGTTGAAGACGCTCTATGAAGCAGGTTTTAAGGTTGTTGATATCGAATATAGATTTGTGGGTTGAAGAAATCCTCCATAGTTATTCGCTTGCCGCATTATTACACAATGTACCTAAAAAGAAGAACGAGTACACTTCCTAGGGGGGTGTGTATATCTTGTTGTGCAGTGCACCGTGCAAGTGATGGTGGAACTAGAAGATGGCTCGAGTAAGCCTAAGGTATTGTTCCACACTTAAGGACCTAGTTCGTGTAAAGGGAGGTGTTGTATGTGACTTAGGGAGACAGATTGATCAAAATATCTTGGCCTTGATGTGCCCTAATAATTTGTGAAGTGGGGGAGGGGCTAGGGTGGTCCCTATGTGCAGTGGTTGTGACACTCATAGAGTAAAAATGGAGGGATTTATTTTTTTTCTTTTTCGCTTCTTTTCTTTTCTCTCTTTTTTTTGTTATAAGGGAGCACGTTAAGTGGCATCACATTCATGGGCAAGGGCCAAGCTTTAGGGAGGCTTAAGGGATTTTCTTAGGAAAGGTCAACTTTTCATATAGCCCTTCAAGTTTATTCTTACATTGAGGGGTGTGATGGATAAAAACAGGTGGTTGCACCCAGTAAACCTATTATTGCTCATATATTCTAATAAGCTTATTCACAATTGGCAGGAGGGTGGCTCTCATCATGAGGTGGGTCATTGCATAGCCATCTATCCCTACATTAATGTCAAAGAAGAGGGGCAGTAACCACTCTTCCTCTACAGTAGGCTTTTGTTTTAATAAGATCCTCAAGAGGTGGAGATAATTGCACCTCCTAGTTGAAATCAATTCCAATTCTCAATGGATAGGGCATGTAGGTAGGATTATTCCTCTCGTATGGTAGTGTGTTACAAAATGCCATCTAGACATCTAAATTAGAGTCCCAAATGCTTATTCACCACTTTGGTTATGCTTCATACCCCTCCACTTTCTTGGGTATCTCCAACACCTTGTCCTCCCAATAGTCTGCAAGCGTGTATTGCCACCTTCTCCCCAACCTTGCCGAGAGCTTTATCACTTCCTCCACTACCCTTGGAGATAACACTCTATCCAGTGTTTGAGGGAAGGTGAAGGCGAATTCAAAGGGTCTCGACTACAATTCTCCCACTACTCCCATACTACAAGTTCTTGGTTAGAGAGAGAGAGAGACAGAGAGACAGAGAGAGACAGAGAGAGAGGGGGGGACTAAGCTACCACAAAGGAGGGGAAAACACAAGAGGGATAAAATAAAGGAGGGAAAAAAATAAGTGCCAAGCTCTTTACTAATTTGAATTTAGATTAAACATGTCATTATCATTAATACAGACATATCATTAAATAAAAGTGACCAAGATTATATATCATCAATGCAAAGAATGTCATAATCACAAATATAAGAGGCTAAAAATAGATATTGATAATACAAAGTCATAATATTATTACATATACATTGTTTTGTAAAATGTTTTTCTATATTTTTTAAAATAGAACTTTCGTTACGGAGGCTCTGCTGCTATTGATTTAGAGCACTCTCTCTCTATCTCTTAAAAGGCATTTTCAAAATCTCAAAAATTCCCTAATATTCCCATGGCTTCCCTCCCAACCTCACTCTACCATGACCCAACACCAATGGAACCATTCAAACTGCATCCTCTTGACACTTTCATGTTTTGGGCACATTCTCATAAATGAAGACATCTGGCAAGTTTCGATGTGGTTGATGATTGAAGATCAACTGCAAGCACAAGGTGTACAAGGAGGCGCAAGGCCAAAAGAGCCAAGCGAGAGCAACCTTTGCCAACAATTTGCCCATCATTGGATCTAGGCTATGCCATTGCATGATTCTTATTTTCCTAGTTCAAATCTCCATGTTCGAGATTCTCCATTTTTGCTAACTTTGTAATTAGCCTAGTATATGCGCACCTAACCGCACTATAATTCACTTTTAAAATTTTGAGCACTTGGGATATTTGCACTATAAATTTTCCTCTCAAGGGACCATTGTGGGTTTAGGTCCTCCAAGCGTGGATGCGAATAGTCACGAATCATTGGAGATATGAAGAGTCATTCCATAGGCTATATATTTGTGAAAATGGATGTAATAATGCAATCAATCAACTATGTCTCTTCTTTCTTCATTCTCATGTTCTTTTCCTCACTCTCATGTCTCTATGCTCATCTTTTAGGGGGTTAACACACCCCCACACCCCCCCCCCCCCCCCACAAAACAACTAGTTAGAGTTATAGAGTCTAACTAGATAGTGACTAAATCTTTAACTACTACAACTTGTCTTGAATGCTTAGAACTAGAAAATGACCTAAGAATTAACTTTCCGATTAGATCAAAGCTAGACTCTAATACTACTGTAAAGAAGCATAGTTCTATAGCAAAGAAACTAGAGAAACTCGAAATTTATAGACACATACACACCAAGCCATAGCCATAGCCATGCCATGGATCAATCTTATTACCAAGAACCATGACATAAGGAAGCCATGGAAATTTTGAGGGAAAAAGTGCATTTTAATTAGTATTCACTAATGAATAGATTAGTGAATAGCCCCTTGGGAGATTGCCATGTGTGGTCCAATGTAATATGTGGCTCTCTATTAATTCAACCAAACTTCTTCTAATATTAGCAAAAAGGTAAAAAGGGGCCTCTAAACTTATCCTCACAAGGGAATTCCAACTAAGGGATTGTCCTTGATAATGACATATTGTCAAGTCCTCTTTCCTTGCTTTCAACTCCTTTATGTGACTTTTTGAAAAGTGGTGTGCTTCCTTCACTTAATCTCAATGGACTAACAAATTGGAATAATCTCAACAATGGAACTATCCAATGCTTCATGTCAAAGATTATTGAAGATGTTAAAAATTCTATGAATATTGGGAGGATACCAAGGATAGTCAATTTATCTTGATTCATCCCAATTCATGTTTTTGGATCAACCTTCAAGGAACAGGTTTGCATAGAACAAAAACAGTGTGTATTTGGACAAGAGAATGTTATCATGTACAATAATTAAAATCTTCAAAGAACATTTTTTGTTAGTGGAGAAAGTATAGGAAGATTATTTGTTTCTCTACAAGTGTTTGGAGAAACTTGGTACCTTGTCATAAAATGTTCTAAGGCAAACACTACATCTTTTCTTCCAGTATAGAAGATAGAAGAAGAAAAAAGGTACATGGATACCTTTGGACTCTAAGAAAAGCAATGATCACTTTATAGTGACTATCTACTTGGAGGATGAGGATCGAATGCTTCTATCAACAAACAAGAAATGGACATTAACAATGTCAAAGAAGCACTTTAAAGTCTATCAACAACCATGCATACAGAATCTCAATTTGAGATAAATGATGAATTGATAGGAAGAATGGCAAAAAAAGTGTATAGATGTGATGAGCTACTCTGGGAGGGCATTGTGACAGTTTCAAAGCCTTGAACTTACCACTTGTATAAATCTTTATCTATTTGCCTTTAAAGTTCTTGATTTCATAGAAGACTAGCATGCTTGCAATAACATCTTTCATTACATATAACTAAACTCATAAGTATAGAGAGAATTCTAAAAACTATCATTTCATAAGGAAATAAGAGAACAAATCAATAAATGAAAAAAAACCATCAAGTTAGTATTAATTTTTGTTAAACATAAGAGGTTAGCTACATTTACAAGAGCCTTCAAAGAATATTATATGATACATCCCTAGCTTGGATATTCCTAGGTGTCTAAGAAGATACCTTGGTCTTTGGATTCTTGTTCATTGTCCTAGGATATCTTCTAGGGGAGACATGACATCCACTTTCCCTTTGAGGTATCTTCTCATCCCCCCTTTGTGGGGAGCTTTGGAGTGGCCTTTGAGGGGTTTTTCTTGGGCTCGTTATTTGTGGCTCCCCTTTTGGAGTTTTCTATCCAATCCCTTTTTGTATATGCATGGAGCCAATATCTTCTCCTTGATTCTATTTCTTGCTCACTCTTTCCTTGGTTTCACCAACCATTTTCTCAATGGTTCTCTTACCCTTGCTAGATGTAGGCTCCTTAATATTTCTCGGAGTTGCAAGCTTTGATGCAAATGGCTCCTCATTTTAGTAGCTTCTTGGGAGATGGCTTCTTGGCTACAACTAGCTTCTTAGGTGCATCTATTTTATTGGCTATAGCTAGCTTCTTTGCACTAGCTTCCTTCTTAGCTACACCTAGCTTCTTAGCTCTTGGAATTCTTTGAAGTTATGGGGAATCTAGGTTAAGAGGGAGTCCAACATGCCTTTCGAGGAGAACTTTGATTGCCAATTACCTTAGAAGGCAAACAAAATCTTCTTTACAACAATCTTGTGTAAACTATAGAATTAAGATGAGGATTATCAGAAATAAAGAAAGTACTTTTCTAATATGCTAAGAAACTAGAAAATCACTTACACTTATTTATTTTTTCTCGAGCATGAAATTTTATTGAAGAAATCTCCATGAATATGCAATAACCCTCCATATGTAGGAGGAGGTTTCTAGTAGGTGAGGGACTTGCAAGCTATAAACAAAAATCTCATTATCCTTCTTCGATACTAGAAACTTGTCCTCAAGAGTAGCAAATATTCTTTTTGAAAACTTGTAGAGAAGGCTTGTATCAATCTTTTGAAGTTTACTTGGAATACATGAGTAACACAAAATTCAATTCATACTTATAGTCTAGTATCCCCATGGAGACCATTGGGGGAATTCATAAGACAAATTTTCCTAAATTTGAGGTCCAAGATAAAGGCACTCTAATGTGGCTTGAGCATACCAATTCTGTTTCATGAAGAATTATATGGACAAGAATATACCCCTCATCATGATAAGGAATTATGAAAAATTGAAGTTCATTAGGGCTTCTCTCTTGCAAGAAGAATGCAATTGAATTTGAATTTTCTTTTGTAGAGATTAGAGAATCCACCATAAAAATATTTTTGACCTTGTTTGGTGGAAGTATGAGCCTTAGACACCTAGACACAATGATATTAGACATGTGATTAGAAGAATGGTCACAAAAGGAGGTAATCCATCACTCAAACCGCATGACGCATAGGAGGGCATTTCAAACTAATTGTACATTCTATATGTGCATCATGATAGGTACTTTTTCATTTTCCTTCTCATTAAACTTTTCCTTTTGAGATTTTTCTTATCTTTTTTTGAAGTCACCTTTTCAAAAAGTGCATCTCTATAAAATGACTTTTTGGATTCTCTGGGCCTTCTAATAGGATCAATGTTTAATATTTCATATGCCTTTCTAGCAACTATGTGAGTTGGCATAAGTAACTTTTCAAATCTTTACCTTATCAACTTGGTTGTGTGCATATCCTTTTCCATCATTGTAACTTTGTGTGCATGTGAAGCACAAACATAGCTATCCTAGAGGAAATCAATCAAGTAGTCCTTAACAGATTCTTGAAGACATGCCAAATTAGAACTCTACTACCTAGCTCTTAGGTCATATCTATCAAAAATGTTCTTGACAAGCCTAAGGAATGGGGCCTTGGCAATGAACTTGTCAAAGGACTTCTATGCCCTCTTGGTTTCCCTAAGTGCATTCATTGCTACTTCACCCTCCTCACAGACTTTGGCAGCCCTCTCTTTTGCATTGTCGGCCAATGCATGGGCAAATGCACCTTGTTTGCCCTTTCCAAAATTTCCAACCCTTTGGTTCTTGCCCTTTGAGGTCACTATGCTAGGAAGTGAACCCTTTGAACCTGCAATATTTCCCATTGATATCCCAGGAGAGCTTGGCCTTGACCTCCCTCTTGAGTGTCTTCTTGGCCTTGGACTTCACCTAGTCCCTAAGATTTTGTTTGACCTTAAACTTGAGCTATTTCCTATTTCATTGCCATCCTTGGAATTCTCCACTTGAGGGTCTTCTCCCTAGTTGATGGGTTCATCTGCCATTTTTGAGGGAGGATTTGTGTCTTGAGTCCTTTGAGGATAAATTCTAGTTGATTGGTCCCTTCTTGATTTGAATCCTATTGTTGTGTGCCCTTTGCTTCCCTTGCAACTTGCTCCTTAGGGACTTTCTTTGCAATACATCTAATTCTTGCCATTGTTTATATCACCTATATTTGCAACACTACATGTTAGACACTTAGGATGAAGATTGAATGATCTTGTAAAACATGCATTTAAGTATTTGAACCCTAGAGTGCACAAAATGGCTATCGAACAATGTGCAATTGCATTCTTACATATCATAGGGTCCAAGTGGTCGGGTTTAGGAAGTCAAACGAATTGAGGTGGACAAAGCCTCTAGTCACCAAAATAATGGACATAGCTAAAATTTTAATTAAGACATGATTGGCATACAACAAAAAAGTCTTCACTCATGCCAATGCCATAAGTGCAAAATAATCAACCTCCGATATCTACCACACAAACCTAGTCACAATTCACTAGTATGACCAACATATTGTGCTCATTTTCTAAATTGAGAGTACTATAACCACAAAGAATTGAAAGAGAGATATGTTTCAATATGGGTAGATTTGTGTCAATTTGAATATGTAGAAAATTAGATTGTTGAACCACATGGTGCTCAAAATGGTGTTCCAAGAGTCAAGGAGCGGCCATGTGGTATGTCATATTGTCCAAGTAGAAAAAACCTTGGGAAATTGATAGAAAGCTTACCTCATATATGGAAAGCACACAATCAATTGGAAGATGCAAGAAATGGAAGGTTTGGAAGGTGACTCATGATTTTTCCGAGGTCTCACTAATCAAGTGAGTTGGAAAAATGGGAGTGGATAATTTATATGTTAGTCCCACACTTGCAAAAGAATGTCATTTCAATGCCACACATCCAACAATTCACAAATGATGGAAATCCATCTTCCACATGTCATTCCTCAATGTTGCCACATGTTCATTCATCCTAAAATCACGGTTGACCATTCGCCATGTAGTAAGCATGATGTATTTCTTGAGCAACCATTGACATATGACACCATCATGAATTTCCCATCCTATAAATACATAGACATTCAGTCTCATCACACATTTTTTGAGCTACATGCCAAGTTTTATCACATTGAAATCTACCTCTCCTCCAAGCTATTTGAGCAATTCTAGTTACAACCTAGACCACATGGTGCACAAGAACCATTTTTGAAAGTGTTTGATTGTACTCCTATGCCCAGTACGGTCCTAATTCATTTTGGTCATCTCTTAACAAATTGTGATCTTTTGATACTATGAAAATCATGTTTCTTGATTTCTATGTCTTTTGATATGTGCATAACATAAAGTTAAAACCCAAGTCATTGACTAAAGTATTAGAAAACTTATATATACATTTCTTGTTGTATTTCTATTGGAAACATGACTATTCCTAGAGCCAAGAGGACTTATGGATTGTTCAAGATTTAAAACTTATGGATTTTTCAAGATTTAAAACTTTAACATTTCGTTGGATGGGACTTCTTCTTACATGTACACAAGGCATTGTAATATCATTATTGTTTATTCATGCTAAACATATGTCTTCATTGATGATGGATTCACTAAGTGTGCTCAAAACATGACTATTCCTAGAGCCAAGGGGACTTATGGATTGTTCAAGATTTCCTTGGATGGAACTTCTTCTTACATGTACGCAAAGCATTTTAATATCATTATTGTTTATTCATGCTAAACATATGTCTTCATTGACGATGGATTCACTAAGTGTGCTCGAAATGTTTGATTACTAGTATAGTGCGGATCTTGGCATGAAATCAATAACCACATATACATTTCATTCAGTCTAGAGCTAAAGCCAAAGCCAAAATGAGCATGTTTGTAATTGTAAGAGATTGTTGGTTTTCCATTAGAACTTCCCAAGTGTCCCGGTTAATTTTTCATGTTTTGTTCCATGTCCCAAATACTCGAATAGCCAAAAGGACCTATGGATGCATTCACCTAAGAGGTAATATCAATTGAGCTAGACAATGACTGATTTTTGTTGTTTCCGTTGAATTCTCATAAAGAAGTAAAGTGATTCTCATTAATTTGATGATAAGGCCACTTGAATTTTCTTTTTTGCATTTTCATACTAGCAATGAGGGCACTCAAACTACACCATGCACAAGGAGCATATCTAGTAGTCTCAAAACTAGAGGGTTTGGGTGTCATTTATCACCTTAAACCTCAAGACACTTTTTTCTTATAATTTTTCTACAATCTCCTCCATCTTTGAAAAATCAAGTTGTGGAGTCAAAAAGTAGGTTTTGACTCAAGGTGTGAATCCATGGCTTTTCCATGCTTCAAATTGTGGATCCAAAACAAGCCTAGGTAAATTTTGAGCTCCACAAAGATGCATTCACATGTTAATTACTCAGCTCCTTGAACATATGGGGTCACTCACGATCTATGTTATAGCCATTTATGTAATTGAAGCCATAAACTAAGCGAAACCAAAATGAGGATGTTGGTAATTGAGTGAAGAGTTAGTTTTCCATGAGGACTTCCCAAGTGTCCAATAACTTTTCATTGTTTCTTCCTTGTCCCAATTACCCAAGAGCGAAAGGACCTATGGATGCATTCATCCAAGAGGTAATACCAATTGAACTAGACAATGTCCAAGTGTGCCTGCTTCCATAATCACTTCCCTGCTTTGATTTTCTCTACCTTCACTATATCCTACCACACTTTTTCTAGTTTTAGAATCATAGGTTTGCACAAGTCGTAGCAAGTGGAAAAATGAATAACCCCATTGGATGCCTACAAATCCCTTACTTTAGGATACCTATTGACAATGTTTTCTAAGTTGGAAAGTTGGTGAAACTTTAAAGCTCCAAAGCTCCATAAATTGATCAAAATCCTTGCATTGTTCCATAATGAATACTCCCTTGTCCTCATAGCGAGACTTCTCAATAGCCACCAATGTAGACATCTCAAATTGTGAACCAACCATCTATAAGACCATATCTTTAGAAATTGTCAGGTAATAAAAATTACAATAAATAAGAGCCGTACCTTTGCCTTTTTTTATCAAAAATTCCAATATTGAGTGGCCCGATTTCCCCTTGCAAACAAAAGGACTAGCAAGCTTCCCATCTTGTAGGTGCAATAAGCAAAGGACTAGGAAAGGTGTCATTGTAACACCAACAAAAAGAAAAAGAAAACCTAGACTCATTATTTACAAAGAAAATCCAAAGATAACTAAATGATGAGTAAAGATGCGGAAAGGGGGGACAGCCACCAAGTATAAAAGGTGTGTTTATACTCCAATTCTATGAATCCTTTGAGGTCAAATGGTCACATTGCCAAACTACACAAATAAGTGGTAATATCTATGAGTAAGCAGGGACTAGCAAAATGGCTAGCCACATGTAGTTCCTCCTCTATAAGAATCTTATTAAATAAGGGATGGTGTTGCAAATTAGAGGGCACTTCCATATCACGATCCAAAATGATAGCATGGAGTGAAACATTAGAATGATATGAGGATCAACCAGAAGGGTGCTAATGGTATGTCATTGCTCCAGCACTGGTCATGAGGCGAATCCCAAGATGAGCAATCTCCAGTCAATGACCATATCAACGGCATAAGAAAGGATTAAAAGTGGTTTGTTTGGTCGTAACGTCTGCAATCTCAATGTCATCATCACATTTGGTCGTGGGGGCATAAGTCGAGATGAAGCAGAAAGGCTAGAGATGCTCCCGAGGAAGAGTCTTGGCATAGTCAAGTTGCACTAAGAGACTTTTGCAGAAGAGATGTTCATTCTCCTCCCACATAGGATTCCAATGAGTAACAAGTTCAAGTGTCTCATCATCGGCAAGGCCAAGGTCAATCATAGCAAATAATTTTGCACGTGTGGTAAAAATGGAGTCAAATTGGAGTAACCAACTAGCTTCTAAGTCGTCCTTCATGACCAAGTCTACTACCATGCTACTGAGAGAGCAATATATTAGCATAGGTTTGAGACTAGAAGATAGATTAGGAGCAGTGGAACTAATTTGAAGATGAGGTGAAATCGGGTCCCCACATTCATGTTGGATTGGGCTACCTGATCCAACTAGAGGACTAACCATGAGAGCTTGGCCAAGGTAGATGCCTCATATGAGTCGGAGGGTTGCGGGGGGTGGCAAGATAGGATCATGAGGGGAATCCAAAGCAAAAGGTGGAGATGGGGAGTCAAAGGGAGGCAAGATAAGTGACTCCTTAGGAAGTTGTTAGACAATTGGGGCGGAAGGGGATGTAGAATATAATTGTACATGAGATGGCAGGGCTAGGGGTGGAGATGAGCGAGAAGCTCGCGGAAATGAATTTTGGCACTTAGATCAACTAGATGAATTCGTGGATGAAGCCCAAGGGAAAGTGACTGAGAAAAAATTAGATCATTTGGGAATCCAAATGGAGGCATTGCCCTTGTAATAGCCCTATGCCTCCAACAGAGAGTGTCCCACCCAACACTAGGAAATTGTTGGCCCTGGAGGAGTCTGGCAATGTCGAAATGGCTTCCTATGCAATGGCTATGAGGATTGTGAAGGAGGATATGAAATGGGTGATGGGAGGTGCGGTTACCACTGGAAGGCAGGAAACTTCACATGTGCAGGCTTGGAGGTGTGACTAACTAGAGGAACATGGTGATTGACAAATGAGGGAACTATTGGATTGCAAAGGGGCGAGATGAGGAGATGTTATGTGCCCTACATGAAGATCCCCTTTACTGAAATATGAAACAACATGGGAACCAAAAAATTGCAACGTAATGCGCTAATCAACGTAGTTGATTGTGTAGGGAACCTCATACTTAAAAGTTCAACCCAAGAGAAGTTCCTTTCCCACATCTTCCCAGTTTGAAAGAACGTAAAAAAGAAGAGGAATGCTCTTAGTTGCAATAGTAAGCAAGAGCTTACATTTTCCCAATAGCGAGAGTAGGGTTGGCCACCATAGGGGTGTGAAACAGCTCATATAGTGGAAAATGAATAGGAGTTTGGTGTGGAACTAGGTGAAAACAATTGAAGAGTGTCAGCCTGCTGCTCAAATTACTCGTGCCATGTTTGTTCAGCCACCATGACCATGCTGACAAGAACACCAGGAGGATGAATGGGGCATTCATGCAAGTAATGGACTAGGGGGGTGATACTTCTTAAGGTGGCTGCCATTAAAGTGTTCAATGCTTTTCCCTTCCAAGGTGAGCATTTCCCGTCCTACTAATTTGAGGAACATGATACAGTCCTAGGCCTCAAAGTTTCAATTTCTGCTTATGGCCTTTAAGAGAATACAAGAGAACCAAGTCATCTTTATCAAAGGAACGTTGTTGCACACGTTTATCAAACCAAGCCTTACGACAGGCCTTTTCAGGAAAAGGAGGACATGTGTGGCCAAAAGGCGAGTTTCAATGAGGCATTCTAACTCCACAAGGTTGTTAGTCAAAGCACTAGAGCCATCCCAACACTCTTGAACTACAATGCAAAGACCATGGATTACAAAATCAACTAGCATAATAGCATCAGTACCATAGATGAGTCAAAATGGAGTCTAGCCAATTGCAGTCTTTGAAAGCAATACGGTAGGCCCAAAGGGCACTCATAAGCTTGTTATCCCAATCAAATCGTAGCAGAAACAGTCTCAGTCAAAACATTTAGCAAAACCTTGTTGGTGGACTCAGCCTCTAACCATTGGCCTGTGGATAGTACGGAGATGACTTGCAATGGATAATTAGAAAGGTAGAGAGAAAATGTTTAATGACCTCATTAAGAAAATGAGTCCCCTAATCACTACCCAACTCAATCAGGCAGCCAAAGCAAGAAATCACTTGCTCCCACAAGAACTTAGCTGTTGTACGAGTGTCATTCTTGAGGGTGGCCTTGGGGGCCTCAGCCCATTTAGTCACATAGTCTGTTGCCACTATGATATAGCATTCTTGGGAATACTAGGAAATTGGAGTGATTGGTTCTACAAAGTCAATCCCCCATTTTTCAAAAGGTTTTCTAGCAATGACTGGTGAGAGCTCCATCTTGTCCTTGTGAATAGGCAATTTGGTGCATTGGCACTCATTGCAATGCTTGACAAAATGTGTGGCATCCTTGAACAAAGTGGTCCACCACAATTGGGCTTGTAAAACTTTACATGCTATAGCTTGACCATCAAAATGTCCAACAACGATGCCTCCATGGGCTTCTTGGAGCACCTTATCCATGTCATGTTCACACACACATCATTGAAGGAGATTATCGTGCCCTAGTCGATAGAGTTGACCCTAGTAGGGTTGGGTCTTAATTAACAAGCAAGTGAGACGAGCCTCCCAATGGGGTGTTTAGGAATTCCATTCTCTAAAATAGCAACGATATCATTTTCCCAATGGGATGTGAGATCAACCTTAAACAATTGGGTCTCTTGTTGAAGTCGAAACAAATGGGAATCAGGTAAATTATCATCAATGTATGTTTTCTTTTCTCCACTAGTCAATCGAGACATGTGATCCGCCATGTAATGCTGGTTTTGTTTATCGTGTTTACCACAGCACAGAGGAGCAGGAAAATGAAAAAAAGGAAATAGCAAAAAAGGCGCAGGATAAAAGAAGAAAAAGGCGCCTTGACCGGTAACCAGACCCTGAAAAATTTAAATGTTCGGGCATGACCCCCAGAAAGTCTCAATGTCGCCCCGAGAAAGCAAAAGAGTAAAAAGCATACCATTAAATGTGGAAGCGCTCCTGAATCCTTGTAAAAGAGTGCCAAACTCGCTCCTGTGCAAATTGTATGCATTAGTTGGGAATAGGATAAATTAGAATGGTGGGAAATGAGAAATGGGCTTAGGCCAATGGTCGGCCATGTAAAAAAGGGGATGACCGCCCAAAGAAGGGAGGGCATGTATATAAAGTTCAAAAGTGAATGAGAAGCTCATTCTTATATGTGTTGAGATATCGAGCTCCACTCGTGATATGCCAGGGTGACCGTTGTGCATTTATGTCACCGACGTGTCAGTTGTGCAGATGCGGTTGGTACACCGCTCATGAATAATAGCTAGATGACAGCTATCCTTATCTACTCTAGTTCGTGGCTCAGTTAGTATGTCACCTTAGTTAGTTGAGTTTGGTTTGAGACCCATATATAGGGTTCTTCTATTTCCTTGTACTAGACTTCTTTTTTGGCTTACACAACTAAGAAGAGGAAAACTGTTTTCAGCCTCCACCTTTGTGTGTATTCCCCCATTGTGCAAGCAAGAAAGCTACAAGTGAGACTCCTTCCTTCTCTCCCACAATCTTGACATGGTATCAGAGCCTTGTCCGTGGTAAGGAGCTCAAGAAAGCAAGCCAAGCTCGCGGTGTTCTGGTAAGAGGAGTAGTATTGCTTTCATTTTCTGTTTTGGGAGCCATTTCGGGGCTTGTATTTGAGGCCATTTCAGGGCCTGTTTTGGAGGCGGAAGTTTTTTGCACGCACTTAGGAAAAGGCCCAGTTTTATGCTGTGCGACCACTGTTCTACAGGTCAGTGAAAAGTTACTGTAGAAATTGCATCATATGCCTGTGCGTAGAGACATTGGGAGTTACAGAATCATCCTTGTTGCTTGTTGATGCAAAATCGTTACTAGGAAGTGACTGTGTGGTTAAATACCACTTTTGTCAGTTTTGCAGATTTGCCCTTGTGAGGCTGAAACTGTGTTCTCTGCAGTAACAGAATTTTTTGCAGTATTCTGTAATGGCGTCTGATTCTCTTTCACAGATTGTAACTGAAAAGCTTGACAAGAACAACTTCCAAGCATGGAAGTTTAGAATGACGAATTTCCTTATGGGAAAAGGATATTGGGAATTTGCTGCAGGAAATGAAGAAGAACCAGTTCTTCCTGATGTTCCCAATCAACAGCAGCAAATGAGGAGTTGATTGCTCTTCTAATTTCTAAGGAGCAGAGAAATGGTGGTGCATCTTCTTCAGGAGGAACTTCAAAAGAAGCCGTCTTCTACTCAAATGCTAGAAGAGGTAGAGGCAGATGTAGAGGAGGCCGATCTGGAGGCCATGGTAGAAATCAGAATATGCAGCAAACTCAAGAAAACCAGTCCTATGGAGGAGGACGTGGTAACTCTAGAGGCAGGGGGAGCCAAAGAGGTCGTGGTGGATGGCAAAGAGGCCAAAATGCAAACAGTAATATTGAATGCTACTACTATGGTAAAATGGGTCATATGGCTAAAGACTGCTATAAAAAGCAGAATGACATCATGAATGGAAAACTGCAACAAGGGAATTATGCATCTTCTAGTAGACAGGGTGATGACAGAAATGAGCATTTGTTTATGGTGCAGCACATGAATAATTCTGTGACAAGTGCAGAAGAAAGCAACAATGTATGGTATGTTGACTCAGGTGCATCTAACCACATGACAGGTCATGCAGAATGGATGGAGGATGCAAAGAAAATGGAAAAACCAGGATTTGTAGAGACTGGTGATGATACTGCACATCCTATTGTGCAGATTGGAAAAATTCCTTTGTCTATGCAGGATGGGAAAAAGAAATACATGTCCGATGTATTTCATGTCCCAAATATCACCAAGAATCTGGTTTCTATTGGTGGTCAAATGGTTGAGTAGGGCTTGCAGGTCAGATTTAATCCTCATGGATGCTTTGTTGAGGATATGAAAAATAAAGGTCGCTTGATAGCAAAAGGAAAGAAGAAGGGCAGAATGTTTACGTTGGATGCAGACATGCCTGAATTGAGTGCGGCAATGTTTGCACATGGGACCAGTGTAGTTGTAGATATTGATATCTGGCATAAACACATTGGTCATGTTAATGTACAGCGACTTAAATCAATGCAGGCCCAAAATATTGTTGCAGGATTGCCTAAATTCAAGGTTGCAGAAATGCATAAGGTATGTGAAGCCTGTCAATTTGGAAAACAGGCAAGGAAACCATTTCCTAGACATGTTCAAGAGAGTGAGAAGCCATTGGAATTAATCCACTCTGATGTGTGGACTACTAAAGCTACATCTCTTGGAGGCTGTCATTATTTTGTCACTTTTATTGATAACTATAGCAAAAAAGTTTGGGTGTATTTTATGAAAAAGAAAAGTGAAGTTTTTGGGCATTTCAAAACTCTTAAAGCTATGGTTGAAAAAGAAACAGGCCTGCAAATAAAATGCCTAAGGTCAGATGGAGGGGGAGAGTACCTCTCAAATGAGTTTGCAAGGTTCCTGCAGGAGCATGATGGAATAAAGCAGCAATATTCATGCAGTCATACCCCACAACAAAATGGAATTGCAGAAAGGAAAAACAGGCATATTGGAGAGGTATCTCGTGCCATGCTCAACGAAAAAGACTTGCCAGATTTTTACTGGGCTAAAGCAGTTGCTGCAGCAGTCTACATAATGAACAGGACTCCCACTGCAGCAATACATGGGATGACTCCAGAGGAGAGGTATACTGGTAGGAAACCAGATATTTCTCATTTGAAGATTTTTTGCTGCATTGCCTATGTTCATGTGCCAGATGAGTTGAGATCCAAGTTGGATCCAAAAGCTGAGAAGTGCATCTTTATTGGTTACTCTCTGCAACAAAAAGGGTATACATGCTATAACCCTTCTACTCGTAAGTTTACAGTGAGCAGAGATGTTGTTTTTGATGAGATGAGTAGCTGGTATAAACCAGTAAATGTGATTGATGATGTAGATGCACAAAATGGTAATGCTGCACAGAATTCACAATAGCAGTCACAAAATATTAGTGGACCTGGAGCGTCCTCTAGCAGTGGTTCACATTCTTCGCCATGGACAGGCAGATTGAGATCAAGAGAATCTTCTCAAAGCAATGCAGATAGTGGTATGCAGGTATCACGAAAAGGAAAAGAGAAGGTTGATCAGCCCATGTTTGATGTGAATGTAGGTCACTCTTATGTGGATGGTGAATCCAGTGGCTCAGAACAGGGCATTGATGATGAGTTGGGTATTCCTTCTATTGTTACACCTGGAGTAAGGAAGACCAGGGATGTTTTGAGAGCACCTGGGAGTGAACCTACTTTGCGCAGGTCTACGAGAGCTAGGTATCATGTGGATAGGCTGAAATATGATGGATTTACAGCCATTCACTATCCATATATGGTCAAAGTGATACAGGAACTAGAACCCACTTCTTTTGAGCAAGCCATGGGAAAAGAAAAATGGGAGAAAGCCATGGATGAAGAAATGGATGCCTTGGAAGCAAATGCTACATGGAAATTGGTACCTTTGCCTAAAGGTAAGAATGCAATTGGCTGTAAGTGGGTTTATAAGGTGAAGCACAATGCAGATGGTTCTGTGAACAGATACAAAGCAAGATTAGTAGTCAAGGGGTATGCACAAACATATGGCATTGACTATGAAGAAACATTCAGTCCGGTTGCAAGGATGGCAACCATAAGAGCAGTCATTGCTATGGCTGCATCAAAGGGATGGTCTTTACATCAGATGGATGTAAAGAATGCCTTCTTGCATGGTGATTTGCAAGAAGAGGTCTATATGGAGCAGCCACCAGGTTATGTGCATGCTGTTCATCCTGAGTTTGTTTGCAGGTTGAAGAAAGCCTTGTATGGCTTGAAGCAAGCACCTAGAGCATGGTCTGACAAGATAGGACAGTATCTTGTCATTATTGGCTTTCAGATTTCCA
Organism: Lygodium microphyllum; assembly: GCF_053477565.2. NCBI lineage: Eukaryota > Viridiplantae > Streptophyta > Polypodiopsida > Schizaeales > Lygodiaceae > Lygodium > Lygodium microphyllum. The sequence goes on from NC_141151.1 coordinate 101,765,871, forward strand.
AGGCAGATTTCTCACTTTATGTGAGAAAAACAGAGAAAGGCATTATGCTGCTTGTCATTTATGTTGATGATTTGATTATGACAGGTGACAGTGATGAAGATATCCTTCATGTGAAAATGCTATTGAAGCAAAAGTTTGAGATGAAGGATTTGGGAGAGCTGCGTTATTTCTTAGGCATTGAGGTGATTAGATCACCAAGTGGGATACAGCTCTTGCAGAGGCAGTATGGATTGGACATGCTGTCCAAATATGGGATGATAGGCTGTAAGCCTATTTCAGTTCCTTTGGAGCAGAATGTGAAGCTGAGCACAGATGCAGGTGAGCTTCTGGAAGACCCTACTATGTACAGACGCATAGTAGGAAGCTTGATTTATATGATTATTACCAGGCCAGATTTGAGCTATGCTGTTGGATTGGTAAGTCAGTTTATGCAGGCTCCAAGGAAACCGCATTTGGATACGGCTAGACGCATACTCAGGTATGTGAAGTCCACATTGCAGTATGGACTATTTTATGAGACTGAGGTTCAGATACAGTTGCATGGATACACTGATGCTGATTGGGCTGGTAGCATTTCTGATAGACGATCTACCAGTGGATATGTGTTCTCTTTTGGGAGTGCTGCAGTGACTTGGAGCAGCAAGAAACAGCCTACAGTTGCCTTGTCCAGTACAGAGGATGAGTACAGGGGCGCAGCAATGGCTGCATGTGAGGTAACTTGGTTGCATAAGCTACTTTATGATATGCATCAGCCTACAGATGGGCCAGTTGTCATTTATTGTGACAACATGAGTAGTATACACTTGGCAAATAACCCAGTCTATCATGCTAGAACAAAGCACATTGAGGCACATTATCACTATGTGTGAGAGAGGGTTTTACTAGGTCTTATTGATCTAGTTTATGTCAACACAGAGGATCAGGTAGCTGACATATTTACGAATGCATTGGGCGCAGAGAAGCTGAGCAAGTTCAGAGACCTGCTTGGTGTGCAGAAATTGGGATTGAGCTCGAGGGGGAGTGTTGAGATATCGAGCTCCACTCGTGATATGCCAGGGTGACCGTTGTGCATTTATGTCACCGACGTGTCAGTTGTGCAGATGCGGTTGGTACACCGCTCATGAATAATAGCTAGATGATAGCTATCCTTATCTACTCTAGTTCGTGGCTCAGTTAGTATGCCACCTTAGTTAGTTGAGTTTGGTTTGAGACCCATATATAGGGTTCTTCTATTTCCTTGTACTAGACTTCTTTTTTGGCTTACACAACTAAGAAGAGGAAAACTGCTTTCAGCCTCCACCTTTGTGTGTATTCCCCCATTGTGCAAGCAAGAAAGCTACAAGTGAGACTCCTTCCTTCTCTCCCACAATCTTGACAATATGTGGCTAAAGCTTCTTCTTCTTCTTCTCTTGTTGCTTGCCTTCTTGCTTGTGCTTGAGAAAGGAAGTGAGGGAGTGTGAGAGGTTGAGGGAGTGAGTGTGTGAGAGTGAGGGATCGTGGAGAAGAAGCTCTCCATCTCCTCTCTCCATCTTCTTCTCTTCTCTTCTCTTCCCTTGTCTCGCACGTGGCTATGGAGGATGGAGCTCATCGGAGAAGGATTGAGGTTATTCTTATCTTCATATTAGAGAAGAAATAAATAAATATATTAATAGGCATAAATAAAGTAACTTTGCTTAGCCTACTTGAGATATTAGATTTTAGTGCTTTTTGGATCTCAGAAAATATCTTACATCTATAGCCCTCACTAGTAGCTGGACTTGGCAAAGGCCATTCAAAGCTTGAAAATTCTGGCAAAGGAAGGAGCTTTATTGATCCCCATTGGCAACGCTGCATAGGAATAACATAAGAATGGTCATAAAAGAATATTCCATTATCTGCAAGCTCTGTCTTCTTTCTGCCTTTATACATTTCTTCTCCAATTGAACCATGTATAACATCAATAACATTAATAATAGATTCCACTGGTTGCCATTCCTCAAGATTAGAGGGATAGACATCTACAAGACAAACAAATATTATAATGGAAAAATTTAAACCATGTTTAAGAAAGGAAAAACTTTAAGAATCAAATTCTTACAATTTGATCTATGCATTGGAAGCTTTGAAGATCCAGGTTTCAAACACAGCTCACTATGCATGAACACATGTTGCACTAGTACCTCTTTGATGCTATTCTTATTTGCTCCAAGCTTAAAATCTCGGATTCCGCCCTTCCAAGCAGAGATAAACGAGCTCTCATGTCTTTGCCTTTTTCCACGTTTTGCTTGTTGCATGGTGATCCAACTACCTTTGCTAATGATAGTAGGAATCCATCTTCCATCAGTTTGGAATGAGTTAAACACTGATATGGATGTGATTTGGGAGCTTGGACGCCTTGTTGAAGGTCGAATTTCTATATCCATGGTAAAAGAGAGAGAGACATGCACAGAGAGAGAGAGAGAGAGAGAGGACTAGGCTACCATAACGGAGGGAAAAACAATAGAGGAATAAAAGAAAGGAGGGAAAAAACTGAGCGCCATGCTTTTCACCAATTTGAATTTCGATTACATCAATCATTATCATTAATCTAGAAACATCATTAAATAAAAGTAGCCGAGACTCTATGCCATTAATACAAAAGATGTCATAATCACGAATATAAGAGACTAAAAATACATAATAAAAATACAAATTCGTAATATTATTATATTTATATATTTTTGTAAAATGATTTTTTAATTTTTTTTAAATAGAAGTTCCGTTACGGAGGCTTTGCTCTTATTGGTCTAGAGCACTCTCTCTCCACATCCTAAAAGGCATTTTTGAGACCTCAAAACTCCCCTAATGAGTGGTAGCGAGCCTCGAAAAAGAAAGAAGAGCAATTAGGAGAGCGCTAGAAGGCATAATTGCCTACAACCACGAGCAAATGGCTAGAAAGCTACAGCAAGACGTAGATATGTACGAGGCTAGAAGGGTGCTAGACCTAGTTGGGGCAGCCAAATCTGGACCGAATGAAGAGAGGGAACGGGCAGCAAAGGCTGACATGACATTGAGCGAACTTGTAGCCAAGCGACTCATGGACAATACGTCCGTTGAGCAGAGTGCTACAGCCCTAGCCACCGCACTACTCTCGGGATTGGGAGTCACGCAAGGGGCTAAAGGGCAGGCTAGAATCCCTATCGTAGCAAAACAGCTAGCGAAGTATGAGCCTAGCAGTGACCCATACAGCTTCATGGAGCAGTTCGAGCAAGTATGTGAAGCAAATGGTCTTACTGACCTTGCGCAACGCTCTCAAGCTTTTGGTCTGTGCTTAGGCAATAAGGGGAGAATCTGGTATTCTAGCCTCGATGATGTAGAATGTACAAACTTTACTTGCCTTAAGGGCCTCATCATCAAGAGATTCTCAAAGGCAGGGTATTCTGACAACCTCATCGTATGGTTGATGAATATCAGCCAAAGGGAGAAGGAAGACGTCAGGGACTACGTCACTCATGTGCGTAACCTCTTCAAAAGGATCCCTGCCAATGAACGACCTACTGAGAGGGCAATGTCTACAATATTCATGAATGGAATTCGAAGTGAGGAGCTCTACAAGGCTTTGGCCAGTAACTCTACCTTGCAACGAGACGTGCTAGCTAGAGTTTTCGAAGAGGCAATACATGTAGATGATCAGCTTAGGGAACGAAGCATAAGGACTACCAACCGAGAAAGTGCAAATCAGAGGGATCCAGAGAGATCAACTATTTCGGGAGAAAAAGAAACCGCTAGTGTGCAGGAAAAGGGAAAGAGTATAGACCAAGGCCAAGAGATGGCGGAGATGAGAATGGAGATTGCACGACTACAAGAACTAATAAGGAAGCCTGCGCGATCGCATGTACAGTGTATATACTGTGGCGGCAATCACCTCCCAGCTGAATGCCAAGATCCTAGACCTAGGCCATGCTCAAATTGTGGTAGATTCGGGCATGATGCATTGCATTGCAGGATGCCGAGGAGATTCCCATATGCACAGTAGTACAATCCTCCGTACTTAGGTAATAGACCACCCAATTTCTTTGGGAGGAGAGCCCAATTGGCACTCCCTGCAACAAATGACTCAAGACATGCCGTACCTAGGCTGGAGATGAACCCAACAGGTATACCAAGACCACCAGGGCCTCTTGTAACCCACCCACCGAGCGATGCTCTGGTTCACTATGTGGAAGAGCCTAGTGAAGAGAAGACATATGTCAACCCGTACATATCCTATGACGAGGAGGACAACCCAGTCCTGATGGACTATCGGCCGGTGCCGATGATGGCATTAGATAGAGGAAGAGGTAGAGGCTTTGGAGGGCCAAGCCAAGATCCGATCGCATGCTGCCATCTAGGCCACATTTCATCACGTTGCCCAGAGAAGGAACAGGCTAACAAGGACAAAGCGGATCTCCGATGCACAGAATGTGGGATCACTCACCTATTTCCTGATTGTCCTAGGCGGAAACCATCAGCTAGCTCTACCAACGTACCGTCAGTACCTCTGAGGCTGTTTGGAGTGGAAACCTTTGATAGTGAGGACACACCTATCCCACTACAGGTTATGACGCGAGCTCAAACAAGGCAGGCAAGTATCTCCTTGCCTGGACCAAGTAACCTTGACGCAGTATCAATAGAAAAGAAACGCCGAAGGAGAAGGAAAAAGAGAACAGACGCAAAGATAACCCTTAAAACCGAGGAAGCCACGACGTTAGTGATTGGAAAGAAAGTCACGGATGCAGAGCCAAAGACCTCAGCCTCGAAGACAACTGAGCTAGGGAGTGCCAAGGTAGGGAAATATCTCCATCCCAAACGGCAACTCGAAGCTGTAGCCAAAGTCAAGGAGTGGGTCAAGGATGCCCAGGAGCACCTCAAGGATGCTGAACCCATACTAGAAGATCCAATGGATGATTTTTCCAGCATGAGCACACCAGTCTCACCCACAAAACCACAAACTAAAAGTGTATCCTTGCCACAAGGGGAAACTCAGCAGTAAGGCCAAAGGGGGACTTACTAGGGTAGACAGAATGCATGGCCCAGGAGTGCTAGCCTTAGGGGAAGACAAGAGCCCAGCAGTCTCCTTGCAACCTTGCTGTCCACCCCAGTAACTCTAAGCGTAGAAGACTTGCTTAGGCAGAATCCTTCTTTATGGCAGGAGTTAAAAGATTTGGTGGAGGGACACACAGGACTTACGGGTGCTGATCAGCAAGATCATGATGCAATTACGCAAATCCCAAGTCTAACTCTACACTCAACTCCTAAGTCATTGCACATCAATGCTTTCGGGGAAGGCACTGAAATGCATGCAGTCCTACCTGTTCTAGCCTTAGGAGATATGACACGGAAAGGAATTGTAGACACAGGCGCTGGTGTTAGCGTACTGAGACATGCAGTTTTAGAGGCATGGGGAAACCCTCCTGTACAGACTGCCAGGGTCAATGTCACGTTAGCAAATGGAATGAAGGTAAGGCCATTCGGAGTCTTAAAGAACTGGCCAGTAAAGATTGCAGGTGTGCAATTTTTCGTGAACTTCATTGTCATGAAGGGAGTGGACTACAACATACTGCTAGGCCGACCTTGGATGAGAAACACTCGAGTCATTGAAGATTGGGGGAATGGTTTGATCTTCCTAGGGAGCAGAACTAAAGCAGTAAGGGTAGAGATGGACACTTGGAAAATGACCCCCGTTGACCTAAATGCCATCTCAGCCATGCTGAAAGGCGATACTCAAACGACCAAACCCTATGGATCACTCACTAAATATATTCCCTACCCTGAGGATGAGTGGGATTGGATGCACGTCTTGGCAACCATTGACCTACCATTCTCAGATGAGAAAGAACTATATCGGCAGGCTACTAAAGCCGCAACCATGCCAATAGAGGAGCCAACTGTGCCACTCTGCATGATGGCAGGAAGCTCACTCAACCCAAGGAAACCTGTCTCGTTCCATATCCCCAGCAATAAGCTAGAGCTTCAAGAAATCGTAGAGTATCTGACAGACACACTGAAGGGCAACTTGGCTACCAACCTAAAGCCTCTACGTGATCTGTTGACTAAGCCAAAATGGAAATGGACCAAATTCCACGATCTGAATTTGTTATACAATTGGGCTTTAGTTACTGACAACAAGGAGACTGACGAGGAAAGCTTAGGCGATGATGAATGGTCTGAAGAGCAAGACTCTGACGACGAGGAATATGAGGACTACCGCTCTACAGGAGATGAAAGTGAGGAAGAGATAGATACAGTAGAGTATGACACAGAAGGGAGAACAATAGAACAAATCAAGGAAGACTCGAGACCCAGGAAGGAAAAGACGAATTGGAGTGAAAAAGAAGTCATGCGGATGGAGTGCGATAGATTCTGGCTAGAACACATAGGAGCCGTGGATTACGAGCAAGTCGAAGTAGCACGACCATGGGTAATCCCAGTGCTCAAGACGGATGCACCTACTAAACTATGACCCCCTGGGGAAAATCCTTCCTCGAGCGAGGGATGCGAGTTTAACTCGGAGTCGGAAGTCAGCACTGAGAGTGATCCCGAGATACCCCAACCCTCTAAGGTCAAACGTACAAAAGGGGACTTGCCAGTCCACCTAAGGCACAGGAGATTAAAGGAGGAGGCTAGGACGCGAGTGAAGGACTCAGAAGCAGAGAGGCAAAAGAAACTGCAGGATCTACCCAAACAGTTTACAAATTTTAAAAAGGGTGACAGAGTAGTGATTCTGCTAGGTGCAAAGAGGCAAGGCCAAACTAGTGAACCGATCGAAGGACCCGCCAAAGTCAAGGAAGTCAACTTAGCTGGGGAGGGCGAAAAGCCAAGACCTTTATTCATTACAGACGATTTGATCGAGGATGAGGAGGCCAAACTTGTTCTTGCAAGAGTATATTGATGTATTTGCCTGGACATTGGAAGAACTTAAAGGGGTCGACCCTAGGGTTGTGACTCATAATATCCCAATGGTCCCTGATGCAGTGCCAACAAAGCAACGACCTTACCCCATGAATCCCAAACACGCCCATGCAGTAAAAGAGGAGATTGATAAGCTCATGAAGGCAGGATTCATATATGAGATTGAGCACACAGACTGGGTATCACCGATTGTGATCGTGATGAAGAAGAACGGAAAAATCCGAGTGTGCATTAATTACAAGAAAGTTAATGCCGCTACGAAGAGGGATAACTACCCTTTACCATACACCGAGCACATGCTTGAGAGGGTAGCAGGTAAAGAGGCCTACAGTTTTCTGGATGGCTTCTCGGGCTACAATCAAGTGTAAGTGCACCCTGATGACAGGCACAAGACTGCCTTCGCCACGGAATGGGGTGTATTCGCCTACATTGTCATGCCCTTTGGGCTGATGAATGCGCTTGCGACTTTTCAACGCTTAATGTGCACTATCTTCAAAGATATGCTTAGGTGCGAACTAGAGGTGTTTGTAGACGACTTATGTGTACACTCTAGTTGGGCCGAACACTTAGAGAAATTGAGAGCTGTCTTTGAACGGTGTCGGTTATACAACCTCTCGTTGAACCCCTTGAAGTGCCAGTTCTGGGTGAAACACGGATGTATCCTAGGGCACGTGGTGTCAAAGAACGGAATTGCCACGGACTTTTCAAAAGTCAGAGTCATTGTCGACCTTCCGCCACCTAACTACAAGGGAGTTCAGTCTTTCTTAGGACATATTGGATACTATCGCCGCTTTGTACTAAATTATGCACTGATTGCTAGACCATTGTACAAGCTGTTGATCATGTTTGAGTGGACTAAGGAATGCCAGCGCGCATATGAAGAGTTGAAGAAGGCTCTTACCACTGCACCAATCTTACGAGCCCCAGACTGGAACATAACGTTTCATGTGCACATAGACGCCTCTAAGTTTGCTATTGGGGCCGTGCTATGCCAACCTGGTGAACATAACTTAGACTATCCGGTGAGTTTTGCCAGTAGGCAACTCACAGAGACCGAGATGAATTATTCCACCACAGAAAGGGAGGAGTTGGCCATGGTATTTGCTGTAAAGAAATTTAGACATTATCTGTTGGCCACTCCCTTTGTCTTCTTTGTTGACAATCAAGCCTTGCGCTACAAGACCCATAGCTAGATGGTTACTTCTCCTATTGAAATTTGACTTCTCTGTGGTTGTACGCAAAGGAAAGCAGGATTACATGGCTGACCGTATGTCCTGCATACCCACAGGAGAAGCCGCTAGACAAGGCATACCTAACGATTTACCGGATGCTCATCTCTTTAACCTGTCTAGTGAGAGAGAATTGTTTAAATCTGATCTGACGCCATATTGGGCCGATGATGTAGTTCAAGTGCTGGAGAACGGATTACTTGAGAGACCAATTGAGAAGGTCAGGATGAGGAGACTTATTTTGAAAATCCAACCATACCAATTGATAGCCGGCCAACTCTATAGGTTAGGACAAGACGGTTTGTTGCGCAGATGCGTGTGTGAGCACGAGATGCATGATGCATTGAAAGAAGCACATGGCGGAATCGCTGGAAGACACTTTAGCGGGGATACAACAGCCCGAAAGGTGCTGCATTCCCAACTATGGTGGCCCACCCTATTCCGTGATGCTGCTAAATTTGTGAAGCACTGCGACGAATGCCAAAGAACCAAGGTGCCCATCCACAAAGATAAAATGGAGTTGACCCCTGTCATAGCCCGACCAACCCTTTGAAAAATGGGGCATCGACTTCATTGGACCTATCAGTCCCGCGGCACAGTACTCTCAGGCTCGCTACATCATAGTGGCAACTGATTACCTAACGAAGTGGGCAGAGGCAAGAGCTACAAGGAAGAAAGATGCTAGAACCACTACAAAGTTCTTGTGGGAGCAGGTCATTTCACGGTTTGGGTGTCCAATAGAATTAGTCAGTGATCAGGGCACACACTTCATTAATGAGGTGATATCGCATCTGCTCTCTACTTTTCTAATCATTCACAGAAAATCCTCGCCCTATTACCCTCGGGCTAACGGACAAGCAGAATCCACCAATAAAATCCTAGTCAATGTACTCACAAAGGTGGTATCTACATCTCAGAGTGACTGGGACAAGAAGTTAATGGCGGCCTTGTGGGCCTATTGTACGGCTTATAAATTGGCTATAGGCCAGACGCCCTTTAGGCTGACTTATGGAACGGAGGCCATTCTGCCCTTAGAGTTTTTTGTCCCTAGCTTAAGGATAGCAATGCAGGAGCGCTGGGAGGGAAGAGACGCTTGGACAAATCGCTTGGTAGAGCTAGAACGTCTCACGGAAACCTGGCTCTTGGCCACCCATGCGCTGATTTGTGAGAAAGCACGGAGGAAAATGTGGTTTGACAAGCATGTCAAACAATGCGACTTTGAACAGGGGGATCTCGTTCTGCTATACTCTGTGAAGGGTCGCAAAAAAAAAATGAAATTCCGTGGACTGGGACCTTTCCGAGTATATGCAATTAGTCGAATGGGCAACGTTGAATTAGAGATGCTCGAAGGTGAAGGAATCGGCTTTTTCAATGGCAACCGCATAAAAAAATACTATCCTCCTTCTCACCCGTTGCATGAGCCACCTATGTTGGAAGCCCCTATCAACGTCTGCGTGGCTACTATTACGGAAATTACAGATCAAGATGAAGAAGCAGTGGCACCCGCCTACTTACGAAACACCATCACTACGGAAAAGACCTATTCTTTTGATGCTTTGATTGACGAAGGTGCCGATTACAATATCTTGACGCATGACCATTGGACATGCATTGGTCAACCTAAACTGCAGCCCACCGACACCAAACTCACCCCATTTGGGGGCAATGCTTACACGCTCTTAGGGAAGTGCAAAGTGGTCATTTCTATCGAGTCAGCTTTCTTTCACGTGTTGCCTAACACAAAAGGGGTCGGTAATATGTCACTATTAGGTCGTACTTTTAAGAAGCAGACGAATTGTAATGTGGATTATAATCTAGATCGCATCCATCTTGCTATAGGCAATGTGCACATAGTGAAGACTTTCAGCAAGGGTGGTTCTGACCCTTTCAACATTGTGAAGCCACCAGTAGAAATCACTACGACCGCAGTTACGCTCAAGTCTACACAGAAGGACACTAAGGTCTCACGCCAAGCTCTAGACCCTAGACCCAAACCCACCAAGAGTGCTCACAAGGCCAAGGAGTCTAAGCTTATATGGGTGCCAAAGCGGCAAAGACCACCTTCGGGTAGACCACCCAAACGTGCTTCTAAACGCCAAAACAATCAGTCATCACGGCCTAAGAGGCAACTTGGACACTATCAACGTAGGCACAAAACCACGCCACGATGGATCCCCAAAGATCTCTTGCGAGCGCAAGGCTACTATGAAGGCAACCCCTAGATTTGGGTGCCTAAGAATGGCAAGTCTAAAGGCTCATCTCTAGGCAACCTCACTCCAGTGAGAGAGGCTTACAAACATAGCGCCCGGGCCTTAGTTAGCAAACCACTGCCGGCTGTGACTAATAAGTCCCAGCTAATTTATCGACCAAAGCAATCACTAAAAGCCTCAAGCTTACCTCACTCAAAAGAGTTGAATACTTCCGTGACTATGCACTCAGAACCCAACACAACTTCCATGCCACCAGAGCTTCCTACAGCACTTCAAAGTGCTTCGGAGTGCAAAGCCACACCCGTGACACCAGCAATGGAGTCACTGTTGTCCAGCTCAATTGCACCATCACCACCAGCAGGTCTTAGGCCTTCCTATGCGGTACGATCTTTCCTTTCCTTGGCTAAAGACATTGCTGAAACTTCGGGAGATGACCTTGTGACCTGCATTAAGGTGTTAGACCACACTTTCACCACATTTTCTAGGAGTTATGAGCGGTTGGACCTAGGTCTTCTTGATGAACCACTTGCTTCCGATGTTCGTGCATTACCATGCACTTGGGAGGAATACGAGTTTATGACCGTCAAATTCCCCAAGATTGCTATGCTGAACTAATAGCAAATGAAGAAATCTCAAAGGAGCAAGCTGTTCTCAGGCGACTAATCACCTCATACCGTAAGCCTCCTCGTTCTACTCCCGAACAAGAATTACATGAGCTCACGCAACTTGCAAGCTCAACTTCCTCGTTCTTACAGCAGTGGTTCACTTTGCGGACCCAATGGGAAAAGAAAGGTTGTTGTATCATGACAAATGCTGAACAAAGGAGGGCAATCAAGACCATTAAGTACGATCCTACTTATGTGGCACCTCTTTCATTTAGAGTTTTGGCCATTACCCGGAACCAACACTTACATGACCAGGTCCTAGCCCATCCTTACATTGACCAATTCCTTACGGAAGAAGAACTGCACGTTGCAAGCTGCCTTAATACTGGAGATATTTTTCACGATGTCTTGACCTATATCTCCCAAGTTTCTGTACAACCCTGTGAACTCGATCGACACGCTCAACTTGAGTACAACCCTGCATTTTATGAGTGGTTGTTGGCCGGAACACACCATCACAATCACCTTTGATATCCTCACCACTTCGTTCAATCTAGGAAGGATTTTCATCTTTCCGAGGGGGAGGAATAAGGCTAAGAAGGCATAAATAATTGTTGAAAGGTTGAACTCCGTGATCAAAAAATAAAATAAAATAAAAATTAGTTAGCAAAATTTTTCAAGTTCTTTGCATTCCTGTTTTGCGTATTTTTCATGCTTAGCTTCATTTAGCCATGTTTTCCTTTTCCACTTGTGATTAATGAAAAGTATTTTTGCTGGGCAGGAACCCAAGATGGCTCATCAAGATCGCGCTCATAAGCTTCCCTTCACGGAAGAAGAAAAGCAAAAATATATGTTGAGTCTGCCAATTCAAGCTTACGGACGGCTGAATTTCTGAACTATCCACAACCTATCCAGGGTCGTGGAACACGACCCCACATTCATGCCGTATCCTCGAAGGGTAGGCGTGGATTTTAATCCATCCATCCACGGCATGTTTGACTTCCCTATCATCTATAACACCAATAGCACCTCCTATAAAGATGCCCTTGTATTTACCCTCCCTAATTTGTACAGTTCCATAGATAGATTCCTTAGTGAGTTCACATCCTGTCCTGACCCCGCCTTCATAACAACCTATAATTATCTTAGACTAATTAGGGTCCTAATCTACCAAGAGCCTGCACCTCAAGAATGCCACCTTCCATCCCTTTACTTCGACCTCAATGCCATAGATAGCAACACCATGACTCGCCTCATGATGCGGGCTACTCTTTTGCAATCCTTCTGTATTGCACTGCTTGAGGATATGAGTGATAGTAAATTCACACAGTGCAACCACCCTTTCCTTTCCACTACCACTCTCAAGACCTGCCTCAATCTCAAGGGCTACATGCTAAGCCGCAGATTCCTTAACAAAACCCCTCGCCCTCCACCATCCCCTACCCGCCATTCGGACAAAGATCTAGTAATCACCACTTGAGGAAGACGACACGATTGTTCTATGTTGTAATCAACCCTATGTTGTAATCAGCATAGTGGGGGAGAAGAAACATAGCGAAAGGTGGGGACTCGGGAGAAGCTGAGAGAGAGAGAGAGAGAGAGAGAGAGAGAGAGAGAGAGAGAGAGAGAGAGAGAGAGAGAGAGAGAGAGAGAGAGAGAGAGAGAGGGAGTCAGGGGAGAGGAAGAGCAAGGAGGGTTGATTTAAATGTGATTGTATTATTTAAATTTAATTTTTTAAAAGAGGAAGAGAGAGCATGTGTATTATTATGGAGAGAGAGAGAGAGAGAGAGAATGAAGAGTTAACCCTAAACCCATTACAATGAAGAGCACTTTTAATTGCATTTAGTTCTCTTCACTACAGTGTCTACATAGTGTGCTAAGAGTTGGGTTGCCCTGAGGGCTAGTAGGGGGAGTTGAACACCACTTCCCCCACTAGCCCTTGATTACACAATGTGGGTTTGAGAGGAGTGGGGCTATGCAAACCTTAGCCTCCCTCTACTAAACATTTGAGAAAACATTGTGCGAATACAAGTTTAGCAACATTAACGAATCACTTTTTCAACATGAAGGTAAATGTGCACATGATTGACCAATTGTGTGTTTATTCCTACCTTAAATGTTGAAAAGCTTTTGAACTTGGCCAATCATATGCTTGCATACTTCACTAATACTCAATAAGCTTATTACACAGAATGTTGGTGCGACCACACTATTTTGAACATTGCTAAATTTTGTATTTTTCCTCCTACCCCTAGTGTAACCTAGCCCTAAGAATATGTTTATGTGTGAAAATAATATACTAAGAATTTGGTGAGAACTTACTAGCAATGTGCTAAAGGTGAACTGGAAAGAAGAGACAACAGCAAAGAATAGCAAAGCCAAGGGATGAATCTACTACTAAGCAAAGATAAGAGAGAGAAGACTTCACATGATGAGCTTGCAACTTCCCTTCGCCTTGTTGTGCACCATAGTCACTGCATCTAGGGTTCTTTCTAGCCCCTTCCCCACTTCACACTTAGGGCACATCAACGGCAGGACTTTCAGACCTGTCACCCTAAGATTTGCACCGCACCTCCAACGACACACAAACTGGGTCCTCAAGTGTGGGACATTACCAAGGGCCTGCCCAATGTTAGACCCATCTCCCAGTTCCACTTCCATGGGCACCATGCACTACACGGTGAGGCGGACACACCCCTTAAGGAGTGTACAACTTTTCTTGCAGGTTATGTTCGTGTTTCAAGAATTGGCTACTCAACTAAAGAAGATCATCCACGGCATCCTTTAATGACCAAAACTTTTTCCATGTGTCGAACATGACACCATTGCTGCTGTTTCAAGAGCTTTTCTGCATTGGATTGGACGGACCAACATGCTTCATGTCGCCAACCATCTGCCTGTTGATGGCTACCATGACTGAACCAAATCAAGCAAAAGGAGTACTCAGTAATAGATCTGCCATTGGCATAGATTTTGGAACCTCATCTTACAAAGATGCATGCCTAACGCCTCAAGATCTACGGATCGCTTATTGATTCCATAAGCCTGAAGATTTTCAATGCAAGGTTGAAGATCTTAAGAAGGATACAAGAGGAGATGCATTTGGTGTGATAGTTTATAGCATGAAAAGCAAGATTGTACAACCTACTGTGAAGCGGAAGCAAAAAGGTTAGTCTTTTGGAAAGATGGCAAAATACATGTAACAGAAATTGATCTTCCAATAGAGTCAAATTTTGGAAATGGTGGCATACAAAAGAGGTTGGAAGAGATGGCTGCAAGGAAAACATTTGTTGCCATAGATGCAGCCACATATGGGTTGATGAAGCTCGTAAAGGAGGCATGGCTGAAGCAAAATCTCGCATTTGGATGTAAGCATTAGATTGCATGGAAAAGGGCAAAACACAAAGTATGAATTGGCTGATGCAAATCAGAGTATATGAGGGAGAACAGGATGGAGTGCACTAGTGGATTCATTTTAAGGTTCATAATCAAGAAGCTCTTGTGGAAGAAAAGAGAAGAAGAGATGAGGACACTGCTGGTCCTTCCTTTTCACGTCCATCTAAATGCATAACACGAAGTAAAATGGAGCAACAGAAAGAGGCTGAAAAAGCCATACCTAAGCATGTTATGGAGGATGCATCTCAAGAGAAGAAACAATAAGGGAAAATAATGTCAAGAATTGCGTGGTGGAGGGGGTTGCTCGAGATGCTGCACCGAACACACACAAAATGCACAAGGAGAAGCTCACTCAAGAGACAAGAAGAGAGATGGAGGCCAAAAAATTTTCTTGCTGATTTCTTCTTCTTCTTCCACACCCTTTACAATGTACACAAAGTATAGATAAGATACAACATAAAAGGAAAGTGGCCTACTAAGTCAAACAATGAATAACCGACTACACTAGTCGACTGGCGCTATAACTATGCCAGCTGTAAATAGGTGTAACGATCTGAATATAATAAGTAATGAGTCAGTGGCCATGTGAGATGCATAATGACCACCGACGTGCTAAGTGTAGACGTGTGGACCCATCTAACCAGGCGGTCCATCATCAATGTCTGCATGTGTTGAGCTTGTCATCTCAACACTCCCCCTCAAGCTCAACTGCATCTCTGCAACTCCAAGTAAGCTTCAAAACTTTTGAAGCTTCTCTGTACCCAATGCCTTCGTGAAGATGTCAGCTATCTGATCCTGTGTGCTGACATACACCAAGTCAATCTCACCTGCTAGTACCTTCTCTCTCACAAAGTGGTAGTGTACCTCAATATGTTTTGTCCTGGCATGGAACACAGGGTTCCTAGCCAACTGTATACTGCTCATGTTGTCACAATAAATGACAACTGGACCTTCCACCTGGACATCCAAATCAGCCAATAGCTTTTGCAGCCATACTACCTCACATGCTGCAACAGCAGCACCTCTATACTCAGCCTCTGTACTCGACAAAGCAACTGTAGATGCTTTTTGCTGCTCCATGCAACTGCTGCACTACCAAGACAGAACATGTATCCGCTGGTAGATCTTCTATCAGACATACTACCAGCCCACTCTGCATCTGTGTATCCAAATACCTGTATATCTGTACCTGCCTCATAGAAAAGTCCATAATGTAATGTGGACTTCACATATCTCAATATGCGTCTGACTGCATCCAAATGTGGCTTTCTAGGTACTTGCATAAACTAACTCACAAGACCAACAACGTAGCTCAAGTCTCGCCTTGTAATGGTCATGTAAATCAAACTCCCCACTATCCTCCTGAACATAGTAGGGTCTTCTAATTCATCCCCAACATCAGCACTCAGCTTTACATTCTGCTCCAACGGGACTGAAAGTGGTTTGCATGCAGTCATACCATACTTGGACAACATATCCAAGCCATACTGTCTTTGGGACAGCCATATACCATCATCACATCTGATCACCTCAATGCCAAGGAAGTACCTTAGCTCACCTAAATCCTTCATCTCAAACTTCATCTTCCAATACCCCTTGACTTCAGCAATCCCACTATCACTATCACCTGTAATAATCAAGTCATCCACATAGATGACTATGATGACCAAACCTGCATCTCCCTTTCTCACATAAAGTGAGTGATCAGCATCAGAAACATAAAAGCCAATATTGACAAGATACTCTCTAATCTTGTCAGACCATGCTCTAGGTGCTTGCTTGAGCCCATAGAGTGTCTTCTTCAACCTGCACACATACGTGGGATGCTCTAAATCTTCATAACCTGCTGGCTGATCCATATACACTTCTTCCTGCAAATCACCATGCAAGAAGGCATTCTTTACATCCATTTGCTGCAACCTCCAACCTTTGGCTGCTACCAAAGCAATCACACATCTGACAGTTGCCATCCTAGCAACTGGACTGAAGGTTTCATCATAATCTATGCCATATGTCTGGGCATAGTCTTTTGCAACCAGCCTAGCTTTGTAGCTACTAATAGAACCATCTGCATTGTGCTTAATCTTATAAACCCACTTACATCCAATAGCTTTCTTTCCCTTCGGCAATGATACTAGATCCCAAGTCTTATTGGCCTCTAATGCAGCCATCTCCTCATCCATTGCTGCATCCCAATGAGCATGACCAACAGCCTCCTCAAAACATGTGGGCTCAATATCCTCAACTAGTTTCACCATATAAGCATAATGGTGAGCTGCATAACCTTCAAAACCAAATCGTTTAACAGGGTATCTCACCATGCTAGACCTGCGTACCACTGGATCACTCAATGGAGTCTTTGCATTAACGCGTGCTCTCTGCACACCTGGAGTCCTCACTGAAGGAATGCCAAGCTCATCATCTAAGCTCTCTGAGCCACTGGAGTCTCCATCAAGAACTGCATCAATGCCTTCTGACACTTTATTCTTTCCTTTGTCTTTACCTGTAGTGCTACTAGATGCACCCGAAGATGTAAAGGTACTCCTTAGTCTCCCAGACCAAGGACTACCAGATGATGTCTCTGGTCCGCTAAGAGTTCGTGATTCTTGCTTTTCAGCCTGCACATGAGTGTCATGATCATCATCATCATCCAATACATCACCACTAGATGCATACCAACTACTCATTTCATCAAAGATGACATCCCTGCTCACTCTGAACTTACATGTGATAGGGTTGTAACAACGATACCCTTTCTGCTCTAAAGAGTATCCAATAAAGACACACTTTTCAGCCTTTGGATCCAGTTTCTTCCGCAACTCATCTGGCACATGAACATACGCAATGCAGCCAAATACTTTCAAGTGTGAAACATCAGGCTTCTTACCTGTAAAACATTCTTCGGGGGTCATACCATGAACTGCAGCTGTGGGAGTTCTGTTCATAATATAAACAGCAGTATGAACAGCCTCAGACCAAAAATGATTAGGCATATTCTTTTCAGCCATCAAGGCGCGTGCAACTTCTGCAATATGCCTGTTTTTCCTTTCTGCAACCCCATTTTGCTGTGGGGTATACCTGCATGTGAACTGTCTCTTTATCCCATGAGACCTCAGAAAATCACTGAACTCATTGGAGAGGTACTCTCCCCCTCCATCTGACCTCAAGCACTCTACTTTCAAGCATGTTTCTCTTTCAACTGCAGCCTTGAAAGTTCTAAAGTACTCAAAAGCTTCACTCTTTTCCTTCATAAAATATACCCACAGCTTTCTAGAACAATCATCAATGAATGTGACGAAGTATGAACTACCTCCAAGAGATACATTTTGTGTAGGCTCCCAAATGTCTGTATGCACAACATCAAGAATATTTCTGCTTATGTCATGTGAAAAGGGTTGTCTTTCCTGCTTACCAAACTGACATGCTTCACATACCTTCTGAAATTCTGCAACTTTAAATGTAGGCAAACCTGTAACCAACCCTTTGGACTGCATTAATTTCAGCCTTTGTATATTTGCATGTCCAATGCGTTTGTGTCAAATTTCAATGTCTGCAACAACACCTTTTCCTTTGGCATACATAGCAGCATTCATAGTAGGAATTCCAGCATCTAGAGTGAACATACGTCACTCTACTTCCCTTTGCTACCAACCTGAACTTGTCATTGAAGTCTTCTACAAAGCAGCCCTTTGCATTAAATCTGACTTGCAGCCCTTGCTCTACCATTTGACCGACTGACACCAAGTTCTTTGTAATAGATGGCACATGTAATACATCTAAAAGACTCTTTGTCTTACCATCATGCAAGGACAAGGAAACTTTTCCAATGTGTGAAATTGGGTGGCATGAGTCATCACCCGCCTGCACATAACCTGCATTCTGCAAATCCTGCATCTCTCCAAACCATTCTGCATGGCTGGTCATATAATTGGATGTACCTGAATCAACATACCAAACATCTTCATGTGTTCCCTTTCCTGTAACAGCATTCAGCATATGCTGCATAACGAACAAACGTTCATTTTTGTCTTCATTCTGTCGTGAAGACGATGCATAGTTTCCTTGCTGCAACTTACCACTGCGGATATCATCTTTCTTAGCATAACATTGGGCTGCAATATGACCTGTTTTGCCACAGTAGTGGCACACAATACCAGAGTTGTTAGAACCTCTGTTCTGCCATCCACCTCTTCCTCTAAAGCTCCCCCTGCCTCTAAAGTTACCACGACCTCCTGAAACCTGCATATCGCCAAATTGCTGATTCAATCTGTTTTGCTGGTTGTCACTACCACGTCCTATACCACGGCCTCTTGAAGAAAACCTGCCACATCCCCTTCCAGAACTGGAGTAGAAAGCTTGGACCTGTTCACCACTTCTTTTAGATGTCTCACTCTGCATGTTGATCTCTTCAGTGATCATAAGGGAGACCAATTCATCGAAATCTGGAAATGGCTTTCTGACATATATGGAAGTTACAAAAGACTTCCAAGCCTTTTCATTGTTAAGTCCACCCAAGGTAGACGACACCAAATCATCATCATCGGGCATTGCATCAATCGATGCCAATGCATCTGCAATGCTTCTTACCTTCAGTGCATACTCATTGATAGACATCTTCCCTTTCTTTAATGTATTCAACTCTTGCTTGAGTTGAATCTTTCGTGCCTTTGTATTTACAGAAAACATACTTTCAAGTATGGTCCAAGCTGCATATGAATTCTCTGTATTTCTAATGTGTCCCAGCATATTATTGTCAATTACTGCAGACAACCAATACATGACCTTTTTATCCTTTGCATTCCATTCTTTCCGTGCCTTTGTCTCTTCTGCAGTTGGAGGATCACTCATCTCCGGCTCCTTTTCTTCACCTGAAACGAACTCGTAGAGGCCTTTTCCAATAAGGAAGTTCGTGACACGGAACTTCCATGAAGGGTAGTTGTTCTTGTCGAGCTTCTCAATGATGGGGCTTCCACTGTTCTCTGCCATTATCACAAAATTAATACCAACAGCAAGCAAATCTTCTGCAACCCTGGACCTGTAGTGCACAGCAATACACCAGACAGTCTTTTTCACTGTCTGCTCAACAATACATGAAATCTGCAACCTGTTTGCAGATAAACCTTGTGTTTACTCACTGGTAAACACCTTTGAACTTACAGATCTGAAATCTGTAACCTGCGCACCCACTTTCAGTCAATACAGTCGAAGTCACAGCGTACCCTGAAACTGCTGTCCGCAACCTTGCGGCTCTAAAACGGGCCCTGAAACGGTCTCAGATGCCCAAAATAACTGCGCGGCTAAGTCGTAAAGGGCTTATTTGCACAATACACAGCGCTCTTCGCGCACACCAAATCTCACTGCAATCTGAGATTTTTGCTCTGCCCTTCTTCCGGTGCCTCCACAGGCACTATCCAAGAGAAAGAGTTGAAGGATGGGAGAGCTTCTTACCCGTGGCTTGCTTGCTCGAACCTTGCTTCTTCTCCTTTGCTTCAACCTTCGAAATCAGCCTCTCTCAATGGCGCGGCTCTGATACCATGTCAAGAATCGCGTGGTGGAGGGGGTTGCTCAAGATGCTGCGCCGAACACACACAGAATGCACAAGGAGAAGCTCACTCAAGAGACAAGACGAGAGATGGAGGCCAAAACGTTTTCTTGCTGATTTCTTCTTCTTCTTCCACACCCTTTACAATGTATACAAAGTATAGATAAGATACAACATAAAAGGAAAGTGGCCTACTAAGTCAAACAATGAATAACCGACTACACTAGTCGACTGGCGCTATAACTATGCCAGCTGTAAATAGGTGTAACGACCTGAATATAATAAGTAATGAGTCAGTGGCCATGTGAGATGCATAATGACCACCGACGTGCTAAGTGTAGATGTGTGGACCCATCTAACCAGGCGGTCCATCATCAATGTCCGCATGTGTTGAGCTTGTCATCTCAACAAATAAGGGGCAAGCATCCTGGTTAAAGGTTACAATCGGATCTTGAGACTACCACAAATGTTAAAAAAGTCTTGGAAGATCACATACTTGGTAGTAGAGTGGAATTCACACTTGGTAAAGTTCTTGGAATCGCAAAGCGTAAATTTCATGATGCAATCATTGATATGCTGAAACGAAAAAGATAGTTTAATGGTGAAGTTTTGCAAATATTGATGCAAGTTGACAAAGACATAGAGAAACATCTTCAGAGGGAATATGATGATGCATTTAATGTTGTTTTGGAATGGCTGATGCTAAAAATAGATTAAATGGGAGTGTAGACAATAAGCTTGTGGTTGAAAATGGTATTATGGGTAGCACTAAGCATAGAGAGAAGGCTATGTATAATGGGGATGTCCATCAACAAGCACATAAAAAAGAAGATGTGCATTTTATTCTAAGCAATCATTATCACAAACGCATTGGGCTCGTGCTACAACAGAGACAATTGTTAAAGTGGGCGAAAGAGAGACACCTTGCATAACTCTCTTAGATCATGGTTCCAAAATCAATGTTATGGCATGCAGCTTGTATGAGAATGGAGATTGGCCGATTGATGTAGATCTGGGATGGCGCATGGGAGCAACAAAAAATTCATCAAGTGATCTTTATGTGGCTTTTTTGAATGTACCCATGACTATTGGAGATGTTAGGGATGAATATCATTTTTTTGTACAAGATTCATATAGTTTTCCAGTGATTTTGAGGCAGCCCTATATTTCGAAATCAAGGCTAGAAACAAAAGCCTTGGATGATGGTTCTTCATATGCTCGAGTTCAAAGTAAAGACAATGCAAAGGCGGTACAGTTTCTCACTATTTGTGTGAATCATCCCCGCAATCAAGAGGCTGCAGAATAGTCCCATGCTACCTAATGCACAAGAATTTAAGGGTTTTTAGATAGCACTATTGTAAATGGAGGCTATGGCAGTGCTTGTAGGAAGATAATTATGCCTCCAAGAAAGGGGAAACTATGTTTGTGTCTAGATTGCAGGAATGGATAGCATGTAGTTTTGGCAATTTTAAGAATATTTCAGCTATGTGCAGGGCTGAAAAGAAATATGTAGGCTGGGCTCAAAAATAACTAAAGACATATGGTTTGATGGCTACAAATGAAGGTATTTCAAGGCTGGTGGTTGTTGATACAATGGCTGAAATTTTTGCAGTAATCAATGCTGAAAATAGGGCAAAAAAATAGATTATTTATGTTGACACTTTAGAGATGTATGAAGTGATTCAAGAGTTTACTAAGCATGAACATAAGAATATGGAAGAAGAAGAGGCAGAAGACGAAGACATTGACATGGTAAAGGATATTTCTTCTGACGCTGTAGATCCATAAGACTTTGGCACATACCAGAGGATGTGCAAGTTATGAGGGGGTGGATGTCATGCCACTACACGGTCACAGTGTGAAAAACTCTAGAGTGCAGCTTTCTTATTGATCTAGAGCGAATGCCATATTACTCATTAATGTCAGTGTTCGTAAAGTGGATGGTTCAAAATACTAGATTTTTGAATAAGTTTAGCCAATTTTTGATATTTTAGGTATTATCTCTTGTAAAAATTCAAAAACTATAGACAACTTCTAGAATAGGATGACATGTAAAAGAAAGCATGTAGCTTTCAGCATTTTGGGAGGATTTTATGTAAAAAGAAGGATTGGTGAAATCGCCGACGCGCAATTGCAGTTTTCAAACAGTGAATAGCACTCCAAATTGGGAGATGGAGTGATTTGGTTGAATTCTAGTTAGGTATCCTGGTATTTTACCTCCCCTTTCGGAGCCAATGGAAGCATCATATTAGCGATTTGAGCAGCATAGAGGAAAGTATTGTTTTATGCACATTTTTTGTCTATAAGAGATTTATCTTGTCATAATGCAAAAATAAATTGACAGGCTTCACCTCTATGAGTATTCTTCTACATCTTCTATTTCTTTAAACCCCTTCTCTTCTGTCTACTCCCCTCCTTGAATCTCCCTTCACCCTACTATCTCTTACCCCGGTGGTAGACTTTTGACCCCAAATACTCTGACACCTCCCACTCTATCAATTATGTAATCTATGTAGGGCAACAGTCACTGCATTGTCCTTCTTTTAGTTGACACATATGCAAATTTTGCCATTCTTTTTTAGTACCACAACAATGGGTGATACCCAGTCAATATACTCAATCTCATAAATGAATTATGATTTCTACAATTTGTCTGATTCCTCCTTCGCATGCTGAGCATAGCAAGGATTCATGAGGTAGGGCCTATGTTTGACAGGTTTAGCATTTGGATTCATGGGAATAGTGTGAGTAAGTACCTGAGGTGGCACTCCTTTGAGATCTGTGTAGTTCCAGGCAAGCACGTCATGGAACTCCTTGAGTGATTGGATGAGCACCTCCTCATCATCCTTGCTTAAATCCTCAGCAATAAAGGTAGGTTTAGGTATTTCCCCCACCTCAGCCAAGTTAACTTCCTTGACTTTTATTGGGCCTTCAATAGATTCACTAGTTGCATCCTGGCGCTTGGCACTAAGCATAATGACAACCCAATCCCCTTTCTTGAACCTAGTAAAGTGTCTAAGGAGATCACGGGGTGTATGTTGCAAGCCTATAATAGAGACTGGGTTCTTCTAAGCTTTCTTAAGATGCTTCCTTTGCAAGTGAACTGACAAGTTCATCTTAAAGCCTGGAGCTGGGGTAGGCTAATGGATTTCAGGATCTGATTCAATGCTAGCATCGGACTCAAAATCAGACCCCTCTAACGTTGGTGGAGCATCAAAAGGTAGGTCTTCGGAGGGCTCAGTAGTAAACAAATCAGGGTTGGAGATGGGGTCAAAAGTGTGGGATTCCCGCCGAGCATAATCCATGGCCTTCATGTACTCCAACCATTCTAAGTCGCATTTAAGACGGACCATGCCAGCATCAATGTGCAAAGTGAGGTGTTTGGAGGGTTTTTGGTCAACTGTGATTTGCTCAATTATTCATCCGTAAGTCATAGTCTATGTCACAATCTGTAGCGCTTTCATACTCAGTCGGTTCATCTTCACACTCACTATCCTCCTTTGTGTCCGAGTCATCAGGGGGGGGACATTATGGAGACAAAAAGGCTATTATGATAATAAAACAAAACCTGATGTAGTTCAGTCCAATGCCAAATGGGACATGTTAAGAGCTCTTCAAAGATAAATAGGTTAGCCTTGCCCATGTTCTTGAAGGTTGGTGACCATAGTGAGAGGATTTGATAGAGTTCAAGTCTATTAGTGGGTGAATGGAAGCCCTATGGCTTAGATCTTCATGATGAGCTAGCATGCATCATCAACAACAACACAAAAGGAAGTGCATCAAGGATATCAAGATTATTTATAGGGGCTTTCTTAAGTCTGTGTTGACTCAAATGTTTGTGAGCTCCTCTATACCCTCTTTCTTCAGTGAATGGCAACTCCAGGGTAGCAAGAATATGAAGCCAATCCTCCTCATCTTCTGGGCATGGAACATATTTGTTCAAGGGCTTTTGTGTTGGGGGACAAATGGTGTCACCCCGGAGCAAGCTAGAAAGAGTATCCAAGTCGACTGAGGTAGTCTTCCAACTATCCATTTCAATATGCACAGCCTCAGTAGTACGATTTTCCAAAAAGACTAGACCGTTTTCCCAATCTTCAATGAGTCATACATTACACATCCATGTTTTTCCGAGCAAGAAATCATAGTCAACTCCTTTCATGACCACAAATGTGACAAAGAACTTGACATCTGCGATCTTCACTGGGCAAGTCATTTAACTCCCCTAGGGGGTGCACCTTAGAACCATTGGCAAAAATGAGATTAAAGTGGATAGGCTCAATCAAAGGATTGCCCCACGTTTGAAGCACTGTCTAATTCACAATATTGACACCAACTCTAGTATCTATAATACCTCTTCTCGTGGAATCACTGAATGCTTCCACAAGTAGAACTACATGTTGTTTAGCACCCTCCCAAAACGTAGCAATGCCAAGAGCATCAAGGATAGGAGTCAATGGGGAGCTAGCCAATGGAGGTAGTGGAGTGTCTGCAATAGGTTGGATTTCATTCTTCCATTGATCCAAGTCTTACACGTTGTCCAAATGGCATGAGCATGCCCAATGGGATGGAGACACTTGTAGAGGCTAGGGCAACTAAAAGCCTAGGGTCACTTTTCCTGATACTGGAACTTCCTTGGCTAATCTTGGGCAGGTAGTTGTACACCAAGCTCAATAGCAAATCTTCCAAAGGTGTTAGGGCCAATTGTGGAGGCCAAGGAAAGTGTGCTATCGACGCCAAGTGATAGTAAATTTTCCTTGGCTTCTTCAATCCTAATTTTAGCTTGTGCCTCTTCCACCCAATTCTTCACCTTGCTAATCAACTTGAGTTGATGCCTGGGATCAAGGCATTCACCTACTTTGGCCGATGCATCCATTTCAATGTGTGGAGCAAATGTAGCTTGCTCAGCACTAGGAGCAACTACAGGAACTAAGGACTCCCCATTACTCTTGAGCTTGAGAGCAGCACGCTTGGTTTTCTTCTTTGCATTCTTATCGCCAATGATAGAGCTAGTAGCCAAAGATGGGCCATGGATACTCACACCACCTTGCTAGCTTGTGCTCGAGTAATGGCATTAATCAGGATGGGAATCACATCCTCATCTTTTAGCATTTCTATTGCAAAGAGAGTCAAGGGAACAGCGGGTACTATAATAGCTTTGCTAGAGCTAGCTTTCTGCTTCGGGCAATCGGAATACATGTGAGTGATTCCATACTTGAGACACCTTTGATCAACTTCCTTCTCCTTTGGTTATTCTTGTTTTTATAGGCACTGTGTGGATATGTGATCGAGTTGACCAACAAACAATAGTCTTACAGGGTTGCATCAACCTACGCCCTCTACCTCATCCTAACATCATGATTGGGATCGGTCTATAGTCCATAAGCATGACATTTCCATCTTCATCATAAGAGACAAATGATTGGGTATAATCATCAACTTCGGTAGGCTATTCAATATAGTGGTTGGGGGCATCACTAGGTGGATGAGTTATGATAGGGCTCGTGTGACACGCGATGGATTAATGTAAGCTCGAGGAGCTGCAAGACATTGTTCAAAGGGAGCAAGAAGGGCCATCTGTTGAGGTCTTAGGTATGGGAGCCCACAATTGGCATATGGTGTAGCATAGGAAGCCACCTAGGGGCTCGACATGTAGATGCCTTGTGACTGAACCGCCCACAATTAGTGCAGGTCCTGCTCTGTCGAATTCAAATGGTAAGTGATCGCCGCCGCAATGGACGCACTGTACATTTTGTTGGTAAGGTCGAGTTTGCCTAAATGAGTTGATGATTTTCAAGAGCTCTTGTTGTTGTTTCATTACTTTGGCCATGAGATTTTAAGTTTGGATGTTACCTATCTCAAGTTTTGCTCTACTGGATTGGGAGTCAGATTCGAGGCCTTTTCCTTTCTTGTCATGGGTTCTCTCCTTGTCTAGGTCTTCTAGGCAAATTGCTTCATCTAAGACACCATTGAGATTTGCTCGATCTAGCATGGAATTGCTAGCTAGCACCTAATAGATCTCTTCATCGCGAATGCCCTTGATGAGAACCTTCGTGACTCCTTTAGCAGCTGGTTTTTTAGCTAGTGGGATTCTCTTGTAGAGGCCTTTTAATCGAGACACATAGTCTCACATGCTCTCTTCGTCCTGTTGCTCATTATTCATGACTCGGACAATTAAACTATCCCCATAGCCTGCCTCTCTAAATCGCTTAATGAAGAGAGTCTTAAGGGCTACGAAGGAAGCCCTCTCAATAGCATCGAGGCCAGTAAATCAAGAATGACCCTTCTCGTCCATGTAAAGTCTAAAGGCTTGAGCTTGCTTGGCATCTCCTACAAGGTTATTGGCCTCACAAACTTTCTTGAACTGCTCTATGCAGCTGTATGGGTCATCTCTAGTATGATACTTGTCAATTTCCTTGGCCACTAAGAGTACTTTGGCTTGGTCTCATTGGGCAGGTGTGTTACCCATCCCAATTAGCAATGTTTGTGCCATATGAGCTCCTACAATGAGGAGATCCGTGTGATCAAAGAGCCTATGTTGGACAAGGTCAATTATGGTGTTGGTGGATGATCCTGACATTCTTGCATTCAATAGCATATTCTTGATCCCATCTAGTTCAGATTTCAAGTTCAAAAGTTCTTGCTTTGTGTCCATGGTGTGTTCAAGGATCTTGTTAAAAGTACTAGTTCCTTGATCTTTAAGGGCCATAAGTTTTTCCTCGAGGTCTATTGGGGAGAGTTGAGCATGATCAAAGCATGCAACTAGTTGATAGCTATCTAAGGACTCTCAGACATCTCATGGAAGAGAGTCGAGAAATGCTACTTCATCCATGGTGAGAACTGTTGGGACACAAAGAGTTTCAGGGCTAAGGTTATGCTCCCTGGAAGGAGAGAGGATCACCTTGCTGTTTTGCAAGCGCATACAACTAAATCAATGTGAGAGATTAGCCTAGGTCTTGTTGGCTGTGGTCCTTAGTAAGTGATAGGTCAAATATTTCAAACTTTCCTTGTGTGTTGTTGGTGTAGTTGATGAGTGGAATTGGAAAGTAGTACTTTAAGGGTTCTCGCAATGTGGGTCAAATACAACACATTCTCCTCATCATTTCCATTTTCAAGGTTAAAAGAAACACAAGGTGTGAAATCAAGCTTTCTTCCTTTCAAATGCAATGTGCATGGGTGCAAGCAATTCCTCAAAGTGTCACAACCATGTCATGCTGATAATATGGCAAGTAAGGGTAGCAGTTTGATGCAAATGTGTAAAGCAAGGGGTTCAAATTTAGAATGTGAGTAAGACAAGCATGAGTAAGCTTAAGGCATAGTGTGTGTGTGAGTGGGAGTGTGAGTGAGTGTGTGAGTGTGTGAGTATAAGTGAGGGATAAGTGAGGTGTGAGTAAGAGGATGTGATGGATGAGTAAGAGAATGAGTGCATGGATGAGTAAGAGGATATGATGGATGTGTGGGAGTGTGGGTGTGATGGATGTGTGTGAGTAAAGAATGAGTGAAATGTGAGTGTCATGGGTATGAGTGAGTGTGGATATAAGTGAGTGAGTAGAGGTACAAGTGTAAATGAGGGTGTGGGGATGAGTGAGTGGATATGCGATATGAGTGAGTGAGGGATGACTAATGAGTGAGGATGAGTGAGTGGGTCTGAGAGTGAGGGATGAATATGAGAGAATGAGTGTGTGGATGAGTGAGTAGATGCGGTATGAGTGAGTGAGGAATGATTGATGAGTAAGTGAGTGTATGAAAACTTGTATGTGAATGGGTGTTGCATGGGTGGAGTGTGTATTAATGTGTGTGTGTCTTTGTGTGATTATGAGTGTGTTGTGTTTGGGGGTGGGGGTGTGTGTTAGTGTTTAGGTGTTGTGTGTGTGAAGAAAGAAAGAGCATTTTAAAAAAGAGGGAAAAAACTAAAAACAAAAAATTGAAAAAAAAAACGAAAAACTTACATGCCGTGGTCACCGCCGTCGTGTCGTCGCCGCCTGCCACGTGACGTCGCGCCGCCACAGACAACTGCCATCGCAGCCTGCCGCCGCCACCAGAGTCGTGCCGCCACCAGCCGTCCAACCACCAGACGTCGCAGAGCTTGCCAGCCGTCCAACCACCCGGCCTGCCGTTGCCACAACAAAGTGCCGCCGCCACCAGAGTCGCACCACCACCAGACGTCGTGCAGCCTGCCAGCCATCCAACGACCCCGGCCTACCATCGCCAACGTAGTGCCGCCACCACCAGCCATCCAACCACCAAACGTCGCGCAACTTGCCAGCCATCCAACCACCCGGGGCGCCTGCCATGTCACCAACGCACAGAGAGAGAGAGAGAGAGAGAGAGCGAGAGAGAGAGCGCCAATGCAGACATGTGTGTATAAAATCCTTCGCCGACCTTTTTTTTTAATAACTATTCTTCTTCTTCTTCTCGTCCTCTTCCTCTTCTTCCCTTCGTTCCTTTCTTCTTCTTACTCCTTCTCTCTTCTTCTTCTTCTTCTTCTTCTTCTTCAACCTCCAATCTTCTCTTCCACTCCTTACTCCTCTTCGCTCTTCTTCTTCTTCTTTCCCCTTCTTCTCCTCTAATCTTCTTCTCTTCCACCCTTACTCCTCCTCTCTTCCTTCTTCTTCTTTCCCTTCTTTTTCACCTCTTTTTCTCTCTCTTCCTCTTCCTCCTACTTGTTCTTCAACTTCTTCTTCTCCTCTAGTCTTTTTCTCTTCCTACTCTTTCCATCTCCTCCACCCTTCTTTCTTTCATTCACCTTCTACTTCTCTTCTCTCATCTTCCTTCTACCTCGTCATCTTTCTCTTCTTCTCCCTTTACTTCTTGTTCTCTTCTTATCCTTCTATCCTCTTCTTCTACCTTCTTTGTTGTACTACTCTTCTTCTTACTCTCTTCACCTACTCCCTCTATACCTTCTTCTACACTTCTTACTCTACCTCAAGACAAGAGCTTCATGAGACAACTATGAGGATAAGCAATAGATATGATTTACATTTAGTTATTAACATGTAGTATGGAACCACTGATGAGGGCAAGCAATCAAGCAACCTTGCTATACAACATGCCCAACAAGAAGAGTACCTTGAGTTTGCGTTTTGTATTTGAGATTTGAGTTTTGAGTTTTTTTGTGTGTTTTTGTTTTAGTTTGTGTTTTGTATTTTTCCCTATCCTAACAATACCTATCTTCACAATCTCAATCCAACGAATCGGTTCCTTCCGATTCGGTCTTCCTAACCTAAACCCATGGGTTTCGGAATGCTAGCCCACAAATGTGGACGATCAGAACCCCATATATCCCATTCATTCCCATGCACAAGCCTCCTATTCCTCCACATGGTAGGAGTATGAGAACCTCGTTGGTTGCACCATCTTAGGTTTTCCAAAAACGGAATCAAAATGTTAAGCTTAATGCACCAACAATCAGGACTTTGGACGGACTTCTATTGTTTTAGAAGTTGCAACTCACTTCAAAGACAATCTCTGACCTTGTCTCTCAACACTCCACTCTAACTAACCAAGCATCCTCCTCTCCAACCCAAGAAAGCAAGAACACAAGACTAGCTCGAGTTGAAGTGAACTCACCTAACTTACATGCTTGCATTTGATGACTCGAAGGCTTGAAGATGGTTCCATGACCACAATCAACACGATCCAATGCCGTTGCTCCTTTGCATCTACAACAAAGCACACCAATGAGTCAAAGAGCTAATAGAGAAGATGTGATAAGCAAGATGATGGTGAAGAGCTTCATCTTCCCTCAGTCCCTCTCTCAATACACCTCTCACTCTCTCCCTTTTAGTCACTCTCAACACAATGGAAGTAGATGATAGAAGGAAAAGATAGAATAGAAAGCTTGAGTAGTCACACTGATAGAGCTTCTGTATCATGGATCATTGATGCTTGGTTCTTTGACAAGGTGCTTGGGTTTAGCAGTTATGGCTTTGTTGCTTCTGTGTTGCCTAGCTTCTATGCTAGTTGGGTTGCTTTTGCCCATACAAGTCAGACAGCAATTGCTCTTGATGCTTACCTGGCTATGCACTTTGTCTACTGTCATGTACTTTACAAAGCCACTTATTTGGAAGTTGTTGTATAGATACTTGGGCTTTTCCTGGAGCTTGAATCTTGCAGGATTTTTTACCTCTTGCCAGTCTTGGCTTGACTTGGCTTTTCCCAGATGGCATTATGTACTGCAAACCTATGCTTATGCATATGGTTATGGGCTGATTTCATGGCCGAATACTATATGCTCTTATGACAGATGTCTTATGCTTTATGGTATTGTGGTTGGTTATGTCATGCAGTTGGCTAGGACTCTTCTTCATGTGGGAGCTTTTGCATTCTTGGTTGATGCCTTTATGTCCTCCCGTCCATTGAGGTTTCATGAGCCTTTGCAGCATGCTTCTACCACTAATGTACTCACAGATGATTGTCTTTATGAGCAGGTTCCCTCCATTGGGACAGCCCCCGACTCCTTGAGCTCCGTGAATGCTATGGATAGCCCTATTCATGATGACATGGATTCCTCGTCATCTTTACAGATTCTTCTTCTACATATGTATGCTTCCATTGTGGGGAGCTTGGGCATGTTAAAAGAAAATGTTTCAGATGGATTAAAAAGCAGTAGAGACAGAGACAGACTCGACATGAGTAGAGAGTCAGAGATACAAGACATGCAGGGGGTGTTACCACTGTTACTAGTGGTGAGGTACATGTTGTTACCCATGATGATGCAGTTGAGCATGTACTCCTGTCATCTAGTTTCCCTACAACTTTCTTGCTCAATGATATGGCCTACGCCTCAAATTGGCTATTGGATTCTATGGCATCTTATCATGTTACTCCACATAGAGCATGGTTCTCTACTTACAGGGAGTTTGATGGATGCATTTCTTTGGGCCTTGAGCAGTCATGCTATTCTTGGTATAGAGGACATACGCCTAGCATTGCCTAATCGGACTTCTCTTATACTGAAGATGTTTTACATGTTCCCATGCTCAGTAAGAGCTTGATTTCTGTCAGTCAATTGCATGATGCAGGTTACTGTATTTATCTTCAGGATAGGTCATGGAAGATCTATCGTGATTGCTTGGTTTTGGCCAAAGGTTCTAGAGTTGGTTCTCATTACCCAGTGCATGTCTCTCATGTGGGAGATTTTATGGTTGCAGTTATCCGGATACCACATGCATTGTTATGGCATTATCGCCTAGGCCATATGCACCGCAGAGAGATGGAGATCTTGTCTCATTCAGACTCATTATTGCCTCCTATGTTACTTACAGATCTTGATGCTTACCCTGATTGTACTCTTGATCCTTGTAGAGCTCCCTTGGCTTATGGCGATCGTACGAGGCATGGTCCTCTAGATCTTGTCCATTGTGGAGTATATGGACCTATGCCTTCCCAGTCACTTGGTGGAGCGTCGTACTTTATGACCTTTGTTGATCACGCTACCCACCGTGTTTGGGCTTTTCCCTAGGTGCAGATTCAGGATGTTGCAATTATGCTTGACAGGTTTATGGATTTTAATGGTAGTAGGCCTAGGTGCTTGCAAATGGATTATGAGATTCATGCTCTCTCTCCTAGCTTTCAGACCTCTTGTCAGCAGTATGGCATTGATTTCTTGTGCCCACAGTATTATGGGATTGCCAATGGCATGTGCCTAACCTTACAGGCAAAGGTTGCTTCTATGCTTACCATAGATGGGTGCCAGTCTATTTGGTTAACAGGACGCCGTGCTTGACCTTGGATTGTATTACACCCCATGAGGCATGGAGCGGCATGCAGCCCTCCTATGATTACTTGAGGATGTTTGGCTACCAGGCATCTCTACGTATGCCACATGAGCCTATGTCACATAGATATATCCTCCTTGGTTATGGAGATGGTGACTTTAAGGCCTACAAATTATAGGATGTGGATGCCAAGCACGTCATACACAGCTGTTATGCTATCTTCTATGAGATGCAGACACCTCTCAGGCCTCTTGATGAGCATTCAGTACGTTGTTTATACTGAAAATGAGGCACTTATTGGCCCAGATGACATAGCTATGCATAGCAGTCAGGGTCAGGATGTTGGTGGTCAATAGCTAGACCCCTTGCAAGCTCATGAGAGCCATTTTCTTGTAAGTTTGCAGCTGGACAGTCAATCATACGTCAGTCTTCCACTTCGTTGAGGCCACATGTAGTCTTGAGACCCCATTGGACGAGTATCCAGGATGTTGGATCTCTTTCAATGATTGACTCTGGAGAGTTTAACTACTCTCAGCTATCTTGTATGCGCTATGGTGATGCTATGTATGACTCTAATGCTTTATAGCCGTGCACTAGTGAGTTGTGCTTGCTTCATGAGAAGCATTCTTGGATTGCTCCATTGTATGGAGTTGTGGAATCGCTTATCTCCTGGATGTCATGGACTCAGGGATGCTTGACTCTTCTTCTTCTCAGAGGTTCCCGACACTTCTTGCACAGCTCGCTTTCTGATTGGGCGTTGGGTGAGATGTCATGATTCCTCACCTTGTCTTTTTTTCTCTTTTCTTTGTTTTCACTCCCCAACCACATTCTCCTTTTAGTGTGAGGTTGTTGGGGTAAAAGGCCTCTAGGCCTACCCATGTACATTGTGACAGCCTATTCTTTATTCATATATAGTATGATAGTGCAATAAGGCTGTCAGTTCAGTTGGATAGCACCTACATTGTGTGTGCTCTTCTATCCCGCATCTTCCTCTTCTCCTTCTCCACTGCCATTGCATCCCCTTCAAATTGTTAATTATGAGGCAAGAAGTGGCAATCCATTGAAAAGAAGGCGGCTTGACAATGATGATGGCCAGGATATACAGTAGTGTTATTGGTATATTCCGCAGGACAGGAGGTGGCACATTGATGAAGTGACCTATTTGAGGTGGTGCGACTGATATGGTGGCATACTTTGACGTAGAATGGTGAGTGTTTTCAGAAGTGAAAAAAGATTTGATGGCAAGCAAAATCAATGACGCAAAGGAATCCAATTTGAAAAGGTGAGTGTTATAAAACGTAGGTGAAGGACGTCGCCAGACGTAGAAGGTTGTGAGTTTGAAATTCACTAGAGCCACTAAACAATGGCAGCTGATAAAGGGCATTGATGAAGATAATAATAAGATGACGGTCTGATTAATCAGGCAATGATTGCAAACAATGACGGTGGCCTCATTCACAAGGATAGTTAGTGTTTTCAAAATGCTAGCTTTAAAGCATAAGGCTATACATCTTATTTAGCCTTAAAGGCTTACTTTTAACCTAAACATTTAGCCTTAAGAGAAAGCAAAGCATTAAAAAACCTTAGGCTTTTTGGGAAAGCCAAAAGCATAGAGAACTTGAGTGTATGTCAAAAACTATATAAAGGGATGTAAGTGGAGATCTTGCCTTGCCCTACCCCATGTATTCTTATTGTATCTTGTGAGAGAGGAGAGTGGAGGGTCGCACGTATGCAAGTGGAGTCTTGACGTGTTAGTGAGAAGTTGGAGAATTTGGTTGCTAAGATGCTGAGTGTCAGCTCAAGGTTATCAAGGTATGAGATTTTCATTCAATTGTTTTTGTCTTCAAAGTGTTGGTGTTTTCAAAATTTGTGTTGGGTGTCTTTGTGATGCTCTACCCGGACTTGGGTTTTTAGTTGTTTAAGCTACAAGAGGCATATTGTGTTGTTTGGTTTTGTGTATGGTTCGTGTGGTGTTTGTCAAATATTTAATTTTTTTGTGCTTTGTTGTGCATTCTACAAAGTCAATTATATTCACCGGCACTTCTTAACATCACGTTATTGGGTTGTGAGTGAGGCTTGTTCTCGATCACCGCTCGCGTAACAATGTATTGTCAAGTTTCTCTCCTGTTGATACTAAGAAAGACGATGACTTGAATGATTAAAAGCAATGAGTTGGGCAGTCCGTTAATCACAGAATATGGTAGCAATGGTTCCAAAGTGGCCTATTGAGCAGATGTGATGACATTACGGTCAGGATGGCGAGTAATGAAGACGTTCATTGTTAATTATGAGGTAAGAAGTGGCAGTCCATTGAAAAGAAGGCAGCTTGACAATGATGATGGCTAGGAGATACAGCAGTGTTCTTGGTGTATTCCGCAAAACAGGAGGTGGCAAATTGATGAAGTGACCTATTTGAGGTGGCGATTTTCTACACGAAGGTAACTGATATGGTGGTATACTCTGAAGTCGGATGGTGAGTGTTTCTAGAAGCGGGCAAAGATTTGATGACAAGCAAAATCAATGACGCAAAGGAATTCGATTTGACAGGGTGAGTGTTATAAAACGTAGGTGAAGGACGCCACCAGACGTAAAAGGTTGTGAGTGGAGCCACCAATGACAACTAACAAAAGGGCATTGATGAAGATAATAATAAGGAAGATGACGGTTTGATTAATCAAAGGCTATATGTCTTATTTAGCCTTAAAGGCTTACTTTTAACCTAAACATTTAGCCTTAAGAGAAAGCAAAGCATTAAAAAGCCTTAGGCTTTTTGGAAAATCCAAAAGCATAGAGAACGTTGTCGTCGTGTTGGGGGTCGAAGGTCTACCACCGGGGTTTAGAGCAGAAGAGGAGTGAGAAATTTAAGATAAGGAGAGAGAGAAAAGAATAGGGTTTGATAAGTCTTGGGTTAGAGATGATTCAGTTGGAGAAGAAGACCTCAAGCTTTACTTAGCATACATGAATGGCAACGAAAACTTTGACTCAATTACATCAAATGCTTGTGAGGTTAATAGACCATTACATGTAGAGATTTTATCTCAGATTTAATCCAAATACATATTTCAAATGCAAGCCCAAATGGATACAATTTCATAAATGCCAATAAACAACAACTCCAAGGTACAAGTATTTGAGTGGTAGATTCCACTACTTCCAAGACATAAAACCAAAAGCTCCTGAAATGCACTGACAAAGCTTTTAATTCACTTCAGCCCTATTTTATAACAGTAAATTCTAGCCCATAAACAAGCCCCCAAAACATACATAAACTCAAGAATATGCCTCTCTATTCACTTTCAAATGAAGCCCTGATGTTTAGAGGTCAATACCAACACTTACAACCACATAGATCACTTGATTTCCCTTTAAGAAGACAAGAATAGTAGGCTGCCCTATTTACGACAGGTTGTAGTAGTCCAAATCAGTCCCATACACCTCCAAGATCTCCCCTTTACTTGCCCCAAAGTCACTCAAGCACTTGTGAGCCACTGAATTTGTAGCTCCTTGGGGTAGAGTATACATGCGCACTAAACCAAGAGGCGTCTTCATTGTAGTAATGTATGGCTCTCCAAAGCAAGCTGAAATTGGTCATAGCCTGAATATAAATCACCCATGGAATAAATTGCTCTACCTGCAAAAGCCTCGGCAAATTCATCAACAATTGGCCCCAAACCAACATTTCTAATAGTGACTTTATTGACAGGCTGTAAATCTTGAATGAATCGCAAAGATCCATTCTTCTTAGGCACGGTAAACCATCTATTCGAATACGGAGCTGAAGATGGCAGCAATATTCGCATCTTTATCTTTTCATTTAAAAGCTCCAGTAAATTAGGCAAATGAGCCCTTGGTACCGTAATTGGTTTAAGATTCCAAAGGATGCGTGGGACCGTGAAAATCACCATTGGTGCCACAACACTTGGATCCACACAGCCAATTTCATGAGGCTGAAAGGAAAAAGCTTTTCCATATTTCTTTAATATCTGTATAAAATCTTGCTTTTCAGCTAGCAAGAGAAAAGAGTCTTCACCAGTTTTTAGCTCCTGTAAGCTTTCAGTTGTAAATTGGTGACCAATATCTTTGGGGTCACGAAGACTTGGCTGTTTGGATACCCTTTCAGCCAGTCCCTCACTTTTGGGAGGTAGTGGAGTTGCCACCAGCTTGACCTTCTTGTCAACTGTCTTGTACTTCGTTTCTACTCTTGCCTCATCCCTGTTTGGCTGTCCAAAAGCTTCATGATCAGTAAATTCTTGAATTATGTCATAAATATCGAATGTGCATACTTGTATGGAGTGATTTTCAGCATGATTTTCTGCATGAACAACTACATGTATTTCATCCAATGTATCATTATAAGTCAGCCCATAAAATAGTCCTGAAATTTCTTCATTGTCAGCCAAAACATCAACTTGCTTCAGCTTCCGTTCCATATGACATAAATGCTTTCTTTCAGCCCTATTCATGGCTAAAAACTGTTTATAATAGCCCACACTGTTGGCCGTAAATACCTGCAAGTCAGCCTTCGGCATAGCCCCCTTTACATGTGGAGGAAAATTTTTATGACATGAAGCACTGCCATAGCCTCCACTTACAGCAGTGCAACCCGAAAATCCTCAAATTCTCGAGCATTAGGAGGCATAGGATGATCTCTCAATCAATCTCTATTCCGGTGATGATTTACACAAACAGTCAGAAATTGGACAACTTTGTCATTATCCTTACTTCTTATCCGAGCATAAGATGAACCATCATCAAGGGCCTTTGTCTCTAAGCAAGACTCAGAAATAAAAGGTTGACCAAGAATGATAGGATAGCTACAGGAATCTTGAACAAATAAATGAAATTCATCTTTTACATTACCAATAGTAACCCGTACATAAGGACACGCTACATAGAGATCACCAGAAGAATTATTGGCTGCTCTCATGCCCATCCCGGGTCCACATCTATGGACCATCCGCCATTCTCATAGAGACTTCTTGACATGACGTTGATCTCCGAACCATGGTCTATAAGGCCAATGCATGGAGTCTCTCTTTCTCCAATCTTGACAACGGTTTCGGTAGTCGCCCTTGCCCAATGGGTACGGGAGTAGTCACAGCTTGGAATAAAATAAGCATCAATCTCTTCTTGCATGTTGTGAAGACGAGCTTCTTTCTTATGCATGGGCTGCTCTTTGGATTGAGAAGACCCCACCATAACATTCTCTACAATAGCTTCTTCAATTTCATCTTCATAGATATCTCCATCTTTGGCTTTTATGGCTACAATCAATCCTTTGATTGCCTCCAATCGAATTCCTTGAGTATTCAGCTTCTCTTCATCCTACAAATACACATGAAGAGTTTGCAAAAAAGCATGCACAGGTTCTTCAATTTCTTCACCAACATATTGTCGTTTTCGTTTAATTACATCAATTATTACATCATGAAATCCTCGTTTTGCAATTCCGAGAATTTTACCCAATGTAAATTCAATTTTGCTCCCAAGAATTCTTTCTTCTAGGATCTGCTTGAGATCCGGCGCAATCTCTATGTCAAACTGCAGCTTGTAGCCAGGATGTTTGCCTTTTCTCTTTCCTTCCGTCTTCTTTGCTTGTGGGGCATCTTCCATATCATGCTTTGGCGGTGGTGGTGGATTTTCAGCAGCCTTCTGCTAATCTGGTTTACTTCTTGTCACACATTTGGTTGGCCCTAAAGAGGAGGGACTGGCAACATCTTCTTCTCTTTTCTTCTACCACAGCTTCTTGATTATTGATTTCAGCCAACTGAGGAAAGCTGAAAATGAATCAACCGGCTCGGTCCATCCAGTTCTTCCTCAGGTGCATTGACTGGCAGTAGTCAGATCATCTTTGGACGTCTTGCCTCGCTCCATGCGATCTAAGGCCTACATCCACACTTTAGATTTTACATTAGCTTTACATGCTTTAACAATTTCGTTGGTTGGCTCAATTTGCAACCCATAGGTAGCTGCATCAATAGCTACATAGGCTGTTCTTATTGCCAAATCCTCCAGTCTTTTCTTCATGCCACCCTTACCGAAATTTGGCTCAAGAGGAAGCCCAGTTTCGGTCGCATGAATTTTATCGTCCTTCCAAAAAACTAATTTTTGCGCCTCAGCTTCACGAAATGCACTGCACTCCCTCTTATTATGTTGTAGGCTGTCACACCAGATACAACGTCTTTTGAAGCCTTCTCATATGGGTCTTCGGACAGCTATCCGTCCTCTTTCTTCCACTTTCATATCAAGCCTTTCCACCTTGGAATTAATCTCCGTTAGATTAAGATGGAGATCCCGCATGCTCTTGATCAGCTCGTCCATGACATCCTTCTTTGGAGGTGGAACAGCAGGATTTCTTGGTTGCTCGGCCATAGAAACATACAGTCGAGATACAGGAACATGCTCTTTTATGGACTCAGATGGTGCAGAGGTAGAACCCCACCTTAGGCACATC
Source organism: Lygodium microphyllum (assembly GCF_053477565.2). NCBI lineage: Eukaryota > Viridiplantae > Streptophyta > Polypodiopsida > Schizaeales > Lygodiaceae > Lygodium > Lygodium microphyllum. Next base: position 101,803,933 of record NC_141151.1, read on the forward strand.
CGCTCTCTCCGAGCAATCATATTAACTACTTCAATGACATCTCCCCAAGCAATCTTCAATCCTATCTCAAAGTCAGGATCTTCAAGCCGATTAGTCAGCTTCTCTTGAAGAAAAGGATCCGCAGCCTTCAGAAACAATTCAATCTTCTAGCTCTCCATACTCTGCTGATCATCAGGATCTAACTGAGCAAATTTGCTTTCAAATTCGCGGTGAAGAGCAGTGGCAGTTAGTCCCTTATTGGGCCTTTCAACCCATTCAATGAATATTTTCTTCGTCATGAGGCCAGAATCTTCAAGCAAGAATTCTTCTCGAAGAGCCTTTTTGAATGTAGACCACCCCGCATCTTTTTGGAAAAGACCATGAATCCGGTCTTGGAGGCCACACCTTCACATCAGGTTCACCATTGTCATCGTGTTGGGGGTCGAAGGTCTACCACCAAGGTTTAGAGCAATAGAGGAGTGAGAGATTCAAGGTAAGGAGAGAGAGAAAAGAATGGGCTTTTTCTAACTTTTTTAGATTTTTACAATAAATAATATCAAAAATAGGCTAAAATTATCCAAAAATCTATTATTTTCAGATAATCCATGCAACTCACACTACTACTCATGGCTTAGATCACATTGACTCTCTAGATCAATAAAGAAGTCAGATGATGATACATTCCATACTTTTTCACACTGTGTCCTCATAACATCATGACAACATGCTAGTGAGAAGTTGGAGAATTTGGTTGCCGAGACGCTGTGTGTCTGCTCAAGGTTATCAAGGTATGAGATTTTCATTAAATTTTTTTTGTCTTCAAAGTGTTGGTATTTTCAAAATTTGTGTTGGGTTTCTTTGTGATGCTCTACCTGGATTTTGGTTTTTAGTTGTTTGAGCTACAAGAGGCATATTATGTTGTTTGGTTTTGTGTGTGGTTCATGTGGTGTTTGTCAAATATTTAAATTTTTTGTGTTGTGTTATGCATTCTACAAAGTCAATTATACTCACCGGCACTCCTTAGCGTTACATTATTGGGTTGTGAGTGAGGCTTGTTCTTAATCACCGCTCGCGTAACATCTCTTTTTTTGTGCCCCTGCTGAGGAGTGTTGAAAAAGTTGACTTTGTGTGTGATTTGTGGATTGATTTCTTGTTTGAATTGTTTTTCGATGGGTGGTTATTTTCCTGAATTTTATGGAAAGAAGGGAGATGATCCTCAATGATTCCTCAAAAAATTGGAGCTTTGATGTATTATCCAGCGAATAAATGACTTAGCCCAGAAACTCCAAATTCTGAAATTTCGATTATTTGATGAAGATTGAAATTGGTTCGAAGATTATGAAAAGACCCTTAGAATGAGAAATCCTCCTGTTTCTATGGAATATGAAGCAACTAAGCAGGTGTTTCTTGACCGTTTTAAGGAAACTGAGACTTCACAGGACCTTAGGAGAAAAATAGAAACTTGCCAAAAAAAAAGAAGACTAGACCATAGAATTTTTTGCCACAGAGTACACCAAACTTTGGGATCATTGGAATTTATCTTTAGGCCCAAGAGAGAGAGCCTCGGAAATGTTGAAAATGTGTAGGGAGAGGTGAGGACAAAATTGGAAAGTAAGAAACCAAGAAGTTTTGAAGAAGCTGTGATGATTGCCATAGAAAAGGAGAGAAATTTTGAGAAAATTTAAAAAAAAAGAGTCATTTAGAACACATGTTGAAAATATAGACCAAAATTGGCAAGGGAATGGACAAAACTATCAAATGTTGATGAAACAAAATGCCCAATTAGCACCAAAGATTGAGGATTAGTTGTCATGCCAATTGCAAAATATGAGATTAGGAGCTTTGAGAGGAAGACCTTGGGGAAGAGGAAGTGGAGGACCTGTAGGACAGTCCAATCAAGAAAATTTAGGAAGTGGAAGAGGAGGAAATGGGAGAGGATATTTTCGTAGACCGATGGTGACTTGTTTTTCTTGTGGAGAGTTAGGTCATGTGAGTACAAATTGTCCTTATCCTAGAGCAAGAGGGGATATGTATCCTTTACCTCAAAATTTGCCTAATAGACATAATGATTTTGGGATAGAAATTAAAAATGATTCCATAAATCAAGAGCCTAGGTTGATTGAAGAGGAGAAATGAAAAAGTGCTATAAATTGTATTCTTTTAGAAAATCAAAAAGAGGAAAATAAAAATGTTGATGTAATGCTCGCAATTAAAAGAAGAAGAGATGCTGAGAGAGACGAACCTAAAACTAGTAAGGCTGGTGAGGAAAAAGGAAGAAAAACAAAGAGAGGAGAGAAGAGAGAGAAGAGAGAGAAGAGAAGAAAATAAATCGAGAGCGCCTAGAAAACATTTTCATGCTACTGATATTCCAATAGGGAAAGGAGAGAGTGATTATGACCTTAAAAAGGATATGATGGGTAAGAAAGCTAATATATCTTTTGCTCAATTGATGGAGTTGTACACCCTAAAATGAGAGGAGAGTGGAAAAATTTAGTGAATCCAAAGTATAAGGATAGAAAGAAAGGATAGTGAGAGTTTTGAGTGTTGAAGAATTGCCTGATATTTGTCCTATTGTTGATTCTTGGCATAAGAATCAGAACATAGGTGAAGCATATATTGATAGAGGAGCGCAAATTAGTGTGATTACTCTGGCTTCTGTTGAGTAGTTTGGACTTTGAATTATCAAAGGGTCTAAATTTCGAATCGGGCTTGCTAATCATGCTAAAGTGAGGTGCTTAGGTCTCATTCAAAATTTGGAAGTGAAGGTTTATGGTGTTTCTGTGAAAATTAATTGTCATGTTATGCCAGCAAGGTTGGGAGCTTTTCGACTCATATTGGGTAGACCTTAGCTTAGGAAAGCAAGAGCAAATCAAGATTGGAAAAAATGGATATTAACAATTTATGATCGAAGGGGAAAAGTTGAGCGAAAAGAGATCTAACACTAAAGGTAAAGAGTGTGAAGAAAATTGTGAGGTTGAAGTCAAACAAGATTGGATGATAGGGTATTTGGATGAGGATAATGACCTTAATGTGTTGCCTAAGGTTTCTGTATGTGATTCTTGTGGAAAGTCTCAACACATTGTTTGTGAGAATGATGTGGGAAAGATTTTTTGTTGTGATTGTGTTTTTGAGAAGATGAAGTATTGTTGTTTTGAGGAGGTTTCTTGTTTTGATAAGTTTCAGTTTGTTGTGGATAAAGGTGTTTCTTGATATTTTGTGATGTTGGGAGATGATTTTCTAGTTTTTCCTTAGATGTTTGCAATCTTTGTGGATGGAATAGATTTTGGCAACATAGAAAGGTTCAAACCTTGTTTCAAAACTCTAGTTTTATCATGTTTTCCTTATGGGAGGATGGGAGGGGTATGTGGATTGTCATTGTGGGTGACAAGATGTTTTGCTTTGACAATGTGAGTTGTTTTGAGAATTTTGGATTTGAAAATTTTGAGTATTTTAAAGAGAAATTTATGGAAGACTTTTGTGTGTTAATTAAGGAGTTGTTTGAGAATTATGTGTCAAGGATGTCTTTGATTTATGAGTTTGAAGAACTCAAAGATGGAGAGTGGGATCCTATTTTTATTTGGCTCACAAATGTTGCATAATTTTTTGAAAACAATGGCTGCACATAAATGTTTGTAGACTAGGGGGAGGGCTAAATATAACAATTTTTTTTCTAAAAATTGAAAATCCTAGTCAAACTATAGTTAGGTTTGGTTTTGTTAGTTTAGTTGTTTATGTGACTATTTTTTTTGTCGTTTTGTGATTGGATTTTCAGTGTTTGTCTAGTTTAGGATTTTCTTTTTATCATTTTGTTTGGTTTTTTGCATGAGTAAACTTGATAGATTTGGTTGAGTTTGGTATTTTCCTAGATAGGTTGGAGCTGGAGTTTGTTAGTAGAGCTATTGAACATTGTGGAACTAGGTTTGTTTTCTTGCTGAGACTCTTGCACATCACGGGGATTATGGGTTCACGAGCACTTCACATTACACTTGTTTGATGCACTACATTCGGGGTTGTCTCTTGTTCTTATCGAATACTTCCATGCCATGGGTTGGGTTTATGCACATTTTGCACCATCATTAAGCACATGCACTGCACGAGGCCCACTGCAGCTATATGCAGCAAATCTTAGATGCATGCCCACATGAGAGAGCACCTGTCATTGAGCACGCACTATTTTCTTGCACGCACGATATTTGGGATATTCATCACCAAGTTAGGAACCTCTAGTTGAGTGGGAAAGGTCGTTGGATGAGTTTGAGGGTCATGAAGGACAACGACAATTGTGAGATGGGTTGTTTTATATGGTCAACATCTTGAGGACCATCATTAATTTCTTGAGTGACAGTGAGGTTTTGGGTGGGTGGAGTGGAGATTGATATTTCTTTGATGAGCGTTGGCAGGTGAGGATAAGGAAACTTAAATTAATAAGGAACTTTGTCTGCACTTTGCGAGACACACTAGCACATGTAGATAGGCTAGGCACAGTTCTTTAATGCATCCATATTTTTTCGTATGAGCATTGTTTGAATGGTAGCATATCATGGATCTGAAATTGTATATTTTCTCAAATCATGAGTGGATGAGCATGAAGTTCTATTTCAAAGCATATTTTGATGGTAGGACACATCGCATGAAATTGTCAGCAGGAGGAAAAATGGAGATTATTATCAAAAGAGTATTGACATGTGATATGAAGGACATTAAGGATCCAGAACTTGAGCAAACAATTCAAAGATAGGTTCTTCATGTAACAAGGCCGGTACATACTGAGGCTATCAATGTTGAAGGTTTAACATTTGACAAGTTCTTAGAGTGACAAAATGCTCATAATGATTGTAAAACAGAATGTATTGGTGGACAAGTATGGGTCAAACATACAACATGGATGCAAATCTATACCAATATGGACCTACTCAAATGACTATTTGGAAGCTAATAAAGAGGACATTGATGAATGAATGTTGAGAAAGGATGCCCTAGCAAAAGCTCAATTATTGTTGACAATAGAAGAATCGTGCACTTAGAGTCAGGATGGCGACATTATAAGGTTGACAAAATGGCTACCATTGATCATGGCAAGTGTTGAACGGCATATGAAAATAGTAGGCAAAATGATGACATTATCATAATAAGGAAGACAATGACTTGAATGATTAAAAGCAATGAGTTGGGCAGCCCGTTGATCATAAAATATGGCAGCAATTGTTTTGAAGTGGCCTATTGAGTAGATGTTATAAAACGTAGGTGAAGGACACCGCCTGACATAGAAGGTTGTGAGTTCGAAGCTCACTAGAGCCACCAAACAATGACAGCTGATAAAGGGCATTGATGAAGATAGCGGTCTGATTAATCACGCAATGATTGTAAACAATGACGATGACCTCATTCACGAGGACAGGTAGCATTTTCAAAACGCTAGCTTTAAAGCATAAGGCTATACGTCTTATTTAGCCTTAAAGGCTTACTTTTAACCTAAACATTTAGCCTTAAGAGAAAGCAAAGCATTAAAAAGCCTTAGGGTTTTTGGGAAAGCCAAAAGCATAGAGAACGTGAGTGTATGTCAAAAACTGTATAAAGGGATGTAAGTGGAGGTCTTGCCTTGCCCTACCCCATGTATTCTTCTTGTATCTTGTGAGAGAGGAGAGTGGAGGGTCGCACGTATGCAAGTGGAGTCTTGACATGTTAGTTAGATGTTGGAGAATTTGGTTTTGCTGAGATGCTGAGTGTTGGCTCAAGGTTATCAAGGTATGAGATTTTCATTCAATTGTTTTTGTCTTCAAAGTGTTGGTGTTTTTAAAATTTGTGTTGGGTGTCTTTGTGATGCTCTACCCAGATTTGGGTTTTTAGTTGTTTGAGCTACAAGAGGCATATTGTGTTATTTGTTTTTGTGTGTGGTTCGTTGTCAAATATTTAATTTTGTTGTGCTATGTTGTGCGTTCTACAAAGTAAATTATACTCACCAGCACTCCTTAACATCACATTGTTGGGTTGTGAGGCTTGTTCTCAATCACCGCTCACGTAACAATGTATTGTCAAGTTTCTCTCCTGTTGATGTGGATTCAGATTGTTCTAAGCAAAGCTTGGATGAAGAGTTTGGGATTCTGTCTATTAAGACGTGGTGTGAGGAAGGCACAATAGGATGCTGAGGCACTTGGTAGTGATCTAGGTCCACACAAGTCAACCTAAGTAAGAAATCCCACGCACCAATTGACATATGATAGCTATGTAGCTCATCACTATGCATACATGGCTAAGGTTGTGAAGGATGTAGAGCGCGCTAGTTTTGAGGATGAAATGGGCAACGAGCATTGGAATAATGCTACGAGTGAAAAAATGATTGCACTTAAAGCAAATCACACATTGATTTGGTGCCTTTATCAAAAGATAAAAAAGCTCTTGGCTACAAATTGGTTTACAAAGTGAAACATAAGTCTGATAGATCAATTGAGCACTATAGCTCAAGTCTAGTTGCCAAAGGGTATGTATAGACTCATGCTATTGATTATGAGGAGGTTTTTGCTCAAATAGCTAAAATGGCTAATGTGAGGGTTGTAATAGCAATGGCTATATCAAAGGGTTGGATCATGCCTCAAATGGATGTTAAAAATGCATTCGTGCATGGGGAGTTACAAGAAGTTTATGTTGAGCAGCCACCTAGTTAGTGGATGGCAGTTATCTTGATTATGTATGCAGGTTTCTTAAAGCCTTGTATATTTCTGAAGCAAGAACCCAGGGCATGGCATGACACGATTGTTATATATCTTATTAGCATTGGATTATGTAGAGTATAGGCTAATCATTTCATTTATGCATGTGAAAGTGATGTGGGTATTATGGGCATTACTATATTTGTAGATGCCTTGATTATCATGGGTGAGAGTGAAATAGAGATTGTCCATGTGAAGAGTCTTCTCAAGGCCAAGTCTGAAATGAAGGATTTGGGAGAGTTGCACTATTTCCTTAATATAGAGATAATCATAATGATATATGGTTGTCATAGATGCACTATGCTTTGGATATGTTGAAAAAGTGTGGTATGGCTTATTGTAAGCCAATCTCCATATCTCTAGATGTCAATGCTAAGCTTAGTGCACATGAGAGTGATGTGATTGAGGATGTCACTATGTATAGAAAGATTATGTGAAACCTTATTTATTTGATGATCACTATGCCAGATCTAAACTACACAGTTGGTTTGGAGAATCAATTCATGTAACTTCCACAGAAGCCACATTTGGATGCAGTGTGGCACACATTGTGCTATGACACAGGTCTATACTTGACTATGTCTTGTTCTATGCTATAGATATACCCTTGGACTTGCATGGTTATACAAATGTAGATTGAGCTAGTAGTATTTTAGATAGGTCTACTAGTGGATTTATATTTTCTTTGAGAGTGGTGTTGTTACTTGGAGTAGCAAGAAACAAACTACAATTGCAATATCTAGTATTGAGATGACAGAGTACAAGGTTGCTATGGTTGTAGTGTGTGACGTAGCTTGGCTACAGAAGCTACTTGGTGATTTGGGACTACTAGTGGATAAAAAGGTTATCATCTACTATAATAACCTTAATAGCATTTAGCTTATCAAGAATCCATTGTATCATGTACATACCAAACACATAGAGCTCCATTACCATTTCATTCGAGAGAAGGTTCTAGCAAGTGATATTGACTTGGGTTATGTCAATACAAAAGATCATGCTACAAATATTTTCACCTCGGCCTTGGGAGCTAGGAAGCTTTTTCATTTCAAGACTATACTTGGAGTACGTATGTGCTCATGTTGAGCTTGAGGTGGAGTGTTGAGATGTCAAGCTCTACATGAGCTGATATCCACTACATGCCTTAGTGATATGGTACAACTTTACTTACTACTTTACTTACTAGTATGTTAGGTGACCAACATGGAGGATATGCCCATGCTTCTATAATTGGACTACACCCATGTAGTCCCACTCTTGGTTATGGAATATTCATTGTGTCACCTCATCTATTGTTAGCGAGTTCACATTTAGTGAATCAACATACATATGCTCTAGTACTTTCATATTAACCTTTTTATCATGTTGTGGACTAAGTTCTTGTATGTGTAAGAAGTAAAAAGAAGAAGAAGATTTCAAACCTACTTCTCTATGTGCTCAATTATCTATTGCGTGAGTGTACTCTTGATCACTTCACCTCTCTCTCTCCTCTTATATGTCTACAATTTCTCCAAGGGAACTACCTTGGGATAGTTGCCAAGGGAAATTATTGTAGGATATGCTTTATAGCGTAGTTTAGCTAGTGAAATTACATGGGTAACATTTTCAAAAAATCATAACTTTTAGTCATAAGATCCAAAAGTGGTCATGGAACCACTCAAATCTAAAAGTGTGAAATTTAGGCACCTAAAAAGTGTTAAATGCTAAAAATAAGGATGTAGTAAGGAAAATTTTGTGATTTTAGGTAGATTAGAATGAAAATATATAAAATTGTTATTTTTTCCTCTTGACATCTATTACATTTATTCCCTTTACAAAGATGTATTAAACTATATTATAAGAGTTTTATATTCTTGATGATCCCTTCTATAGTTCTCCAACAAAGCTATGTATAAGTGTTTCATATGCTTACGTTGTTCTCCTATTCATTAAGAAGTTTCTTTAACAAGTGGACCTTAGAGTGGGTAGTTTATTTCTACTAAAGATTACTCTCTGACTTGATTAGTTGTCTTTTGAAGAGATTGTAATCTTTTATACTTGAAAAACACCCTACTCAAAAAACACACTCAAAAGTTTTTTATTGGACTATGTATGTATTTCCTAAAGAGAAAGACCACATAGGTTCAAGGAAGTAAATATTAATAAATAACCTTGCTAAGTGTAATAATACCTCTCAATACACTACTTAGAGAGAGTGTAGCTCTTTGGAGAACCTTCAAGGCTCAAATAAATGGTGACTAAGAAGATGCAGCAGGGACAAAGAAGGCTAACTTAGCTTGCCAATGACAATCCTAATGCATAGTAGAACCAAAGAAGATCCAAGAGTCAATGCCTCTTGAAAATGACCGAACATTATGCAATGCTTCTTGTTCTAGCTCTAGGTGATACTACACGAGAGGCATTCTAAACATAGGACTTGCAATTATCATAGTCAACAATTGAGTGCTTGAACCATGGGGGAATCAATTCATAGAGAAAGTACACTTTCATCTAAGTGATCAATCCCATGTTATAAAAGTAAAATTTCTAGAAAACTCAAAGAATTGAAAATGATAAGAGTGCAATTCTTAGTAACCTTGGACTATTAAAATCCTCCTAGAAAGACCTTAGATGTGCAATGTTAGACTCATAGAAGATTGAAGATTCAAGTAACAAGCTAATATTCTTTAGCAATAGGATGGAGGTAGTACCAGTGAAGATGATACATGGAAAGCCTATCTAATAGATGTGGATGCCATCCCCGAGCTACTTAAAGGATATGGAGATCTCACATAAAATAATAGCAACATAAACTTTGAGTGCAAAAAATGAGCATGCTTCAATGCACATTGGAGGAATGCCAATGGAGGAATGCCAAACTTACCATTCACAAACTAGAAGGAGTTTATAACAAGTGAAATTTTGAATCTGAAATGTATCTATGGACCAGATCTTTGAGATGAAGTTGCAGGAACTTTCATTGTCATAAATTCAACACTATCTTCAACTTCAACAAACAAGTTAAGAAGAACCAATTATGATGAGGGATTGAACTTTTTATGTGTAAACCAACCATAGTAATCTGTCAGTAAGAACTAGAATACCACTATAGGTTGCAAGGCATTAGAAATTCAACACTAGTTATATTGTCACATCATAATTAGTATAACTTAAGTAGAAGATGAAGACAACATCATTCTTGCCAAGAAAATTGGTAGCCACAAGAATAAAAAAATATTGAAAGGAGTGGATAGGATGCTAAGAGAAGGCAAGTGCTATTTACATAGGAACCCAACCATATGAGATTATTCAACTAATTTTTTGAAATAGTAACAATGTCTCATTGATACATCATTTGTAAATAATCTTACTAGATAGAGAGAGTTTCCTATGGAGCTTATGATTATTAGGTGCCAACGATCATTTTCCCATCCTCTTTGAGTTCTTTTACATACTTTAACTCTCCTCTTCCAAAATTAGAAATTCCAACTCTCTAGACTTGAAATTGGTCAAATTCCTTATTAGTAGTCTGTAACTCCTTCTCAAGTTCTTTTTCTTTGCTCAAATAGAGAGATAAGGCCTCGAATACATCAATAAAGTTGTCATTTGACATTTTCAGATGTAGCCAAAGAAACTCATCATTGGACTCATTTTTCAACATCAAGTATGCCTTTGGCATTTGTAGAATCCTCTACAATAATAGCCAAAAATATTTCTCTCTCAAATTGAAGAGTCTTTGGAAAGTAAACAATAGTAAGTATTGTAAAAGAGTGGAAATAGAAGGGTACGACATGGGGCTAGCATGGGAATACCTAGATACACTGATGGGGGTATTTAAGATGTTGAGAGAGTAAATTAGGGATCAATTTATCAATAATCAAGTCTCTTTTACCCTTCCTTCCAGCTTTCATGGCTTTTCTTCTATTTCTCTCTCTTTTCCTATCTTTCACTCTCTTCTGCTAGTCTTTTTCTCTCTTCTTCTCTCACTCTCTCTTCTCTACAATCTCTCCCTTCTCTTCTTCTCTCTCCTAGGTCTCTTTCATTACAAATGGTATCAAAGCTTAGGTATTTGGCACTACCATTGCCAAATAACAACACTTACAACATGTGCCTTTGCAAGAAATCAATTCTTGAGTGTGAATTTTCATTAAAGGTTGAGGAATACTTCCAAAATACATCATCTAAATAGCTACAACCTATTAAATAAGTGGATATTTTTTGGGAAACCATGTGAGCATATATAATCATTTAAATAACAAACTATTTGTGCATTTAGTAGATTGGGAAAATTCCATGGAAAAGAAACCTCCAAATGCAAATTGGGTAGCCGGTAAATTACCAATATGTAAAAAGAAAAAATCAACAATTTTGGGATACAAACTCCTCTTATTGCCCCTATGTAATATTTGCATACCCAACACAAGCACCCTGTCAATCAAAAGCTCTACCCCTACTACCAATTAAATAAGCATAATCCAAAGAATTAGGTAGGTACAAATACATCAATGGCTACCATGACAATCATGTCAATGTAGGACACATTCTACAAGCAAGCCACCTCTAACTGGGCCTTCACATTGTCAATGAGATCTAGTCTTTGCACCTCAAGGTTACCTTGGCCTCTAGCTTTGTTATCCCTTTTGGCTCTAATTTGGCTCTAACTCAAGCAATATCGATGCATTAGTGGCATTTAGTTTCATACAAAGTTTCTCAAACATTGTCGATCTCATGATGCTTTCCACATTAGGGTAGGTCATTGCATAGTAGGTGTTGCTCACTTGTGCATCAATGAAAGAGCTTGTAGAAACCATATCCCTAAAGAAGAAGCTTTTTTCATTTGCATCTATTTGTTTATTTCTCCCAATACCAAAATTACTAGGCTAGGTGGTGAGAACCCCCAAACTAAACTAAGCAAGTAGACAATTAGGCTGAGTAGTGAGCAACAAATTTGCACAATTCAAAGGAGGATTGAACTCAAAAGGTAGTGAGGTAAGGAGGACTAAGAATATTAGCCCTCTGATTGTTGTGCACAATCAAGATTGGGCAAAGGGGTAATTATGGATGAACAAAGAGATTATGAAATAATATTATCACAAGTAAGCATGATGCCCTAAACTAATGAGAGCAAGAAGCACAAATGATTACATACTTATAAGCCTTACATTAGATGAACTATACATTGATCCTATATAGGACATGCACATATTGCCGCTACACATCCACATGTCACAAAGAAGGATGCCATTGTCCTAAAAGGTATCACTGTTGTTGACGCATCCACTTTTACAATATCCCATAAAGATTGTTCCCACATATAAACAAGATCGTGTTAGCGATGGTTCAAATACAAGGACATTTTATCTCCTGCTAGATAATTAAATCATTTGGAGGATGTTCCCACGTATATACGAGTCCTCTACATTGACATTTCCATCATACACCTTTATTACTTGTCAAGTAGGGGACTGTTAAGCAAGGAGATGCAATACTTATGAGTATATTAGAGAGTTATACTGACCTTTCTTTTAATCAGTATACCATTAATCCCATCATAGAATGTAAATATATTGTATACAACAATAGTTTATTACAAGCAAGTAATATATGCATCTCTATTACTTCACAAGTAGATGTGTGCTTAAGATAGGAGATGCAATCATTTGAGAATACCAAAGGGTTATAATGGCCATTTCTTTACCTTCAAGCTATTGCAGATGAGAGGGAAGGAATGATAATATATAAGGACAAAGCTATGGAGTACAGGGATAAAATCATACAAGAGAGTTTAGTGGGTACAATGGATGGTATCCTTATTCTTTGTTTCTTCACTTATATATGATTATACAATGCATATTTATACAAGGGGTGCCCATTTGGCTATCGTCCATTGGCCTTTGCCGCAATACCTCCCACTTAAAGGCCAATGTGCCTTTGCAAGAGTATAAGAAGAAAGTGAAGGTACTATTCAATATCCATGAACACTTTGTAATGTGCAAAGTGCTCAGAAGGTAAACTCTTCATGAGAAGATTTGGAGGGTTATTATCCAATGGATTACTAGCCTCTTCTAAAACTATAACTTCTCTAAAATCTGCAATCCAACGGATTACTAATGGATTACTAGGAGACTTATTTATCAAATGCCTTGGTATCTTTACAATTTCAACCCAAAACCAAGCAATGAGACCAACATTAGAGAGCATGTTATGAGCCCTTTCTTGAATGGTCCTATTCATCTTCTCATGCACACCATTTTGAGTAGGACTTTCAAGAGCAATAAGACCAACATTAGAGAGCATGTTATGAGCCCTTTCCTGAATGGTCCTATTCATCTTCTCATGCACACCATTTTGAGTAGGATTTTCAAGAGCTATAAACTCTTTTTGATATCACAACTTGCACAAAAGTTCATAAAGGCATGACAAATGTATTCACCACCAATGTCTCGTCTTAAGCAATTAAGCTTTTTTCTTAAATAATTCCCTAGCAAATACCAAGAACTTTTGAAATGCATCTAGCACATCATTATTCTTACAAAGAGGGTAAGCCCAAAGCTTCCTCGTGGCATCATCTACGAAAGTGAAAATGTATGAAGCTCCACCCAATGAGACTATGGGCATAGAACCACACAAATCACTACGAACCAAATTCGAGCACCCTCATCTTCTAGTAGCATCACCTCTCTTATGCAACAATTTAGCTCGTTTATATTGAAAAGACAATGATTTAAAAAACCAAGATTAGAAAATTTCAAATACGAAAGATAGTTCAAACAGCACAAAGCTTTCATTCTAGTAACTGAAATGTGCCCTGAATTGGTGATGCCATAAAGAAACTAATGGTGGTTTGGTTATACCACAATCTATAACCCCAAAAACATGCAAAGAATATAAAGTACCAAATTAGTGGTGGTTTGGTTATAACACGATCTATAACCCCAAAACATGCAAAGAATATAAAGTACCAAATTTATGTGTTTTGGCCACAACAACAAACCCTTGCAAATTTCTATGCATGATCTCCAAAGATTACCCTTATAACTATAATCATCAAATTGTTTATTACTAATCAGACTCTTCATCAAGTTTGGAACATGTCGTACATTCGACAAGACAAAAGAATATCCATTAGGCGCACTAACAAATATACATCCCCTACACTAATAATACCACCTACATAGTTATTGCCAAGACAGATGCATCCTCGTCTCCCAACATCATAAAAAGTAAACCGTCTCTATGTGAAGTAAACCACTCTCTATGTGAAGTGATATGGAATGATGCTTCTGATTCCTAAGCCAATTCTATTACATGCCATTTTTCATAGCAACCAAGAATGCATCACTAAAAGAGAAAACATACAAGATATATTCATCATCACTCCTACACTTGTCCTTCTCTTCCTTTTTTCCATCATGATCATTATGCTTTTTTCCCCTTTTGCTTGTTCTTTCACTTATAGCAATCCTTCTTTTTGTGTTATTTCCTATTATAATAAAAGAAACATTCCACATCCTTATTGCTATGACACTCACTTATTGACTTGCCTCTCTCATGAGAGTTTCCCTTTACATTTGACCTTCCTCTCACATGAAGTGTACTAAAGGTATTTAACCCTACATTGTTATTTCTATTCACCTCCCACTATCTCAACATTAGCACTTGTAAGACCACATGCAAGTGCGGAGTTACTAATGGTTGTTCCAAAGGTATCCCAACTCTTAGGGAAGGTAACCAACAAGAACATGGCCTTAATCGAATCATGAAATTTGATATTTTGTAATGTCAACTAGCAAAAAATAGTATTAAATTCATTGAGATGGTTAGGCATAGAAGCCCCCTCCTCTGTGTGGAGATCAATGAGTTTTTCCAATTAATAACATGTGAAACAATACTTTTTTTCTCATACAAGTCACTAAGCTTCTTCCATATACCAAATGCATGACTTGTTTTGTCTTTTACATTAAAGTAAATGGACTTTAAGAGTGTCAACATGATGGCGGAATGTGCCAACTCATCCACTTCTTCCCATGCATCTATATATATGCCCTTAGGCTTAACACCATTGCATTTGATTCGTTTTACATGCTTCTTTTGAAAACAATGCGTTATATATTTGCTCTTTAAAGGAAGAAAAATTGGTACCATCCAAATTTTGAACATTAAATAATCCATTTTCAAAAGTGGATCAAGAAGCCATAATAGCTACAATATGTCATATGCACCAAAATACTAAGATATGCCCAACTGCAGGCTCTAAACTATGGATTTATTACATTAGTTGAGTCAAAGATTTGATGGAGTGAAGGCTTTTCTAAGAAATTATATAAGAGGCATTCATAAAGTCATTGATCTTTCAAGGTTGTGCCTAGGATATACCACATCCTTTAGAGGTTATGCAAATATTTCTTAAATGGAGCTTTGCACTGCTTTCTTGTTATGCTCCTCACAATACAAACTATGTCACACTTGTCAGCATTTTTCTAGTTTTTCATGTGTATCTCTTTCTAACCTCTAAGAAATTTTCTTGTCCTAAAAATGCATCTTTAGTTTTGGGACAACATTACTATCATACTATCATCAAGGCATAGCTTTTCTCATCTTTCTATTGGTATACTTTGTACCACTAGTTGAATTATTCGCTATTTCACATTTTTCTACAAAATATCATCTCTAATGAGTGCTTGTAGGCCTTTAAGCCTATTGGTTTTAACTTGTGAGTGCTTCGTAGGCTTCTACCCATTTCAATTCTACACGCATGTGAGCTCTTGCTTCATTTTTTTGAATTGTTGAAATAGCAAATCCGAAGCATGGACATGCATACAAGAGATTTGCATGTGTCAGCTACTAAAGTATATGGGTACAAAGACAATATTTGCATGCATGTACAAGTATCTATTTGCTTTCAAAGAGTAAAGAAGATTCCCAAATTGTATACACATGAGGGCACTCGTGCACTTAGAGCATATGTATTTTGGTGTGGTATAAGCCATTCAGTAAAGGAGTGTACATGTGTGTGCACGTATGCATGAACACGTACATGTGTTTGTACCTCACTAGCCATTTTCTTAATTTGTATTCCAACTTTCTCCAAGTGAATAGCTTTTTCCTTACATCTCTTGTAGCCCTTGCTCCCATCTTCTAGTTATTTCTTTAAACAAAATAGTCTACCAATAAAAACTTCCAAGTACATGCACATTTCAAAGACTTTTCTCACAATAAAGTACACTTGAAAGTTATGATGGGCTTCAATCCCTTTTCAAACTTTGAACCAATGAGAGAGAGAGAGAGAGAGAGAGAGAGAGAGAGAGGTGCATACTAGTGTTCTTATAGATGCCTCAAAGGCACATAAGACAAAAATAACAAGTATCTAGATCTTTGTTATAATCCACTTTAGAGTGCCTTGGCACAAGGGAAACCCAACCAATAAAGCTACAAGTACTAATGTGAGTACATCATGGCACTAAGGCAACTCAATGCTTACATTTTTTGAACTCCTCTATAATAATTCTACTACCTCAATAAACTACCCATTTGTCTATTTTTCCAGGTGCTTTTAACTTGGTGAGAGAGAGAGAGAGAGAGAGGTGGGGGGGTTGGGCGGGGGGGGGGGGGGACTTGGGTGTGTGAATTGAAGTTCATGGGTATATACATAACAAAGCAATTAGTTGCATCATGAAAAGTACATAAGTTTATGGGAATACACCTAACAAAGTTATTAGTTGCATCGTGAAAAGTACATATTGTTATTGTTTGGGTCCAACTGCTATAGTTATGGTACCTTATTGTCACAAAATATCATTTTAAACATTTTTTCTAAGGAGTTGCCTCAATTGCAAATTATATTGAAGTGCTCGAGTTACATATATATCATTTAGTTAAATGCATAAGATGAAAGTTCTTTAATCTTCATGATTCATGAGGTATAAGCTTATCACTTAAAGGTTGTAAAATAGTTCTAGAGTGTACAAGTGGATTTGTTATAGCAAAGAAATAAACTTCAACATTTGCAAAATTTCAGTGGCATGTTATGACAATACCTCTAATGCAATGATATGCCCATATACTTGGCCTACATTATTGTGAAAAATAGCATTGAATACCATATACAAGAGACACAATCAAGGCTTTGTGGCACAAGCCATATCATTGAGTATCTTATTAAAGTGAATACAATGCCATTATTTTTAATGATTGGATCTAAGGATTATAGGCACAATATCTTCTAGACAAGAGAATAGGAATTGAATATCTTCCAAGGTTGTGGCACAAAACATTTGACTAAAAATTTTCATTGGAAATTTTTGAGGCCTTTACTCCAATCTACAAGAATTGTGGAACAATGAATATGCCTAACTAGTAAAAATTCATGCATGACCTTGCTTAAACATGCAAGAGATTATTGGATTTGTTCACTCTACACCATCGACGGGGACCAAGGCTTGATGGACAAAAGTATATGGCTTCTCTAATTTTGTTGATTGTAAGTTCTAAAATCATTGACATGTAACTTGGTAGTTCTTGCTTTATGGCTTATGAGATTCAAGCCTACATGTGTATAGCCTTGAATTGATTTTGATTCTAGGAAAAGAGAACTAACAAAACCTCCTAGAAGTCCCTAGGATCAACAAATAAGGATAGAGGAGGAGGTGATTTGCACCATTCATTCACATCATCACTACAATTGTTAGTGGCTAGGTGTTTGAGGCACCACAGGTCTTCATCACACGAGAGGCTTGGCCAATGAGGGATGGAGTGCCCCAAAGGATCACATGAGCCGAGCTCTGTAGCAAGTATGGAGCATCCATCCTGCTTGGCCATATTGTGGGCAAGCCAAGAGAGGCTAGCCAATAGCTCGTGGGCACGTGGCCCTTGGGCATGAAGCCCATACATGAGTTGGAGGCCAAAAGGCTTGAAGACATTGGGGGGGATCGGGAGGGTAGCTTTACACACAACCTTAGCGATCTTCCCGGCAAACCGGGAGGCACGCACAAGGGTGCGGAGCTTGAGGGGGGCCCCTTTAACTTGGAGTCTAAAGATCTCATTGCATTTCCAGAGGCTCATGACAGCCCATGAAGGAGGGGAGGGTTCACATGGCTTGCCCTTGTCTTCTTTGCTTGGTATGTGTCTCCACTTGGCCATCCATGTACCCTTGTGAAGGTTGCTTCTCATGATCTTCCCCACATCCTTGGGGAAGAACTCCTTCTCCTTGAACACGTCCCTATACAAGGCCTCTGCATTGTCTTTGCTGAGCTGCAGGATTTCCACATTGGGGGGCAGCTTCTTCCTCCTTGCATAGATGGGCTGGACCAAGATGGCTGGCGTCCGAAATTTGGCATAGCCCAGCTTGTTAGTGAATAAGTTGAGGCATGCCTCATTGCCTTTCTCAGTCGCCATGTATGCATACTCTGCCCCTTTCTGCTTACACCATTCCTCCATCCTCTGCACCAGAGTGGCCCCTATTCCCAGGCGCCTAAGTAGAGAATCAAAACACCAAATGTATGAAATCGAAGGGCTGCTCATGCTACTGGTTTATGCTCAAGCAACCACAAATATGATGATACCTCATCAGCCAATTCACTCATATATGAAGGGAGAATTAGCCATTAGTATCCCTAATTGACATGATTATGCAATGCCATCAGCTGTTTTGAGACCAGGTTACATGGACAACCAGCCGTGATTAAGAGAGAGCTCAGAACAAAAAGCTTCACGATTGAAGAGTGAGCTTAGCAGAGAGTGTTTTGATGATTAACCTAGAATGCTTCGTGATTAAGAGTGAGATTAAGCACCAGATTATATACCTGAATTCGGGATCAATGCGCAGGCCAAGGATGTATGCAACAGTTTTGAATCCGGGGGAGTGCTGCTGGCCACCGACTTGTGCTCCATCTGGGGGGGGAGGTCTGGTTTTGCCTAATCTAGGATTAGGGCCACAAATCACCTCCTTAATGCCAGCTCGAATCATGCCAACGATGCGCCTCTGGTTGTGGGGGAAGTCCATCTCGGCCACCTGAGGGAAAGAGAGAGACAAAGACATAGACAGAGACAGAGAGAGCACTCCAGTCTGAGAAACAGCCCTATGTGTACAGAAGGAACTGATCAGAAAAGGCTATGGTAACAGATGAGACTAAATGTGTGTGTGTGTGTGTGTGTGTGTGTGTGTGTGTGTGTGTGTGTGTGTGTGTTTTCTTACCAGCATTGAGTAGATTGGGTACCTTCTGACCCTGCCAAGGGGATCCCCCAACAAATCAGTGTAGAGAGAGAGCCCTGCCTCCCACTTCTTCTCCAGCTCATCCACAATCCTGCAATCTAGAATCTCATTGTAAGCCCTTATGGTGACCTCAGAGGCCCTAGTGCTCCTCTTCCCCTCCCCATGAAACCTCACCATGTGTGCACTCATCATCATCATCTCTCTCTCTCTCTCTCTCTCTCTCTCTCTCTCTCTCTCTCTCTCTCTCTCTCTCTCTCTCTCTCTCTCTCTCTCTCTCTCTCTCTCTCTCTCTGTGACTCTCTTCTTCTTCCCCTTTGCCTTCTCAGCTGCTACACCTGCATCCCCACCACTCCTCTCACCATGGAAAGAGAGAGTGAGCTTCCTTCTCCACATCCATCTTATAAGCTTCCTTTGATTGGTGGCTCACAAGTTGGGTTGGGTTGGGTTGGGTATTATAATTGAGAAGGATCCATGGGGGAGGGTGATGGGGGCTGATTTGCCCCTTGGGTCCCTACCCACAGCTGTCTACCTAGCTGTATCTGCTCCTCCAAAATATTGCCCTTCACGAGCTCCCCTCTCCTTGGGTGTCGCAGCAGCCTTCCCCTTTCCTTTCTCTCTAATAAGACCTTGCCTCCTCTTTATACCTACTATACTTTCTCTCTCTCCCTACCCTTTTTATGCTCCCAAGTTAACCAAGAGCTTTTAGGTCTAGTTAATCACATTACAAGTTCAAAGACATTCGCACCCCCTCCATACATGTATCAAGAGCACTTCCATACATAACACATGCATCCGTACATACATGTGTATGTGCGAATGATTTGGATATATGTACTTGGAGAATGTTAATCCTTTTTGAAAGTTGTTCTCCCACACTTGTGCATGTGACTTACCAAGTCCATGTGTACACATGATTTGCCAAGAGTCCACTAATAGGGCATATTTGTATATTGTAACGACATAGGCTAAAGGGACCAATACAGTGCCCCCACACCCCCCGCCCCAAAAAAAAACAAAAAAAGTAAACTCATCCCACCGCAACTCTGTGGCGTTTTTTGCATAAAAGATGCATTTCTTTTAACCATTTAAAGTTACGATACAAATACTTGTGTATTACAAATGAGCCTAATGTGACCCAAACAATTGAGCCATGTAAATTTTTTTATCTTTTGGATTTTGTTAAATCTTAAAACAATGCATCCTTAAGTGTCACTCTATTTGGCCCCTCGTTTGTCACTCTTTTGTGAACCCTTTGTTTATAACAAAGCTTTCTTGATAAAAATATCAAAATACCTCGATTTTTTTTATTTGAGTGTCACATGATGTATATCGCTTGACTATTTTAAAAAATTTTAAGTAACTCACTTGAAAAAAAAAATGATACAATGGAGGACCATTGCATGACACTATATTGGCCCCTTTACCCTAGGACATATTTTATATACATTTAATCTAAACTTAATAAGGATTTGCGAAAAAACTATGAGTTTTCCTTTTGCAAAGAATATTTATGATGTTGAACCATGTGAATATTTAACTAATCTCTAGTATGTGTATTAGTATGAAGATGAGTACTAAAAGCGTATGTATGCATGTAGATGTCAAGTACTTATGTGTGCATTCAACACTAGTTTGAAATGTTTTGTCATGTGCACATGCATCCAAGATCATTCATGTCTTGAGCTAATGTGTATGTGGGGCTTAGAGCAAGAGGGAGTCACGAGGCATCGCACGAGGGGCAGGGCGGGATTATGGGAGTGCATTTTGTGGGATAGACTCAAAGAAAAATAATACATGCATGCGCTCTAAATCTTTTGCAAGAAAAGAATATATGATAGCATAAGAACATGCCAACATTGTTGCATACAAGCAAGTTCTCAAGGTGTCAAATTGTGTAAGTGAGTGTGTAAATAAGCATTGTCGTAGAGTATCACATATAGGTTGTTTGTTGAATTTCTATGTATTCATAGCATGTGAGAGGTGAATTGTGTGATATATTGCATACACATCTTGCTCTTATTTAGTATCATCTCCAAATGTTGAGCTTATTAAAAGGGTGTTATGATGTGCATTCTAATGGATTGGTTCTTCTCATGAACATGGATGTTTGAACAACGGCTCAGTCTCTGCCCTTTTGCAGCAAGTACCCTTGGCTAATGATTGTACAATGACTTTCAAACTTGAATCTTTGCCGTTTTTACTTTATACTGCAGGAAGTACCCTTGGTTAAAGAATGTACAATAATTCTCAAACTTGGATGGTTCTTCCAAGGGTGCAAATATCTTTGTCTCTAGTGTGTGCATATTTCTAGCATGACCCATCTTACAAACCAACCCCTTGTGTCTTGCATCCAACTAGATGAAAGTGGTTTGCTTTTTTAAGTGTTTTTAATGTTTTGGAGCCTACTTCCCAAGTACTCTTTGGTACTTAATGTTTGGGCATGTGCTTTGACTTTACTTGTGCATTATTTTATATTCTAGTATTTCCAAGCATCGCCATTCTACTTCCAAGGGTATTTACAAAGTATGAAATGATCATCTTCACATATTATATTTGCACATCTTTTGGATAGTTACTACCTTCTCAAGTGAAGAAAGGATGCTAAGCTAAATTAGAGCAAGTGATAGAGGAGAACCTTATTCATCCTCCACATGCTATTTACCAAATAAATATTAAGTTTTTGGCATCACTCCTCGTATAGTTGTGCTATTACAATTACCCCACAATTTATGGTATGGAAGGTGTGTAAAATGCTATCTTGATGTGTAAGAAGTTTCTTCTTTCTTACATAAGCAAACACATCGGCTTGTATTGTTCTAACTTAATGTAAAACCAACCTGGATAAGTGATTTCTATAGATCTTTGCTTTAAAATGCATCTACAATAAAATTTGATCATATTGGATTGTAATACTCTTATCATTGATGGATTGATTTAGAATGGTTTGCTTTTGTTTCTAATCAATCTAGTCAACTCCTTTCTCAAGTGGGCTTGCTACCTTCACGAAGTAGCCCCAAAAGCTAGTATGTTGTTCTGAGTGTCCTCCACATGACCCCATGGAAATCTATTTCTCCTCCTTAATCCATGCACCGCCTCAAACCTAACAAGACACTTGGATATCCTATATTTGATGCCAAGGGCAATCGAAAGGTTAAGAAGTGCAATGGAGCGCAAAATCCTTAAGATTGGGCTTTTTGGTTTAAGACTGTGGGCTTTGGAGACACACTTTTAAAATTGGGCATTTTGATGAGAGGTTGGGTGCTTTGGATTTTGTGTAACCGTCCGTAAGCTGATATAGAACCCATACTACAGGAGTATTGCAAGGGGGGGGGGGGGGGGGGGGGGGGGGGGGGGGGTTTTGTGAACAGGCAAGATATCATGGAGCCAGGCACAAAGCCCATTGCCCGATGTTACCATGTTCGCATGCCAAAACCCAAGATTCACGAGAGAGAGAGAGAGAGAGAGAGAGAGAGAGAGAGAGAGAGAGAGAGAGAGAGAGAGAGAGAGAGAGAGAGAGAGAGAGAGAGAGAGAGAGAGAGAGATCTAGTGGTGGTACACATGCCTAGCAGGGTCAAATACCCTCTTAAAATATTTGGTTTTGAAGGTAATGCACAAGAGAGAGAGAGAGAGAGAGAGAGAGAGAGAGAGAGGGATTTGTGTTCCTTTTATGAACCACAAGAGAGAGTCAATCGTGATGGCGCCCCTTTGTCTCTCTGCATAACACAAATGGTCTATTCTATGTAGGATTGCCTTGTCATCATCATCTATAGCCCCATCCATATATACAAACATTGCTCGTATATTTAACGTACCACACTCCATTCATGGACCACAAATTTCACAAATGATATCCACTCACCTAGGCTCGTACATTAGAAGGGGCTACCTCGTAACCTTCATGCTACTTTAGGCCGCCCTACTAGTGGTGCAAGTCATAGAGTGGCTCCCTTACCACCTTTCTTTTTTATAATGTGGTTTCTTAGTATCAAGATCAAAACTAAAACAAGTATAGCATCATAGGAGATGCGACCACCAACCTAGGCCATAGACTTAAACAATCTGAAGATCCAATGCTTGGATTTTGGGTTCATCCAAAGATTCAAGTTTTTTTATCTGAGGTCTTCAATAGACCCAGTAGGGGGTTTCCTTGGGCAATTTCTCAAAACAAAGTCATTCCTTTTGGACCAAAGGAACTTGATTATGGCTTCTTAGATCAAGTTAATGAGCTTCTAGGACAAATTATCTAGAGAGTGCTGGTCTCACCAAAGAGGGCTACCGTAAATCCAACATTGGACCTTAAACTGAGCTTTTCAAATCCATTGCTTAAGCTTGGACCCAAGTATATTCGACTCGCCCTCATGAATTTACAATGATGACACATGTTTGTTGGATTTGTCTCATGAAGGCACTTGTGCCAGCAAATGTGTGGATAGGGTCATCGACTTGGACTTGCATTCGCAAGACATCTAACTCAACTTTGAGAGAGTAACCTCTTTTTGAGGGGGTATTCCAATAGGTTGGAGAAGTTAATGACACATGGCAATATTGTACTTCTTGCTTCACATGCAATCATCTTAATCTTATCTTCAATTTATTGCATGCAGTGGGTTCCACCACTAGTTACACATGCGTATGGGCAACTTATCTTCAAGCAAACAATGCCCTGCACAATAAGTCAACAAACTTGGCACTCTTCATCCTTAAGGCCAAAGTGCTAATTCCCTTGAGTGGAGATTGAGAGAAAGGCATATTAATGGTCACAATTCTCAAGTAACAAGGTAACCATGAGACCTTGTCAACCCTATTTTAGGTGCTAGCTTTAGTACACTATGCTCTACGAGTATTGCAACCCCATCAACTAGACCTCAATGTTAATATTATGTAAAGGTCATTCCTAGTGCCATTCAAATCAAGCAAGTCTAGTATAAAGGGCCTCTACACATATTGATTATTTTAACATCGTGCAAATAACCTTTTCCAATCATTTGATGCTTTTCTTACAAACCTACAACTTTATCTTTCAAAGACTAATAATTAATTCCCCATGTAAATATGAAAAAGTTTATGAAAGTAGAAATTTGAATTTTGTGCTGATAGATGCATATATATACTTATATACCTTTAGGTGTACATTCTAGAGAAGCACACAAAACGAAAGGCAAAAAGGAAATTATTTGTGCATTGCACTTTTGGTTAAGATACATCCATTGTGTTATTAGTGAGCTTAAGATTAGGGGATCTTGAACATGCATAGCACCAAATCTCAATCGATCCGAGCTTGTAGTACATATGTTTATCTTTTTTTAACATCAAATCTCTCTCTCTCTCTCTCTCTCTCTCTCTCTCTCTCTCTCTCTCTCTCTCTCTCTCTCTCTCTCTCTCTCTCTCTCTCTCTCTCTCTCTCTCTCTCTCTCTCTCTCTCTCTCTCTCTCTCTCTCTCTCTCTCTCTCTCTCTCTCTCTCTCTCTCTCTCTCATACGAAGAAAAGAAAAGACAAGTCAAGGATTTGTTGCTTGAAACTTTTTATCCAATCATTCCAATTCCTTCATCAAAAATAATCAAAGAAAATATACAATAAAAAGGAATATACAAGCATGTGTGTCCATGTTACTGTGGCTATATAACTTGCTTGCCATGTGAATGCAACAACTCTGAGTTTCCTTATGCTCAATTTGTGGAAATCAATGCATAGTAAACCTATTGATTTTCCATGCCATGGCTATATGCTTGCATATTATGCGAAAGAAGCAACTTTGAGTTGCCTTGTTCCCATTGTGTGGAAAATAAGAGAGTCAAACCTTTTGAGCTTCTAATAGGGCTTATAGAATTTTTGGACCAATTGTGCATAGTGCCTTAATGGGATTTGGGTAGTCTCAAAATACTAGATCATTTCTCAAAGTCTTGATGCTTGTTGCACTTATCAAATTCATACTCTCATCTTTTCCTACGTGTGCTTGAGGCTAGCCTTTCACTTCTTTAAATAAATTGCACACCTTTCTAACTTTTCCTGGCACATGTAAATCTCTAATCACTCATTGACCCATTGAATTTATCCATAATTCTTTCAACATTATCTATTTTACATGCGCAATTTCAATCACAAATCTTAAAAGAGATCAGAAGCCATAAAGGAATGGATTGCAATATTAGAAACCTCCTTTGAGTTCTATGAGAAGGCCAAAGCTAAAGAGATTGAATTTGCATCCTTGCACATTGAAGGATATTCTATTTAGGGGTGGCTCAACGTCACAAAGGAGGATTAGGATGCCTGATAGTATGCATTCAAAACTATGATAAGCAAGGAATTTTGTCTCTTCTCTTGACTCCTCCAAGAGTAGTGAATCATTGGTGTAAACTAGCATAGAAGGTCAAGTTGGTATGGAAGAATTCATAAGCCTTCTTGAGAGTCTCTATGCAAGCCCCTATTTTAGAAGAAAATGTGCAGTTACAAAAGTTCAGGGGCTTGCTAGAGCTAGTTGGGTAGATGTATCACCGAGGGAGCCTCAACAACCTCAACAAATAACAAAGGCCATTACAATGGTTTAGGTTTATTGAGTGTGTACACAGACATTAGAGGCCATCTTATCCTACTCCTCATTCAGCCTCCACAAGTATTTTTTCTATAATTACACACTTTCCAAATATCTTTGCTAGGGATAAGGAGAAGGGCAATTCTAGTAAATGCATGCCTCATCCATGCACCTAAAAGGTCATCATCACTAACCACCTCAAAGGATCCAAGATCTTTGAGAGAAAGGATTGTATGAGGTTTGGGCAAAGAGGACCAATCAAATGGCAAGGATATAGTGATGATGGATTGTGATGAGGGTAAATTTGACTACATGGAGTACCTTGCCAAAGTTGCATGGGTAGCAAACTCTATTGTTGAAAAACTAATTTTGTGGCAAAGAAACCCATGTCAAGTTTGAGTTAGGGAACTTGAAATAAGACATGCACACCCTAACATTGCCTCAACAATAATCCTTGTTGTGATTGACTCCTTAATCATGGCCTCAAGAGATGTCACCAGGAATTTACACAATAGGAAGGGGTTCAAGAAACATGAGAAGTAAGTAGATTTCTTTGGTAAGCTTGGATCCACTAGAGTAGAACACATTACTTTACAATAGTTATAAGCATAATTAAAAGAGCCAAACTCAGTGTATGCACTTTAGTTTGGAGCAAATACATAGCCCTATAGTGCTCACAAAATGAGAGTTTTCATGCAATAACTCAAGATGTGGATTGTGATTCCTAGCTTACTTGCATCAAAGAGAGTGATTGAACATGCATCACATTGTCATTGTATGCTAAGAATTGTTAATTAACCCCTTATTGATTCTTTAAGGCAGACATTGAAGAAATGGGTGAACATGTCTAAAAGTTGATGGACACAAGTTGTATGGAATGTAGTTAGACCTTTGGCATCTCCTACTCTCTTCTCAAGAAAAGTATGAGCCATTCCACATGCTTCTTGACTATCGAGACTAAATAAGGTGTCTACTAGGAGTAAGCTTTTATGTGTAGACTGGATGACTTATTAAAAGTTGCATAAGGAAAATATCACCACCAAAATAGAATGAAGGAAGGGACATAATGTATTCTATACTAATAAATGGTCATTTTAGCATATTTATATCCTCATTTACAAAAAAAAAAATGGATATGTACAACATTTGAAACAAGTGATTATAGTCCATGGAGTACCTTCAACATATCATTGATACTTAGAATATGCAACCTAGCCCCAATTCAATTTGTGAAGGAATGGACCTCATCTACTAACTCTACACACCTAAGAGTCTTTTTAGTCTTTCATCCTTTTATAACACGCCATGTGGCATTATGTTGAAAGTGAAAATCTCCTCACAAATAGGTTGAAGAAAAAAGTTTCCATCTGGGTTTCCATTGCAAATGCTTACTTCTAGCAATTAGTTGGACTTCTAGCCATTATAGAGAGCAACTTTTTAGGAATTAAAGCTTGCTCATATCAACCCCTATACTTGTTTTTTCCAAATTTCTCACAATCATTCACTATTAGATCTAATGGTAGCGACACTCATATTGGGGAATGCTAACCATGGAGTGATGGTGGTGGCTTATGAGAGCAAGAAGTTGAAAAAGGAAGAAATCATCTTGTTCCCACCATGCAAGGTATGAGGGTCATAGTAGGTTGGTGTGTGCATCCATGTTGAGATTCCTCCCCGAATTGGCATCTAGACATGTGCTTCCCTAAGTATCAGCGAGGAATGATTTGGCGTGCTTGAAATGTGCTTCCCCAAGTATCAATGAGGAATGATTTGGCATGCTCGACATGTGCTTCCCTAAGTATTAATGAGAAGAGAAATTTTTCTATTTTTCCCACCATGGGCCACATAAATGTTTCCCATTCTTTATGTGATGTATTGTTTCTTCCTAAGCTAAGTTTTGTTTTTCCCATGGCTTTTGGGCTACAATATCCTCATTTCAATGCTTAGGAGGATGCACATCTCTTTTCCAAGGCTTGCAAAGCTGGATAATCTTAGTCCCAATACTTATAGTCTAAAAATTGAAAGCTATACATCCGATGTGATATATCCACACAACCTAGTCAGTTGAAGTATTGGGGCCCTTCCCATGTTCATCCTCATCAAGAAACAAAATCTCTTCTTGCTCTTCAATAATATGTTCAAAAAAAGAGGCTCCCTTATATGTTTTACATGCATCCCCCTTGGAACGTAAATGGATGCTTTAAAGCCAATGGGGTAGTTTTATTTTTCCATAGGCTTCTTAACTTCATGATTCTCATGAAAGGAGAGGATTCTCCATGCAT
Source organism: Lygodium microphyllum (assembly GCF_053477565.2). Taxonomy (NCBI): domain Eukaryota; kingdom Viridiplantae; phylum Streptophyta; class Polypodiopsida; order Schizaeales; family Lygodiaceae; genus Lygodium; species Lygodium microphyllum. The sequence continues at coordinate 101,831,620 of NC_141151.1, forward strand.
CCCATGTGGCATGTCCATACAACCAAGAGAACTATGGTTAGATGAAGTATTGGGACCCTTCGCTTGGGCATAATCATTGGAAGACTCAATCTCTTCTTCCTATTCCAAAATAGGCTCAAAGAAAGAGGCTCCCATGTAAGCTTTGCATGCATCCCTCTTGAGAGGTAGTTGATGCTTCAAAACCAATGGGTTAGTTATTTCTTACGTGGGCCTCTTGCCTTTACAATGCTCGTGAAAGGAGAGGATCTCATTAAAGGACAAGATCATCCATAGTTGTCACAAGTGGACATATGATTTGAGCATTTTTTCTTGACATGGCCTTAATAATAGATTCCCTAATTTTTCTTGTAAATGACTCACACCATGAGTGGGTCATATGGCTCGAGGGAACTCTATGAGGTAAAACAAAGTTCATTAGGTCCATAGGCCTAAATGGTGATCTCCCCTTCAAGGAGCATTGACTCCATCCTTGCCATTTTGCTTCTATGGATGGGTGGTTGTGACCCCATCCATAGATGGGTGGTTGTGACCCCAAAGCTCAATTGATCTTCAAGTTTTTCCTTTCTTTCCCTATCTTAGACCAACAAATAACTAATTATATCTCTCACCGAAACAAAAGAGAATCCACGTAATCTCATGAATTGCATTAAAGGCAGCCTAAAGTTTGTAGGAAAATATATGAATTCATCATAACTCTATAATTTTTGCTTGATAGAATCATACATCATTGCAAAAATTGGCACAAATCTCTTGCACCAAATTTACTACATAAAAGTGTCACCTTGCAATCAAATAATTTCAAAGATTAAGAGGGATAAATTTGAGAAGATCATGAGAAAATGATGCTTGCACTTGCTATTCTATGCTTAGGCCCCATGGCACCTACACTTGCTATTCTATGCTTAGGCTCCATGGACATGAGGTTGATTAGTCATGTCATGGTATTTTTTCACACTACTTTCATGAACCTAGGGGTATTTATAGGGTGATGGACCCTAGACCCTCTTTAATAGTATGCTATGCCATGCAAAATACTATTATCTATGCATGGCATGTTCTATATGGAGAATTAGCTTCAAAGGGGATGGTGGGCATATCCATAGCCTACTAACCATTTATCTAATGGGTTGGTCTCATCTATAAGGTTGCACTGCTAGTCTAAATATGAAAGTGAGACACAGACAAGTAAAAAATTGATGCCCCAACAAAGATTGATAGTTGAGTAATAAGGAGGAAATGTAGTGTGTAGTCACCTTCAAAGATCGAATGCCCCTTCTTTGTATCCTTTTAGCACCCAACCATGGCAATCCCAACCTTGGTTGGAATCAAGCTTGGTTGCCATGGTTGCTTGACTATGCTTCCAAATGTGCTTCCATTGCCTATGTTTGTCACATCAAACTTAGTAGCCAAGCCACTTCACAAAAGTGTATGGAGTACCAACAAGATCTACTTTTGTGGTCAAATTTTTTGCATTATTAGTATTTGACTTATTTTGTGCTTGACAATTTTGTTGCCCAATTTTCATCCTTATCATTCCTTGGACTAGTTATTCTCATTTGGTTTGGAGTTTCCATGGTCTTCCTTTGATGGTGCCAAATGTTTTCTCCTTATGCTATTATTGATAATTATCTTTGAGAACTTCATTCTAAAGCTTCCTTCTTGCTAACTTTCAATGGTCAATTCCAAAAATCGTCTCTTCTAGACTCTTAGATTCCTACCACATGTTCAGGTCATGTACCTAGCCTATGGGCAAATATTTCTTAGAGCATGGTTGGTACAGGAAACCTTTTCAATAAAGCCATAGAATTATACAAGAGGTGGCCTCTAAAATGCCCCCATGGAGGTGGATGCATTTCTCAACATTTTTAAGTCACTACTCTAGTTTAACCTTTTCCACCAAAAAAAGATCCAAGAGGGGTTGCTAGCAACCCCTTCTATGCAATAATGTCTTACTATTGGTGACTATTTCTTAGACCAATTGTCGTTTCATGAAACCTTTTGAGGAAGACTTAAAGAATTTTACAAGAGGTGGCCTCTTACAAAAATCCCATGGAGGTGGATGTCTTTTCAAGGTCTTTTAAGATTCTACCCTAGTTTGGTATTTTCCACCAAAAGAAAGATCCAAGAATGGTGTTAGCAATAACTTCTATGTGATCATCTCCTTGTATGAAATAAATTTGGCATAACCTTTGCCTCATTTGAAGGAATCATGACTCTCAATTCTCAACTAATGAAGGGCAACCATCGATATAGATGGATACCAAAAAAACTCCCATATGCTATAGTTGGACATAGGTGCCTTCTAAAAATGGGTCTTTAGGTACTAGGTAAACATGTGTTTATGTCTCCATTTCCAAGACCACACTTATCAATTTTAAGAGAACTTTAGGATTTACTTTATGAAGTTCTAACTTCAAAACAATGCTAATCATAGACTCAAAGAAAGCATGGTTTTTATCTTAATTGTTAGTTTAGTCACATAAAAGTAGACCGATTGTTGCAAATTAAGAGGAGATAAATTGCAAATTAGTGTCTTCAAATGTAGAATGTAAAATGTAAATGTATATTATATCCTATGTTATTTTCCTTGTAGTTTTCAAAACCCCAAAATAATTCCAAACTTCTCCAAATCTATTCCCTTTCCTTATCCTTTTTTTGACTTTAATTCTCTCTCTCTCTCTCTCTCTCTCTCTCTCTCTCTCTCTCTCTCTCTCTCTCTCTCTCTCTCTCTCTCTCTCTCTCTCTCTCTCTCTCTCTCTCTCTCTCTCTCTCTCTCTCTCTCTCTCTCTCTCTCTCTCTCTCTCTCTCTCTCTCTCTCTACACACACATACACAAATGGAAAGAGGGGAGGACTACCTTGAGGAGAGAGTCAATTTGGATTTTGAATTTGAAAAAATACTTTACATTTCTTTCTCTCTTATATTTTGTCCCAAAGCATATGGGTAGCTTTCTAATGGCTATTTTTTTATTGCCTTTTCTTTTCTTGATTTTCGCACTTTAACAATTCTCATTTTCCATATGAAAGCATATGAGATCATTTTTCAAATGTTGAATAGGTACATGTTGTGCGAGTTTGTGCATTGTGCTCTTTTATAATATACACATATGGCCCACATGCACAATAAACACACAAATATCTATGTTGGCACACACCTTAACCGAGTGGCATAGATGCACATGCACGCACACATATCTAAGCATATAAACATATATGCAAATGTGCATATAGAAAAATACATACATATTCACATACATTACCTAGGTGCAAGGGGCACACAAAATCACATATAAAAACACACTATGCATGCACCCATACATATATTGATATCATCATGAATACGCAATCATATGCATTTATATGTACATACACATGTCACACATACACACACCTCATCAAAGTGATGGGGTGTATCATGTGTAGAAATAAATATGCATGCATGCACATAAACAGACAAGTTCTAACCTAAGGTTACGAAGCATGCACACACAAAAAGAGGCATCCATATGCAAATTCACACAAAAGCATGCATGCATGCATGCACACACACATAATCAGTATCAACGGGTGGGATGCACACAAAACACACTAATTTATGTGCGCACCCATGCACACACATGCACATCAAAACACATATACACACAATGCATGTAGATACAAGTGTGTCACACACACACAAAAGTACCACCTTATGAGTGAGGAGCATGCACCTACACAAGCACTACCCTAGGGCAAGGACCACCGTGGGATGCACACAAAACATACTAATTTATGTGCTCACCCATTCACACACATGCACATGGAAACACATATACACACAATGCATATGTAGATACAAATGTGTCACACACACACGCACACACACAAGTACCACCTTATGAGTGAGGAGCATGCACCTACACAATCACTACCCTGGGGTAGGGACCACATATAAGCACTACCCTTGGGGTAAGGAGCACACCCGAAGATACATACATGCACACATGGTACTAGACGAGTGGGGGAGCACACATACACAACATGCACACATGTATATACATATATACATGCATATATTCATATCAAACATGTGTACATAGGAGACTCAAGGGGTGGGGTTGCACACACATTGTTAACCCTTACAAGAGAAAAGTTGCTTAATACAAGTTTGAAGCAACAATCGATGTGGAAAATAGGATTGACTAAGTGTGCTAAAACTTAATTTTTCCAACTTGTATAAAGTTTAAAAGAGCTTTGTATTATTGTAGGCATCATTCATCTCTAAGGTGCTCATGTGATATTTTCCAATCTATCACTTACTAGTGCAAAACATTGTACCTTTATGGTAAGGTCTTTGAATCAATTCCCCCAACTGCATGACTCTTCAATGTTCCATCCTTTAGGATGGTGGCCCCTTTTGAAATTCAAGGGATATCCAAATAAGATTGCCACAAGGCATGCATCACAAAACATTGAGAGCCAAGATCCTTTTGTGAAAATTGTAATCAATTATGAAGGTTGCATTAGAAGACCCATAATTGATGTAAGCATTGTGGACAATCTGTATTTGCTCATAATAAACCATAGACAAATCGAGCTCTTGAAACAATGAGTCCATCCAATGTTCCATTATTGAACTCTCGCAAACCCTTACACACACACACATGCACACACAACACACACATGCGCACGCACACGCCATGTGCACATACACACAACTTGCTCATATATAGATACACACTAAACACATAGAAATGCATACATGTGCATAGATATAATACATACATATATGTACATATACAACCACCTATAAGCACACACGTGACCCTAGGATAGGGGATACATCCACACATGCATACATAAGTACATATATACTCATAGTATCGAAGGGTCAAGGATGCACACATATGCACTGTACACTAATATGCATACACATGGGAAGCATGGCAAGGGCATCCTCTATCCATCTAGGGTGCTATGATAATAAGACAACAAGAGTACTAGAGTGCAAGCAATAGGAAGTGTCAATAGCAAGCCACAATGAGGTAAGTGATTCAACACCCATCAAGGGGTTAGCGACACACACAAAAAGTAGAGATAGAGAGGTAGATAATTAGAAAGACAGAGAAAGAGAAGTAGATAGAAACTCAAAACCCTCCTCCCCACCAAAAAAAAAAAACTTAAGCCCCCAATGGAAATATTGGGCACATTACCATTCACTCACTCTTATGCCCAACACACACATGCAACATGTAGCAAGGAGAACCCTCCAAAGAGAGAAAACATTAGGCCCCCTCCATGTGTGTGTGCACACACGCACACATGTGTTCACTTATGCATGTGTTCACTCATGCGTGCACACACACACACACACACACACGTGTCTCCAAGGAGAAAACCTTAGGCCCCTTCCATATGTGTGGGCACACATGCACACATGTGTTCACTCATGCATGCATGTGTGTATGCATGTGCACACACACATAGACACACACACTCTGTGTGTGTGTGTGTGTGTGTGTGTGTGTGTGTGTGTGTGTGTGAAAGAGAGAGACATGCAACGTGTGTGCATGTGTGTGTGAAAGAGAGAGACATGCAAAGAGGAAACCCCAACCATGACCACCTGATCAAAGCCTTGTAGATGTCAAACCCTAGGGCCTATCCTAAGAACATAACCTTGCCCCTAGCTTTAATGCCCCGCACATGCACACGCATGCAAAAACCTTAGGCCCCCATGAGAGAGAAAAAGTAGAGAGACATGGAGAAAATTAGAGAGGGAGAGAGAGAGAGAGAGAGAGTGGTGCGCAGATCGGACGCAGGTAGCTCACGTAGTGAATTCCCAAAGGTCCCCAAGAACAAAGCACTCTACTTTTTAGCACAAAAACCAATGTGAAAGCAAGCACGACATGAGACAAGAGACAAATTGGGTTGAATCTCCCCCATGCCTTGTGTGAGCGCTTCACAAAGCATGTATTTAATATATATTTCCAATCTTTTTGCTCAAAAATAGCCCAATTACAAAAATATGACAAGCTTTTAGCTTTTGAGTTTGCTTTCTACCAAAAATAGGAAAATAAAGCTAATGGACGGTGCCCAAAGAGTCTAGCACGCCCAATCTCAATGTCCAAATAAAAAATAACATATCCAGGCGCATAAGCGCATACAAAATAATAATAAATAGTCGATGTCTCTATAGACATAATCAAAATATAGGCGTGGCGCCTATCAAAATATATCCAAAGGTCGGAAACCCGCTAGACTCCAATGCTTTCCTCCGCCACTGCTGCTATCTCTACACATCAACTGAAGCATTCACAATCGTTAGTAAAATAACACAATTAAACCGACAAAAGTGAATACCTAGCAGTCTTCAGCTACATAAATAAATCAACTGGTTAGAAATAAATCCTAACCTTAATTTATTACGAGTGCGCACTCTAAACTCATAAACGTTTATTAATTTAATATGCATTTTGCGGAATCACCCGCTATGGAATCACCCATGTACACACTAAATTAATGAAACGCCCGAAAAGGACAGGCGTCCCCATCAACTTCTCGCACAAAGAATCCTCTTTGCGTATGAGCCCCGGTCATCTAAGTTTACGGAATCCACCGTAAAACCTCACAGAATCCACCGTGGAATATGCCTCCTGGCATCATACCCCCGGGGTGGGATAGCAATTGACCTCAATTGCTATTAGCTCAATGTGGAGCTAACAGAGTGGGGAAAGCATTTAGGTCTCTAGCGTGCATCCATTGTGCTTCTTCTACAGGATGGTTCTTAAATTTCACGAGATATCTAGAGTACCTTCGGCCAGTTCTAGTGGTCATGTAATCAGTGTCTATGATGGCTTCTGGTTCAAGGATTTCAGTCTCTTCTTCTAGTAAAGGTGGATTTTCATAGACAGGGTGGATAGGTAATTGTCCTCTAAATGGTCTCAATAAACTAATATGAAAGGTATTATGAATTTTCCAATGTGATGGCAGTTCTAACTTGAATGCATTGTCATTAATCTTATAAATGATTCTAAATGGTCCGTAGAATCGAGGGGCTAATTTGACAACTGGATGTCTATCTACACTTTGCAGTCTACGCTTTTCTATTCTAAGCCAAACATAATCATCAACTTTGAAATTCATGGCTTGTCTTTTCTTGTTGGCTTGTTTGGTATATGATTGTTGGGCTTTAGCAATCATATCCTTTACTTCATCAAAAATAGTGTTATGCATAACAGCAATATCATCGGCACTTTGTATTTTATTAGACAAAGATGCAACAGGTGTAGATAATCTATGTCCATAAATAACTTCAAAAGGTGCTTTCTTTGTAGATGTGTGCGGTGTATTATTGTATGCAAACTGTAATAAATGTAAATGAGTATCCCATGTTTGAGGTTTAGAGATAGTGTATGCACGTAAAAGATCTAAAATAGTGCTATTTGTGGCTTCTGTTTGTCCATTTGTTTCTGGATGAAATGCAGATGAGAAATCAATCTTTGTGCCTAGATTTGCAAACAGTGTAATCCAGAAATTATTACAAAATCTAGAATCTCTATCTGAAATAATCACTTTCGGCAATCCATGGTTAGTAAAAATAGTTTTCAAAAATAACTGTGCTGCTTGTGATGCTGTTAAAGTTTTCTTACATGCAATGAAATATGCTTGCTTACTAAATCTATCTACAATTGTCCAAATCATGTCATGGTTAGATTTAGTATTTGGTAAGCCAGTAATGAAATCCATAGATATATGTTCCCAAGGTTTAGATGGAATAGATAAAGGCATTAATAATCCATACTGTTTACCATGATGTCTTTTTATTCTTTGACAAATCAAACATTCAGAAACAAAATTAGACACATCTGCATCCATATGCGGCCAATAAAAATCTTCAGTTAACATGCGTAATGTAGAGATGATACCTCTATGACCTTGATATGGGGGACAATGAATTTCATTCAAAACAAATGATCGGAATGGAATAGTAACACACAGTCTCTTTTCAAAGAACATGAATCCATCATTATATGATAATGAATCAACAGGAATGAAATTATTTTGAACTAATTTTTGCCAATCAGAATGAAAAGTAATATCCTGGTGATATGTGTCTTTCATAGCAATCAAAGAATCAAAAGATATGATAGAAATGTTATGAATTGCAGGTCTTCTACTTAATGCATCGGCAACTACATTTTCTTTTCCAGGTTGGTATTGAATGATAGGATGGAAACTTTGAATGAATGAAGCCCATTTGATATGGCGGTCAGAAATTTGGGGTTGGCTAAGTAGATGTCTAATGCTTTGCTGGTCGGTCTTTATCATGAATTCTGAACCCATTAAATAATGCTTCCATTGTTTCAATGCTTGAACAACTGCTAAAAGTTCCTTGTCATAAGTGGAATATTTGAGCTCAGAGGGTTTCAGCTTAGAACTAGAATATGCTATTGGATGGTTATCTTGCATTAGCACGGCTCCTATTCCTGATCCGCTAGCATCAGTCACAACTAAAAAGAATGGTCTGTTAAAGTCAGGCAATTGTAGGACAGGGGCATTGGTCAATGCACGTTTAAGTAAATCAAAGGATTTCTGCTGGTTTTCAGTCCATTGATAAACAATGCCTTTCTTAAGAAGTTTGGTCAGTGGTAAAGCAAGTAATGAGAAATTACGTACAAACTTCCTATAGAAACTAGCAAGACCAAGGAATGAGCGTAATTCATGTACATTTTTAGGAATAGGCCAATGCAATATTGCGTCAATTTTCTTAGGATCAACTTTTATTCCTTCTTTTGATACAATATGACCTAGATATTCTATTTCTGTCTTAAAGAATTCACTCTTGTCAGGATTTGCAAACAATTGATTTTCTTTCAGTAATTGAAAAACTAATGATAAATGCTCATAATGCTCTTTTTCACTTTGACTGAATACTAAAATATCATCAAAGAAAACAATCACACAATACTGATATTTTAGAAAAATACGGTTCATCATTCTACTGAAAGTAGCAGGTGCATTAGTTAATCCGAATGGCATAACTAAGAATTCGTAATGGCCAAACTGTGTCCTGAATGCAGTCTTAAATATGTCGGATCTATCTAACCTCACCTGATGATATCCAGATTTAAGGTCAATTTTACTAAATATAGAAGATCCTTGCAGTTTATCCATAAGGTCGTCAACTCTAGGTATAGGATACCTATTCTTTACAGTGATCTTATTTAATGCTCGGTAGTCAATACACATCCGATAAGTATTATTCTTTTTCTTGACTAGGAGCACAGGTGCACCAAATGGAGAACTGCTAGGTCGAATTAAGCCTCTATTTAGTAATTCTTCTACTTGAGTCTGGATTTCTTTTTGCTCTATTTGATTGTGCCTATATGGGGCTTTGCAAGGTGGTTGTGTGCCAGGTATTAGGTCAATCTTATGGTCTTCTGGACGTGATGGAGGTAAACCTGGTGGTAGGTCTTCTGCGAAACAGTCTTTAAAATATGCGAGAAATTCCTTATGTCTAGGGTGCATATGAGTTTCTTTTGCGTGCAATTCATTCACCCAAATGAGATATGATTTAGTATTCTTGCGTAGTGCACGTTTTGCTTGAGTATGCGAAAGCAGTGGAAACATATGAGATGCATGCATACCAAATAATGTAATAGATTTTCCCTGAAAATTTACATTCATTGTGTGCGTGGAATAATCTATATTGGGATTATGTTGGTGTCTCCATGGCATTCCTAGAATAATGTCGCTAGACTGTAATGGGACAACTAAGAAATTTCTTCTTTCAATATATGGACCAATTTGAATTTCTAAATTTTGAACTTCTTGTGTGCCATTGTACCTAGTGCCTAAAAATGTAGCTTTTATGCGATAGTGCGTAGGTACTGTATGCAATTTCAATTCCTTTACCAATTTTGCTGAAATAAAATCATGCGTACTACCGTCATCATGCAATACAGTTCTTTCTTTTCCATGCACCATACATTTCATAGTCAACAATGAATGTAAAGTAGGCATACCTGGTAAAGTGTCGGAAGTAGTAGTAGGATCATCTTCTTCTTCAGTGAAGTCCGGCATATCCTCATGCTCGTCCTCGTCCATAGCTCCAAGGTAGTTGATATGTGCTGATGGCTTCTTTGAATGACAATTTGCTGCGAGATGGCCTGGCTGGTGACACTTGTAACATACGATAGGCTTGGCTTTGGTCACATTATTTGCAATGGCTGGGAGTCTGGGTATATTTGGATTTGCTTGTTGGATAGGCTTAGGATTTGGATTGACAGTGGTTGGTAATGCGGGTGGTTTAGGCCAATTCTTACGGAAAGGTGGTGATGAGAAACGACCTGGATTAAACCTTCTGAAATTTGAATTGAATTGTTTAGATCCATAATTACCGTTTGCTTGGAATGGCTGTGGTCGTCGATCTCTTCCACGTAACTTATCTTCAGTGTCGTGAGCTAAGGAGATGGCATCTTCAAGAGTAGCAGGCTTGAACATATTCACCTCAGCGTAGTAATGTCCAAGAAGTCCAGACATGTACTTCCGCTTATGGGTCGTCTCTGGTACGTCTTCAAGCATGCGTAGCTGTAAAAGTGCATTCCAAAAACGCTCTGTATACTGTGGAATAGGCTCACGGTCGCGTTGTTGGAGTAAATCCCATTGCTTGATTGCCTTCTCATGAAATTGCGGTGGAAGGAAATTTTGCATGAACTTCTTCTTGAAATCTTCCCATGTAGCAGGACATTCTATGCTCTTGCGGACGACAGTCCACCAAAGTGATGCTCTATCTATCAGATGATTAGTAACACACTTGATTTTATCTTTCTCAGGATAAGTTTCCTCATGGAAATAGTCATCAAACTGGCTAATGAATGATAAAACAGTCTTTCCTTCCCTTATGCCATTGAAAGTGCGAAACTTGAAACTTCGTTTACTTATCTTGGATTCCTTGCGAATGGTTTGTGCTTCAAGAGTGGCGTCGATGGTACGGCGTATCAAATCTTCAGCTTGAGGTTCTTCTTTATCAGTGGACGCTCCTTGTAGCTTTGTCAATTGCGCTTGCAAGGCTTGCCTAGCTCTTCGCTCTTCGTCCAATTGTAACATGATAAGATCCAGCTTTTGTTCCATGGTAGGCTCGGGTAGATCATCTTCAGCCATAGGATCATCCATAAGTGGGGTAGTCATCCTGTAAAACTCAACAAACCTTTCTCACTCAAAATCAGTTAGCGGGATGAGCGTAGCTCAAATTTGGGGTTACAAGGCTATGTATTTTTGGGTATTTTCTTCTTCAATTTTCAGAAATTCTGAAATATTTCTGTCTCCGTTTGCTGAAAGTACTTCAACGAACTTGCAGATAGGTAAAACAGCTTGCTGCGAACAACTTTCCAGTTCAGAGTTTTTGCATACGAACAAGTCTTCTAGGAGTTTCAAGCCTTAGTCAGTTCTGATTTAGTCTGACTTGCAGAGTTGCAGACTTAACAGACTTGTAGGGTTGTGAACTTGCTGAACTTAGCTGACTTGCAGGACTTGCAGTACTTGATTAGTGTCGACTTGCGAAACTTGTCTTCTGGAGTGCGTGACCGAGAGTTTGCAGACTTATCTGCCTTCACTGACTTGCATAGTATAGAGGTAACTTAAGCTTAATTAGTTAAGCTTAAGCTTAATAAGCTTAAGTAATGGAGAAATAGGCCGCCGTTTTTCAATCGTGGGGGGGGGGGCCGTTTTTTGATTCCGCCGAAAATTTCGGGGGTCCTCCTCTTGATCACGACTTGACGATTTGTTGCTAATCAAGCTTCTCTTAAGTTCTTAAGCTTTGTACTTAAGCTTTGTTAATGAAGAAGATAAGAAATTTCTCACTGTTCATCACGACTTGTTCATGGAGTTGAGGGAGTGGTCCTCCGCCGACAGAGAGTGGTCCTTCGCGATCTGACAGTGGAAATAGGGGTTCTTGATTGCCAGAAGTCTGCCTGTATCGACGGTTCGCGACGAGATTGACTGTAGAGGCCGTTTGTTCCTGGAGCTCCGCCTTCGCCCGAGATTGGTAGCGATTGGAAGCCCTTGATCTCTGCTCCGCTCTGATACCACTGGTGCGCAGATCGGACGCAGGTAGCTCACGTAGTGAATTCCCAAAGGTCCCCAAGAACAAAGCACTCTACTTTTTAGCACAAAAACCAATGTGAAAGCAAGCACGACATGAGACAAGAGACAAATTGGGTTGAATCTCCCCCATGCCTTGTGTGAGCGCTTCACAAAGCATGTATTTAATATATATTTCCAATCTTTTTGCTCAAAAATAGCCCAATTACAAAAATATGACAAGCTTTTAGCTTTTGAGTTTGCTTTCTACCAAAAATAGGAAAATAAAGCTAATGGACGGTGCCCAAAGAGTCTGGCACGCCCAATCTCAATGTCCAAATAAAAAATAACATATCCAGGCGCATAAGCGCATACAAAATAATAATAAATAGTCGATGTCTCTATAGACATAATCAAAATATAGGCGTGGCGCCTATCAAAATATATCCAAAGGTCGGAAACCCGCTAGACTCCAATGCTTTCCTCCGCCACTGCTGCTATCTCTACACATCAACTGAAGCATTCACAATCGTTAGTAAAATAACACAATTAAACCGACAAAAGTGAATACCTAGCAGTCTTCAGCTACATAAATAAATCAACTGGTTAGAAATAAATCCTAACCTTAATTTATTACGAGTGCGCACTCTAAACTCATAAACGTTTATTAATTTAATATGCATTTTGCGGAATCACCCGCTATGGAATCACCCATGTACACACTAAATTAATGAAACGCCCGAAAAGGACAGGCGTCCCCATCAACTTCTCGCACAAAGAATCCTCTTTGCGTATGAGCCCCGGTCATCTAAGTTTACGGAATCCACCGTAAAACCTCACGGAATCCACCGTGGAATATGCCTCCTGGCATCAGAGAGAGAGAGAGAGAGAGAGAGAAAGTCAACAATGAGAGACCAAATGGGTGTATCTCAATTAGTTAAGTTGAATGCATGGTGACCAAATCGTCTTGACTCCGACTCTTGAGTTCAATTCCTACATCCACACGATCGTTTATTACAATAATAAAGAAGGGAGATTTGAACCCAATTCGATGGGTTGAAAAAAAGCGGTAGGGTAGCCATCATAGGATTATAAAGAAAAAACAAAAGTCCATAATGAGAACAAAGAATTTTGTTGGGGGGAGGAGATAAGGAATCAAAAAAGACTAGAAAGAGACACATGCATCTAAGAGAGAGAGAGAGAGAGAGAGAGAGAGAGAGAGATGGGAGAGAAAAAGAAAAAGCAAGAGACTAAAGAAAAGTAGACAGGACCTAACACCCAAAAAGAAAGCATTACATCCCACTCACATTGAAACACTAGGCTCCCATCAAACCAAAAATGTAGGGCCCCAATAAAATCATAACCTCACTTCCCAACTCTTAAGTCCAAACCAAAACGTACATTGCGAGGTATTGTTATGAGCCATTAATATAAATGGTGTTATTTGTGAAATAACTTCATTTTCCAAACACTTAATTTCTTGAACTACTAAAGTGATAAACATGGGAGCATTAATTTCGCGATAAAGTGACCCCACATAGCACTCTAATGTGCACACATACATACACATGTACAAACATAAAATGCCAGGGAAAAACATTGGGCCCCCTCCACGCGCGCACACGTGCATGCGTGCATGTGTGTGTGTGTGTGTGTGTGTGTGTGTGTGTGTGTGTGTGTGTGTGTGTGTGTGTGTGTGTGTGTGTGTGTGTGTGTGTGTGTGTGTGTGTGTGTGTGTGTGTGTGTGTGTGTGTGTGTGTGTGTGAAGGGAACCAAAAAGAGAGAGGGATAAGAAGGGGGGGAAACCTAACCCTACCCTTCAATAAAATCCTTGCAAAATTTATCCAACATGATGTGTATGGGGCATTAGAGTTGACACGTAACCGTCCCCCAACTCTAATGCCCCATACACATTGTACACATTCTTGTATCCTAAAACCCCAACACCTTAGACCCCCATGAGAGAGAGAGAGAGAGAAGTGAAGTGAAGAAAGTAAAATTTCCATGTGGGAATAAGAATCAAGGAAAGTGAAGAAGTTGACACTACTATGTGGCAACTTCACTTAGTTAGCTATGATGCACTTACATTAGCATTAAATCATATGAGCTACAGCATCGTTAGGGGACATGCTAGCATCAAATCTTATGAGCTACAACATTGTTAGGGGACACATTATCAAATGGGCATTCTCTAACCCATAACACATATCTATTGTGTTGAACATGACAAATAAATATCCCTTTCCTCAGTTCTCTCGCCTTTTGAGCTCTAACTTTTGCTACATAGCTATTGGGATGCTACCAAAATCATGGCCCTTCTCTAAGGGGTGATGCTACACACAATATATTGGCCTTGGCAATATCACATCGTAGATTCTTTACATGTGGTGGTGGTATTTCCTACAACTCCTGTGAGGTGAACTTGGCCTTTCCGTTTAACAAGCTGTGTGTGGCAATAAGTTTCCCAAGCAGTGTTGCCTTGAGGAGTAAAGAAGAAAGGGGTTGAAGACAATTTAAACGGGATCCTCCTACAGTGGAGTGGTGTATGTGTGTGAGAAGAGAAAGGGAAGGGACCAAAGAAAATGCATACGATGCAACATTTGAACAATACCCCCACTAGAGAAACATAAAGGAGTGGCATAAAGTGTGAGTGGTCTTTGGTGAAATTATACAATGGGGGGAGTCTTTATATACCAATGGGCGTGCAATGGAAGCTTGTAACAACATTCTTCTTCAACTTTCTTCCACTCATCAAGCTTTTGTCTTTGAGATGGTTCCTCCTGTGCTTTAGGGGAAAAGTGGGGTTGATGGGCGCTCCCTTTAGCTCGCTCTCCTTTTGCTTGTCCTTGTGTCTTTGAGATGGTTCTTTGTTTGCTTTAGGGAGAAAGCAGATTCATGGGCGCTCTCTTTGCCTGCTTGCTTGCTTGCTCTCTCTCTCTCTCTCTCTCTCTCTCTCTCTCTCTCTCGTATGTGCGCATGATACCGGCCACAATCGTTATGGTTCCCCACGACACCTTCCTTGAGTCTCGATATTCTGCATCGTGTGCGCCTCTTGTTCCCCATTCCCCTTTCCTTTGAGTCGTCTCTATCTCCTAGCAACACCCCCCCCCCCCCCCCCCCCCCTTCATGTGGGCTTTCTCTCTGTAAAGTCCCTCCTTGGTCTTAGGCCTACCACCCTCACATGACATGACATCACGGCCTCTCTCCATGGGCAATGAATTATTAGGAGCTTCACCTTTCCATCACATCTTCAAGTATGCATTAGGAAGTTCTACCTTTCTATCACTTCTCACCTCAACATGCTCACTTTCCTTTCACATCTCAAAGTATGCATAGAAGCTCACCTTTCTATCACATCTCCAAGAGTGTGCATCTTTCTATCATATTAATAAGCGCTCATCCCTGTCTCACATTATATAAGTCTCTATAAGTAGGGTTTCTGTAGGCCTCCCACATCACATGCTCGTTTGCATTGATCACCAATAGTTTATAGGCTTCAAAAGTTATCCATCACACATGATCTACATGTACCTTTGTGATTATCGCATCCAAAGTGTAATCAATCGAAAAGACCAACATCACTTTTTTGCAGATGTCATCCCACATATAGTGTTTCATTGTGTCCTCCTTGAAAATCGTTAATTGGTATAGTATAAAAACCAATTTAGCATCATGCTAAAGTTTCTCTTAGTTTTTATTCATGTAGAGGGCTACATTCAACTTTAATTTAGGAGTGTAACAAGTTTAAGGAACCATGAACTTTAAGACAAAGTTGCACAAGCTCAAGCATAAGTTTAAGGAACGATGAGTCTTGAGACAAATTTGCACAAATGCAAAATTGTTCTTTCTAGTTGGCAATGAGCTTGGTGTTTTGCCATCCATAGGAAAATTAGTACATTTACAAGTTGGTAAATCGTTTGCTTACATGAGAAAACATGTTTATCATGACTAACTTTGTACCTTAAGTAAAGAAATGTTTAGTGTTTTGCTAGCACTGTCTTTGATATAATCCACATTCATTGTCTTTCTTTTCTATATCAAAGCTTCTCTATGCTTCCAACAATTGATAACCATATCACATTTGGAATAAGTGGTAGAAATTCCTTTGTCGTGAGTTTTCCTATGCAATGTTCCATGAGAAAGGCTTATGGTAATTTATGTCCTTTACACAAGCAACATGGAATAAAGGGAGATTATATAAAGCACAAGAAGTGCCTCTTATGTGCATTATTACTAGCACATAGACATAAATGATACAGTACTTTCAATTGTGTGCTACTTAGCAAACAACCAAAACTAACCGCTGCTTTAATTTCTCAATAATAGATACTTTTGTGCTCTTGATTGTTTGTGCAAATGGCATCCATGTTATGATAAGGCCCAATGCATAAGAAGGGTGTGCCCCACTTGACTACACCATACATCTAGTCTCCTTACCTTAGAACACCTTGTCTTCATCAACTAGAGGTCTTGAATTTTAGTTAAGCATCATTACGATTTGGTTTTAGAAATGTTCATGACGTGGAAATACTCCTTGAGACCAATGTTTGTTATCATTAATGTGGAATTGATTCTTCTAGAATCAAAATGGTAAACAATGAATGAATAGGATTGATAATAATCAAAAATATCATATTTTCAATACTAAGATAATTAGAGTTTGTCAAATTGTATATCCTTTATAACCACTTTTATATTTTCAACCAACAACATACTCACCTTACATGTATGCATAAGGATGATTTAAGTTTGGAAATAAGAAGTGTTTTGACTAGTACAAAACAAAAAATACTTGGGCAAATCCAAAGAGTTTAGACAAGTATAACTACAGTTACTTTGCATGCAAAGAATGAATGAGGTGATTTTCATTATGCATTATAAACTAAGGTATCCATCTTCCAAAAGCACCCCATTCCTTGCATTCGCTTGCTAGAATACAAAATCATGCGGAAACTTAGCTAGTAATGCACTTTAACTATTGGAGGTGAGGGAAAAGAAAGAAAGGGGTGGGGGTAGCTCTTAAGCTAGATGAGACCATATCCATTACTTTCATAAACAAGAGGTAGCTAGCAATTAATTTACATGATATTGTATCTATTATTTCCATAAACAAGTGTTATATTCCATTATGCTCTATGCATTTCCACATCTTAATTAATAGCCATTGTTTGTAAAAGTTCTATCAAGTCAACTAGACTTATTATAGAAGAGCACACTCTTATCAATAAGATGTTACAATTTACCTAAAAATATCGTAAAGATGTTGATACGCCTATCACTAACAAGTGATTATTTATAAAAGATTTTTCTATTTGAACATGAAACAAGATCATCTATGATCTCCTTTTCAACATTAATATATCTACCACACATGTGCCTTCCTAAAGAAATCCATATTCATCCTTTGTTTCCTTGAAAATAATATACTACATAAGTAGTTGATCTTTCTTATTTCATTGTAAAATCTTAATGGATTCAAAATAAAATTAAGAATGTTTTTCATGCCAACTAATGGGAATTTGTGACACATAAATGTTAGTATGACTTGCACCTAAAATGATATCTTATTCGTCATCCATGTGCATGGGCATGGGTGTGCATAAACTAAACTAAAAAGTGCTTTTTCACAATATTCATTTTAAAGGAAAATTTAACAGCAATTATACATATGAGAAATGTGATGGGAGCTTACACAACTCCGTTCATTTTTTTTCATATGTTTAATATATTACTATTAAGAGCATTGTGCTAAAAACCATTTTAGTCTAGTGATGAATTTCAATAAACTTTTGTGGGGAAACTCCTTTCTTGTGCTTGTTTTTAGCTTGCAATAAGTATGAGAGGGTTGTTGCTCAAGTGCCCTTTTGCATTGTGAAAATTTGTGTGAAGGGATGACTCATTTAAAGAGTTAAAGAAACTCATTTTCTAGACATTTCTATTTTAATTTGACTCTCAATTTTCTAAGTAAGTATTGAAATCCATTGAGACATTAGCATAGCCTCAACAAAGACGTGTAAGCAACCACAACATATATCTTTCAAATAATATAATGTCTCATGAAACCATACTGAAAGACTTATATTTGAGCACAACCCAAAGGTGTCAAATATGGAACCTTAGAACTTGCAAATGAGTGGGAATGAAGAATGGGAGGTTTCAAGCACAATTGAATGCAAAGCAAGCAAGAAAGCAAGGGGTAACACAAGATGAGCATAAAACCCTACTCTAATCCCTTGAAACCAAGTAGTTTTCTCTCTATGCCCCATATCTCTCATTTTGTTATGGGTTTCCTCTATGAGTTACTCTGTAAGCATCCTCTACAAAGAAAAATCTCACGCAATCTTGTTTGTTTGCCCATAATAGAACTTATATTTATCAAACTAATATGTTTTGTGAGAGCTTTGGGTAGTGTAGCATGAGCCTATTCTCTCCTCATTGGCATGTACCACTTAGAAAGCTTTGGGTAGTGTAGTGCAAGCCTACTCTCTACTTGGTCTCTATCTCCAAGAGCTCAAGAGAGCTAACAAGTAAGGAGTAGGAGAAGTGAGTGGAAGACACTAGAGAATCTCGAGGAGAATAGAGATAGTAGTTCTCAACTCCATCTGCCACATCCTTAAGCTTGAGAAGAGACTAGAAGGGATATGCAAGAGAGCAACATAAGAGAGAGAAATTGGGTGGCATCCCTTATAAAGCTTTGAAATCGCTTATGCTTCCTTTGCATTAAACTACGAGAAGTCCAATTTGTTGGAAATTTTTAAATAGTGTAGACAAATCCACATACATAATTTAGTAGTGTTATGATATCATATGATGTAGCAACCAATAATGTGAATTCACAAATATAAAGTACTAATAGTAATATGCCCGATGAGATGAGCAATGAGCAACATTGAGCAAGAATCTCAACTTCCTCAAAGGAAAACTAAGCAAGAAATACAAAGGACATGCAATGAAACTCAGGACCCTATCCTACTAACCCATTTAAAGAAGACCAAGTAAGGCCTCTCTAACAAGTATGCTTTCACTTGGTCGTGCATGCTCATAAAGATATCATCATCTTTGCACCTAAGAGGATTGAGTGCTTGATGTAGTGCAAGCATGAGGGTTCTCTCTTCTCTCCTCTTTACCATGTGCCAAAAAGGAAAATATCAAAAAAGTGCTACACTATTCTCACAATCATTAGTCAAGGTTGACTCTAAATAAAATTATTCTACTAGTAATTCTCAAATTGTTCTACAAGACAAGTTTACCAGCATAAGATGTTGCGTGGTATGAGAGGAAGGTGGTCTCATATAGAACTTTGTCAATGAGATGAGAAGACATGGCCTACACCTAGATTCTTAATATTATAAAAGCCATTGACTTCATAAGAATAGGAAGGAAGAAATTGTAGCTCAAATATACCCCAAAATATGACAAAAACTTAAACACATGTAGACAATTGTAAAAACTTGCAATCATCGCAAACTAACACTTGGCCTCATAATCATGAGGTTTTGCATTCACGTCTCACTAAAAGCATCTCTTGGTTGGATACCTATCTTCACATGGTGTGTTTGTGTAAGTTCGAGTTCTTGCCCACTCAAACACTCAATCGATTCTCTTCTTTACACATAGGAAAAATGATACCATTCATTCGGCTTGTGAGCTATCCCATTTGCACATACGAAAAATGATAGTATGGCTCTTGCACACTCTCTCCAACCAATATTTCAAGGGGATGCACCATTGTGGGCATCCAAATATGTGTCTTATCTCAAAAAAGAAAATCCCCTACGGCTTGAGCTTTGAATATGCATCCAAATATGTGTCTTATCTCAAAAAGGAAATATGTGAATATTGTATGATAGTGTCTTGAGCTTTGATTATGGATTTCTTGTGTCTTAAGATATGGCATTTGTGGGCAAGAGCAAGGCCGTAAGAATTCATATTTGTCGTCACTTGGTCGGATACATACATTCACATGGCATCCTTGTTTAAGTCAGAGCTCTTGCCCACTCAAACCATTAAATCAATTCTCCTTCTTTAATGGCCATTGAGGTGGGTCCCAACTATTTGTTTATAAATTATTTGACTTACAAGCTATCGCATTCACACATAGGAATAATGATACTATGACTCATGCACGATCTCTTCGACTAATATTCCAAGGTGAGGCACTATGGTGGGGATCTGAATGTGTGTCTTCTCTCTTTTTTTTTTTAATCCTTGGATCATAATCTCTATCTTTAAATGTATTTTATTCTTTGAATATGCATTTCTTGTGGCTTAAGATATGGTCTTGCATAGTGTGCAAAACCAACACAGTAATCTTATCTCAAAAATAAAAGTAAGCCTTGTTTGAATGTGTATTTCATAAATTAGTTCTTGATTGATCTTTGAATATGCATTTCTTTTGGCTTAAGATATGGCATTACAAGGTGTGCAAGTTCAATGCCCTAAGTATCTACACACACCATCCAAATAGGGGAATAAACTGAAAATAAATCAAAATCATAGTTTGCAACCATAAGTCATGGGCATGTGCCCAAGTATTGGAAGAAGCTAAAGTGCCAAAAACTACATCAATTGAAAGTAATTAACCATGAGGGATAGCTAGCAATTGAAGGCCATATCAAAAAAAGTGACCAATTGTGGACGGTAAATCACCCATATCTTCAACCACCCTTGTTGATGAACTCAACAAAACTAGACCAACACCAACAACAATGATAAAGTTTACATATTCTTTTTATTTGGGTTGAATTAGCACATTATTATTATAAGTTTTTGTTGGGGACCATAAGTTGCCGCATATACTTAGTATCATTCGCAATGTTATATAATCAATAGTAAAACCTATTTTGCGACCCATTTTCATGATTGCTGTAAATTTATTCAAAATGGTTGGCATTGGAAAATTTAGGCAAATTTTCTTTTGAAGACAAACATGAAGCTACCCAAAAGCTATAATTCAGTCGCCGAACAAGAACAAACAAGTTAATGAAGGGACTTCTAATCTCAAAATCGCAAAAGATACCAATTGCATGCATAAAACTACAAAACCTGTTTACTTTCTCCAAATTCATCTGTTCTTGCAAAACCACTCAAATGGCGTATGTGGACTTAAAAGACCATTCACCCTACCTAGCAGATTATAGACCTTTTTAAAAGTAGCTAAACATGGACAAAACCTCCAACATGAGCAAGAGCTACACAACAATGTAGCTTTATATGACAGTTGGATGCTAGAATTGTCACTTTCCATTCAACTTGTGGTCGACGCTTATATCATCATGGATGTCATAATTTGCATAAGCATATACTGCTTCATCTCTGCTGATGCACTCTCAAAGTGTGTGGGAAGTATGTACTGCAGTGTCTTTATTTAGAAACTTACAATGACAAATTTGAGAAAGCTTACAGTCAAAAGTGCTGGGACTTCAGCAAACCCTACTGCTAGTTCTAAAGTGCCTTAACACTCATACTCGAGCCTTGTAAAGCTAGCTTCTACTGACTATACATTCACGGAAATGTAACTTCAAAGTGCATACACTCAATACCAAGTATGAAGAATTGTGGACACAGAAAAAAACTTGCAATATTAAAACAAATCTTGCATCAGTAACACAGGGTTGAAACAGATCAACTCTCTTACAAGTCTCAATCAGGACTGAGATAATAGTACACTGCCAGATAGCAAATTCTTCTGGCCTGGATCTACAATGGACATGTGTCATGTTACTTGTCTCTTCGAGTGGTGTACTAACCTACTAATAACACAAGACAACCATCTCACATATCCAATCAATCCGCAAAGTTTTCTAAGGCTAGATCTACAATGGTCACGTGTCTGTTCAGTGGTTCACTTAGCTAGCAGTAACACGAGACAACCATCTCACACATCCAATCAATCTTATTATCTTGATTGTCTTCTGCTATAAGAATTATATGGTTCCAAATTTCCCTGCAGGTACGATTCTGTGTCTCTCCTCTGTAGTTCTCTACCTTAGCTGCACATTGTGTAATTGGCTGCTCCTTCCTTGCTGTCCAAGAAAACTATGCATACTAGTAGACAAGCTTGACATAAAACAAACCAGCAGCTCATACACACAGTAGTATCGAGATAATTAAGCTTTCACTGGAGGTACTCTAATATTTTTAACTTCCTTCAGCGGCAAGCTCCTAAAATTGATAGTATTGATATTACTAAGCTCTTACTGCAGGTACTTAATTAAGCTTTCACTGGAGGTACTCTAATATTTCGAACTACCTCAGGTGGCAAGCTCCTAAAATTGATAGTATTGATATTACTAAGCTCTTACTGCAGGTACTCAATTGCTTCTAACTTGCTTGCTTATATAATGGATTGATTCTTCATTGCTGTCTGATAAGACTATGTACATTAGTGACAAGCTATATGCAAAACAAAGGTGCAGCTCATAATTGGTAGTATCAATATTACTAAGCTCTTACTGCAGGTACTCGAATGTTTCCAACTTGCTTTCTTATGTATTCATTGTTCTTCCTTGCTCTCCAACAAGACTATGTACATTAGTTACAAGCTGTAAGCAAAACAAAGGTGCAGCTCATAGAATCGAAGTATTGAGATAATTAAGCTTTCACTGCAAGTACTCAAATATTTCAGACTTGCTTAGGGGAAGCCCTTTGATTACTTTTTGAGCAGAGAACCTCATCAAGCTTACACTGTTATATTATGAAGCTGAGTCTCCAATCAATGCTTTCCCTCCCACAAGTTGAGAAGAAAAAAAGAATAATACTAACAGCTAGGAACATGTGTGCTGATCAGTACATCACTAAAACAGCAGCTTTATTTCCATAAAATGATGGCCTGTACAAGGAAGCCACTCTCTCTCCTGAGATCTGCCTCCAGAAAACACCAGGAACTGTACATCTTCTTCTCATCATCATCTTGCATCACCACGTAGCAGAATCTTACATGCTCTTTTAACCCCAGCTCAAAAGAGCCAATGCTTTTTCTTCGGTCTCTGCTGTGAATAGCCTGTAAAGACAGTTAAGCAAACATTAGGCGTAGTCAAGAAACTGTTGGCAGAATCAAAATTAGACTAAAGGATTCTCCAGTTAACCAATCAAAAATATGCCCTAGACAGTTGCAATTCCACTCACCCGTGGCTTTATAAATCGAATTGTAGTGAATCTCTGACCAGAAGCTCAAGTATATATCTGAAAGCAAACAATCAGAATAGGAGCTTACAGGCAAACATCTATTTGTGTCAAACAGTTT
This sequence comes from Lygodium microphyllum, assembly GCF_053477565.2. Classification (NCBI taxonomy): domain Eukaryota; kingdom Viridiplantae; phylum Streptophyta; class Polypodiopsida; order Schizaeales; family Lygodiaceae; genus Lygodium; species Lygodium microphyllum. The sequence continues at coordinate 101,854,923 of NC_141151.1, forward strand.
GGTGTCCTATTGGGGGAAGAGATTGAACAGAAAAGCGTGATGAACAAACTAAACAAATGTGATGCTTCCTTACATGCCATGTACACAGTTGCATTACCTACAGCTTGAGAACATTGGTGAAGTTAATTCGAAAGTGTCAAATAGAACAGAATTATCATGGATATTACAGTAAATGTAAGTAACAGCATGCAGAAGATGCTGCTGCCTTCTTAGCTTGATGAATTTGAACATTTGGATGAATTAGCTAAGAATGTTTGTTCACGGTTGCAAAGAGCCAAACTAGCAGGTTGAAGTTGCTTTATAAAGGTACCAACCTTGTGCAAATGAACTCTTGCACGAATTCCCTAGTTATGAAAACTTACCTGTGAAACAATATGACGATAAGTGAACAATAGGGCTTACATCATGGACTACTGCCAAGGGGCTCCCAATCCCTTGCCATAAGCCTTTGCCACATGAAAATCTCTCTCATTTGCTTAAGGATACATCCAGCAGTTAGAATATTCATAGAGGTTCTGGAAATAGGCATCCAGGTTGCAACCACTCCATTTTAGTGTCTTTTTCGGCACTGATAGGTAGGACCCCTGCCCCACTTTTTGATTGCGACCAGTTTATGATAGACCTGTCTTCTTCTTCCCTAGTTGTAAAAAGATACCAGTTCATTCATGCTTCTGCTCCTCATGCCAGTCCATCCTTCATCTGAGTTTTTATGTCCACATCATTCCATTTCAGTTTCCATAATTATATTAGAGCACAAATTCTATCCTCACCATTAAAACTTGCCCAAAAGGTTGATGATTGCCATTTGTAGAAGCATTACAGTCCGGACCTGTGTTCCTCACAATGGACCCCTTCACAGTTGATCGCATTTGCTAGTGCCATAACACTCCATCCATCCTAATTTCTAATGACAGTTTCATGGTAGCTAGCAGCTGCACTTAAGAGCATAAGGCAACATTGTGTTTGCTGATTAGGATGCCTATAGACCATCATCAACCCGTTTGAGATCAGCCACAAAGTTTTAGACGACAAAATGCTGCATTTTATAGCAGGACAGCAGGTGAGGTCTATCCATCTGTGTTTTTGTTGCCATTTGTCTTCTACAGACATTCTTTTACCTATGCCGACTTATTCGTCACATCCACAAACTTTCTTGAGTAAAATCCCTTCCCTAAAGTTTACTCACAGCCCTCACAGCCATGTATTGCTGTGTGATCCCTAGATCTTGGTGCACTTTTTGCAGATTTTTCTGCACTTTTCAGTTGATACCTGACATACATGATCGTTGCACAAACCCCATTCATCTTAAGCATTAAGCTGACCAATTTGGTAGAAGTAGGTGAAGTCCCACCTAGAGATGCATCGACATCTTCACTTTAAGATGAGGAGAAGTGGCACCCAGGTCAGTTCCAACTTCCCCAAAAGTGGATTGATCTGCCAACCTGGGAATGATCACAACAGCAGTAGAAGAGCCACACGGACTGCCTGGAAAGGGCTGAGACTGCTACAAACAAGACAGGGAAACCCTACTCTCCGTCTGATGTGGCTATGATAAAGGCTGCTGTCACACGAGAGATTCAAGACATGATCAAAGGCCAAGAATTGGCACTCCACAGTGTGATGCACCGGAGAAGTGGGACTTCAAAAATCAAGCAGCCCTAGGAGTAAAGTTGAGCTACAGGATCAGCTCAAGGAAGCCTTCATGATGCTTTCAAATGGGGTAATAATGTCATGTACCTCATGTGAAAGCTTTTAGAGTCCTTCAGCATATGCAAGGTTCCTATCAATGTGTAAAAGAAGCTAGCCGAATTCGAGAAGTTCTACAATATGTTGCACATGAAGATCGTCTCCCAACCCTCCCCTCCCAAGAATCAGGGAGTTCATATCTAGAGGTTGCTATGAAGACAATGGTAGTTCGAATTGAAGTCCCATCATGTTGCACAACATCTTTCTAACCTCAAGCTTCATTGTTTCTTTTGACAAAAAAACCTTGCATTTTTTACTCATAGAAACGTTTCCCAAGTTTCAAACCCAAAGAAACATGTTTATTTGCTGCAATGGGACCAACTTTGGGCTAACTTCAGCTGCTGTACATAAGTTTACAGTAAGGAAAACTAATGTAGAATGAAAGTAAATGAGCTCTTTTTATAGGAGAAAGGGAGACTAGTGCAAAGGGGAAAACTGTAGTAGCACAAGACAAGTGTTCAGCCACTTGTCATAAGGTGTAAGAAGTGGTGGAACACTTGGAAGCTTGTCTCACAAGTGTCTGGCTAGAGAGTCGTAGACAAACGCGATATACCGCAGATAGAAGGGCAGCTAAAGGATATACACAACAACAGTTGGAGAAGAGTGGGCAGTAATAAGCAATAAGCTGGCAGCCATGTCATGATGGATTGATGGGAGTAGAAGAGATGAACTGGGGATGACAAGGGATGCAAGTCACCTAGCACAATCTCAACTTATAGAGATGGAACCAACTAAAAATAGGGGAATTTACTTATGAAACATTGAAAACGCATAAGAGTGCATTTTGAATTTTGGATCTATTCAATAAGCTAAAAAAGGTTTAATATGTAATACACCTTTTTTTAGCTTAACACCCCCTCTCACACCCAAAACTAGGACCAAGAGGGAACACCAAGCAAAGCTCACCCCATCTCACCATGAGATGTCCCATCCCAAAGGAGCTAGGGCATCAGTCAATGGGTGCACATTAGCTACCTAAGAACCTACACGAGACAACAAAGGCAATGGTTATCTTTACTCAAGAGTCCAAATGGCCACCACAAAAGGATCAAGGCATCCGACAAAGAGTCTCACTGGCTGCCCAATGGCCTACAAGGACCTACAAAAGTGATGTATTAACCACTTTGATTTTATCTTTCTGTTTTGTTTTATTTTTCCCAATTAGTGACCATTGGGAAAAAGGGATGGTCAACTCACAAACCACAAAAACAAAGAGTACACAAAGTCACCTACAAGAGTGTTGCCAATTGGTGACAGAGAAGAGGGATATAGGGGTATGTATTTACCAAAACCATAGGTGGAGACTGCTTAGGATCCAATGGGAGTGAGGTGCTCATGATGCTCTGCTCAATGGAATGGATAGAGTTATGGTACACAATACAAGTGAGAATACTCGTGCAACAAGCTTCCTATTGGACATATACCTCATGGGGAAATTGTTCAATTGGCCAAGTGTCCTTTCACAAAGGTGATAATGTACCATGTTTGCAACAACCTCAATTTTTGAGAATATGGATGATTCTAAGGGTAGAAAAGCCTAGCTCCTAGTACATGTTTTAGGGGAAGTGAAGTTAAAGGTAAAGTTTCCATGTGCTTCTTGGTAAAATTTTAGGGTTGTTTCACCTCTCGATGCAAATGGATTGAAGGAGGTGGATCTAATAGATCATCCTCAATGTTGTACTTTACCTCAATGTGTTCTGGTTAGAGTTGACTTTGAATCTCGAGCTCATTCCCAAAGTATTGTATGCTAACAATCTTTCTATCATTGGCATCACTATTTAGTATTACTAGTCACTATGAGTTGGTATTGAAACTAACCTTCAATCTTTGATAGGGTCGTATAAACCTGATTTAACTCAAATTACAGCAAGCATTAAATACATATAAAATGATATACAAACATTATTACTTAATCTTGGATAGGCAACACCCAATTGGCCCCCAACTGGCGCCCCTTGTTGTATTTCTTTATCTTGCATTGCTCTGAGGTTGAAGTATAATGAGATATAAGCTAATCTCCTTCAATCTTCAATACAATGGGTTGTCACAAATGACTAGCACTACTTGGGCACAATTTGCCCCTTGAGAATACAACAATCTGGGCTCAAATTGGATCACAATCTCTTGAATGCAAATGCAATACTTTAAGAATGGGCTTTCATTCAACTGCAAATATCTTGCCTTAAGCTGCTATTCCAAGTTCTGGGTCTTCAATAATTAGACATAGAACCCTAGATGGATGTGGAAACCCTAATTTATTCTGTATATTAGGGTTTCAGCAGCAATTTGTGCAATTACTCTTCACCCCGAGCTGGAATTGGCTGAAAACTATTGAGGGCTGATTGGTAGACAAGAGAGAAAAGTAACTAATAGGAGTAACCTTTTATTCAATAGCTTTGATGGAAATTCTGATCAAATGGGGGTCAAAACCCTTGTTCAACTAGTGAGCCCTCCTCCTCTACCATGGCTTGTATGTTTTGTGATGAGTTGGATCTAACCATCCCTTTCAATTCTCCCCCCAAGGCACAATTACTTGATAAGGTGCAAACCATAACTTGTCAATTTTTATTTTTATTTTTTTAGTTTTTTATTTTTTTAAGAAAACAATGTGGTTCCATCCACCTTTGTAGATCCTAGTAAGTCACTCGGTAGCTGGTGAGCATCCTTTGTCCGATTCCTTGGCCTCTCTGGGGTGATCACTTGGGCTCCCTTGGTAAGATGACCATCGCCTCTATAGTATTGGTAGGCAGTATTGGTAGGCCAGTAGGCAGCCAATATGCACCCTTTGTCCAATTCCCTAGCTACTTTGGGGTGGGATACCTTGGGGTAAAAATAGGCTTGAGCTTTTCTTCTAGTCCCTTCTTGGTTCTAGTTTTGAGCCTAAGAGGGGGTGTTGAGCTAAAAATGCATTACAAACTAACTAGCTCTTTAAAACAAGCCCAAAACATATAAATTACCAAAATTCTCATTAAACAAGGAGAAGTCCTCTATGTCCACATGCAAAACTCTAATTTGTGAGGATCCTTCTACATCTATAAATAGACAGGTTGTTAGGATAAAGGCCCGTTTTCACCTCTATATATGGTACACACACACTATTCAGTTGTACATGTGAATGCACCCTTATATGCCCTAAGTATAAATACATTTTATTCTGTGTACCAACACATTGTTGGTACACTAAAATCTAATTGTACTTTCACACACACACACACACACACACACACACACTCTCTCTCTCTCTCTCTCTCTCTCTCTCTCTCTCTCTCTCTCTCTCTCTCGCACCGTCACTCTCATTCCTTGAACTGCTGCACATCCCCAGCTGAGCTCCAACAACTAGTATCAAAGCACAGGTTGCGCACGCTTCCCGAGACCACTAACAGGCGACACTCAACTCGCGAACACGTCAAGCTCACAACGGGGCAATGGCAGGCATGACGGACAAAAGCAAGCATGTACCTCAGGCATGTGGCATGACTGGGCTGCAAAGGGCGACGGCTGTTGGACTTGCAACGACCAGCAATCGCAACATGACCAAGGTAGCTGGGCGCAACACGAAACGTCAATCGAGCACAAGCGAGCAGTCCAGGCACAGGCTAGCAATCAGGCACATGTGACATGACGTCTAATACGTCACGTGACGCCTGACAGGTCAATGGACCCTCTTTTCTCCGTTCCCCGTTTTTTTTTTGTCAAAAAGTTGAGAATTTTCTGATTTTTTCTTGTCTTAACGGGGGTTCATGCACTAGAGGCACAGATCTCAAACTTGTGCAAATTTGAGTCCAAAAATTTGGGGCTTTTCTTGGTTTTGATCTCGTCCATGCTTGACAGCGACATTCAGGTCAAAAATTGCAGACATTGCATGTGGTGACCTCAATTAAATTGGGGATTTTGGCAAATTTGCCAAAATTTATCTCTTTTGAGTAAGATTTCCTGACATTGGATCCCAGAAAATTGGGGCATTTTCATGTATTGGTAAAATTTTGCTTAGCTGGGTCAGATTGGCTGACATTTATGCACTTTTGGACCTGAAATTTTGGGGCTTTGTGCAGAATTTGGTAAATTTCTGCATTTTTTGCCCATGTGGTGGCTAGTTCATGTAGAAAAAGCAAAGATTTATCACTGTTTGAGGAACAATAGCAGTGTGTTTGCTAGTTCAACTTGTGCTTTTACAGTCTAGGGCATTTACTCTTGTGTTCTTGATAAAATGGCTGCAACTTCTTCCAGTTCAAACATCAAGAGTTTGATGAAAATCAAACGGTTTGATGGTCATGGCTTTGACCTTTGGAAAGACCGAATGCAAGGCATATTGTTCCTAAAGGATTGTGAGGATGCTTTGCAGGAAGATAAACCCGCACCAATGTCCGATGCAAATTGGGCCAAAGTAAACAAAAAGGCTATGGCTTACATTAAGATGGGTGTCACTGATGACAACTTGACAGACATTAAGGGTTTGGATACAGGTTATACAATATAGGAGAAGCTGAAAACTACCTATGAGATCACCACTGTTAATCAGGTGCATTTAATACACAAGTTGGTGAATATGCGACTGGATGAGTCAAAGCTTGCAGCTGAGCACTTGAGTGCATTTACATGCATTTTAAATCCGCTCAAGGATGCAAATTTGGACTTTGCTGATAAGTTGAGGGCGATTTTTATGATCATGACACTACCTGATTCTTAGGAGACCTCGGTGGTTTCTCTCAACAATAACCCCAATCTCTCATACGATGGGGTGAGGGGTTCAATCTTGGATGAAGAAATTAAACGTATGTCTAGTGGAGAAGGCAGCAACTCAGCTTATAATGTAAGAGGTAGGGCTAAAAAGAAAAATGCAAATGTAAGACAAAGAGATAGGAGCAAGAGCAAAGGAAAGGAAAAGAGTGACATTACTTGCTATCATTGTGGTCGGAAGGTCCACAAGAAACCTGATTGCAAGTATTACAAGAAGAAACAAGAGAAAAAGAATAATGCAGGAGACAAAAAGAAGAAAGATAAGACAAATGCATCTGAGGCAACCAAAGGCAAGGAAAAGGCCAATGTGGCCTCCAGTGTGGTCATAGAGGAGCTTTCGAATACAAAGGCTGATGTATTATGTGCAATTGATTATAATGTCCTTGTATGTCACATGGAGGATATACAGATTACCAAGGCTGATATGATTGATGCACTTTTGTCAGTTGATGATGGTGTAACTCAGACTTGAATTGTAGACTCTGGTACCTCTTTCCATGTAACTCCTTGCTTGAAGTGTTTTGCTATGTTCAATGCAAGCAGTTATGGAAGGTGTATCTTGGAAATAACCATGCTTGCAGCATTGATGGGATTGGCACTATTCACTTGTCTTTAGACAATGGGCAAGAGCTTGTGTTGAAAGATGTCATATATATGCCTGGCATTAAAAAGAGCTTACTATTTGTTGGTTAGCTTGACTTGCATGGTTACACTACACTGTTTGGTGGTGGTTTGTGGAAAGTGAAAAAGGGTTCCATGCTGATTGCAAAAGGAACCAAGAAGGGCACTTTGTATTGTATGCACTATAAAGCCTTGAATGGCAAGTTTCTTGCAGTTGCTAGTCATTTGGAGTTATGGCATAAGAGATTAGGCCATATGAGCCAGAAAGGACTTGATGTCATTACCTCTCTGAAGAGGGTTGATGGAAAATGCTCTAAACTTGACTTTTATAATGAGCGTCAGTTTGGAAAGCAAATAAATTTTTCCTTTTACTCTGGTGTCTTTGTGCATTCTGATGTATGTAGTATGCCCATGAAATCGTTGGGTGGTGCTGCATATTTTGTCTCCTTTATTGATGATTGTTCCAAAAAGATTTGGGTATACCTGTTGAAAAGAAAAGTGAAGTGTTTGCTGTTTTTAAAACTTTTCATTCATTTGTGACCACTCAGACAGGTAGAAAGCTGAAATGCTTGAGAACTGATAATGGAGGTGAGTTCACATCTATTGAATTAAGAGGGAGCTTACAGGTCCTTACAGCCCTTCTTCAAATGGGGTGGCTGAAAGATATAATAGGACTTTATGTGAAAGAGTGCAGTGTATGCTGTCCACTGCTAATCTCCCTCATGAATTTTGGGGAGAAGCACTCAAAACCGTTGTTCACATTTGCAACCGCTCTCCAAACAGGTCCTTAAATAATGGTATCCCAGAGGAGGTTTGGTCTGGCAAATCGGCCTCATATGACCATTTACGCATATTTGGCTGTGATGCTTTTGTGCATGTTAGAGATGAGCTGAGGAACGAACTTGACCCAAAATCCACCAAAGGCATTTTCATGGGCTATGGTGATGAGGGTGAATTTGGCTACACAGTGTGGTTACCTCAGTCATAGAAAATTATTCGCTGCCGTAATGTTGTGTTTAATGAGGAAAATTTATTAAAAGGTACTTTAGCCTCTAATGAAGATATGAAAAAGGTCAAATTTCAGAATTTGCAGCCACCTATTACTTCAAATAATGAGCCTCATGGTGTTGTACCACAAGCTAAAACTGATGATCAGCTGGTTATTTTTTAGCCAGATGATGATGGACAGCAAATAGAAGCACAAGGAGGTCATGGACAGCAAGATAGACTTGCTGATTATGAAAATCCAGCTACTGTTAATGAAAATGAAGGTGTTGTACAGCAGTATGAACAGCATGCTGAAAATGGCTTACAGCAGCCAATAAATGTTGAAAATAACATACCTCCAGATATAGACCCAATTCTTGAAAATGTAGATCATTGGGTACGCAGGTCTACACGTGTAAGAAGACAACCACACAAGTTTAACCCCTCCTTGTATTATGTGATGCTTACAGATGAGGTGAGACTCTTACATACAAAGAGGCCAAGTCATGACAATTTAGCAGTAAGTGGGAGCTAGCTATGCAGGAAGAGATTAAATCTCTGTATGCTAATGATACTTGGGATCTTGCGTTGTTTCCCAAAGGAAGAAAGCCTCTTCCAAACAAATGGGTTTACAAAGTAAAGACAGTTGATGGGAAACCCAAGTACAAGGCAAGACTGGTTGCTAAAGGGTATGCACAGAAGGAAGGGATTGACTTTCAAGAGGTCTTCTCACCTATTGTGAAGATGACCACACTATGTGTACTTTTTTCTCTCACTGTTGTATTGGACTTGGAGCTGTACCAAATGGATGTAAGAACAGCTTTTTTGCATGGTGACATTGATGAGGAAATTTACATGAAATAGCCCGAGGGCTTTGTAGTTCCTGGAAAAGAGCAGATGGTGTGTAAACTAAAACACAGCCTACATGGGCTAAAGCAAGCACCACGACAGTGGTACAAAAAGTTTGACACTTTTATGCTATCTCATGGATTTACACGCAGCTGTGCAAATCATTGTTTGTACATGAAAAAGGATACAGATGGCAGCCCCATCATACTTGTTTTGTATGTGGATGATATGTTGCTAGCTCGGAAAAGAAAGACTAGCTTAGATGCTCTCAAAAATCAATTGAAATCAGCCTTCTCTATGAAAGATTTGGAGAATGCAAAGCATATTTTGGGCATGAGGATTTGCAAAGATAGAATGCAGAAATTGATGTTTTTATCTCAAGAAAAGTACATTGAAAAGGTACTAGACAGATTTCAGCTAAGCCTTTTGGGATACCCTTACCTCCTCATCTTAAGCTTAGTAAAGCCAACATCCCAAAAGATGATGTGGAAGCAAATGCTATGAAGGGAGTCCCTTATACATCAGCTTGTGGCTGCCCTCTGTGACCTAGGCCTTAGAGGCTACAAGGATCAGTATCCCATGCCATCATATGTCAAGCCCTAGAACAGAGGATGAGAAGAGAGGCAGATACATGTCTGAATGAAAACAAATTAATCAATAACTATGGGAAATCCGGATCATCACTAACTGACAATGCATTCAGAACTTTCACTACTCAGCCTCCTAGGTTTGCCTTTCACACTTAGCGTAATCTTATATATTTTTGCTCAATGCACTCATGCTATGGTATTTCTCTTTGCTCAATGCATATCATATATGGCATGCAAGTACTTATAATTTATAAAGAAGGCAAAAACCAAATGATTCTCAAGCCAGTGGACTGGCTCAGCAATAGCAAGTGGGAAATGTTAAGCCCAACACAGCCCAATGACAGAAGAGCAAAAGGCTGAACCAAGACAGACCAAGAAGGAAGAAGGCCAGAGAAGAGGACCGGTACACTGAAGATGTGGTTGGACAAGAAAAGAAAAACAGCTGCCAGCCGAAAGATGTCGCTGATTAAGGCATGGAACATCTGGCAATACAGCAACATGGGGTGCACATCACCACTGTTATTTTGATCACATAACAACTGCTTTACTACTAGAGTTGTGGAGGTTACAGAGATCCTAACACGCGTGCGCCCCCCAGGCAACAGTTGCTTTCAGAGTTTATGCACCTTGTTACTCATGACAATAGGAACATTGAATTCTTGCGTCTGGCTTAAGTTCAAGAAACAAACTAGCCTGTTCAAGAAAGAATGGAAACCTGTATAAGGACAATTAAAACATAATCCTACCAGCTTTTACATACGGCATTTGGGCATACCTAGACAATGCAAAATAAAAATCATCTGAAAGGATCCAAAATGCTTCAAGTGCAGCATTCTTACCCTCCTTTCTCTTTCTTATCTTTGGGGTGATTTCAATATAGCTGGTTTCGCGGAAGGATGTAAGGAGCCATATTTTCATTCCAAACTGCAGAAAACAAACAAAGATTACCTCCTGAGCAAAGATAAAACTATTTACATCAGGAAGGTGAAAAGTCAAGCTCACATACATGATCAGCTGCTGCCTGCAGTGTCACATGGTCACCCCATTCCCCAGACCTGATATACATAATACATCTTTATTGTGGACGAGAAGAAATTTATATGAAATTGTTGTTAAACTTAACACTTATACATGTGAAAGCAAGCATCTATTGCCGCTAACACTAGAACATATGCAAAGTTCTGTATGTACCTCATCCTAGGTCTTCTATCATACAGAATTCTCTTTTGCTGTGTGTAGAGTATTACCTTCCCATTGTGCATGGTAATCTTTATATTTGGAATAGACAAAATATGGTCCTGGGGTCTCGGCTGTATATAATCCTTTCAACTTCAATTTCACTCTTCTTTTTTTACCTTATACTTGACATTTCTTTCGTGACACATGTTAAGAAACATTTTTCTGCCAATAACTTCAATATAATTATCTGCCAATAATGATGGACCACATTAGATATCACAGCTAAATATTTGACGGACTCAAGTTGATAATGTCAATACATATCCCAAATCTTTGGCATCTTCCATTCAAGGGTCATTTCTTACAAGTGCAACTCTACCCCTGGGACCTTACTGAAATCAACAAGGGACCTATCATGATCTCATTACCTATGCCAAGGACTCACCATGTCAGCAGTATGCATGATTGGGTTATTGGTGTTAGTGAATTTGTAGGGCTCCTAACACTGTAGAGTCCTGCGCACAAAAGCTGTCAGGCTCACCAACAAGCGGAATAAGTTTTCTTCTTAGGATTCAGGTAGACCATTCTATAGGTCTACCTAGACTGTTAAGGCACCCCACTCTAGATGACCTTACCATATTGCAACTGCTTTGCAACACCATCAACCAAAACAAACCTATCGCTCAAAGCATCATACCACTTTAATAGCCTACCAACAAGTATAGTTCATCCCTCAACCATGTTTCATAAGTCCAATGACAAAAGATATTACAAGTTGTTAAAAATATTGAACAACTTTTTTGAGAAAACTGCCTGACCTCCGCATCTTTCGTACATATTCACTGTACTTCATTGGTACATAGCCTTCATAGAGGTCCTTGAAAGCTTTCAACTGCATATGTGGAAAAGTGTCTTGCTGACATAAGTTCATCTTTATCTTAGGTTGTTGAAAGTAACAGCTAACATTAAATTGCTGCATTAGCAAAATCACCTGATGAACAACCTGCTTCCTCACATGTTTGTGTTTTTCAGGATTCTGATAGAGTTGGTCTGAGATCGCACGAAACTACAAAACCAATGACATTTTAACTCAATGCATTGGAAAAGCTAGCAAACCTGCAAAAATGCTCTCAGTTAAGTAAAATAACCTGACAGTTGCCATCTCCTGTCATCTTTCGTTCTTGAAGCCCATACTCATGAAGCCTAGACAAAGCTACATTCAGATATTAGCAGAGGTTTTTTTTTTTTAACTTCAGCCATGCACACTTCAACATTTTCAATCACGTTCCAGTACCTAAGAATAGATGCAAAATGGTGCTTTGAATATGATAACTGCAGTAAACTGAACTTCAAACATCAAAGTTACTTTTCTATAGATGAGAGAAGCATGAACTGGGAAAGGCAATACAGCAAGAAAAATAAAGGATAAACGACAGATTTTGACCAACCTTGCCCCAAACTCGAGGCAGCTTATTACCTTGCCAGAACATGTTGATAATCAAACTCAGCACCACTAAAAGTTGGGAGCGACCTGTTAATGCGAGGAATGTGCTGCAAAGAAAAAGTGATTGAAAAATTTAGCGCTGATCATATTGCAAAGAAAGAGTAGACAATTTTGCGATCACACTTGTAGGCAAATTGACTGATGATCCTGTTGCAAAGGGAAAGCAAACCATAACTTGGCCTAGTAGAAAGCTCAAGAAAAGGTTTGACCCAAACATGCAAGTATATCCCACACTCTTGAGTGCTGGAATCAAAACACAAGCATCCAACACCACAAACACATCACTTTTGCACACTAGGTGACAAAAAACTTATTTCCAGAGAAACAGTATCATCTAGCATCAGACATTTCAAATAAAGTATGATTATATGTTTCAAGCTCAACGTGTGACTTACTGGAATGGCCAAGGGAGAGGATTCAGTGTGTTTAAAACAAATTATCTCCAAATAAACAGTACCATCTAGCATCGGACATTTCAAATAAAGTATGATTGTGTGTTTCAAGCTCAATGTATGACTTACTGGAATGGCCAAAGGGAGAGGATTCGGTGTGTATAAAACAAATTATCTCCAAATAAACAGTATCATCTAGCATCAGACATTTCAAATAAAGTATGATTGTGTCTCAAGCTCAAAGTATGACTGACTGGAAGAGGGAAAGGATTCAGTGTGTCACAAACAAATTATCTCCAAATAAATAGCACATCTAGCATGACACATTCCAAGTGAAATATGATTGTGCTTAAAGTTCATGTATAACTTACTGGAATGGAGCTTAAATGTGCCAACTGCTTGCCGATTTCAGCGTTTCCGCCAGAAAGCTCCTCCGACAGCACTTGTGCAATCATCTGATCGTCTTCGGTGCCATCCCGGGCGCTAGCACCTGAGCTCGAGCTCGCCCAGTCGGTGGAGCTACCGGCATTCTCCCGCAAGCTAAAACTGGCCCTGGAGGTGGCCCAATCTGGACGGTGCCCCATGGCCGGGGTAAAATCCAAGCACCACGGGGATGGAGCTATGAAGTAGTAGCCTGAGATTGGGGTTCCGTCCACAGAATGCAATGCGCATCAACAGAGAGGAGCTTTCCGATTTCTTGGTTTGGCGGAGGGAGACAGCAAATAATCTGGTTCTTATTTGGACGCCTAATCTGTTTGTTGTCAGGCAGGCGACATTCCAATAGAACGAGGATTGCAGCAGCAGCTTGGCATGCCTGGATATGGAATCGGTCTGCTTTTGTGCCTCCTTTTTCAGAGATGCTCCTTCATTCCGAATTCCGAGTTTGCATCATCGTTCGATACTTCCTGCCATATGGTTTTCCCCTTTTCCTTTTGTGGTTATTTATTATTGGGTGCTTCCTGTCAAGTGCCAATTTTATTAACCTTTTAACCTTCGTCACCCCTTACACCTCCTTGCTGAGAAGAAAAACAAAGGGTGCACCGGACTGCACTCAAGCAATTGCCCCCAAGGAACACCCACCCCGAGAGCACTAACATACAACTTTTTTTTAAAAAAGACTAGAGAGAAAAAGAAAATAACCTATTTATGATAAAAGTATGTAAACACTAAATCGGAGAGAGAAAAAAAATAGCCTACTCCTAAAAGAATGCAAACACTAAAGCAGAGAGAGTAAAAGAAATTAACCTCTCTGTGATAAAAGAATGTTCGTTAACTTGGAGTAATTCAATTGCTCCATCGAGAGAAAAAGAAAATAACCTATTTGTGATAAACGAATGTTGGTTAACTTTGAGAAATTCAATTGCTCCATCGAGGGGAAAAGAGAGAGAGAGAGAGAGAGAGAGAGAGAGAAAATTAACATGTGTCCTAGCCTCCTTCAATTAACCTATAGTAATTTAATATAGATAAAGATGAAGGGAATTAATCAGTTTGTTGATAAGGTATTTCATATTGGGCCTTAGTTAACTTGCAAAAATTCAATTACTCTAACCAAGAAAGAATAGAACTAACATGTGTCTTAGTGGGCTTTAGTTAACTAGGAGTAATTCAATTGCTTTAACATGTGTCTCAATGGACTCTGAGTAATTCAATTACTCTATAGTTTATAATAGCATGCCTTTGCATGCAATGTCAATAAAGGAACACAAACAATGGCATAAGCAAATGCCTCTTTACTGAAAGGTCCATATCATGCACACCTTGGAACCTACAACATGTACTATAGGGCTTGTCCAATTTACTACGATGAACCCTAGGATATCACTTACATATTGAAAATGAAACAAAGTGCCTTCTTTAATGTTGGGTGTCCAAAAGTAAATAGAAAAATAAGAAAATCAGTCCATACTTCTAATTGATGGTCATTGTTCACCAACTTTGCCATTATCTTTGCTTTCCTTCAATGTAAGATAGTTGGATTATCAAAAAGGTAAGAGATATTCACATTGTCCTAATTGGACCTTATGGAAGCTTTTTTAGGAGCTTGGAGACCACTCCAAAAGCGTTATCCTTTTTGGAATGCGTGCTCCCCAACACTATAACTTTAGCACGCTAATCATAGACGCTAAATTAGCCAAGCATTGGAACATTCCTTCTCCTAACATAAAAAGGGATTTCATTCCCAAAAGGCCGAATTCTCCTCATCATTAGAGCCCTTAGCAAATCCTAGGTTGTTGGGTTTAGGAGACTTACGATGTATCATTTTCTTGAGAGCAAACTCCACTTCTTCAATGTTGGACAACCTCTAGGTTAGCAAAGAAAGGTCTTTATTCACTTCCATGTAGGTGTAGCCCCAAACTAGCTTGATGGCACCAATAATCTTTAGATATCTTAGTTAGTCCTTGCATGCAATGATCCCACCTTCTCATATGATCAATTTCAATTGTTGCATGCTCAATCTAGATGGCCTTCACCTTTCTTAAGCGATATTGTTGCTCCAAAAGGAGGCATTTAACTTGAAAGGGGAAGAACCCCTATTTGCCCTCTTCATACATGACATTTTGAATGTTATTATAATAGGAGCACGATCAAAATGAAGGAGTACATCTAGTACCCTATTTACTTTGGATTTGGGAGGATCAGCCACCCTCACCACACATATATCACTAACCTAGTTGCAAAATTCTCCAAGTTTGATCACGATGGTTGTTAGCCAAGTATCGTGACATTAGGTTTTCCAAAGTGACACTCATCGCACTAGTCAATTATGACTTCATATGAAGGTACCCCCAATATTCACTTTCCTCCATAATCATGCATCCTGCTCCATTAGATTTGTCTTTTGGGTTCTCCATCATATTCCCATTCACGATTAGGACTATACTTTCTAAATTCTATCTTACTTTGAACGCAATGAAGTAAACCTGTGTGATCTTGAAATGCAAGCAAAGGACCAAGCACTTCACCATGCCCTCAAGTTTGAGGTTTAGAGAAGCTTATGTAGCCTTTAAGGCCAAACTCTTCTATTTTCTCATCATCAATTTTGACTTCTTGGATTGCCAATACTTAAGGCTTCCTTTGTTTCAAAAATTCCCAACACACATTCCTTTATCTAAGGAGCAAAACCCCCTTAGGTTCCCAAACATGATTGTGATTTTGTCGATTGCTTTGTCCATGCCGATAGTAAAGTTAGAGATTCGCTACAAGATCCCCATGCAGAGTATATAAAGTTGTGAATATTCGTTTTCCCGCTAGCTTGCTTTGAGGTTGATGGATGTTGAGTAGGAGGCTCCTACTTTTTCTTGTCAAAAACTATCTACATCTCATGCACTGCTCCTTTCTTCTTCAAACCTCCATTCTTCTTCTTGCTTACCTCTACTTATCCCATACATCCTCCTACTTTTCCAAATGCTCCTCCTTTTATGTTGACATTATCTTGCAGAATTCCTAGATTCTTGATAGTAGTAGCATGCACTAGGGAATGGTGAGAAGCACACCTCACATATAATCTCAATCCCATTACTATCTCAAATCTTGAGAACCTTTGGGGACTTCCATCCTCTACCCCAAAAAAGGTATACTCTGCAAAATTACCCTTAATGCAAGTGGTGGAATGTAAAGAAACTTGCCTAAGGTGCTCGCCAAGGCTTTGACATCAGCCTCAAAGATGAGATGCAAATCATCAAATGACAAGTAGCACTTCGCTAGGTAAGAAGCCAACTCTCCACTATAAGACATGTGCAAAACTACCCTCGCAGCACATTGAGCAGGAAAGAATCGACTCCTTCCCTATTGTTTGAGAGCCCACCATGGATACAAAAGACCATTTTCAAATGAACTTGTGATAATAGAAATTGCAATGCACTTGAGATGAAGCAAGGAACTAGCTTGAGAACTCATCCTCTATTGGCACCCTTCCAATCAAATAGAAGACTCTAGAAGTCACAAAGTCAAATAGTGATTATAGAGAGACTCAATAGGTAAATATGTGAATGCTTTATGAACTCTTTTGTTACCTCTTACCAAAGCTTCCCTTTTTATTGCTAAGAGCCCCTACAAATCAAATGTTGATGCTGAGAACACCACCTATAGGTTGAGATTTCCTCCTCTTTGCATGCTCTACATGGGTATTTGGGCACATGTCCTCATCGAGGGTTTCAAAACCTTGGGAATGTTGCTACCTCCAACCCTTGTACCTCCCTAGAATGCTTACCTTGCATGCACATAAGATAGGGAAGGACAAGTATAAAGCATGTTTCAAGCCTACATAGAGAGATGCAATAGGAACTTCTTTTTAAACACATTCACTAGTTGTCAAAGCTACATGGCAAAGCTTTGAGCATGTTTTATTATTATCTTTACTTCTAGATAACATGCACCATCTAGATTTTGTTTTTAAAGAAGAGGAGGACACTAAAATGTTATGCACAATGTAAAGTTTCTTGAATCAACTATTCACCACATACATGGACCACAAATCACATACAAATATGAGGATAGTCTCTCTTCACAATTGCTATAACTCTTCGTTCTACAAGGGATAAGGCAAGGAGCCAATTCTTAAATATGAAAGATCCTTTTATGTTGTGCTAAAGAAACACTTGTATTATTTGTCACAATTATATTATTCCATAATTTTGATAGTTGCATATTTTCTTAACACAACATGTTCTATTTTGTTGGTTGGGCTTTAGGCTTTATCCCAACCTTGTCACCTTGAAGGATCAAACACCGTTGGACCAACAATATTGAGACTTGAACCTTTATTGCACCTTGATTTAAATGAGTTTGTCTTCAAAAAGGCTTTGTAAGCAAGTTGCTATAGATGCAAAGTTTTGTACCTTTTTCTCGTGACACATGATCCAAACACATTTAACAGAAAGTAATATCTTATATTACAATCACCAAAAGGGTTTGACCTCATTTTAAGATGCGAGAAGTCTAAAACGAGTAGAAACTTCTACTATTCCCGTCTACAAATTATGTTCATTTCACACTAAAAATAGAAGCATGTTATGTGGTTTCAAGCAAGCTTGCTCATCTACTAAGACATTGGTAAGCCTATGATTTATGTGATTTGTTGTTCTAGTCCTGTGAAAATGATATAACACCTCTAGTAAAGCATTCGTAATCATAAGTTTCATATAATGCCTTGCAACAGACAATTTAAGTGGTGTTGGGTTGACACAAATGTCAAATCATAACCTACACATGTGCCCTTTCATGTACTCCATCAAGATCCTTTGTTAATGCAAAAAGGGGGCAAGATGAAGAATGATATGGTAAGTCATAATAAGGACTTTGTAAAAAGGACTAGGTCATTTTTAAAGTGATTGTTTAGACAACTAGCAAAAAGCACACATGTTTCAATCTCATGACACGACATTCTTGTACATCCTCTCTTTCATGCACGTAGAAACCAAAAAAGAAATTGACATTTATCTTCACATATATGCGAATGTTTTAGAATCATGTTTAGTGTTATTCACATTCATTGTCCCCTTACCTTGCTTTTGTAAATTTTACTATAAAGCACTCTGATGAGGTGAGGTACCAACCTTACTTTGCTTTCATAACTTTGCCTTTAAACCAATAAAGTACATTGACAAAAATGCATAGGGGGATGGTTAAGGTGAAGATGGCATTGTAATACATCTAGATTGATGAGTTTGAAGCATTCTCATGATAAACAAATAATCTCAAGGTGGTTTCAACTATGCTTTAAGAGGATTTTTAAAAAGATGAGAGAACAATAATATATGTAGAGCCAATGTTTACACGAATCATTTGCTTAGAACCATTTCAAGAACTCGTAATTAATATGTTTTATGATTTTTATTAAGGCTATAAATGGAAATTCCTAAAATTATGAATAAATTGATTATCTTTATCAATTCTAAAACCTTCCCTACATAAGTTTAAAGTATTTTTCACTTTTTTTGTAATTCAATTGAATTATTTTTTTCCATGAACCTTGATTCAAGTCTTCAAACAGAAAGTCATGCATCATGCTCTTTAAAGTATACTAGCTCAAAATTTAAGACTACTATTGAGAATTTGTCTAAGGTCAAGATCAATTCTCAAAATTTTATGCATATATTTTTTGCTTTTGTGATTTTCATATACATTAAGGTAACTCTATCGTGTGGAAACTTATATTTGGAGCCATTAATGGTTGGAATTGAAGCAAAATAGCTTAGTTTTGAAGACTCATGAACAGGTTTTGGTACATGCTTTTGATGTATGCAAGCACATGGCCTACTTAAGCAAGGAGGTAGCTTGCCATTTGCAAGCATGGGGCTTGCTTATTGTAAGGTGGGTGTTTAAGCAAAGGGTTTAAGGAGGGCCTTTGAAGCAACTGGTTTGCCATTTCTATGACAGAGAGAGAAAAGAGAGAAAGCGCTGATTCTTCTTGCTCATCAAAGATCCAAAATAACTAAGATAGATGCAGTCACTTGATGTGATTAGGCACACATTGGAGTAGATCAACCTCATCTCAAACATACTTTAGGCTTATACAAAAAATTGGCACCATTCTAGAGCTTAAGCTCCCCCCTTCCACTGTTAAAACATATGTAAGATTTAAATCTTACATCGATTAAGCCTCATTCACATTGAAGATTACTCGAACAACTTCGTGGTTTTCATATTGAGATAAGCATTGAGAAACTTATCCTCTCAAAGAACGTTTTTACTATATTATTCTTTGTTTCAAATGATTATGTCGGTTGCATCTGAGATATAAAAGTAGTTTCTATGCATTTGGTCTTGTGTGGCTATTTTGATGGCAATGTGATGTTCTTCCTCTCACTAAGACTTCAATTTAGACATGGGTGAATCATGATGATTTCCTCTAATGGTTTATTTTGAGTTAAGGCAAGTAACCCTAAATGATGTACGAGTGATGTAGGTCGTGTCATATTCATTACACTTGATGGCACAACATTGTTCAAAGTTGGTCATTATCTAACATCCAACTATCCCCCACCGTGCATATAAGATGAACTATTTTTGCAAAAAAGCAAACTCAAATTTTGCAAGGTGATTAAGACCCGCAAGATTCTGTGGTGTTGTTTCTACATAGGTGTGTTTGAAAAAAGTTATGAAGCATGTCGTATGAGCTTTTTCCCATATTGTTCGAGTAGTAATTAGCCCTTCGGTAATCAAGGGATGCTTGATGAATATGAACTCAAATCTATCCCATGAGTAGGATAGTGACGTCGTAATCTTGGTCGTATTCTCATCTAGGAGACTAGATCTAATCTTTCATAATTATGGGTGAACAAGGTGAAGGTGTTGTCGAGTTGTGTAATGCATGTGATGAAATCATCACCCTTATTAGTGGCCATATCGATAGCTAATTCCAGGATGGACAATCTCTCGTAGGAGGGTTTTCAAACCTAAATGTGGTCCGAACTTGTAGGATTGATTTGGTTGATATGATTAGTTGAATTGGATGAGGTATTTGCATAAGCCTCAATTTGTGCACTTTTAGGATTAGGTGAGACTTTTGTATGGGGCGGTTAGTGGTTTTTAGTGGATGTTGTGGAAGAAATGTCCTTTGGTGATTGTGTCTTATCACTATTTTGCATTTGAGATGGCAAAGTGTTTGGGGAGTTGTAGGTTGTAAGGCAACTTGAAGGCCTAGAGGGTTGGGGTAGATCCCTTTAAGTTCTTCAATAGACCATGCAAAACATCCTTGAACTCTTTTAAGAGGTTCATCAAATTAGTCTACTCATCCTCAAATTGGTTGTTAGCTATGAACACATGCCAAGGCTTTTCCTCCTCATCAGCCAAATTGACTTTCTTTACCTTAGATGGTCATTCTATCAATTCTCGTGGCTTGTGCTTGATGTTTAAATACTAGTGTTAACCCTCAAATAACAAGGTGGAAAATCCGGAAAATATAAAGCAGAAGACAAGGCCAAGACAAAAGTGGAATGGAAGATGAAGGCACTCAAGAAAAATCTGGAAACACAAGAAGTGTAGAAAAGTCCTAAATCAAGGAGAAAGGCGCACAAGAAAAAGTGCAAGTCAATACATTTGTAAAAGAGCACAAGGCACACCATGATTTATTTTAAGAGCGCCGGGCTCTCACTTGTGCAAATTGTAAAGGTAGATGGGTGGTAGGAAGGAAGCTAGGAAGATAGGAGGACAGTGGGAAAAAGGGCCTACAGGCCACGACTGGCCATGTAAAAAGGGGGATAAGGGGATGACTGCCCAAAAGAGATTTAGGGTTTTGTATATAAAGTTGAAAAGTGAATGAGAAGCTCATTCTTGTGAGTAGCCAAACGTAGCTCTCTTGTTCTTCTTGTTCTTCTTGCTTGCTTGCTTGAGCTTGTGCTTGAGAGAGGGAGTGTGTGAGTGTGTGAGGGTGAGGGACCATGGTGGAGAAGCTCTCCATCTTCTCCTCTCTTCTTCTCTTCTCTTATCCAGCTCGTGGCAATGGAGCTTGGAGTGTAGAGCTTGAGGATGGAGCTTTCTTGAAACTTGCACTTCGAGACTAGTCTGACTTGCAGAGTTGTAGACTTAGCCGACTTGCAGAGTTGCAGACTTGCAGAACTTAGGAGTGCTTGGGAGAGAAGGCAACTTGATTGGGCATGGAGGTAAGCTTAGTACACTAGTAGAGATGGATATCGCATTGGCTATGTGAGAGGTAGCCATTAGTGCTCGGCTTGGAACTCTTGAAACAATAAGTGGTTCGTGGGTCTCGGTGGTTGATCACCTCTACATTTTGGTTCCGTTGTCAGGACCAACGGATTCAAGCCTTGACACTTGCACGCTTCAAATCGAGAATTGAAGTAGGGTTTTTCCCGAACTGGTGCTTGAGGTAGATAGGTAGGAAGTGAGGGAGTTTGAAGAGGTATTCGATCTCCTTAGCAAGTAGGTTTTTGGTTTTTTAGATTTGGATAAGCAGGCTAGAGTAGTGTAGGTAACCTCTTTATGATTTTTGTTTACATTTAGCTAGAATATGAGCAAAACAGTGTGAATACATAGTAGGGTTTCTACTGTTGTATAACAAACTGAAACAGGGAAAAGAAGGATAAAAAATGAAATTCTGGGTTAAATGTTGGTAAGAGGAGTAAGACTAAGGTGAGTGCAGATTTGGGCAGGGCAATAAGAGGCCAGGAGTGGCAAGGAAGATCTTATTTTGCATTTGAAAGGTTAAGGAGAGCTTGAGAGAGAGAGAGAGAGAGAGAGAGAGAGAGAGAGAGAGAGAGAGAGAGAGAGAGAGAGAGCTCACAAGTCCAGGCCTACATCAGATTGGTCGGAGTGTAGCGGGACTTCCAGTGAGATTCAAGTATGGAATGCCCTTGGCCCACACCCCTCTTTGACTCCTGGAAGTTCTGGTAGCCACTAGCGACATCTATCTTGGATTTTTTTTTTGGAAAAATAAGTGATCTATATGTATTTTAGCTAGTAGAATCAGATCGGGCGACCTGTCCGACTCCTAGAGTCGAGTCGAGCGACCCATTCGACTCCCAAAGTCGAGACCACTCGGACAAACCTACCTGGTCCAATGGGACACCTTGTCCGATTTTGAAAATTGGACAACCCATAATCGAACACACAACCCGTCCGATCAAATGCTCAACCCACCTGATCGCGACACTTGGACCACAAAATCAGACCATTAGCCTTGTCAGATCGGACATACCCGCTTTGATTTTCAAAATCGGACCATTCCAAAATCGGACGCTCAAAATCGGACACCTGTCAAATCGGATGCACGAAAATAAGACACACAAGAATCGGACACTTCAAATCTGACGCCCCATTTGTCCAGTCGGATGCTCACAACAATCAAATCACTCTATAGTCAAACCAACCATAGGACTCCGACCCAGCTACCAATTATACCACTCTTGGAATTAGACCCAGTCAAGTTGAATCATCCGACTCTAAAAGTCGGACCACCTGAAATCTGACAATCCGATTCTAGGAATCAGACCAACAAACCAGAACAAGAAAATACAGACCCATAGACCATATAGAGCCAAAAGCACATTATAGATCTATCACTAGATTGAAATCTAGAGCAAGTAGTTCAAAACTTGGAGGTTCCTCAAATCACGCATGGTGTTTAGCGTATCAACCTTGTGGGCCGGAGGGGACTGCCCCCCCACACAGACCCTCGCAGAGGCCCCCTCCGCACCTCCCCCAAGTAGGTTGGAGAGAACGCGCGCCGTGACAGGTCCTCCAAATTAGGGTGTATTAAGGGCTCTGCACAAGCATAGATTCTCACTTGCAAAACAACAACCAAAAGTCCATACTCGAACAAAGACGAACAGAAACCCTAGAACCTCAATGGGCCCATCTAGCCAACAAGGGCAAAAAGGCCACACCACAAAAACATGTATAGGTTGCATTCAGATTGCATCTAGTCAAAGAGCAATGCAACAATGTCAAGCTACAACTGCGAGGATGACTAGGCATGACAGTCTTGATGATAGATGCACCTTGAACAACACTGCACAGACGACCCAAGACATTAGTAGGGAATCCACATTTGGTTGTGCAATTGGGAACTCAAAGGCATGTATCAGAAGGCTTGAATTTACAAGCCAAGACTTGGAAGATGAAGACATAGTACCTCCTGCTTATCTTAGGGTCAAACTCACTGTAGAAAGAGAGCATAGTGTCGATGCTCTCATCGATGAAGGAGCATATTTTAATATCTTGACCTATGAAGCATAAACCCTACTAGGCCAACTAGAGCTCACACCGAGGACTAATGCAACTCTTAGTCCTTAAAATGAACACTCGCAAGCACTTATAGGGAAGTCCAAAATCCTTGTAACTATTGAAACTAAAAGCTTGCCTATCCTATTCCATGTTCCTCCAAATAGTGCTAATTGTGGAAAAGAAACCCTCCTAGGGCGACTCTTCAAAAGGGCGATAAAGTGTGAGGCCAACTATGTAGCATAGAGGATACACTTGACACTACCGGGTGTGAGGATAATCACAACCTTTAGTAAGGGCGACCTCATTAAACCTCGGGGGAAAGATAAGGAACATTCTGACATGCCAGGCAAGCCCAGACGAGAGCAAGGACCTGTTGAACGAGTTGATAGAAGTGCATATTGAATAGAGAGAACCAGTGAGTGAGGCTATGCTTGAAACAAAAAGGATAGGAGACAATGCTAAGGACATGCTTTGGACTTACAAATATCGTAGAAGACCACAAAAGAAGCCAAAGCCTTATAGACGAAGGTATCGATGGAGAGCCAGCACAATACCGTAATGGATATCCAAAGTGTTGCTACATGCTCAAGGGTATTATGCAGGTAACCAATGGATTTGGATACTAAAGGCCCCTGCTAAACCACCTATGTTAGCTGAAGACTAGCAGGACATATCAAGAGCAAAGAAGCACGAGAGGAAATCTAAACGAAAGAGTAAGTCTCGAGTCAAAAACATTGGAGTGACCGAGCCCCGCACAGTTGAAATCAAGAAACCAAATGGGACTATTCAAAGGATAGATCCTTAGCCTAGCATGCTTTACAAGCGGATATAAGATATAACCATTGAGTGTGCACAAAAGCCACTAGTACCCAAGGAGCCTTTGACTTCCCAAGAGGATAATGAGCACCACAGGCGCAATGTTGCTCATGATAAGGCTAATTGCTCAATAAAGCAAATGGTAGAGTCGTCTAATAGCCACGAGCAAATCTTCCAGTCAGTGTCAAAGCCACTTAGGAGTCCCAAGTCTCCTACACCCTCTTTCCCTAAAGGGACACATGAAGCCCAATAGCAGTCACCAAGTGCAGTTGCTCAATTCCAATCTCTATCTCCATCCAAGCTTCCAAATGTCCAAGAGGTGGGATGTGACATCACCCTTAGCTCTCAGTCTAAGGATATGCCTATGCAATCCATCGTGACTAGCTGATTTGCATAAGTGAATGCTCAAAGGGCAATAAAAGACACGACCACTTTCAATCTGCCTAAGGACTTGACACTACAATCCACCAATAGTAGCTAGTCCACTGAACTAGCTGCTACAACTTCCAATCAGGAATCATAGCAGTCACAACTTTTGGCCGTGATAATGCCCCTTGAGGAACATGTCCTTAGCAATTCACCCATGGAAGAGGTGTCGCAACCAACATCCTTGACACCTCTAGCAGTTCCAAAGCACCTAAAGCCTAGGCTTAAGGAGAAATCTCTCAAAGATTTGGCCTAGGAGATGGCACATCTGACTAATGAACTAGAGATGAAGTGCCTAATGAAGCTTGATCACAAGCTGATAGCCATCACATGTGCATACATCCATGTGGACATTAGAAGGCCAACATTAGAGCATACAAAGCTCATAGCTGAGCCCCTGACTTGGGACAAGCAACAACATGTTTGCTCCCGCTATGTAGCTGTCACTAAAGAAGTCATAAAGGACATCCCAAAGGCCACATCTAGGGAATTGCGCTTAATACCCTCACTCTATATTGCTCAATGTGAGACAAACAAGGAAAAGCTCAAAGCAATCAAACGAAAAGAGAAAGGACAAGGCAACTTTGTGCAAAAATGGTACTCTAGGCAGCCAGAATTGGCCACCAACTAATGGCCTCGCTGAGCAAAGGAAAGCCCTTTGGACATCGAGACATGATCTCACATACGTTGCCCCCAAACCTCATTAAGAGTGTTGGCAATGTCCATGAGGTCTAGCTTTCTGCCAATTTCCAAAAACATCCCTTGTACGATAAACTACTTCTAGAAGAAGATCTACACATGGCTAGCAGGCTAGGAGTAGGGAGCATGGTTCTTGATGTTAGTGCATATGTCTTTTGCCTCACTCAAGACCCTGCAATCCTAGATCTCTATGCTTCCCATCAATACAACCCTGACTTCTTCAATTGGTTCCATCCAAGCCTACATGACAAGAACCTTAAACTGTCTCTTGGTTCTACACTAGAGTCACCCAAACCTCCAAGGTAAGAGAAAAAAAGCTCTATACATAACACCCGCTCTGATAAGAAGCAATGGAGGCATGTCCCAATGGGTAAGGACAAGAGTCTAGAGCAAACACCCAACCAGGAGCAACTGCCAATGCAATCGAATAAGGGGCTAAATGAAAGAGAATTGGCTAAAGAGCTAAACTCTCCACAAAGAGAGGCAGTGGTACCCTCATAACCTAGTGAGGCTACTCAACAGGCCACAGCTATGTCCCATGAGGACACACTAGAGAAAGAGAATGTTGAGGCCCAACCAAGCACATCAATGGCTAGCGTGGTTCAGGGTCTTGAATCTTTAAAGGATACACCTCAATCTTCCAAGAAAAAGAGGAGAAAACAATGAAAACAACGGTAATTGCAAGTGGCGGTAGACGTCAAGAAGATTGAGACCAAGAGTGCTGAAGAGCTTGGGAATAAAGCATTGAGTCCACCCACGAATGAACCCATCGCCATCTCTCCTAACAGCGGTGAAACCTTATACATATCCATATTTCTGATAAGTCAAAGTAACCATTACCATCAATGGTTGCTTGCAACACTCAATCCACTGACAAAAAAACTTGCATTGACCCATTAAGAGTGGATATGCCACTATTACAATAGGTTGACAAAACTACACCAGTCGCATCCAAGGGGAAACATGATACAATAACAGCAAAGCCTTAAGAGAAACATGAAAACCTCGAGGACATAAGCAATCCTAGCATTGACTAATCTTGCTCATCTAAGCCTGAGCCTCTAGCTACGCTAAAGCCTAGGGAAATCCCCAAAACCTTGCATGAGATAGCAACCGAGCAAGCCTTCATAGAACATAGAAGTGTCATAGAGTGCTTGGCTGAGTTGGATGCTAAACTCAAAATATTTGCACATGTCTACGTCCTTGCAGACATGGGCACATTCCCTAAGGAGAAGCTTGAGGAATACTTGCCATATCCACTATCCTGGGAAATGCAAGAATATCTTAACGAGCACTATGACAAGCTCCTACATGAACGCATGCAACTCATCTTTGATGAGGAGACCGACGAACAATGCTTAACTGTGACATTCAACGATGCACTTTGCCAACCAAATCTCTTAGAGATAAAGCAACTAAAGTGATAACTAGAGGGTTGAAGTCAATTTGAAGAACGTTGGTTTGAAAACCGTGCTATAATGGTCAAACTTGGAGCCTAGATTATGAGGGGGACTTGGGTGGAGGGGGGTTTTTTGGGGGGGGAGGGGATTGTGCCATCCCACCGCACCTCAAAAAACCCTGCTCAATCCACCCCGTCACCCCTCCATGACATGGCGCATCCCTCCCCTCAAAAAACCCCGCTCCATCCATGCCACCCCACTGCACCTCGAAAAACCCCACTCAACCCCCCACGACAGGCACGCCCCCCCCCATCTCACCCCGAAAAACACCGCTCAACCCATTGCACCTCAAAAAACCCCGCTCAACCTACCCCACCTCACCCCACGACACGGCGTACCCCCCCCCAAAAAAACCCCGCTCCACCCAACCCCCCATGATATGGCACGATCCCCCCTTAAAAAACCCCACTCCACCCAAGTCCCCCCTCCCGACAAAAAAACCCCGCTCAACCCACCCCACCTCACCCCCAAGACACAACGCACCCCCTAAGAAAACCCCGCTCCACTCAACCCCTTGCCCCCCATGACATGGCACGATCCCCCCTCAAAAAACCCCACTCCACCCAAGTTCCTCACCCCCCACCCCCCCACGACATGGCAACCCCCCTCAAAAAAACCCCGCTCTATCCACGCCATCCCACCACCCCTAAGAAAACCCCACTCAACCCACCCTGTCACCCCCCATGACACGGCATAACCCCCCCCCCCCCCCCCCCCCCCCCACCCCACCTCCAAAAACCCCGCTCAACCCACCCCACCTCATCCCCCCATGACACGGCGCACCACCCTACCTAAGAAAACCCCACTCCACCCAACCCCCCGCCTAGCCCAGCCCAGCCCCCCCCCCCCCCCCCCACCCCACCTCCAAAAACCCCGCTCAACCCACCCCACCTCACCCCCCCATGACACGGCGCACCACCCTACCTAAGAAAACCCCACTCCACCCAACCCCCCGCCCAGCCCAGCCCCCCCCCTCAAAAAACCCCACTCCACCCAAGTTACTCCCTCCCCCCCATGACATGGCAACCCCCCTCAAAAAAACCCCGCTCCATCCACGCTACCCCACCGCACCTCGAAAAACCCCGATCAACCCACCCCACCTACCCTCACCTCCTTGAGACACGGCACATACCCCCCCACCCCATCTCACCCCCCCACGACACAACGCAACCCCCCCAAAAAAACCCCGCTCCATCCATGCCACCCCATCGCACCTCAAAAAACCCCGCTCAACCCACCCCACCTCACCTCCCCACGACACAGTACACTACCCCGCCTAAAAAAAACCCCGCTCCACCCAATCCCCCCCATCGCACCTCAAAAAACCCCGCTCAACCCACCCCACCTCACCTCCCCACGACATGGCACACCACCCTGCCTAAAAAAACCCTGCTCCACACAATCCCCCACCCCCCCACGATAGGGCAACCCCCCTCAAAAAACCCCACTCTACCCAAGTCTCCCCCGAAAAAAAAAACCCGCTCCATCCATGCCATCCCACTGCACCTTAAAAAACCAATCTTAGAGGAGCGATTGGCCAAATGGTGGTCTCAAAGAGACCCAACCTATGCGGCGCCAACTTCCTTTCGAGTATTGACTGCCATTCGGGGTATGGGCTTAGCCAAAACTAGCCAAGAGAACTCTTTAGTTGATAAGATTCTCATTGAGGAGGAGCTACATGTTGCTAGTAGACTCGGACAAGGTACCATGCTACTTGATGTTACGAAATATCTATTGTTATTGAGTACGCTGCCATGATTCCTAGATGTGTGTTTATCCTCACGAAGTGACATGGATTCATAAACATGTACATAAATAAACAATGAGTTTTATGACTATATATTAAAAAAAAAAAAAAAAACAAAGTCAACACTCACACAAGCAAGCAATGATAATCAAGAGTAGGTGATATGCATCGAAATCAATACCATGAAAATTTGATAAGTGATGTCTCTTTGAGCTGCACCTATTCATTATTGTTGAAGCATATGACTTGCATGTACTCTCACAAGTTGCCAAGTGAATGCAGGATGACACAGGTCTATGTACAAAAGCATTTAATGTCCAAATCACCGCAATACCACTAACCCCACAAAGAACCATTATGGAGAAAGCAACATAAATGCTAAGAACAAAGAGCCATGACGAAAGCCCCGCTGCTACAAGAGAAAATCACCCTTGCAATAGAAAGCACACATCCCATTTGAGTATGGCCCAAAGTATAGTCATTGGCCACTCCCTCTTTCTTGGTCAAACTCTACATCTGGCTCACTACAGTTGCTACCTCAATTGTACTGATGTCTCACATGTTAGAAAGAGGTTTGCAAAATCTCAAGTGCATCTCTCCATCTCAACAATTGTTCCTTTAGCATCGAGGCTAGTAACACAATCATCCTTGTAATATCCATTTTTCACAGCCTTTGGATCTCGACATTTCTCAGTCCAAATGAAAGGCTGATTGCCTCAATGTATTGCATTGATTGTACTCATTTTATTTTATTTTATTTTTTTAAAAGGAGAGTGAAAAAAAGAGAAAACAAAAAGAAAAGAAAAGAGCACTCACGATCAGAGCACAACACCTAGGGGTTCTCAAATTAGGTACGTCCAATGACCTTGGTCAACTGGCTCCGTCCCTAGTCCCCTAGCCCTTCACACATCCCTCACAATTGTTCAGGGCACATCAAGGGCAAGACATATTGAGGGAGCTTGTGTCACCTATGGTTAGACCTGTCACCTTGAACCATTCGCACCATTCTTTTTCGCACCCCTTCTTAATACCATTGCAATCAATAGTGGTAAGTAAGGCATACAAGACCATGGAAAGTACTCTATACTCTTCGAGCACTACAAGTAGCCACCAGCTCTACCAAAAGCTAAGGCATCAATGAGCTCAATTATGATACATTGTATTGTCAAAATCACAAATGATATCTCAAGAAGCCTTCAAGTGTACTTCTCCTCAACATCGACAAATTTTCCCACCCCATCGAACCCTTGCCTCATCCACCCATTGCTATGAGGAACCAG
Source organism: Lygodium microphyllum (assembly GCF_053477565.2). Lineage (NCBI taxonomy): Eukaryota > Viridiplantae > Streptophyta > Polypodiopsida > Schizaeales > Lygodiaceae > Lygodium > Lygodium microphyllum. The sequence continues at coordinate 101,884,639 of NC_141151.1, forward strand.
ACCAGCAGTCTTCTAACTACGTAATATCTAAGTATGCATGTACACACATAATATCTACACCACTATATATACACAGGTTGGGTCCTCAAGTGTAGGACAATACTCTCGGCTTGCTTAGAGTTCGGACTTGTCTCCCAAGCTAATCAAACTACGTCTTGTGCACGATAAGAAGACTAGCACTACCCCAGGAAGAGACCACATATGAGAGGTTTTCAATTACAGGTATTGCAGACTCCAACAAAAGTACCATCACCTCTTCATCAAGACTCAACTCTGAATTCTTATCCTTTATCATCTTGCAAGTCCACCAAAGAATCGTTGCCCACCGCAGAACCCCCAGAACATCAGCACCTATGCTGCCAACCCATGAGTGCAACTCCCAACAAAAACCAGCCCTATCACCAACTTCAACAGCTCTATCACCAACCAATCATGCCAACAAATTGCCACCAACCACCTTTATCCGCAGCACCAAAACTCCAAGGTAAATCACAACAGTCCCTTCCACCCACATCTTCGATGCATGCCAAAGCCTACTATCTACGATGGTGAGTGCCATGGAACTGTGGCACTTGACTAGGAGGGGTTAATGTTAACCCTCAAACGAACAAGGTGGAAAATCCAAAAAATATAAAGTAGAAGACAAGGCCAAGGTAAAAGTGGAATGGAAGATGAAGGCGCATCAAGAAAAATCTGGAAACATAAGAGGAGTAGAAAATTTCTAAATTAAGGAGAAAGGCGCACAAGAAAAAGCACAAGTCAATATATTCATAAAAGAGTGCAAGGCACACCATGATTTATTTTAAGAGCGTTGGGCTCTCACCTGTGAAAATTGTAAATATAGATGGGCAGTAGGAAGGAAACTAGGAAGATAGGAGGACAATGGAAAAAAGGGCCTAGGCCATAGGTGGCCATGTAAAAAAGGGGATAAGGGGATGACTGCCCAAAAGGGATTTAGGGTTTTGTATATAAAGTTGAAAAGTGAATGAGAAGCTCATTCTTGTGTGTGGCCAAAAGTAGCTCTCTTCTTCTTCTTCTTTTTCTTGCTTGCTTGCTTGCTTGAGTTTGTGCTTGAGAGAGGGAGTGTGAGAGTGTAAGGGAGTGAGTGTGTGAGGGTGAGGGACCATGGTGGAGAAGCTCTCCATCTTCTCCTCTCTTCTTCTCTTGTCTTGTCTTGTCTTGTCTAGCTGGCGGCAAGGGAGCTTGGAGCATGGAGCTCGCTTGAAGCTTGCACTTGGATTGTGGAGCTACCGGAGTGCTCAGAAGAGAAGGCAACTTGATCGGGCATGGAGGTAAGCTCACTACACTAGTAGAGATGGATAGCGCCTCGCTATGCAAGAGATAGCCATTAGTGCTCGGCTTGGAATGCTTGAAACAATAAGCGATTCGTGGGTCTCTGCGATTGATCACCTCTACATTTCAAAATTGGACACAGTCTAAGTGAAAGAATCGGGAAAATTGACAAACCCCGGCTAACGAGAAGCGTGATCCGCACTGAAAGAACCCACCGAACGCCTCACACATGGTTACAAACTTAGAGATTGTGGTTGAACGGTCTGAAAGGGTGTTTGGTGTTGAGGGCTGATTGTAAGACCCCTACTCCCGACCCTGACCGAGCCAAATGAGATAGCATACGAACTAAACACATGACCCTGTCAAGCCAACCCATGGACAAGAGCATCGGAGCTACGTGCACTTTGTTTTTTCACTCGCTCTAAATTTCACCACTCGAAGTTCCATTAAGGAAAGCTAAAAGTCCGATTTCGCACAATGCATAGAAAAGAGCATACATGCGCACCCACGCACAGAGTGAGGGTAAGTTGAGGGCTAATTGTAAGTAACAAGGAATACACCTAGACCTAAGGACTTGAAGGAACCCACCAATAAGAGAAGACTCAAAGACATAGAAGGGAGATCGTCCCCAAAGAACAGGACCAAGCGAAGGACACAACCTAAAATCCGAATGCAACACAGGCATGCAATATTGTGGAAGTGGATTTACTCGGCCTTATCAATTTGATCGATAACTTGGCAGAACAGGAGGTCCTAGACATGGAAGGAGGTAGCTCAGGCCATAGAAGCGACGAGGAGCTTAATTTGGGAGACTTTCCTGAGGTTGTGCAACAGTTACTGAACCAATACGATGCTCAAGCTCTGCTAGAACACCACGATAGATCGATAGAGGACATCATAGCAGACCTAGAGGAGGAGAGGAAGCTAGCTTGTAGGGCTCTGCAAGGCCTAGCTTCGTACAACGAGGACCAGCAAACTAGGAAATTATGCTAGAGTTTAGAAATGTGAGAGATCGAGAGATGCTAGGCCTAGTAGGCAGGAGTTGGTTAGAGAGTGAGAGAGCGCTAGAAGAAGATCTCACACTAAGTGAGCTTCTGACAAAGCAACTGCTAGATAACACGGCTACAGAACGAAGTGTTGCAAAATGGCAACATCGATATTGACAGGGTTAGGAGTCAACCGAGGCTCTAAGAGCCAATAAAAAATCCATGTGGTAGCAAAATAGCTGAACAAATAGAAAGATACTGACAACCCATACAGTTTGTGGAACAGTTCGAGTAGGTCTGCAAGGCTAACAGCCTCATTGATCCTACTCAATGCTCCCAAGTCTTTGGACTGTGCTTAGGCAACAAGGGTCGGGATCTGGTACACGAGTCTAGATGCTGCAGAGTGTACTAATTTCAATGGCTTGAAAAATCTATTCATTAAGAGATTTTCCAAACTTGGATACTAGTGCAACTTATGAACACCAAATAGAAAGAGAAAGAGGATATCCAAGATTATGTGACCCACATGAGGAGTCTCTTCAAGAGAATCCCCATGGGTGAGAGACCAACCGAAAGGGTGGTATCCACTGTATTCGTCAACGGAATACAAAGCGAGGAGCTCTACAAAGGCCACTCAAGCTTGCAGCGAGACCCAGTGGTGGCAAGGGTCTTTGAAGAAGCTATTAGAGTGGATAACTAGCTCAAGGAAAGAAGCTCCAAAGGCTCAAATAAAGAAGAGTCCAATAACAGGAGCTCTGAGAGAGCCTTAGTACCGAGTGAGAGAATAGACTCAAGCACTCAAGACACATGGAAGGGCACTGAGTGGGGACAAGAGCTAGTTGAGATTAGGATGGATATAGCCAAACTACAGGAGATGATGAGACAACCAATGTGCACACACATCCAATGTGTGCACTATGGCAGAAACCACTTGCTAGCTGAGTGATAGGAACCTAGGTCATGATCTTGTGCTAATTGTGGTAGGTTTGGACATGACACAATGCATTGTCGATTACCTCAGAGGCTCTTGTACCTGCAGGCTTACGGTCAACCCCACCTTGCTAACAGGCCACCAAACTTCTTTGAAAGGGGAGCCCCATTGGTTCTTCCAGCATTGAATGATGCTAAATCGACCATCCCAAGGATGGAAATAAATCCTACGGGTATCCCTGGACTGCCTGGACTCTATGTGACCCATCCACCGAGTGATACTCCAGTCCACTATGTGGACGAGCCAAGCAATGATGAGCTGTATGTAAGCCGTGTGTCATATGATGAGGAAGGCAATGCTATCCTCATGGACTATAAGCTAGTACTGGTGATGGCATTGGGACGAGGGAGAGGCAGGGGCCTAGGAGGGCAAGCCCAAGAGCCAAATCATGTGTTGGACTTGCGATCACCCAGGACACATTTCTTCACGGCTACAGGGAGCGGGCAAACAAAGATAAGGCTGATCTGAGATGCATTGAGTGTAGAATCACTCATCTCTTTGTCGATTGCCCTAGCATCCTCTAGTTCAACAAACGAGCTATCGATTCCATTGGGGTTGTTTAGTTTTGAGACACTTGATGGGGAGGCTGCCTATCCCATTGCATGTCATGACTCGTGTACAAATGAAGCTGGCTAGCATATCATTGCCAGGGCCTAGCAACCTTAACACAATCTCGGTTGGAAAAAAAGTCGGAGACGAAGGAAGAAGAGACTAGATGCTAAGGTCACCCTTAAAACTGAAAGCGCAAGGACTCTGCTGGTTGAAGGGAAAGCCATTGATGTAGAAGAGGAGACATCGGCACCTCCAGACGGCTGAAAAGGGAAGTGCTAAGGTTGGGGAGTACCCCAACCCGAAGCACCAACTTGAAGCCATCAAGAAGGTGAAAGAATGGGTAAGGGAGGCCCAAGAGCACCTAAAAGACGCCGAGCCCCTACTGGAGGACAAGATCGATGATCTCTCAAGCATAGGCACCCCAGTCTCTCTTCCACAACCAAAACCAAGAGAGATGAGGGAACCACAAGCTGGGGCACCTGGACAAAGTTTAACTACCCCAAGTTGGTAAATTAATCAGGGTCATTGGCCAAGAAGCATAGACCTAGAAGAGAGGTGAGTGACTAACAACCTCCTCAATACACTGGTGATCACTCCGATAACTCTGAGCTTAGGCGATCTGCTTAGGCAGCACTCAATGCTATGGCAGGAGCTTAAGTAGTGGGTTGAAGAACCAAATGAGCCAATTGCCACAGATTTACTCGAGCATTATGCAGAAACTCAAATACTGAGTCTGACGCTGCACTCCATGCCCAAATCCCTACATGTTAATGCCTTTTGGGAAGGCGTGGAAATGTATGCAATCCTACTAGTCTTAGCACTAGGGGACGTCACCAGGAAGGGAATCTTGGACACAGGGGCATGAGTGAGTGTGCTAAGTCACGCGGTACTCCAAACTTGGGGCAATCCACTGGTCGAGGCTGCTAGATTTAACATCACATTGGCAAATGGAATGAAGGTAAAGCCATTCGGAGTGTTAAAAAATTGGTCAGTTAAGATCACAGGGTTTCAGTTCTCTGTAAATTTCATAGTCATGAAGGGAGTAGACTATGACATCCTGCTAGGCCGACCCTGGATGCGCAACGCAAGACTCATAGAAGACTGAGGCAATGGTCTTATCTTCTTAGGCAATCGAAAAGAAGCTATGCGAGTAGAGATGGACACTTGGAAGACTATGCCAGTCAATCTAGATGCCATCTCCACCATGCTGAAGGGCGATGGGCAGACCAGGGGATCCTATGGAGCTCTTACCAAGTATATCCTGTGCCTTGAGGATGAGTGAGATTGGATGCACATTCTTGCTACCATCAACCTACCGTTCTCAGATACTGAGGAGTACAAACACACCGTCAAGGCAACTGACCAAGGAAACGCCTTTAGTACCAGTCTGCATGATGAACATAAATCTACATGGGAGACCCACTCAGGATGCATTCCGAGTCCCGAGTAATAGATGCAAACTCTAGGAGATCTTAAGATACTTAACCAATAAGTTGATTGGCAATCCATACCTTAAGCCACTCCAATATCTCTTGGATGAGCCTGAATGGCGATGGTCCAAGGTAAATGATTTGAACTTAAATTACAATTGGGCCTTACTTCTCAACCAACAAGAAGGGAGTAGTCAGAACGAGGAGAATCAGGAGCAACCTAACAAAGATAGCTATGACGACGAGTATGAGGACTATTGTTCCTTCAATAGTGAGAGCGAAAAGAAAATCGATATCCTAGAATACGATACTGGGGGGCATGTAATCGAATAAATACAAGTAGACCCCAAACCACGTAAGCAGAGTGCACTTAGAGATGGAGTCAGACATGAGGATTGTGATCGAACTTGGTTGGAGCACATGGGTGCAATTGACTACAAGCAGGCAGGCCTAGCCCCGTCAAATGATGCACCATTGTTGTGAATGAACGCACCTTCTGAGCTACAACTGCCAGGGGAGAGCCCCTCTTCTAGTGAAGACAAAGAGTTTGATTTTGAATTGGAAGTTAGGTCAGAAAGTGATCCTGAAATACCTTGGCCTCCCAAGACTAGACGCACAAAGGGGGACCTACCCGCTCACCTACGACGCCAACGATTAAGGGAGGAACGACAAATGTTGAGCAAAGAAACGTGGACAAAGGAACAATGAAAACCACAAGACCTACCAAAACAGTTCACGAAGTTAAAAAATGGAGCTAGGGTGGTGATCTTGGTGGGAGCCAAACGACAAGGATGAGCAAGTGAACCCACCAAGGGACTCGCCAAGGTCAAGGAGGTCAATTTAGCCAAGGAGGGGGAGACCCCACGACCTATCTTTATAGTCGATGACTTGACTGAGCACGATGAGGCAAGTCTCATTACTCTCTTGCAAGAGTATATAGACATCTTTTCTTGGTCCCTAAAAGAGCTCAAAGGGGTAGACCCGAGTGTGGTGGCTCACAACATACCCATGATACCTGATGCAACACTGGTCAAACAGTGACCGTATCCCATGAGCCAAAAGCATGCTCACACTGTTAAGGAAGAAATTGATAAATTGATGAGAGCAGGATTCATCTACTACGAAATTGAACACATGGAATGGGCCTCACCCATAGTCATCGTTCTAAAGAAAAATGGGAAGATTCGAGTGTGTGTCAATTGTAAGAAGGTAAATGCAGCTACAAAAAGAGATAATTATCCACTGTCATACACTGAGCACTGTTGAGATATCGAGCTCCACTCGTGATACGCCAGGGTGATCGTTGTGTATTTATGTCACCGACTTGTCAGTTGTGCAGATGCGGTTGGTACACCGTCCATGAATAATAGCTAGATGACAGCTATCCTTATCTACTCTAGTTCGTGGCTCAGTTAGTATGCCACCTTAGTTAGTTGAGTTTGGTTTGAGACCCATATATAGGGTTCTTCTATTTCTATGTACGGGAGTTCTTTTGGCTTACACAAAAACTAAGAAGAGGAAAACTATTTTCAGCCTCCACCCTTGTGTGTATTCCCCCATTGTGCAAGCAAGAAAGCTACAAGTGAGACTCCTTCCTTCTCTCCCACAATCTTGACATGGTATCAGAGCCTTGTTCGTGGTAAGGAGCTCAAGAAAGCAAGCCAAGCTCGTGGTGTTCTGGTAAGAGGAGCAGTGTTGCTTTCATTTTCTGTTTTGGGAGCAGATCTCTGCAGAGGTAGCACAGCCGGAAATTGTAATAGTGCATTGTCTCAGGTCGAGACGCCCTTCGTGGTGAAGCAAGAGAGCAGTATATGCTGCGAGAGAGGGATTTAGCCCATGGCGACCCTGTTTTTTTGATTTGAGGCCATTTCGGGGCCTGTTTTGGAGGCGGAAGTTTTTTGCACGCACTCAAGAAAAGGCCCAGTTTTATGCTGTGCGACCATTGTTCTACAGGTCGGTGAAAAGTTACTGTAGAAATTGCATCGTATGCTTGTGTGCAGAGACATTGGGAGTTACAGAATCATCCTTGGTTCCTGTTTGTGCAAAATCGTCACTAGGAAGTGACTATGTGGTCAAATACCACTTTCGCCAGTTTTGCAGATTTGCTCTTATGAGGGTGAAGCTGTGTTTTTTGCAGTGATAGAATTTTTTGCAGTGTTCTGTAATGGCGTCTGATTCTCTTTCACAGATTGTAACTGAAAAGCTTGACAAGAACAACTTCCAAGCATGAAAGTTTAGAATGACGAATTTCCTTATGGGAAAAGGATATTGGGAATTTGTTGCAGGAAATGAAGAAGAACCAGTTCTTCCTGATGTTCCCAATCAACAGCAAATGCATGCATTTAAAGCATGGCATGAGAGAGCCATGAAAGTTATGTATTGGCTGTCTATCAGCATTTCAGACTCTATGATTGTGCATATTCAGGATGCAAGTACGCCAAAGGAGGCATGGGATACTCTGTCAAAAATGTATAGCACAAATACGCAAGCCAGGAAAATGCAGCTCAAGCAAGAGTTGCACAATGTGCAAAAAGAAAGTATGAGCATCAATGACTACCACATGAAGGTGAAGAAGATTGCAGATGCACTTGCTTCCATTGAGTCGCCAGTGGAAGATGATGATTTAGTTTCTGTGACCTTGAATGGTCTAGGAAAGGATTATGCACAGTTTCGAACATCCATTTCCGTCCGTGAAAGATTTCCTGATTTTAAGGAGTTGATTGCTCTTCTAATTTCTGAGGAGTAGAGAAATGGTGGTGCATCTTCTTCAGGAGAAACCTCAAAAGAAGCTGTCTTCTACTCAAATGCTGGAAGAGGTAGAGGCAGAGGTAGAGGAGGCCGATTTGGAGGCCGTGGTAGAAATCAGAATATGCAGCAAACTCAAGAAAACCAGTCCTATGGAGGAGGACGTGGTAACTCTAGAGGCAGAGGGAGCCAAAGAGGTCGTGTTGGATGGCAAAGAGGCCAAAATGCAAACAGCAATGTTGAATGCTACTATTGTGGTAAAATGGGTCATATGGCTAAAGACTACTATAAAAAGCAGAATGACATCATGAATGGGAAATTGCAACAAGGGAATTATGCATCTTCTAGTAGACAGGGTGATGATAGAAATGAGCATTTGTTTATGGTGCAGCACATGAACAATTCTATGACAAGTGCAGAAGAAAGCAACGATGTGTGGTATGTTGACTCAGGTGCATCAAACCACATGACAGGTCATGCAGAATGGATGGAGGATGCAAGGAGAATGAAAAAACCAGGATTTGTGGAGACTGGTGATGATACTGCACATCCTATTGTGCAGATTGGAAAAATTCCTTTGTCTATGCAGGATGGGAAAAAGAAATACCTGTCCGATGTATTTCATGTCCTGAATATCACCAAGAATCTGGTTTCTGTTGGTCAAATGGTTGAGCAGGGCTTGCAGGTCAGATTTAATCCTCATGGATGCTTTGTTGAGGATATGAAAAATAAAGGTCGCTTGATAGCAAAAGGAAAGAAGAAGGGCAGAATGTTTACGTTGGATGCAGACATGCATGAATTGAGTGCAGCAATGTTTGCACATGCGATCGGTGTAGTTGCAAATATTGATATCTGGCATAAACGCATTGGTCATGTTAATGTACAGCGACTTAAATCAATGCAGGCCCAAAATAGTGTTGCAGGATTGCCTAAATTCAAGGTTGCAGAAATGCATAAGGTATGTGAAGCCTGTCAATTTGGAAAACAGGCAAGGAAACCATTTTCCTAGACATGTTCAAGAGATTAAGAAGCCATTGGAATTAATCCACTCTAATGTGTGGACTACTAAAGCTGCATCTCTTGGAGGCTGTCATTATTTTGTCACTTTTATTGATGACTATAGTAGAAAAGTTTGGGTGTATTTTATGAAAAAGAAAAGTGAAGTTTTTGGGCATTTCAAAACTCTTAAAGCTATGGTTGAAAAAGAAACAGGCCTGCAAATAAAATGCCTAAGGTCAGATGAAGGGGGAGAGTACCTCTCAAATGAGTTTGCAAGGTTCTTGTAGGAGCATGGCATAAAGCAGTAATATTCATGCAGTCATACCCCACAACAAAATGGAATTGCAGAAAGGAAAAACATGCATATTGGAGAGGTATCTCGTGCCATGCTCAATGAAAAAGACCTGCCAGATTTTTATTGGGCTGAGGCAGTTGCTACAGCAGTCTACATAATGAACAGGACTCCCACTGCAGCAATACATGGGATGACTCCAGAGGAGAGGTATACTGGTAGGAAACCAGATATTTCTCATTTAAAATTTTTTGGTTGCATTGCTTATGTACATGTGCCAGATGAGTTGAGATCCAAGTTGGATCCAAAAGCTGAGAAGTGCATCTTTATTGGTTACTCTCTACAGCAAAAAGTGTATAGATGCTATAACCCTTCTACTCGTAAGTTTACAGTGAGCAGAGATGTTGTTTTTGATGAGATGAGTAGCTAGTATAAACCAGTAAATGTGATTGATGATGTAGATGCACAAAATGGTAATGCTGCACAGAATTCACAGCAGCAATCACAAAATATTAGTGGACCTGGAGCATCCTTTAGCAATGGTTCACATTCTTCGCCATGGATAGGCAGATTGAGATCAGGAGAATCTTCTCAAAGCAATGCAAATAGTGGTATGCTGGTATCACGAAAAGGAAAAGAGAAGGTTGATCAGCCCATGTTTGATGTGAATGCAGGTCACTCTTATGTGGATAGTGAATCCAGTGGCTCAGAACAGAGCATTGATGATGAGTTGGGTATTCCTTCTATTGTTACACCTGGAGTAAGGAAGACCAGGGATGTTTTGAGAGCACTTGGGAGTGAACCTACTTTGCGCAGGTCTACGAGAGCTAGGTATCCTGTGGATAGGTTGAAATATGATGGATTTACAACCATTCACTATGCATATATGGTCAAAGTGATACAGGAACCAGAACCCACTTCTTTTGAGCAAGCCATGGGAAAAGAAAAATGGGAGAAAGCCATGGATGAAGAAATGGATGCCTTGGAAGCAAATGCTACATGGGAATTGGTACCTTTGCCTAAAGGTAAGAATGCAATTGGCTGTAAGTGGGTTTATAAGGTGAAGCACAATGATGCAGATGGTTCTGTGAACAGATACAAGGCAAGATTAGTAGTCAAGGGGTATGCACAAACATATGGCATTGACTATGAAGAAACATTCAGTCCGGTTGCAAGGATGGCAACCGTAAGAGCAGTCATTGCTATGGCTGCATCAAAGGGATGGTCTTTACATCAGATGGATGTAAAGAATGCCTTCTTGCATGGTGATTTACAAGAAGAGGTCTATATGGAGCAGCCACCAGGTTATGTGCATGCTGTTCATCCTGAGTTTGTTTGCAAGTTGAAGAAAGCCTTGTATGGCTTGAAGCAAGCACCTAGAGCATGGTCTGACAAGATAGGACAGTATCTTGTCATTATTGGCTTTCAGATTTCCAAGGCAGATTTCTCACTTTATGTGAGAAAAACAGAGAAAGGTATTATGCTACTTGTCATTTATGTTGATGATTTGATTATGACAGGTGACAGTGATGAAGATATCCTTCATGTGAAAATGCTATTGAAGCAGAAGTTTGAGATGAAGGATTTGGGAGAGCTGCGTTATTTCTTGGGCATTGAGGTGATTAGATCACCAAGTGGGATACAGCTCTTGCAGAGGCAGTATGGATTGGACATGCTGTCCAAATATGGGATGACAGGCTGTAAGCCTATTTCAGTTCCTTTGGAGCAGAATGTGAAGCTGAGCGCAGATGCAGGTGAGCTTCTGGAAGACCCTACTATGTACAGACGCATAGTAGGAAGCTTGATTTATATGACTATTACCAGGCCAGATTTGAGCTATGTTGTTGGATTGGTAAGTCAGTTTATGCAGGCTCCAAGGAAACCGCATTTGGATGCGGCTAGACGCATACTCAGGTATGTGAAGTCCACATTGCAGTATGGACTATTTTATGAGACTGGGGTTCAGATACAATTGCATGGATACACTGATGCTGATTGGGCTGGTAGCATTTCTGATAGACGATCTACCAGTGGATATGTGTTCTTTTTTGGGAGTGCTGCAGTCACTTGGAGCAGCAAGAAACATCCTACAGTTGCCTTGTCCAGCACAGAGGCTGAGTACAGGGGTGCAGCAATGGCTGCATGTGAGGTAGCTTGGTTGCATAAGCTACTTTATGATATGCATCAGCCTACAGATGGGCCAATTGTCATTTATTGTGACAACATGAGTAGTATACACTTGGCAAATAACCCAGTCTATCATGCTAGAACAAAGCACATTGAGGTGCATTATCACTATGTGCGGGAGAGGGTTTTACTAGGTCTTATTGATCTAGTTTATGTCAGCATAGAGGATCAGGTAGCTGACATATTCACGAAGGCATTGGGCGCAGAGAAGCTGCGCAAGTTCAGAGACCTGCTTGGTGTGCAGGAATTGGGATTGAGCTCGAGGGGGAGTGTTGAGATATCGAGCTCCACTCGTGATACGCCAGGGTGACTGTTGTGTATTTATGTCACCAACTTGTCAGTTGCAGATGCAGTTGGTACACCGCCCATGAATAATAGCTAGATGACAGCTATCCTTATCTACTCTAGTTCGTGGCTCAGTTAGTATGCCACCTTAGTTAGTTGAGTTTGGTTTGAGACCCATATATAGGGTTCTTCTATTTCTATGTACGGGAGTTCTTTTGGCTTACACAAAAACTAAGAAGAGGAAAACTGTTTTCAGCCTCCACCCTTGTGTGTATTCCCCCATTGTGCAAGCAAGAAAGCTACAAGTGAGACTCCTTCCTTCTCTCCCACAATCTTGACAAGCACATGTTAGAGAGAGTGGCTAGCAAGGAGGCCTACAGTTTATTGGACCGCTTCTCGGGATACAATCAGGTGTAAGTGCATTCCAACGATAGGCATAAGACGACATTCACCTCTGAATGGGGAGTACTTGCCTACATAGTCATGCCTTTTGGATTAACTAACGCACCAACTAGTTTCCAATGACTGATGTGTACAATATTCAAAGACATGTTGAGAAAGGAGGGAAGTCTTCGTGGACGACTTGTGCATTCACTCTGCTTGGCAAGAATACTTAGGCAGGCTCCGAGCGGTCTTTGAATGATGTCGACTGTACCGCCTCTCATTGAACCCCTTGAAATGCCAGTTCTGGGTGAAGCATGGATGTATCCTAGGACATGTGGTGTCAAAGAATGGCATTGCCACAAATTTCTTGAAGATCAAGGTCATTTTTGATCTTCCACCCCTAGCTAATTACAAGGGTGTTCAATGCTTCTTAGGACATACCGGGTACTATCGACGGTTTGTGTTAAACTACACATTGATTCCTAGACCTCTATATAATGTGTTGATTGTATTCGCATGGACTGCAAAGTGCCAACGCGCATAGAGGAACTAAAAAAGGCTCTAACCACCGCCCTAATACTACGAGCCCCACATTGGCCACAAGAGGTTCCAAGATCCATAGTATAGGAGGCTAGAAACCTAGTAGTAGCAATAGAAGCTACAATCCATATCTATCAAAAGAAAAGAAGGGGAAAATTTTATCATCATGGTCAATCGAACAAGAGAAGGGCATGATGAAAGAGAAGAAATAACTCAAAAAAGTGAAAGAATCCTCCAAAAGAGAGCAAGAGAAACAAAGGAAAAAAAAAACAAGAGGTAAAGGAGCACCTTAGAAAGCAAGAGCATGAAGACATAGCCTTAGAGATTAGAAAATTAGTAAAGCAGCATGAACCCGAGCGGGTCTTCAGAGGCACACACCAATGCAAAGGACCTATAGCTAGGCCACCAATCATCCTAAGCAAAGATAAGACTCCACTTGGAAGGCTTTCCCATTCACGTATAGCTACAACATCACCCATCCTAGCCCTCACAATAGACAATTTAGCTAGAAGTAGACTAGAGAGCATGGTCTATCAGCTTGCTACATAAGTTGCCACTCTCTCACATGCAAGATCAAAAGAAGCCACAACTAGTGGTATCATATATTGGTAGTTGTAAATGCCGAATCTAGTCAAAAGGTGCTTGAAATGACAAGAGTGGAAGGGTCATCAACTTCTTTACCCATGACCACCCTAAGCCCCAGCACCAATTTTTGGAGAGTTATTAAAAGAGCTAGAAGAGCAAAGGGATCACCTAGATAAGGAGACGAAGCCAGCCTTGGAAGCTTTAGAAAAGAAAAGATAGCCCATGACACTTATCGACAATAGAAGATAAGAGGTATTTTTAGTCTAAAGAGATAATTGGCTGCAATGAGGGAAGGTTATGACAAAGAAAAAGGATATGAAGAGTTGCAAGAACTATGTGAAGTAGAAAGAGAAAACCATGTGCAACTCGAAGGCCGGTATACCCAAGCCATGAAAGACAAAGCTAATTTAGAAGTAGAATTGGAGGAGATGAAGCAGGTCTAAGAATGACAAATAAGGGAGATGGAGGAGGCAAAGTGAGCCAAAGAGGAGACCCAACAAAAGACCTAGTAGCTAATGGAGTTGAAAACATAAGATAGAAAAATCCACACATAACTATGCACAACTCCAAAAGCAACTAGCCATGAATTGCAACAAAGAAACATCCTTGTCCAAACTAGGCAAGAATCGCAAACCACACTAGGAATCCTTGCAAAATGGCAAAACCAATGGCTAGAGATAACAAAGGAAAAGATGAGTCAGGGAAAGAAAAAAATATGGACTTTGTGCTGCAAAACATGGCCACACATTTAGAACAAGCAGAATGTGAAAGAAGTCTAGAAGTAAAAAGAGCTAAGGTAATTGAAGCAATGATGTAGGTTCAATGGTAGGGCTTCATCAATATACTACTTGAAGTGTGGAAGCCATGTGAGGACTGTTCAGCTTGCAAGCTCAACATGTGTGAATGTTCATGATGGATTTCTTGGTTAGATAGGTCATAGCCACCACTGACTTATCACTTATTATATTTAGTTTGTTGCACCTACCTATCGATGGCATAGTTATAGTGCCCAATCGATTAGTATAGTCAGTTGTGCACTATTTGACTTAGTAGACCACTCTCCTTTAAAACTATCTTCTCTATACTTTGTGTACATTATATTGTGTGTACAAAAAGAATAAGAAACTAGCAAGAAAAGTTTTAGCCTCCATCTCTCTTCTTATGTTCTTGAGTGAGCTCCCTCTTATGTGTATGGCATATGTTTGGCACAATACCTTAAGCAAGTCCCCCCTCCACACGATTCGTGACATGACATTAGAGCAGCACCACTAAGAGAGGTTGATTTTAAATACTGAAGTAAAGGAGAAAAAACAAGGATTCAAGCAAGCAAGCAATGAGTAAGAAGCTCTCCCATTCTTCCACTATTTCTCTTGGATAGTGCTTGTATAGGTACCAAGAGTAGGGCAAAGAAAAAATCCAAGATTGCTGTGAGATTTGATGTGTGATCACTATAACAATAGCCAAAGGTTGGAGTTTACAAAAAATGGATGTAAAGAATGCCTTCTTGCATGGAAAATTGCAAGAAGAGGTGTATATGGAGTAGCATGTAGGTTATGAAGATTTAGAGAATCCCACATATGTGTGCATGTTAAAGAAGATGTCTATGGACTGAGGCAAGCACCTAGAGCATTATTTGAAAATAGTAGAGAGTATCTTGTCAAATTTGGCTTTTATATTTTTTATGTTGATCATTCACTTTATGTGAGAAAGAAATATGCTAGTTTGGTCATCATAGTTGCTCTAGTGCCATGGCTTGAGCTTGAATATCAACTATTATGGGCCTAGGCTGAGTTGCTCCTATTCTCCAATTGTGCTTGTCATGGGGGCTTTACTTACAACTCTTTTCCTAGGTGTTTTCTTGGTTTGAAATTTCTGCCATGTGGGAGCAAACCTCCTTGTAGTCTCCTCTTACCTCCTATTGCAATCTCATGATTTTCTCTTTCTCTTGCTCCTTTGAAGGTCCATGCTCTAGAGTTTTAATGCAAGTGAATAACACCTCTTGCATTGCTATGCCTTGTGGTTCATGCATTGATGGCTTTGCTCTTGGGTGTGATTCTTTGGTGGCTTCTTGTATAATGGCTATTAGTGACCCACTAAATCTCACTAGAGTAGCCTTGGTTGCTACCTTCTTCCTTTCTTCCTCTCTACTTGCTATTGCTGACATGGGTCCTGATCTCTTGAACTCTTATGTGCCAAAGCTTAATAGTTGTGTCGTATCATGGATGGTTTTTATGATGTAGGCATTGAGGTTTTTGTTATCCATTTCCCAAGTAGCCACACTATCCAGCATTGGAACTTAGATCCTACTCATCATGGAGGTGTATCTATTTCCAAAGAATAGGGCATGTATTAGTCTAGCTTGAATTTTTATTGAGGGATCTAGGATGTCATTCAAGCTAATGCCATCATTGGCGAGAACCTTCTACTTGTCCATCCCTAGCATTGCATAGACATCTTGCTTTGGTCACTTCCCCTGCTTATTTCATAGGCACAAAGCTTTGTGCACCATCATTGGATTAAGAGGGATCTCCATTTGTTCCCATTTATGGTTGTCACTCACTATAATAAATCCACTATGCCTGTGAGGATTGTAACTTGTGAGAAATTATGTGTACTACTCATAATTTATATTCCCTTCAAAATTCTCTATTGTATTTATAATATTCACCCCACCACTTTGGTATTTGGATTTTTTCCAGCCACTACTCATGGTCTAACAACATTTTGTGGTGAGCTTTCAAGTAGTATTGAATTTGTTATGAACGAAACATATATATACAATTTGCTAAGAAAAACCAAAGCTTCACATCTTGCACAGGCACAAAGAAAGTTGAAAATTTTGTCTTAAGGCTTTTCTTCTCACATAAGGAAATTTTTACTTATTAAAAAAGTCAAAAGATGATTCAAAGAAGAATGTTCAATTTATAGACCTTATGTAGAGTTTATGAGCAAAGTTTATGCAAACCCCTCCTCCTCCTAATGGACTATAATACATTCAAGATTGCAAGGGGTCATGGCAGCTATGTTTGCAACCACCACTCCTAGAAGTGTAGATTGTATTCCATGGTAGTGTAATGGTCCATATCCTATGGGGATGGATACTGATATGGGTAATATACGTTAGAACATTAGTAAGGAGGTCCCTTGAACAGATTCAACTAGCAATATGAAGCTCTTCCTTGCTAAGGACTCTATTTATGTATGGATGCAACACCACATGATCTTCTAACACATGTTTATGGGTAAGAGCAAGTACATGAAATGATGTGGGGGAAACATAAGTAGGATCATACTCTGATGTCTTAATGGCATGCCATTGCTATGCATTGGTCATGATTTGATATCCCACTCTTTCCCATTGTGCTTGTAGGGTAAACCAATGCTACAAGAAAAAGTAGTCAGTCTGGTGCAAGATGGTTGAGGTTGGCTAGTTCATGTAGCATGATCTCAACACAACTTCATTTGAACGAGCTGATTAATATTCATTTCAGGGCCTGCTCTCATGAAACCTAGGTCTCAATAAGCTCCTCAATGATTGAAGTAGCCTTGATGAAGATGAGTTAATATTCTTGCCATGAGCATGGTAGGGAACTCACATCCTTTGCAGTGTTTTTATCAAGGAGTCCTAGTCAGGTCGTTCATAGCTACATGTGAATAGGGTGAAGGTATTATCAAGTTTTCGAATACACGTGACTATGTCATTGCTAGTATGCGTAGCCATGTTAGCAACGAGTTCCAAGAGAGACTCTATCTCAATAAGAAGGTTTGAAGCTAAGAGGGACATTTGGCTTCTTTTTGATTGATATAATTGGGCACTGTGAATGCTTGGGTTTTGAATTGAGGGTGCTTTTAGGCATAAGTGGGGGTCTACCATGCAATGGATAAGACTGGGGTACAATTCTAGTAATGTTCGATGTTTCCTCGCATATAGGGACAACTAGTCTATGCGGTTCCAGCAACTCATTGGATTGTGATCCTTTATAAGTTAGTTGCAAGGGTTTAGAGGTTGGGATCTATATAGGATAAACTTAAGGGCCATAATTGGGTAGAGATGGTTGTGGTGCTTATTTTCCTAGTTGTGTGGGTTTATTGCCCTAGGATTTTATGTATGGGGATATCAGGGTAGTTTTATGCATGAGCTTTGGCAACTAAATGAGCTTGTTGTCAATGTAGTTCCTTGTTGAGCAAGGCTTTAGGAATCCATCAACTTGGGGTGCATCATTTGCATCACCATAGTACTTGGTTAGGGTTGGTTTGTGCTAGGAACATGCATGTGAGTGGGCATGCTACTTTTGCTTATGGAGTGCCGGTACCCATAGTTGATGGTTCATATTGGTTGGATGTGCATGACTCGCTAGTCTATCATGGCCTGCTTGAGATTTGAGAAATTCATTGAGGAGAGGCATCATTACTCTTTTTAAGGGGTGAATGGGGGTGTGTGGAGAGTGTTAGTGGTACTACGATCTCCATTAAGGCCTTAGTACCCTTGCTAAAAGTTGTGATGATCCTGACATTGGGTAACTCAAAATTACTGGGGGTAAAGGCACCTATGCCTATGTCGCCCATGTATTCACTATACTGATAGTACCTGCACACCTATACATTGTAGGTAGTAGGTGCCCATCATTGTCACTTTATTTTTTATTCTTTCAATGACATTTGAACAACAGAAAGTTGGTCACACATTATGACTTTTGGAGTTCCCACATCTTGAGTTTCTCTCTCGCTTGCTCTCTTGCTCCATCCACCATAGCTCATACCTCTGGTGCTTCCACTTGCTTGTGTTCTCACTCAGGCTTCTCCCTTCAACAAGTATCAAAGCATTGGTTTGAGGAGCTTCATCATTAGTAATTACTTCAACTCGATTTTGAAGCCTATAGCTCATTTTTTTCTTGGCAGCCATGGCTCCTTCCATTTGAGGTGAGCTTTGACCTTCATTGCTTCAAGGCTTGTTTGTGCCTACTCTAGGACCTTCCTTGGGTTGCTTTGTCTAAGGCTCCATCAAGGTCATCAAGTGCAGCTATCTAGCAGCATCCTCTTGGGCTATCCATGCAATTGTGCCAATTTGTATAGCAAGTCATCCCTTCAGTTGCAGGCATTGAGCTCTCCAATATTTATTTTTGTGACCAGAGAACCATTGAAACTTGGTCTTGGCATCATTTGCTATCATTTGAGCACTCTTTTTTGAGTATTCTATGCTTAGTCACATTGGCTAAATACTCATACAAACTTACTACTACCCTATCTAGGACAACCATATCCCTCATTTTTTGACTTTATAATGCTCATGTGACATGCTCATGTGATGATTATTGGTTCTTGAATCATTCAACGATGTATTGAAATGTATTTTAGGATGTTTTGATGACTTATAATGCCTTTTGGGACTAATTTGCAACAGCTCAGTTTTGAGTGTCATTTGAGCATTGTAAAAATAGGGCAGCACATGATTTTATCAGTGTACCTATATACCTCTTGCTCTCCAATGCTATTTAGGTACTCTATTGGATACATTGATGTCAGGCATGGATGCTACATGTTTAATTATGCTTATTGAGAACTCTTGAGTTGTGATTTGTGTTTGGTTACAATGATATTGGTTGTGATGTATGCTATTGGATGCTATAGTAAGAGCTTGAAGAAGATATTAAGTCTTATACTCCCCATGTATGTCATATATATCTTGGATGTTTGGATTCTATACACATGATATATTGAGCTTCTTTTGCTTATTTGGCAATCGCTCTTTGCTCTAGTGGGAGCTTTCATGAAATTTGGATGTTATGTAGAGCTTTGGATATTTGTAGTTGAGCTTGAGCTTACTTTAGTGAGACCATAGAACTCGATTGAGTTATGTCTATGCTCTCCAGGAGCTCTTTCACTCTACTTGTTTCCTAATGGGCTTATTTGATCCTTGCATTGAGCTCAATACCTATATTTGTCAATGTGTTATCAGTGAAGCATTCATCTTGCTTGGCTATGCATTGAGATTCATTGTCCTTGTGTAATTGGTTGTGCATTTGGCAAAGCTCTTCCATTTTTCTTGAGACCTACAATATGCATGCCAGTTATGTCTATTGGATGTACCCCCTCTAACACATTGAGTTTGATAGCTCTCGATACTAGTTGTATGCTTACTGGTAATGGTTCCTACATATATTACTTCTTGTAGGATATACCTAGCAAATGTAGATTGGATTTTGTCAGTTGATTTCTCACACGTGGCTTTGGATTTACGATTGTCATTATCTTCAACATACTATAATTGTAGGTTTATGCATTGTCTATGAAGGCAAATGATTTGACTTGATTGGCATTTTATTGGTAGTTAGTGGATAGCCCTGCTCTTTGTTGATTTCATCTATTTAGACATTGTCTTTTTGATTTTGACTTGTTTTGCTATCATTTATAGTAGCCTGTTTGTCTTGGACCATGCTTTCATTTATTGCATTATGATTGATGGATCAAATGATAGTGCTATCTTTAACATTAACAAATTGGATGGCTCTAATAATGACTATTGGAAGGCACAAATATGGCAAGTTTTGGTGCAAAAGTTATAGATTAAGCCATTTGAGACATGAGGGTGTAAAGCCAAATGATTTGATGTAGAGGGTTGGGCTGAATTGGATGAGTTATGTAAATCCACAATCATTTTTTCACTCTCTAAGTAGGTCTTCTATAATGGTGTCTTTGATGGGCAGACTGTCTAGTAGTTATGGGAGAAGGTCCTGATGTCTATGAGCAAAGTCTTGCTTCATAGATATATTGACTGAAGTAGCTCATGGACCTTTGTATGAAAGATGTACTTTCATGTCCACCAACTTAAATGAGTTGCATACTATCTTCAACTACTTGTCTTTGAAGGGGATTGATCTTAAGGATAATCTTATACTATTGTTCTTACTAGTTACATTGCTTGACCCATGGGATATATTCCATATTGCTACGTGTGCAAATATGCCTATTGATGGGTTGAAATTGCAGGATGTAGAGGGCCCACTATTAAATGAAGAGGTTAACAAAAAGAATGCTAATGCTTCCCATAGTTCTCATGCTTTGATAGTCAGAAACAAAAATGATAAGAGCGATAATGATTGCCATGGGAGAGACTCTCGGAAGTCTTATTCTTAGTCATGTAGACAATCTCATAGTAAGTCTCATGGCCATAAGTTCTCATTAACTTGTCATTATTGTGGAAAACAAAGTCATAGCCACAATGCCATAAAATGTGTGATGTGGCAAGCATAAGGAAAAAGGAAAGGGAAAAGTGCAAGAAAAGAATGATGATTGCAACATTGTAGTATGCCCAAAATCAAGATTGAAGAGATTAATGTGGTGCATACTAATTTTGATGATAATTATATAGTTGTAGCTTCTTCTCTTGATGTTTCATAGTTGGTTGATGCCTATGATCAGTATTGGCTGATTGATTTAAGGACTTTATTTTATGTTTCTCCTCATCGAGAGTAGTTCCACTCCTATCACAACATGACAAGATTTGTCAGATTGGATAATGACTTGGCATTGGATATTGTTGATATTGGCGATGTCTAGCAACAGTTTGCTTCTGGAAGCATTATATTCTTTAGGGATTTCTCATACAATGGAAAGAGTAATATGTCATGTCATCCAATGCCCATCAGCTCTGAAGGAAGGAAAAACACTTGTGTCGAGAGACTTTTAGTGAGCAGTTTTGCAATATTTTGGGTAGTTGAGATCTTGACAAGCTTGAGGGACTTATCCTTAATGATCTCTCTCATAAGGTGGTAATGCACCGCAATGTGCTTTGTCTTTGCATGGAAGATCGGATTCTTGGCCAATTGAGTATCACTCATAGAATCCGAATGCAATGTAGGGACCGTATCAGTAGTACCAAGGCATGCGATTAGATAGCTAACTAAAGAGCCATATTAGTATGTTGCAAGCCTCAATGGTTGAAACATACTCTATCTCTGTAGTAGATAGGGGTGTGCATTTCTACACCCTAGACATCTAAGAAACAACAACTCCAACAAAGATGAAGACATAGCCAGAGGTGGACTTCCAATTGTCTGCATGTCCTATATAATCAAAGTTAGTGCACCCCATGACTCATGTATCCTTGCCACCATAAAATATATACATATCTACAGTGTCTTTCAAGGTATCTCATGACACCCTTCACATAGCCATATAGTAAGCCACAAATCCCACTACAAATGCTATGTCAAGACAAGTGGCTATCATGGCATATATCAAAATGTCCGCTGTGGATATATAAGGGATTTTGGCCATCTTGGCCTTTTGCTCATAAAACTATGGCCAATTGGCTTGACTAACCTTCATATGAGAAGGCAAAGGTAGCCAATATGCTTAATATTCTAAATAAGAAATTGCTCAAGGACCTTTTGGATGTACTCCTTCTATGATAAGTAAAGGAGACTCATAGAGCTATCACGTGTGATGCACATCCCAATAATATGTGAGGCCTGTCCCATGTCCTTTATCTCGAAGCTCTTCTTGAATTGACTTTTCAAGGCATCTAGCTCATTGTGAGCACTCCCAACAATTGGCATACAATCTACACAGAGTACCAAAATTATAAGGCTGCCATCACAAGCCTTCTTCTATATAAACATAGATCCATATCACTGCAAGTATATCCTTGTGAATTCATGAAAGCTTCAAACTTGTGACACCATGTCCTAGGTGCCTACTTAAGACTATAAAGGCTCTTTCTCAGCTTGCACACTAGGTGTTCCCTACCTTTTTCTCAAAGCCCTTAGGTTGTTGCTTATAAATCTCATCATGCAAGTTTCCATGTAAAAAGTTTGTTTTGATATTCATTTGATAGAGGTCCAATTCTACCTAAACAACCAAAGCCAATACCAAGCATAGGGTAGTCATCTTGATTATAATAGAGAAGACTTCACCGAAGTCAACATCATGCTCTTGCTTCAAACCCTCAACAAAACCCCGATCTGGCCTTATAAGTTGGCTTGGGGCATCTAGGGGTACTCTTCAACTTATACACCCACTTGCATGGCAAAGCACACTTTCCACTAGGCAAAGAAACCAAATCCTATGTATGATTTTTCTGCAATGAGTCATACTGAAACTGTATGATTCTTGAGACCATACCTCCTCTGTATCCTAATAGTCAAGAATAGTGTATTGGGATGAATTAATCAAATGTACGCATCAATAACTATCTCAGCTCAAAACTATTGCAGTAAGTCTATATAGCTAAGCATACTATGAACTCTCTCCTTAATCGTTATTTTCATGTACTGAGCCATACCATTTTGGGATGGGGTGTATAGGGTAGTTAACTAATGCTTAATGCCCCTTTCATCACAAAACTACTCAAAGGCTTTACATATATACTCGTTCCCATTATTAGATCATAGACATTTTAGTCATACCCAGATTAGTTCTCAACAAAAGCAAGCCAAGGTTGAAACGAAGCAAATACTTTCGATTTTTGCTTTATGGGGTATACCCAAACCTTATGTGAGTAATCATCAATGAAAGTAACGAAATACTTTGCCCCACCTAACGACTTTTTATGCAAAACTACATGTCTACTTGCCATAAAGAAAATGATCACAAGAATCAAAATATTTATAGTTAAGGAGCGAAAGATATTGAAAATGAGTAAGCATTTTTATTCCCTTTAATGACATGTACATAAGGCACCGATGCCACAATGATATATGCGATACTACAACCACTGCCAAAACATGATCGATAAACCCAGATACAAGTAAGGGATAAAGAGTGCTAGACTTGGCACCTCGTGTCAAGATAAGATTTGTACATTTGTACCTTGTCAACTTTTTCTTGTTTTGTCCTTACTAGGATCACATTCGCCTTTAAGTGGGAGGTTGTTAGGGGTAAAGACGCCTGTGCCTACACCATCTATGTATTCACTACATTGGTAGTATCCGCACACCTATATGTTGAAGGTGGCGAGTGCCCATAACTGACACTTCATTGTTTATTCTTTTAGTGATATTTGAATAAGGGAAGGCTGATCACACATTGTGATTGTTAGAGTTTCCATATCTTGAGTCTCTCTCTCTCTCTCTCTCTCTCTCTCACTCTCTTGCTCCATCCACCATAGCACACACCTCTAGTGCTTCTACATGCTTGTGCTCTCACTTAGGCTTCTCCCTTCACAAATGGATGCATTGTAGTTTAAGGTCAACTATATACTTGGTGAGTAATTTAAATGGGCATCTCAACAATACCTCATTATTGATTCCTTCACTATTAGTAGGCAGCATGTAGAAGATGGCAAATAGACTTTTAGTCTTGATTGTCAAAGTCATCTAACATTTTTCTAATAAAGCATAAGAAGGTCCCCCATATGGATTTCTTTTATCATTGTTGGCGATGGTGATTGCCCGATTCCTATCCAATCATCATATGTCAGGATGATACAATTAGTACCTTCATCCATTAGGGTAGTGACATGGTGAGATGTCCTTGCAATTAGGATGATACACAAGTAAGCTCTGCAGGTATGGGGCATTCACCCTTAAAATCGAGTTTGATGATGCTAATTGTGCCTATATAGCAATGAGTGGTAGTGACATTGGGGCTTCATGCAAAGGATGTGTTGCTAGATAATATTTTTTATTTGGCTACCATTAAAAAAGCCTAACCCTTCATGAGCAAGTGTCTTGAGCTCAACATTGATGCTTCTGCTGATGGCATGCATGTAGAATGGATCTAAATCTTTGAATTTCATTTTTTGCTTGTGCCCCCCCTTAATGGAGTACAATAGCAAAAATGTTGTACTTTTTAAAATCTTATTGTTATACATGTTTGTTGAACCAAACCTTTCATTGTGCTTTTTGGCATATGAGAAAATGCGTTGCTAGCAATCCTGTTTCGAACAATCATTCCAATTCCATCATGCAATCGGTCCAAGCCTCCCAATCTTCCCATATTTCTTACACAACTACTCACAAGCTTGGAATGAAAAACTCAGCATGCATAATAGTGTTAGTCCCCTATGTTAATTTGAATGGGGTTTGACCAATTGTAGTCTTGTAGGTTGTTTGATATACCCAGAGTGTTGCTATGAGCTTATTGTCCCAATCGCTTCATGAAGTTGAGAGTATCTTAGTTAGCACATTGATTAGGATTTTATTGGTGGCTTTAACTTGACCATTGGCTTGTGAATAATAGGGTGAGGATTTTCTATGTATGAACATGAATGTGGTCAATAGATGCATGGTTAGTTCATTAATGAAGTGTGTGCCCTAGTCGCTTAGAATCTCAATTGGGCAGCCAAATTGAGAGATCACTTGCTCCCATAAAAAATTGGAAGTTGTTCTTGCATCGTTTTGTGCATAGCCTTAGTCTTCGGGCCACTTGGTTAGGTAATCAGTTGCAACAATGACATATCTAGCTTTGTGAATATTGTGCCATGGGGCTTGTAAGCATAACAAAATCTATTCCCCACTTTTTAACGGGTTGTTTTGCAATCAATGGATCCATTTTTCCTTTCTAATTGGAATTTTTGTATGTTGGCATTCATCGCAGTGCGTTGCAAATTTCATGACATCGTGGAATAGGGTGGGCCACTATAATTGAGACTACAAGACCTTGTGAGCCATTAACTTTCCGTCAAAATGGCTCCTAGCAATTCCTATGTGTGCTTCAAGTAAAACTTGGTGCATCTCATGCTCACAAATGCAACATCTTCATGGGCCATCTTGGCCCAACTGATAGAAACGTTTAGCAATTAGTTTTGATAGGGTTGCACTTTGATTATGAGGTAATGAAGTCGATCTTTTTCTATCAGGCGATCAAGTATCCCTCTCTTCAAAATTTCCACAATATTGTTGGCCCAATAGGGAGTGAGATCTGCTTTAAAGAGGTCTTCTACTTAAGAGACTCTAAATAAATGTGCATCAACCTCCTTTGGTGGGTTCTCTATTGGGTATGTGTGACAAATGATCATCCATGTATTGTTAGTTTCACTTTCATACTACCGCTAAAAAAAAAATCAAATTCCAGAAGTGGTAACAACCATTGAGCTATGCATCTTATAGTACATGGCTTATTCACAAGGTATAGCAAAGCATGGTAGTCCATGAAGAAAGTGAATAGGGTCGCTAGCAAATAATATCAAAAGTCTTTAACAACAAATACCATTGTTAGTCTATCTCTCTTTGTTGTGGAGTATTTCATTTATGTGTCTATGCAATAGTGGCTAGCAAAGCTCATAAGATAATCTAAATTTTGTTCTCCAAGTTGGCATAATATTTTTCCCACCACAAAATTTGAAGCATCAGTATGCACATAGAAGTTTATGTTCCAATTTCGGGCTCATAGGATGGGTGTTGATGTGAGAGCATTTTTTTAGTGCCTTATAAGCTAGTTGGAATTTCTTAGTTCACTCAAATACAATCAATAGTTTGTATAGCAATTGGGCAATTAGTGCATAGTTTAGGAACAACTGTTGATAATATCTTGTATATTCAAGGAAGAATTGAACTCCCTTATCCTTTGTTGGTGGTGGCAAGAAGTTTGTTTACAATGCCATTCTTCGACACTACCTATCCTAGGCTACATCCATGTTTAACCCAAAACTGGCATTTCAAGGTGTTCAAAGATAGGCCATACTACCTACAACATTTGAAGACCACTCTAAGTTTTTCAAGATGTTAAGTCCAATTGGTGTGGATGTAGAGATTGTCTATGAACACTTCCAACCTTTTGTAGAGCTTGTCTTTAAATATCATGCACATTAGCCATTGATAGGTGGCAGGAGCATTTCTAAGTTCAAATAGCATTACTATATACGCGAATACACCCATTCAATGGCAAAAGTCGTCTTATGCCTATCGTCCAGGTGGACTTGTACTTGATTATAGCTTGAGAATCCATCTAGAAAATTCTAGCCTTCTTTTCTTGTGACTTTAGAGTCTCCAACATGTGCTTAGTGTACGACAACAAGTAGTTGTCTCATTTTGTTGTTGCATTGACTTTTTTGTAATTGATGCACACTCTAGTCTTGTCATTTTTCTTTAACACTATCTCTATTGGCCATACTAGTCCATGTGCTTAATTTCATAAATGAATTTGACATTCAGTTGCTTGCTATTTTACTAGGACTACATTTGGTACCATGGAAATATTACGAGTGATAATGCTGGGGTCTACTCCCTTGAGCTCTTCAAGTGACTCAATAAACACATCCTTGAACCCTCATAATAGGGTTATAAGGTTAATCTCCTTGTCCTTAGTCACGTCATTGGCAATGAATACTAGTCAACGTTCTTCACCTTCCTCAACTAAGTCAACTTCCTTGGCCTTCTATCGATTCACCCATGTCTTTTAGCTCCTGGTAGCACCACTATTTTGTCTCCATTTTTGAATTGGGTAAAACATTTTGGAAGGTTGTGAAATTTCTTTTTCTTTTTGGCATCAAAGTTTTTCCTATTGTTTCTCCTTTCTTTCTTTAATAGTTGCATAGTAGGTGGATCGAAAGATCCCCTATAGTGCATCAAGATTTAGGAAGCAAGGGAATTTCTAGGTCGCTATCATAGCTAACTTTTGGTTCATAGTTAAATTCATAGTCTTCACTAGACGAGAGCATTTCTTGAGATAGTCATAGCTCTAATGCAGTTTTAACTTTGTACAGAGTGATAGAACCACCTTGGTTGAGTCCTGCTCATAGTCCGGTTCCAAATATTCTAGCCAAGTGCGATCACAATCCATCTGGACTACTCTATCAACCAGCAACACCAAGGGTTCTTTGGGTTTAGAGTAGCCAATGATTTGCTCAATCACCTACCCCTTAGTGTCATAGTCAATTTTCTCCAATGAGGCTTCATCCCTTGATTTGCAATTAGTGTACGTACTTTCTATTTCTTCCCCATAAAAAAACTTGTCATTGGTTGATGTTCCTTCTTTTAGCTTACTATTCTTTTCAATGAGGGCCCAATTATACAATAGGTTCAATTCATGGACCTTACTTCACTTCCTTCATCTAGCTTCCAACATTTCTTCGAGTGGTTTTAGGTTTGTGCCATGGTCATCATGCAACTTTTCTCTTGTGAATTCCAAAATCCTTAATAATTCTAGCTTATTCGTCGACACATGGCAGGGCATGCTAGGAATTGGTTCAGTGCTTCCGACCATCTTACAAATCAAAATTTTTGAAAGGGGTTTGCCTAGGGTTTTTATTGTTTCTCTTGTTTTCCTACTATTGGCTACTTTAGCTACTCATTTATAGTCATCCTCGTCATTTGAGAAGGGTAAATCTATTGTAGTGAGAATATGCATCCAATCTTCATTATTAGGACAAGGAATGAATTGACTAGGCCATTGTTAAGGCACTATTTTTGTGTTGCCTTTTAGCAAGGTTGAAATGGCATCTACGTTGATAGGTTAGGTCTTCCATGTGTCAATCTCAATTCTCATAGCTTCTGAGTAATTGCCAAAGAGCATTAGGCCATTCCCCCAATCCTCAATTGCCCAAGTGTTTTGTATCATCCAAGGCCACCCTAGCAAGATATTGTATAGTCTACTTTGTGCATCACAATGAAGTTTGTGAGAATTCGACTCCTGTGATTTTAATTAGTTGATCCTTTAATACTCCAAATGGTCTTACCTTTGTTCTATTTGCTAGTTTGACATTGAAAGGTGCTGACTCTACAAGTGGATTGCCCCACGCTTGCAAAACTACATGCCTAAGGATGCTAACCCTTGCCCCTTTATCCACAATCATTTTTCTGGTTGTGTCCCCCAATGCAACAACATGGAATACATCATCCATCTCCATCCCCTCCAAAAGGCATTTAGTTGGGTAGAGTTTCCACCCCATGATTTAGAGAAAGGCAAGGAATGTGTGTCTATGTCACAGCCTCATGTGGCCCCTATTTCTGATTGCATTGATTCTTCTACCCACTTACTTAATGCCTTCCACAAAGTAGGATCTTGCTTTAGTAATTGTCCTAGTGGTAGACTCACTAAAGTTGAGGTTATGGTGGTTAACATGCTTGCACCTAGGCTTTTCTACTCATCCCGTTCTACATTTTATAGTGCTTGTGACCAAGCTAGTCTTGAGTAGCATGGCTTTGTTCGTGAGGCAATAAAAGTGGTGTTTCATGGTCACTTAAACTTCCAATTTTGAGGGAAATAGATGGGCCTACACTTGAGAGATCCTACAACTCGTCTTCTAAGATTGGTTCAACATCTTGAAGGTGCACCTACATCTCCTTTACCCAAAATTTGCCCTATTTTACAAACTCTAGCTACTGGTTTGGATCAGGATACCCACCCAACTTGGCACTTCCCTTCTCCTTCATTCTTGGGGCAAATGTTTTAACCTCTATATCTAGTGCATGCATGCCTTGTGTCAACATTGTGTCACTATCAATTTTGAGTGTGAATTTTGCTTCAATCCTTTTTTTCTTCTTTTTCTTGTTTTTCTTGCCTAATGATGAGGCATTTAGATTGCTAGGCCTTGACATTGAAATGTTGGCATGCTTTGCTTGCGAAGTGGTCATCATATTAAATGAAATAGGTGTGGCCTCCTCATAAGGTGTCTCAACACTAACAAGTCCTAGAGGTACATATGGCACGATTGCTAAACTAGTGGAAGGCTTAGGCCTTGGGCAATCAACATATAGGTGCAGAACACCACACTCTAAAAATCTCAAGTCCACCTGATCCTTGTTCATTGGATCCTTCTCTAGGCATTTGGATGAAATATGTCCTAGGTGGCCACATGTCCAACATATGAGAGGCTCCTAAGGTTGGTTGTTTCCCATACCACAACCTTGCCCTTTGCCCAAGGCCATGATCAAACCTGGCCTAAAGTCCATCAAGATTGGATACCTCTCTTCATCATATGTAATGTAGGGGTTCACATACAGTTCCTCTTCAGCTAGTTCCTCTACAAAGTGCACTAGTGCATCACTTTGGTGGGTGCATGACAATGGGTCCAAGTGGTATTGGTATCCTTATTGGCCAACCCTAGGGGCAATGGGCCGTCACCTCATCTTTTTTTTCATTTTATATTGAAATATCATTGTCCATATAAAGACTTAGAGACAAAGCATCACAGAACATTTCAAAGAAATCCACATGCATTTCACAAGCCAAACTCCAAGGTGAGAAGTAGAAACCTATCTAATTTGGACAATGAAATTTATCCCTAAGGATATATTAAGATCATGCTATCAGCCATCGCAATGATTTGTCCATGGAGATTTTGCAAAAAATTCAACATTGATATTTGCTTATAGATAGGGTATGCTTTAAGGAAGATGTATACTTGAGATTTTCTAACATATTAGAATCATTGTTGCATGAGAAGGCCCTAGTCAAAATTTTAGTAGTAAGATTTACTAGAACCATGATGCTAATAAGTCTACCCTTATGTAAACTATACAAACATTGTGACCTAGGTAACAAACACCAAAATATCCATTGCCACTTAGAAAAAAATATCTATTTCTCTTCCAATATTGACACCAAAGTTGGTACAAGACAAGGTACATTCACATCTAATTATTTTGAATATATATGAGTGAGCTAGTGTTTCCACTATGTGTTACATCTTATACTCTTACATAGGTAATTAAAACTTTTCTAGATTGCCCAAATGCCAAAGACCCTTTGCTTTGTACATATAGTGGAAACCTTTTGTTGAGACATGTTGAAAATGTTGTGATTGGAGGGAGTATCAAAATTAGGATCATCACCCTTCGACCATTTATACTGTTAAATCATACACCAACATCAGTACCAAAAATTGCCTAGGAACAATGCTAATATTAAAGCTCACCAAAATCAATCCACTAGCTAGCATAGATGAGAAAGAGAGGGGAACAAACCAAGACTAGAAATTATGTGAATCGTTATTGTTTTAAGCAATCTGGACTTACATGGATTTCTAGTTAGGGATTCTCTTCTCATTAGAGACTATAACCTTAGTAAACCATATGCTTTAGAAAAATAGTAGAGTTGGATGCTTAGGATAATGAATTTAGTTCCCCTTTGAGATAATTGAGGGCAAACTATCAATGTGGGTTGCTTTGGAGTGGTAGAATGTGAGATAGAAAGTATAGAGTGCCAGACAGTTGAGAGGGAAGCAATGGTGGGATGTAAGGTAGAAAGCATGGAGTACAATAGGGTTGTGAAACCTAATAGGTTCAAATAAATTAAAAGCCATAATAAAGGAAAACTAAGATAATTTTTGAAAAGGGCCCCCAAGAATAGAATATTGTCAAACAATGTTGTAGGTGTAATATATCCCTAATCCCAAAAACCTTGAAAACCGTGTGTTACTAGATGCTTAAAGTGAAGGGATCAAAGTAAAGGTCTAAGAACCTTTAAAAAAAGAAAGTAATAGTTCATTGAACCATCATTTCTGCTTGATGTCATCATGGGAATCATCATTGACATCAATGCCAAACTAATTGTCATCTCGTCTTCGATTTACACATCGAATTGAATGCTTTGACAAGGAGAAGACTACAAATCACAATGTTGCTTTAATCATTGCCATCTTGATCAACAAACTAATCCTCCAACTCATCAACATTCACCTCAACTCATCAATCAAATCCAAATAGAAAGCAACATGAAAGGGAGGACGATGATCACCATAGCAAAGTGGAAGATGTGGTTGATTAGGTTGAGGGAGACTAGGAGATGGAGCCAAAATTTGATCGATGAAGAGAGCAAGCGATAAAAAAACAAGAGGGGGGGAGAACTTATATCTAAGCCTTTATAAGACTTAGGAGAAAAGACCTTCAATCTTCTTCCTAAAGTTATTGGGCATGCTAGAGAGAGAGAGAGAGAGAGAGAGAGAGAGAGAGAGAGAGAGAGAGAGAGAGAGAGAGAAACCTCTTCAAAGTAGAGCTACTAGACCATTGATACTCGTAGAACAATTCATTATTCTAATCTTTATGTCTACCATAAATGCTATTGGAAATCACAGAAACTTCTGAGGTGTGAGGAGCAAACAAGAGAACAAAAGCATCCAAGAAAAGTGCGACAAATGGCACCCAAAGGATCACTTTGGCACGTAATCGAGATGACATTTGCAAACTTGCTTGACTGCTACTCAAGCTCATCAAATGCCCTCATATTACATTGAATAAAATAACATGCAAGTAACTCAATGAATATCATGGCTTAGAAATGCTTATCACACATTTGTGAAGTTTCATTGCATGGCTAAACCATTAACAGAATTGTCTTAGGCATAGGCACTAGGAAAATCATACATGAACATGTAAAGTTAAGATAATTTGTTCGTCTTCTAAAAGGTGAAGTGAAGGCCTTTCTATTGACTTATTATTAGGTACTATTTATTTGGGAAAGAATTTTCTTCATAGTCTCCAAAGGGAAAGACATATGTCTATTCAAGTCCCTTTCATGGGAGGATTAGACATAAAACTAGACTTCTCAATCTCATTAAGTTATGATTTGAAACATGTCATGAATCTACAAGGGATCTAGTGATCCCTACATTAAATTAGATGTAAAGGTAGATGAGTCATAACATCATAAGAAGAGATTGTGCATGGTTAAGGTTACACCTTTCTAAGGGGAAATAATTATTTGATATGAAAAGACTTGAAATGCATCATCTTGACTAGCAGCTTAAGTATAATTTGAGATTGCTATTTATATCATTCCTTAAGTAGTTGCACCCTTTGAAGAATCATATTGGCAACTTTATTGACCCTTGTGGGATGCCTAAGGTCATTGTTTTGAATTGCATATTTTCTTGAAGAGATATTATTCTTGTTATGTGGAAAGATTGATTTTATTAGCTTAAAGGTGAATTGTTTGCTTTGTTTTTGTTTTGTTTTTTTAGATCTCCTATAATGGGAGCTCACACTCAACCACCAAGACCCACGAATTGCTTATTCTTTCAAGCAAGCACAAATGGATATCTCTCACCTAGCCGATGTGCCTTCGATCCTATGGGGGTGTAGTGAGCTTACCTTGATGCCCGCACGAGTAGCCTCCTCGCTCAAGCAACTCGATAGCTCCATGATTCTAGATGTGCGGTTAAGCAACCTCAAGCCTCCACCTTCAAGCTCCATCCTCCATCACCGCGCACGAGACAAGAGAAGAGAAGAAGAGAGGAGATGATGGAGAGCTTCTTCTCCTTGATCCCTCACCCTCACGCACTCACTCCCTCACACTCTCACACTCCCTCTCTCAAGCACACACAAGCAAGCAAGAAGAATAGAAGAAGAGAAGAAGAAGAGATCATGTTTGCCACACACCACATAATGAGCTTCTTATTCACTTTTTGAGTTTATATATAAAACCCTAATACCCTTTTGGGCGGTCATCCCCTTTTTTATACGGCCAGTCTAGGCCCTCTTTCATATTGTCCTCTTATCTTCTTAGCTTCCTTTCTACCGCCCATCTACCCTTATAATTTGCACATGAGAGAGCCTGGCACTCTTTTACAAAAGTTTCAGGGGCGCCTTGCATTTAAAAATGCTCTTTTGCCTTTGACTTAGCTTTTGAGGCCACCCTTGCGCTTTCAACCATTTCTCTTTCTACTTCTTCTGTTGTATCTAATTTCCTTCTGGGCCGCCTCTTTCAGGTCCTGACTTGTTCTTTTCCACTTTTTTTGCTTTTTCTTGTGCTTAGGTTAACATTACCACTCCTAGTTGAGTGCTAGTTCCATGGCATTGATGGGTAGTATCTGGGAAATGGGGTGGGTGTAGTCAGATGGCTTTTTGAGCTTGCATACAAGCCCTTGGTGAGGATGGTGTGGGATGGATCTGCCCTTGAAATTACAAATGGTATTGGGGTGAGTCCCTCCCTGATGCTGACGGTGGGTGGATCGGTCCTTTGAAATTGAAGATGGTGTTGGACAGATCCCCCTTGGAGAATGGTAGGTGGGCGGATTTGTCTTTGAAATTGACGATGGTGTTGGGGGGATCCCTACTCTCACCCTTCGAGGTTGATACGACATGATCTTAACCAGGCTTTTCCCTATTCCCTTCAAGTTGCCTTATTCCTTCATCTATGTCTGTTTAGACTTTAAAACTTACACAAGAGGGAGCCAGGCACTCTTATAACATGAATTACATTGCACCTTGCGCTTTCCTTGTGAGAGCTCTCAGAGGTTCTCCCTTATCCTTGAGAGAGCCTTGCTACAACATTCGGTGCTTTCCCATGTTCTTTCTGAGAACCTTGCTAGAATCTTCAGTGTTTTCCTTCGTCCTTGAGAGCATCTTGCTTTCTCCTCCACTTTTACTGCCTGGGCAAAATGAGCTTCTTCATTCACTTTTTGCCTCCATGGGGCTTGCGATTTTGAGCTAATTAAGATTTGGCAATTCAAAAGGCAGTCATGTGAGTCGACATGATGGGTTTCATGGGGGATTAGTCCTAGGAAGAAACTGATCAATCGATTGAGGTGGTGGAGGCCAAGAGTGAATTGAGTGGATGATGGGGCCTCAAAAGTTGGTGGGTTGCAACGTTTGTAGTTACCTTTTAAAAAAAAAGATGCACTACCTGGGGGTGTGTCTACCTTACCGTGTGGTGCATTGTGCTCATGCTAGTGGAATTGAGAGTTGGCCTGGGTGTTGTCCCGCACTTGAGGACCGAGTTCTTGCATAAGGGTGGTGTGGTGAGTGTGGCTTAGGGAGACAGGTCTAACCGTAGGCATGAGTGACCTCCTTAGGTATGTTCTACTCTTGATGTACCCTAAGCATGATGTGGGGAATCAAAATGGGCTAGGGGGTTAGGGACAGAGCCGGATGACCAAAACTATCAAACGTTTTCAACTTGAGGACCCCTAGGTGATTTTTTTAAAAAACTCATCATTGGTCTAGCTATTACATCGATATTTTTGCTGACGTTGAGGTAATAAAAGAGTGGTGGGAGGCAACATGCTTGTGAAGTAGGGTCTTGTCTTAAAAACCTTCTACCGCATCTTGTTTCCCCTTTTCAAAACTTGACCATGTGTCTTTAGTCAACCTTTGCCTCTCTTCTCCCTTGTGCTTTTGTGGCTCTGCTTCTTTAGGCCCTACAGTATACGATTGGACGTGCAGCCCATGTTTTAGAGCCCTGTAGGTGATCTCCAGCTCTCTCCTTAATGAATCAACCACCTCCTCTTCCTTAGATTGCATGGCGTCCAAGAGAGTGTGGAGGAAGGCGTGTTTTTGGGCTTCCAAAGGCACTTGTGTGGCCTTTGCCCTACTCTCTGCTAACACCATGTCGCTTTCTACAAGGGCTAGCTGGCACATTAACTCTCTAACCATTTCTTTGCTCCTATCCACCCATTCATCTGCTTTTTTCTTCATTTTTTTCAGGCTTTCGTTGTGCCTACAAACTAACACCCTTAGCATCCTCTCCTATTCCTTGATTTCTCTTTCAAAGCATTGTTGCTGTCCAAGCTCCGAGGCCATCCTTTTTTCCAGATTTCCTATGTGCTTTTGGTGCTGTCAACTTCTCTCTTCTTCTACCACTGTTAGCTGCTCTGTGGCACTTTGGATCTTTTCATTTTCCTTTTGCAGTTCTTTATACAACACTATCAGTTCATCGTAATGGTGTTGTAGGCTCATGAGGGTATGAGTTTCTGCCGCAAGCTTTGCTTCCACCTCTCTTCTTCTCCTTCCTTGGCCTTGAGCTTGTCTTTTAGCTCCTTGATCTCTTTTTGATACATGGCCACTTGATGGGTTCTTTCTAATTCAGAAGCTACTATCATCTCCCTCTCAAACTCTGTGACAGTTATTTTCTTGTCTTCTCCAATAACTGCACCCAAGCCACAAGATTGATAGCATCCACTGTGGTAGAGGAGCCTTGGGTGGGTGCAATGACTAGGGTGCCAAGCAGTAGGATGCATGGGATGGGATTGATTAGAACCTTGCCCTTACCCTTAGTTACTAGGGGTG
Organism: Lygodium microphyllum; assembly: GCF_053477565.2. Lineage (NCBI taxonomy): Eukaryota > Viridiplantae > Streptophyta > Polypodiopsida > Schizaeales > Lygodiaceae > Lygodium > Lygodium microphyllum. The sequence goes on from NC_141151.1 coordinate 101,919,795, forward strand.
GCAGGATTTTGGGTGCTTTGGAGCTAGTGTTTGGACCTTTGCATTTGGGTGGACTGATGGCAACCAGCTCTTCTTCCCCTGAAGGATGCTTCACTAAGAGGAGGTGGATGGCGAGGGCTATGTCTTCTTCTTCCTTCCTCCTTAACTCCTCGACCTCCTACTCTGCTTTCCTCCTTTCCTCTTCGGCCTTCCTAGATTCCTCCTTTTTTCTTTTTGTCTCCTCCTCTCTTCTTTTTCTTCTCTCTTCGGCACATTTGGACTCCCTTTGGGCTTTTGTCAAATCTTCTTTTTCTTTTGTCTTGCTCTCATCTTTAGCATTCTTCTGTGAAGTCTTTTTTTTTCTTGGCCGCTTCCCGACTTGATTGTGCTTGTGGCTCTCTTTCTTTCTCACTCACTATTCTTTCCCTAGAGTGCTCATGTTCTTGGTGTAGGGGTGACCTGTCAAGTATTTCGTCAAGTCCTTCTCCTTCTCCCTGTCCTTTCCCCAAGGCTTCACTGATGATAGCAATTAAGACCCCAGCAAACCCGATAGTCGAGGCCTTTGAGGATGATGCCTTTCTTGTTGCCTTAGAAGTAGGGGACCCCCCTCTTGCGGGTCTTCCTCTTGTTGCCAATGCCTTTGCTGAAGACTCAATGGTCTTCCACACAAACCCATTTAGGTTTACTTCACATGTAAAGATCTGGGGGCGATGCTCTCCAGCATAGGCACATTGATCAAGCTCATTATCGAGTTGTACTTTTGGCTAGAGAACAATGCATGTACCATTTTTGCGTGCAGCTAGATTTTTGGATTAGGAATATCAACCAAGCTGATACCATCATTAGTGTGGACCATCACTTTGTCCATTCCTAGCACGACATATGCATCTAGACCTCTTTGGCTATCTTTCCACCTTGTTGGCTAGGACCAATGCCTTCTCCATCAGCTTAGATGTCAACTCAATCTGTACTTGGTGGGTTTCCTCTCCTTTTCGCACGGTGATAGTGCCATAGTTCTTGTTGAAAGTCTGAAGGAATTTCGTGCACTTCTTGTAGGTGGCCCACCTTCTCCACGTACCTCTGCAGCTTACACTGCTTCACGAGTTGCTTGATGGGTGGCTCTTCCATTACAATATCTTCCAAATTTAGGATGTGCCTGAATTTGAATTGGCTGTAGGCCTTTGTTTCCACTAAGAGGCCATATTTTGCCTGCTCCTTCTTTGAGAATGGTAGCTTGTTGGTTTTCTCATGTCTTGCCATTGTAGGTGCCTCTCATGTAGCCATGCTCACAATTAGTTATCTTAAAACAATTTCTTGTGGAAATATTATGTGCTTATGGGCAATTGAAATGCTTAAATATAGAAACAGACTTTTCCTTTAAGCAGTTATATCCATTTCCAAAAATTTATGACGCTTTTCCTCAATCACAAGTTGATTTTCATCCACTCTTTTCCACTTTTGGACATTGATTGAGGTTTTTTCCTTGCATGTTCCATTTGCCTTACATGTTTGCATGTTTGATCCACCTTGCCCGCTCTCCTTTGGAATTGAGAAGAATCCTTCCTAGGATTAAGGTTTGAGAGTTCAAGGACATTTAGCGCGTGCTTGCGGTATTTTACTTTCACATGACCCAATCATAGAAGTTTGGATTGTATTCTAGATTAGCATTGTGGTCCATGTTGAAAGGACGGATGCCTACTTGAGTGATGTAGGTAAAAACATCCGTAAGAAAGTCATTGACGTTGATCTTGCTAGCAATGTGTAACTCCTCCTCAATCAAAATTTAATCTAAATACAAGTGGGTCATGAGGTTCTTTTCTAGGGGTCGATTACCAATGGTGGTCAACACTCTATAGGAGGTTGGAGCTACATAAGTGGGCTCATACTGACATTTTGATGGCATAGTGTTGCTTAATGTTAGTCATGATTTGGTAGCCCACTAGTTTCCATTAAATTCAGAGAGCATACCATTTCTTCAAGAAAGAGGAATCGGTGTCAGCAAGCTGCTTCGACTCCTCAATTTCCTGGTTGTGGCAAGGATTACACTCTTGTTATAAAATGTAATGAGGCATTGTTTTCGTGCGTATTCTTGAGATATCCCGATGGCAATCAATTCCTCAGTTGTTTAGGGGGCCTGAACAAATACAAATTTGGATTTCTTCCATGAGAAAGGCAACGTACATACCTCCATTGCTAAAGGCTCGTCCAAAAGACCTAGGTCTAGTTGATCATAGCTTTTAGCAAGTGTGGTAAATGTGGCATCCAACTGTCGAAGGCAGGCAACCAAGTCATCCCCCGTATTTTTAGCAAAGTCTGTGCCAAAGTGAGAATTGATCTTCGTTTGTAAGAGGGTCTATTAACCCTTAGGCAAACAAGTTGGAAAATCTGAAAAATATAAAGCAGAAGACAAGGCCAAGGCAAAAGTGAAACGGAAGACGAAGGCGCGCCAAGAAGAATCTGGAAACACAAAAAGTGCAAAAAAGTCCTAAATCAAGGAGAAAGGCGCACAAGAAAAAGCACAAGTCAATAATTTTGTAAAAGAGTGCAAGGCACACCATGATTTATTTTAAGAGCGTCGGCGGGCTCTCACCCGTGCAAATTGTAAAGGTAGATAGGCAGTAGAAAGGAAGCTAGAAAGATAGGAGGACAATGGGAAAAAGGGCCTAGGCCATGGCCGGCCATGTAGAAAGGGGGATAAGGGGATGACCGCCCAAAAGGGATTTAGGGTTTTGTATATAAAGTTAAAAAGTGAATGAGAAGCTCATTCTTGTGTGTGGCCAAAAGTAGCTCTCCTCTTCTTCTCCTTCTTCTTCTTGTTCTTGCTTGCTTGAGCTTATGCTTGAGAGAGGGAGTGTGAGAGTGTGAGGGTGAGGGACCGTGGTGGAGAAGCTCTCCATCTTCTCCTCTCTTCTTCTCTTCTCTTCTCTTTCTTGCAACAATGAAGCTTGGAGCGTGGAGCTTGAGGATGGAGCTTGCTTGAAGCTTGCACTTGGATCGTGGAGCTATTAGAGTGCTCGGGAGAGGAGGCAACAGGATCAAGCATGGAGGTAAGCTCACTACACTTGTAGAGATAGATAGCATGTCAACTATGTGAGAGGTAGCCATTGGTGCTCAACTTGGAACGCTTGAACAATAAGCGGTCCGTGGGTCTTGGTGGTTGAGCCTGTATATGGTCTAAGGCCTGCATGTGGTTGGGTTTCACTGAACTAGATAATTTGGCACAATTGATGGTTGTGACTTTAGTTGCTCCTGAGAGTGTGGTTGGGCTTCTTGTGTGATGGCCTTGGTTGGATTTGTGGGTGTCAAGCTATTAGATGCTGGTGAGGTTTTAGGGACACTAGTAGGTCTAGGTTGAGGCGGTGTGTGAGTAGTAGGCTATGGCTTTGGTCGATAGACTTGTTTAGTCTCTATAGGCTTATGCGTTTGAGGCTCTATGGGCTTCGTAGCTTGAGTTGTTTGGGCCTTGGGGCATTTTTTGTCACATGACTTGGTGTGTCCAAGTTTGAGGGCAGTGTTTGAGTAGTGCCCTTGGACACCTTGGCTTTAGATACCCATATCCAGGCATTACCCTCATAATAGCCTTGTGCTTGGATTAAGATCTTGGGAACCCATCACTGCTTGACTATTTGTCAATGCCTATAGTTCTTTCTCTGCCTCCTATGTTTCGAATACAAGTTCCTAGCCTTGTGAGGTCAGGATTGTGCGCTTTTAGGTGCCAGCCCTTGATGTTTAAGCATTCATTTGAACTTTGGTGCATGGGCCTTAGCTTTGATTTCAGAGTTTGTCGACTTTGAGGTTTGGCAGGTTGTGACAAGTCATGGTCCCCCTCCTTAGGCTAGTAATGTGTTGTTCTATCGGTGGATTTGTAGGCTTCGATGGAGCCACACTGCCCTTGCTAAAAGCCGTGATTATTCATACATTGCCGATGGCTAGATGAACGCGCTATGACTGGTACTTGATATTGCACAGTGTTTGCTTTTTAAATGTACATCCCAATAGTGATTCTATATCCGCATCTTTCATATTTGACAACACATAAAAGATCATTAGTATGCTTTCAGAATCAATAGAGACTAGAACCTTATACTTTCCCAGAGGTGAGTAGGACTGTCCTCCAAATGGATTGAGTTTGGTGCTGGTAGGCTGCAATAGTTGGGGGCTGACCAATCAGGGTCCAATGATCATGCGTAAGGATGTTATAATAAGATCCCTCCTTATCAATGAGTGCGTCAAAGACGTGTGTCTTCTGGGCAGTCATTGATATGCATAGGTAGTCAGGTGGCACCACTTCCTCATTTTCATCTTCAATTTTTGTGATGGTGGCCACTCATACCTAAATAGGGTTGAGTTGTCTATGCGAGCTCCTTGCTATCATGCAAACTATTATTGGGGGCATGTCACCAGGCTTATCAATTGCCTTAGCGACTTCTTGCTTGTACTCCTCAATATCCGATAATGAAGGATTGATTATGGCTAGCACATGCATCCAATCTTGCTCATCCTCGGGACAAGGGATATACTTGGTGAGTGACCCATACGATTTTCTAACTTGCATATCACCCTTCAGCATGGTTGAGATGCCATCTAAGTCAACTAGTGTAGTCTTCCAAGTATCCATCTCTACCCTTACCGCTTTCGTTCGATTGTCTAAGAAGATCAAACCATTGCCCTAGTCTTCTATGACTCGTGCATTGCACATCCAGGGTTGGCCTAACAAGATGCCATAATCCACTCCCTTCGTGACATTTCAATGGACAAATTTTCAACACTCTGAATGGCCTAACTTTCATTCCATTGACCGGTCTAACATTAAACCTAGCATTCTCGATAGATGGGCCTAGAGTACTGCATGGCTAAGCACACTGACTCTTGCCCCCGTGTCCACGGTCCCTTTTTGTATGGCATCTCCTAATGCTAGGACCGGTAGGACTGCATGCATCTCTATGCCCTCTCAAAAATCATTAATGTGCAAGGACTTGGGTACTAAGTGCATCGACAAACTGGGTATTTGAGTTACCACATCATGATTGTGTAGATTAGCTACCCCTTGCTTCATTGGTCCTTCAACCCACTACTTCAATTCTTGCCATAGCGTCAGATGTTTCCTGAGCTGATCTCCTAAGCTTAGAGTTATTGGGGTGGTCACTAGCATTGTAAGAAGATTGCTAGTTTCTTGCTCTCCTTCTAGTCTTGCATTCCTTGGTCGATGGCCTTAACTGGTTTGCTGGCCTGTAGCGTTTAAACTCTGTCTAAGCAACATTGCTTGTGGTGTCTGTGTCTTTCGACTTTGGTCATGGAGGCAAAGTTGGTGTGCTTTAAGAGATCATCGATCTTGTCCTCCAAGATGGGTTTAGCATCCCTAACGTGCTCTTGGGTCTCTTCTATCCACCCTAGTACTCCCCTTCTCATCAGGAGTCCTTGGAGTAGATGTCTCTGCCTCTACATTGATGACTTTCTTTCTTGTGGTCAATGTCATAACACTCTCCATTTTAAGCATGACCTTGGCCTCCGTCCTCTTCTTCCTTCCTATGGTTCTTTTTTCTATTGAGACTGTGTCTAGATTGTTGGGTCCAGATAATGATATGCTGGCATGCTTTGCCTGAGTCATGATGTGTAATGGGATAGGTGTGTCTTCTCCGTCAAATGTCTCAACTCCAAACAACCCCAATGGTACTAATGGCTCGTTTGTCACACTAGAGAGTGGCTTTCGTCTAGGGCATTCAGCAAACAGGTGACTGACTCCACACTTTGGGCACCTAAGATCAGACTTTTCTCGGTTAGCTTGCTCCCAATTTGGGGTAGTGTGAGGAGATGTGTCCTGGTTGGGTGAACGCGAATCCAACAAGAAATTGATTCTTGGGTCTGCCATTACAGCCACTAGTTGATAATCCATGATGATTGGATTTCCCTCTTCGTTCTATGAGATGTAAGGGTCCATATAGGGCTCATCCTCATTTGGCTCCTCCACATAGTGGAGTGGAGCGTCGCTTGGTGGATGGGTTACGAAAGGTCCAAGTGACTAGGGTATGCCTATGGGATTTATCTCCATCTTAGGAATGGTTGGTTTAGCATCATTAGGTGCCGCAAGAGCCAGAGCCCCCTCCCAAAGAAATTTGGTGGCCTATTGCCTAGGTAAGGCTAGTTGTAAGGTTGCGAGTATGGGAGTCGTCCCGACAGTCTGAAGTGCATCACATCATGACCGAACCTACCGCAAATTGGTGCAAGGTTGGGACCTAGGGTATTGACACTTAGTTGGCAAGTGATTTCCACCACAATACACGGAGGATTGGATGTGTGGGCGCATTGGTCTTCTCACCATTTCTTGTAGCCTTGCTATCTCCACCTTCATCTCCACCAGCTCCTGGTTCTGTCAGCACTCTTTCCCTTATTCTGGCTACTTGGGACCAATTGTTCATTGGATATGTTTGCCCTTTCTGAGGTTCTAGAGCTAGTCTCATCTCAGTTTGAGCTCTTTGAGCTCCTCTCCTTGAGCTGGTCATCCACTCCAATGGCTTCTTCAAAGACCCTAGTTAGCACGTCTTGATGCAAGCTTGAGTTGCCTGCCAAGGCCTTGTAAAGTTCCTCACTTAGTATTCCATTGATGAAGACCGTGGACACCGCTCTTTCCATGGTCACCGCTCTTTCTATGGATCGTTCATTTATTGGGATTCTCGTAAAGAGACTCCTCACATTCCCTAATATCCTCCTTATCTCTTTGCCTCACATTGATGAGCCATACGATCATATTGTTCGAGTACCCAGCCTCCAAGAATCTCTTAAAGAAGAGGTTCTTGAGATGGTTGAAGTTGTTACGTTCTGCGGCATCTAAGCCGGTGCACCAAGTCCTTCCCTTATCGCCTAAGCATAGACCGAAGGCTTGTGAGTGCTAGGTGAGATCGATGAGGCCGATAGACTTACTTGAACTGCTTTACAAAGCTATAGGGGTCGTCATTTGCATGGTACTTGTCTAATTGCTTAGCAACAATAGGGATTTTTGATTGGCTCTTCGAGCCCACTTGATTCCTAGCCCTATGAGCAACAAGGTCACAAGTGCTATTGCACTTAGTTCTATAGAGGTCTTGTCTAATAGTCACTTCACGAGGACCGCTATCATATCCTCAGATGGCCTACCGTGGTGGTCCATCCGGGTTTGCAAGTCATACTTGTCATCATCTATTGGATTTCATCTAGGAAATCCCCCAAATCAAGCTCTTCGTTGCGTCCGCGGTTTGTGCTGGTCTCTGCCATATCCGCAGCCTCTTGCTCCACTAGGGTGTCAATGAGGCTGATTAAATCGGGTAGATTCACTCTGGCAATGATGTCGAACCTTCAATTCATCTAGCTCCTGCTTCACATCTTCCTCTTGGTCTTACCACTTGGGGTTCTCAGTCAGCCATCTAAGTTTTAGGGTCTTCTCCTACTATTGGGTTTGTTCAGTTTATTAAGTCTGAGTGAGTTCCTTGTTATTCACAAACTGTCAACAATTAACTGTCACTCTATGTGCTTGTGCGTGTGTGTGCTCTTTTCCATGCACTGTGTGAAATTAGGCTTTTACCTTTTCTTCAAGTGCACTTTAGGAGTCGAAAAACAATGTGGGGTACAATGCATAATGGTAAATGCAGCTTCAACACTCTCGTCTATGTTCTCAGCTTGATAGGGCTTTAATCTCGGTCCACTAGCCACTCTCACCGGTCTCTAGGGTCTATGCTGCGTCTTTCCACTCAGTCAAGGTCTAATTGAGGGTCTATGGCTTAGTTTGACACTCTTAGAAAGTTGGGTAGCGTTGTTACTAGATCTGCAATTCACTAGTTCTCTCATTTCTTATGCCAAAAAGGTGTTATGTTTGTTTATATTGCTCTCGGATGGTCCAGGTCAGTTAAGGTCTACAGATGTCAAATTTGAGAGATTCAGGATTCGATCTAGCTGGTCCAAATTGTAGGGTTCGAGTGTCAGATTCGGCATGTCTAAGTGGCCTAGGGCCAAATAATATCATTGCTGAGTGTTCGAGGGCCGAACGTAGAGCTATCCAAATGCCATTTGGCAAGATGGGCTAAATGGCCAATCGTCTGAATTGGTCAGGTTGAATATGGTAGTCCAAGCAGTCACGGTCAAGTGGTTAGACTAAATGTAAATTAGGCCGAATGGTCAAGTGAGGTGTGGCTGAATGGCCTAGTGGGAAAGTTCGAGTCGAGTTGGGCCAAGTGGGCCAAATGTGAGCAGCCGAGGGGGGCTGATTTTGGGGACTCAGCCCAAACTGGCCGTCCGAATTTAGGAGTGTCCAAATTCCAAGAATAGGATGTCAGAGTGTTTGATTCTAGGAATTAGACCCCTATGGACTGTGTTTGATTCCGTCGCCACGCAAACAACAAAAAATTGATTCGTGGCAATGATTTTGACCATGCCCACAAGCAAGGTTTTCCAAAATCCAAGGGGATAGATACACAAGAAGGTTTCTACATACCTAATCCAAGCGAAAAACTCCTGGGAACGCCAATTGATTCGCCAAAAGCTTGAACTCTCTCTCTCTCTCTCTCTCTCTCTCTCTCTCTCTCTCTCTCTCTCTCTCTCTCTCTCTCTCTCTCTCTCTCTCTCTCTCTCTCTCTCTCTCTCTCTCTCTCTCTCTCTCTCTCTCTCTCTCTACTACAGAATTGAAAATGAGCCTTCCAACCCTCTTCATTGGGTCTTAAGCCCTTGTCCTAATACCCAAGTGCTACCCATTAAAGATCATGCCTTTTCAATGGATTGCAAGCCCATTTTTCTCCATTTTTGCCTCTTTTGGTCTGTTTTACAGCAAAAACCCTAAAGCTATTTCCTTTGATTTTTTAATCCTATCCTACTCTAAATGTAACAAAAATCAAAACACAAATACTGGAATGAATCCTCCTCCTTGTCTACTCATCAAAAATTGAAATACTTACTTGTTTTGAAGGTTGAAAATCCCAAATCTTCTATATATCTCAAGCTTCGATTCGGGGATGAATCCCTTACTTCGTCATTTGATTTGAGGCACACGAGTGCTCAAGCTTGAATCTGTTGGTCCTAACAATAGAACCAAAATGTAATGGAAGCTCACACTCAACTGCCAAGATCCACTGACCGCTTATTCTTTCAAGCATTTCAAGCAAGTACAAATGGCTATCTCTCACCTAGCCAACACGTCTTCGATCCTACGGGGGTGCAGTGAACTTACCTTGATGCTCGAATGAGTAGCCTTCACCCTCAAGCAACCCGGTAGCTCCACAATTCTATATGCGAGCTCAAGAAACCTCAATCCTCCACCTTCGAACTCCATCCTCCATAGCCGCAGGCAAGATAAGAGAATAGAAGAGAAGAGAAGAAGAGAGGAGATGATGGAGAGCTTCTTCTCCTTGATCTCTCACCCTCACACTCACACTCCCTCTCTCAAGCACGTTTGCCACACACCAAAGGATGAGCTTCTCATTCAATTTTGAGTTTATATTCAAAACCCTAATACCCTTTTGGGCAATCATCCCCTTTTTTACACTGTCAGTCGTGGCGCCTAGGCCCTTTTTCTATATTGTCCTCTTATCTTCTTAGCTTCCTTTCTACCGCCCGTCTACCCTTACAATTTGCACAGGAGGGAGCTTAGCACTCTTTTACAAAATTTTCAAGGGTGCCTTGCATTTAAAAATGCGCTTTTGCCTTTGACTTAGCTTTTGAGGCTGCCCTTGCGCTTTTCGTCCTTTCCCTTCCTACTTCTTATATTGTGTCTAATTTCCTTTTGGGCTGCCTCTTTGAGCTCGCAACTTGCACTTTTTCACTTTTTCCGCTTTTTCTTGTACTGAGATTAATATCTCCTAAGGTGCAAATTTATACTTGTTCTCAAGGCTTTTCAAAGGAGGGTTTGATGCATAATTGGGTCACTTCCATCATCACAATGCATAAAAAGATGCCAATAAAGGCAAGAAACTCGAAAGGGCATTGCTTGATATAATAGCCGAAGGTTAAGTGGTGTGAAGGGAACCACAGAAAGTTGGTTCACTCCTATAGTAGCTTGTGGATCATGGAGCATTTGGGCACCCCAGGTTGGGCCTAGAATGGAGATGTAAAACCTCTATATCTAATATATGTGGATGTTGGAAGCCCTTATTCAAGATAAAGGGTGGATTATTGATTGTGTCCATGGGATTTGGGCATATGTATCTAGGTGCTTTGGATACAAATCCCAACGTAAGGGGGACGGAATGTCAAATTGGCATTGCATCTTGAAGAAGGTGTGTGTAAATTATGTCAATGAATCATGTGCTAACGGATTAATTAAAGAAGTCATTTTTATATGTTTAAAAGTAAGAAATCCCATCTTAAATGGGAAGTAAAAGGACAAATCCCTGACAAATCTATCACGTGGTTGGGTAGCCTTGGTAAGTTGAGAGTTTCCTTTTAGAGTGTTAGACTTAGATCTTTAGAAAATGGCAAGACAATATGACTGTCCTAGAAAATATCATAGAGAGCCCAACCTCATATCATTTTAGGGGGCCGAGGTGAGACTTTGCCTCACACATAGACATGTCAATGTGTTAACTCCCCCTTGTTTCTCACTCTCTTTGAACCGAGTGTGACACATGTTCTCCTCGATTTGAGTTGATTTGCACAAGCAACTACTTGACAATCGATGCTAGATAAACCATTAGATGACCATAATACTATTTTAGGGACCTTAGAATTTAAGTTGACCCTAGTGGGTATGGAGCGAAGCTTCCCCTACAAGGTAGAGTCAAACAAACCTAGACAACAATGTCTATGATATTCCAAGGGAGTTCTAGACAATGTCGCCTAGCACTATCTCTTGATGGGCTACCCAAATCGTGCTATCAAGGGTTCGTTTGACATGCATGTCATAATAGGAGAGGAGCTGGCAATGGGGTGAAGATCATCAGCTTTAGCCAGATGGCGAGCCCTTTGGTTCAGACAAATGGGTGGCTGATGAGGTGACCTTATCGGTGGTAGATTGGTGACATGATGTTGGTAGATGAAGCAAGGTGTTGCATTAATAGTTATCTCTAGGACTTCATGACGATAATATCCTTGAAAGGAGGGTGCTTTTCAATTGAGGCCACCTATTTGAAATATGTATCAAATAAATTATGCTAGTGGGATAGCTTCTATGGTTGTAGTAGGGGTAGCAATGTTGAAGTTAGCAATTGGATTAATTTGACACAACCATTGGTGGGTCATGGCTAATGGCATGTAGTCCATGCTATCTCGGCAATCTACTATGATGATTTGACTAGGCTTATTAAGTAGGGTAACTCTCCACCCTCGAATTGAATAGAAAGATAGAGCGAAGCAAATCCCACACCATTCTTTGATAGCTAAGAAAGAAATGCTGGTGATTTTGGTGTTTTTCCAATCATGGTGGCAATGCCTTCTAATTAGCATGGTCCAATCTAATTCCTATTTCTTCTAGACTAAAACCATTCAAGCTCTCAAAACCACAAATAGAAGTGGTTTTCCTTGAGAACTCATGGTTTGTTTGGAAAACGAGGTGGTCTTGTAGCTCCTTAAACTTTGGTCATGCCTTGAAATTATAGTCAAGAGGACATTTCAAGTCATAAACCAGGGGGTAAGTGTTTCTTTTAAACGGATATAATAGAAAGATGATTGATGTGAGGATGTTGATGTCTTTAAGAATGGAGATATAGCTCCTCTTTGATATTAATATGCAAACTAATCACCTTTGCATTGATACCAAAATTCTAGCCCTTCACCATATATTAACTAATAATTAACTAAAAAGTGAGAAAACACAAATTGCACAAGAGAAAATAGGCATAAGAGTGCACCACAATAAAATGGGTACAATCTCTCCCCATGTATGGGTAAGTATATCCCAAATGCATGTATTTATGGATTTGTATTTCTTAGCTTTTTATGCTCAAAAATCATGAAAGTCATTCTTTTTGGGCTTCTTACTTTCTTTGCATGAATGATGTGTTTTTCACCTATTAATTTCTAACTCCTATCAATGTTACAAACATAATTGTCTACCCTTAGGCTTCATTACAAAGGTTACAAAAATAATTCCACATGTGCATGGCTACAATCATAAATAACTCTGTGCTATAATAAAACTCAAAGATAAGAACCATAATCTTTGCATATTAAATTTCACTCCATTGGAAATAATTAATATGCATAACTCCATCTAGTAATCTACATACCACAACACAAAAACAATAGTTCCCTACTATCTAGCTACTAAGCAAAATGCAACATATACATTTCTATGCATAACAAGTCACTATTATACAACAATAGACAAGTAAAAATTCACAAAATCCATCAATACATAAATGTTATTTTATTCTCATAGTAATTGCAAGTTTCTTTCATGTTGGCACAAGCATGATTGGTGGATTATTTAGCTAATCGAGATTTTTGGTGAGCTCTCTAATAGAGTCTATGTAATTGAAATTTAGCCTATCATTTAACCATAAAATGGAAAGGTGGCTGAATGGAAGCCAAGAAATAAAGGTGGATAAAAGTAGCAAAAGCAAAGAGACATGCAAATCAAGCAAAAAGCACGATGTATATAATGATTTTTTATCAATGTCTGCAATCATACAACTAATTGTAATATTATTTCAAGAGCTAGGCATAATGCTTGTGCAATTTGTTTTCTATTGGAAAGAAAGGCCCACAACTCAACAAGGGTATGGGTACTAGCTATCATTTACTTTCGTGATGATTATTATAATCTAAATGCATGTGTATAAATGGGAAAAGAAGGGCCAAGAGATAGGAGAGATGAGTGCCCAACTTGAGTGGATGCCCAAACTCAAAACCCCATGTATAAAAATTGAAAAGTGAAGGGATGAGCTCATTCTTGTGGTGTGCAATCTTGTGAGTTTTCTTCCTACTTCTTGCATGCATCTTGCTTGAGAGAGAGAGAGAGAGAGAGAGAGAGAGAGAGAGAGAGAGAGAGAGAGAGAGAGAGAGAGAGAGAGAGAGAGAGAGAGAGAAGGGGGGAGTGGGAGAGGGAGAGATTGTGAAGTGGAGATGATTTGACAACCTTGGCATCATATAGACTCTTCAAGGACCATGCCCTAACTTTTGTATCTCTTTTAGTTATATTAATTTTGTACGCATTTCAGATAATATAATAACTCATTACGAAAGAAAAAAATGAGGGAGAGTGTGAGGTAGAGTGAAGGACTGATGCAGGAGAAGCTCTTCCTTCCTCCTCCTTCTCCTCCTCCTCTTCTTCTTCGTCTTCTTCTTTTTCTTTTTCACAACGCTTGCACGACAATTGAAGCTATGGAGGTGGAGCTCCTTGAGGTGCATTGCTTGGATCAATGAGCCATCAATAACCCTTTTTGTGGATAGACTACAACAAGATGGTAAATTGTTGAGTTCACTATGTTCATTTGGAGAGTTTGTGATGGTTAGCCATAGCCGTGTTGCTCAAAGCACTTGAAACAATAAGCATTCTCTTTAAGTTCAACATGCCTAGCGTGTAAAAGTGACTACACCATCACAAATTGATATTGCCTTAATATGCTTTCTTCGTTGGACAATTGGGCATTCTATTCATGGTCCACTAGCTTCTCAATCGAACAGTTAGCTATGTACCTTTCCTACCTATAGCATGTAAGATCAATACAATGTATAAAGAATATTACAACAATATCTATTGAGCTTTTACACTTGCTTTAACTTGGGATGGGTAGGGCGCATCCTTTCTCCACTATGTGTGGTATCACCCCTATTAATGTCATATATAAACTTTGCAACCTCTTCTTTTTGCCTAGTTAGGAAACATGATTTAAGATCTAGCAAGTATGCCCAAGTTTCACCTAGCCACATGAATGGGTTGTCACTTGTTTTTCCTTTCAATGAAATTTAGTACTTACTTAAATGAAGGTTGAATCCTATAGCACGCAATTTCAAAATGGCCTCCTTGCATGCCCTAGGGTCCAACCTCCATTTAAGTAAGTATCAAAGTACATGAAAAGGAACAACACATTGTGCTCAAGATATACTAAGGATCCAAGCCTCATCTCATCACCAATTGATCTTGGCCTAATATGCATTCTTCATTGGATTGTTGGCTATTCCATTCATGGTCCACTAGCTTCTTAATTGAATGGTTAGCTATGTATCCTTTCTATTTGTAATGTGTGAGATTGATGCAATGCATCAAGAAGATTACAATGATATCTAGTCAGATGAGCTTTTACACTTGTTTTGACTTGGGATGGATAGGGCATATCCCTTTCTCCACTATGTAGTATCATTGCATGTCCATGTCTTATATAAACTTTGCAACCTCTTCTTTTTTCCTAGTTAGGAAACATGATCTAAGATCTAACACAAGTGCCCAAGTTTCACTTGGCCGTGTGAATGGTTGTCACTTATGTAGTCATAAAAAGTTGAAATTATTGCAAACAACCTCCCTTTGAGCTGATTGAAATCTTTACATAATTGAAAGTTCTGTGGAACATGGAGAAGACATTGTTTGGTCACTCTCAGAGTATGTGAAATGTGTTAAATTTGAGAAATTATATAGAATCTAGTCCTTAATAGGATTAGTAAGGTAGCATTCAAAGGGTCTTTTGCATACTCACGGTCCCTCTCTCCATATGATTTTCTCCCTCCTTCTCTAATGCATCTAATACATGCAAGAAGCAATAATACAATGTAGGAAAATTTAAAGAAAATTCGAGCTCATATTACATGTTGTAGCCCATCATCTCCTTTCACTCCTCAACATATGTGGAGTTTTTCAAAGAAACTTAAGGATGCTCTTGCATTTTGTAGCCTGGGGATACATGTGAAGATAAACACATTTTAGATATTAAGAGGCAACCTACAATGTGAAGAAAGTTATGACACTTTTTGTTCTCTAGTTTAACCAAGACCCTATAGTGTGTAGTACGTGGTAGGGTCTTCGTCAGAATGGAGCACAAAATTCCTATAACTTTCACTCTAGACTGCACTATGTTATGTGTGTTGCTTTGACATATTGTAGGGTGCATTGAATAATTTCTTTTCATTGTCAAAGTAACGTGTTTCTCTAACTTTATGTAGAAGGAAAAACTTCTTAGTTCAAAATTCCTCACCCTAACGTTGATAGTTCCTTATCTAATATATTTCTAGATGCCAAGGTGCTTTGAGGTATTTGTATCAACTCATACACTCTCTTAAGGAATATGATAACACTTGATCTTTCAAGAAAAAGAGAGTATCATGAGCCAAAATGTGAGATACAAGGCAAACACTAGTAGAAATATGAAAATTGTGGTTGCAAACTTTTTTATTCTATGAGGATTTCAATCATTCTAAGGCTATAAATTAGCTCAAAAGGCCTATTCTAATCATTTTAAGTAAAACATGATCCCATTCCAAGCTCTAGAGTGAAGTTTTGGCACTTTTTGTGGTGCTATCTAGCTAAAACCCTATGGTGTAGAAAAGGCTTTTCTAACTCCCAAACTGGAAGGGCCTTTTCTATATATAGGATCCTACTTAGACTACACCATAAAAAGTACTATAATTTTCACTCCATATCTCAATATGGGGTCATGTTTGTATTCAAAACGATCTTAAAATGATCAAAATCCTCACATTAAAAAATCAACATTAAGAAATTTAATCTTTCTACTTGTGTTTTCCTTACATCTCAAAATTTGGCTCCTAATATTTTATTTTTCTCCAAGTAAATAGCATTATCATACTTTCTCTCCATAGTATTATCGTACTCCTTAAGATTACAATGTTAGCTCAAATAGTTTTCCTTTTCTCCAAGTAATTGATAGTACTAATATTTAGAGGAATTAAGAGTTGATGCAAAAGGCTTAGAGGACCCTCACATAAAAGATCATTATTTTGAATGAGAAATTATCAATTGTAATGAAGGAGACCTAAGAGAGAGAAGGAGAGAAGGGAGAGACTGCAGAGAGGAGAGAAAAAGAGAGAGAAAGAGGGTGACGAGGAGAGAGAAAGACTAGGAGTAGAGAGAGAAAGACAAGAAGAGGAGAGAGAAATGGCTGGGAGCCATGGAAGGACAGGAAAGAAGGTGAAGAAGGTGAAAGGACAAATGTATATTCATAAAAACGGTACCCTAACCAGGTCCTTGTACACCTTAAATACCCCATCCGTGTAACTGGGTATTCGCATGTGCTATCCCCGTGTATGCTATCGATGTGCTAAGCCAATATCTTGTAATCATCAATCCACATGCAGGGCAAAGACTGCCAAAATACTCTTGGTATTAGAGTATTATGATGCAAAGGATGGAGAAGATCTTGTTGAAGACCATTTTGGTATGGGTCCACAATAAGAACTTCAGTTCAAGAAAGAAGATCATGGGCAGCATGTGGATTTGGATGATCATGACCCCATGGGGGAGCCCCTTCAGTTCACAGACCTGCAGTTTGAATGCTTGGACATCACTAAGAATGCAGGGTCCATGAATATGCAGCACTTAGGGGCTGACGCAGTAAACTTTTTAGCTTATGCAACCCGTGTGTTGTTGACAACATCCAAGCGCAGACCGAGCTTAATCATATGATACTTATGGTAGACTCGATGCAACAGCTAGTGGTTCTAACCATTCTAGCTTTAGTTGTGGATGGTAACCCAATGCATGGAAAGGATAACCACTTTCCATTTGACCCCGATGGCAGTGCAGAGACCCACGCTTGCATGGATGACCTGTATGTTGGTGATGCTTACCATGCAGGTTATCCATTTGATCCTAGGGGTTAAAGCAAAGCTTTATCTACATCAGCACTCCCCCAGTGTAGTCCCCTCACCTTGAGGTGGCAACCTTGGCTGAAGGACAACTCGATTTGGGCATGTTTTGCAGTAGACAGCCATCTGTTTTCGAACAGTTTTGGGCCTGCATTAATTGCACCCATGCATGACCTACCTGGGCTGAAAGCACACTCAATGAGCTTCGTTTTGACATGTGGAACATCTCGTTTGGAGTTGCCCATAGCAAGTTATGATTAGTTTTCCACTGCAGGCCTGTTCGGGACAGCATGTTGTTCGGTGTTGTCCAGCCCTTCTTGTTTGGAATTGGTGCCTATCTTTGTACCGAGTTACCTTCTCCCCTCATGCTCACACTGCATACATGCTCATAGGCCACCGTTCCACAAGATCCCCCCCTCCCCACCCAGCCATACTAATACGTCCTCTTTTTGTTTTTGAGGGCAAAAACCTTCCGAGTCAGGATGGAATGTAAAGAATGGGATTAGAGGGTCTTACACGGGGTTAACATGGGGATAGCACATGCGAATACCCAATTACACGAATGGGGTATTTAAGGTGTACAAGGACCTAGTTAGGGTACCATTTTTATGAATATACATCTGTCCTTTCACCTTCTTCACCTTCTTTCTTGTCCTTCCATGGCTGCCAGCCATTTCTCTCTCCTCTTCTTGTCTTTCTCTCTCCTCGTCACCCTCTTTCTCTCTCTTCAGCCAGTCTTTCTCTCTCTTCTTCTCTCGTCTTCTTCCTCTTTCTCTCTCTCTGCAGTCTCTCCCTTCTCTCCTTCTCCCTCCTAAGTCTCCTTCATTACATCAATGAAGAGCTGAGAAGTCATTTTTCTTTTGTTATAAAGCTAAACAAACTTGTTACTTTGATATTACCAACAAAATCTTCAATGTACTATGCAATACATCCTATATAAGCTTCTCAAACACTTGGTAGGAATATTAGCGATAGATACTTTTGAACCTAAAATCCAATTGTGAGATGTTTCATTTACAAGTGCCACATGTTGTTAAGATTATGTATCAATCTATTTAATGGAGTGATGCTATGCATTTATGTGTGCATTGTGAAATTTTTATATTTTATACTTTAATTGTTATATTTATTCATATATAATATTCATAATTACATCAATTATTTTCTCCTTATTCACAAGGCTTGGACAAGACTATTACATGGATACATTGCATACCTTTGAGAGATGGAGAACTTTGTGGATCACATCAATGAAGAAATCCCTCTTCTTGAAAACTAAAACCCTAGATTCTCTGAAAGTTGTAAAATACTAACTTCAATTTTCACTTCCTTAAAAGGTATTAGTTTCTTATGTTGATTATTTTCTAGCTTATCTTGGCAACACAAGGCCTAAGATTGAGCTGAATTTGCACTTGCTCATTACTTTGCAAAGCTTAATCTAATCTAAATATTTTTAAGGTTTATTATGCTAACTTTTTGATAATGCCACCTTGTCATTCTTTGTGCTTAAAATTTTATAAGGACAAGTTTATATCTATTGAAAAGTATGTTGCAATTAAGACTTTTAACTATGATTCAAGCTTCACAAGTCCAAGATGTAGATATTTCCCATACTATAATCCTTTTATCTTGACTACTAATCCATCTAAAAACCACATTGCAATGCTATAATAGAAAAAGATATCTCATCCATAACACAAAAAGTGCTCTCTTACTAAAAGGAAACAAAAAAGGATAACAAAGTTGACTATTAGTAACAAGAAAAAAATATTTAATTGTTTGATTGAATTCTCTACAAAGTGATGCAATTAAAATCACATATGTTACACAAACTCTCATTACACTAATGAGAAGCTCCATTAACATCCTTTATAACTTTGTAGTAATCTTATTCTTTATAACTAAAAGGTGTAATCTTATTCTTTATAACTAAAAGCTTTATATTGAGTAACATCCTTTATTACGCATGGATCCTATTCTATGCATTCTCAACCTATTGTTATATGCTTTTAGTAGCATGATATCGCACCTTCTTATTATAAGGAAAAACATCTTTACTATATAGTAAATTTCTCCATACCTAAGGTGCCCCATATGAATAGTCCCTTATTCATTAACAAAAGGTATTCCATATCTCAATCAAATGGTGATACACGAAAAAAGACCATATTAGAAGCTATATTTTAAAAATGTAAAACTTATAAGATCAAATTGAAAAATATAATATGTACTAAATAAAATGTGATATTCTTTTATCTAAGCATTTATTATTCTCTATTATGATAACAAAATATTTATTTATTAAAAGCTCAAACTAATGCAAATGTAATTATAAATTGTTACAAGTTTTTCAAATTATACCTTGATAAGTTTATTATCAATATTGAATGCTCTACATTATATACCTAGTTCCATTTTGTATCAACTTGGAAGAGATGGTAAAGAATGGTTATCCACATTAGTATCAATTATTTTTATAAGATATACTCTTAAAAGAAATAATTAAGTTTTCATCTCACAATTTTTTTGTTTAATAGCCTATCCCATATAATTCAACAAGGGTGCACTATCACAAGCAAGAGCATTGCCATTTTTAGAGAGAGAGAGAGAGAGAAAGAGAGAGACCTTTTTTTAACTTTTAAAAATAAACTCTTGTTTCTTAAAAATATTACAAGGTTAATTGGACCACTTAACTGAAATTAACAATGGCAAAATATTTTGGAATGTGCACCACTTTGTTACTGCACCATTATATATGTATTCCCCAAATTTCTATCCCTACTAATAAAGTTTACAATAGTGAGATGCACTAAAAGTAAGAGGGTAACAACCACAATTAATTGCTCCCTTTCCTCAACAAAATTTAGCGCAAGGTCTTATTTTCTTAAGGATGAACCTTAGACAATTGTACTCTTTTATCATTTAGATTTCTGTCTTTTAAATAGCCAATTTTAATGAGCTGCCTTTTGTTTGCTTTGAGGCCATTGCAGAGTGAATTGAATATTCCAATGTTCGGTAGGTCACAGTATCAGGACTTGTGTTTGCCTTCTTACAAAGGGCATGCTTGCTTGCAATCAAGCTTTTGGTAAGAGCGATGGCCGTATTTACACGAGCGATATTACTGAAGCATTCTTGCTTGCTTTGTTGCCAAACTCTGTTAGAGCCTGCAAAGCTGCAAGCTGGTGTAGTTTATCAGAAGTGATAAATCTGTGTGTATATGGAGCCTTGCAATTCGCTTGCCCTTCTGAGATTTCTGTTGGGAAAAATGTTCCCAAATTACCGTCAATCCACATCCATTTCGAGTGCAGGAAGGCTGGCCTTGGAGAGCTATGTACACATTTCTCAAATGTAAAGACGCCGGCCGGCTAAATCTCTTCCTTTCAGTACACTCGTTAAGTACGTGCACCTCTTCGTCCTGATCACTTACCATCACAGCACACAGACCACACACTCTGGCATCAAAGTCCAGTCACTCTTAGACTCTGGCAGCTAGCTACCTGAATTGCTGTTGTAGAGTTGAACTCTACTAGGCGCTAAATGGCGATTAGACACTTGAAAATGCCCTAGAATCGAATTGTACCAGCCTTGCTGGGTATTGACCTTCGTACAAATCTATTCAGATTTGAGATGGTGCACTCCGCAGCCCAAGCCTCAGTCCAATCAGCCTTCTTGATCCTCTATCTGACTCCAAAGCGCCTCAACATACAGTTCCTCTGCTTCAGGCTTGGCCTCTCCTTGAACAGCTAGCTCCTCCTCATCTTGAATTTTCTCATCTTCCAACGGAACCTCACTCTCCCACAAAGCCATTGCTGCTTGGAGCTGCATTTCAAAATACGCCTCCTGCATAGCCTTGCCTGTAGCAGGCCGATCACTCTCTGTGTACTTGGGAGGCGGGACTTTAAATGGCATCACAAACCTGTCAAGACCTCCTTCTGGACTGTTCACATCCTTGTGATAGTCACCAGTCAGATGGTCGATTTGAGGTGGTGGTTCCACCAGCAGGACTCCAAGCTCAAAATTTGATATATGGAGAGAAGAACCTAGAGCAATGCCTGCATCAGTGGCGGGCTCACCATCACTTGCTCTCCATATGGGTCTACCCCATGCTGCAGGGCTGAAATTATGAGAACCACAATAGAACCAACCAAATGGTCGAGATGATGATGACTGCTGAAACCGTCTCCTGCCTACCTGGAAATCCCAAAACATCAGTGTCAATGATATTCCAAAATGTTAAGCTGATGGTGACATACTCTATCAGCATCTCACCTTTGAATGCATGGGAAAACCCTCTCTTTCACAGGGGTACGGAATAGAGTCATGTAGCAACCGTGCAGGTTTTAGGCGTAACCATGCAGGCTGGTCACAGTCAATGCATCCACCAAAACAATAAGTATTATGAGGAAGTTGGGAGCATACAAAACTGTGTGTGGCAAAGTTCTAAGACCATGTTGTACCTCTGCAAAGCAAAGCAATCCAAAGTGCGAAAATTTGTCTTCTATGACTCTTTGAACGCTCGGAAACACTATACCGATTGATGGATTGTGGGCCTCCTGATCCGCAGTCCAGCATCCCCACTACAATTACAAACCATACCAGCATAAGCTCGGAAACTGCACCTAAGGAACAAATGAACCATGTCATTTCCAAGAAAAGAAAACTACTTCTGGATCTGATTCTTGAGACCATGCGGATGGCATTGACCTCTTCCCTGCTGCTGCAGCGAAAGCAGCAAGAAACCTCGCATCCACCGAAGTCCCAATGGAAGATGATGCTTGATCAAAGACAAAAGGAAACAAACTGTTGAAAATTTGCGGTGCTCCCAATGTAAAAAATATTGTAATCAAATTATTGTAATCATGCCCATTAAACTGTACTTCAAAGTATCAACCCAAGGCCATTTGAAGTTTCAGCACATTCAACTTGATTGCCATCAATGTTATAGTTTGCATTGTGACAAAGGCCTGGCATTGTCCTCATATACTAATGTCAGTCCTTTGGAACCAGTCCCCACTGCTTCTCAGAGAAACATACATTATCAAGAAAGCCGAGAGGGAACTCAAAGCCATTTTAACTGTGAATGAGAGAAATCCCTGAATGTTTTCAGGACACCACAGTGGATCACTGCATCTATGAACAACAGGTTGGCAAATAACCCATATGGAGGGTCTGAACCTATGGTCAAGGGCCTGCCAAAAGTCCCACAGGAAGTCATCAATGAGGCAATACTGTCTCTGTAAGAAACAAGGATGACAGTCTCCTGGGGCTAGTGAGCTGGAAGCAAGGATATTATTATTAAAAGCCAATGATTATTTAAAATGTGAGGTCATTTTGTCATTTCCTAGGTGGATAACCTTCTGTTTCTTTCCCTTCACCGCCTTTGCAGCATGTTGGTAAAGATCAAGATGAAGCTAGAGTACAATATGTTGCCCATGGAAAATTTCCCATTGGAGATCGACTCATGTATGTTAATACAAGGAGTGATTATAAGAAAAAGATTGGTAACTCTTCTTCCTTTTCTTCTTTCAATTTTGCTTCTCACAATCAAAATGAGTATGGTGACAGGTGTCTCTTCTTCATTGCATTCTGCATCATCTTCATTTCAATTTCCACCCATTAGTCAAAATCAACTTAATGCATCTTCATTTTTAAACCCACCCATCCCACCTACTTATTTGATAAGCGGACCCATCCCATTAGTCGAAATCAACCAAGGCTTGTCCGCTTATGGAAGGCCAGAATTGCCTTCGCAATCGTCAAGCTGATGCAAGGTCTTTTACCAAAATTCCACTCACAATTACAACCTAGCATTGAAGCCGTGGGAACACTTAGCTAACCACTATCTGGCTCACGATAGAATGCATTGTATAAATCTTGACCATGAACTTCAAAACTTCAAAATCGCTGACCGGGATGACCTTAAGGTCATGTTGGCTGAACATTGTTTCTAAACCAAGCTGTTTGGAAAATATTGTCGTTTTGTGCAATAGGTGATCTGGCAACCTCTTACTATCTTCATCCCCACCTACTCAAAATTGTGAGAGCGCACAACAGAAGAGAATCACAAACATGGAGAGAAAAGGAAAGGAAAAGAGAAAGAAGAGAAGAATGATCTACACAGAACAAAGAAGGAAAGCTGAATACAATGAGAACTGATCAATCCCTACACAGCCCAAGGTCTCTCTCTCTCTCTCTCTCTCTCTCTCTCTCTCTCTCTCTCTCTCTCTCTCTCAGAGTAGCTCCCCTACTCGAGGAGAAAAAGTCCTCTCTAATTATTATGTTTGGATCTAGCAATGTTTCTTAATATCTTTCATCCCCACCTACTCAAAATTGTGAGAGTGCACAACGGAAGACAATCATAAACGTGGAGAGAAAAGGAAAGGAGAATAGAAAACAAGAAGAGAAGAATGATCTACGCTGAACAAAGAAGAAAAGCTGAATACAATGAGGATTGATTAGTCTTGTATGCAACCCAAGGCATCAATGAAGGCACTAGATCAGGCTAAATAATGATGACAGCACCTATGATGGTGACAAAGACAGTGATGGTGACAGAGACAGAGTATCCAGCCAGCAATCTTCGCCATTGTAGTCAAAGAAGAAAGCAGCAATTTGAATGTACACAAACCTACCAAAAGGAAGAATGAATCTGCCCCACACTAGCCATTGATATAAATAGCCAAAAAGGACCAAAATTGGCTGACTAGCAGCCTTGAGGCCAAAAAAGAAAAGCAATCAGCCTAGTCAGAATTGACCGATCGGCACTAATTGCTGCTGAAAATGCTAACATAGCAGCCCTTGTGGCAAATCACAGCCATCTCTAGCAAACAAGGGATAACGCACAATGTTCATGAGTGTGAATACACCTTAATTGACTAAGAGAAGAAATGCATACTCTAGAATGAGCTGCCTCCTCCATCAAAACATATGATAGCATGTCAGAGCTCCTAATATCCTTGTCAACTCAAATTGAGACTCATAGGCAAGATATGGCAGTGCATGACAAACATGACTGCTAACAAAAACAATGCTCAAACAATACCCCACACCCAAAAAAGACTTGGACGCCCACCCCTCAGACAAGTAAACCCCAACAGGGAAAGCGAGGTGGTGGCAACTAAAATCAAGGATAGTAGCACGGCCAAACCCACACTTCCACTAATCAACCATTACAATCAGTATCGGTCTCAACTCTAGAGGGCATGTTTGACTAATCTACTAGACGTGAGGCTCAACTTGTCTCCGTGGAGACATCACAGATTTTGAGTTTTGTCCACATTCGCAAGTTACCTCTCGACAAGGTGATTGTAGAGACCCACTCTACTCAACCGAGCATATGATCTCCTATTTGGATGATGGATAGTGGAGCCACTCATCACATGACCCCCATTCAACACATTTTTGTCTCCCCAGCCTAGATCAAGTTCCATGGCCCAAGCTATGTAGAGTTTGATACTAACAAGGATTGAGACCTCGCTTTGTTGGATGATGTATATTATGTCCCTCAACTTGAGTTAAACTTATTGTACGTTCAACAACTTTGCCAATTCGGGCAAGCTGTTTTTTTATAGCAATCGCAAATCAAGGTCATAGACTCTCAAAGTGGTTTAGTGATTGCTCACTACAAGACACTGCCTAGGGGCCTCTACGAGATGACTCGGTTTCTTTCCCATCTAACCACCAAGGACTTAAGAGTTCCACTACTTCCAAGCTTTAGCCACCACATGGAAGCGCATGAACAATGAGTGCCTTTGGCATTATCGCTTCGAACACCTTGGATATGACTCACTCTATGAACTATCATGCTATTAGATAGTTGAGGGCCTTCCATTATCTCTATAATCTTGGTAGGTCACTAGGCAACCAACATGCACCCTTTGCCCAATGCCCTAGTTGCTTTGGGGTGGGATGCTTTGGAAAAAAGAAAAGAAAATTTAAGCTTGGGCTAGTACAATCCCTTTCTAGCTCCAGTTTTGGGCCTAAGACGGGGTGTTGAGCTAAAATAAATTAGCTTTATTAAACAGCCCCAACACTCAATTAATTAATGAATAAAACTTTTCATTGAAAAGAAATGCTTTCCTAGAGAGTGTCTATGTCCCATAAGTACAAACCCTAATTGAGAGGACCCAAACTTTCTATAATTAGGCATGTTGCCCTCCACTCAACCACAATTTTGCTTTCACAACTTGCAAGTGCCAAAGCTTTGTTGTCCACACCCCATACGCAAAGGATATCTTAACCAAAGCTGTCCATTGTTGACTTCTATCATCAAGCACCTGCTATCGAACCTTCACCCCTAGATTTCTTCAGTTTCAACTTTCCAACCACTGTTCAGTTGTGATCCAGCCATACCTTGCGGCCGTCCACACTTTATCTACTATTGCCTACATTCAGTCAGCCCAAAAGACTATGTTTACTGCTATTCGTTGCTTTCCAGCCTATGTGACCAGCACAAGCTGTCACCTACTGCTGGCGGCTGCATAACAGGCAGCGTTTTGACCAGACAGCTGCCCTCAAACGACTGTTTAGCTATTGTCCAGCCAGGCTTGCTGCAGTCTGCTCTCTGCCTATTGTCACTGCATTCAGCCAGCCCAAACAGCTGCGTTTACTACTCTTCATCACATTCCAGCCTGTGTGGACCAGCAAGAGCCGTCACCTACTACTGGTGGCTGCATAACAGGCTGTGTTTTGACCAGCCAACTGCCAGCCAGCCACAAATGTCATTTTGGAGGCTGTGTTTTGATCACCAGCTGCCACATAGTCTCTCATGTGCTGTGTTTTGCTGCCACATCATCATCGCTATTTGTGTTTGCTTGAGTCTATCTTGTCTATTGCCCGTTTGACATTGATCTGGCACATCATTGCTGCATCAAACACCTTCAGAGGTTGCCTTGCTGCGTTTTGGGATCCATCAAAGTATGACACACTCTCTAGCTCATACTCTCTACTGCACCTTCCTTACACACACTTGTAAGTGAGCACACTTGCCTATCTTGGGATGGTTGTGTTGGGTATCCCCCTCAATCCCCTTGGACATGTACCACCCATTCCATTGGCATCTCAAATGCAGCGATATCCATCCTTCACTTTCGGTGTGCCATCACACACTCCATGG
Source organism: Lygodium microphyllum (assembly GCF_053477565.2). Classification (NCBI taxonomy): domain Eukaryota; kingdom Viridiplantae; phylum Streptophyta; class Polypodiopsida; order Schizaeales; family Lygodiaceae; genus Lygodium; species Lygodium microphyllum. Next base: position 101,945,602 of record NC_141151.1, read on the forward strand.
GTCACTCCAACACAAGGATTTCATCCTCTGCCTACAATGTGCCTATCTCCCCTCCTTGGGCTACTGTGCAGCTATATGCCCACACCTAGTCAATTCACACCCACTTATGGATCCATTGTGCACACACCCCACAGGTACTCTAGGGTTAATCCCCAAGTATACTCCACTTACTCACCCTACCCGACCCTATCCATCCTATTCCTCATTTAGCACTACCACTCCACTTGTTATGGCCAAGAATGCCTTTACAAGTAAGACTCGCTTTAATGGGTCAAATTTCACTTGGTCTAATCTTATGCAACAAGCGTTTCTTAATGTCATTGGGACCTAGTATTTTGTTTAGAGCCGCTGTCGGACCCTCAACTAGCCCACCATCACCATATCCATCAATAGAGAGCTTGCAATGCTACAACAAATGTCGAGGTAATGCAAGGGTTACTTCTTCAATTTCACTCCGAGTTATAGCACTTTCCCCTAGCATTGAATCATTGGAGCCATCTCCTTGACTGCTATGCCGTGAGAGATCAAACCCGACATATCAATCTCAATTATGAGCAACAAAAATTTTATATTAAAAAAGGGGATGATCTAAAAGTCAATTTGGCCAAGTATAGGCAGTTACTCGTTGAGTTCACTACTACTAGCTCACCAAAGCCAAATGACAATCAAGTTATATTCTGTCTAAACAAGCTGCCTTCTAAACAGTTCCACTTTATGAGTCGAATGTTAGTACTAGTGTTACGCGAGGTTGCATAATCGAGTCCACAAAAAGATCTCTTCTTTACTCTCATTTCCAAAAGGGGATCTAGTAACCACTTCTTCAAAGGAGAAATCCAAAGATGGCAAGAACTCTCGAGACAATAACACAACCCAAACCAAGAGTGATACTCCTTCATCAGAAGAAACCAAAGAAACCAAAGAAACTACACCCCTTTGGCAACAAGACATCTCAAGGTAAAAACACAAGGTGACATATGCTTGCAATCCCGTTCTGGTTCCAATGTTGGGCCTAAGAGAGGGTATAAAGCTAAAAAAGAATGAATTGCACATTCAAAAATCATTAGCTTTTAAAACAGCGCCAAAGCTCCCTAATTACCAAAGTTTCTATGTTCCATAAGTCAAAATCCTAATTTTGGGAGGATCCACATCTATAAATAGCACCCTTCCAATCACTTTGTTCATCCTTTTTTTACAAGTTCTAACCATCACCCATGCCATCCAATGGCTGCTTGGCCTTCCTGATTGTTGTCTTATCATCGCCACCCCAAGTGCCCTATCTCTACAACTACATTTTCAGTCCTACTACTAATGTCAACTATTGTATTGCCTCTTCCACCTATTCAGCCTATGTTTACACCTCCTACTACCAAGCAACAAGTTTCTGCACATCTCCATCAACTCGAACAGACGTCATGACTACTACAGCTGCTAATTTGACCTTTCCAGCTATCACCCTAACCAGATTTGGGACAAACACTATTGCGTTTTGACTTACATCAATTTTTCCTACTATTGCCAAGTTCTTGTAGGTCTCTATCAACCCATCTCAACTTGGACTAGTGGTTACAACCCTTGGGATCCACCTCTAATGAACATTACTCTCCGACTACTCCCTCAACCCGCTCTCACAAGAGTCATCGAGTGTTGGAACACTCTGCATTTTGAGCATCTTGTACACTCTTTCCTTCATTTACAACCTTCATTCATTCACTTCAAAGTTATCTTTCTTCTTTGTTTGTGTTTTTACATTTTGTGGTTTGCATCTTTGTACGAGTTATTGTGTTTTCGTCATGTTCGTACATTCTGTGTTTCCTCCACGCAAACCATAGCACATCTTGACATCATGTTGCCCACGATTTCTTATTACATGCCATTGCTTCCTTGGTCGATAATCGATTTCCAAGAAATTGCACTATCCATTTGTTTCATGCTCTAGAAGAATATTTCCAACAGTTCTTGCTGCTTCTATATTGTAAGTCTGAAGACTTGACATCATCAATTTATCTCTTTCTTGGTAGCAAGAAAGATATAGTCTCCTTTGTCTGAGGTTTAGCATTATGTAGTCAAAGCTACCATTCCACAAGATTGTGTTTTCGAAAAGCCAAAATTCATAGATTCTATGAGGCCATGTGTGAAGATAGTTTTCCACTTTTTGCATTCCTGGAGTTGTTGACACAACGGTTATTGCTTCTTCTATATTGTAAGTTTGGAGACTTGACATCATCAATTTATCTCTTGCCTGGTAGCAAGAAAGATATGGTTTCCTTTGTCTGAGGTTTGGCATTATGTAGTCAAAGCTACCGTTCCACAAGATTGTGTTTTCGAAAAGCCAAAATTGATAGATTCTATGAGGCCCTGTGTGAAGATAGTTTTCCACTTTTTGCATTCGTGGAGTTGTTGGCATAACTGGACTATCTAGCATGTGCTAACTAAGAGATCTTCTTCACTGGCTGGCAATTTGACATCATACAATATGTAAGCATCCTTCCCAAGGATGACTTGGTTTCTTGGCATGCTACAATTTCCTTGCCCACCATGTAGTTCACTTGTAAACCTTGTATTTTTCACTAAGAGTGATTAATACAATTACCCTTTACAAAGAGAGAGAGAGAGAGAGAGAGAGAGACTAAGTTGATTGAAGATGATAAGATTATTATGTTACTATATAAGACTAAGGTTGAAGCTAACAGCTTGACCACATTGAATCTACAAGTGTGTTCATATACACTGCACACTTATACACAAAAGTGCATTCACACTATAGTTGCCAAAAGTTTCAAATTTTAGGGAACAAAATCGCATTTCCAAGACACAAAACAACCTTGAGTGCACCTTTGCCAAAAGGATGCAACAAAGGGAAGGTTGACTTGACTTCTTCATCCTCATCCAACTCTAATTTTCCCATGAGGCACATTGTCCAAATGGCACTTTGCTAAATGAGTATCATCATTTACATTGTGTAGCATTCTTCTGTGCATCTCATTGAGCAAAGCACCCAAAAGCAACCTAATCACTTCAGATCTCGAGTAGTCTCCACCCACAGTCCAATAACCTACACGCCTCTTCACCATTCCTTCATCATCACCAACCTTGTAGGTGGATGTGTCCATGCTCTCTATTTAATGATTTGTAAGCTAACCATCCATTCCATCCCTTCCTTTCAATGGACACAAACTCCAAAAAAAGGTTCAAGGTGGTTTATACGTCACCTTTGTAGATTTTGGTATGCCACTAGGCAACCAACATGCACCATTTTGTCCAATGCCTTGACCTCTCTAGGATGGCCCTTTCACCTTACAAGGAAAGATAACCATCACCTATGTTGTCTTGGTAGGTTCTTAGGCAACTAACGAGTACCCATTGACTGATGCCGCAACTACTTTGAGGTGGGATCTCTCAGGCTCCTATTTTGCGACTCCTTCAAAACCTAACCATTGGTTTGTTAGATATTTGGTTGCCTCTTGGACAGGGGTAGGGCACAATTGACAATATAGAGAAATAATTATTAAATTAACTTTTGAAATTAACATTCTGAAATTTAATTTAATAAAGCTGAAAATTGCTAGAAAATGGATTTGGAAGAAGGTTGTGGGAGGCAGAGAGAGGGTCATTGCAGCCTTGTGCAAGCTAAGAGAGACAGAGAAGGCTACTATTGCTGCTGCAACAATTGACATGCCATTTCCAGCCTGCAGGAGGCTCTCTAGGAGCTGGCGACCTGCCTAGAAGAGGCTATACCAATAGGCAACAGCCTAGAACGCTGTTTGGCAGCTGGTAACAGCATTCTCGGGCTCGAGACATCCCATTATGGGCTACTAGACAACAAGCAACAACAGAAAATACTCTAGGAACAAGACAGCAACTGATTTGAAGAGATTCTCAAGATGAAACTTTGAAATTTCTATTTCAACAATGTTCTCTCTTATCCTCCAGCCATTTCTCATCCTTCCTCAATAATTAACAACAGGTTCAATCGTTGGAGGCAAAGATTTTGGTGAATCTCCACAATAAACCTAATTTACAGTAGAAATTAGGATTTGACAACCACCTCACGAAGCCTGCTCAAAAATTGAAGGCCTAGAGACTTGAATTTTCAAACATTGAAATTGGGGCAATTTCAAGATATTCAACTAGCCATTCAAGCAATAAACATCAAGGGCTAAATTTGTCACCAAAGTATCATAATTGAAGGCCAATCCCCCAAGCAAACCAAGGGTCAAATCGGTTTGCAAACTTACTAGTAATTTATGACAACAAAAGGCACTTGGATTAGTGGAGGAGATTAAAAAATCTCAATGTACTCCATCTATTTGCAATAAAAGATAAACAAATACTGCAAGGCATGCCAGTTTGGACCCAACAGGTTGTGCCTATCCAAGATTAAGTGGCAAATTGTGCATTTCAATTATGTGCTTCAATTGCTAGCTATAATTATTGATTAATTAGGTTATTACCACCCTCTCCAAGGAGGAAGGCTGGTTTCATGGTTCCATTGCCAGGACCATCAATTGCCTTGAGCTGGTGGGCTCGAGACATTTGATTGAAGATCAGAAGCTTTGCTCCAATGCTAAAATTGAACACTAGAGCCCTTTGTTCTTCACCTTGGCAGTACCCCACTCTGACGATATTGTCACATCTAGCGGCCAATGGTGAGGTGGTTTGACTCTCTCCCCCTTCACAACAATAGTTGGTGGGCTAGGCCTTGGCAAACAACACTATCATGTTTCTTAAGGCTAATCTGCATAATATACAAAGAGCAATGGCCACATGGGACTTATTTGCCCTTGCCTCAGGACTACACATTAATGCATCTAAGTCTGCCCTTGTTAGTTGCACCGAGAATGATCTCTGTGCCTGAGAAACCCTTCACCATTCACCCGCAGTTTGCATTTTTGTGTTTCTACGTTTTGCGTTTAGGGTTTGTGTTTAGGGCTTGCAGCCCCAAAAAGGGGTGCCACCCTAGACTGACTGTGACTATTTATAGGACACTCGCTCATTCATTCCTTACGGTTAATCCTTCAATCTATCACTCCTACTCTCTCTTCATCAGTCTTCTGACACTCTCTCTCTTCCATCATCTCTCTCTCTCCTCTCCTACCACCATCTCCACACTCTCCTGGCACCAACCTTCATCTCTAGTTGGTTGTGTTTATGGTGGCAATGTGCTCTTCATTTGGCATCCATCCTCCATTGTTGGCGACAGCATCTTTTGTGCCCCTACACCTTGCGTTTTGAGTCCACACTCTCTTGGCATCAACATCCACCCTATCCGGCGTCATCCTCCACCCTTTTGGTGGCTCCACCTTCTTGCGTTTGGCTGCCAGGGAGGTTCCTCACCATCTAGCGTCTCTCTCCAGCAGGCATCACCTTCATCAGAGGCAATTGCGCCTTGCATTTGGTTCTTGACTGCTTCCCACCCTTTTGACATTACTCCACAGTAGGTGTTTCACTCCCAAAGGCTATCTTCATTTGCATTTTCAGCATCTGACTCATCCTCACCACCTGGCGTAGCTCCCAACAGCTGGCATCACCTCATCAGGCTTGCATTTGCAGACGGAGGCTTCATCAACTGTCTCCTTGCTCGTAGGTACCACTCTTCATCCCTGCATTTGCATATTCAAAGGCTCCTCACCCTTCGACGACTGTCTCCCTGCTCCAAGCGACACCTTCTCATCCTGCGTTTGCAGACTCAGAGGCTTCTTCGGCAATCTTCCTGCACTCCAAGGCTTCCTTTGTGCTCCAACACCCTTGTATCAGATTCACTTCATCAGCATGATTCATCTTTCATCATCTTTTGGGTTACTTTTCTCTCTCAGTGGTTGTCATACATGTGTTTTCCCTTGCAAACCCTAATGTCTCTCTGACATTAGACATTTTGACAACCTTGGGCTAGCAAGGCGAGGTGGTGCTTAAAGATACACATGATTGCTCTTCGGTCGGTCATTATTCCAAGCCTTGTGCGAGGGTAGAGAACCCTAGTCCTTGATTGCAAAATTCTTCCTTGAGACTCAAGGCATCAAGTATGGGTACACCAGGATTTCTGCCTCATGGTGGCATGTGGTCAATGCCGAACAAGCTATCCGTCTTGAGTCTTCTATGATGTTGAATCATTGGGTCCACTCTTGGAGATCAGTCCTCGTTAAATCTTCATGGCACCCACCTCCAAATCAAGAGACGGCAAACTCCCTGAGAGTAAAAGTGCTAGCAGTTTCAAAGCGTCTCTCCTGGCAAGGCAAAGAGAAACAAAGGCCGATGTTGAATAGAATGGCGCCCACTATTGTTGATACTCTCTTACCTATCAATGGGACTCTTATGTCCTTCAAGTTGGCTCAGCGCTACTTTCATATTTTTCGAGACTACCATAACTTATGGAACGCCATCTCCACCTCTTTACAAATCATGCCGCCTCTCCTCTCTTTGGACTGGGAGACCCCCTGGTAGGATTGGATGACTGGGATGACTAATGGTCAACTGCTCTTGGGTCGTGCTTTGGCAAATCAAATATATCTTTGCTTATTCGTGATAAGGATTGGCTTGTCTAGAAATGTAATACCACCTGGGATCTCCAAAAACGCGAAGCATGGTGGAAATTTGGGACAATGACAAGTTGGCTTAACAAAACCTATTTCTAATCCAAGGTCTTCATTTGGTGAATATTCAGTGGCATGCTTTCTCTTGCCTTAGCGCTCTCGAAGTGAGAAGGATTTCCAAGGGTTGCTGCTTTTTTTGTCAAACGTCATTTGAAACCCCCATCATCGATTCCTTACTTGCTTAGTCGTACGGAAGATTTAGTCACTATTATCGACCATTTGGTTTTCAATGGTTGGGCTTTCGATGTCTCCAAAGAACTAGGTCTTTGGACATCCCAAGTTTATGGACCCTATAAAAGTACTCTTTCCTTTCTTACACTTTTGGGTTTGTTAGCATATATCGACCATGAGGAATGCATTCATCTATGATGCTTCATCGAGCATGCATAGTCATATAGCCAACTTGAAAGGGCTTCTTCATTGGCACGTAGACTTGATTGAGTTAGCAAATACTCTCTAGACAAGATCTGCCTATTTGGCACACTGTAGTTTCTTTTGCCCCCTTTTAGTCACTCTACTTTCTTTGTACCTTCACGATGACTATAAGCATTTTTTAGTAATTAATATAATTTTCTTTTACAAAAAAAACTTGTATTCAGCTGAGCATTTACAACAAGAATATTTTTTATAGTGAGATGGGATCAACTAATGATGATACATCACATTATAAAAATGTACATAATGAATGGGAACATGCAATGACTAATCTTGGAACAAGCTTAAGCATGGACAGCAAGGAGAAAATGTGTTTGTTGACAAAGAAACAGGTCCTTCTAGGCCACGTGATGTAGGTGACCACTAAGAAAGTAAAGAATATGATGACCAATTTAAGGCAATAGTTGGCATCTTTGCCCAATTGCCCAAAGATCCACACTATGAGAGATTTTTAAACTCTCCTAAAAAGAGACAACAAGGGCAAGGAGAAGAGAAAATGTCATCTTCAAAGACATTGGGGCAGCAAAAAGTTCCCAAAGGACAATCAACTACCATAGCCTAAAGATGCACCAAAGACTAGTGATGAGCAAAAGCCATGGGTACCAGTGGGATTGGACACATGAATGCAAGGCCACCGTGGTAGTGCCAATCCAATGGGTTTTGGACAAACGAACATACATGCAAGCATGGGGCAACTAGATACTTTGATGGAGGCACTATTATTGATGGTATGGAGCAACCAATGGATGGTATGCAAAGCCAAATGTATCCCAATGTGGCTAGTGGTATACATAGCCCCATATACGACAGCATTGGCGTGATTCCTGGGGCACAAAGTGGCATGTATGGTAATGAATCTATAACTCCTGATCCGAATGGGACTTAAGGAATGCATACCAATAATGCAAATGCTTATTATGGTAATGGTCATGATGTAAATACAACAAATGCATCGTTTTTACAGCAACTAGCAGTGTATGAAAACTTAACTTCCGAAGGGGTAGCAAAGGACTATGATGAGGGTGGAAAGGGAGTGAAGTTTGAGGCCTTCAGTGGGACACAAGATAGGTTATTCAACAATTTGATGCAGCCTATTCAAGAGGCAACTTTACCAAATCCTAAAAGATCCAAAAGGCAACCACTTTCTTGAAGGAATCCATTGCAATGATAGTCCACACTCTTGACGCAAGGTAGAGTATCATCAACATGGGTTAGGGTCACATGGCTAAGGATTACCCTAATAGGCAGTAAGCTAGAAAAGCAAAAAATCAAGGAGATTTCAAGGAAAAGAAGCCCAAAATATTCGTTAGTTTGGTGCCAGATGTTGTTAGTGATCAACCCAATGACGATATTATTGAGTTATACAAAGCATGGGACAAAATCAAATATCAACATGCATTAATCTTCTTTGACAATCAGCACGAGCCAACTTTATCTCCACGGACATGGCAACCCATCTAGCCATCATAGAGGATGAGATGGAACCTATGGAAGAAGTTAGTATACCAAGCAAGGGTCATGCAAAGCTTATCACACCACTCATTGGGAAGCTTCGCTTCCACATTCAAGGATATGTGGACAGAGAAGAGTGTTTCATTGCACCACTTGAAGGTTGTGATGCCTTGCTTGGTATACCTTGGTGCCATTGTGTGCATACAATGATTAATGCACATGCTAAAGTGATCATTATTCACCATGAGGGCAAGGTGTTAGCAAAGTATTTGTCAGCTCATGTGTGAGTCTGAGCTTGATCTGGGCTAGGCATTTTTATTAGGTATTTTAGGTATTTTTCTGGTGTGGCATTTTATGCCAGTGGAGCATTTTATGCACCAATCGGCCAGCATTAATGCTGGCCGACCAGCATTTATTGCTCCCCACTTTTCAGCCTATTTATACTCAGTGGCTCCTCCTCAGTCAGTATCATCATCTTCACCATCTGCAGACTCTGTGGAGAGAGGAGCCAGTGCCAGTGCCAGTGCCCGCGCAGCCAGTGACTCACTGTTGTATGCGATTGTCTCGTGTTCAGATATATGGATTCCATTTCCCGTGCATACATCTGAGTTCTCATCTGTATCGTGTTCTTTTCTTTTTTCTTTTTGTCTTGTGTTTCAGCAGTTTATTTCAGCACATGTTTATGCTTCCACCGCAGCTCCACTTCTGACATGGTATCAGTTTTTAGGATGTGTGTTTCTGCTGTGTTTTATTGCTGATTTCAAGACTATTTTCCCCTTTTCTGCTCAGGCGGCTGCTGCTCCATACAGGCGACCTGTTTGACCTGCGTTTTCTGCAGTTTTACCATCGCTTACTGCCTCCGCACCCTCTGCTGCCTGCGTTTTTCATCAGCAGCTGCTGGCGACAGTTTTCTACCTGTTTTTCTCCAGTTTACAGCCTGCGTTTTGCTGATTCAGCGTCTCTCGTGGCTGGGTGACTGTTACTTCAGGCCGTTCTTTGCTGTTTTTGGCAGTTTTTGACTGATTTTTTGCCTTTCTGCAGCAGATTTTGTCTTCTATTGATCAGATTTTGGGTTACATTGCATGTGAACTCTCATTTTCTGTAGTCTGTGCTTGTGTTTTGGCTGTGTTTCCTCTCTAAATTCCATCTCTTCTCTACTTCTCTTCTTATCCTCTCCATATGGCTCCTCCGTGCACTTCCACTGATGATAAGTTACATGGACCTGATTATCTCACATGGAGTGCTGTCATGAAAGCTTGGTTTGTGCAGAAGCGGTTATGGTACATCGTCTGTGGAGCTATTCCTCGACCTCTCCGTCCTTTTCCTCTTCCTGACGACTTTGATGAGGACAACCATGAGGAAGCGGTGCTCACATGGGACTCGGACGATGCACGTGCTTACTCGGCGTTGCTTCGATGTATTTCTAAAGCGGTCTTACCGGCGGTTACCTCCTGTAGGACATCTCCTGAAGTATGGCAGAAGTTGCAGCAGATGTACAAGGCACCTTCCACCATGCAGGCCGTCACACTTTATGGCCAGCTCCAGAAGATGAAGTTTGAGCCGAAAGATACTATTCAGTCTTTTCTTCTTCGTGTTACGCAGGTACAGGACCAGCTTCGGCACATGCAATCTGCTCTTCCCGAGGTGCATCTCGTCGGGACGGTCCTCTACAAGCTCCCCCCGGAGTTTGATGGAGTGGCCAATGCTTTGCGGGCGCAGACATCATCGACTCCTGTCAGTTTTACACATATGACCTCAATGCTTCTTGAGCATGAGACATCCTTGAGATTACAGGGGCGGCTTCGGGCACATTATGGAGGTGAGGCTTATGTCGCTTCAGAGAGGGGTAACGGGAAGAAGAAGTCGAAGGCCCAGTGTTACCACTGTGGCAAGAACGGACATTTGCAGAAGGACTGCAAGACGTTAGCGGCTTCCAGGAAGAAGGAGCCAAAGACAAAGCGGGATGTTGACTCTACCGCTGAGTCCTCTCCTTCATCAGACTCCGACTCAGATCCTCCGACTAAGGTGAAGTCCAAGGCGCGGAAGGGATCCTCTTCTTCGGATCGCGGGAAGGGCTTGGTGGCCCCTTCCTCGGCTGCTTTCTAGTGGTGGTGATGAGGTCATCCCTCACGACTCTCTTGTGCCAGAGAGGGAGTGTGAACGGGTGTTCAGATGGGGCAGCCGCGCCTCATCTATACTTTTATACAGGTGCACAGGTTCCAGAGAGGGACGTCCCTGACGCATCGACTGGCGGAATCAAATCCTGGAGCTGGGATTGACATCCAGGTTCATGATGAGCTGGTTATCTGACAGAGAGCGAAAGGCTTTCGTCTGGAGCTCACATGAGGGGACACTTTGGCGGTCTGGCCAAAGGCAGGGAATCCATGGTCACCTATGTTCAGGGGCATTTTTGATAGGATGGTATTGTATGCTACTGCGAGACATTGATGACGGACACACAGACATGCTATGATCTTCTCTATTTTCAGGTGTTTGGTACGATCGACCTCGACATCAGGTTCTCTCCGAGGCACCTTGGTGGTGGCTTGATCACCCACTGCTTGGGTATCCATGGTTCTACTTGGTGGTTCTATGTTGTCTAGTCCCTTTTCCTTGTACTATTGTATTGTATCAGATCACCCATGATCTGAGAGAGGGTGTTAGCAGAGTATTTGTCAACTCATGTGTGAGTCTGAGCTTGATCTGGGCTAGGCATTTTTATTAGGTATTTTAGGTATTTTTCTGGTGTGGCATTTTATGCCAGTGGAGCATTTTATGCACCAGTCGGCCAGCATTAATGCTGGCCGACCAGCATTTATTGCTCCCCACTTTTCAGCCTATTTATACTCAGTGGCTCCTCCTCAGTCAGTATCATCATCTTCACCATCTGCAGACTCTGTGGAGAGAGGAGCCAGTGCCAGTGCCAGTGCCCACGCAGCCAGTGACTCACTGTTGTATGCGACTGTCTCGTGTTCAGATATATGGATTCCATTTCCCGTGCATACATCTGAGTTTTCATCTGTATCGTGTTCTTTTCTTTTCTCTTTTTGTCTTGTGTTTCAGCAGTTTATTTCAGCACATGTTTATGCTTCCACCGCTGCTCCACTTCTGACACAAGGCCCATACTTTGGATGTAAAATTTAAGGGGAAATCCATCCCTGTTGTATGGCTATTGCCATTTCTAAAGTAAAGAAAAGTCACCTTTCAATGTACTTGGCTCTCACTAAGGATAAGGTTGATAATGAAAATGTTGGAAACATGTCTAAGTTTTAAGATTATGGGATAGATCATAGATCTTATTCCTAGAAGTAGCCCTCCTAATAAGCCACCCTGTAAGGTAAAAGCAGCCCAACAAGAGAGAATAATGAGTTAGGAAAATGAGTTGTTAGAAAAAGGGTTAATTTAGCCCAGCTCATCTCCCTTTTGTTCATTCACAAAAAGGATGGGTTGTGGCATGTATGTATTGATTATTGTGCTTTCTATAAAATCACAATAAAAAGTTGGTTTTCAATCCCTCAAATCAATGATGTTATGGATAGATTACAAGGAATAGCTATATTCACTCGTATTGATCTAAAAATCAGATTTGCATTAGACCAAAGGATGTTCATAAGTTATCTTTCAAGACATCCTTTGGATTATATGAGTTTCTTATCATGTCTTTTGGACTTATACGAATGCTCCTGTCACATTTAATTGAATAATGGATCATATTTTCAAGCCACATAAGGGATTTGTAGGCACTTTCTTTGATAACATGATTATCTATTCAAAAATGAGGTAGAGCATAGATAGCATTTGGACATTGTGTTAAGCACATGACAGTTATAAATGACAAGAAAAGTGAGTTTTTTTTTGCATAAGATCTACTTTTTGGGACACATTTTGTCAACTAATGGAATACATATGGATCCTACAAAGATCGAGACAATACGCTTATGGCCACATTTGAAAAATGTGCATAAGATCCACAATCTCTTGGGTCTATGTTTCTATTATAGGAAGTATGTGCACACCTTTGCTAAAATTGCATCTCCACTATATGCTTTGCAAAAGCAGGTTGTGCCTTTTAAGTGGTGGAAATTTCAGCATTTGAGAAGTTAAAAGATAAATGATTTCAAATCTTGTGCTTGTATTGCTTGATCTAAAGAAGTCCTATGTTGTTCAATGTAATGTATGTTAATGCATAATGCCTTTCATGTCAGCTTGTGGAGGCATTTTCAAGGTGATGTGTCAAAGGATATATCTGTTGAAATTCAGCCACAGATTAAGGAGCTAGATGAGATATTGGTGCCCGAGCACATTTTGGCACATAAAGAGAGAAAGATCAAAGGTAAAGTTTTCTAAACCTATTTGGTGAAATTTCAAATTTATTCACCAATGGATGCTAAGTGGATGGAAGAGAATGACTTGGCAAACCATCCTCAGTTATTGCAACTTTACCTGAGGTGGTCTAAATGATAGGGCTGCCAACGAAGATACAATCTAGCCTAGTTAGATTGAGTATTGTAGGTGCATAAGTTCAATCCCTCCATTGCACTCCCCATTTGGCACCAATCTATTCACATTTAGATCAAGTATTGTAGGTGCACGAGTTCAATCCCTCCATTGCACTCCCCAATTGGCGCCAATATTTTTAAAAAAGAATATATTGGGGATAAAGAGTGGGCATGCAAACACGTTCTGAACCATATGTCCCAACCAAAACTTCTTAAGATTCAATTTTCAATTTGGTTATTTTTATGGCTGTAAGAGAATTGAATAGCTTAGCCAACGACTAATGCTTAATTTTGAGTCTTGACCTAACCTTTTGTAGCTTAACACTGTCCTTTCTCAAAAGCATGCTGTGACTGCATATAAGAGGAATGAGAAAGAGATGCAATTGCACATTTATAAGCAAGAAATGTTGGCAACTCTTGACACAATAAAGATATGGCACCATTACATATATGGCATGCACTTCAAGGTCAAGACCATTTTCAAGTGCCTTGATAACCCTGTTCCGCAGATTATCAGAAATTATTTCCATGGAATGTGGGTTTGGTAAGCCTAACCAGCTCTACTACCCTGACACCAACTCTCTTGAGTCAGCCCTCAATAGGTGAAGAACATGTTTAAAAACTAGTTCAGCTTAAATAATATGGTGTTGAAAGCTTGATTTTATGCAGTGACGATGGCATATGCACACTGGTCAAAGCAGTTGTTTTGGGGCGAACATGCAGCGACAAACACTCACTTGTTCAATTACAAACCCTAATCAATACATATCAATCACCACATCTACATGCATCTACAAAATGATAGGAGCACTCTGTAGCAGCAAAAATAAGCTTCCACTTACCAAAAAAGAAGTCAGTTTCATATGAATCTGGCCACTTGTATCTTGAAAGCACCTGAAAGTTGTTACCAATGAGTAAAATAATCATCGTTTGCACAGTCCAGTGAAAGGACTTGGCCAGGAAAATCTCTTTAGATGGAGTACCTGTTCAAGTCTCCAAAGACCCCAAGGACGATGCAAAGACTTCAGCAGACCACAAAAAGCGGTTACCTCTTCATAAGTAAGCAAACTGGAGGAGAGTGCTGAGAACTTTGGACCCTAGCAAGAAGAAAAGTTAATAAACGTTTAGCCTCACAGTTCAAGAAAAACCTACAGTTTGCTTGGCCATTTTCAATGCACAACCTCAAAAACATAAAGCGCCAGTTTCACCACGCCATCTGATTGGCCTGAAGCCACAGCAAGGGCCTCACTGGGCCAAATACAAGCAGCAAAAGAAAAATAGCCACTATCACACAGAGCCGAAATCCAGCCTGCAACAGCCCTTGGCAAAAACCCTAGCTTCACAAAATTTGCATCGGTTTGCAAAGTTTCACTTTCCACAGTGTTTATTTCTGAAATGCAGATATAACCGTTAAAATTGTGTAAAAAGTTTACCTGCCTGTTTTGTAGTGACAAAGATAAAGATAGGCATTGAAATAGAAAAGTACCAGGATTATGCAGATCCTCTTGAAGATAAAGGTCTTGACTGCACCTTGTGGCATTGGCAGTAACAACCACACTCACAGCATTCGGGTCTGCTGCTAAGTATTTGGCTCGTTTAAGTAACACAGGCATGGTAGAACCTGTGTAAACATTGATATCTTTCAAAACAGCTGCCAGAGCACGGATTCGCACACCCTTTGGATCAGCTGAAGCACGAAACCGATATGGTATGCCAACCACAATGGTAGGCACAATTCCAAGATGCTTCAAATTAAAAACATCCCCATCCTGACAAAGGCTGTATGAATCCTAAAGATGGTAGTGGCATCAATGAGATATACTTTATCAGAACGCCAAAATTGTAAATTTGGACCCACAAAAGCAGTATGAACTACCTTTTCCAAAGTCATCAAGAACTCGGGAGCATTGTGGTACAGAGGATAATGCAGCCCTGGGATTGAGGCCACTAAGGATCCCATAGCACATGAAAAATCAAAGTTTGCAAGGTCTGTCACCCAGTGTGTTTCTGAAGGAGCGTCAGCTAAAAGCACAGCAAGAAATCCAGCTAGCTGAGATGCAAAATCTGCAGTTGTGGTAGAAACGGTACTTTCTTCTTTTTGAAATAACCATCGAAAGCCAGGAGTACAACGAGAGGGAAAATCTTGCCACCAGATATTGTTAGAGACATCAAACCACTGCATTGAAAGGACTAAAGCTTTAAGAGCGATTAAACCAAAGGAACAAAATCTTCGCAGTCTACAAAGTACAACGGACCTGTCTGTAAGTCAGATTGGCAGATGAGATAATAACGCGGATAGAATCAGTTCGACGAATAAGGAAAATCTTCGGATGATGGCAACCGATGCCTCGTCTCCTTTTGTCCTTGCCAAATGCGCATACAGTTGGAAATTGAGGATACCTGTAAACGAAGCATGCCGATTGAAAATAAGAACTTGCATACAAAAAGGAACGGGAAACAAGTTGAAGGGTGTTATCTTACACAAGGGTTACATTTGGCCAATCCAAATAGGGCCTCTCGTAACAATCCTTATTGGCTGCATTCCAGCATCTTTCAGTATCGTGGCAAGCAATGGTTACTGGTACCTCCCGAGAAAGGCCAGCAAAAGACAGGAACCTGTTTGGAGAGTCCAGAACCTGTTAAGAAGAAAAACAGTCTTGCAATTGTGTGAACGAATAGGGCATATTAATGTCAGAGGGTACGCAACAAGCTCTGAGTTTCAATTCTCTTTACCATGGCACGTCGTAAGTGAATGTGGCAATGAAAAGAGACTGGATGTTATCGACAGGAGCTAAGAGCTCCTGGAGAGAGACTGTATTACTAAGTTCAGTTGATGCCGGGGAACCTCTCTCAAGCCGATTCAGAAAGTAACCCGTTGAATTGGTGTGAACAGGCAACGGCTGCACTCTAATCTGTGACCATCCCCTGTTTATCTCACAATCAGGAGGATGTTTGAAACCTAGTTTAAGTTCGTCCTGCCCATCATTTCTGCAAGAATTAACCTGCCCCTGATTAGCTGCAAAGAGCTCATCGGCTGTTTTCAATCCAGTTAAACTCGGCTCTACCAAGTCGAGGTCTATTCCATCCTTTGAACCGCTTTGCACCACAAGCAGAGGCTCCACAGTGTGGCCAAAGTAAGAATTTTCAGTTTCAGTGGTTTTCACTTCTAGACTCTGCAACTCAGTAAGTGGTGGTGGTGTGCTGCATGCCTCATCTATTTCTGCAGTCAAGTTATTGTCGCTGGGTATCAAACCTAGTCTAACAGTCTCTGGATCATTCTTTGTGAGGCTCAAGTTGAACTTGCTTTCAGGAAGGGTTCCTTGAACTTTCATCTGAGGCGATTCCATGAATTCTTGCAAGCTGGAAGCCGCCTCCTTTGGTTGACTACTTTGTTGCTCTTCTCCCCTCACAATGCCATATTCAGGTTCGTTTAAATGAATGCCATATTCAGCCTCCTTTGGTTGACAACTTTGTAGCTCTTCTCCCATTACACTGCCAGTTTCAGCTTCTTTTAAATGACAGTCAAATGAGTACTCTACCATTTCTTCCCTTGGAATTCCGGACATGTCTCTCTCACTTTGTGCTACACCACTCTCCTCAAGGTTTTTTGCCTCTTGATCATCAATTTTGAACCCACTTCTCTGATAAAGATCATGCATCCGCAAAGAAAGTTTCATTTTTCCGGATGTACTGATGTGTTCCATGGTATTGATTTCCTCTATAAAGTGACTTAGATTCACTGGTGACAGTTTTGCAAGAACGCCTTGATCTGTAGGAAGAGATTTCTCGTCTTTCCTTCCGCCCACAGTATATAAGCCATCACCGATCAAATTTTCTGCTTCTGCCTTGAGTTTTACATTCCTCCCAACCTTTCCAAGGCTTTCAATAGTCGCAGTATTTTCTGTTTTTGTCACGAGTTCTATCTTCTTCACAGTCTTCTTTGAATTGGTTATGAGGTTTTCAACAATCCCTTGGCATATTCCATGAACATTGACCAAGGGATATTCTTCTGCATTCTGTTTACGTACTGGATTGTTCTCATCTAGTACCACTTCTATCACCGTTTCCGTTTGATGACCATCCATCTCATTAATGCTCAAATACCCGTTGGGTGGGCATCCAATGTCCATCTGTACTAGATTTTGGCCTAATTTCACTGCCGAATGCAAGCTATCTGAGTTGTAACTGCTTACTCGGCTCACTTCTTCACATTTCACACCTAACTCAGATCTCAGCTCCAACTTTTCTTCTAAAAATGCACCAATGCTCTCATTAGTTAAAGCACTCATCTTATCATTTTCTCTCTGCACCAAGGCATACATCTTACCGTTCTCTCTTTGGACTGAACTGTCAATCTTGTCATTTTCATTCTTCTCGTTTCTTGATTCCACATTCATGACATAATGAGATGATGATTGTTCAAACTGCAAACAAAGTTCCTGGTTTCCCTGGGGACCTTCAGACAAAGGCAGCTGGCAGTTTTGCATATCATCTATGCAATAAAACAGGTTATCAATATGGCTTCCAAAGGGTATAACAGTTTTCGCACATGAATTGACAGCCTGACTTTCAAATTTCGTTGGGATTTCTGGATAGGGAAGCCATTGGTTGTATTTCTGTTCGAGGAACCCTTGGGTACCATTACAGATTTCAATGCGTTTGCTACAATCACTAGAGGGGGGCTGTAGAATTTTTCCACAAAGGGGTATTAAAGTTTCCAAAATATGTGATGTTTTATCTACATAGGAAGGCTCCAAAAGCTTTGTCTCTATGTTCTCCCTTTCCGGGACCTGTTCAGTGTTTAAATTAATATCCAATTCTCTATTTTTATTTTCACAAGCAGGTTGTAATAGCACACTATCCCTGTCCCCAATTTGCTTATTTACATTAGACTGGGGTTCTTTAATGAGCACCATATCCAAGAATCCCGTGCTTTCGGAGGCGTTGATGTCATTTTGAGTAAGCATTTCAGTAACACAACTCCTAAGCCTCTTGCTTGCTTCTATTAAATTAAGGGTAGAAACCATCTTGCTGTCTAAATCTATGGAAAATCTCAAAAGCTTTGGACTAGCAGACATGTTGCTGGTTCTTGCATGACGAGCGCCATCCTGACTACCAGGGGAGTTCATTTCCACAAGGTCGAGAGTGATAACAAGTTGAGGACTTGCGACCTCACCTGTGCCATTTTCATGCACATAGTCGTGCTGATCCTGTGCAAGGAGTACATCATTGTGACGGTACGAAGACGCTTCTGAAGCTTCATCAGAAATGCTCTGTACTTTGGTGCTAGGCATGTGCTTCCTTTCCATCGATTTACCCACAGTATGTGCAGAACACGCGAATAACAGAGGACTATTATTACAGTCATCTTCTGGAAAGAAATTGTCACCGACTGTGCAATGCATGGCTTGCCCTTTCTTGTTACATGAGAGAGGAGAAGCTGAGGCCGATTCCCTGATTGAAGAATTGCGCCTGTCCTTTGCAGAAGGCAGCTTTTCAACAAGAAAACCAACTGCTTGCTGGCAATCAGAATCAAGGCTTAGGCCGGCTTTTGTTGGGCCGACAAGTGATACCTCGTCCCCGCTGCACAGAACTCTGTACTCTGCAGCTCCAAGTGGTTCCCCGTTAACAAAAATCCCATTCAGGGACGGTCTGCGTGGTAATGCGCTTAGCTTTACACAACCCGACAGGCTATCATGCCTTTGTTGATCTATGGCTAGTATAGGCTTCCCCAGCCTATCACACCTTTGTTCATCTATGGTCGCTTGAGGCTTTCCCAGTCTATCACACCTTTGTTCAACTATGGTCGCTTGAGGCCTTCCCAGGCTATCACACCCGTGTTGATCTAAGGCCACTTGATGCCTTCCCATGTGGCTGTTCTGATGAGAGATTTTGCGTTGTGCCATATCCTCCATCGAACACGCAAAATCGCGACTTCTTTTCATCTTCTTTCCAGCCGAGCATGGATTGCATTTCTGAAGATCAAGGATTTCCCTGTGGCGACAACCAGTCGAAGGCAGAAATTGCTCGCATTGCACGGTCTTGGTATTATTGTCTGCTTCAACTGCGGCTACTGCTGCAGGCATCCTCTTCTCCTGCAATTTCAAGGTCGCATTGCGCTCATGAAAGCAGATGTCAGCCCTATCCAGACGATCTACTGGTGAAAAAAGCCGTTTCCTGGTCCCACTCTTAGGCATCCGCCATGGAGTAGCCTTGCAATGAGGTTCTCTGCTGCACACTTCCGCCGGCGACAAGGCGGGTGCAGCGCCCCGCATGCCTGCATCAGCAGCATTCTGCAAGAAGGATGGAGGCGCGACGGCACCATCAAAGAGGACAATTGCATTGTGCCGAGGCGAGAAGCAAACCTGGCAATGCAGACGGCTGACGCGGCTGTCTTGGAAGACGATGTGGCACAGCTTCTTGGATCGGCCGATGGAGTAGGAGAAGGCGGAGTCTATGCGGATGGCATGGCACACTTCTCCGGTTTTGGAGAGTAGCATGGGGGCAGCGAGGGACTTGAGACGGTAGGAGGAGACCTCGCCATGGCAGGCCATGGCAGCGTCTGTGATATAGTCTTCGTGAGGTCTTTCTCCTGTTCCTCTCTATGTGACCATGGCCTGAAGTAGAGCTGCGTATTCCTTCTTCCGCTGTCCCCGTGGTGCCCCTCGGAGGGAGGGAGAGAGAGAGAGAGAGAGAGAACGCGCGCGCCTAAAGAAGAATCTTTGAAGGCGGGGGTGTTCGATAGCTTCTCGGGAAAGCTCGCTCGGTGGCTTGCCCGTGACGCCTCAAGTTCCTTGGGGAGGGTTCCTCCTGAGCACTATGTGCCACGGGGTGGTGAGAGTCGGGATGGACGGTGGAGGGTGTAACGGACCCTCTTTCTGAGGCACGTTATGGGACAGGCAACACCCACCCTGTGGAGCCCGCATCATGAGGGATCACCCTCTATTCAGCGGTCCCGCAGTTTTGCAAAAGCGTTTCACACATGACACGGAACGCGGAAGCGTAACACATCATGGGCAGCAGAAGGTAACACGTAACAGACAAGGTAACACGACACGGAATGAGGGTAACACGATATGTGTATTATGATGTGCAACGAAGGCACGAGAATATTTACAAGAAAGCCGAAAGGCTTGCGGGACAAGGTTTCACGTGTAGAGGGTGGACACTATCAACACGCATCACATGACGCCATCACGTAGGTGAGGGAGGCATACTAACCTCATACACACCTCTCCTTGAAAGAACTCGACAACCGCGTCGAGGTTCGAAACTAGACTCACATGCACCAGGAATGGTATGATGAGACTCAAAACTTCGGGGGTCTAAACACGTCTCACTATCAAGACGGCCAGTGTCTAACCGCTAGACCTAACCTATGACCACAAACTTGGGGGTCTTTGTCGATTCAATATCAAGCCGACCAGGGTCTGCCCACTAGGTGCCATGCCCACTGACTCAATTACAAACATGGAAACGTGGTCTTCATGACACAAAGAAGATCACCCACTAACTTAATTTACAATTGTGGAATGATCCAAACTGGCTGACTAGGAAGACAACTAATATTGAAAACACTTCAATTCAACCATCTGCTGACCAGATTTACAAGTATAGAATGGAGAATAATCAAGCTAAAACAAGTTGTGTTCACTTGCAATAACTGAAGGTCTTGACAGTATGAGTGTGCAGAAACTGTTAGTGGACTGAAGAGGCGAGGCGCGTAACTCAGCTTGGAGTGTGCCATGCCATGAATGCAAGGGCCCATGAAGCGGCGCCCTGAGTTTTATGGCCCCAATTGGCCAAATCTATCAATCCTTGAACAAACTGAGAATGCAGGCCCCAATTGGCCTGATCTGTCAATCCAGGAACATTATGGTTGCGCGAGGTGTGCTGTGAAGACGCACCTCCCCTTGAAAAAATTTGGGCCAAGTAAGCCCAAAATTTTTGAGTATGCCACCGTCTTGCGAAGGTGGCACTTTTGGTGGCGCATAAAGCGCCCAATAAAGGAGGGGTAGCCGTTCCTTTATACTCATGGCGACGCGAGTTTGCAAAATAGGTAGGGGTGCGTACAGCGCCAAGTGAAAGGGGCATAGCCATTCTTTTATACTCGTAGCGTCGCGAGTTTTCAGATGTAACATTCGGTATGGCCATTCGTTTATCCTCCTGGCTCAAGGAGTCTTCAAAGATCTTATGTATGGCCATTGGTTTATCCTCCTAGCTCAAGGAGTCTTCGAAAGCATCATCGTGGAAAATGGCCTTTCGTTTATCCTCCTGGCTCAAGGAGTCTTTGAACAGATTGTCAATAAGCATAGCCGTTCGTTTATCCTCCCGGCGCAAGGAGTCTTCAATGTGAGATGTGCCCATTCGTTTATCCTCCCGGCTCAAGGAGTCTTCGATATGGTATGTGGCCGTCAATTTAATCTCCCGGCTCCATGAGGTTTCTCGGGTATCACTATGAAAACTGGCCGTTCGTTTATCCTCTCAGCATAAGGAGTCTTCAATACAAGATGTGTCCGTTCGTTTATCCTCCCGGCACAAGGAGTCTTCAACAGGAGATGTGGCCGTTCGTTTATCCTCCCAGCTCCATGAGTCTTCAACAGTATCCTCGTCTTGGTAAAATTGGCCTGATTGTTCATCAAAGATGGCCCTGTCTTGTTCTGACTCACTAAGATTGTCACAACTCTATAGAAACAGAATTTGTATCCTTTTTCATTAATTTATCTATATAATGATTTATTAAATTTATTTCCTTTGCACTAATTAGATATAAAGAAAAGTGCATTGGAGCTGGCCACTGATGAGTGGTCACAGGTTATGGTGGACCCACACGGTGGGTTAGAGAAAAGATAGTTCACACTTCCACCTATATGACCCGATTGGGCGCCTGTGACTAGAACTCACGCATATCAGGGTTAGACTCGCACACAGAAAGGATTGATGCCTTGAAGTGTGGGCTAGATCCACCAGAACAGACAGTTACAATCAACAAGATGGCATGATCATGAAATGCTTGTATAATGTGTATGTGTGGGCTGAAAGCTTGAAATGCACATTTCTTTGCATAGGAAAGTCACATGAAGATTCGGATACCATTTTTGCGATGTACACGGAAAAAGCTTTCATATGATACCCATATTGGGGGGTCCCTAAATTCTAGGAGATCCCTAAATTTTAGGAGCCTCGAATTAGCCTAAAAATGCTAGTCCTAAAAAATAGGGATGTCATTCTAAAAATAGTAAGTTCTGTACTCTGACTGTGCTTACTAAATTTGGTTGTTTCTATTCTTGACAGTATTCAACCCAAAAAGGAAGGCCATAGAGAAGAGACAAGTGTCAAGACACTTGTCACACAAGTTTCCAAGTGTCCCACCACTTGTCACATCTCATGACATGTGGCTGGACACTTGTCTTGTGCTACTCCACTTTCCCCTTTTGTACTAGCTCTCCCCTCTCCTATAAATAAGAGCTCGTTTTTCTTCATTCAACATTATTTTTCTTTGCTGTAAACTCATGTACAGCACCCACAGATAGCCAGAAACTGGCCCCATCCATCCCCATCATCATCCCCCACTTCTCCATTATCAAATTCCTCCATATTCCCTCTTCTATCACTGTTGTTTTACAAGACAACAAGCCTGTAAATTCATTACAGCACCTCCTTCTTGAGCTCTTTCTTCCATTTTAGCTACAAGAAGCAAGCTCTATCCATGTACTGCTGATCAACGATGGAGAAAGGCTGAATTCCCCTTTTTCTTCTCTCATACTGTAAAGAAATCAGTTCTTATCATTGCATAATAGATAATGCATGTGTGTTTGTACATCTTTGCATGATCTTGTGAGAGTGAGAATTACTTCTTCTCACTCTCAGGTTGATTGTAACTGAGCTCTTCCCTAAGGGACTTGGGTTGAGCATAAATACATTCCTTCGGGGGGGGGTTGCCCATCTTCAACCCTCAATCTTGTCTCCATTACTTTTACATTTTCATGGCTGTAATTTTGTGAGTAATTTTCATTTTCAGCTTTAAGTGTTCATTCTCTTTTATATTAAATCTCGAAAACAAGCAAATATCATAATTGTTAAGCATACTACGTTGTTCGGGGCGTTTACAAAGATCTTCGGTTTCTGATTCCTCATCGTCTGACACGCCCCTGGCCTCCAGTAGCTTACTAATAGGTTGGCCACGCAAGTTCGCATTTGACTGCGTGCCACTGTGAAAATCACCCAGCCACGAGCTTGAACTCGGCTCCATGTGGCCCTTTTGTTATTTTTCTCTTTGGGCTTCAGTCCATATTTGCATAAATTTTGTCATGGCGGTCTCCATCAAGATAGAACAGGCCGAAATCCTATTTTCATTAGTTGCATCTGCATCTATATCACTGGACTCCGCAGAGTCATCTTCAGTGTTGGACTCATCCGAGTCATAACTGTACTCACTAGAAAAATCATCACTTGAGCTCAAACTCAGCTCTCGGCAACGTGGATTATCTGCATGGTGAATTATGGCCATTCGTTTATCCTCCCGGCACGAGGAGTCTTTACAAATATCATCCAGTAATATGGCCGTTCATTTATCCTCCCGGCTCGAGGAGTCTTCAATACATGATGTGGCCGTTCATTTATTGTCAAGATTGTGGGATAGAAGGGAGAGTCTCACTTGTAGCTTTCTTGCTTGCACAATGGGGGAATACACACAGAGGTGGAGGCTGAAAACAGTTTTCCTCTTCTTAGTTGTGTAAGCCAAAAAAGCTCTCATACAAAGAAATAGAAAAACCCTATATATGGGTCTCAAAACCAAACTCAAATAACTAAAGTGGCATACTAACCAAGCCACGAACTAGAGTAGATAAGAATAGCTGTCATCTAGCTATTATTCATGGGCGGTGTACCAACCGCGTCTACAACTGACAAGTCGGTGACATAAATGCACAACGGTCACCCTGGCATATCACGAGTGGAGCTCGATATCTCAACACTCCCCCTCGAGCTCAATCCCAATTCCTGCATACCAAGCAGGTCTCTGAACTTGCGCAACTTCTCTGTGCCCAATGCCTTCGTGAATATGTCAGCTACCTGATCCTCTGTGCTGACATAAACTAGATCAATAAGACCTAGTAAAACCCTCTCCCGCACATAGTGATAATGCACCTCAATGTGCTTTGTTCTAGCATGATAGACTGGGTTATTTGCCAAGTGTATACTACTCATGTTGTCACAATAAATGACAACTGGCCCATCTATAGACTGATGCATATCATAAAGTAGCTTATGCAACCAAGCTACCTCACATGCAGCCATTGCTGCACCCCTGTACTCAGCCTCTGTGCTCGACAAGGCAACTGTAGGCTGTTTCTTGCTGCTCCAAGTGACTGCAGCACTCCCAAAAGAGAACACATAACCACTGGTAGATCATCTATCAGAAATACTACCAGCCCAATCAGTATCAGTGTATCCATGCAACTGTATCTGAACCCCAGTCTCATAAAATAGTCCATACTGCAATATGGACTTCACATACCTGAGTATGCGTCTAGCCGCATCCAAATGTGGTTTCCTTGGAGCCTGCATAAACTGACTTACCAGTCCAACAGCATAGCTCAAATCTGGCCTGGTAATAGTCATATAAATCAAGCTTCCTACTATGCGTCTATACATAGTAGGGTCTTCCAAAAACTCACCTGCATCTGCGCTCAGCTTCACATTCTACTCCAAAGGAACTGAAATAGGCTTACAGCCAGTCATCCCATATTTGGACAGCATGTCCAATCCATACTGCCTCTGCAAGAGCTGTATCCCACTTGGTGATCTAATCATCTCAATGCCCAAGAAATAACGCAGCTCTCCCAAATCCTTCATCTCAAACTTCTGTTTCAATAGCATTTTCACATGAAGGATATCTTCATCACTGTCACCTGTCATAATCAAATCATCAACATAAATGACAAGTAGCATAATACCTTTCTCTGTTTTTCTCACATAAAGTGAGAAATCTGCCTTGGAAATCTGAAAGCCAATAGTGACAAGATACTGTCCTATCTTGTCAGACCATGCTCTAGGTGCTTGCTTCAAGCCATACAAGGCTTTCTTCAACCTGCAAACAAACTCAGGATGAACAGCATGCACATAACCTGGTGGCTGCTCCATATAGACCTCTTCTTGCAAATCACCATGCAAGAAGGCATTCTTTACATCCATCTGATGTAAAGACCATCCCTTTGATGCAGCCATAGCAATGACTGCTCTTACGGTTGCCATCCTTGCAACCGAACTGAATGTTTCTTCATAGTCAATGCCATATGTCTGTGCATACCCCTTGACTACTAACCTTGCCTTGTATCTGTGCACAGAACCATCTGCATTGTGCTTCACCTTATAAACCCACTTACAGCCAATTGCATTCTTACTTTTAGGCAAAGGTACTAACTCCCATGTAGCATTTGCTTCCAAGGCATCCATTTCTTCATCCATGGCTTTCTCCCATTTTTCTTTTTCCATGGCTTGCTCAAAAGAAGTGGGTTCTGGTTCCTGTATCACTTTGACCATATATGCATAGTGAATGGCTGTAAATCCATCATATTCCAGCCTATCCACAGGATACCTAGCTCTGGTAGACCTGCGCAAAGTAGGTTCACTCCCAAGTGCTCTCAAAACATCCCTGGTCTTCCTTACTCCAGGTGTAACAATAGAAGGAATACCCAACTCATCATCAATGCTCTGTTCTGAGCCACTGGATTCACCATCCACATAAGAGTGACCTGCATTCACATCAAACATGGACTGATCTACCTTCTCTTTTCCTTTTCGTGAAACCTGCATACCACTATCTGCATTGTTTTGAGGAGATTCTCCTGATCTCAATCTGCCTGTCCATGGCGAAGAATATGAACCACTGCTAGAGGACACTCCAGGTCCACTAATATTTTGTGACTGCTGCTGTGAATTCTGTGCAGCATTACCATTTTGTTGTGGGGTATGACTGCATGAATATTGCTGCTTTATGCCATGCTCCTGCAAGAACCTTGCAAACTCATTTGAGAGGTACTCTCCCCCTCCATCTGACCTTAGGCATTTTATTTGCAGGCCTGTTTCTTTTTCAACCATAGCTTTAAGAGTTTTGAAATGCCCAAAAACTTCACTTTTCTTTTTCATAAAATACACCCAAACTTTTCTGCTATAGTCATCAATAAAATTGACAAAATAATGACAGCCTCCAAGAGATGCAGCTTTAGTAGTCCACACATCAAAGTGGATTAATTCCAATGGCTTCTTACTCTCTTGAACATGTCTAGGAAATGGTTTCCTTGCCTGTTTTCCAAACTGACAGGCTTCACATACCTTATGCATTTCTGCAACCTTGAATCTAGGCAATCCTGCAACAATATTTTGGGCCTGCATTGATTTAAGTCGTTGTACATTAACATGACCAATGCGTTTAAGCCAGATATCAATATCTGCAACTACACCGGTCCCATCTGCAAACATTGCTGCACTCAATTCAGACATGTCTGCATCCAACGTAAACATTCTGCCCTTCTTCTTTCCTTTTGCTATCAAGCGACCTTTATTTTTCATATCCTCAACAAAGCATCCATGAGGATTAAATCTGACCTGCAAGCCCTACTCAACCATTTGACCAACAGAAACCAGATTCTTGGTGATATTCGGGACATGAAATACATCGGACATGTATTTCTTTTTCCCATCCTGCATAGACAAGGGAATTTTTCCAATATGCACAATAGGATGTGCAGTATCATCACCAGTCTCCACAAATCCTGGTTTTCCATTTTCCTTGCATCCTCCATCCATTCTACATGACCTGTCATGTGGTTTGATGCACCTGAGTCAACATAACACACATCGTTGCTTTCTTCTGCACTTGTCACAGAATTGTTCATGTGCTGCACCATGAACAAATGTTAATTTCTGTCATCACCCTGTCTACTAGAAGATGCATAATTTCCTTGTTGCAGTTTTCCATTCATGATGTCATTCTGCTTTTTATAGCAATCTTTAGCCATATGACCCATTTTACCACAGTAGTAGCATTCAACATTGCTGTTTGCATTTTGCCCTCTTTGCCATCCACCACGACCTCTTTGGCTCCCCCTGCCTCTAGAGTTACCACGTCCTCCTCCATAGGACTGGTTTTCTTGAGTTTGCTGCATATTCTGATTTCTACCACGGCCTCCAAATCGGCCTCCTCTACCTCTTCCAGCATTTGAGTAGAAGACAACTTCTTTTGAGGTTCCTCCTGAAGAAGATGCACCACCATTTCTCTGCTCCTCAGAAATTAGAAGAGCAATCAACTCCTCAAAATCAGGAAATCTTTCACGAACTGAAATGGATGTCCGAAACTGTGCATAATCCTTTCCTAGACCATTCAAGGTCACAAAAACTAAATCATCATCTTCCACTAGCGACCCAATGGAAGCAAGTGCATCTGCAATCTTCTTCACCTTCATGTGGTAGTCATTGATGCTCATACTTTCTCTTTGCACATTATGCAACTCTTGCTTGAGCTGCATTTTCTTGGCTTGAGTATTTGTGCTATACATTTTTGACAAAGTATCCCATGCGTCCTTTGGCGTACTTGCATCCTGTATATGCACAATCATAGAGTCTGAAATACTGATAGACAGCCAGTACATAACTTTCCTGGCTCTCTCATGCCATGCTTTGAATGCCTGCATTTGCTGTTGATTGGGAACATCAGGAAGAACTGATTCTTCTTCATTTCCTGCAACAAATTCCCAATATCCTTTTCCCATAAGAAAATTCATCATTCTAAACTTCCATGCTTGGAAGTTGTTCTTGTCAAGCTTTTCAGTGACAATCTGTGAGAGAGAATCAGACGCCATTACAGAACACTGCAAAAAGTTTTGTCACTGCAAAGAACACAGCTTCAGCCTCACAAGGGCTAATCTGCAAAACTGACGAAAGTGGTATTTGACCACACAGTCACTTCTTAGTGACGATTTTGCATCAACAGGCAACAAGGATGATTCTGTAACTCCCAATGTCTCTGCATACAAGCATACGATGCAATTTCTACAGTAACTTTTCACCGACCTGTAGAATAGTGGCTGCACAGCATAAAACTGGGCCTTTTTCTGAGTGCGTGCAGAAAACTTCCGCCTCCAAAACAGGCCCCGAAATGGCCTCAAATAAAAAAAAAGGGTCGCCAAGGCCTAAAGCCCTCACCCGCAGCATATACTGCCCTCTTGCTTCACTGCGAAGGGCGTCTCAACCTGAGACAATGCACTCTTGCAATTTTCGGCTGTGCTACCTGCAGAGATCTGCTCCCAAAACAGAAAATGAAAGCAACACTGCTCCTCTTACCAGAACACCGCGAGCTTGGCTTGCTTTCTTGAGCTCCTTACCACGAACAAGGCTCTGATACCATGTCAAGATTGTGGGAGAGAAGGAAGGAGTCTCACTTGTAGCTTTCTTGCTTGCACAATGGGGGAATACACACAGAGGTGGAGGCTGAAAACAGTTTTCCTCTTCTTAGTTGTGTAAGCCAAAAAAGCTCTCATACAAAGAAATAGAAGAACCCTATATATGGGTCTCAAAACCAAACTCAAATAACTAAAGTGGCATACTAACCAAGCCACGAACTAGAGTAGATAAGGATAGCTGTCATCTAGCTATTATTCATGGGCGGTGTACCAACCGCGTCTACAACTGACAAGTCGGTGACATAAATGCACAACGGTCACCCTGGCGTATCACGAGTGGAGCTCGATATCTCAACATTTATCCTCCCAACTCCAGGAGTCTTCATCAAGAAAGTGGTCATGCAAGTTCGAACGGTCAACTACTTGGGAATGGGCCTGAACTACCTCGTCTAGCATATTGCACTCTTCAAGGATCACTCCGTCTGGTAATGGATCTGGCCCGAAGGTCGTCTTTTCTTCAGCACAGTCTTCTATAAGGACTTCATCAAAGATATAACTAGGCCCGAAGGCCACTTGTAAGCACACTAGAGTTTGTATGGCGACGGTTTCCTTTATACCTCACCCGTGCCATCACGAGTTCTTCAAGCTGCTCTTCTGTATCTGAATCCGACCCAGAGGTCGCCTGCCACACTTCATATTCTTCAATAAGTACTCCATCCACCATGTAGCTAGGCGCACTGGCCCCCTATATGCATATTGGAGTCTCCATGGTCACGGTTTCATTTACACTCATCCGTGCCGCCACGAGTTCTTCATCCTGTTTCCCTACATATGGCCCGTTGGACCAATCTAGTTCGTCTTGACATGGGGTTTGATCATAATCTGCCCGATGTGGCTTATCAGCCTGTTCATTTGCTCCTTGGCATTGACTATCATCCAGTGTATATCCAGATGTATACTGTCAGTTTCTGAGTCACTGTGAGTAGTGTCACTCTCTGAGTCATTTTCACTATCGGAAAGGTGCCCTTCAGCACCTGTTGTAGTCTGGTGTAATGGGGTTGTGTCTGTTTGCCACTTCTCATCTGGCATACCCCCTTGTGCAATGACTTCACCATACTCTTCTATCATATCCATTTTCAATTTCCGCTCCAAAGTTAACAAGTCAAATGCAAAATTCTTTTTGTGCTCTTCAAACCAATCGACCATGTTATCATTTACCTCTTCAAGCGTTGTTTTGAGATGTATCTGCTATTGCTTAACAAGCTTCAACCGACTATTTAGATCTAATTCTTCATTCTCTGAAAAGAGATAGCCACCTTGCAGCCACTTCACTTTTGTGGCCTAGAGAACTCTTCTTTCATCTTCAAAATCAAACCATTGAGCCAAAATTTTATATTTCTGTGCATAAAGATCTTCAATTCGCTGTTTTTCGGCCTCATTTTGGGCTCTATCCACTTCTTTGTGCTCATTTTTCACTTCTCCTGCACCTTTCTTCTTTTTACCCATCTTACTTCGACCAAGCTCACTCACTCAGGGGTCATTGCGCACCAGCCAAGGAGCTTGCTCTGATACCAAGTGTAACGGACCCTCCTTCTAAGGCCTGTTATGGGGCAGGCAACACCCACCCCATGGAGCCCGCCTCATGAGGGATCACCCTCTATTCAGTGGTCCCACTGTTTTGCGGAAGCGTTTCACGACACGACACGGAATGCGGAAGTGCAACACGTCATGGGCAGCAGAAGGTAACACGTAACAGACAAGGTAACACGACACGGAATGAGGGTAACACGATATGTGTATTATGATGTGCAACGAAGGCACGAGAATATTTACAAGAAAGCTGAAAGGCTTGCGGGACAAGATTTCACGTGTAGAGGGTGGACGCTATCAACGCGCATCACACGACGCCATCACGTGGGTGAGGGAGGCATACTACCCTAGTGGGCTGACCCTGGTCAGCTTGATAGTGAGTCGACAAAGACCCCCAAATTTGTGGTCATAGGTTAGGTCTAGTAGGTAGACACTGGCCGTCTTAATAGTGAGACGTGTTTAGACCCCCAAAGTTTTGAGTCTCATCACACCACTCCTGGTGCATGTGAGTCTAGTTTCGAACCTCAACACAGTCATCAAGTTCTTTCAAGGAGAGGTGTGTATAAGGGTAGTATGCCTCCCTCACCCATGTGATGGCGTCATGTGATGCGCGTTGATAGCATCCACCCTCTACACGTGAAATCTTGTCCCGCGAGCCTTTCGGCTTTCTTGTAAATATTCTCGTGCCTTCGTTGCACATCATAATACACATATCGTGTTACCCTCATTCCGTGTCGTGTCATCTTGTCCATTACATGTTACCTTCCACTGCTCATGATGTGTTATGCTTCCGCGTTCCATGTCGTGTCGTGAAACACTTCCGCAAAACTGTGGGACTGCTGAATAGGGGGTGATCCCTCATGAGGCGGGCTCCACGGGGTGTGTGTTGCCTGCCCCATAATGGGCCTCAGAAGGAGGGTTCGTTACAGAGGGCAACCGTGGATCGTGGGGACAATCTGTAAAATATTACACGGCGTAGCGAACAGAATCTGAGAAAGAGATAGAGAGTACACAACAGATAAGAGAAGAATCAGTAAATTCTTTAACTCCAAACAACTGATACAAAGATGGCTTTGTCTACCCGTGCGCTTCCACTGTGTGAAGCTTAGATGGCGATCTAGACAGAAGATAGGTGAAGAGCTTAAGGCTAGCTGGAACAACAACTCTGACTGGGTGAAAGATGAGTGATCGATGGCTGTGACGGGGTTTAGCTTTTATAGCCTGTGAAGGTCATGAGGTTGGCCTAACTGACCTACCATATAAGCCTCCACTAGTCGGCCAGGGAATATTCCAGGGAATATTCCCTTTACCATCTGGGGCTGCTTCCGCGGCCCCCGGACCCCACAATAGGGGCCCCTTTTAACTCCCTTACTTCGCAACTCGATGCAATGCGCCTCGAGTTGCTACCAGCTTAACCACTCCATCTAACCCAAAGATTAGACCCACAACGGTCACCTTTTTGCCATCCGATCACATAGACCTCATCTGATATACAAGTCAGGACTTAACCAATGTCCAGGCTCACATTTGGCTTCTCCTCATAATGGGGCCTTACAACTTTGAGCACCATGGATCATTGGTAGCACCTAATGAGGGTGGGGCATTGATCATATCTAACACAATCTGGGTCGCTGCTTTTTGGCCAAAGTAAATCCGCCCACAAAAGTAAACCCAGCCTGGTATGTAAATCCAATCTGTCGGAAAGGTGGGTTGTCATAAAAGGTGGCGAGTCACACAGCACGTGGATGGGGCCCGTGATTTTCGTCGAGGCGCATTGCACGGGGCAGGGTAATCACGACAACAGAAAAGGATATGACAAATTCAATGGATATAGTGGGGCTCAGATAATTATATGGTTGCTGAGGGGTGATTGGTGGATTAAAAACGAGACATTTGCGCATCTGAGCTCAATAGAAGGGCATGGGAAGTCCCTTGTTCGTATGACTTCCAAAGTAGACCAAAAGTAAACCCAACCCAAATAGTAAACCCGGCCAACGAAAACGCGAAGAGAGCGGGAAACTGTCAACGTAAAAAGCGCTCTCAGTATTATCCAGATAATGTCTTTGCACACAATGCATATTGAAGGAATCTTTGTGTAGGAGCTCTGAGGTCCACATGCCAACCATACATGGGCATCACAAGTTGAAATCTTGGCAATCCGTTGGTCATAGCTTCCCTATCAAGATACACATAGCTCTATCTCTTTCTCTTATATTTGCAATGGATGCATTGCGACGTTGTGATGATGTTTTCATGATATATGGGTGATATGTGCTATTATAGTCAACGGCTATGGATTATGGAGAGTGATCCTGAGATTGAGGAAGTTGATATCGATGAAAAAACATCGGATAAATCATCAAGCGATGAGGTTGAGATGATTGACTTATTTGCTAAAGGCAATGATTCAACAATACAAGAAAGCAACTACATTGCACCAAGCGCGCTTAATTTCACCTCATCAAAGTACTTCTCATTTGACAGGGAGAGCTATGGATTGATGGTAAGTGACTTGAATGGATAAAAAGCCATCACATTGGGGTGCTCAAGCAATACAACAAAAGGGAGCTATTAGACCTGAAGAAGTGGAAAAGGATCGAAGAAAGTATTTGCACGAGGAGAAACGATGATGCACAAGTTGTGCTAGCCCTTAAATTGGAGCCATCATTGCACATTGCATGTATAGAGGACTGGGAGAGTATTTTCCTTGCAAATCACATAAATAGGGTTACAGGTGCCCACACACGCATTAATGCCGCGATTGAATCCATCAAATCCAATTGGTGTAGGGACATGAGAAAGCATGGCATCCCTCTCGCTTATGTGAAAGAGCTCATCGGTGCTTCTACTTGCAAGGCATCCACAAAGCCCCATGGTTTGACTAAAAAGTACCTATCTTGGAGCTTACCTCAAACATATCTCTTGTGGAGTGCCAACTTCAAGAGATCATGGTTCAACACAAAGCCAAGCTAGTCAAGGTTTGCTAAACCAAAACGCATGGTTTAGGGAAGACAATAGTGAATATGCATGTTATCATGGTGGCAGCGCAACTTGCAAAGGCTCTCAAATTTGTAGATTGAGAACCTTGAAGAAATGTGGTTGCCCATTCAAGGTGCAAATAGAGTATAAAGATGGTCTCCGCAAGGTTACTCTACGGGTACATGCTCTGCACAAGGGCCATACACCTAGTTCTCGCAGTGATTTGTATCACTTGCCAGTGCATCCATATGTGGTTGATTGCTGCAAGGGCGATCTGTTTGACATGGGGACATGCTGCCGCATCGCCAAGATGAGCTTGACGAAAGAGCAAATTCATTTAAAAAACGCCTCTCCATTAGATCTTGTGACGTATAGGTTCTTCATGATTCCAAGAGAGGTGCAAACACTATCTTACCAAATGTGAAATGAAGGTATGTTCTCATCTTTTAAGCTATTGTTCGATGGTCTTGGACTGCCTTGAGCATCAACGCTATTGGCATCTTGTAGGTAAACTTTCTAAGGATGATTGGACTGCAATGTACTTGGAGGCGATTCATCTACGAGACCAAAACAAGGTACTTGTCATATTTCTCTCGACATTTATATGTTATAGTGATTAGTACATCTATTTGATAAAGCAATCTTGGGTCCTTCAGGTGCTATATTGCCAACCATATAATCCACATGCGAAAGAGGACAAGGATAGAACATTCATATTGGTTGTCTAAGATGAATGGATGCTAGAAATGAGCAAGAGGTTCTCAAATAATAGTGCTTGGGCGATTGATAGCATGCTTAAGACCAATGTGTTTGGCCTTCCTCTCTATGCGGTGGTTCTATCAAACCAGCATGGAGTGGGCATTCCTGTTTGATTTATGTTGTGTACATGTGACAATTGGTCAAAACCAAGAGGTCGTCGCTTTGCAGATCACAATGAAAATAATTCTCTCTAGAATGGGTGACATTCGCCCTTTTGCACTTGTCATCAATAAGTCTCGACAAGAGTTGGAGGCACTCTCAAAGGTTATATTCGATGATCCTCATTATTGGACCGCCAACTACCTCAATGGCACTAGACACCAAGTTGCATGCCATATTATTCTCTATTGGTTCCATACAAAGAAGGCTTGGGTTGAGAATCTTCTCCCACAGGTACACTTTGCTATGGTTGTTTTGGTTTAGGGTTTACTTTTCGTGTGTTTCAATGAGCTTGGTAGTGATTAATGTCCCATGTGCTCGTGGATCAAGGTTCCGTCGGATGAGCGTGATCATGTATACGCATCCTTGTCCAATCTCATGCAATATCCAACAGTATTGCAAATTGACGAGTTGTTTCAACAGCTACTGCACCGCTACTCCTCTCATCTAAATGTGGTACGATACATTACCAATGGATGGTGTGGAAAAGATTGTATCTGGCGTACAAGATGGCCCAAGTTTGGTCGCATGCTTCCACATGGTAATGTTGACACCACCAATCTAATTGAGAGACTATGGCAGTACGTCAAGTACACTCTATTTGATGCCAAGATCAATAGGTCTATATTGGATCTATTGCATGCCCTTGTTGGCAACTCGTCATCAAGATCGAGAATGGGTGAAACCGCACTTGAGTTCTTCAAACAAAAGCAGGAGATAGATAATGTGCTTGATTTTGAGTTTGAATGTTATTTATCATTTTGTTGCAATACATTATGTTCTTGAAAGTGATTATTTTCTGGCTGTTGACTCTGAGTGCTTCAAAGTCTATGTGTCGAGCAAGAGCCACACAGCTAGATTAGTGATAGGGGAGAGGATACTCCAGTGGTACAAGGTTGATCAGTTGTCTCTTCAAGTCGTTGACAAGGGAACCATGCTCTTCAAAATGGAAAGTGCAACAAAACAAGACAAATGGTATAATGTAAGTGTGCAAGGAAACTATTGTGATTTCGTTGATTGGGTTGCAAATTGTAAACATCTCTATGGCTTGCGGCTCATATTGAGGGGATATTTTCCTCACCTTCATGAGGTTCTGTCCATCATCGATAGTGCACGGGCCTTTGATGACACACCACGTAGTCCTTGCGGTGATGAAAATCCAGTCTTGGAGAGGCCATGCCCTGATGGAGGTGTGCAGAAAGAGGATCTTGTGTCCTCTATTAAGGACTTCAGAGGGCTCCTGAAATGCATTGAGGTTGAGGCTCCATCCTACACCTCAACATAAAGGGAAGTTTGTATGCACCAATTGCAAAGTGCGAGGGAGTCTCTTGTTCGCAC
Organism: Lygodium microphyllum; assembly: GCF_053477565.2. Lineage (NCBI taxonomy): Eukaryota > Viridiplantae > Streptophyta > Polypodiopsida > Schizaeales > Lygodiaceae > Lygodium > Lygodium microphyllum. The sequence goes on from NC_141151.1 coordinate 101,980,801, forward strand.
GTTTCCCCACATGAGATTGATATGCTTGTGAAGGGTGGGATCTATCAAGTTGAGGCAAATGTCACACATACACGCTTGGGACATGGCAAGAGTGACCATCCTCGTCCAAATGAGGAATGTGGATCCTCCTCACAACCCAAGCATCCCTACACTATAGGTGTATTGAGACGCAAGCATCAATGAGGAAGGGGCCACGTGAGGTTCAATGCAAAACCATGCATATATTGTCCTCGCTGCTGCACCAAAACATTATTGGTGGACCCTTTGGTTGTTTTTTCATGTCATACATGCCATGCATTGCTTCCCCTTACCTTACGGTATGCACCACATACAGCGGCATCTATCCTGATTGGTAGGATGGTGCAACTCTATGACGAGAATTACAAGGGCATCTGTACCATTTTTGATTGTGAATACAGCAGTGAGAATGAGAAGCACCAGTTCACTCTCTCATTTCCCAATGGGTCAATGGTGACACATGTGTTGGCTTCTAGACTCACGATGTTGGTATTGTACTCATGAGCAGCACACCCTTGAGCATGATGTAGTGCGAGACTCTCTTTGGAAATTGGATAGTCCTCAATACACATGTCGTTTGGCGTTTGAGTAAACCTTGCTACGTGGATCATTCTCTTACATTGCAAATTCATCGCATATTTTGTTTTTATGACTTGTGTGTAACGAATAGGACAACACATAATTTTTGGCATGACACATGTGTGTTTCGTCTAGGGTGAGCGAGGCATTCTAGTCAACATGCATGCCAATGTTGTTGTCTACATGTAGTTACCAAGCATGCAAACAACAAGTAAGAGTGAATACGATGTCATGGGTGTTGAATGTTTATAAGCTTGAAAGTGCTTCAAAGCAAGGGGGTGGCCAAGTTTTGGATGCATAGTTAACCCTTGTGTAAGGATTTTGGGTGGGTTCTTAGTTCTTGATTGGTACCCCTTAATTAGATATGTAAATGAACGGGACTTGAATGTACATAATCATATCAAGTTGATTTTACACAGGAAGCTAACCTTGAGTAAACATTCATTTCACACGTTAAGCATGCAAGACACACTAACTTTGTGCAATCTTGAAATTGGCAATATAATGGAGCATATTCATCTATTAGAGCTTCTTGCCATTACATCCAAATGGACCAAACAATGAGAAAACAAGGCACAACATAATGAGTCGCATTGTTTCATTTCTCTTCATGTTGACATACGCTCTTCATATTTTGTATAATTTTCAAGCATATCACCTGTACCAAATGTTATTACCACTCTTCACCTTGAGATACACTCTTCATATTATGTATCAATTTGAAGCATATTGGTACCTAGATCAAGTGACTTGAATGCAAAAATGAGCTTATTGGTGGGCTGATATAGCAATGTGGTGCCAACAATGTAGATGGATGGTTAGTATCGATTAGTGCTTGTCAAATAATTGTGGCATTGTTATGGATGATCACAAGACTTCTTCGTATAGGTGATGCAAGTGATCTTAACATAGATATGGACCTACTTATTTGCATGAGATGATTAGTGACAGAAACGTCAAAAGTGGGAGTAGCATGCTGCATTGGAAACTTAAGAGACCCAATGTATGCTGCCTGGACAATTGGCCAATAAATGTCTAATGTGAGAGACCACATGCTTGGTGAGGAAGGCTCGCTTGCATGACAGGATTATTTGGAAGCAAGCTATACTTGGTGATAGGGGCAACTTAAATGTTGAGTTGGAGAAGACATGGAACCTATTTAGGACAAATATCATAAAGAATAATGAAGTGAACTCTAACAAAGAGATACAAATAATCGATCATGCAAGCGTTCATGTATCATAGGTATGCCATTAGAAACCAATTATTTTGCAAACAACAATTTCAACTACAGTGCTACCCTCGTTTTTGCAAGTGGATGGTTGGAAATCGCCTAGTTTTTAAAAGACCTTCAAGTCATTGGCAATCTTAGTGGAGGTTGCTTATGTAAGGCAAAGCAAAGTACAAAGCTATAAGCAACATGTGCCCTGTTAGGCTCCTAAATAAAGCTTTCTCTTCCAATGACAAAATCATCCAATGTAACTCATGTTTTGAATTAGCAAGAGATAATAGCATTTGCAAACTAACCTATGTCAAAAATGCATGGACGAACTTACTAACTTACATAGGTTTTTGGAGAATAAACATGTAAACTTAATGAAAATGTATGACATGGGAATACAACTCCATTATCCATGTGAAAAAACAAAACCCAGATTAGAATATGTCAACTGTTTGCATTGATTAAATATCACAAATTTTCCCCCAACGAAAAAACTTCATCGAAAATAAACTCCCTCTCTGATTTCAATAAGCGAAGAGCGAGTCTTTTTCATTGACGAGTTTTTAATCTACGACTTAAGCCAAGGATGTGTCACCTTTTTGGAAATAATGTCCTTTTCTTCAAAAGCTCTCCTCTTTAACATCAAATTCTAGGTTGCTAGTAGTGAAAGAGAAGTATCCTTATGCAACATGTCTAGTGATTGACTATTAAGTAATACATTCTTAAGTTAGAGTTTGTAAAATCCTTATCATGATGTTCTTTCTGTGACATATAAAGAGCCATATGCGTTCATTATAAAATACCAAATACTGTGTCATTGTGCTAATGTTTGAATGAAGGTTCTTACTCAACCTCTTTGTTTGTTACCAATGATATTCTTAAGATAAGCATATTGAGGTTTATGAAAAATGATCAATTTTGGAAGCCAATAGAAGTTTACAAGCTCTTCATTGTGACCATCTCTTCCAAAGGTCTTTAGAGGTTTCTTGAACTTACTTTCACTTTATATTTTAGAATGATGTGAGCATACCACTTTGTATTAAGGTACACTCAAAAAAACATCCACCCACCTACCAACATTTATGTAGACCATTGGACATAAAATAGTAGTGCCATAATAATGAAACACAAGTAGTCAAATAAGTACGTGAACTTAAGCATTGTGGAGGACTACATTGGCTTGACATTTATGTCTAGGAGCACATGAGACCCTAGACCGTTTATTATATGCATAGAAAAGCTAGTATGTTAATCATATTTTATTTATTCAAAGCTACAATCCTCTCCTCCTACTTACGAAGACTAATGTTTTTGTTGCAACCATGGTGCATCGCATCTACACAATGGTGTAATTTGCTCTACTTCTTTACGTTAATACAACACCAACCCCATGAAAAGGACACAAATTTTTAGGTGAGAAATCACTCATCATGTATAAAGAGCTAAATACAAAGGAATTATAGTAGAGGAGGAAATGCATGGTAGTTTTTGAGAACCATCAAGAGTTCTACAAACCCATTGGGTCTCTTGAAGTTGACAAGAGTATTGTGATTGTAAACTAAATAACTTCTATATGTTCTGTGTGTGTCAAATATCCTATATATCATAGAAATGGTGTGGTAGAAATGTACAACTCAGTCCATGTTCTATGTATCATGCCCAAGTCACACAAAGCAATGTAAACATGGTGGCAAGACAATGCATAAGACAATCCATCTGAGCATGCCAAAAGACAATCCATATGAGCATAAGATAATGCCTTATCTCGGAGTTCTTTATACACCTTGAGAGAAAAATGTCACAAAAAGTCACACCCTGCCAAACTTCTCAAGACAGCGTGAGAGCAAAAACCTAGACCATACTCACCAAGTACATGGCACAGTCGGAGGATCATGAACTCAGGGAAGGTTTCCTTGGACGATCTCCAACACGTATGAACGTTGCAAGCTGATACGAGGTGAAAATGGTCCACGCGGAATCACATCCAAATGGAATGCGGCGGTTCTCAGTTTTCTACGAGTTGCCATATTGGATCCACTTACAGGTCAACCACTTATTGGATCCCATGCATATTTTCAAGAATGTGGGCAGCTTGTTATGGGACCACATCACAGGAAAGAGAGACACTATAGGGGCACGAATGGATTTGAAGGAGGTAGGCAAGATGGAGGCGCTTTGGCCGCAGTCGAGTGCTGATGGTCGCGTGCAGCTTCCTCGTGCTCCTTGGGTTTTGTCCACTAAAGAAGAGCGCATTGTGAAGCAAGTAATCAAGTCTATCCGCACTTCGACAGGTATAATGTGTTCTCTCAGGTCTGCATTTTCTAAAGACGACCAATTATCAAGGCTAAAATCCCATGACTGGCATAAGATATGTCAGGTTTGTACTACGAATGGATTGTAATTAGTGTGGGCATTTTGCTATTTGGAATGTAGCCATTATTCATAATGCTTTCTCATTTGTGGCAGTTTGTACTACCAATCGCAATCGCAGGATGTCTTACTCCAGAAATACGTGGGGCCATTTACAGGTTGTCGATTTTAGTGCAATGGATCTCACAGAAGGAGATTAAGACGTCCTCTATTGAATTCGCGAGGCGGGGAGTAGTGGAGACGATCTGTCTCTTTGAGAAATACCTGCCCACTAGCATGCTCACGATACAAATCCACCTTCTTGTGCATCTTGTGGATGAAGTGGAGATTGATGGACCTGTCCATATGCGATGGATGTTCTTCTTGGAGTGCTTCATGAAAACCCTGAAAGGCTTTGTGCGGCCAGAAGGTAGCATGGCCGAAGGTTGGTTGGTGTTTAAGGCGCTAGTGCATATTTCACAATGGCTATCAACGGTGGAACCAGACAATGAAATGCTATGGTCACTGAAGGACGATGATAGATAGACTGGAGATGTGGTGGTTGGAAATGGGGTAGAAAAAAGAATGGATGCCTCAATAGAGGAGAAGGTGAATCACTTTTGTATGTTGTACCATGCCTCTATGGAGACGTGGCTCGCCAAGTACCAGATCACTAGGCAAGATCGAGAGAAAGCGCGAGCTGAATTCCGACGTAGTACGCGTCATCAACCGATTCGATATCCCGAAGGCATGGAGGAGATGCCGCGGTTCATGTCAACGCGATGGCTGCATGGAGCTTTGACCGCAGCATCTTGCGAAGGGACAGAGGTCTCAATGGAGGAGTGGGCGAGGGAATGTAGTCCAAAGGTGATGAGGGGTTTAGAATCTATTGTATCTAAATTTTATATGCGACATCTAATTTGAGTGTTTCAATGTACAGTACAAAATATATAGTGCAACGTGGTCGCGCGAACGGCATTTTTGCATAGAGCGTATTGACAAAATGCGCTCCACAATGGACTGTGGTATCATGGCAAGGTTCGAGCAAGAGAGTCGACGATGAGCAACGGATCCAAACACGGTTGTGGATGAGATGGAGTATTTTGGGAACTTGCAAAGTATTGTTACGGTGGATTACCGTAGCTTCTCCATGATACTATTCGATATGCAGTGGTTCAAAGTGGTACTTGAAGGAGCTGGAGCAACAGTTCGACGAGGTCCATTTGGATTTCTCGAAATAGATTCCGAAAAAAAATGGACGGATTTGCGCGACACCTTTGTGTTGCCGGCCCATTGTGAACAGGTGCATGGACTCATTTGCTTGCTAATTGTATTACGACATGGTTTATGTCACAATGGTTTGAACTCTCTTGTACGTGTTTGTGAACATGTAATCTTCTATCCAAACCCCCGACAACCTCGATAGTGGTATGTTATACCTTCAACTCCCCAAAGTGCGAAAGTATATGATCAAAGCGATGTTCCGAGCATAGATGAAGATAATATGCAAATGGAGGGGTCGATATTGCAAGGGGTGGAGGCCGTCGAAAGCTTGGAGCCAGCATCGGCTAACAATGAAAGAAATACAAGAGTCCAAGAATTCTTTGAGAACGAGGTGGACTCATTCTTTTGTGGTGACATGTCTATCGACCTTCCAGTGTATGCGGAGTTGTGTCAGGAGATTAACATGGGACCATAGGATACTTCATACTTGGAGCATCCACTTACTCAATTCGTTGACCAATCGCTTATAAGGGTACATAAGATATGCAATTTAAGTGAGATTTTTTTAAAATGATTTATATTATTGTGCTTGTATGATTTAAATTGATTATTCTAACATCATTTTTTGTTTGTGCGGGTGACATTTTCAAGATGAGTCGAGGGATGAGCGATGAGGAGTTACAGGATATCTTTGCACGCATGTCTCCAAATCAGATCGTGAGATTTGTTGAGAATCTGCCAATCACACCCTATGTATGCCCCTTTGTATGGAACAACTAGGCTAGGAAGATGCAGTTCATTCTAGGAAGAGAGACAGATCCCATAGGCACAGTGATGAAATGTGCTACCAAGCAATCCTATATAATGATGTACTTGACTACCACTTTCATATGATGATAATGCAATAGTACTTGTCTCTTTGTGTCAAGTCCCTGTGTCATTGTCAGTCCTACACAAGATTGTGTTTATGAGTCCAAGCTTCCATTTTGGAACCTAATTCACTTGTGTAACAAACAGTTGTCTTCTTTGTCAATGTCAACATGAGTAGTATCTTCATCTTCCATCCTCCATAGCTTCCGCCTTTGCCATGCTCTAGATCCCGCATTTCTAACATGGTATCAGAGCGCAGCTGAGCATGGCTTAGCATGTTTCAGGTCCTCTCTCTGCTCTCTCAGTCTGTCATAATCTCTATCCAGCTTAGCTCAAGTGTTTGACTTCATCTCCAACTCCATTTTCACTCTCTACCCCTTGGCAGCCATAGCCAACCTGCAACCTACCTTTGTTGAAGGAGCTGGATCTCCACTTACAGGGCATATCTTCACTTGCTTCCTTCTGGGAAAGTGTTCCCCTGCTTCCAGAGCTTCTTCTTGACACATCAATCACTAACTTTGGGCAAGCATAGCTTCAGCATTGACAATTTTCTCAATCTTTGCCCTATGTCTGCCATAGCCAAACTGGACCTGCAGTACTTGGAGCCTCCATATCTTCCTCTACAGACCTTATCTCCTCACGCTTTCTTCTGAGAATATCTTCTACATTTCTAGGCGCAACTTCCCAGCATGAAAAACGTCAACATTGTGCACCGTACGGCTTGCCATTGCTGATCTCCCCAATCTGGCGCAGTTTTTCGCAGCTGCCTAAACGACCTGCTGTAGCTCAGCATAGGGGCAGCCATTGAAGGGGCTTTTATGGGGCTTTAGTAGGCCATATAGTGGGCCAACTCCAGCTAAGAGGGCTCTTAAAAAATTTACTCCTACGTGCTGCTATAGTGAAAAGAACAGTCGGATCTAAGAACCCTAAACTCAGGCAGCCATAGCTTTGAGCTTCAAGCTCAGAAATTCATTAGTTTCTCTCTCCTCAGGACTCAAACAAAGCTCTTGCCACTCAGATCTGACTAAACACTGAAGATTCTAACAAGGATTACTCATCAAATCACATCAAGGAGGGGAGATTTGTGCTTGGAAGATTTGAAAGAGTTGAAAAAATCAAGCAGTTCAAGCAACAACCACATCAAGCTCCTCTTCCAACTCATACTTCTCACTCTTCTCACTCAACTGAAGGTTTTGCTACACTGATCTACTCCAAAACTCAGTCTTCAGCAAGAAATCAAAACATCAAAATCAACAAGAAGAAGGTTCAAGAAGATCCAGCATCAACATCAGGCTCATCAAGAACAGTATCTATTGATACTTATCAAGTGTTATTTGACACTATTCTTCTTGTATCCTTTGATACACTTGAGTACAACACTCTTACTGATTTATCTCAGATTTGAAGCTGATTCTTGGTCATATCAATGAAAATCAGGAAGATTTCTATGTGGATACACTTCATGAAGAGTAACATGACTTGTGTTGCTTATTTACATGACATAGAAGATGTTCTTACTCTACCTGCAGAAGGAAATGGAGCTACCTACACCAAAGAGAAATCAATGAATCCATTTGAAGATTCTGAAGACATGTCTACCACTTTGCTTGAGGGGGACAACTGGAAGAGCAAACTCAAAAATGCTACAAGCAAAGTCAATAAAGGAGCAGACCAAGAAGATCATGAAGAAGAGAAGAAAGATAAGAAGATTTTCCATGATGCTGACAAAGAAATAGCATATGCTGAAAAAGACCACAAGGGCCTATCGATCCTTGTCTCTCATTTTTTGTTTTAAAAGCATTGTACCTGCCTTAATGTTCCTTTCATAAGCTTTGTTAACTCCTCATGTAGCCTTGTACTACAGCCTCTGTACACTTTGTGAGGCCCCTGTTACAGCCTCTGGATGTCCACCATGTTTATGGTACCCACACTTAGCCTTTTCTGCGACAGCCTCTGGTGTTTTGCCATGTTTGTGGTATGCCCACACTTTGTAGGTACTGCTCTCACTAAAGCCTCTACACACTTTGTACTTTTCAGGTTGTGATTGAGGAGGGGTGTTGAGAATCTGCCAATCACACCCTATGTATGCCCCTTTGTATGGAACAACTAGGCTAGGAAGATGCAGTTCATTCTAGGAAGAGAGACAGATCCCATAGGCACAGTGATGAAATGTGCTACCAAGCAATCCTATATAATGATGTACTTGACTACCACTTTCATATGATGATAATGCAATAGTACTTGTCTCTTTGTGTCAAGTCCCTGTGTCATTGTCAGTCCTACACAAGATTGTGTTTATGAGTCCAAGCTTCCATCTTGGAACCTAATTCACTTGTGTAACAAACAGTTGTCTTCTTTGTCAATGTCAACATGAGTAGTATCTTCATCTTCCATCCTCCATAGCTTCCGCCTTTGCCATGCTCTAGATTCCGCATTTCTAACAAGATTCAGAGAGATGGCAGACCAGGAGCTGTCTTGGTCTTCGTCAAGGCGCTCTGCTAGATCTGCTTCAACACAATCGGATGCTTCGGCTTCGAGCAGATGAGCTCGACACTCGCGACTTGGGCCAGAGGGAGGGAGTGCATCGAGATCAGGGGGATGCTGCAGAGATACAGAGACAGTGAGCCCGCGATCGACACGGGATACAGGTGCGACTCCTCGCTCTCGTGGCCCTTCCAGGGAGCGTGCCTCATGCCCAGGTGGATGTTGTGGAGACACGGATGCGGTGTCTCCGTCTCGTCGTTTAGCTGGAGCTACGTCACCTCACGGATTTGTCACACCTGTGGGGACGTCTACTCTAGTTACTCCGGCTTTTGCTCAGTCGTTAGCAGGTGGTACCCCTGTGGATGCCACTCCGAGAGATATTACCCCGGTCGGTACACCGGATGCGCAGGATCTCCTGGATATGCCCAGGAGCATGGACGCAGATGGGAGAGGACCCATCTTAGGTAGACTCCAGGGGGTTATGGATATCTAGTCGATAGTAGGTCAGGAGCCATCATCATGAATGATGAGGGGAGGAGGGCGATGGCTCGCATGAGAGAGTTGTGCCAACAAAATTTTCAGCACAACGTCTTGAATCATTGGAAGAACATACCGGAGGGGAGCAAGGACTACATAGTAGCATCCTTGCACGAGGAGTTTCTGGTGCCAGCCTCAGTAGATAGATTCTCTACGGGCTGGATGATGGATTGCATGCGTGTATACATGTCACATAGACAATCCAACGCACGCAAGGCAATTAAGAGTGGGGCTGCAAAGCCCGAGTGGTTAGATGTAGATGACTGGTGCCGACTGAGGGAGGATACTACAGATTCTCCAGGACGTTGGAGTCAGCAGCGCGAGGCGGCGAGGGCACGACTTGAGGCCGGAGTGGTCTATCATCTTGGGAGTGGTGGCTACATGACATATTTGGAGGACTTTGTAAGTTTTTTTTTTTGTTTTGCTTGTTTATTTCTTTGAAATATTCTTTGTACTGACAATCATGTTTCTAACAGTTAGCATTTTGTTTTCTTTGCAGCACTCCATTACAAATCGCGATCCGACTAGCCTTGAGACTCGATATGTAGAGAGGCACGGTCTCACTACATTGATCGACCAATTGTATAGACGCGGCGGCCCTGTAAGTCACTCATCTTTCTTGTCCGTAGTTACCATGAGACATTTGAATGCATTATTGTATGGTGGACTGATGTGTTCTTTCTTTTTCTGCAGAGTCCGTTCGATGCTCCTTTGCGGCGGGATGAGCTTTCGGGGACGAGGATTTGTAGCTCGCCCTGGGATCCCTGGAGCTCATACATCTTTATTTTTGAGTCGCCTGATCTATGTAGACATTTTCTATGTATTAGTGATATCCTGTCATGATTGTACCAATCGCTTATTATGCGATCATGTATTTATTTAATGTATCAGTTTTATGATTTCAGTATACATTGTTTTTATTTGCAAGTGCATTGTACACAGTAGTGCAGAAACTATTTTGTATGGCTCTCATAAAGCACACAGTGCTATATTTGCCACAATTTTTTTCCCTTGTTACCGTCGCTATTAGCGTCGCAAATTTTACTGCTCGCGTTGTTATTGGCGTCGTTATATACGTCGCAAACCGTCGCTATCAGCGTCGGTATCAGCGTCGATACTGATAGCGACGGTAATACCGACTGTTCTATGGCGTCGCCAATAACGACGCTTTTTGCAAAGACGGGGGAAAATTTTGTTATTTGCATTTTCGTCGCTTTAAACGTCGATATAAGGCCTATATATTGTAGTGCTTGTTCACGTGTGCTCTCTTCAAACTTTTAAACAGACCCCTGTTTCCAAGTGGGATGCATGAAGGTGTAGTTCATCATATTACACATAATTGGTTGTCCTAACTAAGAATGCACAATATCATTTACAAAATGTCAAGCCAATCCAGAGTTTTGTAAGATGTTGTCAAGATGATTTGATGATTTTAGTGATATATTTTCCATTTTATGCATCATAAATCACCAAACAAAGATACAAAGAGATCTTAGCTTTATTGTTGCTTGTCAAGATCCCTAATTCTATGAGATATTCCATGCCTTGAAAAAAATTGAAAGTATCCATTTTGATTGGTCTAAATAGGATGACCACCTAAGTCCACATGGTTTTCTTATGATTGCCAATGCATTGTCATGATACATATGCATCTAAAATTACACATGCATAGCATGATGTCTCATTGTCTTTATGGTAAGCAAAATAGGTCTACGCATAAGAAATCAGGTAGGCCACGGATGAGTGAGCCCTTGGCATTGGTGCATTCCGATGTTTGTGGGCCTATGCCTTGCATGTCTATGGGTGGCGCGAAGTACTTTGTTACCTTCATTGATGATTTTTCTAGGAAAGTGTGGGCTTATCCCATAAAGCAAAAGTCCGATGTCTTGGAAGTCTTTCAGCGTTGGCTTGCTCTTGTTGAGAACCAGACTAGATATAGGCTGAAATGCCTTAGGACTGACAATGGCGGAGAATATGTCTCAGTAAATGTAGACGGGCAGTGGAAAGGAAGCTAGAAAGATAGAAGGACAATGAAAAAAAGGGCCTAGGCCACGGCCGACCATGTAAAAAAGGGGATAAGGGGATGAGCGCCCAAAAGGGATTTAGGGTTTTGTATATAAAGTTGAAAAGTGAATGAGAAGCTCATTCTTGTGTGTGGTTAAAAGTGGCTCTCCTCTTCTTCTTGTTCTTGTTCTTGCTTGCTTGAGCTTGTGCTTGAGAGAGGGAGTGTGAGGGAGTGAGGGAGTGAGTGTGTGAGGGTGAGGGACCGGGGAGGAGAAGCTCTCCATCTTCTTCTCTTCTCTTCTCTTCTCTTCTCTTGCTCGCAGCGATGGAGCTTGGAGCGTGGATCTTGAGGATGGAGCTTGTTTGAAGCTTGCACTTGGATCATGGAGCTATCGGAGTGCGTGGGAGAGGAGGTAACTTGATCGGCACGGAGGTAAGCTCACTACACCTGTAGATATGGATGGTGCGTCGGCTATGTGAGAGGTAGCCATTAGTGCTCGGCAGCGGTCTATGGGTCTTGGCGGTTGAGTGAAAGCTCCCACACCCATCTTTTTAGATTTGACAAGCATGTAGCCTGAATACGCCTCTTCTTCTTCTCCTTCTTCTTTGCCGAGAAGGAAAGAGTTATTAGGCTAGAGGTCATGGTGATAGGGCAAGTAGAACCCTATCTAGGTGATGGCTGCGTGATGATGCTGAGGCTGGGCGAATGGACAGACAAAAAAAAAAGATGCAAGAAATGGCGAGGTAAACGCAACCCCTCCAATGTTGGTTGAGGCACGAGCATGGTTGAGGAATGTCGAGGGGGCAATGTTTCGGCCTTTCGGCCCGCCGAACAAATTTGTGATGATGGCCCGTCAATCCCCCGTATCGATCGGGGCATAGCCAGTGGTACTTCATATCCCTACTAACACTCCTTTTCTAGCTGCCCGACCCCCAATTTTGGGCAGGGTTCCAATGCCCTGTTGGGTTTACTTTGGCCAAAAAGCAACGGCCTAGATTGTCCCTGTGATCCACGGTCACCCTGCACCATGGATCCCGACTCTCGCTGCCTTGTGGCACATAGTGCTGAGGGGGTGGACCTTGCCCCATTGTTGGCCTATGGTCATTTGCTAATAAACTAACGCCGCTCACAAAAGATTCATCTATCCAGGCTAGGCATTGTTAGCACATATAGGTCGCAATGCTTGCACCTTCACATTTTTTTATGTTCACATCCACTAAGGGTGGTTACACACAACCTCGGATGGCCGGGGTTATGTGCAAGTTGTCAATTGCTTTGCTTACACACTAAACTACACCCAAAAGTTACATCAAAAGAGGCTTGGCCCAATGGTAATGAGATTAATGTGAGTGGGGATTGGTGGGGGCTCAAATCTTGTCAGTTGCACAATTCCCTTTTTTAATAAATGTGTTGTCTTCTTGTGCATTAGGCACGCTCGAATTTCAGGACAGGGGAGATCCCCCACCTAGAAGTGACTGCTGACCGCGATATAATCGGATCCAATGACCTGTTGATGCGTACTGCGACATACGCCTCTTTTTCCACCTCCTGTCCATCCATAGTCCAGTGTGTAACCAGCCTAAGTGTAGTTTCCCTTCGTGTCAGAAATTGAGTTGATACTTTTTGAGTGTGCCAGAATAGGAAAAGTGTCTAACTAGTAACTACACCACAAGGATAATCTATCGAATATATTGACTCTGTTTTTCTTCTCCCTTATTCCTTCATAACTATTCCTGCTAGAAATTTCAAGTCAACATGTAAGAAGCCTATTCGCACAAGGAAAAGTTGGGTATTAATTAGCAAAGTTTACATGTTCGCACAGCTGAGGTCGCTAGTGCTTTGCCCTGAAATCGGAGCTAAGCCTAGGATTTGTAAGGCAAAGTTTGCCTAAATCTACCTAGAGAACTGGCTATGGACTGTTATTTTGTTTTTTCATTTGGGCCTATGTATAATTTTTCATATGGCAAGAGAGTTTATAGAAGGTTGATATAGGGAACATAATTCAAACTTTGAAAACTTTGGCAACTTAGACTGATACGATGGTGAATGCACGAAAATGCAATACATGGGGACATAGCACGCACTAATATATAGCAAGTGGAAGATCTACATAATAGGGTCAAGCTTAAATTATCTCCAAAGAATCCTTATGACCATTTCTCAAAGTTTTGCAAAGACAAATACATTTAATAGTGATTTCTATTCACATAAAGCCAATCATGGCATGCATATTATCCTTGTACACTAAGCCTATAACGTTAAATAAATCTCTCTCTCTCATATAGCACTTGGTATTAGAGCAACTCTAGCATGGAGCATACTAGCTCGAGAGGGGAGTAGGCTCATAGATACACAAAAGATCCTACCATGACATGATGTGCAATGCAATGCGATGACCTTGACGTGACACAACACGACATAACACCCCACATTGCAACATTCCCCCAGGGCGTGATACATGCTGAAAATTAAAAGAGAACCTAATGTGCCAATAAAGTTGAGAGGGAGTTGTGCTGTGATAGGGACGCATGAAATATCATCCAAATGACAACATGGAGGGATCTAAAGCTATGAAAGGATGCTTCTTTTGAAGAGGAGGACAAGTTATGTCAATGGCTCAAGACCACTACAAGAAGAAGAAGTTGTAGCTCAAATAGGTGAAGCAAGCATGGAAAATGATCAAGGAGTTGGAGAAGACTCGGAAAGGAACATATGTGTTGCGCAACTTGGAAGAGAAAGCTGAAGAGTTGGATGAAGACTTGGAGAAGGTTGACTACTAGTTGATCATGGTGCAAGAAAGAGCTAGGTTATGGCAAGTGAAGATGTCTTTAGACCTTGACATAGAGTTGTAAGGAGAATTTATGCTAAGGTGGGATTGGGAGATGACCTCTAGATTTGAAGAAGCCAAAAAGTGAGCTAAACCGTATTTGAAGTAGTTGAGGACCAAAAGAGTCCAAGAGTTGAAGAATAGATTGAAGCTAGCCAAGAGAAGCCAAAGGAAATGCAAGAAAAGAAGAAATGGATAATAGAAGAAGATGGCTTCTTGTTAGATGATGAAGAAGAAGAAGACAAGGGAGAGAATGAGCTCAACCCTAATCTTGGAACACCTCATCTTCAACAAGAAGAAGATGAATACTAGTAACTAGGAGCCAATGCTTACTACCCCAAGGATAAATACCTCTACAATGGATACCCCCCAAAAGAAGGAGAATACTACTACCTTGAAGTCTACTCCATCAACTATCACCTAAAAGGAGATTATTTCTACAATGACTACTACCTTGAAGGAAAAGAGTACTACCCCTACCCAAAAGAATGCCAACCCGAAGGAGGTCAAGGAGAAGAATACTATGTAAAAGGATAAGGATGGAAGGTGGATGTGAGTTCAAAGATAGAAAACATTATGAAGGAGTTAAGATACAAGAAAGAAGATGAAGATAGGTGGACATGTTAGAAGGATGAGCCCTTATACCCACATAAATTGCAACCTAACTATAAGAAGAACCTGTGTTAGAAAAGATAGAGTTTGAAAAAACATTATGAAAGAATTAGGATACAAGAAAGAAGATTAAGGACATGTTAGAAGATGAGCCCCTATACCCATAGGTTTGTTGAGATATCGAGCTCCACTCGTGATACGCCAGGGTGACCGTTGTATATTTATGTCACCGACTTGTCAGTTGCAGACGCGGTTGGTACACCGCCCATGAATAATAGCTACATGATAGCTATCCTTATCTACTCTAGTTCGTGGCTCAGTTAGTATGCCACCTTAGTTAGTTGAGTTTGGTTTGAGACCCATATATAGGGTTCTTCTATTTCTTTGTACTTGAGTTCTTTTGGCTTACACAACTAAGAAGAGGAAAACTGTTTTCAGCCTCCACCCTTGTGTGTCTTCCCCCATTGTGCAAGGGCTTTAGCCCTCGGCGACCTTGTTTTTTTGATTTGAGGCCATTTCGGGGCCTGTTTTGCAGACGGAAGTTTTCTGCACGCACTCAAGAAAAGGCTCAGTTTCATGCTGTGCGACCACTGTTCTACAGGTCGGTGAAAAGTTACTGTAGAAATTGCATCGTATGCTTGTGCGCAGAGACATTGGGAGTTTCAGAATCATCCTTGGTTCCTGTTTATGCAAAATCGTCACTAGGAAGTGACTGTGTGGTCAAATACCACTTTCGCCAGTTTTGCAGATTTGCCCTTGTGAGGGTGAAGCTGTGTTTTTTGCAGTGACAGAATTTCTTGCAGTATTCTGTAATGGCGTCTGATTCTCTTTCACAGATTGTCACTGAAAAGCTTGACAAGAACAACTTCCAGGCATGGAAGTTTAGAATGACGAATTTCCTTATGGGAAAAGGATATTGGGAATTTGTTGCAGGAAATGAAGAAGAACCAGTTCTTCCTGATGTTCCCAATCAACAACAAATGCAGGCATTTAAAACATGGCATGAGAGAGCCAGGAAAGTTATGTATTGGCTGTCTATCAGTATTTCAGACTCTATGATTGTGCATATTCAGGATGCAAGTACGCCAAAGGAGGCATGGGATACTTTGTCAAAAATGTATAGCACAAATACGCAAGCCAGGAAAATGCAGCTCAAGCAAGAGTTGCATAATGTGCAAAGAGAAAGTATGAGCATCAACGACTACCACATGAAGGTGAAGAAGATTGCAGATGCACTTGCTTCCATTGGGTCGCCAGTGGAAGATGATGATTTAGTTTCCGTGACCTTGAATGGTCTAGGAAAGGATTATGCACAGTTTCGGACATCCATTTCAGTTCGTGAAAGATTTCCTGATTTTGAGGAGTTGATTGCTCTTCTAATTTCTGAGGAACAGAGAAATGGTGGTGCATCTTCTTCAGGAGGAACTTCAAAAGAAGCTGTCTTCTACTCAAATGCTGGAAGAGGTAGAGGCAGAGGTAGAGGAGGCCGATTTGGAGGCCGTGGCAGAAATCAGAATATGCAGCCAACTCAAGAAAACCAGTCCTATGGAGGAGGACGTGGTAACTCTAGAGGCAGGGGGAGCCAAAGAGGTCGTGGTGGATGGCAAAGAGGCCAAAATGCAAACAGTAATGTTGAATGCTACTACTGTGGTAAAATGGGTCATATGGCTAAAGACTGCTATAAAAAGCAGAATGACATCATGAATGGAAAACTGCAACAAGGGAATTATGCATCTTCTAGTAGACAGGGTGATGACAGAAATGAGCATTTGTTCATGGTGCAGCACATGAACAATTCTATGACAAGTGCAGAAGAAAGCAATGATGTATGGTATGTTGACTCAGGTGCATCAAACCACATGACAGGTCATGCAGAATGGATGGAGGATGCAAGGAAAATGGAAAAACCAGGATTTGTGGAGACTGGTGATGATACTGCACATCCTATTGTGCAGATTGGAAAAATTCCCTTGTCTATGCAGGGTGGGAAAAAGAAATACCTGTCCGATGTATTTCATGTCCCGAATATTACCAAGAATCTGGTTTCAGTTGGTCAAATGGTTGAACAGGGCTTGCAGGTCAGATTTAATCCTCATGGATGCTTTGTTGAGGATATGAAAAATAAAGGTCGCTTGATAGCAAAAGGAAAGAAGAAGGGCAGAATGTTTACATTGGATGCAGACATGTCTGAATTGAGTGCAGCAATGTTTGCACATGGGACCGGTGTAGTTGCAGATATTGATATCTGGCATAAACGCATTGGTCATGTTAATGTACAGCGACTTAAATCAATGCAGGCCCAAAATATTGTTGCAGGATTGCCAAAATTCAAGGTTGCAGAAATGCATAAGGTATGTGAAGCCTGTCAGTTTGGAAAACAGGCAAGGAAACCATTTCCTAGACATGTTCAAGAGAGTGAGAAGCCATTGGAATTAATTCACTCTGATGTGTGGACAACTAAAGCTGCATCTCTTGGAGGCTGTCATTATTTTGTCAGTTTTATTGATGACTATAGCAGAAAAGTTTGGGTGTATTTTATGAAAAAGAAAAGTGAAGTTTTTGGGCATTTCAAAACTCTTAAAGCTATGGTTGAAAAAGAAACAGGCTTGCAGATAAAATGCCTAAGGTCAGATGGAGGGGGAGAGTACCTCTCAAATGAGTTTGCAAAGTTCTTGCAGGAGCATGGCATAAAGCAGCAATATTCATGCAGTTATACCCCACAACAAAATGGAATTGCAGAAAGGAAAAACAGGCATATTGGAGAGGTATCTCGTGCCATGCTCAATGAAAAAGACTTGCCAGATTTTTATTGGGCTGAAGCAGTTGCTACAGCAGTCTACATAATGAACAGGACTCCCACTGCAGCAATACATGGAATGACTCCAGAGGAGAGGTATACTGGTAGGAAACCAGATATTTCTCATTTGAAAATTTTTGGTTACATTGCCTATGTACATGTGCCAGATGAGCTGAGATCCAAGTTGGATCCAAAAGCTGAGAAGTGCATCTTTATTGGTTACTCTCTGCAGCAAAAAGGGTATAGATGCTATAACCCTTCTACTCGTAAGTTTACAGTGAGCAGAGATGTTGTTTTTGATGAGATGAGTAGCTGGTATAAACCAGTAAATGTGATTGATGATGAAGATGCACAAAATGGTAATGCTACACAGAATTCACAGCAGCAGTCACAAAATATTAGTGGACCTGGAGCGTCCTCTAGCAGTGGTTCACATTCTTCGCCATGGACAGGCAGATTGAGATCAGGAGAATCTTCTCAAAGCAATGCAGATAGTGGTATGCAGGTATCACGAAAAGGAAAAGAGAAGGTTGATCAGCCCATGTTTGATGTGAATGCAGGTCACTCTTATGTGGATGGTGAATCCAGTGGCTCAGAACAGAGCATTGATGATGAGTTGGGTATTCCTTCTATTGTTACACCTGGAGTAAGGAAGACCAGGGATGTTTTGAGAGCACCTGGGAGTGAACCTACTTTGCGCAGGTCTACAAGAGCTAGGTATCCTGTGGATAGGCTGAAATATGATGGATTTACAGCCATTCACTATGCATATATGGTCAAAGTGATACAGGAACCAGAACCCACATCTTTTGAGCAAGCCATGGGAAAAGAAAAATGGGAGAAAGCCATGGATGAAGAAATGGATGCCTTGGAAGCAAATGCTACATGGGAGTTAGTACCTTTGCCTAAAGGTAAGAATGCAATTGGCTGTAAGTGGGTTTATAAGGTGAAGCACAATGCTGATGGTTCTGTGAACAGATACAAGGCAAGATTAGTAGTCAAGGGGTATACACAAACATATGGCATTGACTATGAAGAAACATTTAGTCCGGTTGCAAGGATGGCAACCGTAAGAGCAGTCATTGCTATGGCTGCATCAAAGGGATGGTCTTTACATCAGATGGATGTAAAGAATGCCTTCTTGCATGGTGATTTGCAAGAAGAGGTCTATATGGAGCAGCCACCAGGTTATGTGCATGCTGTTCATCCTGAGTTTGTTTGCAGGTTGAAGAAAGCCTTGTATGGCTTGAAGCAAGCACCTAGAGCATGGTCTGACAAGATAGGACAGTATCTTGTCACTATTGGCTTTCAGATTTCCAAGGCAGATTTCTCACTTTATGTGAGAAAAACAGAGAAAGGTATTATGCTGCTTGTCATTTATGTTGATGATTTGATTATGACAGGTGACAGTGATGAAGATATCCTTCATGTGAAAATGCTATTGAAGCAGAAGTTTGAGATGAAGGATTTGGGAGAGCTGCGTTATTTCTTGGGCATTGAGGTGATTAGATCACCAAGTGGGATACAGCTCTTGCAGAGGCAGTATGGATTGGACATGCTGTCCAAATATGGGATGACAGGCTGTAAGCCTATTTCAGTTCCTTTGGAGCAAAATGTGAAGCTGAGCACAGATGCAGGTGAGCTTCTAGAAGACCCTACTATGTACAGACGCATAGTAGGAAGTTTGATTTATATGACTATTACCAGGCCAGATTTGAGCTATGCTGTTGGATTGGTAAGTCAGTTTATGCAGGCTCCAAGGAAACCACATTTGGATGCGGCTAGACGCATACTTAGGTATGTGAAGTCCACATTGCAGTATGGACTATTTTATGAGACTGGGGTTCAGATACAGTTGCATGGATACACTGATGCTGATTGGGCTGGTAGTATTTCTGATAGACGATCTACCAGTGGATATGTATTCTCTTTTGGGAGTGCTACAGTCACTTGGAGCAGCAAGAAACAGCCTACAGTTGCCTTGTCGAGCACAGAGGCTGAGTACAGGGGTGCAGCAATGGCTGCATGTGAGGTAGCTTGGTTGCATAAGCTACTTTATGATATGCATCAGTCTACAGATGGGCCAGTTGTCATTTATTATAGGCTCAATGGTGGGTGAAGGTCCATACCCCCGAAAAACTAAAACCTAAGCCTCTTCCTTTTTTACATTGGATAGGAAAAAAGTCTTTAGGATTCTCCCAACGGGCTAATAGAAGTATTCGGGCCAGAAGAATGCACAGGCTAATCGAGCACGAGGAAAAGTATGAGGTCTGACAACGATGAGGGTTCTATTCAACAGCATTAATGGAGTATCGCGTGCAACTTCAGCTTATCCTGCGAGCAATCGAGTCTGTCAGCTGCCAGGGTAGGACCATATTGATATCTGCTCATAATCGATAATCAATTTAAAGACATTGCATCGTGTAGTGTGCAGTGCATTCCTCACTGGCTTTTATAGCTTATCAGAATCAAGTATCTGTACCAAAGCAGTCATCTAGTCATTCTTTGAAAAACATTAAAATTATTATTCTATGGTTTAGTTGTTTTATTTGCCAGTGCTTAGCTTGATTCAATAGCACTGTTACACAGGTTTGTGATCTTCACAGGATCTGGCATCAAGGCTGGCACAACCATCTTTGTGTCTTCTTTCAGTGGAGATATCATAGATCAGTCTCAGGAAATTCTGTGTCCTTGTGCTCTTCTACAGCCCTCTTGTGAAGAGAGACGAGAGGCATTGCAAACAGATAATTGCTTAGTCCATGCAAGTGTTTTGGTTTCTTTGAACTTGTATTTGTCTCTTTTGCTGGGATGTGTTAACAGGAATGACCTCGAGGAGGGTCGGCGAATTCATGCTCATATTGTGGAAAGAGGATTGAATGTCAGTACACGTTTAGGCAACAGCTTGCTTGACATGTATGCAAAGTGTGGTAGTATGCAAGAAGCCGAACAAGTTTTTCACCACATTAATGATAGAAATGTGGTTACTTGGACAATGATGATTGTTGGACATTCCAAGGCTGGGCAGCCAGAGGAGGCTTTCCAACTTTTCTGGCAAATGAAACATGAAGGCTTGCAGCCAGATGAGTTTACCATGGTGGGTATTCTCAGTGCCTGTGCTGCCTTGAAAACAATAAAACGGGGAAAAGAAATACACAGTGAGCTTCAAAATAGTGGCCTGGAGTTGAATGTTATCGTGGGAAACACTTTAATGGACATGTACACTAAATGTGGCAATATAAATGAAGCAGAGCAAGTTTTCATCAACATGTTCAAGCGAGATGTAATCTCATGGTCTACCATGATTTTAGGTTATTCACAGGTAGGTTTGTGTGATAAGGCCTTAAGCTATTATCGAAGTATGCTAGATGAAGGTATGAAACCTAATACTACTGCACTTATAGGAACTCTTAAGGCATGCATTCTTTTGGAAGAACTAGAGGCTGGTAGGATAATTCACATTAGCATTTTAAAAAGTATGGCTAAGTTTGAAGTTACACTTGGAAACACTCTTATTGACATGTATACAAAGTGTGGGTGCATGATGGATGCTAGAAGAGTTCTTGACAGGATGGCTAATCAGGATACTGTTTCTTGGAATATCATTATTTCAGGCCATACTCAGCAAACCGAGGATGATGTAGCGTTTAAAGCATATCTAGAAATGGCTGAGCAAGGAGTACGTGCAAATGCAGTAACCTTCACTAATGTTCTGAAGGCTTGTGCCAATCAGAGTTCCCTACTTCAAGGCAAGTGGCTTCATGCTTGTATAGTTAGGAATGGGCTGGAGTCTGACTTGTTCATAGGCAACTCACTTCTAGACATGTATGCTAAATGTGGATCTATGGAAGATGCTTGCAGGTTGTTTGACAGGCTGGACAAAAGAGAGGTTGTTCCTTGGAATGCAATAATTGTGGGTCACACCCAGCATGGGCTTGGTGACAAGGCTTTAAAATTCCTGCTTCAAATGCTATGTGAAGGAATCATTCCAAACGATGTTACTTTTTCCAGTGTTCTTAAAGGATGCGGCAGCTTGGAGAACTTGCAAGAAGGTAAACGTTTGCATGCTTTACTGATAAATAACAGCTTTGATTCTGTCCTTGTAATACAAAATGCACTCATGGACATGTACTTTAAATGTGGGAATATATCAGCAGCATCTGATGTGTTCAATTCTATGTCGGAGCAAGATTTGGTCAGCTGGAATGCAATGATCACTGGATATGCAGAACATGGACTTTCAGCTGAGGCTTTCCGAGTGTTTTGGGAGATGCAAAGCAAAAATATCAATCTTGATGAGGTTTCATTTCTTGGAATTTTGAAGGCATGCCAATCCTCAGCAGACCTGAGTCGAGGTAAATATATTCACTCTCTTATTCTCAAAAGTGCAATGAAGAACAATGCCTTGGTACTAAATAGCCTGGTCAACATGTACGCTAAATGCGGATGCCTTGAAGGAGCCCGTCAAGTATTTGATGTATTGCCAAGAAGAGACTGGGTTTCATGGACTGTAATGATCACAAACTATATTGAACATGAGAACTATAAAGAGGCATTAAATATTTTTAGCGAGTTGATCCAGGAAGGAGTGGACGCAAAGGAGGAAACATATGTCTCTATTTTAAGGGCATGTTCGAGTCTGGCAGCACTAGAGGCGGGTCAGAAAATCCATTCGCAGTTTGTGGAGAGCGGTCTTAACTCTCACCTGATTGTGGAAGGCCACCTTGTAGACATGTATGCTAAATGTGGCAGTTTAGAAGATGCACAAAACGTTTGTGTAAAAATGTCTGAGAAAGATTTAGGTTCATGGACCAAATTGATTGTGGCCCTTGCACAACATGGGAATAGCAGCCAGGTCCTTTGGATTTTTGATCAGCTGCTAGATGAAGGCGTGAAATTGGACAATGTTGCCTTTCTTGGCATATTTAAAGCATGCAGCAACTCTGGACTCTTGCACGAAGGTTGCCAGATCTTCAACTCTATGCGATATGACCATGGAATTACACCATCATCTGAGCACTGTGCCTGCATGGTCGACCTTTTGTGCAGATTGGGACACTTGGAGGAGGCAGTTGAGTTCCTTGAGAGAATCCCATTTCAACCAACCAGTCTAGTCTGGACAACTCTGTTAAATGCTTGCAGGGTGCATGGAAATGTGACTCCGGCAAAACTTGTGGCTGAACAGGTTCTAGAGTTGGAACCTGAAAACATTGGAGCATTGTTGACTCTTGTAAATATCTATTCTACATGTGAAACATTGATAAATGAACCTAGGAATGAACAAGATTATGAGTGGCAGGCCTTTTTGGGAAGTGCACATTAAAGATGCATCAAAGTGCCTGCTGGGCTTGTGAGCATTTACATCAGGCGCCTTGACGCAACATTGTCAGTTGGGCATTCTGGATGGATGACTGGCCTGACATGCACTGTATATAGAGTGAAAACTGGATCTCGTTACAAGTTCGAAACTGGTGCTATTTACAGTGTGGTGGACAGATGCAGCAAGTAGTTTTCTAAGAGATTGGAACCCTCCCAGGTGGTTGCAACCACCTTGTGAACTACACCTTGAAGCGGCCTAGTGATTTCAAGATAAACACACTACTTTCCAGGTGGAGTTTGAGTACCATCAGCCCGACCTTGTGAACTACACCTTGAAGCTGCCTAGTGATTTCAAGATACACAGACTACTTTCCAGGTGGAGTTTGAGTACCATCAGCCCGACCTTGTGACCTTCTACCAATGAACCAGTGCTAGAGCCAGTGGATGATACCAACCTACAGCTTGTAGTACAACGCACAAGGCACTTGTAGGAGGGAACAATCAATATTTATTGCAGTTCGAAAGATACCCTGTTGACCTCAGGCACTATGGTTCAATGAAGCTCAGTGGCAAAAGCTGCAAGGGACCTCTGCCTCTTCAAAGAGGCGATGCGGCTACACATACAAACATATCAGTGCCAGCACAAAGGCATACAAGACCAAAGGCAGGTGTGCGACCTGGAGCGTGGGCAGCAGCAGCGATGTCATTGCAGGTGAGACCTGCCATACAAGTGAGGTTTTGCGATTGAGGAGCGGGATGACGCATGTATGGAGCTTGGCATCGCGTTGAGGTCCAAGAGGCAAGTGGGACTTTGAGGGAGTAAGCTTCGTGTGGTTGCATGGCCTACATCGGGGTGTGCTTGTTGTGAAAGCGTAGCCCCACCTCTGCCTTCCTCCCATCGAGGGATTGCCTAGGCTAGAGCTTACCGGATCCATGAATGGTATAGCTAGCATGACAAAGCGCAGGGAACGCCTCCGTTCTTGTGGCATCTGATTTTGTTGTCGGGACAAGGATGTCCTGCACATTAACAGTGAATATGGAAGCTAAATCAAGGGACGCAACGGAACGAGCCAATCACACAGGTGGAAGCCATAACCAATAGGCCAGCCACAAATGGCCCTTGTAGGCTTCATCAAGAGGTGATAGAAGGAGCCACTCATCAAGAGAGCAAGCGAAGATGACCTAGGGCTGGCCACACATGGCCAGTTCATACTAACCACCATTAGTACAATACCTGGTGGAAACCACCCTCGTATCCACTAATTATATAATACACTAGATTGTGTATACCTTTCTTGCCACTTGGTAATGCAACCATTAGCTTCTTGCTATTTGGTACTCCCATCTCTTTTGTTTGTGGAGTGTGAGAGACATTGAGTATGAGAGGGTGAGGTAGTGAGTTTGAGTGTGAGAACATCTTCTCCATGTCCTCTCCTCTTCTCTCCTTCAATGTACTTAGCATCACGACGTAGTTGAGGAGTGAGTGGCACGATCATGGAACTTGGTGTGCAGCTTTGTATCTCATTGAGGACTAAGAGGCAAGCCTCATGGGGATTTGAGATGGTAAGCTTTTTGCGGTTTCATATACTATATCGGGGTGTGCTCTTTGTGGGAGAGCAAGGGCAGCCCCACCTCTTTTTCCCTTCCATCAATGAATTTCCTAAACTAGAGGCCATGGTATCTATGAATAGGATAGATAACATTGTGTCATGGTATCTATGAATAGGATAGCTAACATTGTGGAATAGAGGGAGCAACTCCATTCTTCTTGGCATTTGGTTTTGTTTGCTAGTCATGGAAGAGTGAGCCAATGATGGGCCATAACCAAGAGAGTGGCCATGCATGGCCCATGTTGGCTACATCAAGAGGTGCAAGGAAAGAAGCCACTCGATAGGGAGCAAGCTAAGATCAATATGACATTGCCTACTAACCAATAGGCCAAACACAAATGGCTTTTGTATATTACCCAACCACCTTGTATAATATTGGGTGGAAGTTGCCCTTACAATGCATTTGCTAATGCAACCACTAACTACACAATGCACCAATGCTAAAATTGTGATTTCCTTTCTTGCCTTTTTTGCTAGTGTAACCACTAGCTTGATATCTTATGCTCTCCATCTCTTGTTTTTATGTAGAGAGAGAGAGAGAGAGAGAGAGAGAGAGAGAGAGAGAGAGAGAGAGAGAGGTTATGAGTGGGAGTTTTCATGGACTAGATTGGGTTGTGCTTATCATGAGAGGGCAAGTGTAGCCCCACCTCTTTTTTTCATTGAGGGATTGCCTAGACTAGAGCTCATGGCGTCCATAAACATCATAACTAGCATAGTGAAGCGAAGGGAGTACTTGTGCTCCCACCCCCATTGGTTTTGTTGTTGCTAGGATGAGGATATCCTATATGTTAGGAAGAATGTGTAGATGGCGTAAAATTTATGCCATATAGTGTAATGTTTGATCAAGAATCATGTAATCTTCTTTACACAATGGCCTTTAAGTTGTAATGAACTTTCTCCCATAGCAACTTGGTGTAATCTTTCTAGTCGAATGGCTTATGAGAAAAAGGGTTGGTCATAAGCTAAGAAGCCATAGAGGCCCTTTCAATTGTGAAGCTTGAATTTGGTCGTATGGCAAAAACTCATGCAACATAATCTAATATTGGATTCCAAATGTAGTGCTCCTTTGTCTCTGGTTCTAGTTGGCATACTTGATATGTACACTATCTTGGGAAATGTATCTATATTTGCTAGTCTCAATCTTTGACTAATGCAAAGAGGGGTGCAATTGGCCAATAACACATCTAATCCCATGGGAAAGGGTGGTATCCATGTACCTTGAATGAACAATAAGGCCACCATTTGTGGTATGGAAAAGATGCTATCGTTAAGCCTTAGAATATTTATGTGTTTGTGGTTGTGAGGTTGACTTTTGATTTTTCGTACAATGAATATGGTAATGCGTTTTCATTTTTAAATATCAATCTCTTGCCTTTACTTATCTTTATTTGTCTTATATATTAGCTTGTGATTGGGTTTATAATTTAATTAAGATTTTTACAGGCATGTTTTGGATATATGAGACCTTGAATTATAGTTTTTCTAAATTGAATATGCATATACATACATCTTATTTTTGGTCATATTTTGATTGAGTTCTCTTTATTAATTATCTTTATTTTTTTAATATATTGGTCTAATGTTGGCTATTAGTTTTTATTATGATACATCAGGGGAGATTTGGACTCTAAGTTTGGGTCTTGTAATAATTTGAATTAAAAAATGACAAAGTTTAAAAATTTCAAGATTTTCTTTCAAAATACACAAATTAGCTCATAGCCTTTAAGTTGTCAATTAGCCTTAATTAAGAGTTTAGAGATCAATTTTTAGAATTAAATGTCCAATGCTCAAAAGTTGACAGCTCGTATCTGAATCGATTGGAATTAATGACATAGTCTCTTTTTATCAAAAGACGAGCCAAAAGATGATGTGAAGCCTTGAGTTGTGTCCATCACATTACATTTGGAAGATTTTCATGTATTCTTCCTCATTTTTTTGAAAGCAAATTCACAAAGATCACAAACAAGGATGGATGAAGCGGAATCAACATCACAAATAGAGATGGATGGGGTGGAATCCATAGGGATGGTTGGGGGAGAATCAACACCACGAATGGAGATAGTTGGGGTGGAATCAACATCACAAAGGGAGACAATGGTGTCCAAATCATCATCAAAGAGATACAAGAGGTATATTATCTCCATGTCGAGCTTGATCATGAGTATGAGCCATTAAGTACGAAAACAAACCTTGTCTCATGTCCTTCTATATCCAAAGAACTTTGTAGATTGCAAGCAAAGAGGAATATAGATCTATGGATTGATGGGAAATTGTATCCAAGAGATCATTTGCATAACTCCGTGCCTCCGTTCAAGGATATTACATCCTTAGTAAGTTTCGTTGGAAATGGTTATAATGGCTGCTTAGGATACACTTAACATTTGGATGCCATTAGTAATGTACATAAGTTGAAAGGAGATTTGTTAGAGAAGGAGAATGTCTCTGTGAGGTAAACATTAGAGCAATGTAAGCACAAATTACTATAGAATAATGAGACTATTTTAGAGTTGGAGAAACAGAGAGATTAATTGAGGCTTAAAGAGACAATATTGGGGGTTCATAAATGATGTAGGAAACTTCGAAATATCCAAGACATGAAGCTATAAAGCGATGATATTAATAAAAGAATACATGTAGTGAAATAAATAAGCTCTTTGTTATTTTTTCTTCATCTCATAAAGTATTTGTAAAATAAATATAATAACTGAACAATTTTTATTGTGAATATATGGATATCTTATAACCCAATGAAAAAACTTCAAGCATAGAGACATCAATTGAACACTTTAAAATGTCTCTAAACAAGGAAGCTATCAAAGCAATCTTGAAGGATCCAAAGTACTAAAATCTTGTAAAACGGGAGATTGAGATTTTCCTGAGAGAGAGTTAACTTAGCTCAAGTGATATGCAAACTTTGTTGGATGAGGCATGTTTATCTGGCAGGGGATACACAACTATTTATAAATCTCTTTATAGGAAGATGAAGGAATCTAAGCTGCAAGGATCGATATTGCTAAACTCAACATCACTCAAAAGAATGCGAAAACAATTAAATAATCAAGTTCTACAACTCTTGGGAGCTCCATTTCATATTGAAGATACGTATCATTTGGCACCAAGGGAGGCACAAGTACAACAATATATTTTACAACTTGGAGGTTCTATAGTCATCCTTTGTTCAATTATTTGAGGTGACTTCAGATGAATGTGATGGTCTCCTGAAATTTGTAATTAAGTTCGATGAGTGTTAGATTGTGAAGAATAAAAAGCTAGAATGTGTTAATATCACCTTGATGAATATAGAGCACTCAATCCAACAATTTCAAAGCACAATCCAAAATGGTTTAGTGTCCAATTTGAGAATAATATATTCTCTCAATATTGTTGTGTCACATGCTTATAATAAGTGTATATTTCAAGTTATGTTTAAGAAATTTCAAACCTTGCATTGGATTTTTCACAAGAAATATAACAAATCATTAATGAGCAAAGGAATATGAGAATCTTGGATGTAGAAAGGATTTGGAAGATTCAAAAAAGTAGAGTAGCATCTAGCAGGTCATTTGAAGACCCTAAAGTATATGTACAATATCTCAAAAGGGGCCAGTTCGAAGAGTCCATGCATATATTGCATGCATGTTGCAAAGGAACTTGACAAAAAAAATTGAAAAAAGACACCCAATAGGCATCTCAAAGATCCAAGTTTGAGAGCAATTTTAGATATTTTCTTGTCTCGAGTCCATATCTACAGATTGTATGGTCTATGCAAAATCATTGAGAAATTACTTTTCTTGTAAATAACCTAGGTCTACGTAGGCCAAGGCAATTGTAGTACTTGAGGAGGCATTATTAGACATTGGTTTGTATGGTGAAAATGTGAAGATGGAAAGGGATAAGAAAAGGTCAAAGATTTGTCGAGATATGCCACAAAAACTCGTTGTTAGGGGTGTGAAAGCATGGAGGTTTTCCTCTCTATCACCCTTAGATAATCCTAGTTAAGTAAAACATTCCACTCAAAGAATTCAATTCAACAGGTGGAAGTGCATCCACAATGCAATTGTATATCATGTTTGTTGATAGCGGTGAAGCACGATCATGCAAGGTTAACGCTTGGAAGTCTTTAGATACAAAAGTTTTGTGACATGCAAGTATGGAACTCAGATGACTATCATACTTTTGAAATAGCATTGGATAAATTTAAAAAGTCAATGGTTAGTATATAGACAGATCAACACATTACCCACTACATTGTACGTTATCTTCATAATATATGATAAAGTATAATTGCTTAATCGTATGTGCATGAAGCACTAATTTGGCATCCTTTCTTATGATTTGATAGCATATTATGTATAACCACACCACTTGGTTTGCCAAGGAATATGGCAATTTATTAGTGTGGTCAACTCAAGATATGGAGAAAATCCATTATCAAGTGCATATCGGCTATTTCAACTATACAAGACATGGTTGAGGATTAGGGAAAGCCAACAATTTAGAAAAATTACACCAATGGACATATAGAAAGCTTGTCCATAGAGCTAATAGAAAAGAAACACTAAGAACATATGAAACCAACAAAACAATGCAACATTTGGACAGCTAAAGAAGAAAAAAATTCATGGGAGAATTTTGATGCATCAATCAAACATACTATGTGGCGACAAATGAGACAAATGCAAGGAAAAGGTTGGATACCCTTGACCAATAGTTCCTCATAAATACTTGATGTGTTTGTAGAAATTTGGACAAAGAGAAACACTTATCAATTATCTATTTTTGGGAGAAACATTTTACATAACAAATATACAATTCTCTTTTTTAGGAAAACCACTATTCTTGAGTATACTATAATAAAGCTCACTTCTCTACTTGTGGCCTCTTTGAAGATGGCCCAGTTTCTTCTTGTAATTGTTGCTCTAGTTCATTTGAAGACTGTTGATCAATTTTTAGAATTAATCTACTTCTAAGCATGTGCATTTTTCCATATTCTACAAGCATATTGGGATTGTTGGTTTCGCTCATCAGCCTGAATGATACATACACTAAGCGGTATTTGGCACCTAGTTTTTAAAAACCAAGGCATTGACAAAAAATTCTCATAGTTTCCTATTTCTCCAAAAACATTATCTTATCTATGTTTCACCTAATAGGATACCATCCAATATATCTTGATAGGGTTTTCAATGCAAAAAGAGGGAACTCTACATTATCCCTTGAGAACTTGTGGTGGAATGCAACGAACTTTGGAAAGGTGAGGTCTTTGATATAATGGCCTAAGGTAGAGTCCTTGGCTAAATCTCCCTTCCGTTTGCTACTTGTACAACCAATGAAACCATCTTCATACACAACAAGTTGAAAAATAGCAAACATACCTAGTGAGTCTTAGGACAATTTTATAGAAACAAATATAGTATCCAAATGAACACAATTTATGAAACAAATATTCTAACTTTTATCTGAAACAAGAAAATTTTCACTCCATATTTGAATGGATTATTGGCCAATTTGCAAGGACTTAGGAGTCAAGTCCTTATTTGAATTTCCCAAGTGATAAACATTTAATTTTTTTTGAGTTACCTCAAACTCTTCCTTTGAAAGAATGGATGAGTCATATCGGAGTGCATCCTGGTATATTATAGTCAAAGTCTCTGCTACGGAGAGGTATTCCGTTTCCTTGACATTTGAATCCACAAGCATATACTTATCCCAATTTGGTACAATAAGATCAGAATTTGTTTCTAGATTCTGTGTAACAATGGCTAGGCAGTAGTTCTCCTTGATGTTAAAAAGGGTTTGGATATCAAACAAGAGAATATGTTTCCTTTTGCCAATAGGTAAGGAGGGGGGAGTAGAGCTGTGGGAACTTCACCAACATCCTCCTCAACCTCTTACTCAACGACAATAGAACCCACCACCTCTATGTTCTCCCTTCTCAAAGCTTCAACATCGAGTTGAGCACTTTGCTCCCTCTCGTTGGCCACATCTACTGGCTGTGAAACCTCTTGCACTCCCTTTGTCTCCGCTTCACAAGGCTGTTGTTTTCCCTTCATTCCCTAGCAACACATGCATAAAGCATACAAACTCGTGAAAGTACTTGACGAGATGACACTTTTGATTGTGTGCAAGGCACTGTAGATTTGCCTTCTTCATGTCCTTAGGAATCCTTAGCACTGCCCTGTAGAACCTTTTTCTTTGGGGCATATTAGTAAAGACGTCATTCATGTGAACATACTGTAGGCCCTCGATTGGAAACCTCTCTAAAAGTGGCCTCATGTTCCTCGAGGTAAACTCGTGAGGCCTTGATCCATTCCTCCCCAAAGGTAGCGATAGAAAACACTTGGGATACTTGTAGTAGCAGATGCTTTTGTCCCACTCGACCAATGAAATCTACAAGTATCTCCTCAAGACTGCATCAACTCCTCCTAGGCTCTTGTGTTGGAGTGCTAGGAGTGCCTTCACAATACTAGCAGGCTCTTTTGCCATAGTGTTAGGTCTGTCTTTACTCCCTGTAGGCTCAGGAGTCCCCTTCATATGCTACACATGTGTAGTATAAACAAAACTATATGAGAAATACCAATCGGCAAAGGGGGACTCGAACAACGCAAGGGGGGTTCAAAATCTGGAGGCCCTCCCCTCGCGTTGTGGAGGCCTTTGGTGGTTGTTTTGGGAGGGGGGACTGCACAATACAAGGTGGGGGGCTCTCGAGATTTTGAAACCCCCCTCCTCACATTGTGCAGTTCCAATGCTTGGGGGAGGGAAAGGGGAGGGGGTGCAAGTTACTATACCAAAACAATAGAAGTCCAAAAGAGAGTGCAACAAGTTGTACCTTTGGATAGAGAGCGAGAATGGACCTTCAATCAAGCAACATGAGAGAGAGAGAGAGAGAGAGAGAGAGAGAGAGAGAGAGAGAGAGAGAGAGAGAGAGAGAGAGAGAGAGAGAGAGAGGAAGTGAGCACAAAAATAGGGGGTGAATTTGCTCATGGCTCGACTCTTTATAGCCTCGAGTTTTGCACTTGTGGTGACTACATACACATTCATTGCATCACGTGCGAGGAGCCTCGGTGGTGGACATGTGGCACCTCACTAATTTCTTCATATGCAAAGGGACCATGGTGGCAAACACGTGACATGTGCCTTTAATTCTCATGTGTGGGCACACATTCTTGTTGACATGGCATCTAGTGACGCCATCACATGTGAGCATTATATATAGCACAAAATTTGATAGTTGATTGATTTTTTACTTTGCACATTGCAAGTCTCTCAAATGTCCATAGCTCTCGGTGCTCATCTATGGTGGTGAGTCTCTCCCCCTCTGCGAATCTCACACAACACGATATGGTCGTAACGAGTTGAAAGAGCACCCTTCCTTTGCATTGTGTCGGCCCAATGTGTGTGTGTGGGGGGGGGGTGTGAGTGTGGAAAAATCTCAATCCACCCCCTCGCATTGTGTTGTCCCGCCTAGGAGCTGCATAACACGAGGGGGAGTCCTCCCAATCTTGTGATCCCTTGCCCTCACATTGTGCGGTCCTCCCGACCTCGTCGGAAGCCACACAATGCGAGGGGAAGGTCTCCTATGTTGTGACCCTTGCCCTCACATTGTGTAGCTTCCATCGGCGGCCAAGAGCTATACAATGTGAGGGCGGGGCCCTTCCAATGTTGCGCCTCCCGCCCTCACATTGTGCGGTTTCCTCTAGCCTCTCACAATGCGAGGGGGAGGGGGGCTTCTAATTTTGGGACCCCCCTCTCCCCTTGCATTTTGCGGGATCGCACGATGCGAGGGATGGGCCTCTTAATTTTTGGACCTCCTTTCCCTCCCTCTCATGTTTCTGCAATCCCCCTCACCCCGCATAATGCGAGGGGGGGGGGGGACTCCTAATTTTGGGACCCCCCTCCCTCTCACATTATGTGGGTTTAGTCTCTTTCATCCCATTTCTCTAGTTTTTCACCATTTCCTCATTAGGAGTTATAATACTATGTTTGTAGTCTTTCGTAGATGTGGCTAGAACAAAGCAAACTGTGAGGGTAGTATCATCCAGAGACCCACACATTGCACAACAGGGAGCATCCTCTTGACACAATGTGTAGGATGCTACATCAGCCCTTGGCCCAAGCTTGCAGCATGGATCTGGTTCTAGGAAGAGGATGATCCCCTTGCAAACTAGAGCTCGTCGTAAGTGGTACTAGTAGCATGCTTTAGTCCTTAAAGAGCTATAGGAGAATCATGAACTGCCATGAGCTTGCAATTGTGAAGATGCCATTTACTAGGATTGTTAAAGATATATGCAAAACAAACAACTTGGACTTCCATTGGTATGCCTTAGCATTGGATTGCCTGCATGAAGCTGCCGAGGACTTTATGGTAGAATTTTTTTAGGACTCCTACATTTTGGTAGCTCATGCCCATAGGGTGACAGTGATGCCCAGGGACTTCACATCCCTCAAGTTACTCAGGTTCAAATATGACAAGTTGCTAGTCCCACAAGGCATTACAGATAGGAAGACGAAGGGCCTCAAAAAGAGCAAGGAGGTGAAGGTGACTAATGTCACATCCTTGCATTCTCACAACATGAGGCTAAATGCTCAGAAGGTTGCCCATGAAGAAAGGGAGGCTCCTGAGATGGAGGCTAGGAAGACAGAGGCTGAGAGAGGGACCACATAGAAAAGAGAGAGAGGCATGTTAGCATACATGAGGACAATTGTGAGGTGCTTTAGATGCTAGGTTCATTTTTTGATGTTGTGTTGCCTCTAAGAAGGCCACATGAGGAGTAGCTCAATGCCATCTGCTTTAGCGAGGAGGATATTTGAGTCCTCTCAGATCTTCAAAAGGAGGTCAATGATCGTGTAATGACCACATTCTTAAGGTATTGTGAAACTCTGAAAATTTTACATATTTTCCTCGTAGGTGTATGGCCTAAATCTTACTATTTATTTGCTTTTGTACCTTAATTTTTGTAAAGCTTTTCTTTGATATTCAAGAGAAGGTTTTCGTTATAGATTCTCTCCTATCGATAGTTTTGTCCCAAGGGAGAACATTGTATCTGGATGTGTGCTCGTGATACCGAGATTGCAATTTGGATCTCGTATAACATCTGGTTATGGTATACCATGAAAGGTAAGGCCTTTTTGGTATATTTCTATTAGATTATCTCAAATATTTTTTTTAAAAAAAATTGCCAAACTTTATTGTTCTCCTTACCTTGTAGATCTCATTGGAGCTTGATTGTTTATGATATTCCCACACAGAGATGCTTTTTAGCTAACTCAATTGAAGGATACCATGACAATGTGAAGTAGTAAGTTCCATGAGAGGGGGAGAGGGAGAGGGAGAGGGGGAGAAAGAAAAGCACTAATTGTGTTTTCCTTTACCAAAACAATTCTTTAGAAAAGCTAGTAAAGGGCTTCAAGGTAGTGGTTCAAGACCACGAAATGTTGGACAACATAAGAATTATTATTTGTTGTAGAGTGTTGGAGTAGGGTGATGGCCATAGCTATGGATGGAGAGTTTGCTACAATGCAAAACTACTCCTAGAACATCTATTTGGGCAACAAACGGGCGATGTAAGTTTACTTTTTGTTAGTTTAACATTAACAATTTTATACTTAGTCTCATTTCTATGATTTTATGCAGGGTGAGTACTTAGCAACTTATACAAATGATGACTTCTTCTGTTCAGAGAGCAGAGATTGTTGAAAATCTAATCAATTGTGTTTCTCATCAAAATCTCTCAATACCATTTGCGTATGACCCTCCCGCTCTATGCCTAGAACCCCAAGTTCGAATGTCATATCTCATCTGCAGTCGACTGAAAACACTAACTTTAAAATCCCAAAGAGTTGGGATCTATGATCCAAATCACAATTGAAAAAGCAACCCATCTTGATAACTACTTTTTAGAAAACTAAACCTAGCCGAACAAGTAAATCTAGCAAAAATTGCAAATATAGTCGATAAAGTGATTACATGAAAATTATTATTAAAAAATTATTTACTAAAAAGTAATTGCTACAAAATACCTTTAAACTCATTATTTTAAACATGTGTATAGAATAAATTAGTAATGGTTGAAAGCTTGCCTCATATGGGAGAGTGTATGGATTCCAACTCTTTAAACTTTTTTTGGGTTATTTTCTTAAGTTTTTAATTTCTCCCTAGAATTTTTGATGACAAGTAACAAGCTATTGTATTAAGGATTTTTAAATTTTTTGGAAGAGGTTTAGTCTTTGAAAGCTTGGAAGGGGCCTTCAAGACTAAAAAGTAAACTTGTAGAATGTGAAGTTTAAAGATTTACAATTCTAGGGAGAAATAAAAAATTTAAAAAATAACAAAGAGAAAAATTTAAATGGTTTGAACCCATAACCTCTTAAATAAAAGTCAAGTTTTCAACCATTATTATATATATTATGCACATGTTAAAAATGATGAGTTTTAAGATATTTTGAAGTAGCTACTTTTTGATGAGCCATTTTCTAGTATATTTTTTAAAAAATAAACACTTTTTGGAGGGATGGATTCACATTTTTGGTTGGGTTTACTTTTTAAAATAGTAGCGATAAGAATTGCTTGCTTTTTTTTGGTTGTGATTTGGATCTTAAATCCAAACTCTCTAGGGTCTTTAAAACCTGATGGGAGATGGTCTTGAGCCTTCCCCTCTACAAACATGTGGACATGCACCTCTCCCCCTCACCCCACAAAAAAAAGAAAAAAAAAATTCTCTTTCTTCTTTCCCCTTCTATTATTTTTAGTTAAAACTGCATTCTTGTTTCTTGAGCATTGAGAGAGAAGTTTATTGTTGAGTTTAGGAAATCATCCATTTTTTGTTATGATTATGGTCACTTGAGACACTATTTTTACTTACATCATTGCATCATTTAACAATGGTAGGCTCATAATACGCAATAAGATGACAATTATTTAATATGAGCTTTTAGGATGGTTAGGTTCTTTGCCCATATACTCATTTAGACTTAAATCATTAATATAGGATCCATATACTATAGTATCAAGTGTAACAATTAACATATTATAAGTTAGTATCCAACTGACCCATTAGAACTTAAATACACATTTTAAAGTTTAGAATCATAGTGCTGGTTATTTCTAGAATTTGTGTGGAATTTCATTGCATCGACCCATTGGAACTTAGACATACATTTCAAAGTTTAGAACCATAGTATTGCTTACTCTCTAGAAATTGTGTTGAATGTCATTGCAAAGTTTAGAGTGACAACCTCTCTTCCTCCTTAGAAAAGGCATGACAATCCCCAAGAGAATTGTATAGTCTAAGGCAAGTCCTTTCACCCCCTTTTATTTTTAAATTTATGAACTTTGTCTTTTGTTTATCTTGTCCTTACCTTAATATTTTAATCTTACCGTTATTAACTTTCGTTTATATTATGTTTTGTTTATTGAATTTATGTTTTATATTGCCTTTTATTTTAGAATGCATGGAATTAAGCTCAATAACATGTATGAATGCTTAACTTCTTCTAAGATAAAGAACACCCAAGCATAGGTCAATTGGCACCAACAATATCTTCAATTCATGCATCAATTGACAAGGTCTTTCCCCATGAAAAAATCCCTTAGCAGTGAAGCATGAGAAAAATTTTTATGGGACTTAAATTGAAGTGCATATATTTGTTTGTAATATTATATATTATAGATACATGGGCAATAGCTAGTTTGCTTAATGGCTATGTTTGACTTTTCATGATGTTACAAGTTCATAGAACTTTGTGCTTGACGTAAGGTTAACACATCTTTTGGAAGTGAAAATAGCTTGTTCTTGAAGTATTAAGTAGAACAAAATAATACAAAATAGTGCTTGGAATGACTTACTTAGGAAAAATTGCTTAGGGTTCTAAATTTTAGTATTAAAAATAATGTCTAGAAGTTTTAGAAAAGGAAAATGACACACTTGAAACTAATTGCTTAGGGTTATAAGTTCCATTGTTAAGGTTAATGTTGAGATGCTTTAGAAAACCAAAGAGACATACCTGGCAAGAGTAACTTAAGGTTTTAGATTATGCCACTAGAAATAATGTTGAAATATTTTTAAAAATGTTTGCACATTCTATGTTGGTAGTTCATTCTCAAATGGAACCTACAAGTATAAGTCATGCATCAATAGTGGCTTTATGTAGGGTGCTTGATGCATAAATTTATAGTAACAACCCATCATGAAAATAAGTCTTGTATGTTGACTATAGAAACATAACCTACAATCAAGTAACTTAACATGGAAAATTTCTTAGGGTTTTAAATTCTAGTATTAGGAATAATATTGAAATATTTTAGAAAAGAAAAGTGTCATACTTGGAAGGAAGTACTTAGGGTTTTAGGTTTTATTGTTAAGAGTAATGTCAAAATATCTTAAAGAAAAAGTTTGTAAGTTTTGTTGAGTAATTGCGAACATAGCAACTTTACACTCATACAAAACACACAAGTTTGATAATTCATGCATCAATAGTAGCTTCAATACGTGTATTGATTCATGTCACTTGATGTGTGAATCTATAACTACCTATGATGGTATCTCTTTGTAATCCATAAGTTTAACAATTCATGCTTCAAATACTAGCTTTTATACACGAATTACTGCATACATAACGGATGAGTCTGCAACAACTTTCCACACTTTTCTTATGATTATAGAGATATTAAAAACACTTATGCTTGCCACAATAGGCCCCCCTAGAACCAAACATATGGCAATAAATGCATTTAGAACACATTTTATGTATGCAACAAAAGTAAAAAAATTGCATGGAATTTAAACTAGAATGTGCATCATTTCATGTGTCAATATATATGCAACTTTGGAAGCTTCAAATTCATGTATTCATCTATGACAACATTGCATGTAGAAATGTGCTACACTCCCAATTAGCTACGTTTGAAGAAGAGGGCAATGCCATGCCTATTTGTCCGGAGGCTTTGGAGTCATGGTTGATTCTCAATGCTTGCAATTAAATAAAAATGCCTAGTGTGGGTTGAGGCGGAAAGCTGTCTTATGCTTGTTGATTGGCCTCTACTAAGGGATACAATTGTAGCCATTGGTATAGTTTTGGTGCCTCCAAGTATGAGGGTAGACAATAGAAATCAATTATGCATGTTGTGGGATACCTCAAGAAAAATCCCCAATTGGTTGCACCTTAATTGCACTGGTATGTATCTATGGTTTAGACTTAAATGGTGTATCTTTGTAGGCTATTGCTTCTCTTGTTGTCACTTCATGGTCAAGTGTGCATAAAAAAAGGATGTTATTGCTACTCATACTAGTAAGATGGTCAATGCACCTATCACTGGGGAAAGGACTTTGCTTGTATCATTTTATGTCCAAATGTACATATATACTTAAAAAAATGGACTTGAACATTAGATCATTGCATCCATGCACTGTATTGAGAAAAAGAAGAAGAATATAGATCATTTCATGTCAAAATGTAGATATTGACTAAATAAATAATCGTGAATATCGTGACTTTGTACCCACATAGAAAATGAAAAATTCAAAAATCTTGAATTTATGCATCAATATGCAAGAATACTCTACAGAGAAAATCCATCAAAATATACAAAGTTTAGAATCTTCATTTGATGTAGCAACATACAAAAATGTTGTATGTAAAAAAAAAGAACATCACTAGCTTTATGCATATGTGTACATATCGATACTTGAATGATATACTTACATAGAAACATATTCATGTAATAAGTAAACTAATCCTCACTTTGTCAATAGAGCAGATAAAAATAATGAGCTCTGCATCAAATACCAGGATGCCATGAAGATATTCAATAAGAAAAACAGTAATGGCTTTGAGGAAAACATTACTGAAGCCATGTGCAACAAATTGGTTTTAGATATACAATATGAAATCTTTTAGGGCTAAGGAATGTGCAAATATCATTGCCTCATTGAGAAGATTCCCTATATGCAATATTATTGCGATGCATTAACAATCCAAACTTTTCCACAAGAGAGAGGAGCATGCAAAACCGATGGAAATCTCAACGTTACTTGCAAACACAGTTATTATTCTTGCTTGCAAAAAATTACATGGTGAACATTTTTGTAAAGAAATGTGGTCCTTGCTTCGTAAATAAAGAATGCAATGCACATGCTATTCTATTCCACTATTGCCAGACTACTTGAGGAGGATTTTGTGCACTAAGGTTTTGCAACTACAATTTTGAGTATCACTAATGTTTCCATATCCATTTAAAAAAATGACAAGAGCTATTGCTAATGGAATACTCGATCCTTGAAACACTTTAGTTCATTGGGATGAAGCCATTGCATTTACTACAACAACTAGTTTTGACTTGATAAGATATCTAGTATTGTTGATGTACTTGCATTCAACATGTTATACAATCCGATCATTGAAAAGTACATGACAGTAGAAGAACAAAACCACCCAAAGAAAGGGCTATGTGTCCTTAGCAAAGAGGTAGTACAAAAGTTTATAAGACCATGTCATGATAAAATCCCATTTGACACAATGATATAAGCGAGGAACGCTTCAAGCTTTCTACATTTTCTTCAATCAACATATCCTTGCAAAGATTCTTGTCTTGATGATGCCCAACATTATGTTGTTAGGTATGAGGTGCATCATAGAGGTTCATTGCATACACACATAGTTCTTTGGATGCACAAGGTAGACATTAATGACACAATGAATGAGATGCGTGTATACATCCTAGATGATAATGGATAGTGTAATGTAACACAAATATTAAGAACATTGGTACTTGCAAAATAGTTACACACATGTTGTTGAGCCTACTACATTTGAATTGCTAGTTAAGAAAGAAAATTCCAAGTATGGGTTCAATTCCCACCATGCCACACTTTGGAACTCAGAATAGATCTTGAAACACAAAGGTACATCTTCTCTTTTCCTAAGAATGAGCATAGAAACATAGTCTTGTATCACCCAACACTACTTTTTCTTTGTGATAACCACATGACATTCAATAAGTCACAAACTCATCTATATGATTTTAGTTGCTCAAGTATGCAATGAAGGCAGAGACAATGGGAAAAACTAAACATCAACATTGAAGACACAAAGAGACTTGGATTGCATGACTTGGACTCAAAAAAGTTGAAACTAGTCTCCATTACAATACTAAAAACTAGTCTCACCTATTAAAGTAGTCTTGAACTGCATGCAAATTTCAATTTCGATGAGTGAAACTATTGAGTACATCGACATTTTCACTACAGAAATATGTCAACAAAAGATAATAAGATTAGGCGACATCATCATGTATCTTGTTGACCTATATTGTGCTAGGCCAGCAAATCTCAAAAACCTCACATTTTATAAGTACCATAGAAGTTATAGCATCACCAAATCTATAAATGGCTTACACCTCATGAACATTGTGCAGGATGCATATGGTAATAGAATGTAGGAGCACAAAAGGCTAGTAAGACTTATCAACTTTCACCAAGGGCATTATACAAAAGGTTTCTTCTTCAACTCCCTTTCATAAAAAAAAAACGAGTTGATAAGTGTTGAGAACACTCCACAATCATTCTATGTTGAATGCAACTTCATGGCTTCGTAGCAATTGAGGAAGACCTCGAGATCTACATCATCAAGTACACATAAAGAAAGTTATTGGCATTTAATCGAACCCACTAGCTTATGAATATGATTATTCGAAAAAATCCCATTCATCAAAGACAATCCGTCAACATGCACTGGTGATCCACAAATAGTAGAGGAAAGTGATAATAGAGGAACATGATAGTATGGCCTCCTCATGAATAAAGATGTTGCAACTTAGAAAAGCGTTTAGAATGATATCTAACAATGATTTGAAGACAAATCAACAAGCACTCTATGATTGCCTTATGAATACAAGATTTGGCTTGCATATTTGAACATGACCCTAGGAAGTGGCTTTCCAGAACTTTCCATTACCAATTCAAGATACCACCCCATGCACAAAAATATCCACTATGATTACAAGAAACAAATGAAAGGTTCTTTACCATAAGAGAGGCATATGTAATCATCATGGACGAGATGTCTATGCTAACGTAGATAGTATTTGGCATAATAGTCTATTATCAAGTGTTGAGTGTATGCCAAAGATAATTGCTCAATCCATTAAAATACAAGCTCTTAATACTATTCGATAAGCTTGCATAGCTCTTGCCAATCTACACAACCATTTAAGTACAATATGCCAATAATGTCACATCATATCATGTGTACATTGGAAACATGGAAAACATCACACCTTGTATACATTAGTCAAGCATGCATATGACCCATCCTTTCTATAGTTCTTGCAAACAATCACGAATCATCATCCAACAAATCAAGTGATCCAAGAATTCTTACAAGAGTGGATTATCAATGAGAGAGACACCCTACATTTTATAGACTAAAAGGAGTTATAACAACCTCCTTGAGTACACATAAGGAGGGTGTGAACAACTATAACAAACAACTCCATAAACACTACATTCAAGATGAAATCTACTCTATGGAAGTTTAGACCAATGCAAGAAATGATCCAACCCTACAAAATAAGAGGATAGATAGAAATTATAATGAGATTGAAGAGATACCAATGGGGAAAACATGAATAATAATAGAAAATATAAACCTCACAATAGGTATCACAAACGGTACAACATGCAAAAATAATTGGTATGGAAAGAAGAATTGACAACTTCATTGTAGGAATCCAAGTACCTTTTGACACCACTAATCAATAATTGACCTTTTAGCAAAGAAAACATTAGGGCAAAGTACTTGACTCTAAGTGGTTCCACAAGTCCACTTTCTCTTTGGCATGTGTATGCAATCATTGGACACAAATTTAAAGGAGCCACAATTTCCCAAAAAGTCCTAATTCACATTAGAAACACATTTGCTTTAGGACTTGTATATGCAATGCTTTGAAGCGTGATTGAAAGAAAGAATCTTCAAATGGTTGGTGTTAGTTTTATTTATCCTCATGTGTGAACACACATTATGGTGTGTAAAAAGTGCATCTTTAGGTATGAATATCTTTTACACCACTTGGCATCAAATAAGGGTCAAAGGGTTAGCTACACAACCTAGCCTATATATTCAGGCCCTATCACTTCTACTTACATAACACACATCTCAATTGTCATTTTTCAATCTATCTTTCAGTTTGCACATGCACACACACGTGCACACACGCACACACGCACGCACACACGCACGTACGCATATGCCCCTGCACACGCATGCGCACACGCACACACACACACACACACACACACACACACACACACACACACACACACACACACACACACACACACACACACACACACACACACACACACACACACACACACACACCATGGAGTTTCATCTGCCATAGCTTGCTGGTCCATCTTCATGAGCTCCATAGCCAATAGTTGGTACATTGGATCCATCAACTTTCACTCTAATGCCAATCATGCAATTGTGAATCACTGACAAAAGAATCATGCTTTTCCATAGATGCACAAATCACAAGTACAAAAAGGGCTTTTTCAAAATACTTCAAATAACTTGAAGATTAAAAATTAAAACAAGCATAATACTTTATGCTTTGTAAATTTGGTGTACTATTCTATTTTCTTTTTCTTTTTCTTTGCGTACTAACTTCTTTTATTATTGTGAGTAGTAGGTACACAAAAAGTAAAAAATACAATATGAATGTAGACAAAGTTTGCCAATCTTATGGATCCCTACAAAAGAAAAGATGAACAAAAACTAGATGTGGCCAGCATGCAAAGAAATGCCTACAAATGAATTGTTAAATATAGATGAGGTACGTAAAAAATATACACAATGTAATATCTTTGCATATAATTCAATATTAACTAATAAACTTCAATGAATCTTCTACCCAACTTTTTAAGCTTTACATCGCTAATAATAAGTGATCTTGTCATTATGACTGCTTTCGAGGGCAAAGGGGCCCTATAAGGATTTTAATTAAGTCTTAATCACACTCTAACTAGATAAAAATAGGGGAGGAATGAAACCTTATTAATTACATATTTTTCTCTAATTTTATGCCAAATTAGCATTAAATAACAATGGTATATCTCTCTTTTCTCTCTTTGTCCTTTAGTTTTGTGTTTAATAATCCCGTTCCCAAGGATTTTGACTAAGACCTTGAAAAAGATGTTCCATTTTCAAAGATATTTGATTATAACCTCGAGATGTCCATTTTTCAAGTTTTGATTGCATTTTCTTCTAGGCTTAAAATTTTTAATATTATCACTCCTTCTTTCTATGTATTCTTTTGTTTTTTTAAAACCAGTTTCTTTTCTTTGTTCTCTTTCTTCTCTCAACACTTCTCTTTCTATGTGTTTGTTTGCATCATTTGAAGAGTCTTGAGGCATCACATTTGTGCCATTGAAAAACACTAGAGGTATCAATTTCATTTATATAAATTTTAAGGGTTTTAAAAGGCTTATTCTTTTGATGTATTTGCTTCAGGCCTTTCTATTGTTTTTCCTTTTTACTTACTATTACTCTTGCTCCTTTGATGTATTTGCATACTCTATTGGAAGAGGCTTACCATGTCAATTTGATTGGAATAAGAAAGAAAGTTGTGGAA
Organism: Lygodium microphyllum; assembly: GCF_053477565.2. Taxonomy (NCBI): domain Eukaryota; kingdom Viridiplantae; phylum Streptophyta; class Polypodiopsida; order Schizaeales; family Lygodiaceae; genus Lygodium; species Lygodium microphyllum. Next base: position 102,023,882 of record NC_141151.1, read on the forward strand.
TTTATCCCTTTTTTCTTTCTTTCTTACTATTACTCTTTCTCTTTTTATGTACCTATATACTCTATTGGAAAAGACTTATCATATCTATTAGATCATAAGAATTAAGAAGTTATGAAGATAACTAGATTATGAGTGTAAGGGTTTTAGATATATTTCATTGCTACATGACTTTATCTTCTTTCTTTGTTACTTATCACTCATGTTTTTTGTACATTTATATGCTCTATTGGAGAAAAACTGGGCGTGTCAATTGGATTGGAAGAAGCGAGAAACTTGCTATAGTAATTGGAATACTAAGGTACTTTCTAGTTGTGTTTGCACTTGCATTAGTTTAAGAAGTCACTTATAACCATATATTTGCATGTTGTAGGTCTTCCACCCTCCTTTGGTTGATAACTTCATACAACTATTGTGGCATAGTAAGAATATTGAGAGCTATTGTTTAGATTTCAAAATGGTCACAAAAAGTTTGGTGAAAGAAATGACAAAATCTTGTATGAAAAAAGACATCACATACTACTTGGTAAGTATGATTTTCTATTATGTTATCTCATTAGAACAATTTTCATGGTTGTGACTGGTTTCTTTTTTACTGCATCATATTTTGTTAAGGCACAAAATATATTTTGTTATTAATTATGGATAATTGTCAATATAGAATACATAAGGCATGGAGAAGTTCCACTACCAAGTAAGAACATTCTACTTTAAAACCATGAGACATGGTCCGGAACAAAGAAAACCAAAATCACTTTGTGAAATGCTCAATACTTTTTATAGAAAATAGTTCATGTATAAAATCAATTAACACTACACAAAAAATTGAAGAAACCACAAAGGATACAAATCTAACTCAATATAAAAAAGAGTGATATATTTGAGCACTGCAAATCTTTCAAGGCAGCTGTTGAAACAGAAACATGCTTGAAAGTTAAGTGCTTGAGATCAAATGGAGAGGGAGAGTACCTCTCTAATGAGTTTAGTGGCTTCTTGAGGACTCATGGGATAAAGAGAAAATTTACTTGCAGGTACACCCCATAGCAAAATGGGACTGTAGAAAGAAAAAATAGGCATATTGCAGAAGTTGCACGAGCATTGATGGTTGAAAAAAAAAGCCAAAATATTTTTGGTTTGAAGCTGTTCTGTCTATATTATGAACAGAACTCCCATAGGCTGCAATTCATGGGATGACCCTTGAAGAATGCTCTACAGGTAAGAAGCATGATATATCACACTTGAAGGTATTTGGATGTGTTGCGTATGTTCATGTGTGCTAGATGAGCTGCGGAGGAAGCTTGATCCAAAGGCTGAAAAATGTATTTTTATTGGATACTCTTTAGAGTATAAAGGGTATCATTGTTATAACCCTATCATAGGTGAGTTCAGAGTGAGCAGGGATGTTATTTTTGATGAGATGAGTAGTTGGTATGCACTTGCTGGTGATGTATTAGATGACGATAATGGATCTTGACGACTATGTGCAGAAAGAAAAGCAAGAATCACGAAGTCTTTATGGACTAGAAACATCGTCTGGTATTACACCTACAGTGAGCCCTTGGTTTCATCAACACAAGAGACACTATGCTGATTTTGAAGATCTAATATATATGTTGATATTAGAAGAGAAAAACTTGGGTATTATTGTATCTTCATCACAAAGGAAGAACAGTTTAGAAAATGTACTCTATTCTAATGCAAGTAGAGGTAGGGATGATGTTGGGAGAGGCTGTGGTGGTGGCCATTATAGGCAAAATCAAGGGTAATCTCATGACTCACAGAAGCAGTCACATACTAGTTGATAGAGGCCAATATTAGGGTAGAGGGAGCCATAGAGGATGTGCATATAAAACGCAAGTTATGATGATGGAGAATTCTATAGTTGTGCTCAAAAAGGTCATTTTCATATGACTGTCTAGAAAATAGAAGAGATGGAAATAATAGAAATGGAAGAAGGCAACATAATTATGCATCTACTAATAATCAAGTTGATAATGAGAAGTTATTTGTTATGCAATAGATGATGAATGCAATGAATACAAATGCATCAGTAGTAATGACTAATGATGTATGGTATATGGATTCAAGTGCCTCTAACCATATGGAATCTCATGGAGAGTGGTTTAGAGAAATGAAAATCCTAAAATGCTTGGTTTTGTAGAAATAAGTGATAATACACTGCAATTTATTAGTCATGTTGGGAGTGTCCCATTGTTTATGCAAGATGGAAAAGTTGTGTTTGGTTTATGTGTTGTATGTGCCTAACATTAGAAAGGGCTTGGTTTTTGTTGGGAAAATGGTTGTTGAGCATGAATTAAAGTTCAATCAGAGCCTACTTTGTAGAAGATTTCAAGATGTAAACATGTAACAAAAGGCAAGCATGTGGGAAGGATGTTTACCTTGGATGTACATGTCTGAGGTGAAGGCTACTATGGGAGACTAAGGAGTAGCTCCACATCTTCGAGTGGATCTATAAGTGTTGCAGGCAAAGACAAAGGAAAGAAGAAAGTGCTGGATGGTAATGATGCATCTACTAGTCATTTGGAATTTGATGGAGATTCTAGTGGTTCAAAGAGTTTGGATTATGAGCTTAGTATTTCTTCAGTTAGGACACCATGTGTACAAAGAGCACATAGTAATATAAAGGCTCCACTGAGTAATCTAGTGGTACGCAGGTCTAGCAGGGTTAGCTACCTTGTTAAAGAGTTTACACTCTATAATAATAGGGCAATCAACCTGTCCTAGATGTTTAATGCTCATGGTTATGCTTGGTGATGCTTATTCACACCTACATGGTGCTACTATGTTTGGGGATGATATGTCTACGCTTTGAGATGACTTTGGCACTGATCTAAGACCAAATTTACTCAGTTTGGATAGAGACTTATGTGCTATATTGAACAAGGCTAAATGCATTTTATAGGGATTTAACCTCGCTCCTTAGGTAGGGTCTTGTCTCTAAGAGTGGTGGAGAAGGTGATTAGGCTTGCCCAATGACTAGGGAATAGATGGACAGAGGAAAGATCAAGATACATGATGTACTTGATGTATCTGAGCTTTGCTTGCTCATTCCGCATTTGACTTTTCTTCTAGCGGGAGCAACTTCATTGACACTTGTTGTTACATAGAGCTTTTGATTATGCAGTTGAGCTTGACTTTTGACATATTGGGATATTCACATGTACATGCTCTCTTTACATGCTATATGTCTGTGTAGTTTATGCCTTGAGGGATGATTTGATTTGATCTTGTCTTGGACTCGCACTGACCTTTGTCAGGTCATTGTCAGTGATGTATACACCTGTCTTGGAGATTTATTGAGCTTCTATTACTCTTGCTCAATATGTCGTGCCTTTGGCTTCTCTTATCTCAAGACTTGATACATGCATGATTGGTATGCGAGTTGATGTATTCCATACTAGTAGATTGTAGTTGATAGCTTTGGATGCTTGTCTTATGTATCATGGTTGCTAGAGTTTCTTACATACCCCACATGATCTAGGATATCACCTTAGCAATTCCAGTTTGTCAAGTAACAATGATAGCTTAATTTTAGATGCTAACTTGTATGGTTTGAGTCCTCTATGGATTATGTTATGGTGACAGATATTGGTGAGTCTCTTACTTATTATGATGCCATGTGCAGAGGTGATAGTCACTCTTGGGAGAGGGCCATGCATTCAGAGTATGACACAATACAAAAAAATTATATGTGGGATTTGGTTCCTTTGCCTAGTGAAAAGTGTGCTTTGATATACAAGTGGGTATACAAGTTGAAAAGTAGTCCTAGACACCCAAAGTTGGCATGTAAGGCCAAATTGGTTGCTAAGGGTTTCAAGTAGGAGCATGTTGTGAACTTTGATGAAGTATTTTCTCTTGTTGTGAAACCTTCAATGATATGGATCCATGTTTATACATGAAGAAGGCTCATGATAGTAGCCGTATGATTTTAATCCTCTATGTGGATGATATGTTGATTGTTGGGAGTGCTCATGATGATCTAGATGTCTTGAAAGACCGGCTCAAGAAGAGCTTTGAGATGAAGGACATGGGATAGGCCTCACATATTCTTGGGATACACATTATGTGCCTAAGGTTCTCCTTTACTTGTCACAAAAGGAGTACATCCAGAAGATCCTTGAGCGATTTCATCTATAGGATAGTAAGCCTATTGGCTATCCTATACCTTCTCATGTGAAGGTTAGTTAGGCTAGTTATTCACAGTTTGATGAGCAGAAGGTTGAGATGGCCAAGATCCCTTATGTATCCATTGTGGAAAGTTTCATGTATACCGTGATAGTAGCTACTCGCCCTAACATAGCACTTGTAGTAGGAGTTGTGGCACACTATTGTTAGAATGTCGGATCTAGAGCATGGCACAAGCTATGGTGAATAGAAGATGAAGGTTAGACAATGAGTAGACAAATGTTACACAAGCAAATTAGGTTTCAAGATGGAAGCTTGGACTCATAAAAACAATCTTGTGTAGTGGACTAACAATGACACTAACTGAAAGAGGAAAGCATCATGATATTGTATTAAAAAGGAGAGCAAGTACAATGCTTTATAGGAATAGACTAGGCTATATTTTCCACCACTGTGCATATGGGATTTTGCATTATGAGCCCACATTGCTCCATACAAAGAGGCTAAGCTGGGTGTGATCACCAATATCTCAACAACTATATAGCTATACCTGGCCGACGGCATTGGGATGTCGTCAAAGATATCATGAGGTACTTAAAGGGTACAACAACTATGTCCATCCATTATGGTGGCCAAGCTACAAAAGTCGTGGGATACACTAACTTTAATTATGCACGACATGCAGAATATAGGAAGTCCACCTCTACCTATGTCTTTACCTTTGCTGGAGGTGCTGTTTCTTGGATGTTTAGGATGCAGAAATGCATAACTCTATCTACTTTAGAGACAGAGTATGTTGCAACCACTGAGGCTTGCAAGGAGGCTCTTTGGTTAGGCCATCCGGTGGTAGACCTTGGCATTACTAATGGGGTCCCTACGCCGCATTCCCATTTTATGAGTACTATTCACTTGACCAAGAATTTGGTCTTCCATGCAAAGATGAAGCACATTGAGGTGTGTTAACCCTTTATTCAAGAGGTCATTGAGGATAATTCCATTGAGGTTGTCAAGATCTTAGCTAACCAAAATCCTATAAATCTTCTCGCTAAAAGTCTCTCAGTTGAGCATTTTTCCTTAAGAAGTTGATGGATGTGTGATGAGATGCCATCTTTTCTCATCCTGTTGAACTTATGTACATTTGTATTATGTCATTTTTTTTCTTGTTCTCTCCTCATTAGGGTCACATTTGCCTTTAAATGGGAGGTTGTTGGGGATAAAGGTGCATGTACCTAGCACCTCTGCCTAGTTGCTCGCGTGTTAGTTACATTAACAGTTCTCGTACCATGTATTAGTCATGCTGACAATACCCGCACCATGTATTAGTTACCCGCACACTTATACACTATAGGTGGTGGGTGCTCATCACTGTCACTTTATTCTTTATTCGTTCAGTGACATTTGAATAAAGGAAAGGTCGGTCACACATTGTGACTATTGGAGTTCCTACATCTTGTGTGTGTCTCTCTCCTACCCTTGCTCCTTCCACCATAGCTCTTGCTTCGACTTTGCGCTTCCACTTTAGGGATCACTCCTTTCATCATCTCATAAAGATTGTGAAGTGTGGCAAAATATTTTTCTCCAGATCCCTCATGTTGATGAGCAAAATTGGAAGAACCCTATGCTATTAAAGATCTTGTGAAAAGTACCTCAATTCGATGCCAATAACACCATACTCTTGGAGAGCTATTACTACAAATCTCTAAAGAATGAATATGAAAACTATTTAGCTATCTATTCCTATGTGCCAAAGGTTGTTTCCCATAGCATTTTATCATATTTGATGGTGGGTACTATTGAGCCCTAGCTTCAAGGGTGGATTGAAGATCCTTGCCCACTCGCCTACAGTAGGAAATGTCCCATGTATGACATCAAAGATGACTTGTCTCAAGTGGTAACAAATTACTTCATTCAGAAGGAGGGCTATTCGTATCAACCTAAAAGGCCAAATGTATTAGTTATTCCAATTGGTTCTGATGTCATTAGTGTGAGATCTCTTCCTTGGTCAAAATTGGCCTATTTGTCAATCCCAACTAGGTCTTTAGTTCTTGTATATCCTCTACATTTTTGGAAGATGCACTATAGATAGCATGTTGATAGAACTCTTGTTGTAGAAAAAGTGCTTGGTTGTATGTTGCTGCATGGAGTTTAATCAAACTTTTCTTGTGAAGAATGTGCCAAGTATACAGTAAATCACTATAATAATTCCTCATAGGTTCTATTGGCTCCTTCCTCCATTTGATGAACTATAGTATTCAGACTGGTTCCAATTGCAATGTAATCCCATGAAGGCTACCTTCATCTATGCTTGAATTTGATGAGATGACATCCTAACCTTTTTCTTATCTAGCTAAACCATATGATCTACACGATGATCTTAAGGCTTTTATAAATGTCAATGTTGATTATGGTATTGTAGTATACACTATAAGAACTATCACACATTAATAGATAATCATAGAACCAAAAAGCCTCACTCTCCACGCAGGCACTAGATTGAATGTTAATGTTGTGATTATGTGGTCCCTTGATGTTGTGGGTGGCGATAGGTGGTGATCTCTAGGATTTTAAAAATGCCAATGTTGACTACGGTATCTTGGGGAGTTATGTTGAGGAGGTGATCATCTTGTTGATATGGCCCATTATCACTTGGTGGTGACCTTGTTTTGCTATGAAACCCCCCATTGGCCATCACCAAGGGAGAGAGATCCATCACAGTAGTGGAGTTCTCTCCTATTGCTTGGCAGTGACCCTTGTGGGTGGTGAGGGTGAGTGCCACAAGTGCCAAGTGTGATATGATGTTGTGGGTGGTGATCTCCAGGCTATTTAAAATGTCAAATGTTGACTATGGTATCTTAGGGAATCATGTTGAGGAGGTCACCATCATGTATGGAGGGCTTCGAATGGGTCACCACCATGTGAAGGAGGTACCTCTCAAGGAAATTGTAGCCCGTTATCACTTAGTGGTGTCTTGCATGTGGTGTGAACCTTGCATGGGTCACCACCAAGCAAGAGAGCTCCATCCTAGTGGTGAAGTTGCCTCTTATCACTTGGCTCTGACCCTCATGTTTAGCTAGTGTGAGAACCACGCAATGCCAAGTGTGGTTATAACAATGTTCCATCTTGGTATTAGAAAATAGCCCTCTATTATAGAACCTGATACTATATTTTGAAACCGAATGTCTATTCCATGATCAAGAAGAGTGCACAAGACAAATAGGATACAATGTTTGGGTTGTAAAATAGAAGGTGATGGAAGGAGACAAAAAAACCCTATGTGCATTATATCAATGACAGTGTTGCTACACTTTTGTAAGTACAGGACTTGTTATAACAACCACGAGGGTGCTTCCTCCCTACCTCAAAAAAATAGCTCCAACAAGGTGTAATAGCTTGGAGGTTTTGTTGCTACATTAGCCATCTTTGGATCAACATATGCTTTGGCAACTCCTTCAATATCACCATCTAGGCTATCAACTACACCCTCGGCTACCCTTATGTTTATACTTACTCCCTTAGTAGTCTCTTCATGAAACTTTGACCCTACAGCCTCATCCACCAACTTTCTGCAATTGTTAGGAACCACACTCTCCATGGTGCCTTTTGCCTTCTTATCAGCCCCCCTACTGCCCCCTTCGGTCTATCAATAGTCCCCTTCCCACTTTTGGTATCAATAGCATCTAGATCCCCCTCGACATCAATGGCATGTGGCACCGCCTCATCAATCAAAGAGTATTTCTCATCCCTAGTTTGCTCCACATCTGGTACATCATCCTTGATGTTCTTAGGTTCAACAACACCAACTCCCGGGCGGTTTAGGTCCCATGGGACATCTCTCACCTTCTCCATATTGTACAACTCCTCAAACATGGAACTAGGAGCATATTTTTCTTACCTTAGCCTATCATATTTCACATTATCTATTGTATTCCTATATTCGATGACCTCAACCACATGTTTCTCATCTGTGTAGTAACCACACATGCAATCCCAAATGTATGAGCACACCAAATCATCATTGTAATCCACATGTAAAATAACAGTGATGGATAACTATGCCAACTTACTCTTCACATTGTAGTGCCTAGTGATCCATGCCTTTGCCACCATAGGTACTTCAATGTTGCATCCTTCTTTCATACAAAACCTACCATTATGCAGAATTGTGTTGAAGTAAAGGGGGTGGTATTGACGTCAACACTCAAGCATGAAGCTGTCCATGACTTGTATCGCTTCTAGCGACTCCTTGCATGTAGCACAAATGCCAAACACATGGATGGTCCTTTGTCTGTCTACAATATGTGGCCTAGGGAAGAGGGTGAACATATTTCCCTTCTTCACATTAGTGATCATCTGGTTGACAAAGTCCATGTGAACTTGCACTTCCCTACAAGAGGCATCTACCTTGTCATATTGTGATTGCTGAGTGAAAGAAATAAAGAGGATTGAACTTACAAAAACAAAACATCACATGAACCAAGCAACAAGTACTAAAACTTTCAATCATTATACCATTACCAACCATCATTGCAATGATCACCAATTTATCAAATGTACTAAAGAGCACCAAATGTCCCCCAAATGATACCAATAATAACTACAAACAACACCAAAGGACACCTTTTTACAAAAAATATTAAAAGGAAGTACCAATAAACACCAAAGGTACCAAAGAGTATAACAAAACATTTAGTACCAAAAGAATCAAAAGGTACCTGTATCAAATTCAACAACTTGCTTCATGTACCATAGAGCTTTAAGTACACCAAGTATAAAAACCACAAAACTATACCTAAAAGAAATTGAGGTAGTATCAATTAGCTTTTTAGTAATGAAAAAAGTAGAGAGTACCTAGAATCTCCAAATGGCATTGAAATGGTTTCAAAAGTATAAATATATCCAAAAATACAAAATGCTATAAAAAGATTAAGAGGAAGTGCCAAAAAGCACAAATTGCACCAAAGGTTCAAATACCATCAAAGGTTCCAAAACTCACCCAAAAGCACTAATTGCACCAAAGTTTTAAAAAGAATGCACCAAGTTCTATCAAATGCTTCAAGTACTAAAGAGCTTAAAAAGAGTGCAAGAACCACCAAAATATCCTAACAACAATTTAAATACCACCAAAAAGCATCAATTGCACCAAAGATTAAAAAATAATGCACCAAGTTCTACCAAATGCTTCAAGTAGCAAAGAGCTTAAAATATACCAAAGAGTACAAGAACCACCAAAATATCCCAAAAAGAGTATGAGATGAGACAATACAAATAAGCTTGTTAGTGACGAGAACAACCTAAGAGAGTACCAAAAAACATCAATTGGTATTGAAAGGGTTTCAAGAGTACCAAACGTATCCAAAACAACCAAGTGATCCAAAATAATTAAGAAGTAATAAAGCACTGTTAACCTTAGCACAAGAAGAAAGCGAAAAAAAGGAAAAAGCGCAAGTCAAGACCTAAAAAGAGGTGGCCCAGAAGGAAATCAGACAAAATTGAAGAAGCAGGAAGGGAAATGGCCGAAAGAGCAAGGGCGGCCTCAAAAGCTAAGTCAAAGCCAAAAGCACATTTTTAAATGCAAGGCACTCCTAAAACTTTACATCAAAAAGTTCGGACAAGAACCCGACCATGCCAAGTGTGCACACTTCTTGAGGACCTACAACCCTGATAGGGAGTGTGGGATGGTAACCGTGGGGAGGGGAGAAGGAGCAATGCAAATTCAAGTTTAGATAAGTAAGACCTTAGTGGAGAAGGCACTGGGTTTGGAATCCAAGGTGAAAAAGGAGGCAAAAGAGGGATGTGTACACCATGTTGAACATGAGGAAGGAGTAGGTCCTAACAAATGATGGCATAATCATTCTGACATCCCCAACCTAGAGATTCGAATGCAGGCAAAAGTCATCCACTCCCTCTTCTCCAGGCAATGGTACAAATCCCTTATGCACAGAATCACTGTGCCCGTGCTAGAAAGCTTAGCAGCTCGTGCACTTGATGAAATAGATTGGAACGGCTATGTGTGGAAGACTATTGACCAATCCAACAAGGCACTAACATTGGGTAGCAAGTCGACAGGTGGGGAATCCTTGGCATCAAAGGGAGTGGAGAGGAAGAAACCATCTTCTAAAGCCTCATTCATCGGATATGGGGAAATCTTGATTGCCCTCATCCATGAAGCAATGAAGGAGACACAGAATGCAAAAGGAGCCGATGAAATACCTGGAAGATCGCCTTCTTGACAAGAACAAGAACAATCAAGTGAAAGAACTGTTAGCGATGAACAAGGGGCACCAAAAGGCTAGTCCAGAATAAGAAAACAAAAAATGCCCAAGAAAGAAACAACACAAGAGGGACAAGAGGAGATAATGACAAAAAAGGAGAAGGAAGAGTTAGTAAAAGCGCAAAGGAAATCCAAGAAAGTCAAAGAAGAGAGGAGAAACAAGGAGAATACAGAATTGCAGAGAATAACAAAAGAATCAAAAAGGGTAGAGGAAGAACGAAAAAAGAAGGTGGAAGAAGAACAAGAAGAGCGGAGAAGAAAAGGACTTGGGACAAGCCGTGCACATGTCCATCGAGTAGCAGTGTAGGTATGAGGAGATGGCAATAATGAGCCCATGAAGGGCAAGACATGCCACGAAGCAGTGGCCAAGCACCAGAAGACCTGCCCCCACCCATATGAGAGGGAAAAGGCAAGGCCACACTCCACCCAATTCCATCGACCATCTTGCCAGCCACCCCAACCATCACAACAATGTCAGGCATCCCAATCACAGTTGATGCTGGTAACCTCATGGTGTGGGTGCAGTTCTTGGTCAATAAAGCACATACCCCAATGCCTAACTTCAATGCAAGGACTCTGGTGACATGAATGAAAATACTGGCAGCTGCGGATGTTGAATCTCAACAAGGGCCCGAGCGATCAAGAATCGAGGCTACTACTACCATGGGGCCACAACCCGCTGAGTAGGACGAGCACGTTAGGGTGAGCACATTAGGGAGCTGTACGCTCAATTGGAATGAGAAAAAGAGGAGGACAATGATGAAGCTAGAAACCAAAAGAGAAATGTCAGCTGCCCTCCAACTAAAAAGAATACACCAAGTGGCCATGCAACAAAAAGAAATCCAAGCACTAAAAGCGGAACTAAGGGCCAAGGAAGATGAGGAGGAACAGTGGTGAAAAAGACTTGAAGAAGAGAACCAAGAGCTAGTTGGAATGCAAAAGGGAGTACAATCTCATGGTTCTACAGCAAGCGGAGCTCGAAACACAAATGAGAAAACTCCAAGAGGACATGGAAGAGCTCGCCGTACTAGAGACAGAGAGAGCGCAAGAACAAGAGGAACGACAAAGAGAAAGAGAAGAAGTAGAATGTAGAATGCAAAGGGAAAGAGAGGAACAAGAAAGGTTAGAAAGAGAGATAGAGCACCTGATAGAAGAAAATGAAGAAATTGTGTAGAAATGGAAAAGGCAGGAGCCGATGATAGTGGCCCTATCATAAAGGCAAAGTGAGGGCTTGGAGGAGATGGGAAAGAAGGTAAAATAATGGGATGCCAAGAGCCAGAAGAGAGTTACCGACCTAGCGAGCCGCTTGGCCCATGCAGAAGGAAGCAGAATACTAGCAAAAAGCAGGGCAAGTGCCCCTCAACAGACCACAGCCTAGAAGCCCAAAAACATGTCTTCCTCAATACAATCTTAGACATCACACTCTCTAAATAGGAGGAGGCAATTGAGGCACTTAAAATAAAATAGAAAATAGCTCACAATGCAATTAAACAAGGGTTGTGCTCCCAAATCCAGGACACAAGCCTCAATCTAACTTGATAAGATCAGCGAGAACATCTGTTGTTTCACACCGCAGGAGGTTGTCACATTGGGACTCCAAGAAGAACAACCATAGGAAGTAGTAGTAGGGTCAAGCCATGATGGGGCACAATGGGATGAGGAGTGGATTTCTCCACCTCCCTCATCACAGCCAGAACCCCTCAAGAGCAAGATGCCACAGGAGAAAGAAAAGCAGAAGCTAGAAAGAAGAGGGCTAGAATGCTTGACCAAGCACACAAAAGGGAAAAAGCACAATTGCTTGCAGTCCCAGAGCCTCCCATCCCACCAAAGAGGGATTGCTCACCCATGAGAATTAGAGCATAGAGTTATCAGTATGGGAGCAATGGGAAAATCACCGCCAGACTTTTGATTTCACCTTTTGATACCCAACAGCCTTGAGCAAAGTGTTATCCAACTGAAGCGGTAACGGAAGTAATCGCCATGGGAAGAAGGCTTGGTGACCGATGGCTCACCGGGAAAAAGCGCATTTTTAAATGCAAGGCACCCCTAAAACTTTTTGTAAACTTTTTGTAAAAGAGCACCAGGCTCCCATCTGTGCAAATTGTAAAGGTAGATGGGTGGTAGGAAGGAAGCTAGGAAGGTAGGAGGACAATGAGAAAGAGGGCCTACGATCGGCAATGTAAAAAAGGGGATGACCGCACAAGGGATTTTAGGGCATGTATATAAACTTCAAAAAGTGAATGAGAGATCATTCCTTGGTGTTTGGCAACAAGAGACTCTTCTTCTCTTCTTCTCTTCTCTTTTCTTGCTTTTGTGTGCTTGAGAGAGGGAGTGTGAGAGTGTGAGAGTGTGAGGGAGTGAGTGTGTGAGGGTGAGGGATCAAGGAGGTGAAGCTCTCCACCATCTCCTCTCTGCTTCTTCTCTTCTCTTTTCTTCTCTTGTCACGCATGTGGATATGGAGGATGGAGCTTGGAGGTAGAGGCTTGAGGATTCTTGAACTTGCATCAAGAATCGTGGAGCTATCGGTGTGTTTGAGGGGGGAGGCAACTCATTTGGGCATCGAGGTAAGCTCATTACACCCTAGTAGGATGGAAGGTGCATTGGCTACGTGAGAGATAACCATAGGTGCTCGCTTGAAATGCTTGAATGAATAAGCGGTCCTCCATGGTTCTTGGTGGTTGAGCATGATCTCCCTCTACAAGCACCAATTCCACCAAAGGTTCAATAATCTGAGAGTACCAAAAACCACCAAATGCACCCTACATTTTCATGTGTATCAAACACAACCCAAATATAATGCACCAAAGAGAACCAAATGTATCAAATAGGACCAAATGTACTAAAGAGTATAAGAAATACCAAAATATACCAAAAGAGCCAAAGCTTGTACCAATAAGCTTTTTAGTAAGGAGATCAGCTAGAGAGTTCCAAGGAGCACTAGATAGTACTGAAAGGGTTTCAAGATTACCAAATGTATCCAAAACCACCAAGTGCTCCCAAAAGATTAAGAGGCAATACCAGGGACAAACCAAGACAAATTACATTGAGTTTACCTGCTCAAGTTCAACCTCTTGTCCCAACCATTTTATATGAAAGGTGAGAAGGATCGAAGCTTGCATGCGAGCTATGGCGGGAGAGCAAGAGCAAGAAAGAGAGAGATAAGAAATGGGAACTCCAACAGTCACAATGTGTGACCGGGCCTTCCTTTATTTACTAGTCACTAAAAAATGAATGTAAAGAATAAAGTGACATGACGGGCGCCCGCCACCTGCAGTGCGCAGTGGCGGGTACTGTCAGATGGCGGAGGCGGCTTTATCCCAACAACCTCCCACTTAAAGGTGAATCTGCCCCAGTGAGAGAGAAAGAAAAGAAAAAGACAGTACAACTGTACATAGGTACAAGGGATGAGGAAAGGCAACATCTCATCCAACGCCCATCAATTTCCTGAGGAAGGTAAAGCGCTCAGTAGTGAGGCTTTTCGTGAGCAGATTTGCAGGATTCTCGTCAGTGGAGATCTTGACAAGGTCAACAAACTTGTCCTCCACGACACCACGTATGAAGTGATACCTCACCTCAATGTGTTTTGTCTTCGCATGGAAGACGAGATTCTTAGCCAACTGAATGGCACTCATAGAATCCGAATGCAGTGTAGGTATAGCATCAATCCCAAGGTCAGCACAGCCTAGCCATATGGCCTCCTTGCAAGCCTCAGTGGGCTGCAACATACTCGGCCTCAATGGTAGACAAAGCCGTACACTTCTGAACCCTGGACATCCAAGAGACAGCACCTCCAGCATAGATGAATACATAGCTAGAAGTGGACTTCCTACTATCTGCATGTCCTGCATAATCAGAGTCAGTGTACCCCATGACCCTTGTATCCTGGCTGCCATAGCAAATACACATATCTGTTGTGCCCTTCAGGTACCTCATGATACCCTTCACGGCATCCCAATGTTTCCTACCAGGTGTAGCCATATAGCGTGCCACAACACCAACTGCAAAGGCAATATCTGGATGAGTGGCTATCATGGCATACATCAAACTGCCCACAGCTGAAGCATAAGGGATCTGGGCCATCTCAGCCCTCTGCTCATCTGTCTGCGGACAATCGGCCTGTGATACCTTCACATAAGAAGGCAATGGACAACCAATAGGCTTTACGTCCTGCATGCGGAAGCGCTCAAGGACTTTATGAATATACTCCCTCTGTGACAAGTAGAGGAGTCCCTGATGCCTGTCACGTCTAATGTGCATACCAAGTATGTGAGAGGCCTGTCCCAAATCCTTCATCTCAAAGCTCTTCTTCAGCTGAGATTTAAGAGCATCTAGCTCATCATGAGCTTTCCCTGCTATCAGCATATCATCCACATAGAGTACCAAAATAAGCAATGAACCATTACAGGATTTCTTCGTGTAAAGACACGGATCCATAGCACTCCTGCTGTAGCCCTGTGACTGCATAAAGGCATCAAACTTATGATACCATTCCCTAGGTGCCTGCTTCAAGCCATAAAGACTTTTCTTCAACTTGCACACTAGGTGCTCCCTGCCAGGTTCTGCAAAGCCCTTAGGCTACTCCATATAGATCTCATCATGCAAGTCCCCATGTAAGAAAGCCGTCTTGACATCCATCTGATATAGATCTAAGTCAAGCTGAACAACCAAAGCCAAGACCAAGCACAGGGTGGTCATCTTAACCATAGGAGAAAAGACCTCATCAAAGTCTACACCATGCTCCTGCTTAAAACCCTTTGCTACCAATCTAGCCTTGTATGCCGGCTTGGGGTGTCCAGGGGTACTTTTCAGCTTGTACACCCACTTGCATGGCAAAGCCTTCTTGCCCTTAGGCAAGGCAACCAAATCCCAAGTCTCATTTTTATGCAAGGAGTCAATCTTAGACTACATAGCCCTCTCCCAGGAGTGACTGTCACCCCTGCGCATAGCCTCATCATAAGTGAAAGGCTCTCCTGTATCTGTAACCAAAATATAATGCATAGAGGGCTGAAATCTATCAAGTGGACGTCTGTCTCTAGCAGACCGTCTCACTACAGGCTCTGCTGCCTGCCCAGCTGCCTGTCCAACACCCTGACCATGAGCATCTGCTGCAGCTGTAGGCTATCCAACTGGCTGTGCAGGAGCTCTAGGCTCCTCCTAAAAGATCACTCTGCGGATCTCAACCACTTTCTCAGGCTGCCTGTGCATCTTGTCTTCATGGAAGACTACATCATGGCTGCGTACTATTTTCCGCGCTTGCGGATCCCATAGGCGATAGCCCATCTCTCCTGGATCACCGTAACCAAGAAAGATGCATTTAATGCTCTTTGGATCCAACTTACTCCTCTTGTCCTTGGGCACATGGCATAATGCCTCACATCCAAAGACACGGAGATGCGCATAAGAGGGTGGCTTACCAGCCCAAACTTCTCCTGCAACCTGGAAATCCAATCCACTAGAAGGCGATCGGTTTATGACATGCATTGCCGTACTAACTGCCTCAACCCAAAAGCTCTGTGGTAGGCCTGCATGGCTAAGCATAGAGCAGACACGCTCCTGAATAGTCATGTTCATGCGCTCAGCCAAACCATTCTGGGCGGGGCTGTAAGGGGCGGTCAACTGACACTTAATACCCCTATCATCACAAAACTGCTCAAAAGCACGTGAGACATATTCTCCCCCATTGTCAGTCCTAAGGCATTTCAGCCTATACCCAGTTTGGTTCTCAACAAGAGCAAGCCAACGCTGAAAGACTGCCAAGACATCGGACTTTTGCATTATGGGATAAGCCCACACTTTCCTAGAAAAATCATCAATGAAGGTAACAAAGTACTTTGCACCACCCATAGACATACACGGCATGGGCCCACAAACATCTGAATGCACCAAAGCCAAGGGCTCACTCATGCATGGCCTACCCGATTTTTGTTATGCGTAGATCTATTCTGCTTACCATAAAGACAATGATCACACGAGTCAAAACATGCATAGTCCAAAGGCGGAAGATACTGCAAACCAGTTAACATTTTCATTCCCTTCAAAGACATATGCCCCAAACGGGCATGCCAAAGTGATACATGTGGGATAGAACCCACTGCCAAAACATGGTCTACAGAAGACCCAGATACAACAAGAGGATAGAGGCTACCAGCCTTGGCGCCTCTAGCAAGCACAAGTCTGCCTTTGGTAATCTTCCAGGCAAAATCCCCAAAACAGACATGAAACCCTGCATCATCCAACTGTCCTGCAGACATAAGACTGCGCGTAAGCGCAGATACATGACGTACATCCCTGAGCAAAAAGGAACTGCCAATGGAAAACTGCAACTGAATATCTCGACAGCCCACAATATCAAGAGACCTATCATCTCCAAGTCTGACTGATCCAGATACAGTACGGTAAGAGTGAAACCACTCACGGTAAGGCGTCACATGGAAGGACGCACCTGGATCCAATAACCAGCATTGTGAATACATACTAGGTGTCTCAGTCAAGTGTGAAGCATCAAAAGAACTAGCTGCAAGTATGAACTCATCACTACCATCGAAATCCTCGGTCTGCATGACATTAATTTCTTCAATCTTGACGTTGGACTTTGCAGGTACTATGCTGCAATCAGAGGACTTCTCCTGCACTTTCTCTTTGCCCTTATCCTTGCGCTTCTCATTGCGCAACTCATGACACTATGGTCTGATATGGCCCTTTTTCCCACAATGATGACAAGTGACATTAGTGTTGCGCCCACGCGACTTACTACGCGACTTTCCACGAGATTTAGACCCCGACCCTTCTGCGAGTCACGGCCACGGTTATTACCACGATCATTCCTGTCATTCCTACCTCTAACTGTCAAAGCATGTGAAACACGAGAGGCATCCAAGTTTTTGCGATTAACCTCTTCCTGTAGAAGAGCACTCTCAACATCATTTAGTTTCAGAGTAGCACTAGAGGCACATAGGGCAGTGCAGAATACATCCCATGACTCATTCAGAGTCCCAAGCAAGAAAAGAGGAGTTACTTCCTCTCCAAAGGTGATATCCTACGAAGTCAGGTTCTTCAGTATAGCATGGAACTAGCTCAAGTGAGAAGACATAGTCGCATTATCCTTCATGCGCAGATCCATAAGCTGCTTCAACCAGTACATCTGACTCGCCGGACTTTTCTTATCATAAAGATTCTTGATCTTATTCCATAGATCCCATGCACTCTGTGCTTCCTCAAATATATTATAATGTACCTGTTCAGTGAGAGACAATACAATCGTGGACTTGCATAGCTCATCAAGTTCAAGCCAGTCGTCATTGTCCATAGTTTCAGGCTGCTCCCCACTCAACCGAAGTGGCTTAATCTAAGATTTCTGCACCAAGACCTGCCAAATTTGACTCTTCCAATAAGAGTAGTTGGTACCATCCAACTTTGTGATGTTAAATATCGCATTATTAGTCGAAGAGGACGCCATAATGCAGGCTGGAAATGCACAGACAATGTAAAACTGCTGGCTGTTTTACTGTAGAAAATGCCCAAAATCCACTGAAATGGGCTCCAAATGGCGAGAAAAGTGTGCCAAAAGATGTTGCCCACTTAGTACTAGGTGTGGTACACCAAATCAAGATATTTCAGCATAAAAAATACTGCTCAGTCCACCAATAAATGCTTGCTGTAATAAATTTCAGAATTGCAATAATGAGAGCAAACTGTCCCAAAACTGGATCTAATGTCAACTAAACAATGCTAGGTCCAAAGCCGGCATAAAGAGGACAAAGCAAAGCCAAATGACAGTGAAAATAGATGAGCATAACACCGAGAGATGTCAAATAGCATCTGCCAGTAAGAGGCACACCCCCAGACAATGTAGGCAAAATGTAGAACCAACTGCCAAAACCTGACACAAATAGGTGTCTGCTCAAAAGAAAGCGGATCCAAAATTGAGACTCAGCTCATAAGCATCCTATGAACCAAGACATATACTCAATGCAACATCCAATTGTCGGAGTATAATCCCAAAGTCTCAATACATCTATAACTGCTCAATGACATAGACTGCTCCAATAGCATGTAATCCCTGCTCAAGGTCAAGTAAGCATGCAAGATGCTCCCACTGGCACAAAAGGCGTACAATCGAGTTAAGGGCTCAAGCAACCCAAGACAAAGTACCAGTGACAAGTGACCAAGTCAATGTGTCATACGCTTCCCAAGAGCATGACATACATGAAGCAACTGATGTAGCAACCACTAAGCAAGACGTAATCCCAATGGCAAGATTATTGTCAAGTCAATACATCCAGTAGCAAGCCAAAGTCAATATCCCTGTGAGTCGGAGGTGCTCAAAACATCCAAATCGGAGCTCCAAAATATCTGTCAAGCATGGACAAACTAAGAGGCATCAACCACGGACCAAAGCATGTAATGCATAGAGCTTATCCGTCAAGTACAGACAATAGGCATAAGCGGCTCAAATGCCAGTCAAGTCGACCAAACTGCCAATGACAAACCAATAACAACGGAGCAAATGCGATGCTCAAAAGCATTCCGGAATCACGATCATGAGTTCAAAGTCGATCCCCAAAGTGTAATACATCATGACATAACCCATAGGATACATCCGGTATTGATAGAGAAGCAATACATGTGACAAATGAGCTTCAGCCCGCTCATGTACAACAGCTCTAAACAGTCCAAAACTGTCAATTTCCAGCCCAAAAACAATGCCAAATCATGGGCAAATCGAATGCATACATTCCCAAGAAATTAGGCATCTTGTAGACCGCATACGGGCATCAAACAAGGTAACCGGAGTAGAGTATAAGCATCAAATGCCAATGCCAAGTGTGGCTGCCCTGTTTCCAGCACTGTATAACAGTAAATAATAGTCCCAAATCAGCCAATATTTCAAGCCAAAATCATGGCATAATCTTGTGCATACATTCCTAAGGCACTAGGCATCATGTAGACCGCATACGGGCATCAAATAGCACAACCGGAATGGAGTATAAGCAACAAATGCTAATGCCAATGGTGCTGCCCTATTTTCAGCCTGTTATGACAGTTTATGACAGTCCCAAATCTGAAGAAATCAGCCCCGAATGATCAAGACCAATGCCCAAAGCTTGAATGACATCAAACATGAAGTTTATAGCCCTCTTGATCAAGGTAGAGAGCAAGAAGCAATGGCCAAGTGTGGAGCTGAAGTAGACGAGTGCTAACAGCCTGAAAAAAATGGTGCAATCTGCCCTATTGGTGTTGAACTTGCTGCTGCTCCACATGGGCTGAAAAGGGGGTAATGGGGGGCACAAGAAGGGCCTATCAAAGGCCTATGACAAGCCTCTTTGAGCCTTGATAGGTGTAAGGCACAATATGAGGGGAATAAGCTTCAAGGGTTTGAAGCCATGGCTGCCCTTGCTGTTTGCAACCTGTAGACTGAAATAAAACCCTAAAAGAATGATCAAATACCTCAGTATCAATGCCTTGAAGGTGCCTCAATAGGCCGGGAAGGTGCTTGGGAAGCCGGGGAGTGACGGGAGCTCGGAGAGATCGGATATGGCTGCCGGGATGGAGATCCAATGTGTGAAAGGAGTCAATGCAAAGGTAGAGAAGCACTGAGTCGAGCTCGAGCAAAAGAAAGCCAAGCTCTGATACCAGTTGAAAGGTGAGAAGGATCGAAGCTTGCACGTGAGCTATGGCGGGAGAGCAAGAGCAAGAAAGAGAGAGACAAGAAATGGGAACTCCAACAGTCATAATGTGTGACCAGGCATTCCTTTATTTACTAGTCACTAAAAAATGAATGTAAAGAATAAAGTGACGTGACGGGTGCCTTCCACCTGCAGTGTGTAGTGGCGGGTACTGTCAGACGGCGGAGGCGCCTTTACCCCAACATTATATTCTCACTTACCCCAGCATTCGTTGGCTTGCTCCTAGGTCATCCTCCACCTCCTTTGCCTAATATGTATCATTACATAGAATTTGCTGCTACTTGAGCTCTTGGAGGCATGCTTCATATACTTTTTAATGTCGTCCTTTATACGCTCAGCCAACTACATTTGACCCCTTGTACCTAAGCCATGCCTCCTTCTTTTGCTAGATCAAAGGCTTCAACTCCAACAACTTATTAAGTGTACTCTTGGTCTTGCCATGAATCCTCTCCAACAATGACTCCAAGTTAGCAATGTAATCACACACCATCCTTTGCATACCCAAGCCCCGACTCTGTACAAATCTCACTCGTAGAATTTACAAAGCAAGGCTTCTTTCTAGGAGGGATGTTGGCCTGATAGGCAATGTTCGCCCTTCTCCATGTCTCAATCTTCTTTTCCAACCCCCTATGGCCTGCAGTTGCACGTCTGAATCACACTTTTACCAAACTTGGCCCATGTCACTTTGTGGCTTGTGGTGTCTTATGTCTCATCATGGCATTGCTCAAACATATAGCATTGTGCAAACTTGGTTGTGATCTCATTGAATGATGGAGGTACTTGATACACCTTGTAGAAAAGCAACCTGCAATCTTCTACCAAGTGAGAGTAAATGTGGCTTAGGTAGATCTTTGCACCTTTTTGGTGCTTGTGCTTGAAGACAATGAACCACTAGTCTTCACAAAGGGCATCTTCACCTAAGTCATTTGGAAGCACCCCTTTTAGACACTCTTGGTGCAGCTTCTCTACCACCATATAACAAAATATGCTCAACTGTGAGAGTACTCTTCCATTTTATTTTCTCCTGAGAGATGTCAATCGATACTTGAGGTTAGACATACCATGGCTCTCTTTTGAAAGTAAAAGAATACTTAATGTATATAAAATTTGGGATGATGTTAGACACACCTCCTTGGTATTATTGTTGGCTATTTCTCATCACTGGGATTGATGGCAGTGGCAATGTCTCATCAACTCTAGTTTCCACTATCTACAATCAAGTGTGTAGAGAACCTTAGATTCTTAAAACTTTTCTGAAACTTGTGAACAACAACTTATACACCATTGTTTGTAGTGCTGGTTATAACACTACCCACTCTCTACAAGATAATTTGGAGTAGCGAAATGGCCAAAATACAAAACAAAAATAGAGAGTCAATAACAAACAAATATTAAGAAAATAAAGATGGATATTCTATTTGATCTATACAACTTTGTGTAAATCCAAGATGTAGATTAGCAAACTCAACATTGGTCCATTTGCAAGAAGTTTTGCAAACAGTCACAGACACTACTGTAGTCTTAATTGAAAGGCTTTCTAGTGATGGATTGATCTACTTTGAATATCATGGAACAAATTTTGATGTGTGCGGTACCAACCTTGCTATAGTTCCCTATTCTTCTAAAAGTGAACCTTGCACTGCTCGATTCTTATAGGAAAAATTTTCATGTTCAAAGATATGAACACTTTAGCATCTCTGACCTTAATTTTTTGCTTCTTTATCTCAGACGATACGAGTGTTGTATCTCTACGTCAATCATTATAGACAAGGATATTCATAGCAACAATTATAGTTAACCCTTCCGATGTGTTGATCAATGCATAGGAAATTGCAAACCAGAAAGTCACAAATTGCTTTGGAAAGTCTACTAAGTTCTCACTGTGCCCTCAAAGCACATTCTTCATCATGACTTCAAACATGTTTTGTGAAACCAAAACCAAGCTTGATGAATAATCCTGCCATGACATCTTTCCTATAAGTATCTTCTCATAAATGAATTTGCTTTGTGGGTGCTTTTTGTCAGAGACAAAAAAGGTTTGAGTGTTTCCTTTAGCATCAATCCACCAACAACATCCTAGCTTCTTCCAAGCCTTATTTGCAACTTGCGTGCTCTATTGCATCCTCTTGCATTTGCAATACTACATAAATATTAGCTATGCACATGTAGGTTGAAGGAACAATTTTATCTACCTCAAGGATACAATCAAAAGCCAGTCTCCCAAGCCTTGTGGGAAACCTAGGTTGCATATGTAGGGCTATAGACAAAAGAAGGGCAACTAGGGTTGCAATTTCCAACATTGGTTGACTCTCTAATCTATAGGTTTTTCTCACTTCTTGAACACAGTTCTCACCTCACCACATATGAGGGTCGCAACACATGCGATATGAGGGCCTTCCACCATTGAGATCTCTCACTTGGTGTTGACCACACAAAAGGGTCACCACTAAGCGATATGGTACTCTCCGCCCTTGGGAGGGGCCTTTCTCGCTTCCTAGTGACCCATTGTGGGTTTAAACCACATGAGGGTCATGACTGAGCAACAAGCTCTTAGGAATCTAAACCGTGAGATTAATCATATGTCTTGATATGGAAGACTACATGAAGTCCTAGCTAAATGTGGAAAAATGTAGAACAAACAAAGTGAATCCCAAATAAAGTAATACCATGGAAGCTCACCTCTAGGTTTCATCAAGGATTTGTCTTCATCATTAAACCAAATTGACATTTTCTTAGAATATTTTGGCATAGTAAAGAGCCCTGGGGGTTGCATTGAGAGCTTAATGGCTGGAGGGGGCTCGTACTATATTTGGGGCAGCAAACTTTAGCACATTTCATGTGCCCCCTCAATTGGATGATAGCAAACTTTAGCACATCTCATGTGCCCCCTCAATTGGATGATGGCAAGGTTTGTTTGTGGGATATGATGTTTCTTAGTAGTTCAAACTCTAGTCTACTCGATTGAACTCCATCCATATGTGATCAAAATTCTATACAAGTTTAACTTTTCTTATCTAGGGATTTACCTCCAAAATGCAAACCAAGAATTACCAACCACGCACAGACAAAATTGGTCCTATTATTGTACCACCGAGCCGTTCTTTCACCCACCAAGGGCTAATTTTTCCCTAGATTGCATTTTTTTCCTTTTGTAAATTTCACATCACTTTCTCTCTCCTTAATTTCTTATAGGGACAAAAATTGACCTCAAATCTCCCCTAATGCTTTAGAGGTAAAGGTTTCATATATATCACAATGGTGATTCTTATATTTGTCATTATGGATCTACTAGATGTAGTTATTGCCTAGAGATAGGGGGAGAGCATAGTTTTGTGGCCATAGACATGCTTCTCACCCATAGGAAGATGGTGATTGCATCTATTGTGGATAGCATGGTGACGCTCAAAGTGTGTGCTTTCACATAGTGTAATGCATTTAAGAGGAAGAGGAAGATTACAATATGGTCACTATACACAAGTGGATAGATCAATTCTGGTTATGTACATAGAGGTGGATCATCTTCTAGAGAACACCCTTTCATGATGGAGTATGAACTTTATAGCATGGCACAACCATCATATGTTGATGACCGGTTTTTGGAAATGGGTGCTACAAGCCATATGACATATCATGCATATAGTTTGATTCAAAGAAACAAAAAGTAATAATGAGTAAGAAGGACTTAGGAATGCCGTAACACATAAAATAATTTGTATTACGATTGTGCCATTGCTCACGAAGGGTAGTACTAAGAATGAGCTTAGTGGTCTACTTTAATTGCCCACTATCACAAAGAACCTTGAATACATTCATGAAATGGTGGGCCAAGGATTGCAAGCTGGCTTTATTAAAATTTGATGATTTATTTTGAAGTTTCTTAATGAAATCTTGGCAAACTTGATTGGTAGGGGTGTTAATCCTCAGAACAATGCAAGGTGCAAACTAACACAAGGCATAAAGAAGACTTAAGGAGGAGCATAAAAAGACAACCCAATGGAAAAGGAAGACCAAGAAGCACAGGAAAAATTTTAAAAAATCAAGAATAAGGCACACGAGAAATAAAGCACATTTTGACCCTTTGTAAAAGATGTCAAGATTGTGGGAGAGAAGGAAGGAGTCTCGCTTGAAGCTTTCTTGCTTGCACAATGGGGGAAGACACACAAGGGTGGAGGCTGAAAACAGTTTTCCTCTTCTTAGTTGTGGAAGCCAAAATGAACTCAAGTACAAAGAAATAGAAGAACCCTCTATATGGGTCTCAAACCAAACTCAACTAACTAAGGTGGCATACTAACTGAGCCACGAACTAGAGTAGATAAGGATAGCTATCATGTAGCTATTATTCATGGGCGGTGTACCAACCGCATCTACAACTAACACGTCGGTGACATAAATGCACAACGGTCACCCTGGCGTATCACGAGTGGAGCTCGATATCTCAACACTCCCCCTCGAGCTCAATCCCAATTCCTGCACACCAAGCAGGTCTCTGAACTTGCGCAGCTTCTCTGCGCCCAATGCCTTCGTGAATATGTCAGCTACCTGATCCTCTGTGCTGACATAAACTAGATCAATAAGACCTAGTAAAACCCTCTCTCGCACATAGTGATAATGCACCTCAATGTGCTTTGTTCTAGCATGATAGACTGGGTTATTTGCCAAGTGTATACTACTCATGTTGTCACAATAAATGACAACTGGCCCATCTGAAGGCTGATGCATATCATAAAGTAGCTTATGCAACCAAGCTACCTCACATGCAGCCATTGCTGCACCCCTGTACTCCGCCTCTGTGCTCGACAAGGCAACTGTAGGCTGTTTCTTGCTGCTCCAAGTGACTGCAGCACTCCCAAAAGAGAATACATATCCACTGGTAGATCGTCTATCAGAAATACTACCAGCCCAATCAGCATCAGTGTATCCATGCAACTGTATCTGAACCCCAGTCTCATAAAATAGTCCATACTGCAATGTGGACTTCACATACCTAAGTATGCGTCTAGCCGCATCCAAATGTGGTTTCCTTGGAGCCTGCATAAACTGACTTACCAATCCAACAGCATAGCTCAAATCTGGCCTGGTAATAGTCATATAAATCAAACTTCCTACTATGCGTCTGTACATAGTAGGGTCTTCTAGAAGCTCACCTGCATCTGTGCTCAGCTTCACATTTTGCTCCAAAGGAACTGAAATAGGCTTACAGCCTGTCATCCCATATTTGGACAGCATGTCCAATCCATACTGCCTCTGCAAGAGCTGTATCCCACTTGGTGATCTAATCACCTCAATGCCCAAGAAATAACGCAGCTCTCCCAAATCCTTCATCTCAAACTTCTGCTTCAATAGCATTTTCACATGAAGGATATCTTCATCACTGTCACCTGTCATAATCAAATCATCAACATAAATGACAAGCAGCATAATACCTTTCTCTGTTTTTCTCACATAAAGTGAGAAATCTGCCTTGGAAATCTGAAAGCCAATAGTGACAAGATACTGTCCTATCTTGTCAGACCATGCTCTAGGTGCTTGCTTCAAGCCATACAAGGCTTTCTTCAACCTGCAAACAAACTCAGGATGAACAGCATGCACATAACCTGGTGGCTGCTCCATATAGACCTCTTCTTGCAAATCACCATGCAAGAAAGCATTCTTTACATCCATCTGATGTAAAGACCATCCCTTTGATGCAGCCATAGCAATGACTGCTCTTACAGTTGCCATCCTTGCAACCGGACTGAATGTTTCTTCATAGTCAATGCCATATGTTTGTGCATACCCCTTGACTACTAATCTTGCCTTGTACCTGTTCACAGAACCATCTGCATTGTGCTTCACCTTATAAACCCACTTACAGCCAATTGCATTCTTACCTTTAGGCAAAGGTACCAATTCCCATGTAGCATTTGCTTCCAAGGCATCCATTTCTTCATCCATGGCTTTCTCCCATTTTTCTTTTCCCATGGCTTCCTCAAAAGAAGTGGGTTCTGGTTCCTGTATCACTTTAACCATATATGCATAGTGAATGGCTGTAAATCCATCATATTTCAGCCTATCCACAGGATACCTAGCTCTCGTAGACCTGCGCAAAGTAGGTTCACTCCCAGGTGCTCTCAAAACATCCCTGGTCTTCCTTACTCCAGGTGTAACAATAGAAGGAATACCCAACTCATCATCAATGCTCTGTTCTGAGCCACTGGATTCACCATCCACATAAGAGTGACCTGCATTCACATCAAACATAGGCTGATCAACCTTCTCTTTTCCTTTTCGTGATACCTGCATACCACTATCTGCATTGCTTTGAGAAGATTCTCCTGATCTCAATCTGCCTGTCCATGGCGAAGAATGTGAACCACTGCTAGAGGATGCTCCAGGTCCACTAATATTTTGTGACTGCTGCTGTGAATTCTGTGCAGCATTACCATTTTGTGCATCTACATCATCAATCACATTTACTGGTTTATACCAGCTACTCATCTCATCAAAAACAACATCTCTGCTCACTGTAAACTTACGAGTAGAAGGGTTATAGCATCTATACCCTTTTTGCTGCAGAGAGTAACCAATAAAGATGCACTTCTCAGCTTTTGGATCCAACTTGGATCTCAGCTCATCTGGCACATGTACATAGGCAATGCAACCAAAAATTTTCAAATGAGAAATATCTGGTTTCCTACCAGTATACCTCTCCTCTGGAGTCATTCCATGTATTGCTGCAGTGGGAGTCCTGTTCATTATGTAGACTGCTGTAGCAACTGCTTCAGCCCAATAAAAATCTGGCAAGTCTTTTTCATTGAGCATGGCACGAGATACCTCTCCAATATGCCTGTTTTTCCTTTCTGCAATTCCATTTTGTTGTGGGGTATAACTGCATGAATATTGCTGCTTTATGCCATGCTCCTGCAAGAACTTTGCAAACTCATTTGAGAGGTACTCTCCCCCTCCATCTGACCTTAGACATTTTATCTGCAAGCCTGTTTCTTTTTCAACCATAGCTTTAAGAGTTTTGAAGTGCCCAAAAACTTCACTTTTCTTTTTCATAAAATACACCCAAACTTTTCTGCTATAGTCATCAATAAAACTGACAAAATAATGACAGCCTCCAAGAGATGCAGCTTTAGTAGTCCACACATCAGAGTGGATTAATTCCAATGGCTTCTTACTCTCTTGAACATGTTTAGGAAATGGTTTCCTTGCCTGTTTTCCAAACTGACAGGCTTCACATACCTTATGCATTTCTGCAACCTTGAACTTAGGCAATCCTGCAACAATATTTTGGGCCTGCATTGATTTAAGTCGCTGTACATTAACATGACCGATGCGTTTATGCCAGATATCAATATCTGCAACTACACCGGTCCCATGTGCAAACATTGCTGCACTCAATTCAGACATGTCTGCATCCAGTGTAAACATTCTGCCCTTCTTCTTTCCTTTTGCTATCAAGCGACCTTTATTTTTCATATCCTCAACAAAGCATCCATGAGGATTAAATCTGACCTGCAAGCCCTGTTCAACCATTTGACCAACAGAAACCAGATTCTTGGTGATATTCGGGACATGAAATACATCGGACAGGTATTTCTTTTTCCCATCCTGCATAGACAAGGGAATTTTTCCAATCTGCACAATAGGATGTGCAGTATCATCACCAGTCTCCACAAATCCTGGTTTTTCCATTTTCCTTGCATCCTCCATCCATTCTGCATGACCTGTCATGTGGTTTGATGCACCTGAGTCAACATACCATACATCATTGCTTTCTTCTGCACTTGTCACAGAATTGTTCATGTGCTGCACCATGAACAAATGCTCATTTCTGTCATCACCCTGTCTGCTAGAAGATGCATAATTCCCTTGTTGCAGTTTTCCATTCATGATGTCATTCTGCTTTTTATAGCAGTCTTTAGCCATATGACCCATTTTACCACAGTAGTAGCATTCAACATTACTGTTTACATTTTGACCTCTTTGCCATCCACCACGACCTCTTTGGCTCCCCCTGCCTCTAGAGTTACCACGTCCTCCTCCATAGGACTGGTTTTCTTGAGTTTGCTGCATATTCTGATTTCTACCACGGCCTCCAAATCGGCCTCCTCTACCTCTGCCTCTACCTCTTCCAGCATTTGAGTAGAAGACAGCTTCTTTTGAAGTTCCTCCTGAAGAAGATGCACCACCATTTCTCTGTTCCTCAGAAATTAGAAGAGCAATCAACTCCTCAAAATCAGGAAATCTTTCACGAACTGAAATGGATGTCCGAAACTGTGCATAATCCTTTCCTAGACCATTCAAGGTCACGGAAACTAAATCATCATCTTCCACTGGCGACCCAATGGAAGCAAGTGCATCTGCAATCTTCTTCACCTTCATGTGGTAGTCGTTGATGCTCATACTTTCTCTTTGCACATTATGCAACTCTTGCTTGAGCTGCATTTTCCTGGCTTGCGTATTTGTGCTGTACATTTTTGACAAAGTATCCCATGCCTCCTTTGGCGTACTTGCATCCTGAATATGCACAATCATAGAGTCTGAAATGCTGATAGACAGCCAATACATAACTTTCCTGGCTCTCTCATGCCATGATTTAAATGCCTGCATTTGCTGTTGATTGGGAACATCAGGAAGAATTGGTTCTTCTTCATTTCCTGCAACAAATTCCCAATATCCTTTTCCCATAAGGAAATTCGTCATTCTAAACTTCCATGCCTGGAAGTTGTTCTTGTCAAGCTTTTCAGTGACAATCTGTGAAAGAGAATCAGATGCCATTACAGAATACTGCAAAAAATTCTGTCACTGCCAAAAACACAACTTCACCCTCACAAGGGCAAATCTGCAAAACTGGCGAAAGTGGTATTTGACCACACAGTCACTTCCTAGTGACGATTTTGCATCAACAGGCAACAGGGATGATTCTGTAACTCCCAATGTCTCTGCACACAAGCATACGATGCAATCTCTGTGGTAACTTTTCACCGACCTGTAGAACAGTGGTCGCACAGCATAAAACTGAGCCTTTTCTTGAGTGCGTGCAGAAAACTTCCGTCTGCAAAACAGGCCCCGAAATGGCCTCAAATCAAAAAAACAAGGTCGCCTAGGGCTAAAGCCCTCTCCCGCAGCATATACTGCCCTCTTGCTTCACCGCGAAGGGCGTCTCAACCTGAGACAATGCACTCCTGCAATTTCCGGCTGTGCTACCTGCAGAGATCTGCTCCCAAAACAGAAAATGAAAGCAACACTGCTCCTCTTACCAGAACACCGCGAGCTTGGCTTGCTTTCTTGAGCTCCTTACCACGAACAAGGCTCTGATACCATGTCAAGATTGTGGGAGAGAAGGAAGGAGTCTCGCTTGAAGCTTTCTTGCTTGCACAATGGGGGAAGACACACAAGGGTGGAGGCTGAAAACAGTTTTCCTCTTCTTAGTTGTGGAAGCCAAAATGAACTCAAGTACAAAGAAATAGAAGAACCCTCTATATGGGTCTCAAACCAAACTCAACTAACTAAGGTGGCATACTAACTGAGCCACGAACTAGAGTAGATAAGGATAGCTATCATGTAGCTATTATTCATGGGCGGTGTACCAACCGCATCTACAACTAACACGTCGGTGACATAAATGCACAACGGTCACCCTGGCGTATCACGAGTGGAGCTCGATATCTCAACAAAAGAGGGCCACTCTCCCTCCTATGCAAGTTATAAAGGAAGAAGCACATGTAAAGGAGCCATGAGAATAGGAAAAAAAGTGGAAGATAGGACCAAGACCAGATTGATGGTCATGGAAATGGGTTGGGTGCCCAAGGGGAGAAGGGGATATATAAAAGTCAAAAAGTGAATGGATAAGCTCATTCTTGGTGTGTGTGCAAACTAGCTCTCTTCTTGTTCTCGCTCTTGCTTCCTTCTTGTGCATAAGAGAGGGAGAGAGGGAGTGTGAGAGAGGGCGAGTGTGAGTGCATGAGAGTGAGGGACCATGGAGAAGCTCTTCTTCTTCTTATTCTTCTCTTCTCTTTTATTTCATGTGTAGCTATGGAGGTTTCTTGCTTGAGCAAGCAACTTGAATTGTGGAGCCATCGAAGGATTCGACGAAGAAGACTACATCTATTGAATTCAATGGTAAGCTCACTACATCCTTGTGCGAGAGTGTGCATGGCTATGTGAGAGGTAGCCATTGCCACTTGCTTGAAACACAACTCGATAAGTGGTCCATAGGGTGTCAATAGTTGTTAGCCATAGTGAGGACATTTTGGTTCCATTGTTGGGACTAACGGATTCAATCTTGAGTGCTTGCATGCTCCAAATCGAGCGACGGAGTAGGAGTTCATCTCCAAAATGGTGCTTTGTTTAGGTAGGAAAAGAGAGGGAGTCGAAAGGTGTTTGATCTCCTTTGCCACCAGATAGTTTAGGTGTTGGAAGATTTAGAAATGCTCCTTAGATCAGTGGTAGGAAGTTTTTCATTAGTAGAATGCATTAAGGTTTGGAAAATAAGGAGAAAAGAAAGAAAAGATAAGTCTCTATAACAACTAGGAAGTAGGGGAGCAAAGAAAGAAAAGAAAAGATATTTTGAATATCTAGGGAGGAAAACAAATAGTAAGGGAAGAAAGAAAGAGAGCATTAAAAGGAGAGAAAAGGAGGGAAGAGCTCATTTGAGTTTGTGAGAGATTGAGAGAGAGAGCAACAGGTCAGGAGAGAGAGCAACATGCCAATAGAGCAGTAGCAATCCATGTGACATCACCCTCGGTGGTTCCAAGTATGGTCAAGACTCTCTTTGCTAGCTAATGAATGAGGAAAAGATCATAGATATGCACATGTGTGATTAAGCGATTCATTGTCAACAATTTTTAATCATTCGATGTGTTTTTTTCGTTGCTCAGATGGCATCCTTAGGCCTTAGATGGCTGAGTCCTAACCAATCCCACTCGGATGGTTGAGTCACTTAAGTCTACTTGGACACACTTACTCCGACCCAAACTTGGACTTGGATAGTAACAAGTCCACTTGGACACACTTACTTGGGTGATGTCAAACAACTGAATATCCACTCGAACATACCATCTCAGATTCGGAGAGACGCCCCCATTCAAGTCAAATCCGCCCATTTGGATAGGCCAAATCCACCACTCAAACTGCTGAATTTGGGACTCGAACTGTCAGAGACCTACAACTCAGAGGTCCAAATTGAAAGATTACTAGGACCAAAATGCATTCTTAGGGACCATATAAAGACTCCCCAAACATACTAAATGTTGTGAGCTAAATATTGAGTGACCCCAATTGGATCTCCGACCTGCAAGTGTGACCATAGAACTAACGAACACTAAAATTTGCCCTAATAGGCCCAAGAATTGACCAAATCAGTCAATCACTTGCAACTTGCTACATAGTAGAGACACTATTTGATTGTCTGGTGGGTGTGTGAATGATTTCATTGAAGGTTGCACATTGCATTGTAGGTACTTAGGTGCATGAGAAAAGTGGAAAGCCTAATTGTGCATAGCTCACCTTGGATTGTACCATTCAAGTGTGTGAGTAGGCATAAACTAGCAAAGTAATTTCATTAACAAGGAATATACTAAAGGGGAATTGAGCTAAGAAAAGAACCCACTAGTAGGACTGCAACACCCTTGGAACTACGAAACAAACCAAGAAACCCATCATTGATGTGAGAAGTGAATAGTTTAAAACCACTTGAGAACTGAGTGAAGAAAGGAACAAACTAAGTGAAGAAAGGAACAAATCACAATTAGAGACATGTCCTTACTCAAGTTAATCACCCTCATTAACACCTTAGTGGTTCACAAAACCGCCAACATGGTAGGAACTAGCACGGACACATGCAACCAAGACCTCAACCTAGGTGATTTTCTAGTTGACATACAACAACTCATATCACCATATGACCATCAAACAAAAATAGCACACCACGAGAGACCCACAGCTAAAATCATAGTCGATCTCAAGGAGGAGAGAAGGAGGCTAGAAAGAGTTGCCCTACAATGCTTAGCCAGCAATGACCATCAAACAAAAATAGCACACCACGGGAGACCCACAGCTAAAATCATAGTCGATCTCAAGGAGGAGAGAAGGAGGCTAGAAAGAGTTGCCCTACAATGCTTAGCCAGCAATAATCAGGAGTAACATGCTACACCAAGAAATAGAGCTTAACGAGGTCCAATGGGTTCTAGCCATCACAGGCATGAATAGAGCGAGAGGAAATACAGATAGGAAGACATTGTTAGAGGCTGATCTTGCATTGAATGAGATTCTCATGAAGTGACTATTAGATAACATTGTCATAGAGCAAACGATGAGCACAATAACTTCAACAACCTAAAGGATCTTTTCATTAAAGGATTTTTGGAGGCTAGATATTCAGACAACCTCATTTTCAAGTTGATGAATGTCAGTTAAAAATACAAGTAGAAAATATGAGACTATGTCACTCATGTGAGAAGTCTTTACAAGAAGATTCTTGCAAGACGACAGAGAGACCCAATGAGAGAGCAGTCTCCACCATGTTTATTAACAAATCTTTGAAGAGGCAATACACATGGATGACTTGTTGAGAGAGAAGCTCAAGAGTCATACTGCAAGAGAACACCACCTCTAGGAATGTTGAGAGAACCACAATCCTTAGTGATCAGTTAAACCATGGCACACATGATAAGGGAAAAACATCGACCAAAACCAAGAAATAGCTAACTTGAAGTTAGAGTTAGGAAAGCTATAAGAGATGCTAAGAAGGCTAGTGTGAACCCACGTGCAGTGTGTGCATTGTGATAGGAACCATCTCCTTGCTGAATGTCCCAACCCTAGATCATAGCCTTGTGCTAACTGCAATAGGTTTAGACATGATGTGTTGCACTACTGACTGCCAAGAAGGCTCCCATACCCACAACCCTATACTAAGCCCTAGTACTCAGGGAACATGTGGCCCAACTTTGGAAGAGGAGATCCATTAGCTCTACTAGTGTCCAATGACTTGAAGCTAGTTTCCCCTAGGTTGGACATCAACCCCATGGGAATCCCAAGGCCACATGGACCCATAATGACCCATCCATTGAGTGATGCCTCGATAGACTTTGTAGAGGAGCCACTGGAGGACAAGACATACATGAATCCTTATGTCTCCTATGATGAGGAAGGTAATCCTATATCGATGGACTCTAGACTAGTGCCAGTTATGACTTTAGGCAAGGGAAGAGGTAGAGGTCTAAGAGAGGGGGCATGATCCAAGAGCCACTAGCATGTTGGACTTGTGGACATCCTTGGCACATTTTGTCTCGTTGCCCTAAAAAAGAGCAAGCAATTAGGGGGACAAGACCAACTTGTCAATGAGACGTCCAAATTATGGAGTTACACATTTCTAGGCTGATTGCCCTAGATAGAAACCCTCCACAAGTACATCAATTGTGCCATCATTACCACTTGGCTCTTTAGTGTCGAAACACATGATGATGAAGCCACACCGATCCTACTCAACATCATAATCAGATCTTAGACAAAGCATGCCAGTATCTCATTGCCTGGACCTAGCAACTTAGATGCAATATCTGAGGGAAAGAAGAGCTGGAGAAGGAGAAGGAAGAGGGCCGATGCCAAGATAACACTCAGGACTGATAGTGCCACTACACTAACCAAAGGGAAATAGGTTACAAATGCAGAGGCAAAAACATGTACTCCTAAGAGAGTGGCAAGGGGAACTACCAAGGTTGGAGAATAGCCTGACCCAAAACACCAATTAGAAGTTGTAGACAAAGTCAAAGAGTGGGCGAGAGAAGCTCAAGTGCACCTCAGGATGTAGAGCCTATCATGGAGGATGAGATTAATAAGCTCTCTAGCAGTAGTCCACCAGTTTCCATTATGCACCTAAGATCAAGAGGCACATCAATACCCCATCATGTAGCACCACACAAGCAGAATCTAGATGCTGTGAATAGATGAATTGTCCAATAGCATTGGTAGAAGGGCCTTGAGTTAAGGGAAAATAAAAGGGTTGGCAATTTTCTCACAACACTGATATTAACTCTTGTAACTTACCATTAGGAGAATTGCTTAGGCAAAATGACCCAATGGAAATGGAGTGACTGACTTGCTGGACCTTGATATAGAGACACATATACCAATCTTAACCCTGAATCCCTTATCTAGATCCCTATAAGTGAATGCCTTTTGGGAGGGCACAAAAATGCACATAGTCTTACCTATTGTTGCATTAGATGATGCCTCACAAAAAGGAATTGTGGATATAGGAGCAAAAGTTAGTGTGCTTAGCCATGCAGCTTTGCAAGCTTGGGGAAACCCACAAGTGGAAACTACACGGTTTAATGTTATGCTAGTGAATGGAATGAAAGTCAAACCATTTTGAGTGCTAAAAGATTGACCTCTAAAGATAGCAGGAATTCAAGTCCTAGTTAACTTCATAGTCATGAAGGGTACTCACTACGATATTTTGTTAGGTAGGCCATGGATGAAAAATGCTCAAGTAATAAAGGATTGGGGTAATGGCCTGATATTTTTAGGCAACAAAATAGAAGTTTTTTTAGTAGAGATGGACACTTAGAAAAATACACTAGTTGACCTTGATGCTATCTCTACATTACTAAAGGGTGACTCACAAGAAAAGCATAAATGTGGGCCCTTAACTAAGAACATTCCTTGCCCTATGGATGAGCATGATTGGATGCATGTTTTGGCAACCATTGGCTTACCATTCTCAGATGACGAGGATGACTATAGGCAAAGGTTGTAGAAGCAACTAGCAAACCCAACGGAGTCATAGCTTTTGAGTTACCCAAGAATGATGCCACATCATCAATACCTCTCTACATGATGACTCGAAGTTCCATTAGTCGACCCACACCTATCATCTACCATGTACCAACTAATAAACTTGAACTCCATAGAATTCTTGGGCACCAAATGAGAGAGGTAGTTGGTAATCCAATTGCAAACTTTAAATCTCTTAATGAGAGTGGCAATGGGCTAAGACACATGACCTAAATTTGTTATATAAGTAGGCCCTCATTGCAAATGAGAAAAGTTCTATGAAACGGGAACCATGGAAACGAAGAATAGTTTGAGTATGAGGACTTGGATGATGAGTATGAAGACTATTGTTCCAATGGTGAGGAAAGTGAGGAAGAAGTCAAAACCGTAGAATAGTGATTGAGCAAGTAAGAGCTGACTCTAAACCCTGAGAGGCTAGTGCTTTTGGAGTAGAAAGAGGAGTCACCAAGGTAAATTATGATCGTACTTGGTTAGAACACCTGGAAGTAGTAGAATATGAGCAAGTTGGATTAAGTTCAATCAGGTGCCACACCACTACTTAGAGCGGAATCAAGCTCAAAGCTACGACACCAGGGAATTCCAGTGAAGGTTGTGAGTTCAACTCAAAGTCAGAGGTTAGCTGTGAAAGTGATCCAAAAATCCCATGACCTCCTAAGACCAAATGCACCAAAGGGGATCTCCCAGTTCATTCGAGGTGCAAGTAGCTCAAAGAAGAAAGAAGAAAATAGTCCAAGTCCTCTGAAACTGAACGACAAAAGAAGCCACATGACTTACCCAAATGCTTCACTAAGTATAAGAAGAGAAACCACATAGTGGTGTTAACAGGAGCCAAACAAGTAGGACATGCTAATGGACCCATTGAAGGACCTACTAAAGTTTAAGAAGTCAACTTGGCAAGGGAAGGGGAAGAGTCTCGACCCATGTACATAGCTGACAACTTAACTGAGCAAGAGGAGCACAATCTCATTAATCTCTTACGAGAGTATGTAGATGTATTCACTTGGTCCTTAGAAGAGCTAAAAGGAATCAACCTGAGTATTGTGACTCACAACATTCCTATGATTCCCAACATGACACTAGTCAAACAAAGACTGTACGCAATGAATCCAAAGCATGCTCATAATGTGAAAGAGCAAATAGGCAAGCTATAGAATGTTGGCTTCATTTACAAGATTGAGCACATGGATTGGGTATCACTCATAGTAATTGTCTTGAAGAAAAATGGAAAGATTCAAGTGTGTGCGATTTATAAAAAAGTCAATGCAATGACAAAGAGAGACAATTGTCCATTATTGTACACTAAGCACATGCTTGAGAGAGTGGCAAGGAAGGAACCTATAGTTTCATGGATGGCTTTTCTAGCATAGGTTTGTTGATGATTCGTTGGTGATTTGTGTATTCATTCAAGTTGGGAAGAGTGGAGCCCCAAGAGGAACACCAAGGAAAAGGGAATTCTCTTGCAAGAAAATCTATCTTGTAACATCAACAAGCTTGTTTATTATGTTTCATATGATCACAATGAAGAAAAGAACACCAGGCACCACAAATCTTCATACAGCATCATATAGATCTCCCACGGATTTGATAGAATCAATCATATTCTTCAATATCTTCACAAAATCCATCAATAGAACAAAGAAAGCAAAGGAATACACCATCTTTGAATGGAAATACATCACATAGTATTCATCTTCTATATCTTCATAGTCTTCTCTCTCAATCTCTCATATACAATCACTCTGTTTCAGTAGAATTGACTATCTCTGACTCTCTCTCTCTCTCTCTCTCTCTATCAATAATACATCATATCCTTACTACAATCTCTCAAAAATCACTCTCAATAATCCTTCTTAGGTCGTGGATACCCCTCCCAAGAGGTATGTCTGATATGAAGAGTCACCAGAGCCACTACAGTGTCTTTTCATAGCTCACTACTATCACTTCACTCTAGTCTTCACTTGAGTCTTCAACAGCTACTTCTTTCACTTCTTTCAGTTCTTTTGCACTTGTATTCACCTCTTTCCAAGGTTAGAAAACTTTCCCAAACTACACTCTCATCCATCAAAACACATACAGAAGCATACAGAACAGTCTACAGAACAGTACCAGAACAGCTATAGTACAGAACAAAACAGAACAGAGACATAAGCTCTACAGAAGGCCTACAGAAGGTTACAGAAGGTTATCAAAACCACATAACTCATACTCAAACCATTCCAAACTCTCACAAACCATTCAATAAGCTTTCTCAAGATCTCAATCTTCATCAATCAATACTCCATCCCTCCTTACAGAAGACAATCAGAACAAAACAGACCAAAACAGAACAAAACAGAAGGTATGCAGAACCAATCAGAACCTATCAGAACATCACAGAACCACTAATAAACATCATGAACTTCCAAAACTCAATCAATATCATCCAAAACACTCTCAAACCACTTCTAAACCAATCAATCATCTCATAAAATCAACCATTCAGCTCTCAAAAACAACAAAAATCAGCAAAAAAACAAGTCATTTCAACACTCAACATATCCCCACACTTAATAAGGAAGCGTCCTCGCGACGTAGGAAAAAGGGAATACAAGTTCAGGTAAAAGCTCAACTTTAATCTTCAATAGCTCTTCAAAAAGAATCCATCCACCCGACCCCAACTTATAACCTGTTTCTGATATAAAAATACAAAGAAAGGAAAACCCTTTATACATTAACACTGCTTATCAAACTAGAAAATCACAACCAATTTGTAAAGGATATAAGAGTTTTCTTCTTCTTCATCAGCATCAGCCTCAACTTTGCAACCACGACCTCAACACCACAATTCTCCAAAATGTAGCTCGCACACGAAATCCAATCCAATAGGAAACCACCACGCTCGTATGACATAAAGGAACTCACAACACAAACAATAATACAACACAACCATCTGAATGACTCCTCCAAAAAGAGAGATTTTCATTAAAAATCATCCACCATACATTGGAAAGGTATCAATGAAGATGATCCCTCTTGAAAGATTGATGTTGTTGGAAACGATCCATAGACAAGGATTCATCTACAAAGGTTTTGGGAGGATTTTGAAAAAACTGAAGACAGCACATCCTTTCCAACAGGACCAGGTATCTGCTAGGCAAACAAAGGGCATGAAAATACAATATATCCAGCTGCTGAGAATCAATGCTCACATTGACATTCATGCACAACTTTGGAATAGGCTTGGAATCATTATGAGAGTGCCTATGCATATACGCCAGGTACCAAGCAAAGTGAGCAGTTAATCTCACTGAAGGATCGGCAGACTGTGAATACTGCTGAGCAAAATGAACATAGTTCTGATAAGCTTGACTGGAAGCTGTCCATTCTCCTGGAATTACTGGCCAATTGATCTGAGGTCCTGTAAGGGAATAATCCGAACTCCATCCCCTTCGTCGGGAAATCTGATTA
Organism: Lygodium microphyllum; assembly: GCF_053477565.2. Classification (NCBI taxonomy): domain Eukaryota; kingdom Viridiplantae; phylum Streptophyta; class Polypodiopsida; order Schizaeales; family Lygodiaceae; genus Lygodium; species Lygodium microphyllum. Next base: position 102,062,213 of record NC_141151.1, read on the forward strand.
TCAAACTCGTCACAGTCACTAACCAACTGAGGTGGTTGAGATATAGAAGTGTGAGGAGAGGGTAGTGGAATAAGGAAAAGTGGATGAAGTGAGGGATAGGAAAAATCATAAAAGGAAGAAAAGGTTAAAGAAGGAGTGGCAGAAATTTGTAGGGAATCACTAAGGAAGGGTGTTAACTGATAAATAGGAAATGTGGAGGGTACATGAATGGATGGAGAAGGACAGGGTGGAGAAGGGGAAAATACCCTATCCTCAATAAAGGAACAGTATGTAAAAATGGGAATTTGAGGGAAAGATGAAGGTTGGAAAAGAAGGGGTAAAATAATTGTGGAATTAGATTGACAAAGGGAAAGATATAGAGCATAGCGGTGAGCCATTTGTTGGTAATATAGGAGGGTAGGAACAGAAGGTCCTAAGCATCTATGATAGGCATCAAAGAAGGTAGAATCAAACGGATTATGTTTTGAAAGATAGGCTAAGAGATCCATCCTCAGTTGATTAGTACTCTGGGCAGAGGTAGGAGCTGTGTTTTGTCTTTGATTCAGGACCACAAAATCAATCATGGGATGCCACGAATTATCATGACAATCAGCCACTTTGGAGGAGTAACCCTAGAACATGTCAGCTATGCGCAACTCCAAATGGTTGACATACAAAACAGCCTGTAAGACCACATCCCCCACATACCATGCCATATCCACCTCATCGGGAATTAACAAGTCTCCTCGTAGATACATGTAGGACATCAACATAGTATCTGGCGTGACAGAATCTTCAAACACCATCCTTACTACCTCTGTCAGCAACTCAGCAGACTAAGCCCCACTCCATCCATCCTCCAGAAGAGGTAAATCCATCGTGGAAAGCTTCATGTAGAAGACCAAATTCTGTAAGTGGTAGTGGACAAAGAAAGAATAGTCTGGTAGAACATATTCCTGAAACTGCTCAAAGGTAGACCATAACAAGTCCATTCTGGACTGCATTCTTTCCACTTTATCTTGGAATAGAGGACATAAGGTAGCCTGTCTCTGAAGAGCAGCCAAGTCCTGTTGTGAAAGAGAAGGAATCAAGGGAACATTAGGGCTTGGAGGAACAGAGAGTGACTTTGCCAGTTGATCTTGCAACTGCTGGATTTGGGAGGCTTGGGATGCCACTGTGTCATTAGCAATCTGTAAAGCTGAAAGTTTGTCATCTAAGATAGCTTGGAACTCTTGCGCTTCTGTGGACATCCTCTCCTTCTCCGCTGAAAGGCTAGTAACCTGGGATTGAGCCTCTAGTAACTGGATCTTCAAAGAATAGATCTCATCGCTTTGGGTGGCAACCAGTTGGGTTTGTTGTTCCATTTACTTAAATAAATCTGCTAGGGTATCCTTAGCAGAAGCTAACTCGGATGTTGCCTGATGCAACTGGTCTTTAGATTGCATGAGTTCTTCATAAAAAGACGTGTACAGCTGTTGAACACAGGCTGTCCCACTGACAATTCAATGGAACTCTGAATATCTTTACAGAGGAAAGGAATTGCATCTCCTGAGACTAGACTGTTCAGGGAGGGAACTGATATGTCCAATGATCCTTCTCGATGTGCTCTGAATAGGTTATTACAAGTGAGATACCCAGGGAATTCACTGCCAGAGGTAGCAGGGATGGGCACTGAAGGAAGTACGGAAGGAGCTTTATCCGCTACCCGCTTCAAGCGTTTGGGCTGGATGACCAGGGGAGGCGGAGAATCATCATCCTCTATGTCAATAGGTTCTGATTCATCTGAAGGTGGAGGAGGAGGAACTGGATCTGATGGAGGAGGTGGAGGCACAGTCTTCTGTAAACCTGAATAGGTTAAGAAGGCAGACAAATATGATCCATATGTGACATTGGTAACATTACCCTTGGTGACTTTGATGAAATGTTGATCCATTTTAGTGAGGAGATAAGTGCTCCAATCAATAGCAACTCCTTTCAACACCATCCTGGAAGCTGTGAAAAGCTCTTTGGACAAATACTGGGATGGTGTTTTGGCAGGCATAAACCTGTCCTGGAGAAACTGACAGATCATCTTCCATACGGGATCAGTGATCATGGAAAAGGAGACTCCTGAAGAGTTGATCACCTTCTTAACATCCAGCATTTCCCTTGTCTGCTTTTGCAACAGCTTCAGAATCTCTTCATTAGAGAAAAGCTGACGAGTGGTCACAAAAGGTTCACCTTTGGAGGGTAGAGACAGAGCCTTCCCTAAGCCTCGAGGTGTCAAAGTCATAGAAATTCCCTGGACTAGTCCTGTCTTCTTGCTGTAAGAGGCCAGAAACTCATCACATAACGATGGATCCTCGGGAAGCAATGGAAAGGAGGTAGCCACAAAAGCAGCGAGTCCCGCCTTCGTGAGAGGCTCAAAAGTGAGTAGGGAAGAGTAATCCCTACTAACTAATGGGACGTACTGGATAGGGGAGGAGCATGAGAAGGTGCCATTCAGATGGTTACACACACACACACCACAAACACAGACAATCAAGGAGAATGCCTGCAAAGCAACATACAAAAAACCAAGGATAAGAGAACAACCAAAACAATAAAACGTAACTCGACCAACTAACCCCAAGCAAACCACAACCTAGAAAAAATTCGACATGACCTTGAGACATATCGACCGAAAGCTTCATGCTATGCATCAGACAAACACCCAGAACCCCGTATTAGGCAATAAAAGAAAAAACTGCACACCGTACCCGTAACCGTATCAAAGACAGTAAACCAAAACAATACCACATCCGACACATATCAAGACTATATCGTTGATAAACCAGTGTTTGACCATGGAAATAACTCCAATGACTGCGCATACCCATTCCATGAAACGGTTCGTTAAAAAGGGAAATTAAGTGCAGTGAGGGGGGATTAATTTAATGAAGGGTTTATTTTAAGAATTTATTAATAATGGGTGAATTTTTATTACGTGATAAACCTTAGCAAGAAAATGGTGGTTCCTTCTTATAAATTTAATTACCAATTATTAGGTGAAAACAGTGCTTTAATTCGAATCCCGGACTGCGATACCCAGACTGGGTCTCTAAATGCAAGTTCATTGATTACAAATTAAGGTGATGTGGAGCGCTTTTTTGCCACCCAGCGCGTGCTCTTGTGATGGCTGGTTCATTTTAATTAAAAATTAAAGTGCCTCTGTAGCGCGTGCTAAGTAAACAGCGGGTTTATTTTAATTAAAAAAGAATGTGTGTATGTAGCGCGAATGCGCGTGGAAACTGTGGGTGAATTAATAGGTCATTTTAACAATTAATTTGTGATTAAGAGGGAAATAAAAATAAATAAAGCACATAAAATAAATACCTGGAAGGGGTGTGTATGTAATGGCCTAAATGCGCACGGAAGAGTCCCCCAAAAGAAGTGAATCCAGTAAAAGAAAAGTAAAGACCACTGACGAAACAACAAAGACAACACCTTAGTGGATTTGTTGAGTTTGAGTATGATTGTTAATTTATGTGATGATGTATCAGGATAGTTTTGAGTGTGTTTTTGTTTTTGTTTTGTTAAGTTTATTATGTGTGGTTGGCATTTTAGGGAGGATTAGGTGTGGGGATTGGAATTATGTGTGTTGGTCTGGAAATTTTGTGTTTAAAATTTTTTGTTTTTGAAGAAATTGTAGGGGGTTGTGTTTTATGTTCGTGTTTTTGTTTTTTTTTCTTCAAAAGGAAGAATAATTACAAATGGATAGGGGATGAAGGAAAAAGAAAATTTCAGCCAATTAGGAAATATCCACATTTTAGGGTATGAAAATAAGATGGAGATGTTTAGGGTGAAGTGGTGTGTGTTAGTCATATGTTTTTCATTGGTTTGTTTATTTTTTTTGTGTTTATTTTTTTGAAATATGGGTGCCATGTAGGAAAATATGTTAAAGTGAAAAAGGAAGGGAAAAAGGTCAAGGGGGATGGGTGGATTTTTTAAGAAATTTTTAGAATTTTTTTTTTGGAAATTTTTACTAATTTTAAATGAATTTTTGACATTTGTTGGTAATTTTGGGATAAATTGGGAAATATTGAATTTTCAGAAATTTTGGGGTGGGAAATTTCTAGCCAAAAAATTTCCAAAAATTGGCAAAAAGTGAAAGGAATTTTTAGATTTTTTTTTGAATTTTTATTGAGTGGAAATTAATTTATAAATTTATTAAATCAGTTAAATCAACAAAATCAGCTTAGTTTGGTAAGTAAGGTCAAATTAAGTCAACTAAGTCATGTAAGTCTGTGTAAGTCATGTAAGTCAGACTAAGGGAAGTCAGGTTAGTCAAATGGAACTAGGTTAGTCTAGGTGAAGTCGGATAAGTCAGTTAGGGGGACTAAGTCAGATTCTAGCTAACCTAGGGTAGACTAACTATCCTAGGGTTAGTGTAACTAGGGGGTGGGGTTCAACTAACTACAGTGGGGTTAGGTTGACCTAGGTTGGGTTAGTGCAACTCAGGTTGGGTTAGACTAACCTAGGGTGGGTTAGTTTGACTGAGGGGGGGGTTAGACTAACCTAGGGTGGGTTAGTTGGGTGGGGGTTAGGGTGAACTAACCTAGGTTAGGTTAGTTGGGTAGGGGTTAGGGTGAACTAACCTAGGTTAGGTTAGTTGGGTGGGGGTTAGGGTGAACTAACCTAGGTTAGGTAACCTAATTAAGGTTAATAAATTGCAGGCAGGTTAGTTTAACTAACCTGAAGGGAAGCTAGGAGGAGGAGGAAGGAGGAGGAGGAGAGGGGCGGCTGCGGCGTCTGGCGGCGCTCGGCGGCGGCAGAAATGGCGGCGGCGGCGTCGATCGTGGCGGCGGCGTTACTACACCAGGCGACAACGACTTGGCAGCGGCGTGGCGCCGAGGGGGGAGAAGGGGGGAGGAAAGAGAAAGGGGGGAGGAAGAAGGAAGAAGGGGAAGGGAAGGCGGGGGAGGGAGGAAGACGGAGGAGGGAGGAAGAAGGGGAGGGGAAGGCGGGGGAGGGAGGAAGAAGGGGAAGGCGGGGAGATGGAAGAAGAAGGGGAAGGCGGGGGAGGGAGGAAGATGGAGGAGGGAGGAAGAAGGGGAGGGGAAGGCGGGGGAGGGAGGAAGAAGGGGAAGGCGAGGAGATGGAAGAAGAAGGGGAAGGCGGGGGAGGGAGAAAGAGAGGTAGGACGGGAGATGGAAGAAGAAGGGGAAGGCGGGGAAGATGGAAGAAGAAGGGGAGGACGGGAGATGGAAGAAGAAGCAGAAGAAAGGAGGGAAGAAGGGAGGGGAGAGTCGGGGAGAGAGAAAGAGGGGTAGGAGAGAGAAAGAGGGGAGAGGAAGAAGAAGAGAGAGAGAAAGAAAAAAAGAGGGGGATGATAGTTGAGATTCGGGGAGGGGAGAGAGGGTGTCCGTTGGCGGGAGGGGTAGGTTTCTTTTAAAAAAATATTTAAATTAATTAATGAATTAATGAATTAATTAGAAAAAGGAAAAGAGAAAAAAGAAAAAAAGGAGAGGTGAGACGCCCCTGTCCCGCGCGCATGCGCGGGGCGGGGGTAAAAAAATTTGCGGTGACGGGAGTGAAAAGGCGTCCGGATACGGGGACGAGGCACGCGGATGCGACCGGGGCGCGTTAAGACGCGTAAAATTGAAAAAGGGCGCGTTCACGCGCGGGACGGAGCGCGCAAAAACTCATAAAAATAAAGAAAAATGAATAACTCCCAATCCGGACGTCAAAACGAAGTAGCGTAAAAACAAAAAGTGGGCAAGACGACAGGAGGAAGACATGGAAAATATGCGACGGAGGTTCCGGGAAGGGTAAAGGGCGGTCACGTGCAAAAAACACAAAAAACGAACCAAAAAATGCAATTAAAAATTAATATCGGGAGATCCGTGCAGCGGAATGAGGTGCATGAAAAAGGAAAACCGTGTAGAAAGACGTGCCCGACAATCCTAGCTCAGCAAAACATAGTTCCGACGAAGATAAGACGCGTTCACGTGGGAAAAACCCAAAAAACAAATTCAAAAATGGGATCAGAAATTAATATCGGACGAACCGTTCGCCGGAATGACATGCAGTAAGAAGGAAAAATGTCCGTAGGAAGGAGTGGCACAAGGATGTCATGTTAAACCGCAGTTCCGGTGGAAGTAGGAGGGGTTCACATGCAAAAAACTCCAAAAATACACCCAAAAACTCATTGAAAAATTAATAAGTAAAAATCCGGAAGTCGAAAGAGGGGGGAGGAAAAAGGAAAAAGGTGGGGAAAGACACGAGGGACACAACAGTCAAATCAAATTGGAATTCCGATGCAAACAGGGCAGGTTGACATGCAAAAATGTCAAAAAGACGCACGAAAAAGTCGTAAAAAACCGAAAAATTAATAATGGACAAACCGTGTATCAGAATGACTCAGAGTAAAAAGGAAAAATGTCAGGGGACAAGTGGTTGTCAGGGCTAAGACATCAGATCATGGTTCTGAAGCAACAAAAGTGTGTTCACATGGAAAACCGGCTAATTTGCGCAAAATGCTTTAAAAATTAATAACGCGAAAACCATGCACCGAAACAGGGATAGGTAAAAAGGAAAAATGGTTAGTTCAGAGGGAGGAACAAGGCTATAAGGTTGGATTTAGACGTCGGTGAACGTAGGGTGCATTCACATGGCAGGACCTCAAAAGCAGGGAATGAAGGAAAACTGCAAGGGAACAGCCCCAAGGGTGGGTGGAACATAAATGTGTGGGTGGGAAGGGACCCCATTAGGGTAAAAGCAATTCATGGCATAGAGGCATGAGCAGGTTAAGGCATATGCAGAAGGATATGCAATGTAGACGCGCAGGGACGCGTCCCCACACTTAAGACCTCAATGGATAGGGTTAATCGAGCAACAAGGACCTAGGACCACGCCACAGACTATCCACTAACTTCCCCGCACTTAAAACATGAACGTCACTAAGAATTCAAAGTTGGAGGGTTAGAAAAACTTGGCCCATTTTGTCAAGAATCAAGGTTGATTGTCGATGGTACGTCCTGTGTTGTTGTCGGCTTCTGGAGGTACCAAGGCATCTTCTCGGCACATGTCTGTCATGGCAGGGACCATATGGCTACACGCAGGGAGGTAGCTGATGGAAAGAATCGCAGGAAATTTATCGATGATGAGGGATATTGCACTCAACTCACAGTCACTCATATGGAATGAAAGAACAGTCACTCGCCCCATGACTAATATCACTCGAGGAACAAGGATTGAAACCCATATCTCATACCCAGTTGAGGAATCGAAAAGGGGGGAATAGTGCAGAGGGAGTATGCCAGGGTGCACAGTTGATGGTGCATTAGTGCGTCCAACCCGTCTAGCATAGGTGCAAGGAGGAAGGCAAGGGAGCCTTATAGTGCAGTGTACAGAACAGGGTGATGTGTCCTATGATGACAATAAAGACCCATCCCGTGGGTGCATAGGGAAACGGGAACATACCTGACTCCAAGTGTCGTAACGTCCCTCAATCTCACCTCTTGGTAATTGATTGAAGAAACTCCAGTCACACTCAACCTACCCTCTGTCTCACGCTCTGTGGATAGTTACAGGAGGGCAACCATGTCCTGAAACCCGTTGATGTAATCCTCACAGTCACTTGTGCAAAGGTTGTATGCCTTGTGCGCATTCGATGGTGCAACTATGCATCCCGCCCTGTGCCGGCATACGGTGCGAGAAGGAAGGCCAGGGAGCCTTATGGTGCAGTGCACAGAAACAAATTGTGCTTTGTGCATTGAGAGGCCCATCCCGTGCGTGCAACACTTCATTCACACTACTCACCTCTCATTTGATTTGAAGGGAAAAGACTGGTCGCTCACCCCACCCTCTGTCTCACTCGTTGTTGATAGTTACAGAGGGCAACCCATACTCACTTCCCCATCCGGTTAGGATGAAAGCTCACGTCACTCAAGGGGTTTGTCAATGAAGATCACGTCATCAGTTGTTGAAAAGGCGTACCCAGGGAGGTAGCCATCAAATCGAATGTTGTGTTGGATAGAAACATGTCGTCTGCTAGAGGATAGTTAGACACTCTGTAGAGAGACCCAGGACACAGCATACCGAGGGAGGTAGCTTCAGAATTGGATCCTGGGGATATCAATTAATGAATCCACTTTCTGGACTGCTGGGTGTTACCACCTTTTCCACAGCCAGCTTCTCGCCCAAGGGTGTGTACCACATTTTCTTGGAACGAGGCCTGCTATGACAGGGAATTTCTTCCTTTTCTCTCATAACAGTTTTGTTTTTCTTTTTTTTTTGTTCTCTTTTTTGTTCTTGTTTTCCCCTATTCCCGAGGGTGTTTCCACCTTTTCCCAAAGAATAGGTCGGCATGACAGGGACCTTAGTCCTTTTCTCCCATGACCGATATGTTTTCTTTTGTTTGTTTGTTTGTTTTTTTTTTTTTGCTTTATTTGTTTGTTTGTTTTTTTTTTCTTCTTCAAATTGAGCAAGGGAATGGTAGAAAGACCATTTGTCAGAACCAACCTCGCCACTGTCGCTGGTGGAAAATAGAGGATAAGAGATCAAGGCTGGAAGGTGGAGTTGAGGGGACAGAGGGTTGCGTCCATCTCATCAGGAGTGACTGAAGAACGGCTATCAGAAGTATCATCATAAGAAGTACAGGGCCGTGCCAACGAGGGAAAGGATCAAGTGACCGTAATTGTCAAGATCCCCAAGGAGGGAAGTACTTCTTCAGGCGATATCCATTGATTAGGAAGGGATCATCAGAGGCATCAACGGTCTGCAAAGCCATTAGGGTTGACGGCAAGTACCTTATAGGGGCCCATCCACCGTTGTTGGAGCTTGCCAGGAAACTTGCCAAATCGTGAATCATAAGCTAGGACCAAATCACCTTCTTTGAACTCCTTGTGCTTGATGAAGCTGTCATGGTAAGCCTTACGTCGAGCTTGTGTGGCTTCCATGCACTGTAGAGCCATCCTACGAATTTCTTCCAAACATTCCAGGTGCAGGAGACGGCGTTGCAGTGAATCATCGTCCCCCAAACGCTCTTTGATAGCCACTCTCAAAGAGGGTAATTCCAGTTCAACAGGGAAAACAGCTTCTGTACCATACACCAGCTGTCCTGTTGCTACTTTATGGGAGGTTCTGTATGCCTAGAGGGCCTTTGTAAGTCGATCATCCCAATCACGACGATGTGCGGCAATCGTTCTTGTCAGAATCGAGCAGAGGATGCGATTCATGACTTCGACTTGGCCGTTGGCTCTGGGGTAATAAGGAGTGGACTTGCGATGGCGGATCTTATACAACTCTGTCAATTCTTCCATGACTTTATTAATAAAATGAGTGCCTCTGTCACTTACCAACTCTAAGGGACTGCCAAAACGGGTGATGATATTCTCGTACATGAACAGGGCCACGATGTTACCATCGTCCCGCTTTAGGGCTTTAGCTTCACACCACTTCGTAACATAATCCGTACATACGAGGATGTATCTGTTCTGTTTCCTTTTGGTGGGAGGGTCGATTGGGCCTACGAAGTCAATGCCCCACTTCTCAAACGGCTTTAACGGAAGGATAGGTTGCAGTGGCATGGCACTTGTCTTTGTGGGTTTCCCCATTCTCTGACAAGCATCACATCTTTTACAGTAATCATAGGCATCCTTATGAATGGTAGGCCACCAATATCCTGCTAGCAGAGCCTTCCTGGCTGTGGCTTCTCCTGCAAAGTGACCTCCACATGGCTCATCATGGCAAGCCTTCAGAACAATCCCAATCTCATTTCCTGCAACACATCTTCGGAACACTTCATCTTTGCCTTTCTTGTACAGTGCACCACCTAGCAGGGTGTAGGGGGCTGATTCTAGCATGAGCTTCTTCCTCTCTCGACTAGAAATGCCAGGAGGGTACTGTTGGGTTGCCAACAGATTGGCAATGTCTGCATACCAGGGAGTTATAGTTTCTACCAAGAATAGGGAAGCATCAGGGAGGTCTGAATCATCCTGCTCCTCGTCGGCAGTTTGTGGGATACGCGACAGATGATCAGCCAAAACATGGGAACGACCAGGTTTAGTAATCACCTCAAAGTCGAACTCCTGGAATAGAAGGAGCCATCTCATCATTCGTCCTTTCACATCCACTTTGTTCATCAGGAAGGATAGGGCTTCATGATCCACATAAAATTTAAAGTGGGTGGATAGGAGGTAATGGCGGAACTTCCCTAGGGTAAACACCATTGCCAAGCACTCCAGCTCTGTTCTGTTTCCTATTAGTGACTTTTCGGCTTGCGTAATAGATCGGTTGATCCAGCTTCGAGGAACCCTTCTGGCAGAGAACTGCGCCTAAGCCTTCAATAGATGCATCAGTGTGTACATGGAACTCTTTCATCCAATCAGGAGGTTGCAGAATGGGTGCCTCAATCAGACACTGCTTCAGAGTGTGGAAGGCTTTGTCACATTCTTCTGTCCAAGTAAACTCTGCATCTTTCCTCAGAAGCTTGTGCAAGGAGGTTACCTTTGTTGCAAAATGGGCTATGAACCTTCTATAGTAACCCACATGGCCTAGGAATCCCCTCAACTGTTTGAGGTTGGTGGGTGCTGTCAGAGCTGCAATCTTTTTGATCTTTGCAGGGTCTGTTGATATCCCTTGTGCAGAGACAATGTGGCCCAACAGAACTCCAGAAGAGACCCCAAAGATGCATTTGTCGGGGTTGAGGAAAATCCCATACTCCCAGCATCGGTCAAAGCATTGTTCCAGGTGCTCCCAGTGTTCACGGATCAAACTATAGACACAGAAGTCATCCAAATATACTTCAATAAAGTCGTGTAGATGATTTTGAAATGCGGCCATCATGACTCGCTGGAAAGTAGCAGGGGCATTGCAGAGCCCAAATGGCATCACTCGGTAAGCGTAGGTCCCCCATTCTGTGGTGAAGGTTGTTTTGGACTGGTCTTCTTCTGCGATCTGCACTTGGTTGTATCCCCGCTGAATCCATCCAGAAGGGAATAAAGTTCATGTCCTGCCACTATGTCCAACAGTTGGTCTGTGAAAGGGATAGGAAAGTGATCCTTCTTTGTCTTGGAATTGAGCTTGCAGAAGTCCACACATATTCGCAATTTGCCATTTTTCTTGGGTACAACCACGATGGGTGAAACCCATTCACTATTTGCCACTGGATAGATAAACTCGGCTTCCAGAAGCTTCAGCAGCTCCGCTTTCACCAATGTGGAATAATTCGGGTTCATTCACCTCTGTCATTGCCGTACTGGCTTGGCATCAGGCTCTAAGTCAATATGATGTTGACATATTGTGAGATCAATCCCCTTTAGGTCTTTGTAGGACCATGCAAACACGTCCAAATTTTCTTTCAACAAGTTGTACAAGGTTGACAACTCCTCTTCTGGGAGGCTGCTACCCACCTTCAAGTGGCGTTCAGTGCCTTCTACATCCACAAAAGTTAACTGCCTTTCACCTTCTACTTCACGGATGAAGGTCCCAAGGACTACTTCTGGATACAGATCCGACTCCTTCAAGGGAGTGATATCCTCTTCTGACGTCCCACTAGAACTAACTTCTTCTTTTGGTGGAGACTTAGGTTGCTCCTTAAGATGTTGAAATGGGATTAGAGCCGTTTCGGGTTTGGTTTCAAGATTAATTACCTCTTGGCTTGAAGACTCATCTTCTGATGACATATCCAGGAACGTCACATAACATGGACCCTCTGATTTCTGTTGGGTTTGTGAGACTGGTGCTTGTTGGCACGGTGCATCATAATCATCTTTCTTTGGCAAGGATGGGTGAGGACGGCATGAGCCACTGCTAAAAGACGGCTTGTTCTTCTTAACCCACGTCTTATAAGAATTTTGCATATAAGAAGATCCATTTACCAGACCAAATGGTACCATCGCCATTCTGTCCCATAGCATGAGCTCGTCTGCTTCTGATGCTTCTAGAACTTCTTCTCCAAATGTATCCTCTTCGGAGGAAATAGACTCTTCCATCTCGCTTTCATAACCTTCTTCTTCCATATCATATCCATCCTCTTTTGTCTCTGTCTCTGCTTCTGCTTCTGCTTCTGTCTCTGTCTCTGCTTTTGCTTCTGCTTCTGTCTCTGTCTTTGTAGGAGCTCTGTAAGAGAAGAACAGGTTCTCTATTTCATCTTCTACCTCTGTCTCTGGCTCTGCTATGGCCATGTAACAGGGAGAGCAATACATCCATGCTTCTATCTCACTGTCAGAAGTGATTTCAGAAGTCATTCCTAGTTCAGGCAGGAAGTATTCACCCATTGATAATGGCTTTGCATCTTTTGGAAGTCGGCTTACACTATCCACTGTTAAGGAACGTGCCACTATTTTCTTGGGAAGGATCTGTTTGACAGCATCTTCGTCTGCTGATGTTCCATCCGTAGCCTCATTAGGGGAGTCAGAAGATAATTCCAAGGAGGTGGATCCATGTCCTTTTTGAGAACCATACAGTTTCAGCACCACTTTGTTGGGTCCTCTACCCAAGGTCAAGGTTCCTTTGAACCAATCCGTCCTTGCTCGGGCTTCAAAAAGCTATAGTCTGCCCAGTAACAGAGGATAGGATGTACCATAAGAGTTTGGCTTCACCACCAGATAGGTTAGCCAATAATCTTTTCCAGCCACTATAGTCTTCACATATGGGAGAATGCCCAAAGGCTTGATTCTACTCTGATCCGCCAATCTGATGAGCCATTGGGTGGGTTGCACACCTTGTAGGCCTAGATCCTTCATTGTCACATCCGTAATAATGTTCACTGATGAACCTCCATCAATCAGTGCATTTGCAATGAAGCAGCCTTCTATCCACACGCCAGTCTCTGGAGTACCCGGATCTAGAAAGGCGTTAGCTACGTCCACTTCTTTGACAGGCTCTGGAGCCTTGTTGGACTTTGTTGCTGTTGAGGGAGCAATCCTTAAGCCATGTCTTCTTGTCAATATACTTTTGAATCTTTTTCGACAACTGGGAGACAACATCAATAATTGTCGGAATGTAAGGTTTGGTTTAAAGGTATCTAGATCTCTGACTAGATCGTATTCCTTAATAGGATCCACTGGCTTCTCTAACCGGTTAGGGAATGGGGCAACACCCATTTTCATTTTCCCTCTTTCTTCCAACAGAGGCATCATGGGAACTTCTTCTGCCACTTGTGGCACTTCCCCCTCTTCTGTCTCTTGGACCTCTGGTCCTGCCTCTGGAACTGTCTCTGTAACTCTCTGTGGCACTGTAGTGCTCTGTACGGCACTGTCAGGCTCTGTTCTGTTCTGTTCTTCTGGTGGAAGATTGAATTTCACTGTTCTGGCTGGAGGGTTATTTTCTTTCTGGATAGATGGTTCCTTCTGCTTTGCACGAGTGATGGCAGCAACTTCCAATTCCATTAAATTGGAGGTAGGCTCTTGGACTGTCAGTAGCACTGCTTTTCACTGGGGCTGGGCTTGGACAGTCTTTTGCAGTGTGGCCTTCTCCTTTGCATCGACTGCATAAGGGCTTGTAATCCACTGACCTTCTAGGATTTGGACAATTTGGTGAGATGTGTCCCTTTTCTCCGCATCTGTAACACTCCACTTCTGTTCTCTGACCACCGCCAGACTGTCTTCCTCTGTAACTTTGAGAGGGAAATCTTCTGGGTCCGAAATTAGGGCCAAACTCTCTAGGCTTGGGTCCAATATCTTGTGTTGTCATTTTGGATTCCAGCAAGTTGAATCTTGCGTCTTCTTCCTTCCTTCTCCTATCATGCATCTCTTTCAGAGAGCAAATGTCCTTTGTATGGTTCTTCCGCAAACAGTAGGAACAGAAGGCTCCAGGAATGGTTGGTTTTCGTATGCATTCAGTGGCTAAATGGCCTGCTTGATGACACTTACCACACCAAGTATTTGACCGCATCACGTCTCTTCCTGCTCCTGCAATGTTGGATATGCTAGCGGTATTCACTTTCAGCGTCTGTAGCTGCTCTGTAATCACATCCATCAACTCCTTTTTTATGTTGGCAACTGAGTTGGATAAGTAGTCCTTCAAACTTTCTCCTCCTGAGGCACTGGCAGGAGGGTTTTGAGGAGTCTCTGTAATCACTGCATAAACAGGTTGGGCTGTTGCAGAGGAATCTCTGTTCTGGTTCTGATTCAAAGCTCCTGTTTGAACTGTTGGTGGTTGTTGACTCCAGTTGGTAGGATTCCACTGTTGCTGCTGATTTGGCATTGAGGAAATTGGTTGGGACCATTGTTGTTGTGGTTGAACCATCATTTGAGGCATGGATTGTGGCCATTGTGGATTTGGTGCACTGTACTGTGATACTGGGGGCATCTGTTGGTAAGGGTAGGGGACAGTCTCTGGAACTGCATTTGGTGGGTACATCATTCCTGGCATCAGAGGAGGTAGGACTCCTCTTCCTGTATTCATCGCTAATCTAGCTTCCACTTCATCGTACAGTCTTGCACCTTCTGTTGCAGCTTGCAGTGTGGCTGGTCTTTGCAGCTCCACAAACTTACGGACTTCTGGTTGTAATCCTCTGAGAAACACTCCCTTCTGAATGCCATCATCTAGATTATGGTTAGTCCATCTCTTCAGGATGGATTCCATTCGTGAGACATAAGCTTCTACTCTTTCTCCAGAGGACTGACTTAGGTTCATAAATTCCTCTCGCATCCGCTCTTCAAAACCTTCACGCCTGAATTTAGTGAGGAAGGCCAACTTCAGGTCGTCCCATGTGCCAAAAGTTCCTGCTGCTTGTCTCTCATACCATTGAAACGCCGCACCCTTGAAAGTGGCGAGGAATATTGCTAACCAATGCTCAGGGGTTCTGGCATTGTTAGCCACACATGCTACCATAAACTCTGCTACATGAAGATCGGGGTCTTCATTGTACTCTCTTTTAAAAACTGGCAATGGGACTACATTCGCTGGCCTGTCATCAATATTTCCGGGACGGATCTGGCTTGGACGTGGACCTCCAGCAGGAGGAGGAAGGGCTTGATGTGCCATTGGGACTTCTGTAAAGAGTTCCGCAAGGGTGTCAAAGGCGGCTTCTACTGCGAGCTCATTCTTAGCCTTGATTTTTGCTTTCTCCCTTCTCACGTACCTCTGGACTCGTTCTAACGCTTGCCTCTTTATTGCGCCATTCATCAGGGGGTTGGCTCCACTATGTTGTTAGTGCTCCACAGAGGGTTAACAGAAGGCTTCAGTCTTTGGAGGACTCTCTTGCCAACATTTCTTCTACTTCTTTCTTTTCAATGTCCCTGAATTCTGCTTTCATTCCACTGCACAGAGGAAGGTATTCGGTTCTGAAGGTGTCAAAATGCATACGTCTGAGCATTGTGGTGGTACCATCATCATAGTAATGCCAGCTTCTGATAGTTTCAACAATGTATGTTGTGAAAAACACTCTGTCTACCAACTTCCAGTGGGTTGCCAATTGAACAAACAGAAGATTATCAGTACACCAAGCATCCCATGTATCTTGCTGTTGAGCATCCACGAACAAATTCCAACACTTTTCCTTCTTGTCTTTGTGAACCTCTACAGACCAAGACTCCTGAAGCTTCTTCACAATCTCCCACTTGATGTTGTCTGGAAACTTCTCAATGAATGCCAAATCTTCCATGGATGGTCATTCTCTCTGTTTCTGCTCTTCAATTTATTCCCAAACAGTTTGCCACCAAGATGCAAGTTTTTGCTGCTTCAACAGGAAGAGGAAACTGTCCACCACATAGAGCATGCATCATGATGGTGATGTGTTTCCGCCATTGTGGGATGAACTTCTTGTGGAAAGTGGCTTTGATTATGAGAAATTCCAACTCTTCAGTAGAAGAAGGAACTTTACAAACATCCATTGAATTCTTCTCTTCTTGGCAATGCCATTTCCTTCATTTTCAGCCTCTTCTAGTGCTTGTTGATGGCAAGTTTCCCCGGCTGCGCACCAAAAACACGGAGCCCCAAGAGGAACACCAAGGAAAAGGGAATTCTCTTGCAAGAAAATCTATCTTGTAACATCAACAAGCTTGTTTATTATGTTTCATATGATCACAATGAAGAAAAGAACACCAGGCACCACAAATCTTCATGCAGCATCATATAGATCTCCCACGGATTTGATACAATCAACCATATTCTTCAATATCTTCACAAAATCCATCAATAGAACAAAGAAAGCAAAGGAATACACCATCTTTGAATGGAAATACATCACATAGTATTCATCTTCCATATCTTCATAGTCTTCTCTCTCAATCTCTCATATACAATCACTCTGTTTCAGTAGAATTGACTATCTCTGACTCTCTTTCTCTCTCTCTCCATCAATAATACATCATATCATTACTAAAATCTCTCAAAAATCACTCTCAATAATCCTTCTTAGGTCTTGGATACCCCTCCCAAGAGGTATGTTTGATATGAAGAGTCACCAGAGCCACTACAGTGTCTTTTCATAGCTCACTACTGTCACTTCACTCTAGTCTTCACTTGAGTCTTCAGTAGCTACTTCTTTCACTTCTTTCAGCTCTTTTGCACTTGTATTCACCTCTTTCCAAGGTTAGAAAACTTTCCCAAACTACACTCTCATCCATCAGAACACATACAGAAGCATACAGAACAGTCTACAGAACAGTACCAGAACAGCTACAGTACAGAACAGAACAGAACAGAGACATAAGCTCTACAGAAGGCCTACAGAAGGTTACAGAAGGTCATCAAAACCACATAACTCATACTCAAACCATTCCAAACTCTCACAAACCATTCAATAAGCTTTCTCAAGATCTCAATCTTCATCAATCAATACTCCATCCCTCCTTACAGAAGACAATCAGAACAAAACAGACCAAAACAGAACAAAACAGAAGGTATACAGAACCAATCAGAACCTATCAGAACATCACAGAACCACTAATAAACATCATGAACTTCCAAAACTCAATCAATATCATCCAAAACACTCTCAAACCACTTCTAAACCAATCAATCATCTCATAAAATCAACCATTCAGCTCTCAAAAACAACAAAAATCAGCCAAAAAACAAGTCATTTCAACACTCAACAAAGAGCACGTATGACTCCACATAGTCTTTGAACAGTTAGGCAATAGATCTCTTATTGAATCCCTTAAAATGCTAGTTTTGGGTTAAGCATAGATGTATCTTAGGGTGGGAAGTGGTCTCAAAAAATGACATTACTGCTAACTTTTCCAAAGTTAGAGTGATTATCAATTTACCACCACCAACCAACTACAAGGGAGTGAGTTCAATGGCCACATGGGATACTATTGATATTTTGTGTTGAATTACACAATCATTGCATGACCACATTACAAGCTGTTGATTGTATTTGAGTGGACTAAGAAGTGTCAACGTGCTTACAAAGAATTGAAAAAGGCTCTGACAAGCACACCTATTTTTCAAGCCCCTGATTTGTCCTTTACCTTCTATGTGCACATTGATGCATCAAAGTTTGTCATGGGGGCAATTTTGTGCCAACTTGGAGAGCATAACTTGGATCACCCAGTGAGCTTTGCAAGCAAAAAATTCACTAACATGGAAATGAACTATTCCACAATCAAAAGGGAAGGGCTAGCTATGGTGTTTGCTATTGAGAAATTTTGACATTACCTTCTAGCTACACCCTTTACTTTCTTTGTTGATCATCAAGCATTGCCTTATCTTGTGAACAAACCCTGTGCAATAGGATGCATTCCTTGATGGTTACTTATGCTATTAGAATTTTACTTCTCTGTGGTAGTTCACAAGGGCAACCAAACAAACATTACATGGCTGACCATATGTCTCACATAACCATAGGAGAAATAGTTGGTGGGCAAGACATTGTAGATGACCTACCCAACACACATTTGTTTAGAATGACCAACAAAATAGATTTGTTTAGAGTAGATCTTACATCTTATTGAGAAAACAACATAGTCCACATCTTAGAACATGGATTGCCTAAATTTCCAAGTGAGAAGGCCAAGCTAAAATGTTACATTTTGAGGATTCAACCCTATCAATTGATTGCCAACCAACTCTACCAATTAGGACACAGGATGGAATGTTGAGGAGATGCATTTGTGAGCATGAGATGCATGATGTGCTTATAGAAGCTCATGGTGGAATTTCTCAATGACACTGCAATGGGGACACTACACCACATAAGGTGCTCCAATCTCAATTGTGGTGTCCTACACTATTTTGCAATGCAACAAAGTTTGTAAAGCATTGTGATGAGTGCCAATGAACCAAGGTTCCTATTCATAAGGATAAGATGGAGTTAGCCCTAGTGATAGCATGCCGAACATTTGAAAAATGGGGGATTGATTTCATTGGTCCAATCAGCCCTGTAGCACAATACTCACAAGAAAGGTACATAATTATAGCCACAGACTATCTCATTATCGAGCAACTCAAAAAAATAACTCTAGGATCACTACCAAATTTCTTGATCAAGGCACACACTTCATCAATGAAGTGATTGCTGACTTGTTATCCCCCTTCTTGATAATCCATAAAAAATCCTCACCATATTACCCTCAAGCCAATGGTCACAAGCTAAAGCCACGAATAAAATCCTAGTGATTGTTCCAACCAAGGTGGTCTCTACCTCACATTGTGATTGGGACAATAAGCTAATGGCAACATTATGGGCTTGCAGGACATCCTACAAAAAAACTATAGAACAAACATCATTCAAGCTAACCTATGGAACTAAAGCAATCTTACCAATAGAGTTATTTGTCCCAAGCTTGAGAATGGCAATTCAAGAGAGATGGGATGGCAAGGAAATATGAAAAAATTTCCTAGTCAAACTAGAATGCCTATTTGAAATCAAGCTCATCGCAACCCATGCCCTAATCTATGAGAAGGCACAATGCAAGAATTGGTTTAACAAGCATGTCAAACAACATGACTTTGAATGAGGAGACTTTGTGTTGTTGTACTCTGTAAAGGGTCACAAACAAAAGATGAAGTTTAGGGGGTTGGGACCTTTCAAAGTCTGTAACATTAGTTGAACTAGCAACATGGAGCTTGAAACCTTAGACAGAGAGGGTATATGCTTTTTCAATGGTAATCACATCAAGAAGTACTACCCTCCATCACACCCATTACACGAGCCTCCAATGATAACATCACTCATGAAAGTGTGAGTGGCAACTATCACAAGCATAGAGGATGAGGATGAAGAAACAATGGCACTAGACTAGTGCATAATAGGAAATGTCCAAAAGATACATACCTTTGATGCATTAATCGATGAGGGGGCTGAAAACAACATCCTAAAATATGATCATTGGACCCTCATTGG
Organism: Lygodium microphyllum; assembly: GCF_053477565.2. Lineage (NCBI taxonomy): Eukaryota > Viridiplantae > Streptophyta > Polypodiopsida > Schizaeales > Lygodiaceae > Lygodium > Lygodium microphyllum. The sequence continues at coordinate 102,081,456 of NC_141151.1, forward strand.
TTAGCCCCAAGTGCAATTGACTAATGCCAAACTCAGCTCATTTGGGGGGCAGTCCTATCCACTACTAGCGAAGTGCAAAGAAATGGTTTCTATCAAGACACTGAGAGCCTCCTGATCAACTTTTACATACTTCCTAACAAAAAGGGTGGTGCAACATTGACTACGACTCTCAATGCATCCATCCTGTCATAGGCAATGTTAGGATAGTCTTGGCTTTTAGCAAGGGTACTGTGGCTTAACCAAAGCCCACATTGCCACTTGTAGTTAAATCTAGTGTCATCCCTAAGGAGGGGGTAGTGAACCCACACCGATAGCCAGTGGGAAATACATGCAACACTTAGAAGCCCTGACAAAATCTGCAATTCAGATAACCAAGTGGGTTCCCAAATGAAAATTGCAACCTACCAAGGGCACATCCGCAAGATGTTATGGCTCTCATGTCCTATATACTAGATCTAAAAGAAAGAGCTAGATTTACATGAAGAAGCAAAGGATCAAACTATGATGGGTGCCAAAATCCCTATTGCACGTCCCCAAGGCTTCTATGACAGCAACACCTTGGTGTGGTTACCTAAATCCATGAATGGCACACTGGCCCATCCACTACAACCTTCCAACCAACATGCACGCACCTGTAAGCTAGTAGGTGGTCAAAACTAGAGTGAGCGAAAAGATGCTCAACCCATGAACACACAATGGGTCTATGACCCAAAAGTACAACCCACTAGTGATGTGCTTTTCCCTTATACCTCCAATGCACCACCCACTACACAAATAGAGACCCACATGGCCCTTGAACCACAAGCTCCATCAGAAGTAGCAAATAACAAATACTCCAATGACCAACTCATAGCAAAGGCCACCATAGCTTAGCAACCCATTCTAGTTAAACCCCAACCACTCATAGGCCTTAAACCATATTATCAACACTAATAAAGTCTTGAATTAGCATCCAATATAGCCATGAACACGGGAGATGACTTAGTGGCCTATATCAGACAATTGGACTAAACTTTCATAATATTCACTAGAAGCTATGAACACTTGGACCTAGGCTTGCTTGAAGAACACATAGCAAATTATGTATGATCTTTGCCTTGCTCTTGGGGGGAGTTTGAATTCATATCCACAAAAACTCCCATGATTGTAGAAGAGTTGATTGCCATGGAAATCTCGTGAGAAAAATCCTTAAACCAACAGTTAATCACATCATTCAAGAAAAGTAGAGTTCCAATGTTACCTGATGAACTTGATGGGATAAAACTGTTAGCTGAATCCAAATCCAATTTCCTACGAAAATGGTACACTCAAAGGTTGCCAAATCATGATCAATGCAGAGCAAAGACGCACCATCAAGACTTCTGAATATGATCCCACTTACATGGCCCCAACTTCATTTAGAGTGTTGGCCATGACACAAAATATCCTATTAGAAGACAATGGCATGTTGAATCCATACTTAGATAGGATCTTGACAAAAGAAGAACTTCATGTTGCTAGAAGTAGAATGCACTTAGGTGTGATCTCTTGACCGATGTCTTGACCTATATCACACAAGTGGGGATTCACCCACAAGATATGGACCGCCACGCTACATTGGAGTATAACCCAAACTTCTATAATTGGCTCTTGAAATACTAGAGCCCATCAAGAGCATCCCAAATGCCCTTATCCCTTCATTCGCCAATCCTAGGAAGGATTGTCATCATTCCAAGAGGGGAGGAAGTAAGGTGAAAATTCTTCATGAAGTTCTTACATGGAATGTATGGATTGTTTGATATGAAAAAAAAAAATCATTCCTTGGTTTATACATTTCACTATTTGATAATGTTTTCTTCTAACTACTTCACTTTTAAGCAAAAATTATCCTTCAAAGAGAACTCACTGTGAGCTATTGTGTTATGTTAGGGATCCAAATGACAGGACTACCATTTTTCGAAGAAGAATGGAACAAATATACCTAACCATGCAGGTGCAAGTATTCAACGACTTATGATACTGAAGCATATACAAGATGGAAGAGCTCGTGGAAACTAAGGATGTGGCTAGGTAGATTGTCAGGAACAATGCAATCTAGCCAATTATCTAGAGAAGGTCAACTAGCAGATAGATCACAATAGGTGCATAGAGTTCCTGTGATCCTTCAATGCGAAGAAAAACAGTGGTGTAGTGACGATCAAACTAGGAGACGTAACTAGGGGGATGGAAGTTATCCTCAGCTCGGAGTTCATTGAGGAAGCTCTAGGGTTGGTAGACAAGCTAGAAAAGAGGACAAAGAGAGATATATACTGCATGCTAGGGATAAATAAGCAGCTAGCAGGTGTACACAAATGATGGAATCAACATAGTAGACATCCTCAAGCCTATTTTCAGGATGCAAGCCAAGATGGTGCATGCTCTCTTTTTGAGCCAAAGGTACAATGCATTCACAAATAGAATAGGGGTACCACTACTCGAGAGCATTGTAGCCAAGGCCTTGGATGAAGTAAACCTAAATGCCTATGCCTATGTCTAAACAACAATCCAAGCATCAATTAAAGTACTATCATCATCCCTAAGAGCCATGGATGAAGAATCCCCAGCGATGAGAGCCAAACCAGAAAGGAAAAAAATAGCATCCAAGGTATCAAACGTGGGTTTCGGAGGAGTGCTAATAGCATCAATCCAAAAGCCCGTGGGGAGATGGACAGAGAAGATAAAGGGGAGGAAACACCAAAACAATCACCAATCCATTAGCACCACTTACCCATTCTAGTGAGCCCTCCCATCTCGTACTCTACAGGGAACCTTGGGGATGAAGAAGCTAACAATACTCAACAAGAAGAAGCAGAGCAAGTAGCCAAGAAGAGGGAAGCTAATTTTAAAACCAACAACCATGAACCTCAAGCAAGAGAATGGTGAGAGAGCAGGGGGAGCAAGGCTCAACACCATCTAGCCCAAGGGGACATGCAAAGAATTATGCTAAATATTCCCATAAGGAAAACTAGATCCACCAATGAAGAAAGTAAGGAATTGCAGAGGGTTGAAGAAGAGTCAAGGAAGCTCGAAGAGGAACATAAAAGAGACAAAAAGAGGAGGAAGAAAGGTTAAGACGAAGAGCAAGTGGCCATTTCCATCAAAAGATCATGGAAAAAACCTCTCGATCCCAGGAGCTAGCCATAACAAGGTCAACTCATGAACATGTACCTAGCACAAGTGCTACTACAGAGGAGGGTGAACAAAGACTAGTGGTAGAAGGTAAGGGACAAGGCTCCATGCATGCAATACCACCAATCATGGCTACCACAACCACCCCAACACAAGGATCCACAGAAGTGGTGGTCAATGAAACTAACATCATGGCATTGGTGTAATACCTACTAGGCAAAGTGTAGGAGCTAGCACTAATGACATCAAAAGGGGCCCCAATGGCAAGAACCAAGAGACCAATAGTAGCTAATGTAGAATCTCGCTAAGGTCTGAAGGTGCCATGACTTAAGATATCCACCACTTAGGTACTGTCGGTAGTGCACAACATAGAAGAATATGATGAGCACTATAGTGAAAGAGCTCCAGAGCCAGTGTGAGAGAATGAATGAGGAAAAAAAGTCTGCACTTATCAAGCTAGAAGCAAAAAAGGAGGCTTTTGTAGTCTTTTGACTAGAAAAAACAAGGCAAATGACCATATACACCAAGAAAGTGACAGTGTTGAAAGAGGCCTTGAAGGCAAGACAGGATGAAGAAAATTTGAAGGACCTATAAGAAGAGGAAAGGGAAAGTTGCATGGCCTTAGAGCAATTATGTGCCATAAAATCCAAGAAAAACAAGTATCTGGAGTTAGAAAACAAGGATTTAAAGAGGCAGAGAGAGGAGTTTAGACAAGAGCTGCATGCCACAAAGACACAAAAAGATAAAGAGGCCATAAAGAAGATGGCAGAGCTGCATAATCAACTCTAGGCAATGCTCCATAAATAGGGCATGGAACACTAGGGCCAAGACAAAGAAAGGATGCTTGCAATATGGAAAGAGCAGGAGCAGATGGTAACTACCCTCTCATGAGAGCAAAACTAGCACCTCGAACAGATGAATGAGAGAGCTAAAGGATGGGCAAAAAGGAACAAGGATCAGATCAAAGATTTAGCAAAGTGCTTGGCATTATCAGAAAGTGAGCACATAATCTTGAAGGAAAAGTAGAGGCATTAGAGACATGGATGCTAGCACTAGAGATAGGGATGTTGGCACACCAAGAGGCTTTCTTGAGCACAGTATTGCATGTCACTCAGGCTGAAGGAGAAGAGACAACTGAAGGGCTCAAAAGGAAATTAGAACTCATAAGGAGAGCATTGAGATATGACCTCCATGAAAAGACACCCCAAAGCCACCACCAACCTAAGCATAGAAGAGCAAAGGGAGCATCTAGTCAAGGTAGGGTTATCTAGGAAAGAGCTCAACCTACTCGGTTTTGGAGAACAAGAGCAACAAGCATAGCCTCCCATTCAGGGGCTTGTAGAGCCAAAACTAGAAGAAGGACTTGATTTTTAGTAGCCAAATGATGAGGAAGAGTAACCTAATGAGCCAAGCCCACCTCTACAACTTGAATCGCAAGAAAAAGTGTATGATGAAGACCCCACTGCCCCAGAGAGAACTGTGAAAATGAGGTGCAAAAGAAAGGAGTTGGTATAGCTCACACAAAGAAAGCTTAGTGCCAAGCCTTAGCCACCATCAATGCTTGAAGCCCCTATCCCTCAATGTGAAGAATGCTTACCAGTCAATTGGGCACGCAAATTGTCCCTATGGGAGTAGTATAAAAGCTGTTGTAATCCTTTTGAGTTCACCTTCTCCCACCCCCAATCACTTGATTGAGCGTTATCACCAAGGGTGGTGGAGGAGGTGATCAAGCTCTCAATGCAGTTGGGAAAAAGATGGCTAGAGGAAAGGGCAAGACATCCAACACTATGGAAAAGGAAACTTGCCAGATATTGGGAGGACAAAGTGTTGGAGCAGGAGCCTAGAATGGTCAAGGGCTATGAATCCCAACCAAAACGGAGAATGAATATATAGGATGGTAGTATGGATGCATGGATGGCCTTCTACAACGCTTTGCCATATGAAAGGGATAATCTGATCTACATGCCCTACCCAAGAAGACACGGAGTAGATTTTGATCCGAAGGTACATGGAAGGCACGATTTCCCTCGAATCTACAATGTTAACACTGCGACCCCTTGAGGAGTGCATGATCTTCAAGGAAACTTCAACTATCTATTGCACACTTCCTCAAGGAATTTTCTTCATACCTAGATATGGCATTTATCACCACTTGTAACTATCTACGTCTCTTAAGGATACTTCTTAAGCAAAAGCTAGCACAACAGAGGAAGAGCGACTACCACCCCTCTTTTTTGATATAAATGCATGCATAGATAGTTGCGTTATGACTAGTCTCATGATGAGGGCTACCTTATTGCCAGCTTTTTGTATGAACCTCCTAAATGACATGAGTGATAGTTGGTTCACAAGGTGTAACCACCCACTTTTTCCACTACACCTTTGAACGTGAAGGTTAACTTAAAAATCTATATGCTAAGTCAGTCCTTCTTAGCTAGGTCGTTAAAACCTCTACTCAGCTCTACCCCTGCAGGAAAACAAGATGCAACTTAGCATCATCCTTTGTAATTTATTTTTATTAATTATCAAGAAAAAATAAAATTTCTCATTTGTGATGTATGAGTGTCACAAACACTGCATCTAGGGACTATTTAATCCCTAGCCCCTCCCCACTTCACGCACTTAGGGCACATCAAGGGTAGGACATTATGATAGACATGTCTCCCTAAATCATGCACAAAACCTCTCCCTTCCATGAACTAGATCCTCAAGTGTGGGATAACACCTTAGGCTTTCGATCTAACTCCCAATTCCACCACCACTTGCACAATGCACTACATGATAAGGCAGACACCCCCTAGGTAGTGCACCCATTATTTCCTTACAAGTACATTTTGCAGCTCTATCGCTAGCCAATAACTCCAAAGGCCCTCTTCGATCAGCCAACTTGTCCTCGGCACCAGCAATCTCTAATCATATGTCACAAGCTTATCCTACATGGCCAATTTTCCAAAAGTCCCAAGTACCAAGACCACCCTCAACTCCACAACCCATACCATTCAGTGCCATGGGACTAGCACTTAGCTAGGAGGGGGGCAATGTTAACCCTCAAAATGCGGCAAGGTGAAAAACAATACAAGGTGCAAAGAAGACTTAAGGAGGAGCATAAAAATACATCCCACTGGAAAAAGAAGACAAAGAAGTGTGGATTTCGTAAAACTATATTTATTTGTCGGGGCTCGTATACAAGGTGGATTCCTTGTGTGTAAAACAAGTCACAAAGAAATAAAGAACATTTTAACCCTTTGTAAAAGAGCTCTAGGCTCCCTCTCTAGTGCAACTTGTAAAGGAAGAAGCACATGTAAAGGATCCATGAGAATAGGAAAGAAAGTGGAAAAGAGGACCAAGGTCGCTTATGGCCAATCATGGAAATGGGTTGGGTGCCCAAGGGAAGAAGAGCATGTATAAAAGTTAAAAAGTGAATAGATAAGCTCATTCTTGGTATATGTGCAAACTAGCATTAGGAAAAAAATGAACTCACAAATGGGCCTTTTAGTCCCCCCTCTCTCCTCCTTAAAACAAGGAAAAGAGGAGAGAAGAATAGTAAAATAATTCTCTTCTCTTTTCACTTTTGCAATCTTGTTTTGCCTTTTTTATATTATCTACAAAGATATACTCAGATTCCTTCTCTCTCCTCATTCAAGAAGTCTTTTTCAACCAAATTTTATATTAAAAAAGGAGTTAGTTACAGGAGTGTGGTGCTTTGTTTTTAATGCAAAATGATTAATAGATACAATGTAATTGATTTTTTAATCGAGAAAAAGAAAAATGAAATTTTGGAAGTTCCTTTTAAGATATTTTGGTAATTTTTTATATTTTGGCTTTTGGTCAAAAAACAAACCAACTAGTCAAATTTCGTGTTTTTTGGAAATATTTTTGGAGGTAAAATAGAAATGTCCAAAATATGAAAATTCTTGGGCATCCCTACCCTCTGAGCTATTTTTCCCCATATCTATACTCTCTCATGGCTCTATTGTGACCTCTTCTCTGTGTTTATTCAGCCTTCATTAACAGAGTGAATTACTTACACCCTCCTTTCCCTTGGCACCTTTGTGTGCCTCTCCGTGCATCTCCACTCCACCTCCTGTGACAACCAAGTAGGCTCCCCATTTCTATTAATAGTAAAATGAATACAAGAAAGAAGGAGCTGCATATTGAGGTAGAGATTGAATACATCCCATTATTCAAAAGAACCCAGTATACTAGTGTCAACCCTAAGGTTTTGCAGAGTTACAAGCAAATGGGATTGAAACATGTGGACTTGTGGGTTGATGGGGGAATCTACCCAATTGACTCCTTAAACAATAGACCTCCAACTTTCTCAGGAATCACAAATTTGTTGAAGTATGTGTGCAAGGGTGAAAATGGGTTGCTCAATTATACTAGGCGAATCAATGATCAAGCTTTCAAAGTATTTACAACTTGCCAAGGGACCATAACAAATTATCATGATGTGATTGTTGCACATCAACTTCATATATAACAGCTCATAGGATAAGTGGTATAGCTGAATGACACTATAGTTCAACAAAACAATCAAATTATTTCAATGCAGGACACTATCCATAACATTGGTATCTCATATGAGGAGGCAAAGGCATAATTGGACGACTTAAGAACGATCAATAGCAAGCTAACACAGGAGTGCAAACGAAAGGAGAAGCCAATCAATGAGTTAATTGTGAATAGCGGCCAGTGGAAGTGACGTATCAAAGCATGTAAGGTAGCTTAGAATGAGAACCTAGGTGAGGGTGAGGTTGGATCATGTATTAGTAGATTGTTGAAGGCAAGTACATTGGAAAACACTTTGAGCAATCCTAAGTTTAAGGCTGTGAAGGAAAAGGTGATTGAGTGCACATTAAAAGATGTGTCAAATGAGTTCTCAACTATGGATGCACAATCCATTTGTGACAGGACCGGCATTAGCACAATGACTTACTCAAAGATATTCAAAGGTGTGAAGGCTGGGTTTGGTTGTGTGCTAAAGAGAAATAGAATCATGCATTTTCCTCAATCTTCAAAGTTAATAGAGCCTGATGGAAACTTAATACAAAGGTTTCTGAGCTAATAGGAGATCCCATGTATGTTCAATGTGCGAAAACACTAAATATTGGGACAAAAAATGCATATGAGGTGAAGTTCACTAAACTCAACAATTACTATTTAGATTTGTACAAGGTGGAGTTGACAATGGTAGTGTACTACAATATGTCTGTTGAGGAATGTAATGGTAAATTGCTGTTTGTTATAAAATTAGATGAAAGTGAGGTCGTCACAGGAGTAAAGCTTGAAAGAATAGTGTAACTTTGATAAATAGAGCTTTACAATTCGACAAGAACAACCTAGGTAACTTTAGTGCTCAATCCGAGTGCCATGTAGGGAAACATTTGAGGTGATGTAGCTATTCTTTATGCACACAAGCATTCCAAGCATCATTGATTATTAGGAATATGGAGAGATGCTCTCAGTTGAAGGGTATGACCAAAACTTGGTTGAATGGCATCTTGCAGGAGATTTGAAAACTTTAAAATGCATGTGTGGAATTTCCAATGGTGCAAATACAAAGAATCCATGCCTATATTTCTTGTCAGAGAGGGTGAAAGGAAAGGACGTAAATAAGAATTGGCAAAGGGTGACAAAGTGTTGCATCGACGCACAATAGAGAAGATCCCACTTGAAAGCCCATCTTCCACATTCCATTGGATTATATTCACATTTTTTCATTGCTTGCTTTTATCAAAATCATGGAGAGACTTGTATATAAGTATATTTGCTTTGCTTATAGGATGCAACCAGAAAAAGAATCCATTGGAATGTGTAGGAATGTGGAGTGAGTGCTATCAGAAATTGGGCTACACAAGCAGCCTTGCTTTGGAGGAGCAAAGGTTAGGAAGTTTCTCTCATCATCCTTTAATAAGGGAATGTCATGGTTTATAGACCATAGGAATACCATGGGTGGAAAAAGTTACATTTTGCAGTTCCTGATCGAAGTAATGGAGAAAAAACAAGGTTGGCCAAAGCTAAGGTTTGGATAAGTCTTAACAAATTGGCTCCCTTACTTCGCAAGATGGTGTTTAACAATGAAGATAAGCAAGATTTTATCAATGTTGTGCATAACTTCTACGAAAACATGGTGGAAGCATGGGGCAAAAGCTCTATCACACATTACATGGTGCATATTAAGTTAATGTTTTAAAATTGTATGAATTGTATAAACTATTGAGCATAGTTTTACTCATGTGTGATATATGTCTTTGTAGCATATCCTTGAGGCACATGGGCCATACTGATGCCAAGAGGCATATTCTACGATAGATTCCATGAGACTACAGTGGATGTCGTGAATTTTCTATTCCACGGTGGATTCCGTGAGGTTTTGCGGTGGATTCCGTAAAACTATATTTATTTGTCGAGGCTCGTATACAAGGTGGATTCCTTGTGTGAGAAGTTGACGGGGACGCTTGTCCTTTTCGAGTGTCAGATTAATTAAATGTGCATGTGGGTGATTTCGTAAAATACATATTTAAATTAATTGATGTTTATGAGTTAGAGTGCACTCGTATTAAATTAAGGTTAGGACTGAGTTCCAACCTATTTATTTATTTTGTAGCTGAAGACTGCTAAGTATTCACTTTTTTTTTGTTTAATTTTATTTATTTTTAACAATTGTGAATGCTTCAGTTGATGTGTAGAGTAGGCAGCAGTGGCATTGGGAAGCATCGGGCGATAGTGTGTATTCAGATTACCTAGAATAAATTATCATTTTTTATGGGTGTGTGTCTTATCATTAAAGACATGGTGCTAATATTTATTTAGGCATGCTTATTTATTAAAGCACTTGACAAACATTTATTATTTTGTATGTGCATAGACGCTCGATTTAAATATTTCATTATTGGACATCGTATTTGGGCACAACCTGACTTTTTGGATGCCCAACCACTTTATTCTTTATTTAGGCAAAAGCAAACACAAAAGCCAAAGCATGCTAGTTGTAAATTGGACTATTTTTAAGCTTGGAGATGAATAAATTTATAAATGCACGCCTTGTGGAGCACTCACACAAGGCATGGGGGGAGATTGTATCCAATTTGTCTTTTTGTCTCATGTCGTGCAAAACCTTCTTCTTGCTTTATGAGTTTTAGTAGAGTTCTTTGTTCTTAGGGACCTTCCGACATTCACTACGCACACATACAGCATCCGATTTGCACACTAGTAGTATTAGAGCAAAGCTGAGATCAAGGGCTTCCAATCACTTACCATCTCGTGCGAAGGCGCGAAGCTCCTGGAATAAACGGGCTCTATAGGCAATATTGCGATGAACCATCAATACAGGTGTGTTCCTGGCAGTGAAGAACCCCTTGTTGTGTTGTTAGATTGTGAAGGACCACTTCCGGGCGATGGAGGACCAGTTCCCAAGCTCCCTTATCAAGATATTTTTTCTCAAAGAAAGCAGAGGATAATTTTCAATTAGCTTGGAGGTTATAAGCTTAAAAAAGCTTAAAAAGGACTTAAGCTATCCAAAACTCAATGTCGATGGTGGTAGCACGTACTCACTGGCGTCGAATTGGACGTCAACATACTGACGTCCTATTGCAGTAATTCTATTTGTTTAAAAGCTTTTTCTTAAAAAGTTTAAGCTTAAGGTTTTAAGCTTATAGTAAGGCTTAAAAATTTCAAGCTTAAATATCCTTTCAAACCACTCCCAAAAACTTCAGCAAACCTTTATTCACACCTACAGTTGGACAGAGTCGATTTCCAACAAGCAGACTATCACATGCAGTCTATTTTCCACTTGGAAGAAGACCGTCATCAATTATCATACTCGTAAAAGAAGCAAGATCGCAAAAAGCCATATTTTTTTTAAAAAAGCAAGCCTTGTAAACCCAAATTTGAGCTACGCTTATCCCTCTAACGAGATTTCGAGTGTGTGAGGCTGTTTGAGATTTTGTAGGATGTCCAATCAAAACATGGAAGATTTTATGGCCGAAGATGATTTGCCAAAACCGACCATGGAGCAAAAATTGGACCTAATTATGATGCAACTACAAGAGGAATGAAGAGTGCGTCAAACTTTGCAAGTGCAACTGGCTACACTTCAACGATCCACTGTCGATCAACATGGAGCACAACCCAAAGATATAATTCAACGTATGATTGACGCGACACTCCACGCACTATCTCTCAGTAAAGAAGCCAAGATAAGTAAAAGAAATTTCAAATTCCGTATTTTTAATTGGCAACATGATGGAAAAACTGTTCTCGCTTTTATCAATTAGTTTGATGATTATTTCCATGAAGAGCAGTATGCTGAAAAAGATAAACTCAAATGCATCATTAACCATCTAGTGGACAGAGCATCGTTATGGTGGACTATTTTTCGCAAGAGTATTGATTGTCCTACTACTTGGGAGGCCTTTCAAAAGAAATTTTTGCAGAATTTTCTCCCACCTCAATTCCATGAAAAAGCAATCAAGTAGTGGGATCTTCTACAACAAAGAGATCGTGAATCCATGCCACAATACACTGAGCGTTTCTGGAGTGCCTTACTACAACTTCGAATGCTTGAAGATGTTCTTGAGGTAATCCACAAGTGCAAGTATATGTCCAGTTGCTTGGTCACTTCTATGCGAAAGTGAATATGTTCAAGCCAAAGACTTTGGAGGATGTGATTTCTTTAGCCCATGATGTTGAAGACAAAATTCGTGGATGAGAAAAGCGACCATAACAATTCTTAACAAGCTGTAATTTTGGTACAAAGCAATTCAATTCTAAATTTCAAAGATTCAATCAAAATCTCTTTGTTCCTTCTTCTTTCCATAAACCCTGGACACAACCCCTTGCTTTACCGTCAAACACAAATACAAACCTTAAGCCATCTCTCCAGCCAAATCCCAACATACCTAAATTTCCAACCATTACCAATAATGTTTCCAAAGCAAAGTCTATAGTTTGCTACAAGTATCAACGACCTGGACACTTAGCAGTTAACTGTCAATCCAAGAAGCCAACTGTTCAAATCAACTACTTGGAAGCGGTTGAAGATGAAGACCATCAAGATATGCCAAACTTCACTGAAGATGACGATGCTATCGGTGATGCTTCAAATACTTTACCAGGTATGCCAAATCCTCATTCATTATTAACAATGAAATGTCTTGTGCATGGACACGAAAAGATTGTTTTGCACGATGATGGGAGCACACTTGATTTTATTTCTGCAAAGTTGGTCAAATAATTGAATTTACATATTGTTCCAACTCATTATTGCATAAAGGCTGCATTCTTAGGCACTAGAGACAATGGTATACAAGAAGTTCATGATTTAGAAATTAAAAGTGGCGATTATTTTGAGCGCAAAAATTTATTGATTGTGCCTTTGCAAGCTAGTGATATTATTTTAAGAATGCCTTGGCATTACAAATATAATCCCAATATAGATTATTCCACACATTCCATGAAAATCCATTTTAACAAAAAACAAATTATATTACATGGAATGCATACCTTTGATAATTTTTCCTTGCTTGGTCACACACAGGCTAAACGTGCATTGAGAAAAGGTAGCAAATCATACTTAGTATGGGTGAATGAAATTGAAGCTAAGGAAAATCAGATGCATCCTAGGCATGCATAATTTCTTTCACAATTTAAAGATTGTTTTGCTGCTGACTTACCACCTAGTTTACCACTACATGTCCTGAAGATCATAAAATAGATTTAATCCTAGGTTCTCAACCACCATGTAAAGCACCTTATAGACACAATCAAATTGAGCAAAAAGAAATCCAAGCACAAGTTGAAGAACTGTTAATTCGAGGACTTATTAGGGCTAGTAGTTCTCCTTTTGGTGCACCTTTCCTATTAGTTAAGAAGAAAAATAATACCTATAGAATGTGCATTGACTATCATGCCCTAAACAAGATCACTATTAAGAATAGATATCCGATCCCTAGGGTAGACGACCTCATGGATAAACTACAAGGACTATTTTTAGCAAGATAGATCTCAAATCTGGATATCATCAAGTATGATTGGATATACCTGACATTTTCAAGACTGCATTTAGAACTCAGTTTGGTCAGTTTGGTCATTATGAATTCCTTGTTATGCCTTTTGGTTTGACTAATGCACTAGCTACATTTAGTCGTATGATGAATCGTATATTTTTGAAGTATCAAAATTGTGTGATTGTTTTCTTTGATAACATATTGGTTTTCAGTAAGAATGAGAATGAGCATTATGAACATTTATCTTTGGTTTTCAAATTGTTGAAAGAGAATCAATTGTATGCTAACCCTGACAAGAGTGAATTTTTCCAAACCCAAACTGAATACTTATGTCATATTGTTTTTTCTGATGGTATTCAAGTTGATTCTAAAAACATAGAAGTAATTTTGAATTGGCCAATCCCTAAAAATGTGCATGAGTTACGTTCTTTCTTAGGTCTTGCTAGCTTTTACAGAAAATTTGTGAGAATTTTTTCATTACTTGCATTACCTTTAACGAAATTATTAAAGAAAGGTGTTGTATATCATTGGTCTAATAATAAAGAAAAGTCTTTTGATTTATTGAAACATGCTTTAACATATGCACCTGTTTTGTAATTACCTGATTTTAATCAACCATTCTTTCTAGTAGTCATCACTGATGCAAGCGGATTAGGAATAGGAGCTGTTCTTATGCAAGATTCACATCCCATAGCCTATTCTAGTTGCAAACTTAAACCCTATAAGCTGAAGTATTCTACCTTTGATAAGGAATTATTAGCTGTAGTACAAACCCTATGTCAATGGAAACACTATCCAATGGGATCCGAATTTATGATAAAAACTGACCAACAAAGTATTAAACATATTCTTAGTCAGCCACAAATCTCTGACCGTCATATTAAATGGGGTACTTTCATTCAAAGTTTCCATCCACTTATCCAATATCAACCCGGAAGAGAGAATGTTGTTGCCAATGCATTGACTAGAAGACCAAGTATCCATAATATTTTCGTTCTATCTTTTGATTCCCTTATTCCTATGAAGGATACCTATGACCATGACCCCAGTTTTCAAGCTGATTGGAATAAATTAGTTGCTAATAACAGGATTCCAATTGATTCTTTGTCTTATTCTGATGGATTTATGTTTTATGAGAAAAGATTATGTGTCACTGTTCCATTTAGATCATTTGTGTTGCACGAAATTCATTGTCCCCCATATCAAGGCCATAAAGGTATTATTTCTATTTTAAGAACATTGGTTGAAGATTCTTATTGGCCACAAATGGAATCTGATGTTTCTAACTTTGTTTTTGAGTGTTTAATTTGTCAAAGAGTCAAGCAACACCATGGTAAGCAATATGGTTTGTTAATGCCTTTACCAATTCCTGAACAACCATAGGAACATATTTCAATGGATTTTATAACTAGTTTGCCTAACACACAAGCTAATCATGATATGATTTGGAATATCATAGATCCATTTAGCAAACAAGCATATTTCCTACCATCATGCAAGAAAACATTAATTGCATCTCAAGCTGCACAATTGTTTTTGAAGACTGTTTTCACTGACCATGGTTTGCCAAAAGTTATTATTTCAGATCGTGATTCTAGATTTTGCAATAATTTTTGGACAACTTTGTTTGCTAATTTAGGTACTAAGATTGATTTCTCATTTGCATTCCATCCTGAAACCAATGGGCAAACAGAAGCTACTAACAGTACAATTCTAGATCTTTTATATGCATACACAATTTCAAAACCACAAACATGGGATACACATTTGCATCTACTTCAATTTGCATACAATAATACACCTCATATAGCTACACATGAAGCACCTTTTGAAACCATTTATGGACATAGATTGCCTACACCTACTACATCATTGTCAAACAAAGTTAAAGCTATTGATGATATTGCTAATATGCATGCTACTATTTCTGCTAAAGTTAAAGATATGATTGCGAAAGCCTACCAATCATACACTAAACAAGCTAATAAGAAAATAAAAGCCATGAGTTTCAATGTTAAAGATTATGTTTGGTTACATATTGAAAAGAGAATATTGCAAGTATTGAGAAACACCCTGTTGTTAAATTAGCACCTAGATTTTATGGACCTTTCAAAATAATTCACAAGATAAATGACAATGCATTCAAATCAGAACTACCCCCACATTGAAAAATCCATAATGCTTTTCATATCTGTTTGTTACAACCTTTTAGAGGCCAATTACTTGTCCACCCTATCTATGGAAACCCTCCTTTGTTAGAAGAAGAAATTGAAATCCTTGAACCTGAAACTATTCTAGACACTGACTTTATGACCACTAGAATTGGCCGTAGATACTCTAGATATTTGGTTAAGTTTAAAAATCATCATGTTGAAGAATCCCAATGGATGCACGCCCGCGACCTAAGTGCTTACCCCTCATTGCTCGCTCCACATTGAGCTAATAGCAATTGAGGACAATTGCTATCCCACCTCGGGGGTATGATGCAAGGAGGCATATTCCACGGTAGATTCTATGAGACCACGGTGGATTCGGTGAGGTTTTTATTCCACGGTGGATTTCGTAAAACTATATTTATTTGCCAGGGCTTGTACATAAGGGGATTTCTTGTGCGAGAAGTTGACGGGGACGCCTATCCTTTTCGGGCATCATATTAATTAAATGTGCATGTGGGTGATTCCACAACATGTAATTCTGGAAAATACATATTTAAATTAATGGATGTTTATGAGTTTAGAGTACACTCGTATTAAATTAAGGTTAGGACTGAGTTCCAACCTATTTATTTATTTTGTAGCTGAAGACTGCTAGGTATTTACTTTTTTCGATTTAATTTTATTATTTTCTAATAATTGTGAATGTTTTAGTTTATGTGTAGTGTAGGTAGCGGTGGCATTGGGAAGCATCAGGTAATAGCGTGTATTCAGATTGCCTAGAAGAAATTATCATTTTTTATGGGCGCGCATCTTATCATTAAAGACATGGTGCTAATATTTATTTAGGTGTGCTTATTTATTAAATCATTTGATAAATATTTATTATTTTGTATGCGCATAGGTACTCGATTTAAATATTTCATTATTGGACATCGTATTTGGACACAGCCTGACTTTTTGGACGCCCAACCGCTTGATTCTTTATTTGGGCAAAAGCAAGCACAAAAGCCAAAGCATGCTAATTGTATATTGGGCTATTTTTGAGAGCTTGGAGATGAATAAATTTATAAATACATGCCTTGTGGAGCACTCACACAAGGCATGGGGGGAGATTGTATCCAATTTGTCTTTTTGTCTCATGACATGCAAAACCTTCTTCTTGCTTTATGAGTTTTAGTAGAGTTCTTTGTTCTTGGGGACGTTGGGGCGTTCACTACGTGTACATACAGCATCCGATTTACGCACCACATACTTTGCGGAAAAGGGAAGCATCAGATTTTGGTCCACACAAAGGATGGAAAATTCACATTGGATAGCGCGTGATGCATACCAAAGAAAAACCAATCATGGTGGAGAGGTGAATGGTAGCAATCCAATGATCCAATTGCTATCTTGGTGTATAGGATTATAGTAGCAGATGAAGCTAAACTCTCACAAAAGAGAGCAAATGAAAGTGCTAATGAATTGGTTGCAGACATGATGGAATCACATTGTGTCACTAAAAGAGTGTGCTATGAAGTCTTAAGTGCCAAAGAAAACCATGCCAAGTGGCTAGAAACAAGACTTTTACAAGTCAGCAAATGTATTCTAAGAGAGCTAAGATAGTAAGATGAACAATGTGTTCAATGTGAATGCAATTCATAGTTTAAGAGAAAAAGAGAGAGTGTGCATCTACGTGAATGAGTCTTACAGTTTAGGGTTATATAAAAGAGGGTTTCACTTTCTATCTTATTCATTGAGTTCTCATATCTCTTGTGTAGGAAAGATGGCTAGGTCTAAGGTAGTTGCAAATAAGCTTCCGCTCAAAACCCCATATCGTGTTCAGCCCCTTGGAGCATCTACTAGCTCAGATGCACCCCCTTCTCAACCTAACCCAGCTTCCTCAAGCCGCCCTCACAAGGGTCCTCCTCAATATCCCCACAAGAAACACAAGTGGAAGCCAGGTATAGTAGCCATGAGAGAAATCAAGAGGTATCAACGCTCTTTTAATCTCATCATTGCAAAGGTGAGCTTCTTGAGACTTGTTTGTGAGATTGTGCAAGACCTCTACCGCACAGAAAGCAAGAGGTGGTCTTTGGCACAAGGTCAGGATAGACCTTTGATCACTTCAAAAAAGAATGTCTTTGGCATGCTCTACAGTGTGTTGTAGAGGGCTTTTTTAGTTGACTTGATGACTGATTCTCAGCATTGTGCAATACATGCAAAGCGCATCAGTGTAACTCCCAAGGACTTTCAACTTGTAAGAAATCTTCAAGCAATGAAGGATGAATTCGTTTCAATGGAATGAACACAGTTTGTGATGTTATCTTTTTTGGCATAGTGTTCTCCTTGTGCATTGTACATATGACTATGTCCTAGTGCAAAACTATTGTACACGCACTTAAAATATGAATTAAATTTTTACTCTTTTCCTTCGCTCTTAACTTTGACTGTGCATCTTTGCTGTATTTTCAACTCTTACGTACAGTTTTTGCTAGCATTGTCAATTTCAATAAAAAAGATATGCAAAAAATTACCATTTCTTGTTGCAGACTTTACTCCTGATGCCTCTATATAGTCTATGTGGTGTAAAGTTTCTAAAGGCCAATAGTCACGATGTTGATTTCTCGATTATCAATCCATCCATAATTTTGATGTGGGATAAATTTTAAAATACTAAAGTGTATCGAAATGCGATGAAACTTCACACGTGCACTCATTAGGTAGCCAAGAGCCCTTTCTTTTTGGAAAAACAATGCGTGCAGACCATAAGCAACTTTGGACCAAGGGTCTGCATGCTTTTTTTTTCCAAAAAAAGGGCTCTTGGCCACCTAACGAGTGCGCATGTGAAGTTTCATCGCATTCCGATACAAGGCTATGGATTTATGATCACATGATGGACAGTGTATGAAGCTGCATTAACCTAGTTTTGGGGTTTAAATGGGTTAAAAGTTCATTCTTCTTCTCATTTTCACATCTTTATTTCTTTACTTCCTCCATTCTCATACCCCCAACCTCTCTCTCTTCTCCATCTTGCCCTCCTTGATCTTGCATGGCATGCACTAAGCAAGCATGTTTCTATTTCGGCCACGGGAATACCTCACGTCAAGGCCCGCCACCTGGAGCACAAGGTGGAGCCTCCTCTAATGCAGCAATAGGTGCTCCCCATAGAGCACAACGACCACCATAGAAGAAGAGGAGATGGAAACCGAGCATTGTCACCCTTCGGGAGATAAGGAGAATCAAGTGCAAATATGAGCTTCTCTTCCTGAAAATATATTTTCATAACCTAGGGTTGTTTGGGAATTCATGCAAGACTTGGAGCTGAAAGGGATGGGAAGATTTTGGGCGCGAGTGCGAGATGGCCCACCAGCACGAAGGTGGATTGTTGCAGCTATGGAGGCCCTACAAACGACTACAGAGGGGTTTCTCATGGACTTGTTTGATGATACACAGCTAGCGGCCATCCGTGCAAAGCGCGTCACAATCATAGATAATGATGCCAGGAGGTATATTTCACGGTGGATTCCGTGCCACGGTGGATTCCGTGCCACGGTGGATTCCGTGCCACGGTGGATTCCGTGAGGTTTTACGGTGGATTTCGTAAACTTTGATGACCGGGGGTCATACACAAAGTGGATTCTTTGTGCGAGAAGTTGATGGGACGCCTGTCCTTTTCGGGCGTTTCATTAATTTAGTGTGTACATGGGTGATTCCATAGCGGGTGATTCCGCAAAATGCATATTAAATTAATAAACGTTTATGAGTTTAGAGTGCGCACTTGTAATAAATTAAGGTTAGGATTGATTTCTAACCAGTTGATTTATTTATGTAGCTGAAGACTGCTAGGCATTCACTTTTGTTGGTTTAATTGTATTATTTTACTAACGATTGTGAATGCTTCAGTTGATGTGTAGAGATAGCAGCAGTGACGGAGGAAAGCATTGGAGGATAGCGAGTATTCGATTTATCATTTATATTTTGATGGGCGCCACGCCTATATTTTGTCACGCCTATTTATTGAGGCGTTGGATATTTATTATTATCTTGTATGCGCATGGATGCACGACTATGTTATTTGTACTTGGACATTGTATTGGGCATGCCAGATTCTTTGGGCACCGTCCATTAGCTTTATTCCTATTTTGTGTTAAAGCAAACTCAAAAGCTAAAAGCTTGCTATTTTGTAATTTGGGCTATTATTTGAGCTTGAAGATGATTAATACAAAAAATACATGCTTTGTGGAGCGCTCACAAGAGGCATGGGGGGAGGTTGTACCCAATTGGTCTCTTGTTCATGTCGTTCATGCTTTTTGCCTTGTAATTTGTGCAAAAAGTAGAGTTCTATTGTTCTTGGGGACCTTCCGGCATTCACTACGCGAGCGTACAGCATCCGATCTGCGCACCAGTGGTATCAGAGCAAAGCTGAGTTCAAGAGCTTCCAATCGCTACCCATCTTGTGCGAAGGCGGAGCTCCTGGAACAATCGGGCTCTACGGTCAATCTCGTCGCGAACGGTCGATACAGGTAAATTCCTGGAGATCAAAAACCCATGTTTCCATCATCAGACTGTGAAGGACCGGTCTGTAGAAGCGGAGGACCACTTCCATCTTTCCTACATCAAGTCGTCAAGAACAGAGATAAGCTCTCTCTTAATCTCAAAAGTTTTAAAGCCTAATAAGCTTCATAAGCTTAATAAGCTTGGTCTAAGCTTAAAAAGCTTAATTGGACCAAATCGTCACGTCTGGAACAAGAGTATACCTGCGATTTTTCTGCCGGCAGAAAAAACGCCCCCCCCACGATTTCACCGTGCTTCACAGATTAAGCTCCTAAGCTTAATCACTTAAGCTTTTAATCAGATAAGTCATCTTAAATCTCCAAGTCATACACAACCAATCAGATTCTACAAGTTTTTCAAGTCAAGTTCTGCAAGTTCCATAAAGCAAGCAAGTTCTGCAAGTCTACAAACTCTGCAAGTCACATTAGTTTGGTACTCTGCAAGTCAGACAAGTCAACTGGAGTCAAAACTGACTTCTGTTCAAAACTCATAGAAGGGTTGTTCGTGCGCAGAAACTCTGAACTGCAAAGTTGTTCATTGGAAGGTACTCTACGTAGACGCAGGTTTGCTGAAGCATTTTCAGCATACGAAGAAGGATAAAATGCAGATTTTTTGAAGATTGTGAAAGTCACACCCAAAAAATACATAAGCCTTGTATTCCCGAACTTGAGCTACGCTCATCCCGCTAACTTGATTTTGAGTGAGAAAGGTCTTTTGAGTTTTGCAGGATGACGAAATCACATATGGATGATTTAATGGCTGAGGGCGACCTACCTGAACCTATGATGGAGCAAAAGCTGAACTTAATTATGATGCAATTGGATGAAGAACGAAGAGCTAGACAAGCATTGCAAGTTCAATTGGCAAATTTACAAAGATTTTCTACCAACAAAGAGGAACCTCAATCTGAAGATCTTATCCGACCTACCATTGACGCGACTCTCGAAACTCAAACCATTCGTGTTGAGTGTTGAAATGACTTGTTTTTTGGCTGATTTTTGTTGTTTTTGAGAGCTGAATGGTTGATTTTATGAGATGATTGATTGGTTTAGAAGTGGTTTAAGAGTGTTTTGGATGTTATTGATTGAGTTTTGGAAGTTCATGATGTTTATTAGTGGTTTTGTGATGTTCTAATAGGTTCTGATTGGTTCTGTATACCTTCTGTTTTGTTCTGTTTTGGTCTGTTTTGTTCTGATTGTCTTTTGTAAGGAGGGATGGAGTATTGATTGATGAAGATTGAGATCTTGAGAAAGCTTATTGAATGGTTTATGAGAGTTTGGAATGGTTTGAGTATGAGTTATGTGGTTTTGATGACCTTCTGTAACCTTTTGTAGGCCTTCTGTAGAGCTTCTGTCTCTGTTCTGTTCTGTTCTGTACTGTAGCTATTCTGGTACTGTTCTGTAGACTGTTCTGTATGCTTCTGTATGTGTTCTGATGGATGAGAGTGTAGTTTGGGAAAGTTTTCTAACCTTGGAAAGAGGTGAATACAAGTGCAAAAGAGCTGAAAGAAGTGAAAGAAATAGCTGCTGAAGACTCAAGTGAAGACTAGAGTGAAGTGACAGTAGTGAGCTATGAAAAGACACTGTAGTGGCTCTGGTGACTCTTCATATCAGACATGCCTCTTGGGAGGGGTATCCAAGATCTAAGAAGGATTGTTGAGAGTGATTTTTGAGAGATTGTAGTAAGGATATGATATATTATTGATGGAATGAGAGAGAGAGAGAGTCAGAGATAGTCAATTCTACTAAAATAGAGTGATTGTATATGAGAGATTGAGAGAGAAGACTATGAAGATATGGAAGATGAATACTATGTGATGTATTTTCATTCAAAGATGGTGTATTCCTTTGCTTTCTTTGTTCTATTGATAGATTTTGTGAAGATATTGAAGAATATGGTTGATTCTATCAAATCCGTGGGAGATCTATATGATGCTGCATGAAGATTTGTGGTGCCTGGTATTCTTTTCTTCATTGTGATCATATGAAACATAATAAACAAGCTTGTTGATGTTACAAGATAGATTTTCTTGCAAGAGAATTCCCTTTTCCTTGGTGTTCCTCTTGGGGCTCCAATCCGCAAGGAATCAAAGATAAGCAAAAGAAATTTCAAATTCCATACTTTCAATGGTACTCGAGAGGGAAAAACTGTTCTTGCATTCATTAGTAAGTTTGATGATTACTTTCATGAGGAAACCTATGCAGAAAAAGATAAAATCAAGTGTGTCACTAATCATTTAGTGGATAGAGAATCTCTTTGGTGAACTGTGGTACGCAAGAGTATAGATTGTCCTACTACCTGGGAGAATTTCAAGAAGAAGTTTATACAGAATTTCCTTCCTCCACAATTTCATGAGAAAGCCATAAAGCAATAGGATCTTCTTCAGCAACGGGATCGTGAACCTATTCCTCAGTACAGAGAGCATTTTTGGAATGCATTACTCCAGTTACGCATGCTTGAAGACGTACCTGAAGCGACACACAAGCGCAAGTATATGTCTGGACTCCTTGGGTATTACTACGCTGAAGTTAACATGTTCAAGCCTGCTACTCTTGAAGACGCAATTTCACTAGCTCACGACACTGAAGACAAGCTGTGAGGTAGAGACAGATGTCCACAGCAATGCCAAGCCAATGGTAACTATGGATCTAAGCAATTCAACTCAAATTTTAGAAGATTTAATCAAGGTCGTTTCACTTCATCATCTTTCCGTAAAAATTGGGCAAAACCACCTGCTTTACCATCTAATGTCAATCAAAACCCTAAGCCTATTCCACAACCAAATCCTAATATACCTAGACTTCCTGCCATTGCAAACAATGTAACCAAAGCCAAACCTATAGGATGCTATAAATGTCACGAGCCTGGACATTTAGCAGCAAATTGCCATTCCAAGAAGCCACCTGTCCATATCAACTACCTTGGAGCAATGGAAGAAGACGAACATGAAGATATGCCTGATTTCACAGAAGATGAGGACGACACTACTACTCCTACGGATACTTTACCAGGTATGCCAACTCCACATTCTTTATTGACTATGAAATGTTTAGTGCATGGAAAGGAAAAGATTATTTTGCATGATGACGATAGTACTCATGATTTTATTTCTACAAAGCTAGTAAAAGAATTGAAGTTACAGACTGTATCTACGCATTATCGCATTAAAGCAGCATTTTTAGGCACTAGGTATAATGGTACACAGGAAGTGCATGACTTAGAGATTCAAATTAGTCAATACACTGAAAGAAGAAATTTTCTAGTTGTTCCATTACAGTCGAGTGACATTATTTTAGGTATGCCTTGGCGTCATCAGCATAACCCAGATATAGATTATTTCACACATTCAATTAATATTAATTTTCAAGGAAAACCTATTACATTGTATGGTATGCATGCATCTAATTTTTTTCCACTGCTTTCGCATACTCAAGCTAAACGTGCATTACGCAAAAGTAGTAAATCTTATCTCATTTGGGTGAATGAACTGCAAGTTAAAGAAAATCATATGCATCCTAGGCATAAAGAATTTCTTGCACATTTTAAAGACTGTTTTGCCGAAGATCTACCACCTGGTTTACCTCCTTCACGTCCGGAAGACCATAAAATAGATTTGATTCCTGGTACACAACCACCTTGCAAAGCACCATATAGGCATAACCAGATAGAGCAAAAAGAATTCAGAGTCAAGTTGAGGAATTACTAAATAGAGGATTGATTAGACCTAGTAGTTCTCCATTTGGTGCACCTGTTCTGTTAATCAAGAAAAAGAATAATACCTATCGTATGTGCATTGACTATCGAGCTTTAAATATGATCACAGTAAAGAATATGTATCCAATTCCTAGAGTCAATGACCTTATGGATAAACTGCAAGGATCCGCTATATTTAGTAAAATAGACCTTAAATCTGGTTATCATCAGGTGAGACTAGATAAGTCAGACATATTCAAGACTGCATTTAGGACACAGTTTGGTCATTATGAATTTTTAGTGATGCCTTTCGGATTGACTAATGCACTTGCTATATTTAGTAGAATGATGAACCGTATATTTTTGAAATATCAGTATTATGTAATTGTCTTCTTTGATGATATTTTGGTGTTTAGTCAAAATGAGAAAGAACATTATGAGCATTTGTCATTGGTTTTCCAGTTATTAAAAGATAATCAACTGTATGCAAATCCTGAAAAGAGTGAATTCTTTAAAACAAAAATTGAGTATTTAGGTCATATTGTATCATCTGATGGAATTAAAGTTGACCCTAAGAAAATAGATGAAATATTGAATTGGCCTGTACCTAAAAATGTGCATGAGTTACGATCATTCCTTGGTCTTGCTAGTTTTTATAGGAAGTTTGTACGTAATTTTTCATTACTTTCTTTACCACTAACCAAACTTCTGAAGAAAGGAATTGTTTATCATTAGACGGATAATCAACAGAAATCTTTTGACTTATTAAAACATGCATTAACCCATGCCCATGTCCTACAGTTGCCTGATTTTAATAGACCATTCTTTTTAGTAGTGACTGATGCTAGTGGATCAGGAATAGGAGCCGTACTTATGCAGGACAATCATCCTATAGCCTATTCTAATTGTAAGCTGAAACCTTCTGAACTGAAATATTCCACATATGATAAAGAATTATTAGATGTTGTACAAGCATTAAGACAGTGGAAACACTACTTAATGGGTTCAGAATTTATGATTAAGACCGATCAGCAAAGTATTAGACATTTACTTAGCCAACCCCAAATATCTGACCGACATACCAAATGGGCTGCCTTTATTCAAAGTTTTCATCCTATCATTCAATATCAACCCGAATAAGGAAAATGTAGTGGCTGATGCATTAAGTAGAAGACCTGTCATTCATAATATTTCTGTTATATCTTTAGATTCTTTGATTGCTATGAAAGATACTTATCATCAGGATATTACTTTTCATGCTGATTGGAATAAATTAGTTCAAAATAACTTGATTCCTATTGATTCACTGTCATATAATGATGGATTTATGTTTTATGAAAATAGATTATGTGTTACAGTTCCATTCCGATCTTTTGTTTTGAATGAAATTCATTGTCCTCCATATCAACGTCATAGAGGTATAATATCTACTTTACGTACATTAACTGAAGATTTTTATTGCCCGCATATGGACACTGATGTATCTAACTTTGTTTCTGAATGTTTGATTTGTCAAAGAGTTAAGAGACATCATGGTAAACAGTATGGATTACTTATGCCTTTGTCTATTCCATCTAGACCATGGGAACAAATTTCTATGGATTTTATTATTGGTTTACCTAATACTAAATCTAACCATGATATGATTTGGGCAGTAGTAGATAGGTTTAGTAAACAAGCATATTTCATTCCATGTAAGAAAACTTTAACAGCATCACAAGCAGCACAATTGTTTTTGAAAACTGTTTTCACTAACCATGGATTACCAAAAGATATTATTTCTGACCGTGATTCTAGATTTTGTAACAACTTTTGGATTACTCTGTTTGCTAACTTAGACACAAAAATTGATTTCTCATCTGCATTTCATCCTGAAACTAATGGACAAACAGAAGCCACTAATAGCACTATTCTAGATCTTTTACGTGCTTATACTATTTCTAAACCACGGACATGGGATACACATTTGCATTTATTACAATTTGCATATAACAATACACCACACACATCTACAAAGAAAGCACCGTTTGAAGTGATTTATGGTTATAGATTATCTACACCTGTTGCATCTTTGTCAAATAGAATTCAGAGTGCTGATGATATTGCTAGTATGCATAACACTATTTTTGATGAAGTTAAAGTCATGATTGCTAAAGCCCAGCAATCATATACCAAACAAGCCAATAAGAAAAGACAAGCAATGAATTTCAAAGTTGATGACTATGTTTGGTTGAGAATAGAAAAACGTAGACTACAAAGTGTAGATAGACACCCAGTTGTGAAATTAGCCCCTAGATTCTATGGACCATTTAGGATCATTCATAAAATTAATGACAATGCATTCAAGTTAGAATTACCACCTCATTGGAAAATTCACAACACATTTCATATTAGTTTATTAAGACCATTTAGAGGCCAATTACCTATACACCCTGTTTATGAAAACCCACCTTTGTTAGAGGAAGAGATTGAAATACTTGAACTAGAAGCTATCATAGACATTGACTTTTTGACCACTTGAACTAGAAGCTATCATAGACATTGACTTTTTGACCACTAGAACTGGCCGAAGATATTCTAGATACCTAGTTAAATTTAAGAACCATCCTGTAGAGGAAGCACAATGGATTCACGCTAGAGACTTAAATGCTTTCCCCACTCTGTTAGCTCCACATTGAGCTAATAGCAATTGAGGTCAATTGCTATCCCACCCCGGGGGTATGATGCCAGGAGGCATATTTCACGATGGATTCCGTGCCACGGTGGATTCCGTGAGGTTTTACGGTGGATTCCGTAAACTTTGATGACCGGGGCTCATACACAAAGTGGATTCTTTGTGCAAAAAGTTGATGGGGACGCCTGTCCTTTTCGGGTGTTTCATTAATTTAGTGTGTACATGGGTGATTCCATAGCGGGTGATTCTGCAAAATGCATATTAAATTAATAAACATTTATGAGTTTAGAGTGCGCACTCGTAATAAATTAAGGTTAGGATTGATTTTTAACCAGTTGATTTATTTATGTAGCTGAAGACTGCTAGGTATTCACTTTTGTCGATTTAATTGTATTATTTTACTAATGATTGTGAATGCTTCAGTTGATGTGTAGAGATAACAGCAGTGGCGGAGGAAAGCATTGGAGGATAGCAAGTATTCGATTTATCATTTATATTTTGATGGGCGCCATGCCTATATTTTGTCACGCCTATTTATTGAGGCATTGGATATTTATTATTATCTTGTATGCGCATGGACGCACGACTATGTTATTTGTACTTGGACATTGTATTGGGCATGCCAGATTCTTTAGGCACCGTCCATTAGCTTTATTCCTATTTTGTGTTAAAGCAAACTCAAAAGCTAAAAGCTTGCTATTTTGTAATTTGGGCTATTATTTGAGCTTGAAGATGATTAATACAAAAAATACATGCTTTGTGGAGCGCTCACACAAGGCATGGGGGGAGATTGTACCCAATTGGTCTCTTGTTCATGTCGTTCATGCTTTTTACCTTGTAATTTGTGCAAAAAGTAGAGTTCTATTGTTCTTGGCAACCTTCCCGCATTCACTACGTGAGCGTACAGCATCCGATCTGCGCACCAGATAAAGACATGAACTTTATCATTTGGCTTTGACATGGCAAGGGGACTCCTGCATAGGTTTAGGGTTTAGAGTTGCAAGGTTTTGTAATGAATGCTATAGCACCATAGCATCTTGAAAGGCCAAAAAATTATGTATACTCTGCCACATTGGAATATATATATATATATATACATAATATCTCATGCGATGTACTGAATTCAAATAATTGAGTAAAGTTGTTTTGTTTTGTTTCTTGAAACACATGACTCTTAATTTTTGTTTAATGTACGCACACATCGAAAGTAGTAATGCGTACGGATATGAGTTACGTTATTTCTTATGCACAATCGCAAGTGTAGAACTATGCATTTACATAATTAAATTGGATTATGTTAACGTATGCGAATGCGCCATTCACGTACCACACATTATCGCACACTTACACAAACCACATATTTATTCAATAAATATTTATTTATAGGGACAAATTAAAATATCTTATATTCATAAAGAAAAATACATGCAATGGCTAATAGTGATGGCAGATACAAAAAGCCGATAGCAAACAAGAACTCTCATTCATTCCTTGGCTTTTTCATTGGTGGAGATGA
Source organism: Lygodium microphyllum (assembly GCF_053477565.2). Taxonomy (NCBI): domain Eukaryota; kingdom Viridiplantae; phylum Streptophyta; class Polypodiopsida; order Schizaeales; family Lygodiaceae; genus Lygodium; species Lygodium microphyllum. The sequence goes on from NC_141151.1 coordinate 102,109,188, forward strand.
GGGGCCAGCTTCCGATGAAAATAGAAGTTTATTTTTTGCTTCAAAAATAACACACTCCCCCTTTAACTCTTTCTCCAGGAGAAGCAAATCTAACACTTTAGCAAGGTCACCTAATGTAGCAAGCACACGCATTGCTTCACCAACGCGTTTGGTTAAACAAGTAAAGAAGCTTCAACCGCTTGATTAACACCACCTTCTCCAAGCTAGATATCATAGATATTGCTTGAAAAGGTCCAAACTTGGTCAACAAAGCTTGAATTTTCATGATTGTTTCTTGCCCTCGTGGTCAGCACTTCTTATGGAAAACCACCAAGTCTACAACAAGGTTGCCAATGTACTCCTTTAGAGTTGAATCCTTCCGTTAATCTGCATGTCGAGCTCCTCCTTGCCTTGATGCAAACTCATCTATATACAATATTTATTGAATGACAAAGTCAAATCAAACTATATTTAGCAACTAACTTAGAGTTATCAGAAAGCAAAAAAACTTAATGGTATGGTGCATCGGGTCCCCCAAAGTCCACCGGTGAAATCTTGGCTAAAAAGTGGTCCGAGACGCCAGACTTCGGACAGGGTAGCTGCAAGCGTCATTTTTTTCCAAGATCTCACCGGGGGACCACAAAGTGGCCCCAAACACCAAACTTCGGATAGGGCAGCTAGAGCCATTATTTTTTGCCAAGATTTCACCGGTGGACTCAAGGGGACTGAATGCACCCTACCGTCAAGTTTTGTTGCATAAAAATATATGGTAATTAGAAATCTCACCTTCTCCAGATCATTTTGTATCTTCATTTCCTCGTGTGTCAGCGAAGCACCTCTTTGGCCGCATAGGGATCTACAAACTCCTTTGTAGGAAGTTGGGGCCTTGGTTCTAACAGATCATGATGTAGTGCTTTAAATTCAGCATCCCGCACAAGATAATCTTCTTCAACCAAGGTAACATGCTCATGTGCTACTATGATGGCACTCACTGTATCTAAGCTTGTGCCATCATATCTTCCAATCTCTGCCATCGTCGGATGCACATCCATGTAACCATAATCGATCAGGTCTTCCATTGAATCCCTGATTATGATGGAAAATAACTCTTCTTCCTTCATTTCCAAGTATTGTAGGACATCTGATAGAAGCAAGTATTGTTTACCATCTACTTCAATGGGCGTCACAAGGAGGCAAGGTTGGGTTTGTCGACTTGTGGCTATTTTGAAGAAGATGGCACCATGAGAGCCAACCCTTGCTCTGCCACCACCACCCGATGTTCCTCTTCAACATTTATGAGCTCTTCAATCAGTTCTTCTCCTGTGTATGTGATAGCAACAACCTGTGGAGTTGTATCTTCATCGCTCTCCTCATCTAGGTGTGTATCCAATGCAAGGAGGTAAATTGCCAATGCGCAATCACACTCTACGAGATCCAAAGGTGATGTACCTAGTGCACTGCCCATGGAAATAATGCATACTCTGTGCGAAGGATCCACGTGGTCCAGACACCTATTCACCACTTTTGGGTGATTCTTCCTTGCTTTAAATACCATGAGTTGTTCTAGAGGCACCCAAGTCATGTCGGATCCCTTGATGGAGTAAGTGCAAGTAGCAATGGTGCTCACAAAGTCTTCCAAAACTTGAAGGGGGATCCAGTGATGAGAGCACTCTTTCAAGGTTGAAGTTCTTAGAGAAAACCTGAAATATCTCGTCACCTTAGCTGGCAAAGATAGTCTCACGAATCCACTCGTCAAAGTGTGCGTGAGAATCCATCATAGCATGTAGGAGGGATGTGGTGGATATAAAGAGATGAAGAGAGAAAGTGTGAAATGAAACAATGAAACAAGAACTAAACTAGTTCTACCTTAAAAACCTTAAGTTTTAAACCATTAAGGGCTATTTGCATATGATATTTAGTTATGGCTTTACTTACATCTTTACATGCATATATAAATGTGTTGATGTGAAAAGTGTATAGCAAGTGTATGATTTTGCATAAATATCATAATTTTTAAATATTGCAAGTTTGCAAGCGACAATATTCTATTGGCCAAAAAAATTGAAAATTTATAAGTGTTGGATATTACAAATTGTGGTGTTGGGATTCTTAGGAAGACTCTACAATTTCTAAAATATGTAGAGCCACACACTTTCCACTGGTAACAGTATCCTCAGCTCCGGCTTCGAATTTTCCTACCATCTAGTTTAAAATAGAAGCTAACAGGTGGATTCTACATTAACATTGTAATTTCCTGGTGCATTATACTCAAGGGCCAATCATCCTCAACACTTGGGGCTCGCATCTCTCACAAATGACAGTAACATCCACAACTGTACTTTCACGCATGTCTTGATCAAGGCACAACCATTTACCCTTGAGCATCCTCTATCTACGATACTTGAACACTAGGCATAAAGTTTGCCGTGTGACAAAGTACCTGTAATTGGAAAGGAAAGTTTGTCGATCCATCCCAAAGTAAGATAATAGTCAACTAAGAGAGAAAAATTTTACCTGAAAGCCATGTCCCTTGTTGTGACTCGACACCCCACTGTGTCAGGACTATGAGTCATTTTTTATGTCCAAGTTTTGCCTAGAATCCTTGTTACATAATCCTCCGATGCACTTTTTATGACGTATATGCTTTTGGTACGTCTCAAACCCTTACATTTCTTGAACATGTGTGTAAAAATTGCAATTGGTATGAACTAGCTTAGTTTTACATTCTTTGAGCCGGTCCTTGGCTTCATAGAATTCAATATGTCTGCTGAAATTTTTGTGCTACACATGTGCAAAATGTTGCTACTACACAATGGCCATTCTATGCTACTGAGATTCAATATGTGCATAGATTCAAGGGTTCCATATTCTCGATCCCCCTTGGGCAACATGTACTTGGAGTCATAGAAAAAAACAAGGTCCTTTGAGAGTTGCTTATTTGTACACCCCTCAAAGAGAAATCTACCAATTTTGAGGTGGTAACACTTAAAAGAACATGTGAAACTCTTGACATTTTGCCACTCACAGCAATCCAAAGGGTATACTTCTGTAAATACGAGACAAATAGTTGCATAGATATCATGAAATTTCTCATTCTCAATGAGTTGCAAATACTTACTGTTTGCAATGTTTTGTTGAAAGGGCACAGTGGGCGCAATATGTATTTGTTTTTGCATGAATACATGTTGTACAAACACCTCTGTTACAAGGTGAGAATCAACATTCCTTTGTCTGAGAACTAAACTTTTACCCTTCCAGTGCTTTGATACATCTACAATTGTATATGCTTTCACCCTAAAAGCTCCCTTCATACTTGGATGCATATATACCCAAGACAAGCAATGATACGTATCAATGATCCAATTTCCTTCTTCATCTTTTCTGCTACGTACTTCTATCGAGAGAATTCTTGTTCTTCTCTCATGCATTATAACCTAGGCATTAGATGTAAAGAAGTATGTTTTAACCCCTAAATAATAAGTATTTTAAGTCTGTCTAGTAATCACCAATATGCCATACAAATCAACATGGCATTAAGAGATGTTTACACTTTTGTAAATAGACACAAACATGGATATCGAAATGCATGTGGATATGTACATCGACACAAAGTATAGATTCAATTTCAAGGCATCACTTTAATCATACCATTTACATGAAATATAATGAAAAGAATGACACAAGAATACTTAGAGAATTTTGCCAAAATAAATTTTATTATAATGAATAGGAGTTTGATTTGACTCAATACATTTTATGAAACGTGGGTATTATAGAGTAGTTGTTACAAGGATAGCAGCCACATGGCATGCAAATCTTAATAGGCACATTAGATTGACACCTAAGATATTCTATGACTCAACACATTGTGCGTTATATGGATGATATGATACAAGAGTTTCACATGAAAATCCGAATGGACACACGACCAATAAAGTAGAGGATTTTTTAACCATCGACTTCCAGTAGATCCATATTATCCAACACAAAGGAATCACTCACCACAACAAAATAGCCAATCAAGAATTATGTGCTTCACTTAAACCTTGTACAATATCTGCATGTACAAAAAAATACATGCATGAATCCCTTTTAACAAAAAATATCTAGATAACTACATGAATAGAAGTAATACAAAATAGGGCCAATTTACCTATAAGCTAATCTGTTGAAGATAAGATTGAATTGTTGCTGATCAAAACCCATTGCAAACGATAGATAAAAGAAAACATCAATCCCATCACACATAAAAGTCACTAATTAAATGAATAATTTTTGGCACCACAAAATATGGTAGATTTACCCGTAAATTGAGCCATAGAATCTCTGCTCTACCTTGTGTTAAGTGTTGCAACAACAATTGATCCTTAAGTTAGAACTAGCATCAAACCCTATTGTAAAGATAATAGAAAAGGGATAATGTAGAGAGGAAGAAAGAGAGAGTGTGTGAGTATGCGGGAGAGAGAAAGAAATGAGCACCTATCCAATCTTGCCCAAATTGATATTTGTAAAAGACAATAGCAAGAGTTAGTATTTACATGAAGGTATACTGAAAAAACAATAGAAAAGAGGAAACACAGAGAGGGAAAGAGAGAGGGAGAGAGAGATGAGCACTTGTGCAATGCCACCCAAAATGATCTCTACAATAAAACAACAACAAGGGTTAGAACTAACATCATGTCGTATTGAAAAGATAGCAGCAAAAAAAGAAAACAAATAGAGAGAGAGAGAGATTAACACCTTTGTCTCTTGCTCCAAATAAACTCTACAAGAAAAACAGCAATTAGAACCAACATCAAATTCTATTGAAAACACAATATAAAAGAGAAACAACACATAGAGAGAGGGGAAAAGAAAGGGGAGAGAGAACGAGAGAGAGAGAGAGAGAGAGAGAGAGAGAGAGGAGCACCTTTTCCTCCTGCCCAAAACAACCTTTGCAATAAAACAACAATAATAGTAAGAAGCGACATCAAACCCTTTTGAAAAAATAAGAAACAAGATAAAATGCAAAGAGAGATAGGCACATGTGTTTTGCCCAAAATCTGGAGCTGCATGGAGAAGAAAGTGCAAAGGTAAGTAGAATTCTCAAAACCCTAATTACTCTCACCAAGGAGCTTCAATGGAGACGAAAATTCACCAATATAGAGAAGAGAGGGAAAGTCATTTGTTGCTCAACTTTTGGATCCAACTGATTTCGTGAGAGGGAAAAAATTTGAAATTGAAAATTCTCCAAAAAAAGGGGGAAAATACGAGGTGAGAGAAACTCAAATTTTGTGTACTATTCATTCTCTCTTTTTTTAATCCCCCACTACCCCTTTTTTTAATTAAAGACCAAAGATTTGGAGAGAGAAGATTCACCCTCCATAGATGTCAACATCTAGCCTTCCTATTCGACAATCCAAAAGGCCCACATCTTAAACTATATTATTTTTAAGGGCCCATTTGTGAGTTTATTTTTTTCCTAATGCTCTCTTATTGTGCATGAGAGAGGGAGAGAGGGTATGAGAGAGGGAAAGTGTGAGTGGATGAGAGTGAGGGATCATGGAGAAGCTCTTCTTCTCCTCTCTTCTTCTTCTTCTCCTTTTTCTCTTCTCTTTTCTCGTGTGTGCATGTATGGAGCTTGGAGCTTGAGCTTGCTTGAGCAAGCACCTTAAATTGTGGAGCCATCAAAGGACTTGAGAAAGAGGACTACAACGATCAGATTCAATGGTGGTAAGCTCACTACATCCTTGTGCTGCGGAGCATGTATAGGTATGTGAGAGGTAGCCATTGCCCCTCACTTGAAACACTCGACTCAATAAGTGGTCCATAGGGTCTCGACGGTTGCTAGCAATAGTGACAATAAGTGGCTATAAGAAAGTTAGACTCCTTACATTGAATGCTAGAACTCCAATGGCACAATCTAACATGTTTATAGAGCAAGGTCATGGACAACAAAAGTATGTAGAACTATGGCATAGATGGATTGGACATGTGATCTTGTATAGATTAAACAAAAACAAGACATGCTATTTATGGATTACTGCAATTTGGACATATTAACTATTATCATGTGTGTGAGACTTGCCAATTTGGGAAACAATCTAGGTTGTCATTTCCAAAGAGGGGGAGAATCAGTAAACATTTGGGGGCCATGCCATAATGTTTCTTTGAGTGGTCATGCAAAGTACTACATCCCTTATATTGACAATTTCAATAGAACACTTGGATATACTTCTTGTAGTATAAAGATAAGGCATTTGTAAAGTTTTTGGAGTTTAAACATATGGCTAAAAGGAAATTTTAGACACACATAAAATGCTCGAGATTGGAAAATGGGGGTAAGTATACCTCACATGAATTTAATGGCTACTTGAGAGACAATGGCATTAAGAGATAGATTATTTCATGTATATACGACGATATAATGGAGTTGCAAAAAGGAAAAGTTGCATTTTGCAAAGGCTCTCATAAACCATATACATATGCCACTCACTTGTTGGTAGAAGCAATACATACATTGCTTCATATTATGAACACAAGACCTATAGCTATTACACGTTCCATGTCATTGTATGAGAATATGTATGGGAGAAAACTAATAGTTGCTTACCGTAAAATCCTTGGTTGTGTTTGATATGCTCATGTCTAAGAAGATTGAGAAAAATGCTATAGCACAAGGTAATTAAAAGTATTTTCGTTGGCTATCGAGATGAGAAGAAAGGGTACATATGCTATCATCCTATGTCAAGAGAAGTTTACATAAGTAGAGATATGAAGCTCAATGATTATGAATCATGGTATAGAGCATAGAATGATGGTTTTGTGAATGCATATGAAAGTAATGAATATTATAGTGATATAGGAAAATATACAACCAAGGAGACTTATGAGCAAGTTGTTGAAGATATGTTGGGGCCTTGTGGACAAGAAGAAAGCACTGGTAGTGTATGAGGGAGGTCAAGTGCGCAACAAGAATTGTAATAACTTATCATCTTGCAAATGACTGGGTGTTCCTCCCTCCACGTGGGCCTTATGCCGACATAATACAACTACTCTCTTTCATTCTCAAATCTCTCTTGCTTTCTATTCTCTTTTTTAGCAAAGTGCTTTCTTGCAAGCAAAGGTGGTGGTTTGACCACACGAGATCACAGTGCCAACTGTGGGTGACGAACACAAAGTTGGGAAAAGTACTCTATGCACTCCTAGTGCATCACACTTGTATGAGGGAGGTCAAGAGCGCAACAAGCATTGTAACAACTTATCATCTTGCAAACGCCTGCCCATGGTCAATAGTTTTGAAGATGCAAGGGTAGCAGAACAACCAAGTAGTATACTACAATTGAGAATATAAAAAAGGACATGACATCCAATTGGAAAATTAAGATATAATGGATATGTAGACATACATTATGCATAGATGGTGTCTCATGCGCATCATGAGGAAGCTACTAGTTCTAAAAATTTAGAAATAAATAATGAAAAGATGGGGGGAGAGAGAGAGAGAGAGAGAGAGAGAGGGAGCTCTTACAAGGCACGCAACACACGGACAATGCATATAAGATAGGAAGCCAAAAACCCTAATCTTTCTTCTTCTTCTTCTTCTTCTTCTTCTTCTTCTTCTTCTTCTTCTTCTTCAGTATAACAATCTAGCAAGCATTAAAAAATAGGACAATATATATAATATATAAACAATATCCAAGTTATAGCCCCACGCCCAAAGAAAAATGCATAACAATTGGTTGACTTCATGTCATATACACTGCCTAGCCAATTTGCATTAGTATAACCAAATAACTGCACCATTGAATCAACCTCATAAAAGATATTATAATCTAGTGTACTCGTAATGTATAGCAAGGCGTATCTTATAATGTCTAAATAAGGCTTGTGAGACACTTACATAAACAAACTCTCTAATTACAGTCTAGCTTGGTAATAGTGATGAAGTGGAGCTCCAAGAGGAACACCAAGAAAAATTGAGAATCTACTACAAGAAAATCTATATTGTCACACCAACAAGCATGTTTTTCATATTTTAATCAACTACAAGAAGAAAAACAATGCCAATCTTCACGCAGCATCATGTAGTAATTCTCCCAATGATTGATCAACAAATCTTGAATGTGTCCTTCATATTCTTCATAAAAACCATCAAAGAACCACAATGACACAAAGAAAAGTTTAATTTTGAATGGAATTCATCACATAGTATTCATCTTCATAGTCTTCATAGTCTCTCTCTCTCATGTACACATAATGTTTATTGTTGAATATTGGCTCTCTCTCTCTCTCTCTCTCTCTCTCTCTCTCTCTCTCTCTCTCTCTCTCTCTCTCTCTCTCTCTCTCTCTCTCTCTCTCTCTCTCTCTCTCTCTCTCTCTCTCTCTCTCTCTCTCTCTCTCTCATATGTTTTATCTCACTAGTAGATTGAAATAATCATGAATTGCTCTCCATAATCCTCTCTTGGTCATGGATACCTCTCCCAAGAGGTATGTTTGATATGAAGAATCACTAGAGCCACTACAAACATACCCCTCCCAAGAGGTATGTTTGATATGAAGAATCACTAGAGCCACTACAGTGTCCCTTGAGAGCTCACTATTGTCACTCTCATTGTAGTCTTCACTTCAAGTCTTCTTCAGCTATTTCTTCTACTTCTTCAAGCTATTTCAAACTTGTATTCTTCCTCTTCCAAGGTTGCAAAACATTACCCAAGATAAACATCCATCCATTAGAATAGATACAAAAGCAAACAGATGCTTATAGAATAGAGACAAAAACTCTACATGATACTACCAGAAGGTCTACAAAAGACATAATAACCCTAAAAATCAAACCAAAAACACTTCAAACCATTCAATACACTCTCAATAATTCCTCAAAAGACTCATTCACAATCCCAAACTCATAAGCAAAAAGAAATCAAATCAAATCAACGGCAAAATAGACCCTATAAGAACCAAGCATACACATTACAGAACCTATTCAAACATTATATCTCAACCAAAAACCATCATGAGCTTCTCAAACATACTCAACCCATCCCAACACTCTCCAAAATACTTCCAACACATTCAAAATAAATCAATCCATCACAAAATCAACCATTCAGCTCACAAAACCAACAAGAACCAGCCCAAAAAAACAAGTCAATTCAAGCCTCAACATGAAGGTCAAACTTCCCACCATATTTCTATATGTCATGGGATCCTCCAATATCTCACCTATATCAATACTCAACTTCACATTTTGATTCAATAGCATTGAGATTGGCTTAAAATCATCCATACCATAATCAACATATCCAAGATGTACTACCTTTATGACAACCATATCCCCTTAGATGTTTTTAGCTCCTCAATGCCAAGAAAGTACTTCAACAGTTCCAAATCTTTCATGTCAAATTTATACTTTAAAAATCTATTCACATGCTCCATCTCTTACACATTATCACCCCCAATAATCAAATCGTCCATATACAATGTAATCACAACAATGTCCCTATCACTCTAACGCCCATAGAGCGAGTGATCTACATTTCCAAACGTGGAAACAAATAGAGACAATATATTATGGTATCTTGTGTAAGGTGCCCGCTGTCCAGGCACGCTTTTAGTAGTCTATCGAGAAATGAATCTAAGCGTCATTGCCCGGCACTCCCATGGAATGTTTCGAATATTGCACCTAGGGTTTCTCGAATCCGCCTCACAACAGAATGTTCACAACTGAACCCACTAGGATCGACCTAAAATTTGGGCTCCTAGTGACCAAGGTCTCCTAACAACATTCTAGCATTGGATCCTGGACATCCTACTTTACGCAGAGATACCCAAGCCAAAGCAGACCCATGTCGCATTTGGTTCAAAGTTGGTTCAAAGAGAATGGGAAATGAGAGGGATGCACTGCTCAACCTCTATGCTCGTAGGGCATAGTCCCATTCCGATCCCCTAAAACGGCATGAATTGGGGTTCTATCCTAACAATTTCTAAGGTTGAAGACGGTAAACATTGTGAGAAGCCTCCCAATTCTCTGGGACCACCCTGCCGTAGGACGAACCCCTCGGGGGTTCCGCCCACTCGCTTCCCTCAATAGCTTTAGTTTTCTAATTAGATCCTACCACATTTATGTGTGACACTTAAAGTCAACTTCATTAATTAATCCTTTTAGGGAACATGATTCATTCGCATAGCTTATAGCAGAGACATGAAAATAGAGCAAGCAATCTATTGACAAACAAGTTCCTTAACTTATCTTCAAGCTAATCTTTGTTTCTCACCTATACAGGAGAAATTATATATCCCTTTTGTCCAACAAAAGTATCCCTTCTTCCATGCAGAAGTAACTGGTCCAAATCACATGGCACCATAAATTTAATCCTTTATCTAGAATAGGATCTCCCGACATGCCCAGACATTGGGAGCCACGAAGGTCTTCAACTCCATTCTAGACCTAGCAAGGGGTGTCCAAAGCTCCACATGACCCGCAAGTTGTCTGGGAGCAAAACATCATTCCCCTGGTTGGCCTTTTCACTGCTTGACCTTCGGCCCATGAATCGAGCAGTGCCCTCTCGGGTTAATCTGCGGTGAGATCATGGAGGTGATCCACCCGTGCAATATATACTTCCTTAATTAAATCCTTTAAGAATCTAGCACAACAAGGCATTCAGCCCTAATATCAGTTTCTAGGAAAACATTCATTTATCCCCATGGCAACTTGTCATCGCAGACCCTTGCCATGCATTTACATAAATCAAAAGCACTTGGAACAATTATCCAAACAACAAACTAACAACCAGTTGAATGTAAAAGCATTTAGAATGTTATTCGATCAACCAACAAAAAAACCAATTGTATTCTTGCCAAACAATGCAAGAATAGTCGCGATAATATTTCCATTCATATCTGCTCTTCCCCTTGGGATCAAAGAGCGATTCTATGTAAAATTTACTTAACCCTTGTATGTACAATTTTTTAATGTCATGATTATGCCAGTCATAACCCTTGACCGATTCTTCCTTGTAATTGCTCTATCAATGAACAAGCCATATGTAATTAGGTGTAATTAACTTCCCTTGATACATACACTTTGCAAGCTCGATCTTTTGAATACGTAAGATGAAATGACCTATACTCGCGCATCATAGTATGGGGCCTAGCATATCTCATATGAGGATCAAAACAAGCATCTGTCAATTTGGGCATACATTAATTACGACTGGTACCGCAATCAGATTGACGATGATGCCTTCGTTTGAAGCTTCGTTGTTGGTTATGGGATTGCCAACACATCACATTCTTCGCTCGGGGGCCATCATCCGCAAGTAGACTCAAGAGATTAAGAAGGCGGAATAGATTCGAGATGGGAGAGTGTAAGAGAAGATGGCTTAGTCAAAGACCGAGATAGGGAAAAATTGAGCTAACTCTCTCCCTTACAGCCTCACAGGGTAAGTATTCTCTCTCTCTCTCTCCCTTGCAGCCTCACGGGGTAACTCTCTCCCTTGCAGCCTCACAGGGTAAGTATTCTCTCTCTCTCTCTCTCTCTCTCTCTCTCTCTCTCTCTCTCTCTCTCTCTCTCTCTCTCTCTCTCTCTCTCTCTCTCTCTCTCTCTCTCTCTCTCTCTCTTGCAACCTCACGGGGTAACTCTCTCCCTTGCAGCCTCACGGGGTAAGTATTCTCTCTCTCTCTCTCTCTCTCTCTCTCTCTCTCTCTCTCTCTCTCTCTCTCTCTCTCTCTCTCTCTCTCTCTCTCTCTCTCTCTCTCTCTCTCTCTCTCTCTCTCTCTCTCTCTCTCTTTCTCTCTCTCTCTCTCTCTCTCTCGATTTCTCTCACAATATCTTGGAGGGGTATCCTTCTCTCTACCTCTCTCTCATAGCCTCTCGAGGTCTCATGCTCCTTGTGCCTCCCCATGCCTCGTATTTATAGTGAATTAGAGAAGAGGCTTGTGGTTGAGAAGAGGAGCTCTTTGTGGAAGGGGATCTTGGAAAAATTAGTGATCTGATGCTCAAATCATAAACCTAATGGTTCCATCGAAAGGAGAGTAAAATTCCAAGACACTTGATTAGAAATCTCTAAGTTCACTCCTTCTTCTTTTCTCTCTTTGAAGTGTTGTTTTCTGTCTGTAGACTACGATCGTGGCGCACGCTGTTTCGCAAATCTCTCTTTTTGTTTTTTTCTTTTTATAAAATCTCCAAAACTAACTAAAATATCACTTGTCTTTTCTTTTAAATGACATCCAGTTCTAGAAATATCCATTTCTTTTTAGGAAAATATTTAAAATATACTAGTTTTGCCCAATATCTAATATTTTTGGACCATCCAAACTATACACATTAATAATAGTGATTAATATCTCAGAAGTCTCATTCATGTTCTAACTTCTGTGAAGGGTGGCTATGGTCCTTGTCAATCAGAGAAAAATATCAAATTTACGACTCTCGATTTTTCTAAATATAATATTTTTAATTAAATAAAAATTGTTAGTTATTAATGTTAGTTAGTTTTTACCTTAGTTGGTCTTTAGTTAGTAACCTTACTAACTTATTAATTGATTAACTGACTTTCGAACTAACCAACTAACATTTAATTGCATGGCAATATTACATCTTGTCATGCTATGCCCTCATTGCCTATTTTAGCCCATATAAGGCTTTTCATAGCCTATACAAATAATCAAAGTGAACCATGCTCTCATAACCCTATGGCTACTCTATCTACACTTCTTCTTATAACTCATATGCAAGAATGTATTCTTTACTCCATTTGATAAAAGATCCACCTTTTATTGCAGTCACTACAATGACAGCTCTGATAGTTTCCATCCTTGCTACTAGAGCAAATGTCTCCTCATAATCAATCCCATAAGTCTATGCATAACCTTTGGCAACCAGTCTTGCTTTATATTTACTCAAACTTCCATTTCCATTATGTTTACTTTGTAAACCCACTTGTAGCCTATAGCTTTCTTTCCCTCAAGCAATGGTATCAAATCCCAAGTCCATTTTACATCCAATACAACCATTTCTTTATTCATGGATTTCTTCCCATGTATAAGATCGATAGCTTTCTCAAAACAAGTGGGCTCAACTAATTTCATAACATTTGCCATATATGCATAATGATGAGCAATATAACCGTCATATATCAACCTATTTATGGGATAGCTTACTCTCATGGAACTATGCACTTGTGGAGCACTCTATGATCCCTTTACATCGAATCTTGTTTCTTTTACATCAAGTGTACAAACAATTTAAATACCAAACTCTTCATCCATACCTTGGTTTGAGCTATCAAACTCATCATCTACATGTGAATAGCATGTGGAAACATCTAGCACACCAAATGTGGCCAACCACTTTTTCTTTTCCCTTTTGTAATACATTTTCTATACTTATAAGAGTGTTATTCTCATATAACCTACCTCTCCACGGTCTCTTAGTGGACCTACTAGAAAATGACTCTTTGGCTCACTGAATATATGTGACTATACACTGACATTTTCCACAATTACCTTTTCTTTTACATAATCTAAAGCAATCTATTTTTTAGTAGCATACAAATTGCTCATCTCATCAAATACCACATCTCTACTCGTCCATATCTTACATGTAATTCGATTGTAATACGTGTAATCACTTTACTCAAGGGAATAGCCAATGAATACACACCTTTTAGCTTTTGAATCCAACTTCTTTCTTAGCTCATTAGGCACATGTACACATGCAATGCATCCAAATACTTTAGCAAGTAACAAATCCTTTTTTTTCCAATAAAATTCTCTTTTGGTATCATAACATGCACTACAGTAGTGGAACTCCTGTTCATAATATACACAGCTATAGAGATAGCTTCAACCCAATAATAATGAGGCATGTTCTTTTTATCCATCATAGTTCATGAAATTTTTGCAATGTACCTATTCTTCCTTTTATCAATACCATTTTGTTGCTAAGTATACATGCATGTGGACTACCTCTAAATTCCATGTTGTTTCAAAAAATTACTAAATTCATGGAAGAGGTATTGTCCCCCTCCATTTAACCTTAGGCACTTAATCTACATACATGTTTGTTTCTCAATCAAATTTTTAAAATCTGAAAAGTAAGAGGACACCTCACTCTTCTCCTTCATAAAATGCACCCATAATTTTCTTGTATGATCATCAATAAAGGTTACATGATACTTACATCCAACCATTGATGCAGTATTTGTAAGACCCTGCACATCCAAATGTACAATATCAAGTAAATGCATATTTACATGTTTATCATGATGGAATGCATGCCTTGTTTGTTTTCCAAATTGACACACTTCACATATTTTCTACATATCATCCACTTTTGACCTTAGGTGAGCACGTCACAATTTCACATGATTGCATATTCTTGAACCATTCCATATTTACATGGTCAATATGTTTATGCTAAAATATCAATATCATCCACAACTCTTACATATGCAAACATAGTAGCCTTCAGCTTGAATATATTTACATCCAAGGTAAATATTCTCCCCACATCTTGCCTTTTGCAACCAATTTGCATCCATTCTTGAAATCTTCTACAAAGCAGCCATCTTGATTGAACTAAACTCGCAATCCTTGCCCGATCATTTTTCTAGTAGAAACCAAATTCTTTGTAATGTTAGGCACATATGCAGCACATCAATGTTACCTGTTTCCACAAAACTAGGCGTTTCAACATTTTTCATTTCTCTTAACCATTGTCCTTGAGATGTCATATGGTTACAGGCACCTAAACTCACATATCATATATCATCACTCATACTTGATGTATTTGTATTTACCGCATTCATCATGTGTTACATAACAAATAACTTCTCATTATCAACCTAATTTTGACAGACACATAATTGTTATGCTACCTTCTCCCATTTATGTTATTTCCACCACTTCCCTTTTTTGGATAGGTCATTACAATATGAAAATTTTGACCACAATTATAGCATTCTTTGTTATCATAACTTGCATTCTATTTGCCACGTCCTCTATGGCTCTCCTTGCCTCAAGACTAGCCTTTAACACATGTATGCAATTGCTCTTGTGATTCATGAGATTGCCCTTGATTTTTCCCATAGTGGCCACAATCATGGCCTTTACCACCATGATCTCCACCTCTACTTGTATTAGAGTAGATTACATATTCTGAATTGTTATTGCTTTGTGCTGAGGATTCAACAAGACTCGTGCTTTTCTCTTCTAATATTTACATAGATATTATATCTCCAAAATTAGGGATGGTGTCTCGTGTATTGATGGAGGTTCAAAACTACTTATACTCCTCACCCAAACCATCCAAACATGCAGCCACTATATCATCATCATCAACAACCTACAATGTAATACACCCAAGAGCTTCAACAATGCTCTTAATCTTCAATGCATAGTCATTGATAAACAGATTGCTATGCTTGACTTTGTTTAACTGAGACTTCAACTATAACTTTCTAGCTTTGGTATTTGCACCAAACAGCTTGACTAGATTATACAATGTAATACACCCAAGAGCTTCAACAATGCTCTTAATCTTCAATGCATAGTCATTGATAAACAGATTGCTATGCTTGACTTTGTTTAACTGAGACTTCAACTATAACTTTCTAGCTTTGGTATTTGCACCAAACAGCTTGACTAGATTATTCCATGCTTCTGTGGGGCTATCTACATCCTATATATAGCCAATCATGTTCCCTTAAACATTGATGGAAAGCTAATACATAACTTTTGTGTTGAAATATCGGAGTGGCAACATGGAAATGTGTGCACAAGAGGGAGAAGAGGGCTCAAGTACAAGAAAAAGATCTTTTTTTAGTAAGTTGCTTAAGTACAACTAGAGTACACTCTCCTCATGCACCCTTGCTTACATTGGGTTCACATGCTATACTTCTAACACCCCCGCCCCCTCAATGCCAAGGTGGCATTGGATTACATAGCATGTAATAAATTAGTGGGATGCCTTTATAAAGTAGGCCACATTAATGTTTATTGAAAGATGATACAACTAATACTAGAAAAGGGGGTCATCATATGCTTTGGAGACATAGTTGGCTTCCAATTCTTTTGGTACTTCAAGGGAGTTTGGACATTTTCTAGTGATATGTCCTGTCTGCATACATTTGTTGCACTTCATCTTGTTGGGATATTTTTTCTAATAGTTGTTTACAATATGTCCCTTTTTATTGCAAAAGAAACATTTAGTAGAAATAGTATGGAGTAAGAGTTGATCATAGGTTGCTGAGGTGGATATTGAGCTAGTGCTACCTTCCTTTTGATTTCTTTTCTCCTCATCCAAAATTACACCTTCAACTGTAGGATTTGGTATGTTTTTTAGGGTAGTGACAAGAGTTGAAAAGACTTTCCTTATACCTTTTAAAAGCATTGCAATGGCATCTTCTTCAGCAAACTAGAGCTTGGACCGAAGTTAATTGGGCCTTCAATCCCTTCATGTGGGAAATGAACTTTCCCAAGTATTCTCCTTGCTTGTATTCCAAGCTGAAGAACTCTATTTTGAGAAAGATTTTGGGGTTCTTTCCTCTTGCACCATACAATTTCTAGAGTTCTTACCACTTCTCCTTTGCAGTTCCAAGTCGATCAATGTGGTGGATTAAGGATACACCTAGGTGCAATATTATTATGGCTTGAGCTCTTTCATCATCTTCAACATCTATAGGGTTAGATGGGCCAATGGCTTTGGTTTCTTTGATGAAGGGCCGATAACCCCTCTCCGTCATTTTATATTTCTCTAATACCTATCGTGGGTGAAAGTCTCTTTTGTCAAACTTGTGGATTTGAGGCTTTACATCAACATATTCCATGATAGGAAGGTCTTATCGATTGCACAAGCAATGCCAATGTCTAATCCTTTACAAGATGGGCAATAGAAGCACAATCAAATTGATGTTTTAAACCAAGTAAATAGCAAGCTAAAGCTAATTGATGTATAATTAGACAAATAAAATTAGATGAAGAGATGAAAATGGTCTATGTGTTTATGTCTAACACATAGCCTTATAATGATCAAGACAGAGATGATGAGAGTTAAGGACTTAGTGAATATGCTTAGCATTTAAAAAAAACTAATCTCCTTAAGACTAAGATTCATCATAAAAAAATTTCCACATACTGATTGGAGACAAGATCGTGAGTGAGAGATGTAGCATCAATGCTTACAAGCACTCATCTCATAGAATATGCCAGCAAGTCGGCTTTTGATCATGGACTTAATGATGTCCACCAAGTGTGTTCAGACCTGAGATGGAGCTTCCAGATCTACAATGAGTGCCAAATATAGTTAATCAGTGATTGAAATCACTATTGGAGTTGAAATAGTGATTGGGTTTGAGAAAACCCTAAAGCTTGCAATGAAGCTTGCATGGCTGCAAGGACCCATAGTTAGAGTTTTGCTCTATGGGAGGAGCAAAGAGGGAACTAGTCCAAACCCTTTTAGGGTTAGAAGACCCACTTCATGGGCTAACAAAGCCCCATGGTAGCTTGAATGATTGCACCCCCTACAGCCCACTACAACATGCTTAACTCCATGCTATCCAAAACTATGCCTTTTTTGATCTTGCTGCAATGCTGACATGTATGACACACAATGTTGACGTTTTAGGTGCCAAGCTTGTGCTAAAAAGAGGTCTCTAGAAGAAAGCTAGCCAAGATATGCTCTCCTTTGGCCACAATAGCTCCTCCAACGTTGGCAGGTCTAGATTGGTTATGGAGATTAAGAGATATGGTTGAGAAATGAACTTCTCATGTGCACTTAGGTTGAGATATGGATAGGGGAAGCTCAATGGATCAGAGATGGCTCTGATATCATGCTAAAATATGAGAGTGGCAACATGGAAATGCATGCACAAGAGGGATAAGAGAGCTCAAGTATAAAAAAGATCTTGCCTAGTAAGTTGCTCAAGCACAACTAAAGTACACTCTCTCATCTACATTGAGAGTGACCTTTAGGCTATTTATATAGCCACTAGAAGCTAGGGTTAGGGTTTTCTCTATTCTCTAGTTCATTCACACCTCACCTTTTTTCATGCACCCTTTCTTATCGAGACCCCATACTATAATGCTAACATTTTGTAGCACCTTGGTCCATTCCTTAAATGCCATGGCATTTTCCTTTGGCAACTCTAGAGCATTAGCATTATCCCCTTCAATGTAGTCCCAATGCCTTTATCCATAAGGAAATTTGTTAATCTGAACTTCCAAGCATGAAAGTTATGCTTGTCAAGCTTATTTGCTAACAATCTAATTAAATCCCTCAGACATCATGCAATAAAACCCAAAAATCTACTTTTATCAATAACTTGCTAAACTCAATACATAACCATACACAAAGCAACGTCTGCAATGTCTAATAGTCTATAAATAATGTTTGTCACATCTAACACATGCAACCCATTTGTGAAATGGTGAGGTACAGAGTTCTTAAACCTTATTGGATTCACACATGAATAGCCTTTAACTCCCAAATAGAGGTCAAAACATGCTTGGAATGTGAATCAGATTACACAATCTTAGTCTAGAGATCTGTTATAGTCCCTCAAGCACGTCAAGCTCACGAAGATGGTTCATCAATTGCAGATTGTATAAGAGAGATCTCCACACGTGTACTCCATAGCAGGGTTTCCTTGTGGACTCTTGTGCTTGCAACTCACAGCTTTTCACCTAAACATTGCTTTAATACCATGAAAAGATGGGGGAGAGAGAATAAACTTAAGCTCTTGCAAGACACACAACACATAGAGAATATGCACATAATAGAAAGTTGAAATTCCTATTCTTTCTTCTTCTTCTTCTTCTTCTTCTTCTTCTTCTTCTTCTTCTTCAATATAACAATCTATCAAGAATAAAGAGAGAGTACAACCTACATAATATACAAGAAATCCATAGTGTGACATGCTAATTAGAAAGATGATGAATAGATAGATATATATAACTCAAGTAGATGGACTCAATTGTAATGTATAATTGGAAATATATATTTATACAAGTACCAACAACATCAGTAATATTAATGTGGAAACAATTACCTAGGTACATGAGTGTTAGCTTGTGTTGAGCTTGACATCTCAACAAATCAGGATTGGCGAGAAGCGAGGGATGTCTAGATGGATATTTGAGAAGAATCATATATGGGAACATATGGAGTTACCATTTGGAAAGAAAGAAATAGGATGAAAGTGGCTATACAAGCTAAGTGTAAGGATGATGGTACATGTTAACACTACAAAGCAATGTTATTTGCTAAAGGATATGCAAATATCTAGTTGCAAAGATGACTATAGTTAGAAATATGATTGCATTGGTAGCCGTGGATGTATAGAAATTATAGCAAATGGATGTCAAGAATCCTTTCTTGAATGGAAGTTTAAATGTAGAAGTCTACATGGAGAAGCTAAGGGTAATATATATCTAAAGTACACACGCCATGTGTGCAACTTGAAGAACGATTTATATTGGCTAAAACAAGCACTAATTGTGTGGTGTGAAATGATTAGCATATTTTTGAGGAGTATGGAATTTATGTAGAGTAACATTGATTACTTGCTCTATCGTCAATATAAAAATGATGGAATGGTTGTGATGTTAATTTCTATGGATGGTCTCATCATAACATGCAATATTGAGATAAGGAGATTGCAATCATGAAGGATGGATTACGCAAGGAGTTTGATATCAATGATTTGGGACCCCTAAGGTGTTTCTTAGGCAATGTAACAATAGACATTCAAGATGGTATATGGTTTTCGAAAGACAATATGCGCTAGAGATGGTTGAGAAGTATGGAGTGACAGGTTGCAAACCAATTGATATTCTAGTGGATCAGAATGCAACATTCATGGATGCTAGACATCAAGGATGTCACTATAGATTGAAAGATGGTTGGATATCTTATCTACTTGACAATCACTAGACCAGACTTGAGTTATGTAGCTAGGAAAATATGCCACTTTATGTAGAAGCTATGCAAAATACGCTTGGATGTAGTTGTGAGGATTATGCATTATGCGAAGGTCACCATTAGATATAATTTTCAATATTGTAAGTATCCTATACCAACCTTATTTGGATACAGTAATGAAGACTAGATTGGCCAAATTATGGGTAGGGGATCTACAAGTGGCTATGCTTTCTCATTCAATAATGATAAGTTGGAGTAGCAAGAAACAACCAATTGTAGCATTGTCAAGTATTAGGCAGAATATTATGGGGTAGTAATAGCTACATGTAAGCATACATGGTTGAGACTACCGCTTTATGACTTGGAGATTGATATAGATGGGAGTGTAATACTCTATTGTAAGCAACATCATTTTGGCTAGGAATCCAATCTCCTAAGGAAGACCAAAACACAGTGAAGTTCACTTTCACTTTTAAGTTGTTGGAAAGAGAGATAGACTTTTGCTATGTCAAATCAAATGACCAAGTGGCAGATATATTTACCAAGGCATTGGGTAAAGGTAAGCTCTACTACATAAGTGCTTTGAGAGTTCTACATGTGCAAGCTCATATTGAGCTTGAGGGGGAATAGTATATGTCTGTGTAAGGAACAAAAAAAGAGATAGTGTGAAGGTACATTAGGAAAAAGTCAACGTGAGATATATCCACTTTTGCATCTCAACTATGTGTATGAGACAAAGAGAATGAAGCAAGAAACAATGGATAAAACGAATAAGAATATTGAGCCCTCAATATTGCCTGTCTAATTTTACATCTCATTTAATTCATTCAAAAAAGTTAGTGAAGAAGAAAGTATCTACTATGACCATGAATAGCAAGTTGGAGAAGCTTGGAGGTACTAGGAAGAGTACTCAAGAAGTTTAAAGATACTAAGAAGAGTATGTGTATTGGACTTGCTATGAAAAATGGATTGGCAAAGGCTATTGCCTCTAAGCAAGTGAGTCGCATTACCATTTTTGCTCAAGGATAGCTTGATGATGGATTGTAGATAGTAGATGAAACCCTGAAGGGATTTTATCCATTTATGGGGGGCTAAATGTGTAGCAATAAAATATAACCATTGTAGCCTAAAGAAGACACATCAATGAGGAGTTTGTGTAAAAAATGCCAAGGTAGCTAGAACCATGGTTAGATAACCTTCAAACTTGGACATCCAAAGGGTTTAGGGAGAATTAGTGGTTCAAATATTTGCTTTTATTTAAAAAATAAGTTCATTGGTTGATGAAGGGTCACAAAGGAGTAGAAAGAACTTTTGGCATGGGGTTCAAGTCACGAAATTCAAGTTTTGAGAGCATTGCTTTAGTGTTGTTGATGTCCAAGAGTTGGAAATTCCAAGGTGGTTAAGTAGTAGTCTCCCCTATAAAGCTCATGTGGTGTTTTATTTGCTAAAAGTTGAAATTTTTAATTCTTGGTCTTCAACAACACCAAATCATAGATCTTTAACCTATTATTTCTAGTTAAAGTAGGGATTGTGCCTCCCTATTGTTTCTTCAATCCTCATCTCTAATGTATGCAATGATCTATGCATTAATAGCTAGTGTGCTTCTACTCTTTTTGAATAATTCTACTGGTGTGGTTCCAAATTAGACATATCTACTTCATTTTCATGGCCATGGCCTTCATTCAATACATGCATAGATTCAAGTAATTATAGTGCTCCAATTTAGGAGACCTCATTTTTTCTCCAAGATTTGCATTTTTTAATGCAAGGATACATGATTTTTGGAATTGTATGCTGTTGATTGGGCTTTTGTGCAAATAGAGATACACACCTACAAATCTGTAGGAAAATCCAGGTGGTGGTATCAATATACTATATGAAAATTTTTTGGTAGCTTGGTTGTCATGTTGGATATCTTTGGAGTGTTATTTGCCACCCAATAAAGGTTCCTAAAAAGACTTTTAGCAATTGATTCGCTACATAGAACGATACACATTAAAAGGTGGATTAATTGTCTAAACAAATTGCAAGAAGTTTAGTGGCAACACATTTAGAGGTCTATTTGGACCATTTATACTAAAAGATTTTCATTTAGGTCATTTTGAAGAGTTGAAAGCATAGAAAGATACATGCATTCAAAGGTGGATTAAACATCTAGACAATTGCAAAAGTTTAGTAGCAACACACTATTTGGGCCATTTATACTCAAAATTTTTCCTTTAGGTTGTTTTGAAGAGTTGAAAAGTTAGGGCGTACAAATTTTCTTTTTACATAATCTTCATCTCTAGTTTCAAAGTTATGATCAATTCTACATGTACCACTCTTGTAGACATGCCAATTTTTTTGGGCATGTCTCCTCTTACTTGGATTCAATAGCTTCTCTATTCTCATCATCGTACTCTTGTTGATTTACCTAGCTAGATATTTTACAATAAATCAAACGATTTTTTTCTTGTTCATCTTAGGCTTTAGATTGCAAATCATTATCACATGTATTATACTTGAATTTTCATTTGGCACTTACCTAGGTGCAAGACAATTTGCAACATCATGGTACATTCAACCATAAGAAGGGTGTATAATGGATATCTTGGCACTATGTGCCAATGCTAGTGCATCGTGCAAAAGTCTACACCGATTAGATTCAACTTAATAATAGAGTAACACCATAGTCTTATTTCTATAATGCAAAGCCTCACAAAAGCTACACATAATGGTATGCATCAAAGTAGGAACATCCCACTACCACTCTCATTGTATGAGGAGTTAGAGAAAAGCCTAAATCGTGGCTTCACTCCCAAACGGTGGAAGGGCAAAGTAGGGTATAGCTCTCCTTGATCTATAGAAGCAAAACCCAATTATAACATTTTTTTCTCCCTCTAATTGTACATGGTGTGCTATAAAAAGATCTCACATGTCAACAAGATGTACCCAATGTTCTACCACAAATAAAATGTGTAAAGACATGAGGTGGGACAAAGAATATTAGAGAAACTTTTTTGGTGATTGACTTTGAGCACTATATTGTCTATTTCATAGGACTAGTTATATCCATGATCTAAGAGAGGATGTTAATATTGTGCATATCATCTGCATATGAGGCCTTTTATTGGCTTGTATTTGGGTGTGTGCAGTCACTTTATGGGCAGCCTAGTGGTACTTTACTAAGCCAACCTTGGCCTTCTCGAGTGGCACCTTGGCCTCCCACCCTAAATATGTTTGCACCTCTCATCACATTTGGATGAGAGAGAGAGAGAGAGAGAGAGAGAGAGAGAGAGAATTATATCAGGTGACTAAAAAAGAGAGAGCATTGGAAGGGGCCCACACTTGGAGCCATACACTTCCATTGGTATGATTTGCATCTCTGGTTTATGATATGGATCTCAACAATGAAGTTCCTTTCTCTTCATACGTTTTTGGCTGAGATACTTCTTCCCTTCCTCATTAAGTACTTGGGACCCTTGTTCCCAAACCCACACCACCTGACTGCTACTCTAGCAATTCCACAAGAGCATGGATCCTCCACCTTTGACAACATGATGCACAGAGGCAGTACTTGGGTCCTCTTCTGCCTTCAGCTTTGACTGCATGGCGAGAGGAGGCACGTCCCTCTTTGAACATAGGTTGTGGTTTGTTTGTCTTACGGAATCAACTTCCTGTCCTTTATACTAAGAATTTTCCACTTGCATTATTGTGAATTGACAAATGATCAGTGCAAACCCCAACGAGGATGCTATTCACATGAAAACCCCCTGCTGCACATCCCAACTTGCATCTACTTGCCATAGGATTGTGCATTGTGATTGGACGATTGGTTATCGAATACCCAATTGGATGGTATACCATTTTTCTCTTCACAGACAGTATTGATGGGCTCTCTTTCCGTTCTCTTCGACCATGGATCCTCAAGATACTTCCTCACTCATGGCAATCCTCCTCAAGACCCTTGCTTGTAATTTCCTTTTGGGATCCCTTTTGGGTGAGGAGGGAGCGTAAAGCTACAGAAAATCAGGCCAGAATTATTCCAAATTTTGGCCAATTTATTCAGTTCTCATGCAATCCAAAATAGAAATTCATTCAAACCCAAGGTAAACCAAAATTTGAGAGCTTTTGGTGGGACAATTGTCTCAAAATGTTGCATAAAAAGGGAACCAAGGGCCAGGTCACACTTCATCCCACTTTTACCAACTTTCATTGCCAGTTTCCTCACCAGCTCTCAATGACCAGTTTTGCTACCACAACTTGTCATCAGCTTGGACTCTTCCAAAGATGTACTGCAAACTGCATCTGCTGCCCCCAAATGCATGTGTTTTAAGTGTTCCAGCTGCTCCAAGTGACCAAGTTGCTCTCCAAGGAATCCATGCTGCTGTTGCTGATCAAATTGCAACCTTCCAGCTAACATCAGCGGCTGTGCTAACCACTGGTACCTCTTCCTATATTGCTGTTCTCCTGCAAAATAACATAGCTTCAGCAGCCCCTGATGGCAACCTTTGTGCCACCAAACGCAGCTATGCTGCTCTGGACTGCTCCCTACAGCAAAACACTGATTTTTGGTATATGTACTTCCGCAACTCTTAACATGGCAGCTGCCTAGCTTCATTATCCATTCAAATACATCACATGCGATCCTGTTATTCATGGTGCCTATGGCCGCTCTCTCAGCCCCTGCACAAGCTTTAAAGTTTATCAAACCAAACTATTGTGCGAATCCAGTACTTTCTTCAATTGGGATTACCAAATCTGTGCTCTGCCCTCTGCTGTTTTGAGCGCACTGGTCCTACCACCCCATATTCATTCATTGTATTTATTGCCTCACTTGTACAAAGGATCTTGTATCCACTACCATTCTCAATATTTCTTACCCTGCTTGTGCAGAGGATCTTGTACTCACCTTTCCATTCACATTTATTCATTTCATTCCAAGCATTCATGTGTTATTTGTGTTGTTCATTCACTTTGTGCCCTCCATTGGCCCCCTTCGCTCTTATGGTCTCAAATCCTCATAAAGAGACCATGTGAGAGAGCACAACCTAAGTATTAATAAAAGAAACAATTGTAAATCTTTGAAGAGAAGAAGGTGCACAAGGAGATAAAGTAGGACCTCTATGTTCAATGGTGAGCAAAAGAAGACCCGTGACCTGTACATGCACGTGCATTCAATGGTAAGACCTCACACAATGATTAAAACCATTCTATCATGTACAATTAAATAACCAAAGAAATCAAGCAGGACAACCAGTAATCTTTAAAATATTAACTTTTACTTCACAACCACCAAAATAGTATCATGTAAGCATTTTAAAAAATATCTATTACTCTTGTTGACTTTGGCTCAATGGGGGCATATAGTGTGCATGTCTTGGCCTTATGGCAGGACCAAACATATTATACAACTTTGTGCAAAACCTTGCATTGCATTCTTGATATTCTTGAAAACTCCTGACTGAAGCCATTGTGGATCAAGAAAGAACACCCATAATCTAAGAACTTGCAAAAAACTGAACAAGAGTCCCAATGCAACTATGGTTCATTGAACTTGGGAGTATCTGTGCATCCGAAATATGCCAGAGTGGCTCTTGCCTACACTTCTCTTAGCTCACATTTGGAGGGGAGGTACCCCCCTTGTGGGTGTTTGACATGCGTCTTATCTCAAGGAAAAAAGGTGACCCAGCCAACAAGTGGAGGAACTGTAAAGGTATCCTTTCTATTTTACAAAACAGAAACCCTTTTAATGGCTAGAAAGGTGAAAAGGTTTGCAACTACTCCCTTCTGTGGGCATTAAAAAAGAAACAAACAGGATCTCCATCTGTGGCCTGTGGATCTCCTTCCTCTTTAAAGGAAGGGGCCTGGCTCCCACGTCTGCAGCTGGAATAAGAAACCTGAAAAATATTTTCACAAATCCCTGTTTCTCTGTACACTTTTTTGCCAAAAATTTTCTTGAAATAAGTTCACATAAGGACCTGCAGTACATGCTACGTAAAGACTGCATATCGTCCAGAAAGAATATACAATGCACTGCATGAACTAATTGATTCTGATCACATTCAAAACCTAGTTTGCAGGTTAAGCATTGCCATGTCAGGTGGATAAGACTGGACTAAATTGCTCCTTGCAGACCGTATGGACAAGTCTTACATCAGAAATGCTTAATCACAGAGCACAATGACCTTTCCTTACAACTTATGAGCTTTGCATAAGAAGAGACCTAGGCCTTACAAAGATCAGAAAGACAATCTACGGAGAGTAAACTTTGACCAACTTAACCAAAAGAAACTTACAGATTGCAGTGCTTGATATAAGGACTGCATGTATGCCAATATAGTAAGAGAGCTTTTGTTTGGAACATCCACCAGGTGCATTGTCAACGTTGAGATCATTTGTACCGTATGCATGATGTGCCCTGGAAATGGCACTTAAGTGCCTTTGGGTCAGACCATGAAGAGTTTGTGTATGAATCATCTTCATCCTCCTCTAGCTTCTGCATAGCAGCATCAAACCATAGTGAGGAAACTGCTCCTCCTCCCCTCCCCCCTTCTATGTGTGTGTGTGTGTGTGTGTGTGTGTGTGTGCGGCATGAAGGTTGCTGAAATTTAAGAATAATCAGATGTGCAAGATGCCATCTGGGCAGCATGCAAAGCCATATTCGCCACCGAAGACAACAAAACCTAAAATGTGTGTGTGTGTGTGTGTGTGTGTGTGTGTGAGCAAAAAACTAGATGTCCATTTGGCCTTGTAGTCCATTCGGATTGATTTCATGACTCTTTGTGTGGGTGGGTGGGTGTATGCGCATGCACGCATATATATGGGTGTATAAACAAAAAACTAGATGTACATTTGGCCTTCTCATCACTTCGCAAACATGCAAATAGATGAAAAGCCAAAACACCACCTTTCAAAGCCATTTGGAATAGAAAAATAAAACTCTAATATTCCATCTCTAAATGCATGTTAAGTGAGACCCACATAAATCATGCACAGCAACCAAGTGAAGTATGGATAAAGTCACACCATGAAGCAACAAAGTGCAGATGACAAAAACAACAGCAGTTGTAGAAGCCACCTGCCACACCAATAAACCCCTTGTGTAGGCGAAATAACCATAATTGTGAGATGTTGAATTGAAGACAGAGGCCTTTCTAGCAGGATATTCAATAAAGTACAGTGACAGCTATCAAAATGCCACAATAGTTTGCAGAAATTCCTAAAATACCCCCCTCAAAGATTGGAAGTCTAGTATACCCTTTTTTTTCTCCCAAAATTTCTCTGAAATTTGCATGGTTCCTTCTTTTCTATACCAGGACCTAGCTTTGAGTGTTTTAAACAATAATAACCAGTGGATGAGCTCAAGAATAATCAACATTTGTCTCCACAAATCACAAGTTTCTTGCCTCATTTGTGGATAATACCATTAAAATTTATCCTCCTCTCATCCCATACTTATGAAACACAATATCCTCATAAGAACTTGCAAAATGTGATGTGTTGAATTACTTTTGGAAAACTATGAGGGGCATTTTGGGAAATTTGACCCATAGTTACCAAGAATGGGGAACGGGAACGGGGGGAATGACCAAAGTGAGGGAACGGGAACGGAGGGAACGGTATATATATATAAAATAGAGAGAGAGAGAGAGAGTCAACACTTGTCTTAGAATCTAGAGAGAGAGATCATATCAACCATAATTCGTGAAATTAGACTCTAGAGACATAATAATCAAGTTTTAACAATAATAAAGATTCAAAACATTGTAACCAGCAATGGATTGTCACATTGTAATCAACAATGTTGCATAAGTCCAACTAGCAACAAGTGTGCATTGCAAAAACACAAAATATGCACTAAACTTTAAAGCCTAAATAGTAAAGATCCAAGTTACAATAGCTCCAATTTCCAAGTCAATACTCTAAAGTTCCAAAAGGCTAGCTACTAAGTGCTCTGATTCATGGAAGATGGCTCCGTTGTGCCTCAATACTCATCCTGCTGAACAACATCCGGCCCATCACCATCACCATCATCATCATCATCGTCATCTTTTTCCCAACGTATAAAAGAATCAGCCTTTGCAACTGATGTACGAGCTAGCAAGCGAAGATTGGAGCTCACATAAACTAGGTCATTCATCTTCATTGTACCAAGACGATTTCTCTTCTTTGAGTGAATGTGATTGAATGAGCTCCATAGTTGCTCTAAACAAGAAGAGCCAATTGTTTGGCTAAGAATACGAATAGCCAAACTTTGCAACTCAGGAGCTTTTGCCCCGTAGTCCTCCCACCATAAAGCAGCCCCAATATTTGTCATGTCCTCTAGTGCATCCTCTGTACCAAACATCCCTAATATTTGCCGACATACAGAGAGCTGATTTTTAATTTTGTGTTGCATTTCACGGCTAGGATAAAGCCTTGCAAGCAATGTGTTCCAAGCCTTGACCACCTCAAGGTCTCTTTCTTGCATCTTTCCTTGAAACTCAGGATTAAGCACATATGCTGCAACATGCATAGGAAAGTCATACTCATTCCATCTGCTGATGCATAACTCCTTAATCTGCTCATACCTATCTGCATTTGGTTCCAAACTCTCCAACCTCTCAATCATGCGATCTATACCTTCATAGATCTTCCCAATGCATGGATCCATGCCATCTGCAAGCCTCAACATGTGCATAATAGGATCAACCATTTGGTTGGTGCGATTCACCTCACCCCAAAAATCTGCTGGAGCACGCGGATAGCGGAAGCGTGAAGATTTGCAGCAGAGGAAGTGAAGGTGAGTGAGAGTGAGAGTGAGAGTGACGAACTGATTTTTGGGTGTACCAACAATGTGTTGGTACACAAAGAATAAAATGTATTTATACTTAGGGCCCGTAAGGGTACATTCACATGTACAACATAACAATACACGTGTAAAATACACGGAGGTGAATAAATGACCTTTGTATCCCAACAACCTCCCACTTAAAGGTCCGGAGTGAACCTTTAACCAACTCCCACTAGTCGTATGCAATACTCATGCTGAGCCTTGCCTAGAATTTTAGTAAAAACATCTGCAGGGTTGTCCTGTGTTTTGATCTTGGTCAATGTGATTAGACCATCCTCCAGAATCTGTCTGATAAAGTGATATCGCACATCAATATGCTTTGTGCGTGAATAATACATGGCATTTTTAGCCAGATACACAGCACTCTGGCTATCACATCCCAACACTGGAGTACTCATAGACATGCCGAGATCCTCTGCGAGTCCGCTCAACCATATAGCTTCCTTAGAAGCTTCAGTAGTTGATATATATTCAGCTTCAGTAGTACTCAGTGCTACAATGTTCTGCAACCTGGAGCACCAAGAGACGGCCCCTCCAGCAACTGTAAAGACATACCCGCTAGTGGACCTGCGAGTGTCTAAGTCACCTGCCATGTCTACATCACAATAACCCTGCTGATAGATAACGGAGAGTCAGATCAGCGAAAACGATGAAAAGCACGAGTCCCTTCTCCTCCCAACCACGCCTAGATAAGTGCTGGCCCTCTACCCGGATTCCTTTGCCAGCCGTCAACTTCCTGGAGTCCTACTATTCCTGGACTCTCTTACTCTCTAGGCTCCCCTTAACCCCGTTCGGGCGCCCAAGAGCCCGGACGGTCATTCTCGTGCATGTTCCCCTAGATTTACCTTAATGTGACATTAAATGTCACTTTTAATGTCACATTCCATATTTATGACCTTAATGTGACATTAAATATCACTTTTAATGTCACATTTCCTTCCCCTTAAGAATCGGTTTCGTCCTCGAAAACGATACTTGGAAGGTCTAACTGTAAATCGGAAAACCTTTTCTTTAAAGTATTTACTCACTCCCATGTTGAGCTTTCTTCTGAACAATCTTTCCACTTAACCAAACATTCTTGATAAATAGTATTCCTCGTTCGCCTATTACGAACATTTAATATTTTTTCTGGTTCATGTGTATTAGATTGGTCATAGAATAACTCCTCAATATCATCATTTAAGATTAGATTATCCAAATCACCCAGCTTCTTCCTTAATTTACTTACATGAAAAACTGGATGTATTTTACTACCAGCAGGTAGTTGGAGCTTGTAAGCCAATTCTCCCACCCTTTTAAGTATTATGAAAGGACCACAATACCTTGGTGAAAGCTTTGGACAATGTCCCTTTTTCATAGTTTTAGTTTGTTCAGGCACCTTAAGATAGACCAATTCTCCTTCTTCAAAGGAGATGTCTCTTCGGTGAGGATCTGCATATGCTCTAGCTCTATTTTGAGCTTTTTTAATATTTTCTTGAGCAAATTTTAACATATTATTCATATCCTCCAAAAAATCTTTAGCTGCCTGAACCTTTTCCTTATGCAGTCCTACTGCAAAAGGAGCTCCGGGCTGAAACCCATACATTAACATAAATGGACTATATCCAGTGGAAGAGTGCTTGGCACTGTTATATGCAAACTCTGCTATCGGCAAATACTCTTCCCAATTAGTTTGCCTTTTACTTATATATGCCCTAAGCATATCTTCAAGAATTTGGTTAACCCTTTCAGTTTGCCCATCTGTTTGCGGATGATCCGCCGTACTCATGCTAAGTTTAGTATCCAATTTCCTAAATACCGCACGCCAAAAATGGCTATCAAATTTTCTATCCCGATCAAAAACTATATTTGCCGGAAGGCCATACAATTGGTATATGTTCTCTACGAACAATCTAGCCAATTCTGGTGTTTTAACATCAGTTGAAGTTGGAATGAACCTAGCCATTTTGGTTAACCTATCTACAATCACCCACACAGAGTCGTGCCCCCTCTGTGTTCTAGGTAAAGCAACAATAAAGTCCATGGAGATACTCTCCCATTTTCCCGAAGGAATTTCTAATGGATGGAGAAGTCCTCCCATTTTTAATTTTTCAGCTTTATTAACCTGGCATTTATTACATTTGACCACATAGTCAAGGACGTCCTTATTCATTCCAGGCCAATAGAACTGCCTTTTAATAAGACTATAAGTCTTATTAACTCCTGGATGTCCCGCACTAGGGGTATCATGACACTCAAAGAGTATCTGGCGCCTTATTTCTATATCTTTCGGGACACATACCCTACCCTTGTAGAGTAAATAACCATTATCAATGGTAAAATTCTTCCACTTGAATCCAGTTTGAGCAACCCCTGATGCTCCATTTCCTTGTTGAACATCCTCAGATATTCCTTCCTCAGTAGAAGCACTTTCATTTGGATTCCCATTTTTTATTGCTTCCCATATGTTGGAATATGTCCGATCAACCTGGCATTTCCCTTTTAAAGATTCAAGCAAATTGGAAGTGAACTGAGTAAAACTCAATTCATTAATGATGGGCATTCTGCTGAGTGCATCAGCTACTATATTATACTTTCCTTTTCTATATCTTATCTCATAGTCGAACTCTTGGAAGAGTTCGGCCCATCTGGCTTTACGCCCGTGTAAATCTGGTTGATCATTAAGCCACTTAATGCTTTCATGATCCGATAAAATCAAAAGTTTGGCACCATACAAATAGTGCCTCCATTTCTTCATTGCATGTACTATTGCATACAGCTCCCTCTCATAAACAGAATAATTCTGTTTTGCACGATCTAATTTCTTGCTTTCAAAAGCAACTGGTCGACCTTCTTGTAATAAGACCGCGCCTATTGCCTTATCACTGGCATCAGCTTCAATCACAAATGGTTTATTGGGATCCACTATTAATAATACTGGAGTTGTAGCAATAGCCACCTTAAGTTTTTGAAAACTTTCATTTTGATCTGTTCCCCAATTGAAACTTTTCCCTTTCCCTTTAAGTTGGTCTGTCATTGGAACAGCTATTTTGGCATAATCTCGAATGAATCTACGATAAAATCCAGATAAACCTAGGAAGATCTGCAGCTCTTCCAGGTTCCTTGGAGGTGGCCATTCAATAATTGCCCTTACTTTTTCTGGATCCATGTTGATTCCCTCTTTCGAGATAATATGCCCTAGATATTTGACCTCTTGTGCAAAGAATTCACATTTAGTTTTCTTCGCATAAAGGGAATGTGTTCTTAACAGTTGGAATATTAATTGTAAGTGTTCCAAATGTTCTTCTCTTGATTGACTAAAGATCAAGATATCATCCAAAAAGACTACTACAAAATGTCCTAGATAGGGCCGTAAAACACTATTCATCAGCTTCATAAAGATAGCTGGTGCATTAGTGAGGCCAAAAGGCATCACCAAAAAATCGTAATGCCCGTATCTAATACGAAATGCCGTCTTGGAAACATCTTGTGCCTTAATTCTTATTTGGTGATAGCCTGATCTTAAGTCTATCTTTCTGAAGAATTTTGCCCCTTGTAATTGATCAAAAAGATCTTCCATTCTGGGCATAGGAAATTTATTCTTCACCGTTATTTTATTAAGTGCTCTATAGTCAACACAAAGTCGCATAGAACCATCTTTTTTCTTTACCAATAAAATTGGTGAAGCCCAAGGTGAATTACTAGGTTGAATAAACCCTTTATCCAGGTAATCCTTATTTTTGTCTTTCAACTTCTTGATGTTGTGTTTCACTTAACCTATACAGTGGTTTTGAAATTGGGTGTGTATCCTTATTTATATCAATTGGGTGATTTATATCACCCCTATCTGGTGGAAGGCCACTTGGTAAATCAGAAGGAAACACATCTTTAAAATCATCTAACAAACTGTTCAATTCATTATTAACATTCAACTCACAAACATAAGAAAATTGTTGCTTAATATTACAGAAAGTAAAAGTATTCTGTACAGGAAGAGACCATAGCATATATACCTCACAAACTTCCTTCTTTAGCAGCTTCTGAACTTCAGTAGAACACAGCAAAGGATTATCAGATACTTCATGTTCACCTTGAATGACAAAAGTCTTACCATCCCTTTCGAATTCCAGTGTATTATGGTGATAGCTACGTTTTAAGGATGGTTCCAATCCCCATAGCCACTCCCTCCCTAGAGCAATATCAGCTCTTTCCATGTTCATTATTTGGAAATCAAGCTTATCTTTATATCCTTGAATCTCAATTTCCAAATTGGATACCATTGTATCCCATATTTTATTGTCTTGGCCTTGCATCATACGAACAACATATTGATGCTCACTGTTTTGTTGGGGAAGTTTCAATTTTTTGACAAGTGCATCATGTGGCCCAAAAGTAGGCTGCCACATAGAAGTTGACATACAACACTCATATTGTACATCCATGTGCAAGACCTCTAAAGATTTATACTTTTCATGGCCCTTTAATTCTAAGGTCTGCACTACATGGATTTGTTTTTCTTTTCCCTTGCCCTTGTCCTTATCCTTTCCTTTGTCTTCCCCCTTTTTCTTTTGAGGGCAATTCCAAGCAGCATGGTTAGGGGATAGGCAATTAAAACACAACTTTTCTTTCTTGGCCTTATCAAAGTCATCAGGACTTAACTTTGGCCTCATATATGGTTTCTTTTCAAAAGGTTGTTTTTTACCCTTGAAAAATGGCATTTTCCTTTTAAATTTGCCCACAAATTTTGAGGTTTCCAATTCCTTAGACTTGGGCTCCGTATCAGTGAGACTAGTGAGTGTACCTGGACGCGTACTATCTTCATAAATTAATGCAAATTTAATTGCCTCTTCCAGCGTCTTGGGTAAACTCCGTTTTACTTCCTTTTTACAGGCTTTATCCAGTCCCCTAATGAATCCTCTTGTTTTTTGGAATTCATCAATTCCTTCCAGTTTGAGGATTATCTCACGATATTCCTCCAGATATGTCAGTAGGGGTCGTCCCTTTTGTCTGACATAATCCCAATCTTCCCAATTTCTTTCCATTTCATTTTCAGGAAGAAATTCTTTCAAAAAGACAGATTCAAATTGAGCCCAAGTTTCAGGTATTTTATTCGCCTCCTTTAAAGTTCGCCACCACTTATATGCTTTGGGCCCCAAAGTTAAACTAGCCTCCAGTGCTTGGAGATGTGGTGGGGTATTTTTTAATTTATGTAAATCTTCCCATTTTTGGAGGAAATTAAAGATTGTGTCTTTATTCCTATCTTTTTCCTCCCCGTAAAATTGAGGTTGTTTCATATCCTTTAGAACTGGATTATCCCTCAATTTATGGTAAGTTTGGGGTTCCTTAGGATCTCGCATAGTCACATCTAAATCTTTCGATGAAGATGGGACATCCGAGGTTTCTATCTTATTTTTATCTCTTTCCAACAATAAAGTTAATTGAGATTTTATTTCAGTAAGTGTTTGGGTTAAAAATTCCATTTGAACCCCCTGAGTTTGCACACGAGCAGTAAGATCATCAAATTGCTCTCGCGTAGCAAAAAATTCTTCCCATTGTTCTTCTTGTATGTCTGGTTCATGGGGATCTACCATAGGTTGATCCCCGGAACTAGAACTTTCCATTACCCTTTCTTTCCCTTTTTCTGCCATTATTACACTGGAATTGGAAAGCAAAAATAAGAAATTTGCATACAAGTAAAATACTTCCCTGATTTTTAATGGCAGACAGTGGCTGTTGATTTGGAAAGAAACTCGAAGAGTAAGAAACAGATTGTATCTTCCCGGATTAGAACAGTGAAGTAACCATGCTGGAAATCCAGTTTCCTGACTTCAGTCGTATATGACATTCTTCTGTCCCTCTCACAGCAGTCGTAGTCATATCCGTCTCAGGAGCAGTCGAAAACTGTCGCCAGCAGCTGCAGATGAAAAACGCAAGTAGTAGAGGGTGCGTAGGCAGCAGGCGATGGCAAAACTGCAAAAAACGCAAGCTGAAAACAGCCCCAAAACAGGTCGCCTGGCTGCGACAGCAGTCGTCTGATCAGCAGGGGTACAAAACAGTCCTGAAATCAGCAATAAAACACAGCAGAAACACAGATCCTGAAAACTGATACCATGTCAGAAGTGGAGCAGCGGTGGAAGCATAAACATGTGCTGAAATAAACTGCTGAAACACAAGACAAAAAGAGAAAAAAGAACACGATACAGATGAGAACTCAGATGTATGCACGGGAAATGGAATCCATATATCTGAACACGAAACAATCGCATACAACAGTGAGTCACTGGCTGCGTGGGCACTGGCACTGGCACTGGCACTGGCTCTGGCTCCTCTCTCCACAGAGTCTGCAAATAGTGAAGGTGATGATGATGATGATGATACTGACTGAGGAGGAGCACTGAGTATAAATAGGCTGAAAAAGTGGGGAGCAATAATGCTGGTCGGACAGCATTAATGCTGGCCGACTGGTGCATAAAATGCTCCACTGGCATAAAATGCCACACTAGAAAATACCTAAAATACCTAATAAAAATGCCCAGCCCAAATCAAGCTCAGACTCACACATGAGCTGACAAATACTCTGCTAACAAGAAGGTCAAGGGAGAAACGGATCCTAGGGTGGTAAGAGGAATGCCAATGTCGATGAAAAGTACTGATGAAGAAGCTCCTCACGATTGTGGGAAGTCCCCCTCTGAAACACTAAGGGCCAGGAAATCAACAACCCCATCACCAAGATCGTCCCCCTCTAAAAGGGATTCGGGGTACAAGGGACCATCGAAGGAGAGGGTGGGAGATGGGAAGAAACCTATGAAAAAAAGGGTGCACAAGAGGAAACAGGTGTAGCAATAGACCATTGCCTCGGAGGACTGTACATAAGAGAAGGGGAATTGAGCCTGTAAAGCCTGCTCTCCTACCAACCTGTCGCGATAACAACCCCTATAGTGGAATCCTCAATACAAACGGTCTGCTCAATGAAGACAACCCGAGTACCAAGCCTTGTGAGGCCATAAACGGAGAGGTGTGGAAAGCCCAAATCTGAAACATAAAGAGCTTGTGAAAGGGAGCTCAATCCATGGTTAGGAAATAAAGGCAAAGTGCCAACACCACAAATAGGCACCAAAACAATGTCACCAAATAACGGAACCCTCAGAAGGGCATAAATCCTGCAACAAATCACCTCGTGGAGTCATATGACTAAAAGCACCACTATCAACCAGCCAAGGCTTCTCAAAAGATGAGGCAACCATTGAGGAAGGCTCCTCAACAATATGAAGGAACACAGACTCATGGGTAACTGCTTGAGTAGAGGTAGAAGGCTCGGATGCGGTAGCTCCATACTTCGCTCTCGAACGAAGGTGAGGGTACTTCTTCAAACATTTCTCCTCTCGATGTGTCCCCTTCCCACAATATGTTAGCAGATTAGTCAGTTCATGGTTGAGTCTGTACTTGTGGTACAGCAGGCTAGGCACAGAGACATTTTAGGCATTTTATTTGCCATTGTTTATTATGGTTTAGCCATTATTTGCAGCCAATCGGCCAGCATTTAATGCTGGCCGATCTGTCATATTTTGGGCATTTATTTGTCCTATATATTGTATGGCTTCCTCCTCCACTTATTCATTCATCACTGGACAATTCTTGGAGAGAGGGAGCAGGTGCCAGTGCCTCCACAGCCAGTGACTCACGTTATATCAGTACTGTCTCATGTCTTGGTATATGGATTCCATTTCCCGAGTATACATCTGAGTTCTCATTTGTATTGTGTTCTCTCTTTCTTTTCTTTTGTCTTGTGTTTAGCTAAATATTTCAGCACATGTTTATGCTTCCACTGCTACACCACTTTTGACACAATATGGGCATTTAGGCTTCTCCAAGTTGGAGTTAGAACCTGAAGAACTCTCTTGTCTTTTAGCCTTTGACTTCCCTTTCTTCTTCGTTCCCCTTTCCAAA
Source organism: Lygodium microphyllum (assembly GCF_053477565.2). Lineage (NCBI taxonomy): Eukaryota > Viridiplantae > Streptophyta > Polypodiopsida > Schizaeales > Lygodiaceae > Lygodium > Lygodium microphyllum. Next base: position 102,145,811 of record NC_141151.1, read on the forward strand.
CCTGCAACAAAAGCTTTGGTGGAGATGGATCCACTGGCTACCTCTTTGGTGTGGACTAGCACCTACACAAGAACTATATGCATGTGTTTACTGAGGAGAGCTATCACTTAACCAAGGAACACTACATTTGTAGCAGAAGACTATCACCTGACTCAAGAAGCCTGTAGTCTCTAGCAAGAGAGGAAGTGGGCAGCAAAACAGGTACCTGGCACAAGAAAAGCAAGCGCCTCCAAGCAAAAAGCTCTGTTTTCAGCAAAACACTGATGTGGCAAGGCCGCCTCGCAGTCTGGGGTGGTCCCCTCCACCAGAAGTCAGCTCTATGTCTCTTAGACAATAATACCATGTGAAGAGTGCGCAACAAAAGAAGGAACTCGAACACAGAGGAAGAGAGAGAGACAATCTGCAAGAGAAAAAGAAAATAAACCTACACTGAACAAGGAACTAATGCTAAATACAAGAGGACTGATCAGTCCCTGCACACAACCCAATGTCAGTGAGAGCACTAGATCATGCTGATGATGATGGCAGCACCGAAGATGGAGGAAGATGACGGAGTCAGAGAGTGCACCTACCAAGGAAGGAGGAAAGATGATAATCTAAATGACTGCCAAGTGGGAAATGGCAATAAATGGCCAAAAATCCGAAAAACTGGCCGATCCGAAATCTAGGGAAAAAAATATGGCCGACCAGCATTTAATGCTAGTAAAAATGCCAAAAATGCTTAGAAAAATCCCGGAAAGGGTGGACAATGTCCGATACGTGACGCAGGTTGAAGAATGCAAAAACTGCCCCGGAAAATGTACACAAAATCCCGACTGGAGGAGAAAATGCACTGAAATGCAATAAACAAAGTGCTCCTCGGTCAAAACAAGTGATAGACAGGTCAGAACTCCTAAAGTCATCGTCTGACTCAGATTAAGGCTCACATACAAGAGATGACAAGGCATGACAAACATGACTGCTAACATTGTTGTGATTTTTGAAATTTGAGGGTTATTTTTTATAACTTTCCTAAAACAACTCCACAAACATGAAAATTTCAAAAAGTCCATGTACACAAATGTAAGTAACTGCATGCACCACCTTCTGCTCCTGTTGCTGCTTGTAATACCAAGCCATCATTGCCTTTTGAGTTTCTGCATCTACTGGCTGCAAAGGACATGAGGAGAAGCAATGTGAAAGAGAACCAAAATGATTACTGTTACAAATGAAATAGATGTATGATCTGCAGCTACTCACAGGTTCACGAGGTGGTGGAGCACGACCTCTAGCTTGAAGTTTGGCAATAACCTAACCATTATAAAAGTTAAGAATTACATCACAGTAAAAGTAAAACCAGACATGCTGGAAATATGTTCCTGGTGTAGGACAAGTCCAAATAGACTGCTACATACCTTGGTTTTTTCATTTTTCCCTACATGATCAGATAGCCTCTTTTCACGGAAAAACTCCTTGCCAGCATACCACATTTGTGCTGTGTCAGGATCCAGCAAATCACCATCTACAAAGAAATAGCATGCTTTAAGGATTGAAGAAGAAGGACACTCCAAGGAATGCAATACATCTTAGTCCTGCTCCTCCATAGAAATGGTTTTAGGATGCAAACAAATAACACACCAAGTCCTCAAAGAAAAACTACAATGCATTTAAACCTTTGTAGGTTCCATTCAGCAATTGGTGCACTGGATCATAGTTGGGCAGTCCCATGGGATAACACATCATTACAGCCCCTCTAACATTTTGTAAGGCCTCCTTCAATGTAGCCACATTGAGTGTCACCTTATGTTGTACTTGCTCCTGTTGGAATGCATCATTTGGACTTCCAGTGAGTGACAGGTTTAAGATGAAAAATGCATGTTCCATATCTAGAGAGGACAGCAGATGAGAAAATAAATCTAGTTATAAATGAAATGTTGACGTGCCCAAAGAAGCACATGCATTTGTCTGGTTATTGGGAAAAAAATCAGATGAGATAATAAATCTAGTTATAAATGAAATGTTGACATGCCCAAAGAAGCACATGCATTTGTCTGGTATGAAAATCCAATAAGTAAAGCAACAGCAATGCTACAGGTTGAGAGATACTTGAAAACCATCTCGGTTATAGTGGGCTCAAATCGACAATCTTTTTTCAAATGAAGTAAGAGATTGGATGAACTCTTGGGAATACTTCCTACTATGACATGGCTAATAGTTTTAGATGTACAGTGTACCATTGGATTAGAGTATACTACATGGTGTACACATCGAGATACAACATTATTGCATGCATCAATTGTGCCAGTGGAAAGCTCTGTCCAGTTGCCGCCAACAGCAGTGGGCCAGAGGACCCGAGAGAGGAGAATCTCCACCAACAGCTCTGAAATCTGATGACTACAGAAGCATGCTTCATTGACAGTGATCACAAACAAGACAAACAACAGCTACAGACAGTAAAGTAGGTTCTGGTCACTAGAAACACAGTAAATTAGCCACAAGCAGGAACAACACACATCGAAAAACTTTTGGTGAGGCTGCAATATCTAGCCACCTTACACTCACTAGAATACTGGATGACAAAGCAGAAAACAGAAGGCTGTGATAAGCATGATGAAAAAACCCAACGTGTCTTTCTAGCATAGTGACATCCTCAATCAACTCACTCTCATGTACACTAAGCTTAGCATTAATGTCCAAAGGCATAGAATTGGCTCACAATCAGTTATACCATACTTTTTCAACATATCCAAAGAATATTGTCCTTGTGACGGCCATATGCCCTTTAGAGTCTCCATTATCTCAATGCTAAGAAAATAACGCAAGTCTCCTAAATCCTTCATTTCAAACTATGCCTTGAGAAAACCCTTAACATAATCAATCATTGTCTCATTGTCAACCATAAGAATCAAGTCATCTACATATATAGTGGTGACCACAATACCTATATCACTCCCATATACATAAAGTGAGTAATTCGCATGTGCTCTACAAATCCAATGCTAAAAAAGTGAGTTGGCATTCTTAGCCAATGACTCACTGTTGTACGCGACTGTCTCGTGTTTGGTATATAGATTTCATTTCCCATGCATTCTTCTAAGTTCTCTTCTTTGCAATGTTCTCTCTTTCTTTCTCTTTTGTCTTGTGTTCAGCAGTATATTTCAACACTTATTTATGCTTCCATTGCTGCATCACTTCTAACAGGGATATGATTGTGGCCCATAATGCTACTAGCACCCATCCTAATGTCCAACGATGTAACAGGACATCTCAACAAGCATTCCCCTGGATCTATGTTGGATGATTTCTAGTGAGGGGCACTAGTTCCCCCTTTGAAAGCTTATTCTAAACGAGCACAATAAGCTCACTAACATCAACCTACATCCATAGTAAGAGAAACTACCTTAAAACTAATGCAATAAGTTGGCTAGTCATCATACATACACATGCAATGGTAAGTTGATCTTGAAGTCATTTTACCTTTATAAGAGCAGCACTTTAATGCTTTATGGATGTAGGGTAAGTTAAAAGTTGGATTTGAAGGGTGATGGCATGGGAAAAAGACTGCTAGTCATAGAGCTCTCCCAAAACTCCTATACCTCATCAGATATCTCCAAAGATTGAAACGACAAGGTTATGTCAGCATAAAGATTATTAACTTGCAAGACCTCACTCTTGCACTCTAAAAGCATATAAGCATATAAGCATGCCTCTTGTTGGCTCCTAGACATCCACTCAGGTCTATTGGCTTCATGTTTTCATGTATAGATAAGCCAAGCCCTCCTTCCAGTTTTCAATCAGTGTAGTTAGTGCCATCAAGCACATGCCTGTGATTTAATGATAAATGTTTGCTTGGGTAGTAACCGTGGCTTTTATGCCAATGCTCAAAGGGCCTAAGGCGGAGAAGCACCAAGCTTGCTATTCACAGCATCATTGTTGTTAGATAGATGCAAACTCTCTTGCTGTAGATAGATGGACCATAAGATATTCATGTTTCTACATCACAAAGGTCCATAATATTTTTACATTATTAAATGATCTAGGATACACCACACCAAGAAAGGTCTCAGCAACATTGACTGTGAAAATGTGTGCGATTTAAATGTCAAAAACTCAAAGTCAAGCTTCTATATGGTACAATTCTTTGCCAAACACAGGGAGAAAATGATGCCAAAATGTAGAGTGATCACAAATTACTCTGGACCTCCGAAACTAGCTTGTCAGGAATGATCATAAACTGCATAATTGAAAAAATTTGCCACTTGCATCAACCAGAAAATAACCTTTCATTATACTCCAAGTTTGTACAGCACCCTTGTATGGGTTTCTACCTAGTCATTGCAAAAAACCCTAACCTAACATGTGAAAGAAAGTCATGAAATGTTCATAACTGAAACATTGAAAAGATCAGAAGTAAAACTTATCAAAGCATGTCTAATGAATTAATCTAACCCTTTACATCATATCATCCAAACTATAATATTTTTCCAATGAACACAAGGAGTGTGTTCAAGATAATCCATCATATGCATGTCTAAACTCGAGCTCAATTAAGACTCAAACTGGGTAGCTTATCCATGTCATATGTGTTGGATAAAAACACCACAACGGTGTTCCAAGACAATTCATCATATGCACATTGAGCTTGAATAGCCTGTTCAAACCACTCAATTTAGGTGGCTTATCTGACAGGTTCTAATTCTTGTATACTTCTAGCCAGATTACACCTAAGCATGGGTACCATCAATTCATGCCTAATTCTGAGCATCCTTCTAGTTCAATAATGCCAGATAGCCATTCCTAAAATCAGTTCAAATCCCATTTTAAAGCTCCACTCCTAGCTCATTTATACCTACGCTTAGTCCTAAACATGATAAAAAGGATGGAATGCATTCAAAAGAAACACAAAAGAATGGGAATGACTTGAACAACGCCAAGGCAAGAGAAAGAATAAGAATGTAAGGAAAACAGATGGGAGTTAAATGCAATGGCCAGGAAAAGGAAGTTGCTAATGCATTATGAGGAGAAACGAAGTTGGTGATGGTTATGGTGATGAGAGATGAAGAATGAGATGGGCATGGCAATGAAGGAGGAAGCTGGAATGAAAATAAAACTAGCAAAAGCCCCCCCAGAATTGAACTTGATGGCTTTGATACATGTTATGCATCTCATCTGAAGTAAATCCGATGCTTCCAGGAGTAAGCCACGATCTTGCACAAACAGGATGATGATGGTCCAGCAGGAAGCCTGGGCACAAAACCTCCAACTCCAAAAAACTGTCCTTGGCTCATGATCATGAACATTGACCTAGTAAATCAACATCTGGCCTTATAGACATTGAGGGATGCACATGCACTCCCAAGAACCTTCACTATGTATAATACTGTTAACCGAAAAAATCAATTTTGCACATGTAACATATGTATCAGGAAAATAACAAATTGACTCGGTAGAAGGCAAAAACTCCCCATAGGATGATTAGGATGCTCCACTTGCAGTAGGGGCCTCAGCACATTGAGGACCAAACATAAGAGGAAATCTCCCTATAGACAGTTTGCACCACTGGAGACTGCTCTTCTTGGGCCATAGGTGATGACTGGGTCATCTAAAGGAACACTGCATAGAGGGTGTAGGACAAACACCTATGCTGAAGTAGCACAACACAACCTATGCCGAAGTAGCACAACACAAAGTAAAAAGAAAGAGAACGTTTGGAAGTTTAATACAATGAAAATTAAGAGATGAGAAAATACTAGGAGAGAGAACAATAATATAACCTTTGAAGCACAAGCTTCAGCCTCTGCTAATGTCTTCTTGAGGGTTTCAGCAATCATTGGATCACAAGCTGTGCATGAGAGAAAATGACTCTTATTAGAACATCATCTTAGGCAATGCAAAACAATCTGACTTGCTTATGTTAAGAGAAGTCGCCAACAAACTGTAGCATGGCAATAATCAGCTAGAGAAAAGTCCCACCAACAAGCCACTGAAAATGTAATTTGTGATTGCCACATGAAAACATTACATCTCACTGTTGTATCTAGACTCTACAACTAACTTTCTCCTTGAAAACCCTGATAATGAAACACTTCAGCCGACTATACCATTAACAATTTAGCATGTAATAACCACAACAAAAAATGTATCCAAAGAGGTAGACCAAAAACTAAGACCTTGATTATACAACCAAGAGGTTCTGGGTGCAAGTTCTGCTGACTCGTTTCTGGCTATTTGAATAATGGATTATTTAGGTCAATACAGCATGGATCTTGCCCAAATACTCGATACATGTCTGTGATGGCCCCAAGCCGTTGTTTTAAAGCAACAGCAACCACATATAAACATATGATCAACAAGGTATTCAACAGCCACTTATCATATTTTGTTCCAGAGGAGTATCGACTCTCTAGTACAGATACTGGAAACAGAAATTCCAAAGTTCAACGGACTTTACCTACAGCATCGTCAAAAATCTTCCGGCACCAATACCCAACCAACACCTCAAGGCTCAGACAATCTAATGATTACCAGTAAAGGATTTTTTATTAAGAGAAAGACGCCACTATGCGTTCATTTGTTGTGAATCTGGATACTATTTTGGGTACAGAGAACATCCAAAAAGGATTGTGATATGAACTTGATTGAACAAGCTTTTGATTAGACAGAGGGGCCAACCTTCGCCAGTGCGTTTGCGAGCGGGATCTTTCCGGTAGAAAGGGCCATGAACCCTGCGGCTACATCCCGGCTCATGAAGATTACCAGACGAAGGGTTATCATCGTCATCATCACTGTCTTCTTCACGGTCAGTTGGAGGCTTGGAAGGTCCATAAAGGCACAGCTGCTCACCTTCTTGGGCTAGGACCAGTAATCTGAGCTGCAGGTTATGGATAAGCACGACATCCCTGATGACCGAATCCACACTGTGCGTGGAAGGGCACTCGTAGAGGAACTGCCTGTGGTCGCTTTGCTTGACATGGATGAGCACCATGTTTTCTGATGTCTCTGCCTGTCGATGAGGTCAAAGAATTCACGAGAGGGGGTGGATGCCTAGTGGAATTTCGCTTCTCAACTGTCGTGAAACTACCACCACGCTACGCTTTATATTCACGGCACGCAGGAGCCAATGTTAGGACCCACGTAACTGCGGGGTTTTAGGGCACCTGTAATACCATGGTGTTTTAACTCCTTGTGAGGATAGCGGGGTGTGAGCGCTTGGGCAACCTAGCATTCGCTCACCCCTCCGCACCACGTATTGCCAAGGAGTAACCATCTGTCTTTCCCCCTAGACTAATGAGGTTCTCCAAGGAGCCTAGGTAGGCGGCGGGGCCCAATGTCCTCCATGTGGGCTGAGGCAAGCAAGGTGCCAAGTGACCATGCTAAGAAGCTACATTGAAGTCATGTGCCAAGGGCGAGCCACAACATGAGGTGGAGATCTTGTCTCGAGGGGACTATGATGCGCTAAGGCACTATGGCAAGGCGACACGATGTGGTGAGCAGTGTCGACCCCGAGTGGTCACCCCACGAAGGCTTGAGCCCTGCAAGGCATGATATGGTGCCAAGGTGGGCAAGAACCCCGCTCGACCCTTGATATGAGATAGTTCTTGTAGTGCATGCTAAGGCATGTAACCATCCAGGGTGTTTGGTCTTACACATGAACTCTACGGCTCCCTAGGTTCATGACACTTGGTAAAAGAGCTAGCTCAGCTTGACTGTCGTCATCAAGGGTGAAGTTTGGCATGATGTGGGCCAGAGCAAATCTTTTTTGCACACCAGGTGAGATGCAAGCATGTATCAAGGGAGGGTCTCTGATCTCACCCTCCCTTGTTATGCACCATGCCGATGTCTCAGACCTCACCCTCCCTTGATACACTAGGTGCTACTTGGATCCGAGAACCACCCTTGATACACACTGGGTGAGATGCCTCAACCTATGTCGATGAAGGCCTATGAGCAAGATGGAGAAGTGGCTAATGCTCATGATCTTGGAGCGAGCCAAAAGAAATTGAGATACACCACCAAGGGAGGATTTGGAAATAGGTGACTTGGAACTGGGACTAGGAAGCTTGCAACTAAGCCCTTTCCAAGAAGCAAAGGAACTTACGTGGGAGAATTGGACCCCATATGAGGGAAAGCGCTTCTCAAAAGAGCTAGTCACCCATGAGGTAGTGAAAGTAATCTCTCAATCACAGAATTTCTGCAATGGATAGAGCATGTGGATTGACTCAATTGGTGGTGGTAAGAATTGGCAACTCATGTCTACAAAAGAAGGTGACACTTGCAACCTTTGGAATGTAGAGCCACCCATGAGGCAATGGTGTTGATCTCTTACTCCTCGGGAGTCTCTACAATAGGATAAATAGCCTCATCATCAAGAGACTTGGAGCTCGCCTACATATCCGATGTTTAAGTAGTGTGCCATTCACCTATTAGGGGAACAATAGATGGTCTAGGTAAGATGTGTGTCAAGAGTGTGGATAGGCCTAGGCCCTTGATATGGACATGGCACTATGCCTTGGGAAGTAAATGGTAGAAGATAACTTCGGTTCGAGTTTAGAAAACAAGTGAAAAATCACAAGTGACAAATGTGCCTTTGATGCGGAAGCTAGCGTAGTGATCGGGTGATGGCAATCAGGATTCCTATGGAAGCAAATCATGGGCTAGCATGAACTTCCTTGAAGTCTACGAACCAAGTCAAGCCCTGGGTTGAGAACTAGCAATAACTTGTTAGTCTTATTGAAAGGAGGTCAGGAGACACACGAGGCTTGGGGGTAAGACAAGTTGAGTCATGGGGGTGAGTCATGGCAAGATGAGGCATGCAAGGTGCCAAGTGACCGTGCTATGTGAGAAGCCCCATTGGAGTTGTGTGTGCTAAGGGCAATCCATGACATGGGGTGGAGATCTTATCCCAAGGGGATTGTAACACACTAAGATGCTATGGCAAGGTGACATGACGTGGTGAACAGTGTTGACCTCGAGTGGTGACCCATGAAGGCTTGAGCCATGCAGGGCATGATATCATGCCATGAGGAAGAACCCTGCTTGACCCTTGATATGATATAGTTCCTCCTATCCAAGTTTGGCCATGAGACCGTCTAGGGCATTTGGTGTTGTGCATGAACTCTGAGGCCCCCTAGGTTTGTGATACCCCCTACTCTCTCTCTCTCTCTCTCTCTCTCTCTCTCTCTCTCTCTCTCTCTCTCTCTCTCTCTCTCTCTCTCTCTCTCTCTCTCTCTCTCTCTCTCTCTCTCTCTCTCTCTCTCTCTCTCTCTCTCTCTCTCTCTCTCTCTCTCTCTCTCTCTCTCTCTCCTTATAATATATACGCAACACACAACCCTCTCTCAATATTTCTCACTACATCATAATGCATGTTTGAGAGAGCATGTAAAACATGGAAATTTCATCTTAGATTGCCATGCATAAAATCAATAAAAGACAAACGGTCAAAGCATAACTTAATCTTAAAATAGATTTCCTTTACAAGTGTAAGTAAAACATTGTGTATATTGGGCATTCATAAGCATAACTAAAACATTGTGTATATTAGGCAATTGGTAGTGCATCCAAAAGCATAAAGAGTCTCAAATCCATAGTACCATTTTGTGTATATGTAAGAAAATTGCAAACATAACTAAAACATTGTGTATATTGGGCAACTTATAGTCCATCCAAAAGCATAAATGAGTCTCAAATCCATAGCACCATTTTGTTTATATATAAGAAAAATGCATGTTTACAAGAGTGGGGGAAAAAACAATGATATCTAAAAGTTGCTTGCATATCCAAATTATAACTTCTAGCTTCAAATAGTCTTATTTTGTGGGCATTGCTAATCGATGATAGCATGTTTCCTCATTAACACATAGACTTTACTTCTGTAAAAACATGCTATGTGCTACAACAACACAACAAAACATTAGCAAGAGCACATTTTATGAACACACAAAACAACAAAAGTAATTACAACGAGGGCAAAGAAATACATTGGTCGATATTCATATTCAATTGGTGTAGCACAACTAAGCAACAATAGGTCATGACACTCCCATCACTACCATAGAGGAGGAATCCTCCTTGAGTGTGACCAAACACAATGTGGCTACAGACAATCGGGTGCCACGTAATAGCACTAGACATATCCCTCATAAATCATCTCAATGAACAAGCCTTCATGCCTCTGAACAAATGGAAGATTCTCAAGATGCTCAACCACATGTGCAAGAGATCTACATATTTTAGGTTCTGGCTTCATTTCTTGCCTCTATCCTTAGTCCATCACACTTTGTGTCACCCATTCTCAATCTATAGATGATATCCATTGCAAAAGCAAAACTTCAAATTTCCCCCACATCTTTCATGGTGAGCATGGATCACAAAACATCAATATTGTCACAAATTAAATCCTCAACTGCACACCCAATTGCATGTTTGAGGCCTCCTGTAAACACTAAAACTACTCATCGTCGTTCTCCAACATACCCATCATTGCACAAGCTTCCTTGAATATGGAATACAACACATGCCCAACAATTCTCAAATATTTATAAGATGTGCTCGCCCTACAAACATAAATAGCACCGTTCACCACATGGAGCACCAAAAACATCCATGCAATGGTATTATCTTTTTTTTTTAAATCCAAGCCCTTCTGCTTGCATTCCAAACCCATTGAGAAGGAAAATCTTGGTACAACAACATCCTTGCTTTTGAATATTGTTGATTGTAAGAAAACCATTTTCATGAGAGTGGACTTCCTAGCATTATGATTAGCAACCATATCTTGCACATCATCATCATCTTTGAAAACCAGTGTTTTCTCCTGGCAAATGGACTTGCAACCTCTGAATGTTAGGTGACTCATTGTATAGGTGAAAATCCAAAATACACCAAAATGCCTCGAAGGCAGACACATAGCAAGCATCAAGGTATCTATCAATCTCATCAATCATTTGAACTATAGCATTTGTACCGTAACCTTTTGGTTTCACAAATGCAAGTATAATTGTAGCTCTATCAAGGCCTCTATAAATGTATTTGTAAAGATACTTCATGGTTGTGATCGTGGAATATATCTCAATATTGATATGTGTATTATATTTCTTTGAAAGGTATAGATTATAGGGCACAACCCAATGATTATCAATGACACTATCCCTAATGTTCACATTTTTATCATCATCACATCTTCTATAAACAGGATAACCAGTTTTACAATAGTCTCATGAACGAGCTTCTTTGGGTACCCTTTTGTACACTTTCCTTCACTCATATTTGGACTATGTAAATTAAATGGTCTACATGGACCATCTATGTTACATCTAACCATTGTCTCATGCAATGTTAGAAATTTTTCTTTGTCCTATAGCTCTATGCAAGCTATTCTATCATAATGCTCTATTTTGAAAGGCTAAAATGCCTCTTTCAGAATCAATGACATATGAGAGTGAGGCAACCCCCTCTTTTGAAAGTCTACAACACTAACATATCGAGATATACTCCTAAACAATTTTTCCTTGATAAGTATGTCCATGAAATCAACATGCTTTGTATGAAATACGCGAAGTAGTAAAGTTGGGGCAACTATGTGTTGATTACCCTTGCAATAGTGCTAGTCTAATCTTTGGCCAATTTGGGTTGCATGTAAAAGTTATACAAAGATTTGGCTTCCTCTTTGCATGCACAATTCCCATAGCATCTTGATACAATTGATGCATGAACCTTGGACCACAATGAAAGAGGAAGGAATAACAATTATCTTACAAAAATTTGCCCCCATGACACAAATATCAACATTATCTACACCACAAACCATGTTAGCCAACAAACCCTAGTAAAGTTCTAAATGTAATATTCATTGATTCTGATGGCACCGTTGCAAGCCTGCATTGCTCAATACTACATTATACATCCACCATCCATTGTTGCAATAGCCTTGCTCCTCTCAGAAGACATGGATTTGAGTCATTGTGCACTTGAATATGGTATGCATAGAATTGCATTTTTGTAACACAAAAATGATTTGTTACTTGCTCTAAAATCACATCATCTTCCACATCACTATATGGAATCCTTGTGTGCCATCCATCTTCTCCACTTGGGAAAAGCAAGACATACAACATTGGCATATACACTCCATGCAAATTTGAGATTCGCACACACAATCCCTCCCATGTGTAGACATGGATATCACGATGTGGCTGAGCTCATCCTCATCACCATTCCCAAGTATACTTGCAAGACATACAACATTGGCATATACACCCCATGTAAATTTCAGATTCGCACACACAAGCCCTCCCATGTGTAGACATGGATATCACGATGTGGCTGAGCTCATCATCATCACCATTCCCAAGTATAATTGCAGCAACCTCATTTCCAAGAGGCATTGCATACTGCCTCAACATAGAATGGCTCTCTATAATCATCATCCTTGACTCCATAGCGTCATTATATTGACAAATAGCACCAATAGAGCCAAAAGCTTAAGCATAGATGTTGTAACCATGCATCATCTCTTGAAGTTGATGCAATAATTTAGGAATCGAGCTAGACATCACTTGCAATCAATTTGATAGTTCATGCTTTGTATCATACATGTACAGTTGCCTGAATCAAGGTCTTGATTCACACCTGGTGCAAAGAAAAATTCGAGCAATGCGATGATACATGGAGCCATGTATATGAAAAGTATATCCATTTCTAGTACTATCTATAAGCTCATCCACATGTCCCCCCATTATTGAAACAAAGGAAAGGGCAACTATTATACCCTTGGATATTATTTTTGAACTTATGACTATATCTATGATGACTATCTAACAAATTTTGCAAAAGTGGAGGAGGTTCTTGCAAAGATAGTAGTCTAATCTTACAATTTTACAACAATGTGTGCCAAATGTTTGAGAATGCACAATCCTTGTTTCCACATGCCAAAGCATCACGAAGTAATGGATGCATATTTATTGAGACTTTAATGGAAATCACTTTAGGATCTCTAAATGCCAATATATTCATTGAGGGATGGCTTTCCAACTCACACAAGACATGCAAAATGGAGCCAAAAATCTCATTTTTTGGGAAAAAAAGAGGTTTTGCGCTACAATGTCTCTTCCGGAACATCCATTTGCTCTTCTACAATCACTTGTTCTTCCTAAATAGCATTTTTGTTAAGCAATGTGCACCTCTCATTCAGAAATGGAGCTTCTTTCTCCACAACTTGGTCTCCCTTGGTCCGATGTTTATGTAGCCCACTAAGTAAGACATATAATAATTATAGCAATGATAAATGAATTTATAAAAACAAATAACAATCAATGATGTCTAACATATGGATGTTAAAATAACATTGCTCAAATCACACACACACGCGCGCACGTGAATTGAGTGAGAGCGAGAGCGAGAGTGAGAGATCATTTTAATCTAACATTACTCATAAAGAGAGAGAGAGAGAGAGAGAGAGAGAGAGAGAGAGAGAGAGAGAGTGTGTGTGTGTGTGTGTGTGTGTGTGTGTGAGGGTGGGGTGATTGTGTATGCATGTGTAATTGAGCAAATGATAATAGCAAGATGAAATCTTTAAATTTGCAATGATGACATCTCATCTTAGAAGTCCGAATAAAACAATTCAATAAAATAGTTCAACCATTCAGCAAAAGGAGTCTTTAATGTCTAACAATAGTGGATGTGTGCAATTTCTCGCTCATTTTTTATAGGCTTGTTAATTGTCCTAGGAATAACTTCAACTGCCCAAACCTTCCATCGCAGCATTGGCACATGCTCCAACATTGAAGAAATGGGCCACAATAGTCACACTAGCAAATCAAAGAGGCGACCTCTCAATGGTTTCGGCTTGAAGAAGCACATTCTCCACATCATGCAAGAGGCACAACTTTTGTATCTTGCACCATTGGCAGTGTCTAATATTGGATTAACTTCTTCCCATTAGAAGGTCTTCCAATGGTCCATAAAGGTATCTAGAAATATTTTCAACCAAACATAGCTCTTTCCAAAGCATGCCCACTTTGTTTAATAGCACACATATTAAGTAAGGCTTTTGAATACTTCTTTTTTAACATGGAGAACCACCCATTCATGCATGCAATGCATATTTGACTGTTTTGTGTGTAATTGAGTTGTGGCAACTTCACATGGACATGCTTGGTATAGGCATGCTCAAAACTATGTTCAAAAAGAAATCTCCATACTCCATTGTCACAATGTCCATGCAATCCATCTCAATAGGCTTTCTAAAAAAACAAAACAAACAACAATAAAATAATGAACCACACACCAATACAAATAATAAATATCCACATCTCAAAAAATAAGATGACAAATCTTTTGAAATTACCATCACAAAACTCTATCATCGACTGAGAATAGACCAAAAACCAATATAAGCTATCATTATTTGTTTTTTTTAAAATAAAGGGATAGAGCTCTAGAAATTATCATTACAAGTAGCAAGAAAAGGCACACATATCATTTGAATATAGTCCAAGAACTCTCCATGCTAGAAATTCTAAGTAACAAGAAGGCTACATTCAAGACAATCTACATCTCATCAAAGATTGCAATCCCTTGAATCTCTGAATACAAAATTTCAAGGATATAATTACTTGTCACAAAGTGGTCACATCCCCTCTCAACTAGGAGAAAGGCAGGGTATATCCAATCCCACATAGGGTGGGCCCTTGAGAAGAGTCCTCTCCCCAAATAACCTTCCATATATCATCAAAGATGATATGTGCAAACTGATTGGTTTTTGTAGTTGTAATCCATAGCCCCTTTACCTCTTGCATGACTTCAGAGGACCACACAATAAATATGGTCTCCACATAGGCATTCAAGTTTCCATAGTCCTTGGCCAAGCACTTGTAACTTTTTTCAAGAGATTTCAAGTGCCTTACACAATTGAGGTACTTTGTCATTGCCTTGTGAAGCAAATCCAACTCAACAATGCTGCTTTTTGATAGCTCCTCCATTACGGACTTTCAATATCCTACATGCATTTTTGCATGCTTGCTTAGAGCATGAAGATCCATTGGAACCCGATTAACATCCTTAGGCTCATTTGTTACACACCAACAGCCACCCACTAGCTTCATTGGCTCGAGCCAATAGAATTAAGGGGGAAAAAAAGGCTGCCCCCCTTACACACAGCAGACGCCCCCAATAGGTCCAAAGGGAGGGGGTATTGAATGCCCCCCATGCACCCTGTTTGGCTATCGACAGGGCAGGGGAGCTCCCCCATCCTCTTTCCTTTGTGAGGGTGTGAACCAATTAGTGTGAGATGTCAAGTCCCTCCATCTCCCTCCATCGCCAAGAAGTCATTGTGCGATTGTGTGCATATGTTCCTTCCATCACGTTTTTGCTTGCTATGCCCTACATCACATTTTTGTTGCACATCATCAAACGTAATCTCTAAGAAGAAGAAGCAAGCTAATCTCTAGTTCCAAACTCTGAAGAATTCCCAAAGAGAAGAAGAAACCTTGCAAATGTGAGTTTTCATGCCTCTTTTGTATTGCATGTTGATGCTTTCCATGTCTCTCTCTCTCTCTCTCTCTCTCTCTCTCTCTCTCTCTCTCTCTCTCTCTCATGCTAATCTTTGCACTTAGCTTGCATAAATCTTTGCACAAATTGATTTATGTATGCTTGATTATGCATAAAGTTATTTGCATAGAATGCATAGAATTGTTTATGTTTAAGCATGTTTATTCATGTAGACACTAGGCTAAATTGATCAATGCTCAATCTGTAAATTGAATTATGCTAAATTGGTTATGCATTGATTGGCTATGTGTAAATTCATTATGTATGCATTGATTATACATAAATTGATTATGTATAAACTAGTTGTGCATTGATTATTTATGCATCATTTGATTATGTATATAATTTTTATATGCATTGAAAATCTAGTGTGCCCATTCTCTCATTTACATGCATAATAGATGAATAGGTTATGTGTAAACTATGCATGGATAGACTGTGCATAAATATAAACAATACATAACCTGATAATGGATAGAGTATGGATGGACTATGCATAAACAATTATGCATCATTTGATTATATATACATAAATTATATTGCATTGAAAATTTAGTGTGCCAATTCTCTCATTTACATGTATAATCGATGAACAAGTTATGTGTAAACTATGCACGGATAGACTGTGCATAAACATAAACAATACATAAACTAATAATGTGGATAGAGTATGGATTGATCGTGTATAAATTGATTATGGATAGAACATGTATAGATTATGCATAGATTGATTATGCATGTATAGCCTATGCATGGATTGATGAAGTATAAATGATTATGTGCAATTTGATTAATCATTAATTGATGATGCATGAATTGTTTTAATGTAAACCCATCGTGTACAAATGAATGTACAATGAATCATGCATAAACTATTGATTATGCATAATTTAATCATGTTCAAACATATTTGTGTGGATCTTTTTCCATGTTGAAATTTATGATGTTTGAATTGGTTATGCATTAATTGAGTATGCATAATTTTATTATGTATACATTGATTATACATAAACTGGTTAGGTATATTGGTTATGCATTGATTGTTTATGCATAATTTGATTATGTATACAATTTTTATATTGTGTTGAAATATCCTTTATGTATGACATAGACATATCCCCAATGTTTTTTGCATGCCTCACCGTCTTTGTCAAACTCCGAAAATTGCTAGTTGTGTGGCTAGCTTGGACCAAATTTCCACTTCTTACTTTGGTGGCTTTGAGAACTCTACACTCATGGATCCTCGAATGTAAATGAGCTACACTGTCCATGCATCCTTCCATTGAGCAAACTATTTTTTTGTGGTTGCTGCATGAACTTGTGCCGGATGCGTTTTCCCAATTCTTTCCTTTCGTGCCCTCTTTGGTTTAGGAAGTTTTGGCGCATCAGACTCTGATGAAGTTTGCCATGGACATAGCTTGTTGGCATTTTTGGATTGTAGCACCATTAATACTTGGGTCTGAACCACATCAACCTCATCACGTGTGTCCTAGATTGCACCACAAGAACTTATTGCTTGTGGTCCTTGTTGAAGTGATGCCAAGGGGCCATGTTGAGGGCTATGTGAAATTGGGTGAAGAATTGTATTATTGTGCATTGTTGTAGGTCCCTCTACACCTAACTATCTTGGTTGTTGGAATAGTGTGAATTGAGGAGGGTGAGGAGTGATCATAACAAAAGAACAAGGTGCAACACTTGAATAGGTTATGTGCATTCACTTATCTTCTATTAATATGTTAATTACAGTATATGGATGGACTAAGAGGTTGATTAAAGTTTACATGGATGATCCATTAAAGTCGTCGACGTAGATTTTCTAACTTTATAAGCATTGCATATGCCAAGGCTATGCACTAGACTTTCATGGAAAAACATCCACACAAACATGTTTTAACATTATCAAATTATGCATAATTAGTTCAAATATAATAAATTTATGCACAATCTGTTTGTACATGATGGGTTTATACTAAAGTTTTTCCATGTAGGTTGATGCATGAATGCACACTTTGCTTTAAGCATTATGTTCACATCAAAGAATGCATGAATGTACAAGTCACTTTAAGCACTATCCACACATCATTTTATGCATTTTTTGTCATATTTTCTGACATATGAATGGACGATGAAAATCTTTTGATAATGTATCATCAGTGTTGTACTTGTTGTCATGGCAAGGTTTTAGCTACTATTAAGTGATTTGGATGATGGGACGATGACATGCAATTGCATGTTTAGTGCATGGCTCAAGGTTACGTTGCACATCAAGCCAGGATAGCTCATCGAAGGCATGATTGATGGTCATGTTGGGCTTATCCTAGACCACAAACTTTTAGGAGCAGGGGCTTTTGGGGAGTTATTCAAACTGAATGTTTAAAAGTAAGTTATGAGTTAGATGAAGTGCATTTGAATATCTCATCGTGATGTTAGCACCACAAATGCGATGTAAGGACATGAACTATCGAAGAGTAATACCTATTGAGAAGTGGGTTTATGTGGCTTTGCATCATTTGACGAGTAGCTCAAATTTGGGACTTATAATAGATTTATACAGAGTCTCAACATTGTTTACACAATTGACTATTCTGGACTTTTGTGATGTAAGAATATGAACAATCAAAGAGCAATACCTATTGAGAAGTGGGTTTGTGTGGCTCTGCATTGTTTGCTGACGAGTAGCTCAAATTTGGGACTTATAGAAGATTTGTATGGGATCTCAACATCATTTACACAATTGGCTGTTCTGGAATTTTGTGATACACTGGTTGCATCTACATTGCATGGTATGTACATAAAGTGGTCAACATCACAACAAATGCAAAAATATGTAGATGCATTTCAAGGCCTTCGGGGTATACCATTTGTTGATGGTGCATTAGATGGTAGTCATATACCCATCATTGCCCCAAGAGAAAATCATGAAGATTATTTTAACAGGAATGGCTTCCACTCAATTATTCTACAAATCATTGTGGCAGCCAATTGTGTTGTTTGGGACTAGAACATTGGCTAGACAGGTTCTATGCATAATTGGAATGTATTTCAATGTTTTGATTTAGTAAAATGATATGTAAACAAAGATTTGGGTCAATATTATCTACAAGGTGATTGTGCTTATCTTGCATGCTTTTGGATGATACCTCATTTCCAAGGTAGCAAGGATGGACTATCTCCAAAACATTATTATTGTGACAAAACATGGATCTTGGACATGGCTATGGTGGCTGAAATTCAAAGAACAAACTCATGGAGACATAGACTAGAACAATGACAATCACATAGGTTAATGAGGTTCCAAGATTAAGTGCTTGGACTCATGACCACAAACTTGTGTGTATAGATAATGACACTGACTCTTGACCAAGAACAAAAGTACAATCGCATTGCATTGAAAAGTGAACCAAGTACATGCCTTTATAGCTTTCTAGCAGCTCTACTCTCCTCACTGTGCTTATGGGATACAACTCTCCTCATCTTGCAGTATACATCATTTGACCTATTCCCAACACCACCCCTCAAATGATTAATTTCTACACTTGTTGGCTTTTGCCCCCCTACATGATAACATGGCTTGGGAGACTAGCCTATAGGCAGCCTAGTCAAGTCAAGCTTGAAATTTTACATTTTTGGCAAGGGTTTTTTTAATACAAATCCACTAAGGGAAAGAAAATATCCACTATGGGAAAAGATACAAAAAATTTATCTAGAATAATCTGTCAGAGTTTTTGATGGTGGCAGAAGCATCTTCTTCTTCATGCATAAACTAGCTTTGGTGGTGATCTTCTTGCACCTATTGTGCTCTCTTCTTGTGGAAACATTCACTGGCTACATGGCTAGTCTTGCCATAGTAATGAAAAATAATTTGGTCCTTGTTGCTGTTGGTGGTGAATCCTTGACCACGTCCTTTTGATGCATAAGTACCCTTGGTGTACAAGAGGTTATCTCCTTCCAGGCATGAAAGCCTTCTCCATTGAACTTGGCTATTTGTTCAAGCTCTGCCATGCTGATTAGCTTCAACAAACTAGCAAAAGAGTTGTAGTTCAATGTGTTAAGAGGCACAAGAAGATCAATGTCAGCTGACACTAGTTGAGTATCAATGGATACTATTCTTGAGTTTAATGTTGGATGTTGGTGCTTGATCTGCTTCTTGCTTGATGATTTGAAGTGTTGATCTTGCTAGGAATTGGGTTCAGTCTTAGATTAGAGTGGCAGTGAGTTCATTGTACTAAGAGGAGTGAGAAAATGAAGTGGGAAAGGAGCTTGATGTTGAAAGCTATGGCTTCCAGTTCTAGGGTTTCTGCAACAGCCTGGTTTTTTGCTTATAGCAGATAGAGGAAGGGATCATTTGGCATGAAACTTTAGTGGAAGGTAGCTTGGTTAGTGACCTTTGAAATCCCTATGGTGGCTACCATGATTGCACTATGTACTGCGAGCATAGCTGTACGAACTGTCACACCATTGGAGATTGCGTTGTTTCTGGAAATCACACGATGCCGCCTTTTGAAAAAACCAATGTCGAGGTCCAACGTGCCAATGAGAAGTGGCCAAAGTTAGGAAAGCTAGCCACAGAAGAAAGTTTGTAAAAATATGGCCTGTAGTGTGAGATCCAGGAGCTCAAAAATAACAAGGTCTGGCTAGCTATGGCAGACAGAAGTACAGTGTGTGAAGATGAAGTAGAAGATGAACTCAAATGCTTGAACTGAGTTGACCATAGATTGTGATGGATTGAGAGAGCAGTGAGGAAAACTAGAACATTGATACCATGTGACAAAACATGGATCTTGGACATGGCTATGGAGGCTGAAACTCAAAGAACAAACTCATGGAGACATAGACTAGAACAATGACAATCACATAGGTTAATGAGGTTCCAAGATTAAGTGCTTGGACTCATGACCACAAACTTGTGTGTATAGATAATGACACTGACTCTTGACCAAGAACAAAAGTACAATTGCATTGCATTGAAAAGTGAACCAAGTGCATGCTTTTATAGCTTTCCAATAGCTCCACTCTCCTCGCTGTGCTTATGGGATACAACTCTCCTCATCTTGTAGTACACATCATTTGACCTATTTTCCAACAATTATTGGAATTACATACAATCAAATAGTCGTATACTAGTTGAAAGAGCATTTGGAACCCTTAAAGTGCAATTTTGTATATTATTGAAGAGATGTGATATGGTTTTACAAAATGTCCCAAAGGATGGTAGCATGCCTTATTCTACACAATATATGTGTTGTGCATGGAGATAGCTTTGATTATATATGGATACATGAAGCAACAATGGAACTTGAGAAAGAAAGTAATGTACCTCGTCAAGACATGGCCCAACAAAACATTTTAAGGAATGGATTAGGAGAGGCTACTATGCTAACAAACATAGGTACCATGCAAGCAATTCAAAGAGCTCAATTAGTGGACTAGCACCAAGATCATAAACTTGGAGGAGTAGCTCGAAGAGACAATGTTGCTCAAACCATGTTTCAAGAGAGGGTGAATACAAATGTGATAACAGTATCTGGTGATTCTGACTTTGTGGAGGAGATTCACGATGAAGACAATAATGAATAAACTTTTGTAGCATCTACATTATAGGTGGGAAGGTGGAAAGAGGGGTGGTGTGCCGATAAATTTTCCCTCTTTCCACCTTCCTATAGAGAGCTTAGTAGAGCCATGCCTCAACAGCATGGTGAAGTGGTTCAACTCCCCTATTCTTTATTTCAATACTAATTATTATGTCTACAATGATCATTTATGTCAATAATATGTGTTTTGTGAATTGTGTCCCTATTTGTGTCAACAAGGTGAACTTGTGTTATCTAGCATAAATGATTGTGTTAATTAGGTATTCAAATATTAATTATTATGTCAATAATGATCAACATTGATTATTATGCCACTAATACAAGCTTGACTAATGCACATCTATAGTGTTAATTCGTTCACATGTGATTAGGGGATCTAATTTGGGAAGCGTCCAGTGTACATGTGGTGGTCGAGGTATAAACGATTGTAGACGGATGGTGGCTAACACTTACTCACTAGGAAATGTGTTCACTACCCAATGTGTAAGTAGGTGGTGGGATAGCCAAGTCGACTTTTCCTATGCCCACCAATTGGATGTAGTAACTTTGCATGCATGCATGCACACACGCACGTGCGTGCACACACACACATGAACATAAGGGACCTTGATGAATAATTTTGAAAACTTGACAAAGGAGGATGAAATGAATCTTAACAATTTGATGGATTCATCAAAATCCATCATTAAAACTTTATTCCAACATGTTGGTATCCAATTTCAGAATGAAAACCCAAGACCTAAGAAGTACTTGGATTTTGATACTCCTACTCCTTTTGATAGGACCAAAAGGAAAGTCTTGGTTTCACATGACTCTTGTAATTGTCATCAATATTCTACTTCCTTTTACTTCAAGGATTATGGGAATGTTGGTACCACCAATTTGGATATTATAACATATATATAATTGAGAAGCAATTAATCGTAGTAAAACAAAATAAGCCTTAATCTTAGGATTTATTGATATTCTCAAACTCTTGGGATTGAATGTCCACAAATATCTGGCTAGATTCAAGTACTTCATTGACAATAAACTACAAGGTATACCTACCTTGGAGCAAGTCATCCATGACATTGGCCATTACTCCTGCGACATAAACGAACTCCTAGATTACTTCTATATAGTTGGCATAGATAAGGGTGGTAATATACAAGAAACTAGTGATGCTCCTTGCGGACTATATATTCTATTTCCTAGACTTCCTAAGTGTGAACTTTGACATTTGTGCCTTTATTGATGACACGTAAAGGATATCTAAGTCAGTAATTAGAAATGATAAGAAAGATAACCTTCCCTTTCTTACATGCACCTTTAAAGCACATAAAAATGAATTTCAGTGGCTCACCAATGTGACTAGCTCTATCTATAGTGATGGCACAAATAATGTTACCATCATTTTAGAAACTTGTAAAGAGGTCATGATGAATCTAGTAGGAATACTTAACAAGAAAATCTACTTATCTTTTGGATTACATATTTAGTCCTTTTAGCTTGTTAATTCCGTGTAAAAAGCTTTTATCAAATTTCCTAATACTACTTTTAGTTGTTGTTCGGCTGATATTGTAAAATGCTATGTGAATATACCACATCACGGGGAATTCGGGCTATTAGATATATTTGGGAAAATGATTTCACTAGCCTTCAAGCATTGCAAGGCTAAATTTTTGGCCATTGACCCAACATGAAAAAAGCGTGTTGGACAAGCCAATATAAGGAAAACTGGCAATGTCACGATATACCAATGGGGTTCAACTATTCCCTCATGTGGTGTAACCTCTATCTCTACTTTTTTAAGAACAATTTTTGTAAAAGGCTTGCCATGGAAAATAGACTTGATATCTTGAAGCCCTTCCAACATGCATATAGATTCTATGATGATCTACTTCTAATAAATATTCCCAAACCCACCATCTTTCTTAATTAACAACATACCTCAATATTTTCTATTTACCCTGGTGTCCCCTTCAAATTTGACATCTCATCGAATTGCTTCCATTTCTTCCCTAGTGGGCACTTTGTATCTCTGGAAACCCACTTTCTGAATATGCTTATTAATTTCTCACCTAAGGCTTTGGTCATTGAAACATATTATAAAAATGAAAATTTACTCTTTAATTGTATTCACTACATTCATAGGAGTAGCAACAACTGACCATCAGGCTAGTCAAATAAGGTGATAATATCCCACATCGGACCTATTATCTATATCAAAAAACCTAGCACATATTGCAATGGTACACATCAAGACCCTAGTCCATAGACTTGCTTCCAATGGCTTTGAAAAATCATGCTTATGGTGACTTATAGTCGGGTATTTAAAGATTGATCGACCATCGCTTAATTTGGATTTAGCTCAATTAAGAGCACTTTATAAGACCAAACTTAGCATGTACTTGTGGTCACTACATATGATAGATGGACTCTTAATACATTTCATCTCCTAGTCATAACCCCAATGTTAATGCTTAATGGGTGCATCATTATTATAGCTTCAAAGCTTTCATAACTATGGGATTGTTGTAGTTATTGAAATACATCATGTTGATACTCTTACCCCCTCTTTATAACTACCATGGTATTAGTTACCCTAATGATTGATGACTTGAGACCCCCTTGGCTCTAAATATTTAGTATATTACCTTTGTCCCCACTATTATTGTTTAACATTTCAATTACATTATAAATCCCTTGATTGATAAAGTAACGTGATAGTTTGCTAATTCTTTAAACTACAAACTAGTGTTACATATTTAATATAACACCTTGGTCGTTAATGTTAATGCTAAAGTCTTAGTATGGCTTAATAAGTTAGATCTCATGGTCAATATAGGTGATTCTACCCTCTTAAAAGCCATAGCAGTATTATGTTGTTATTGATCCTATGATAATTTGACATTTGATGCAATCCCATACAAGCATACCTTAGTTGGCTCCCCAATAACCCTAACCCTAGGCACTTGATTATTAAAAACCCTCCCTAACTCATTAGTCTCTCCCTTTTTTGGAACTACTATCATGGTTACCCGCTTGGTTACCCCCCACCTCCTTCTCTCACTATATTATTTATTTATTGTTGATGCCTTGGCTATGATACAAAGCTGTCCTTGTCAAAAAGGTAAATATGATATAGTTATCTTGCATTCACTTGCTGAAAATCGGTTTCCCTACTGACATGCAGGATGTGTCTGATTTTGGTGGGATGGTTTTTTGTAATAACATCATGGCTTGGACCCATGGCATTGGCATAACTTCTGTTATGTGGGTGCCAGTTGTTAGATAGAAATGGTAAGCTCCTACCATGGGTCCATGATGATCTATTTTGTGCAACAACTATTCTCTACACACCTTGATCTTTCCCCTGAACAAATGCATGCTGATTGATCTGAATATCTAAACTTGGGGATATTTTGTTATTACTCTGTTTGGTTTTGGTGGCTTATAACTATCGATGATCCATAAATTGTTTATGTGGCCTTAAAAAAGTGTTATATCTTAGTCTAAATGATTATGAAAAATGGCAGCAATGATCTCCCCTCTATTTGAGCATATCTCTAGTTATGTTACTGCATGGATTTATATATACTGTTATCCTAAATGGTTTACGTTTGATGTAGGGATGATATAAAATTTCCTCCCCCATGGTAGAAGTTTTTCTATTTAACCCATTAAGGCTAATCATCCCTTTGTTATATGTAACATTTTCTTTTTCTTTAATGTATGTTGAAGAAAATATATATGGTTTATATCTATTATAGTCTGATTTTCGGATGTATTTTTGTCGGACTGCATAAGAAAGGTAGTTTTGAATTATTTATGTTATAGGAAAACTGATGTAGGTGTCTTTGGAAAATTTTAATGATACATGACTATATTAGGCCATGATGGGGCTTTATTCACCCTTTGTCCTTGTGAGGATTGGACTTGCCCCTCTTAACAAGTCCATGATATGACTAGGCCAACTTATCCTTTAGCCCACTTCTACAAATGCTTGCTCTTGACTATGTCATGAGTTCTCATTGATAATATGCCTTTAATCTTGAACACATAATTATTGGACTATGATGGGGTTCTAAGCACCCCTACTCCTGATACAAATTGATTTTCGTCCAATTAGCAAGCCTAATCCAATGCATGACATAACCCTATTTATATTCCCAAAATACTGTTTGAAAATCAACTCTTATGTAGTTAAGACAAATGATAGGGTATCTTATTACCGTTAGTCTTTATAAAAGTAGATTATATTTTCACTTACACCTAACCTGGCTCATGATGTGAGTATATTGTACACATAAACTAGCTTTATTTGTGTTTTTTTTTTTGCTCCAACCTCTCTTATGTTTAATTGACCATGATGGGGTACCTCATAGCCGCTAGTCATATATACGTCAAATTCCATCTCCCTTTACTTTTTTCATGCTCATGATGAGACAAATTATAATACACATAAACTATCTATTTAATGTTGATCTTCTCTAATTTATGATATAGTTCTCCTCTATAAATACTTATCCTCAACTTTGTAATAAATAGTAATTGAAAATTAGGCTCTACTCTTGAATCCATTAGACCATGATCCTTTTGTAAATTGAAGTTGGTCCATTTTAGCAAGTCTAATTTCACTCATGTCATGATTAGAATTATGTACATATCAACTCTTAACATGTCTTATGGAATGAAAATAATGATAGCATACTTCAATACCATTAGCCTCCAAAAAATTTGATTGAATATTTCATTTGTACCTATCCTGGCTCATGATAGGATTGGTTTGGTACTCATAAACTAGCACTATAAGATAAGGTTTTTTTCTGTTCCACCCACTTCTTATATGGTTGACCATAATAGTCTACCTCATCGCCCCTAGTCATATACTAATTTGATTCAATTCTCCTTTCACGTCTTTCATGCTCATGGTGGAATAACACTTATAAAATATCACTATAATGTAAACCTTCTCTAAATATTTTATGAACCTAACTTTAATAGATATTGTTTTTCTCTAATATATGCCAATGATGTCTAGTGAAAATCCATTTTAATGGTAAGTTTTCACCTAAGGTAAGGATGAGTAAATCTTCTCCCTAACCCTCCAATAACTTGAAACCTAGTTCTTCCTTTACACATTTATAGTAAGTATATGGCCAAATGGTGTATCTTTCCTAACCTTAAAATCCCCCTTAATTATAAACCTACCTAATCCTTGTTACTAGCCCACATATTTAACGAGAAATGAGATTATATTTATGAAACTCAATAAGCTCTCCTTGTTTGCCTAATATGGCTTAAAGGAGGAAAAAACTTACCCATGGCATTACACTACTCCTTCCCATGAAGAGCCATCTCATATTAACACGTTGTCTTCTCTCACCTATGGCCTATATAAACTACTTCTAAGGCCATCTCATTCTCCACCATCTTATACAACTCATACCTTTGCATACTTTTAGCTCAAAGGATGACTACCTCTCATCAACAACTTGAGAAGTATCATGGACATGGACAATGTACACTTGTTCTACGAGGGTGACAATGATGGTAACTAGATATTACCATTGACACTTGCAACACATGACTATTTATTTAGTTCTTACTAATAGGCCTCTTGTTCAGTTTTGTAGGTAATAGGTGATACCCTTATCTCATGAATGCATGTTAACCCTAAGTTGAGATGGTGGAAAAAGGAAGGAAAAAGCAGAAAAAAACATGGAAAAAGAGCAAAGACACGCAGGTGACCTCCAAAACTAAGATGGGGCAAAAAGCGCAATTTTAAATGAAGGGCACCTCAGAAAACTTGGAAAACTCTTGTAAAAGAGCGCCAGGCTCCCTCCTGTGCCAATTGTAAAATACTAGACGGGTGTAGGCTAGAGGCATAAGGCTAGAAGAGGGAAATGGAAAAAAGACCTTGCCACAAGGGTTGGTCATGTAAAAAAGGGATGGGTGCCCATGGGATTTTAGGGTTTGTATATATAAAGTTCAAAAAGTGAATGAGAGCTCATTCTTTGGTGTGTGGCTAACAAGACTTCTTCTTCTTCACTTCTCCTCATCTTCTTATTGCTTGTGTGTGGTCTTAAGAGAGGGAGTGTGAGAGTGTGAGGGAGTGAGTGTGTGAGCGTGTGAGAGTGAGGGATCAAGAGGGTGAAGCTCTTCACCATCTCCTCTCCTCTTCTCCTCTTCTCTTCTCTTTTCTTGCGCGCGCGGCTATGGAGGATGGAGCTTGGAGATGGAGGAGGCTTGAGGATGCTTGAGCTCACATCTAGGATCATATAGCTACCGGGGTGTGTGAGAGAGGAGGCAACTCGTATCGGCATCAAGGTAAGCTCACTACACTCATAGGATCGACGGCGCGTCGGCTAGGTGAGAGATAGCCATTAGAGCTCTCTTGGAACGCTTGAAACAATAAGCGGTCCGTGGGTCTTGGCGGTTGAGCGAAAGCTCCCACATTTTGGTTCCGTTGCCGGGACCAACGGATTCAAGCTTGAGCACTTGCGCGCCTCATATCGAGCATCGAAGTAAGGGATTCATTCCCGAAACGGAGCTTGAGATAGGTAGGAAGTTTGGGTGTTTTTAATCTTCAAAACAAGTAAGTATTTTGGTATATTTTGTTTGTTTGATGATTGGGAAACATGGAGAAATTATTTCAGTTTTTTGCTTTCGATTCTTGTTGCATTTAGAGTAGGTTAGGATTAGGAAATCGCACTGGAAAAGGGTAGGGTTTACTGTTGCAAAGCAGGGCAAAAATCGTGGAAAACTTGGCAAAAAGCTCGCTTGTGATGCTTGAGATCAGCAAGTGAGTGATTGGGGGCATCAACACCATACCCGGAAAGGGACATAAGAGCCAAGAGGCCAATGTAGAGCTCATTTGTGACCATTTCAAAGAGAGAGAGAGAGAGAGAGAGAGAGAGAGAGAGAGAGAGAGAGAGAGAGAGAGAGAGAGAGAGAGAGAGAGAGAGAGAGAGAGAGAGAGAGAGAGAGAGAGAGAGAGAGAAAGAGAGAGAGCTATCGGCCGATTCGATCCGATTGCACCATCGACGAGCCTACCGCTCTATTCAGGTATATGAATCCTTTCCCCTACCCCCCTAGATAGGATCTGGAGGTTGGTGCTTGCTATGATTGAGTGAATCGCAAGAAATGAGTGAAATCAAACTCTTGCTGTTGACGTTGCGCCGCGTTCGGCCCGTCCGAGCGGTCGCTTCAGGGCCGAGTCCTAGCGGCCCTCGACCCTTTTGTATTCGGCCCACTCGGCCCAGACTTACTCGGCTCGTTTGAGTCGACCATTCGGACCATTTGGCCCTCGGCCGTCCGACCCAAACCATCCGAGTGACCCCGTTCGAGTGAACTCATCCGAGTGACCTCATCCAAGTGTGCGCCTCGGCCCGTTCGAGTCTACCTTGTCCGAGTCCCAAATTCAGTCCTTGGCCCATGCGCCTCGACCCATCCGAGTGACCCACTCGGACCCTACAATTCGGACTAGCTGGGCTGAGTGAAATTTTTTATCAAATTCTCAAAAATTTGACCTGACCCGACTGGAGCTCAGCAGCGCAAACTGTCTAAAGTCCTTCTGACACCCAGAAGTCGATTCTGGCACTTGGAATAGACGCAATCGTAGGGAGCAGCCGCTTGGCAGCTTGAAGTAGGCAGCAGTGAGACCCAGAGACCTAGACTCAAAGCGCTAAGCAGTTAAAACCTGATTGGCCAAGAACAAACGAGGCAACATACTAGAAAGACCCTGAACCCTATCAAGGCAGCCAAAAAATTGACCAACAAGCCTATCAGGCCTGAAACAAAGCGAGAGTACATAAGACGCTTCGAGGTCGTTTGCTGCACTTACCTTGAATTTCTGCACTTGAATGCACTTAAAGAAATTGAAAGCCTAGTTGAGCACAAGTGCACTAGGAGCGACACGCACGCTGAGTGACCATAAATTGAGGATTGTAACTCACTCAGATAAACCACTCAAGGAACCCACTAGTAGGCGAGATCCCAAGACGTAGACAAACCATCAACGCGCGAAGTAGGACCAAGCAGGTGGCGTCAATGACATGGATCTGACAAATCCACTCAACCCGATCAACAGCTTGGAGGAGCACAACAACACAACTATGGTAGAAGAAGGCTCAGACCATAGGTCTAATGAGGAACTCGACTTAAACGTCTTCTTGGAGGCTATTCAGCAGCTGGTCAGCGGGCTACGATGCACTCACCTGGTACGAGCACCGCGGTAGGACGGTAGACTCTATCATCGCAGACCTAGAAGAAGAGAGGAATCTAGCTGCAAGGCTTTGCAAAGCATAGTCGAATACAATAGGGATTAGTAGGCTAGGAGCCAAAGGCGAAGCACGGAGTTGCGTGAGGTACAACGAGTGCTAAACTTAGCAGGAAGAAATTGAACAGATCACGAGAGAGCCCTAGAAGGAGACTTGACATTGAGCGGCTTCTCATGAAGCGGCTGTTAGATAATATGGCAGCAGAGCAAAGTGCTGCGGCACTAGCGACATCTCTGCTCGCGAGATTAGGAGCGAACCAAGGCTCAAAGAGCCAATCTAAAATCCCTATCATTGCTAAGCAACTCGACAAATACCAACCCCACGATGATCCATACAGCTTTGTAGAGCAGTTTGAACAAGTCTGCGAAGCCAACGGCCTCAATGACCTGACTCAACGCTCTCAAGCATTTGGGCTCTACTTAGGTGACAAGGGAAGGACTTAGTATACAAGCCTAGATGCGCCAACTTCAGTGGCCTCAAGGGTCTTTTCATTAAGAGATTTGCCGAGCCTAGATACTCCGACAATCTGCTAGTACGCTTGATGAATGTCAAGCAGAAAGAGAAGGAGGACATTCGTGACTACGTAACCCACGTGAGGAGTCTCTTCAAGAGAATCCCTATGGGCGAGTGACCGACTGAAAGAGCAGTTTTGATTGTATTCATCAGCGGAATTCAAGATGAGGAGTTATATAAGGCTTTGGCAGGCAAATCGAGCTTGCAGCGAGATGCGCCAGCTAGAGTGTTTGAGGAAGCCATCAGAATCGATGATCAAATGAAGGAGCGGAGCTCCAGGAGCGCGAACCTAGAAGAGACCAACTCGTGAAGCTCAGAGAGAGCGTTAGCCTCTAGTGAGCGATCGGTCCCATCATCCCAAGATAAGGGAAAGGCCATTGAGATGAACCAAGACTCGGCTGATGTAAAGATGTAGTTAGCCAGGTTGCAAGACATGTTGAGACAATCAACACGCCCACATGTCCAATGCGTGTACTGTGGCAGAAACCACTTACCAGCCGAGTGTCAAGACCCTAGGTCAAGACCTTGTGCTAACTGCGGTAGGTTCGGTCATGACATCGCGCATTGTAGATTACTAAGAAGACTTCTGTATTCATAACCCTACGGCCAGCCTTACCTAGCGAACAGGCCGCATCCATTCTTCAGAAGGGGAGCCCCATTAGCCCTTCTTGCACCTAACGACATTAAGACAATTGTTCCTAGGATGGACATAAACCCTACTGGCATACCCAGACCACCTAGTCCTTATGTGACCCATCTACTGAGCGATGCTCCAATCCACTATGTGAAAGAACCAAATGAGGAAGAAGCTTATATATGCCCTTACGTCTTATAGGACGATGAGGGCAATGCTGTCCTCATGAATTATCACCCCGTGCTGGTGATGGTGTTAGGAAGAGGACGAGGTAGAGGCCTAGGAGGGCAGATGCAGGATCCAATCACCTGTTGGACTTGTGGTCACCCAGGTCATGTCTCATCACGCTGGCCTGAAAGGGAGTAGCAAAACAGAGACAAGGCTGACCAAAGGTGTGCTGAGTGCGGAATCACTCATCTCTTTGCCGATTGCCCAAAGCAAAAGCCGTCTTCTAGCTCAGCCTGTCCTGTTGGGGCTGTTTGAAGTCGAGAACCTCGATGGGGAGGTGACACCTATTTCGTTACGGGTCATGACATTTTCCCAGACAAAGCAGGTCGGCATGTCACTGCCAGGACCTAGCAACCTTGACATAGCTTCAATAGGGAAGAAAAGTCACAGGCGGAAGAAGAAGAGGTCGGAAGCTAAAATCGCATTAAAAATGGAGAGTGCTACAACTCTGCCTACTGGAAAGAAGATATCTGACATGTAGAGGTAGAGTTTTCAATCCCTAAGATAGCCGAAAAGGGAAGCGCTAAGGTAGGGGAATACCCGCATCCGAAGCGATAGTTAGAGACCATAGAAAAAGTGAAGGAATGGGTGAAGGAGGCTCAAGAGCATCTAAAAGACGTTGAGCCCATCATAGAGGATGAAATCGATGACCTCTCCAGCATAAGCACGCCAACCTCACCTCCTCAACCAAAGTCGGGAGAAGCAATTGCACCACAAGAAGTGTCGCTAAGGCCAAGCCTTGGTGCTACAGGGCCGTGGTTCAGTCACGGCCACTGGTTAGGATGATCCAGGTTAGGAGAGAGATGAGCACCCTGACCACGTTGGTAACTACCCCTGTAATACTTAGCCTGGGAGATCTGCTTAGGCAGCACCCCACCCTATGGCAAGATCTTAAGCAGTGGATTGAAGGGTCATGAGAGCAAGTCATGGTAGACCCTCATGACCATGATGCAGAGACGCAAATACCGAGTTTGACGCTGCACTCTATACCTAAATCCTTACACGTCAATGCCTTCTTGGAAGGTTCCGAGATGCATGTGGTCTTACCGGTTCTAGCCCTAGGAGATACAACGAGAAAGGGGATCATGTACATGGGAGCTGGGGTTAGTGTGCTTAGCCACATGGTGCTTCAGACTTGGGGAAACCCGCCTGTCGAAACTGCTAGGTTTAATGTCAGATTAGCAAACGGTATGAGAGTCAAGCCATTCGGGGTGCTTAAGAATTGGCCAGTGAAGATCGCAGGTGTCCAATTCTTTGTGGACTTTATAGTCATGAAGGGAGTGGACTACGATATCCTATTTGGCCGGCCCTGGATGCGCAACGCTAGAGTCATCGAAGATTGGGGTAACGGCTTGATCTTCCTTGGCAATAGAACGGATGCCGTGAGAATAGTGATGGACACTTGGGAGACCTCACCGGTCGACTTAGATGCCATCTCTGCTATGCTTAAGGGTAACACCTAGGTTAAGAAGTCCTATGGGCCCCTAACCAAGTCTATCCCATGCCTAGAGGACAAGCGGGATTGGATGCACATTCTTGCTATAATCGACCTGCCGTTCTCTGATCACAAGGTGTATGAGCAAGCCATCAAAACAATTGGCAAGTCTAACGACACACCCTCCGCACCAGTCTGCATGATGGCAGGAATCCTTCGGAGGAAACCTAAACCTGTCAACTTCCAAGTCCCAACCAACAAAAGGGAACTCAAGGAGATATTGGAATACTTAACGGACAAGCTAGCTGGCAATCTAGCTGCCAACTTCAGCCACTCTAGGATCTCCTAGATGAACCCAAGTGGCAATGGACTAGAGTGCATGACTTAAACCTCATGTATAACTAGGCACGAAAACCGCAGGACCTCCCTAAACGATTTACGAAATTCACAAAAGGGGATAGGGTAGTAGTTCTGTTAGGTGCCAAGCGTCAAGGACAAACGAGCAAACCAATTGAGGGACCAGCCAAGGTCAAGGAGATGAACCTAGCCTAGGAAGGGGAAACACCCTGACCAGTATTCATTGCCGATGACTTGACTGAGGAAGAAGAAACGAGTCTTGTCGCTCTCTTGCGAGAGTACATAGATGTGCTTGCCTGGTCCTTAGAAGAGCTTAAGGGGGTAGATCCGAGTGTCGTGACTCACAACATACCCATGATGCCAGACGCAACGCTGGTCAAGTAGCGACCGTACCCTATGAAACCAAAACACGCTCATGCTATCAAAGAGGAGATTGATAAGCTAATGAGAGCGGGATTCATTTACGAAATTGAACAAACAGACTGGGTGTCACCCATAGTCATCATGATGAAGAAGAATGGAAAAATCCGAGTGTGTGTCAATTACAAGAAGGTGAAGCTGCTACTAAGAGGGACAACTATCCATTGCCGTACACCGAGCACATGCTTGAGAGAGTGGCAGGCAAGGAAGCCTACAGTTTTCTGGATGGCTTCTCAGGGTACAACCAAGTGCAAGTGCATCCTGCGGACAGGCACAAGATTGCCTTCGCCACTGAGTGGGGCGTCTTTGCTTACATAGTCATGCCCTTCGGGTTGACGAATGCCCCTGCCACCTTCCAACGCCTCATGTGCACCATCTTTAAAGACATGCTTCACAAGGAGTTGAAAGTCTTTGTCAACGACCTTTGTGTTCACTCGACCTAGATCGAACACTTAGACAAACTCCGCGCAGTCTTTGAGCGGTGTCGCTTATATCGTCTCTCCTTGAACCCCTTAAAGTGCCAGTTTTGGGTAAAGCATGGATGCATCTTGGGGCATGTGGTGTCAAAGAATGGCATTGCCACTTACTTTTCGAAAGTCAGGGTTATTGTCGATCTTCCACCCCCAATCAACTACAAGGGAGTTCAATGCTTCCTAGGCCATACGGGTTACTATCGGTGGTTTGTACTGAACTATGCATTGATCGTGAGACCCTTATACAAGCTGCTGATCATCTTCGAATGGATCGAGGCATGCCAACGAGCATATGAAGAGTTGAAAAAGGCTCTAACCACATCACCAATTCTACGAGCCCCAGATTGGACCATTACTTTCCACGTGCATATCGATGCTTCTAAGTTTGCCGTGGGGGCAGTGTTGTGCCAACTTGGCGAACACAACTTAGACTATCTAGTGAGCTTTGCTAGCAGACAACTCACTGAGACAGAAATGAACTACTCGACGATAGAAAGAGAAGGGTTAGCCATGGTATTTGCTGTGAAGAAATTTCGACACTATCTATTGGCCACACCTTTTACCTTTTTTTGTGGACCATCAAGCCCTGCTCTATCTAGTAAACAAACCTTGCGCTACATGACGCATAGCTCGGTGGCTCCTTCTGCTCTTGGAATTCGACTTCTCTGTGGTTGTACAAAAAGGAAAACAACACTACATGGTTGACCATATGTCTCGCATTCCCACGGGAGAGGCCGCTGGACAAGGCATTTTTGACGAATTACCTGACATCCATCTCTTTAACCTATCCAGTGAGAGAGATTTATTCAAGGATGATCTAATGCCATATTGGGCAGATGATATAGTCCAAGTGCTTGAACATGGACTACCTGATCGACCGACAGAAAAAGCCCGACTTAGCGATTAATCCTTAAGATCCAGCCCTATCAGCTGATCGCAGGCCAACTCTATAGGCTAGGGCAAGATGGATTGCTGCGTAGATGCGTATGCGAACATGAGATGCACGACGTGCTCTTGGAGGTGCACGGTGGCATTGCTGGAGGGCACTTTAGCAGAGACACGATAGCATGAAAAGTGTTGCAATCTCAACTGTGGTGGCCCATGCTTTTCCGCGATGCAGCTTGATTCGTCAAGCATTGTGACGAGTGCCAACGGATAAAAGTATCGATTCGCAAGTATAAGATGGAATTGACTCTTGTTATCGCAGAACAACCCTTCGAAAAATGGAAAATTGGCGTCATAGGACCCATCAGTCCTGTTGCCCAGTATTCATTGGCCAAGTACATCATTGTGGCCATGGACTATCTCATGAAATGGATAGAAGCAAGAGCGATACGAAAAAACGACGCTAGGATGACTGCCAAGTTCTTATGGGAGCAAGTGATCTCATGATTCGGCTGCCCCATCGAACTAGTCAGTGATCAAGGCACACACTTCATCAACGAAGTGATAGCGCATCTCCTGTTCACCTTTCTCATAATCCATCGCAAATCCTCGCCATACTATCCTCATGCAAATGGCCAGGTAGAATCCACGAATAAGATTCTTATCAATGTCCTGACCAAGGTGGTCTCAACCTCATGCAGCGATTGGGACAACAAGCTGATGGCAGCTCTGTGGGCTTACCGCACAGCTTATAAAACGGCTGTTGTCAAACCCCCTTCATGCTGACCTATGGAACTGAAGCGGTTCTACCATTAGAATTCTTTGTTCCTAGCGTGAGAATAGCACTTTAAGAACGATGGGAAGGAAAGGAGGCATGGACACAACACCTGGTCGAACTCGAGTGCCTCTCAGAGACTCGCCTTCTAGCCACCCATGTGCTTATATGTGAAAAGGCCCGATGCAAGAGTTGGTTTGACAAGCATGTCAAGCAACGCGACTTTGAACAGGGCGACTTAGTGCTCCTCTACTCAGTTAAGGGGCATAAGCAGAAAATGAATTTTAGAGGTCTTGGACCTTTCAAGGTTCGTGCGATCAGCCGCACAGGCAATGTCGAGCTCGAGACCTTAGATGGTGAGGGCATAGGCTTCTTCAATGGCAGTCATGTCAAGAAGTACTACCCTCCCACCCATCCTTTGCACAAGCCCTCGATGTTAGAACCGCCTGTCAAGATACGAGTGGCCACAATCATAGAGGTTGATGATAAGGATGAGGAAGCCGTAGAGTCCGCATACCTCCATATTACGGTCACTGCAAAACAAACATGCACTTTCAATGCCTTGATCGACGAGGGAGCAGACTTCAATGTCTTAACTCACGATCATTGGACTCAACTTGGCAGACCACCACTTCAATCCACTAATGCGAAATTAAGCCCATATGGGGCCCATTTCTACGCACTTCTTGGCAAATGCAGAGTCGCCATTTCTATTGAGTCTGAGACTATCCCAATGGTTTTTTACGTGTTGCCAAATGTTAAACACGTAGGCACGGAGTCGCTACTGGGGCAAACTTTCAAAAAGCAGACTCACTGCAATGTTGATTATGAGTCACAGTGCATCCACCTCACAATAGGCAACGTTCGCATTGTCACAGCCTTCAGCAAGGGTTGCGCGACCTCATCACTGTCCGCAATGCCACCGGTAGAAATATCCGTAACCAACTCCAAGGAGGGGGGTAGTGCGTGACCGCCACCGCCACCGCCCAGATTTCATGAATCACAGCCCGCAACAGCAAAACCTAAAGTCCAACAGCCTAGATCTCAATGGCAGCCTAAGCAACTACAACCGTCGCCTAAGAATCGCCGCTCCTATCCTCATAAAACCAAAAATGCTAAATCTAAGAGTCTAGGACGCAGTCACAATAAGCGTTGCATAATCAAGCAAAGATGGGTCCCTAAAACCCTCTTGCATGCGCAAGGCTACTACATGGGCAACACCTGGCTGTGGATCCCTAAGGCCTACATGGCCAAATGCACTACTCATACGCCGGCCTTAAGCTTGATCAACCCAAGTCCCATAAACCCTCCAAACCATTCACCGGAGCGCCCTCCAAAACCACAGCCATCTGACTCATCCACGCCTAAATCCAAGAAAGTCACACAAGCTTATCGGCCCAAACAACAGACTTCGTCACATGAGTCATCACCCGACCAAGTCAACCCGACTCCCCAAATCCACCCTGAATGCAGCAGCCCGTCCGTCGTGGCTGCTCCTAATCCACCCATAATCCAAGCAGCTCAACCATAGACTCAAGCACACACCCAACCGCAACTCTTTGTTGCCACCAGTGCTAGTTCTAGCAAACCGCGACCACCCGTCGGCCTTAAGTCCTCCTATGAACGCAAATCCTTTTTAGTGCTGGCCGCCGACCTTGTTGAGGACACCGGGGATGACGTGGTGGAATGCATTAAATGACTAGACACCACCTTCATGTCATTAGCACTAAGCTACGACTGCTTGGACTTAGGATTATTGGAGGAACCCTTTGCAATTGAAGTTTAAACCATGCCCTGCTCCTGGGAGACCTTTGAATTCGCATTCGCAAACGCTTCTCGCTCTGGTGCTGAATTGTTCAACAGCGAGATCTCTAGGGAACAAGCCATCAAGCAGCGCCTCATCATGTCATACAATCAGCGAACCACTTCTGCTATCACTGATCAAGAAATCACATTGTTATCAAAGCTCGCTGATACTGACTCCCCATTCTTGAAGCATTGGTACACTCTAAGGTTGCAATGGGAAGTCGAAGGGTGCTGCATAATGACCAACGTTGAGCAGCTCCGCGCTATCAAAACAGCGGAATACGACCCCACATATGTCGCGCCAACCTCGTATCGAGTGTTAACCACTCTTTGGGGCTGCCCCATGGAAGAACACATCAAAGGACACCCCTAGCTCGACCGCTTGTTGACTGAGAAAGAGTTACACATTGCTAGCCGTGTCAACTTTGGTGACTTTCTAACAGATGTTCTCACATACATCATGCAAGTGGGGATTCAACCCTCTGATCTGGACCGCGACGCTCACTTAGAGTACAACCCCCAGTTCTATGATTGGCTCCTTCACAAGTAACTCCTACGCCACCATGCCAAACGCCCTCGCCCTTCTGACCCTAAATCCTAGGAAGGATTCTTCTCAAGCTGGAAGGGGAGGGGGTGAGTGAGGTGAATCAAATCAGGCCAACCAAATCAACATTAGTGAAACACATAAACATATATTATGAAAAATGGGCAAAAAGTCAAAGGCTGAAAAGGAAAATCTAAAATGGTTCTTAATGAATTCATTCAAAAAGCATATAGTTTCTCTTTTTCAGCAATCAGCAAATTACTATGTGGAAAGAACTAATGAAAATCTCGGTTTATGACAAGAACGAAAAATGTCGCAACAAGACCATGCCCACCGGCTTCCATTCATGGAAGAGGAGAGAGTGCAGTACAGCATCACCCTGGAGAGCCGCCCCTACAACCAATTAAAATTCCGAAGTATTCATAATATAGAAGGATTAGTGGCCAAGGAAGAGGCGACCAGGAGAGTCATTGAAAGCTGCAACTTCAACAAGTACCTGGAAAGATTCACACAAGAATCCGACCACACAAGCTGTGTGGAATTTCTTAGGTCTTACTACCCCGACAACAAATGCGGCACCGTCACAATAGGAAGGGGACAGAATGCCAAGCAAGTATTGGTTCGCTTAACCCCGGCCCTGGTGGAAAAGGCGCTGGGACTAGAACCAAAAATGGAAAAGAAGCAGAAGAGAGATGTGTATGCCATGCTGGGGATGAGAAAGGAGGACGTGCTGACAAACGATGGCATCAGCATCCAAGATATCCCTAATGCAGAGACCAGACTGCAGGCGAAACTGATACATGTGCTCTTTTCCAGCCAGCGCTACAATGCATTGATGCATCGAATTAGTGTGCAGGTACTGGAGAATGTGGCGGCTCATACCCTGCATGAAGTCGATTGGAACGGCTACATACACAAAACCATCGACCAGGCAGCTAGAGCACTAGCCTTAGGAAGCATACCCGCAGGAGGAGAATCCCCAGCGTCTAAGGCCGCAGAAAGAAAAAAGGCCTCCTCCAAAGCCTCGTTCATCGCCTATGGGAGCATCTTAATAGTGCTCATCCAGGAGGCCGTGAAAGAGACATATGATGTAGAAGAGGGGGAAGGGAAAACACTTGACAGGTCACCCCCTCATCAACATCAGGAGAAGTCCAGTGACAAGACTGAGACCGAGGAAGAAGGGGAAGAATAGAAAAGCAAAAAGCAGGTCAAGGAAACCAAGAAAAAGGCAGTGCAGAAGAAAAAGAAATAGGATGAAGGCCGCATGAAGGAGAACGAAGACTTGGAAAAAGCAAAAAGACAATCCCTCAGGGAGGCTGAAGAGGAAGCACGAAGAAGAAGAAACAACAGAGCAAGTCAAGTGGGCTAAAAAGGCGTCAAAGCAAGAGGTTGAAAGGAGAAGAAGAGAAGAGCAGGAGGAAAAAGAGAAGCTTAAGGAAGAATACAAAAAGGCCGAAAAGGAAAGAAAAAGAAGAGTTGCAGAGGAGGAAGAGGAATTAAGAAGAAAGGAAGAGGAGGACTTGGCCGAGGCTACACGCCGGTCCATTGAGCAGCAATGCAAGGCGCATGATCCAGAAGCCTGGAACCAGCCAAGGGAAGAAGGGCCTAGCTCCAGCACGCAGGCACCAGAAGCCGCGCCGCCCACAATCCTGGAAGGAAAAGGCAAAGCACCCCTCCATCCTATCCCCACCCTCAAAGCACCCTCCACTGAACCCACTATGCTCACCCCTAGCATCCCCACTAGCTTGGAAGTTTCCAATCTGGTGGCCTGGATGCAATACTTCATGAGTAAAGAAATGGCCCAAGGGAAGAGCACGGAAACCATGAACACGGGGCCAAAAAGGCCAGCTGCAGATGCAGAATCGAGGCAGGACTAGAAGCGTCTGCGTGTGGAGGCCTCAACCACCCCCACCCACGCAATAGTGATGCCACCAGCCAGTTACGACGAATACGTCACCGAGCTGCTCTCCCAACTGGAGAGGGTGAAGGAGGAAAAAAGAATGGCGGTGGTGGCTGAGTTGGTGGCAGAGAAAGAGTTAGTGGCGGCCTTCCAACTGGAGAAAACCCGCATCATAGCCATGCAACAATGTCAAATATTTGAACTCAAGCAAGAATTGAAAGCAAAAGAGGACATGGAAAAAAGCTACAAACAACGGCTTGAGGACGAGAATCAAGAACTTGTGCAAATGCAGCGGGAATACAAGCTCCTTCTGATGCAGCATAAGGAACTGGAGGCAAAAACCGCCACCATTGACCTGATGATGGAGGAACTAAACGCCAAAGAAGAGGAGAGAAAACAAGAGAGGGAGCAACAGCGAAAAGAGATCGAGTCCATGACCGATCAACTACACCTCGGAAGGAAAGAGCACGAGAACATGACCAAAGAACTCAGAGCCTAGGAGTAGAAGCTCGTAACCCTAGCACAAAAGCAGGGGGAGAGCATGGAAGGAATGAGCAAAAGGGCCGAGGAATGGGCCATGCGGAACGAGAAACGGGTGAAGGCACTGGCATGGTGCCTCGCCTTGGTGGAGAAAGAAAAAATATTGGCGGAAAGCAAAGCGGGCGCCGCCCAGATAGCCTTCACTGCCCAGCAATAAGCCTTCCTCAACACACTACTGGACACAACCCAGTCGGAGGGAAAGGAGTCGTTGGAGGTGATATAGAAGAAACAGAGCATCGCACGCAGAGCCTTGCATACGGGACTACAGATGCCACCCCAACCTGTGGAGGTTAGGCTGGGCTTAGAAGAACAACGAAAGTACCTGCTATTGGCCGGCCTAACCCCCCAGGAGGCGGATGGACTCGGCTTTGAGGAAGGGGTGCAGCTAGACAATCGGCAAGGGGAGGACACTGACATTGAATTTGTCATAAGAAGAACCAGCGAAGAAATAATCCCACAACCCCCCTTGCCGCACGATCAGGAACAACAACAACTTGACCCGCCCCCGGACAAACAAACCACGCTCAAGGAGCGACGGAGAAAATTAGTGGAAGAAGTTAGAAGGCAGTTGCAAGCCAAACCAGTCGTGTGGCCATCCGCATCCCTCCCACCATGCCCCGATGACCTCCCAACGCAATTCCACCCAGAGCTGGTAATTTGGGAACAACAGGAAATCGAGAAGGACCCTTTTACTTGTCAAGATTGTGGGAGAGAAGGAAGGAGTCTCACTTGTAGCTTTCTTGCTTGCACAATGGGGGAATACACACACAGGTGGAGGCTTAAAACAGTTTTCCTCTTCTTAGTTGTGTAAGCCAAAAGAACTCAAGTACATAGAAATAGAAGAACCCTATATATATGTCTCAAACCAAACTCAACTAACTAAGGTGGCATACTAACTGAGCCACAAACTAGAGTAGATAAGGATAGCTGTCATCTAGCTATTATTCATGGGCGGTGTACCAACCGCATCTGCAACTGACAAGTCGGTGACATAAATGCACAACGGTCACCCTTGCATATCACGAGTGGAGCTCGATATCTCAACACTCCCCCTCGAGCTCAATCCCAATTCCTGCACACCAAGCAGGTCTCTGAACTTGCGCAGCTTCTCTACGCCCAATGCCTTTGTGAATATGTCAGCTACCTGATCCTCTGTGCTAACATAAACTAGATCAATAAGACCTAGTAAAACCCTCTCCCGCACATAGTGATAATGCACCTCAATGTGCTTTGTTCTAGCATGATAGACTGGATTATTTGCCAAGTGTATACTACTCATGTTGTCACAATAAATGACAAATGGCCCATCTGTAGACTGATGCATATCATAAAGTAGCTTATGCAACCAAGCTACCTCACATGCAGCCATTGCTGCACCCATGTACTCTGCCTTTGTGCTCGACAAGGCAACTGTAGGTTGTTTCTTGCTGCTCTAAGTGACTGCAGCACTCCCAAAAGAGAACACATATCCACTGGTAGATCGTCTATCAGAAATACTACCAGCCCAATCAGCATTAGTGTATCCATGCAACTATATCTAAACCCCAGTCTCATAAAGTAGTCCATACTGCAATGTGGACTTCACATACCTGAGTATGCGTCTAGCCGCATCCAAATGCGGTTTCCTTGGAGCTTGCATAAACTGACTTACCAATCCAACAGCATAGCTCAAATCTGGCCTGGTAATAGTCATATAAATCAAACTTCCTACTATGCGTCTGTACATAGTAGGGTCTTCCAAAAGCTCACCTGCATCTGCGCTCAGCTTCACATTCTGCTCCAAAGGAACTGAAATAGGCTTACAGCCTGTCATCCCATATTTGGACAGCATGTCCAATCCATACTGCCTCTGTAAGAGCCATATCCCACTTGATGATCTAATCACCTCAACGCCCAAGAAAAAATGCAGCTCTCCCAAATCCTTCATCTCAAACTTCTGCTTCAATAGCATTTTCACATTAAGGATATCTTCATCACTGTCACCTGTCATAATCAAATCATCAACATAAATGACAAGCAGCATAATATCTTTCTCTGTTTTTTTCACATAAAGTGAGAAATCTGCCTTGGAAATTTGAAAGCCAATAGTGACAAGATACTGTCCTATCTTGTCAGACCATGCTCTAGGTGCTTGCTTCAAGCCATACAAGGCTTTCTTCAACCTGCAAACAAACTCAGGATGAACAGCATGCACATAACCTGGTGGCTGCTCCATATAGACCTCTTCTTGCAAATCACCATGCAAGAAGGCATTCTTTACATCCATCTGATGTAAAGACCATCCCTTTGATGCAGCCATAGCAATGACTGCTCTTATAGTTGCTATCCTTGCAACCGGATTGAATGTTTCTTCATAATCAATGCCATATGTTTATGCATACCCCTTGACTACTAATCTTGCCTTGTATCTATTCACAGAACCATCTGCATTGTGTTTCACCTTATAAACCCACTTACAACCAATTGTATTCTTATCTTTAGGCAA
Organism: Lygodium microphyllum; assembly: GCF_053477565.2. Lineage (NCBI taxonomy): Eukaryota > Viridiplantae > Streptophyta > Polypodiopsida > Schizaeales > Lygodiaceae > Lygodium > Lygodium microphyllum. Next base: position 102,188,189 of record NC_141151.1, read on the forward strand.
AGGTACCAATTCCCATGTAGCATTTGCTTCCAAGGCATCCATTTCTTCATCCATGGCTTTCTCCCATTTTTCTTTTCCCATGGATTGCTCAAAAGAAGTAGGTTCTGGTTCCTATATCACTTTGACCATATATGCATAATGAATGGCTGTAAATCCATCATATTTCAGCCTATCCATAGGATACCTAGCTCTGGTAGACCTATGCAAAGTAGGTTTACTCCCACGTGCTCTCAAAACATCCCTGGTCTTCCTTACTCCAGGTGTAACAATAGAAGGAATACCCAACTCATCATCAATGCTCTGTTTTGAGCCACTGGATTCACCATCCACATAAGAGTGAGCTGCATTCACATCAAACATGGGCTGATCAACCTTCTCTTTTCCTTTTCGTGATACCTGCATACCACTATCTGCATTGCTTTGAGAAGATTCTCCTGATCTCAATCTGCCTGTCCATGGTGAAGAATGTGAACCACTGCTAGAGGACGCTCCAGGTCCACTAATATCTTGTGACTGCTGCTGTGAATTCTGTGCAGCATTACCATTTTGTGCATCTACATTATCAATCACATTTACTAGTTTATACCAGCTACTCATCTCATAAAAAACAACATCTCTGCTCACTGTAAACTTACGAGTAGAAGGGTTATAGCATCTATACCCTTTCTGCAAAGAGTAACCAATAAAGATGCACTTCTCAGCTTTTGGATCCAACTTGGATCTCAACTCATCTGGCACATGAACATAGGCAATGCAACCAAAAATTTTCAAATGAGAAATATCTAGTTTCCTACCAGTATACCTCTCCTCTGGAGTCATCCCATGTATTGCTGTAGTGGGAGTCCTGTTCATTATGTAGACTGCTGTAGCAACTGCTTCAGCCCAGTAAAAATCTGGCAAGTCTTTTTCATTGAGCATGGCACGAGATACCTCTCCAATATGCCTGTTTTTCCTTTCTGCAATTCCATTTTGTTGTGGGGTATGACTGCATGAATATTGCTGCTTTATGCCATGCTCTTGCAGGAACCTTGCAAGCTCATTTGAGAGGTACTCTCCCCCTCCATCTGACCTTAGGCATTTTATTTGCAGGCCTGTTTCTTTTTTCAACCATAGCTTTAAGAGTTTTGAAATGCCCAAAAACTTCACTTTTCTTTTTCATAAAATACACCCAAACTTTTCTGCTATAGTCATCAATAAAAGTGACAAAATAATGACAGCCTCCAAGAGATACAGCTTTAGTAGTCTACACATCAGAGTGGATTAATTCCAATGGCTTCTTACTCTCTTGAACATGTCTTGGAAATGGTTTCCTTGCCTGTTTTCCGAATTGACAGGCTTCACATACCTTATGCATTTCTGCAACCTTGAATTTAGGCAATCCTACAATAATATTTTGGGCCTGCATTGATTTAAGTCGCTATATATTAACATGACCAATGCGTTTATGCCAGATATCAATATCTGCAACCGGTCCCATGTGCAAACATTGCTGCACTCAATTCAGGCATGTCTGCATCCAGCGTAAACATTCTGCCCTTCTTCTTTCCTTTTGCTATCAAGCGACCTTTATTTTTCATATCCTCAACAAAGCATCCATGAGGATTAAATCTGACCTGCAAGCCCTGCTCAACCACTTGACCAACAGAAACTAGGTTCTTGGTGATATTCAGGACATGAAATACATCCGACATGTATTTCTTTTTCCCATCCTACATAGACAAAGGAATTTTTCCAATCTGCACAATAGGATGTGCAGTATCATCACCAGTCTCCACAAATCTTGGTTTTTCCATTTTCCTTGCATCCTCCATCCATTTTGCATGACCTGTCATGTGGTTTGATGCACCTGAGTCAACATACCATACATCATTGCTTTCTTCTGCACTTGTCACAGAATTGGTCATGTGCTGCACCATAAACAAATGCTCATTTCTGTCATCACCCTGTCTACTAGAAGATGCATAATTCCCTTGTTGCAATTTCCCATTCATGATGTCATTCTGCTTTTTATAGCAGTCCTTAGCCATATGACCCATTTTACCACAGTAGTAGCATTCAACATTGCTGCTTGCATTTTGGCCTCTTTGCCATCCACCATGACCTCTTTGGCTCCCCCTGCCTCTAGAGTTACCACGTCCTCCTCCATAGGACTGGTTTTCTTGAGTTTGCTGCATATTCTGATTTCTACCACGGCCTCCAGATCGGCCTCCTCTACCTCTGCCTCTACCTCTTCCAGCATTTGAGTAGAAGACAACTTCTTTTGAAGTTCCTCCTGAAGAAGATGCACCACCATTTCTCTGCTCCTCAGAAATTAGAAGAGCAATGAACTCCTCAAAATCAGGAAATCTTTCACGGACGGAAATGGATGTTCGAAACTGTGCATAATCCTTTCCTAGACCATTCAAGGTCACAGAAACTAAATCATCATCTTCCATTGGCGACCCAATGGAAGCAAGTGCATCTGCAATCTTCTTCACCTTCATGTGGTAGTCATTGATGCTCATATTTTCTCTTTGCACATTATGCAACTCTTGCTTGAGCTACATTTTCCTGGCTTGCGTATTTGTGCTATACATTATTGACAAAGTATCCCATGCCTCCTTTGGCGTACTTGCATCTTGAATATGCACAATCATAGAGTCTGAAATGCTGATAGACAGCCAGTACATAACTTTCCTGGCTCTCTCATGCCATGCTTTAAATGCCTGCATTTGCTGTTGATTGGGAACATTAGGAAGAACTGGTTCTTCTTCATTTCCTGCAACAAATTCCCAATATCCTTTTCCCATAAGGAAATTCGTCATTCTAAACTTCCATGCTTGGAAATTGTTCTTGTCAAGCTTTTCAGTGACAATTTGTGAAAGAGAATCAGACGCCATTATAGAACACTGCAAAAAATTCTGTCACTGCAAAGAACACAGCTTCAGCCTCACAAGGGCAAATCTACAAAACTGATAAAAGTGGTATTTGACCACACAGTCACTTCCTAGTGACAATTTTGCATCAACAGGCAACAAGGATGATTATGTAACTCCCAATGTCTCTGTGCACAGGCATACCATGCAATTTTTACAGTAACTTTTCACCGACCTGTAGAACAGTGGTCGCACAACATAAAACTGGGCCTTTTTCTGAGTGCGTGCAGAAAACTTCCGCCTCCAAAACAGGCCTCGAAATGGCCTCAAATTAAAAAAACAGGGTCACTGAGGGCTAAAGCCCCTATCCGCAGTATATATTGCCCTCTTGCTTCACCGCGAAGGGCGTCTCAACCTGAGACAATGCACTCTTGCACTTTCCGGCTATGCTACCTACAGAGACTTGCTCTCAAAACAGAAGAATGAAAGCAATACTGGTCCTCTTACCAGAACACTGCGAACTTGGCTTGCTTTCTTGAGCTCCTTACCACGAACAATTCTCTGATACCATGTCAAGATTGTGGGAGAGAAGGAATGAGTCTCACTTGTAGCTTTCTTGCCTGCACAATGGGGGAATACACACACAAGTGGAGGCTGAAAACAGTTTTCCTCTTCTTAGTTATGTAAGCCAAAAGAACTTAAGTACATAGAAATAGAAGAACCCTATATATGGGTCTCAAACCAAACTCAACTAACTAAGGTGGCATACTAATTGAGCCACGAACTAGAGTAGATAAGGATAGCTATCATGTAGCTATTATTCATGGGTGGTGTACCAACCGCGTCTGCAACTGACAAGTCGGTGACATAAATGCACAACGGTCACCTTGGCATATCACGAGTGGAGCTTGATATCTCAACATTACGTTCAGTTTCCTCATGCCTAACAGCCTGAGAAGAGTCCTGCTGATTAAAGTAATGGAGGAGTTGATCGCGGTTGGCAGTCGACTAGGCCAAAAATGGCTAGAAGATAGGGCAAAGACCCCCACTCTGTGGGGCACGAAGGAAGCAGAGTTTTGGTAAGACAAAGTGTTCGAGGTGCCACACACTGTAAGGGGTTACAATTGCCAACCTCTCTAGAGAAGGCGAATATGCGATATTAACATGCTTGCCTGGATGGCATTTTGCAACACCCTACCCTATGAGAGGAACGACCCCACATTCATGTCGTATCCTCATAGGGTAGGCGTGGATTTTGTTGCCACTCTCCATGGGCGGCATGACTTCCCCATCATCTACAACTCCAATGCCACCTCCTTCGAGAATGCCCTCCTTTTTGATTTAGGAAGCCTAAGTGACTCCATGACACGCTTTCTCGCAGACTTCTCCTCCTGTCCAGATCCCGCCTTTATAACTACATGTAATTACCTTAGGTTTCTTAAGCTATTACTTAAGCAAGATCCAACATTGTAAGAGAATGGCTTGCCCCCCCTCTTTTATGATCCCAATGCTGTTGATAGCTGCGCTATGGCACGCTTAATGATGAGAGCTAGCCTACTCCCCTCCTTTTGCCTAGCTCTCCTAGAGGACATGAGTGACAACCAATTTACTAGGTGTAATCACCCCTTCCTCTCCACCACCTCTCTCCACGTCCACATGAACCTGAAAGGGTACATGCAAAGCCATCAATTTTTGCACAAATCCATTCACCCTCCTTCCCCCCCTCATTCAGATGAAGAGGATTAGGCCTAGCTGTCATTCATTCCACTACTGTATTAAAAAAAAAACACACCAAAGAAAACAACAGTAATAAAAACACTGACTGGACAACATCACCCACTTGCAGAAGCACTTACCACCACATAAAGCACGATCACTACACCTAGGGGTTCTTGAGTTAGGTGTGTCCGGTGGCTTTGGTCGGCCGGCTCCACTCCCGCTCCACTCCCAACCCCCTAGCCCTTTTGCTCCCCCACTTCTCGCTTAGGGGCACATCAAGGGCAGGACATACCTAGGAAGGTAACACTCGCCTATGGTTAGACCTATCATCCTAAGCCACTTGCACCGCACCCCCCTTGGCACAAATGGGGTCCTCAAGTATGGGACATCACCCAGGCTTGACCCACCTCCCCATTCCATTAGCACGAGCACAATGCACTAACATGATGAGGTAAGCACTTCCCTTAGGAATAGCAATGCACCTCCTCCTTCCAAACATCAGAGAGAAACAAACCATCGACTTCGGAGGCCCCGTCAACCACGCAATACCCGTTTGGCTCCTCCGACAAAAATTTCACGGCTCCTACAAGCACCTAAGTCTCCAAGTGGCCCTCACCATTGCACCACTTGGCCAATTTCCTGCCAACCTACAACAACACAAAAGTACCATGGGACTGGCACCCGTCTAGGAGGGGGGTAATGTTAACCCCAAGTCGAGATGGCCCCAAGTCGAGATGGCAGAAAAAGAAAGGAAAAAGCAAAAAAAAACATGGAAAAAGAGCAAAGACACACAGGATACCTCCAAAACTTAGTCGGGGCAAAAAGCGCAATTTTAAATGAAGGGCGCCTCAAAAAACTCGAAAAACTCTTGTAAAAGAGTGCCAGGCTCCCTCCTGTGCCAATTGTAAAATACTAGATGGGTGTAGGCTAGAGGCATAAGGCTAGAAGAGGGAAATGGAAAAAAGACCTTGTCGCAAGGGCTAGTCATGTAAAAAAGGGATGGGTGCCCATGGGATTTTAGGGTTTGTATATATAAAGTTCAAAAAGTGAATGAGAGCTCATTCTTTGGTGTGTGGCTAACAAGAGTCTTCTTATTCTTCACTTCTCCTCATCTTCTTCTTGCTTGTGTGTGCTCTTGAGAGAGGGAGTGTGAGAATGTGAGGGAATGAGTGTGTGAGAGTGAGGGATCAAGAGGGTGAAGCTCTTCACCATCTCCTCTTCTCTTCTTCTCTTCTCTTCTCTTTTCTTGCTCACGCGGCTATGGAGGATGGAGCTTGGAGATGGAGGAGGCTTGAGCTCGCATCTAGGATCGTGGAGCTACCGGGGTGTGTGAGAGAGGAGGCAACTTGTATCGGCATCAAGGTAAGCTCATACACTCATAGGATCGACGGCGCGTCGGCTAGGTGAAAGATAGCCATTAGAGCTCGCTTGGAACGCTTGAAACAATAAGCAGTCCATGGGTCTTGGCAGTTGAGCGAAAGCTCCCACAATGCGTTATTCTTGTCTATGTCTTACTATGTCATGATTCACAAATCATCTATTTGATGCCTTTGTTGGCTTGATGCAATGCTTGCTGACTATATGTACACTCTATTAAAGTTCAAATATACTATGTTTCATTCTTTTTGATTGATTAATGTAATGTTGTAACACACCTAAAGGGAGATAAAATCAACCATTGTGGAAAAAAAGGGAGGGGTACACATCCATATAAACATGCAATATGAGAGAGAGAGAGAGAGAGAGAGAGAGAGAGAGAGAGAGAGAGAGAGAGAGAGAGAGAGAGAGAGAGAGAGAGAGAGAGAGAGAGAGAGAGAGAGAGAGTGTGTGTGTGTGTGGGAGCTTTCGCTCAACTGCCAAGACCCATGCACTACTTATTGTTCAAGCATTTCGAGTTGAATGCTAATGGCTACATAGCCATACACACCCTCTACCCTATGAGTGTAGTGAGCTTACCTCCATGCTCAATCAAGTGCCCTTCTCTCTTGAACCTTCCAGTAGCTCCATGATCCAAGATGCAAGCTCAAGCAACCTTAATCCTCCACATTCAAGCTCCATGCTCCATAGCTGCGCGAGACAAGAGATGAGAAGAAGAAGGGAAGAAGAAGAAGGGAAGAAGAAGAAGAGAGGAGAAGATGTAGAGCTTCTCCACCACAGTCCCTCACCCTTACCCTCTCACTCTCCCTCACTCTCTCTCTCGAGCACAAGCAAGAATAAGAAGAAGAGAAGAAGAAGAGGAGAGCCACTTTTTGCTACACACCAAGAACAAGCTTCTCTATTCACTTTTTAGCTTTTATACATGCCCTAATCCCTTTTGCGCACCCATCCCCTTTTTTACATGACCGGCCATCTTGCCTAGGTCATTTTTTCCTATTCCCTTCTATTTACACTAGTTTGGCACTTTTTTACAAAAAATTAGGAGCGTTTTTGCATTTTAAAATGCAGCTTTCCCCTTTTGCATTTGCCTTTAACTTTTAAGGTTGCCCTTGTGCTTTTGGTATTTTTTTCATTTTTTTCCTTCCATTGGGTTGCCTTTTTCTGAATTTCTGAATTTTCTTTTGCTTCCTTTTTCTCTATCTTGCATTGGGGTTAATAGTGTGAGTGAGTGAGTTACTAATAGGTCTCTTGTTCAGTTTTGCAGGTAATAGACGATACCCTTATCTCATGAATGCGTGGCATGATGTAATGCTAACTATATGTACACTCTATTAGAGTTAAAATATACTACGGTTCATCCTGTTTTATTGATTAATGTAATGTTGTGATGCACACAAAGGGAGATAAAAGCAACCATCGTGGAAAAAAAAGAGAGGGAAACATACAATTTTACACATCCTTATAAACATGCAATATGAGAGAGAGAGAGAGAGAGAGAGAGAGAGAGAGAGAGAGAGAGAGAGAGAGAGAGAGAGAGAGAGAGAGAGAGAGAGAGAGAGAGAGAGAGAGAGAGAGAGAGAGAGAGAGAGAGAGAGAGAGAGAGAGAGAGAGAGAGAGTTAATGCAATACACATTGGAGCAATCTAGCATAAGAAAACCAAATTGTAAGTATCACAACATTGCAAAAAGCACACAAAATGAAAATAACACATTTAAAGTATTTCATGATTTACATTGTTAAAATAAAATATTTATACCCTTGAGCTATCATATGCATTGTATAGTCCATATATGGATTCCTCACAATGCATATAAAAGTATTTCATCAACTACATTGCTTAAAAATATATATAAACTAAAGAACAACAAGAAATACACATATAATGAAGATGTATTGCAATAGGAATGACACTAACAAATTAATGGTAACAATTATAGTTTTATTTCCTCTACTAGGTTTAAAAATTTGTAAGTGAGAGATCTCATTTATGTCAAAACATAAACATTAATATTGGGAACATGAATGCATCCCTAAACATAAATTTTTAGATTGCATTAATACAATAACATAATACAATATTAAATATCAATGTCAGCATAAATGTTTAGGAGCACATTAATATTTTACCACAATAACACATGATAACATTAAATTTTAATGCTAATATTAATAACATTAACAATACCCAACATTAAACCTTAGTAACAAAACACAAACTTATACATCAATGCTAGCATTATGTTGAAAATACATAGTTAATAAACTAAACAATAGCCCCTAACTTTAAACAAAAATAATATGCCTCCTTGAGTTCTACAATTGTATTTATACTTCACATTTACTATTCTCATATTTATTATTTTTAAATTATTATGAATGATAGCATTAATAACATTAGCCAAATTCAACATCAAGCCCTAGTAACAAAACACAAACTTGTACATCAATGTTAGCAACATGTTAAAAACACATAGTTAATTTGCTAAAAAAACATCCTCTAACTTTAAACCTAAATAATATGTCTCCTTGAATTCTTCAATTGTATTTACACTTCACATTATATATATATATATATATATAAAATTCATTTGAAAAATAGTTTGGATTCAAAAATGCAAAAAAGTAAAAACATAATTTATAAAAATAGCCCAATATATAAAATAATCTAAGAAGCCATACAATGCGAACACAAAGTAAATAGGTCCATGAATAACAATCTCTTGATTATACGAACACAAATGTAAAGGTCCATATCTATAGCTAGGTTCACAATGTAGGGGATAATGTGAAGTCATTATTGTATTTTTTATAACATGGGTTATCTTACTAGCCCCTTCAAAGCCTCTCCTAGGATGCTTAGCTAATGTAAACCTTAATGTAAATAATTGACATTTATAAGAGTTTTGTTTTGTTGTATTAAAAATGCCTATAAAGCCATTAAGGACCAAGAGGCACATTCTCAACTTAATTAGATGCACATTTGCTTTAAGATTCTCAAAGACATAAACCTTAAATATGTATTCACTTCTTTACCATATAGAGAACCTTGTAAACCAAGGAAGATAGAAATATATATCACTTGTAAATCTAACAAGAGGCAGCTAAAGAAGGAAGATAATGACATAAGGTGCCAAGATTTTGGCATAACATACATATATAAATTGCCCAATGAGTAATGTTTTACCTTGTGGGGAAATCATGATAATAACAGAATGCACACATGAAAGAAGATACAATAAGAGCTTTAGTCCAACGCTTAAAGTGACCAAAACACAAGTCTAGAGAGTTTATCGAAGAAGATGGATTTTCCTTGCCTCCACTAGGAACTCCCACTACAAAGAAAAATATAAAAAGAAGGTTTATAAAGAAAACAACAAGACCAAGAATGGCATCACATCACCTAAACTAAGTGGGGTGCAATGATTTTCTTTTCAAAGTCCTTTCTCAAAAAACTAATCAAGATTTGGCTACAAGATCCTCAACTTGAGAGGTATGTTATCACATGTTGTTATATAACTTTCAATGGATGTTTGTGGGTATCCATGATTTTTCTCTATAGATATAGCCATTTTAGGTAATTAAAACTCAAATTTCATGCCAAAACTTTCAATATTAGGCATATGATTTGAGGGCTAAAAAATGACCCTTGTTTCACTTGATTTACTTGCAAACCCATATTTTTAACCTAAAAAGTAAAATGTTGCTTGAAAGAAAAACATAAGTTGGGGGATTACTTCAAGACCTCAAAGCCCCAATGTAGAATCCACCAAGGTCTATTGGAAAAATTATCCAATGCTACTAGTAGATCCAAAAGAAAAAGCCATAGAGCCCAATTTAGAAGCCAAGGGCCATGGAAACATAGAGCATAATGAAAAAAAATTGAAAAGATGTCCCAAAGTGCTCATGGAAAATGAGCACAAGGAAACCTTCTATCTCTACACATGCCTCAAGAAGAAGGAAAACCCAAAACACAACATAGGAGTCACAACCATCACAATTGTCAAGCTAAGCAATATGTGACCAAGGCTAGTGCAACCTCATTAATTTTATGCTTAGCTTAGATGATGATGAACCATTGCCTAGGCCCAAGCCAGTGGCACTAAGAACAACCACATCCAACACTAAGTATGGTAGTGCCCAAAGCTAAAGAACAATAAGTCATCTCACATGTGACCAAATAACAATTCTCTAAGGTGGGAGTAGTAAGACCAATAAGGACACATGAGAGGACCTTTCAAAGGGTACTTAAATCCACATGCAAGGAGTGTGAATAAACAATATCCAATTGACAAAAAAACAAATACATGACCTTTCACAACAAGTGGCAAGGCCATAAAACCAATGCTCAAAAAGGCTAAACCAAAAAACAATCACGAAGGCTAACATAAACAATGACAAGGAATATGTGATAGCCTTACCATCAAAGTCCACCTTGACAAGTGTTAATGTCTACAAGAAAATCCATGCCAAAGTAGGAAGTACAACAATAGGAGCTCCATGTTGCCATTTGTTCTACATCTTTGCATTCCAAGGTCAACATTAGTCCAACTTTGGATCCACAACACTTGCAACCCTTGACCTCTAGTTTTTTCACAAAGAACAATGTATCCTAAGTTCTTCCATGCCACTGTGAAACCCAAACATAATAGACCTTGATTATTGCTACCACTACATTGAAGGATGAATCAAAGGAAAAAGGAATGTGGAAAATTCAAACAATTAGCAAGCAAATCAGAGGTAACTAATGAACATCTACATCAAGTATGCTCAACAAAATCTCAAGCTTCTTCTAAATGAAAGCCAATATATGAAATCAAATCCATCTTTGAAATGGATGAAGAGCTCACCAAGCAAACATTCCAAAAAATAGTGGAATGTTTTCAATAAACAAATGGAGTGTTCAATTCACTTGCACTTAGTTGACATAGTAGTTCTAGATAAGGAAAAGACAAAACTTATCACTATGATACATGTCATGTGGGAGGAGCAAGATCACATCTTTAGTAAACATGATGCAATGGTCAAAGACCTCAAGGATACCATATCACACTCTAAAATTAAGGATACATGCCTTTCATATCTTATAAGACAATTGACAAAGGATACATTTAGGCGTTAAAGAGGAAGAGTTGGACTCATATCCCATTCTTAAAAATACATGACAAGCTTCAAACGTAATGGAAGTCAACTGAAGAACAATATTGAGCAATAGAGGCCTTTCGAAACTTGATAATGCAATGCAACATATGTTGCAAACAACAACTTCCCTTAAAGTGATGGTTGCCAAAGCAATATTCTTTTAATAGTTGATCAAGAGCACCCAATTCTATTAGATAAAATTTTAACTAAAACATGGATTGCATGAAACAAGTCATTTAAGGCTAGGGAGCATGGTACAAAAGAAAGTTGTTTTCAAACATACTCTTCATCTAAAGGAAGCTACTTGGTGGGAAGAGTTTGCTTATAATCATTTTGCCAACTCTGATGCCATTAAGGTTGACTTTTTGTCCCATTTTTTGTGATACAAAAATTTTCCTTATATGGTCAAAATCCTTTGTCCATGAACTAGAGAAGATCATGATGTGGAGAGTTGTGAAATGCTATGTTACTTGATTCTATACTCTACTTCAATGGATTTCGTGAATGAAATAACCTCCTCAAGAAGTTCAAAATATTTCCTTTGTGGTTTCTGGGGAAGGGCAAGAAGTGAGCTTTTGAGCGAGTCTTTTGGGCAACATCATATTTATATTCCACATTGTCATTAAATTGATTGCTTATTACACATTCTCTATTTGATAAATTTATGTCAATAAATTAATGACTCAGTTTTCTTTAAGTGTTGATGATGATCTAGCATGGCCATGAGACCATTTAGAGACCAATATTCCTAGTGCATCACTTAATGGGGTGATCACAGCACTATGACGGGGATATCTGGTACATGGAGTCAAGTTATGAAGGGGGAAAGAAGTATATGCCAAGTGTAAGAGTGTACACAAGAACCAAGGAGTTACACATAAATGAAGATGGATTAAGTTATAACAAGAGGAAGTGCATTAGCATTGTGTATATGTATTTATGTGTGCATCCAAGGATGCCTGGGAATGTTTACTTGTGTGTAATGAGCATTGCATTCATTTGGGGTCATCCTCTCCCCTACAAGTCAAGGTTTAAGGTATTTTCTTTCATTAAGAACGACGAGAGAGGGAATTCTCTCACTAAGAAAGACAAGAGATGTGATCCTTTGGAAGTGAGGATAGAAGTGATTTTCTCTTTCTAAGGTCTAAAATGGCACAAGCTTTTGTGTGGAATTCAATCTTAAGGTTGAGGCTCAAGGCAATCTAATGAACTCTCCTTATCTATGACTCAAGGTGGTTGCATGGACCACAAGTTAAGAGTATAGTTTAAAAAGCTATTTTTTTTGGAAAATCCATTTTTAAAATATATCACAATAGAAGAAAAATCTCTAAAAATGGTCCGCGAGGGTTATCAAAAACAGGAGATCTACAACTTTCGTGTTGGGCATTTTTTCATCCAAACAACGCACAAAGAGATATCTCGAAATTAGTGTTGCAGAGTGGAACAACCACATCTTGCATGAAGATCAACTCAACTCTCTCTCTAAGAAGAGAAGCTCTTAAAAACCTATAAAAGAGGAGGCTCTCCTTGGGTGTAAGAGAGAGGTGAAGGAAGCATCACTTATCATGTATCCAAGAGTAGAAGAGAAGGTGCAAGTACTGCAGAAGCCTTGCTGAAATCAAGTGCTATGGAAGCTCTACTGAAATTAAGTTCCAAGAGGAGAAAAGAAGGTGCAAGTGCTGTGGATGCTTTGCTGAAATCAAGCGCCAAGAGGAGAGTCCTACACATATTGTGTAGGAGAGAAGGAGACTCAAGAAGGATCAAAAGGTTCCAACTTCCAAGTTGTGCAAGTGTTAGCCGGTTGTATACCGTGCAAGGAACTGTGATCTTGTTTCCAAGATCTATAAGTAAGAACTGGCTTATGTGTAATGGAGGAGCTTGCTCCTTGTCAATAATATAACTCCGATGAAGAGAAGAAAATGAAGTTTGAAGCTGGCTTACTCCCTCATTTACATAGAATCATGAAGGTGTATCCATATGAAACCTTATCTCGCACGATGGAGTCTGCCATCATAGCTGAAAGTTTCCATACACCTGGTACATCTCGAAAGTTGGAGATGAGTTCTTATAGAGCTAGACAAGAGCAGCTCTATGATCAACCAAGAGACATGACTAATCGAAGAAGACCTACCTTTACCCATGACCAATATTCAAAGCCAGAGGGTATTAAGAAGAAGCATAAGTATCTCTCACCTTCTGAGATACAAAAGTACAAAGAGGAAGAAAGGTGCTTTCTTTGTGGTGAGTTAGGGCATATAAAGCCTGATTGTCCTTACAAAAGGAAGGAAGCAAATGTGGTTAAAGATCCTCCTCCGCCATCCTCAAATTGTGTTTCGGATGTGCAAGCTAATACTCATTCAAATGAGAAGAAAAGACAACTCTTAAAGGGTTGGGGGACACTCGACAATCAACGAGTTTTGATACTCTTTGATCCAGGGTCCACAGATAATTTTGTGTCAACAGATACTGTTGAAAAGCTACAAATTCCACCGGATTGATTGGGAACACCAATTGGATCAGGTTCACATTTGAAGGACTTACAACCAATTCTACTCCTATTCAAGGGAAGTTGAATCTTAGAATTGGGGATTACCGCGACCAAGAATTTTTCCACTTGCACCCATAGGTAATTGTGATGTTATCTTAGGCATGCCTTGGCATTACAAGATTAGACCGCTTCCCGATTTTGTTAAGAAGACCCTTACATTTCAATTCAAGGGTCGGAACATAGTATGCATTGCTAATGCTGGAGATTGGCATGTGCCAATGGTTAGTCATGTTAGCATTTCTAAAGAAATGAAGAAAGCTATTTTTGCATACATGATTTTTGTGAGAGAGTCAAAAGAAACTAATGATTCAAGGGAACTTGGTGCCTCTAATGAACACACAATACCAACTAATGCTTCTAAGTCTCAGGCTTTAAAAGAACCCCTCTTTTTAATTGATTAAGCTAGACACGATTTTGTTAAACAATATGAATATTGTTTTAGTGATTCACTCCTAGGAGAGTTACCTCCTAAGTGCCTGGAAGATCACACAATTGATCTTATCCTAGGCAGTTCATCACCTAACCAACCACCTTACCGAGTAAGTGTAAGTCAGTAAAAGGAGATCCTAACACAAGTAAACGAATTGTTGGAAAAAGGGTTAGTTCAACCTAGCTCTTCTCCATACTGCTCTCCAATCTTACTTGTTCAAAAGAAAGATGGTTCTTTCCGTATATGTATAGACTACAGATCTTTGAACAAGATCACAATCAATAATCGTTTTCCTATCCCAAGGATAGATGATATCTTAGATAAGTTGCAAGGGGCTAGTATCTTTAGTCGCATTGATCTCAAGAGTGGCTATCACAAGCTACGGATAGCACCTGAAGATGTTCATAAGACAGCTTTTTGTATGACATTTGGACTATACGAGTTCTTAGTCATGCCATTTGGTTTGACTAATGCACCCGCCACATTCAATCGAATGATGGAGAGAATTTTTAGACCTCACTCAAAGTTCACTGGTGTCTTCTTTGATGACATCCTAATATTTTCACGGTATGAAGAAGAGCATAGAAAACATATATCTATTGTTTTCAAGAGCTTCGCAAGCATAGACTACAGGTCAATGCTAAGAAGAGTGGATTTTTCCTTTTGGAAATTCATTACTTAGGCCATATTGTTTCTCACAATTTGGTGAGAATGGATCCTGACAAGATTCAAGCCATCGTTAAATGGCCTACACCTACTTCTGTACATGAAGTTAGAAGTTTCTTGGGCCTATGTTCATACTATAGGAGGTTCATACGAGGTTTTGCATATGTTGCATCACCTCTACACGACCTTACTAAGAAGCGAATGCCTTTTTGCTGGGGATCAAGACAACTACAAGCCTTTGAAAGAATTGAGTTTCTTGTGACTCAAGAACCAGTTCTCATAGTTCCGGATCTTCAAAAACCTTTTGAAGTTCACTGAGATGCTTCTGGGGATTGCATTGGAGCTGTGCTAAACCAAGAGCATCATGCAGTAGCATTTGAGAGCCAACGCCTCAAGGACCATGAGCTACATGCTCCAGTATATGAGAAAGAGCTTATGGCAGTGGTAAATGCTCTTCAAGTATGGAAACACTATTTACTTGGTGTAGATTTTGTTATTAAAACAGATCACCAAAGTCTAAGATACTTCCTCACTCAAAAGAAGCTCTCAGAGAAACAGATGCATTGGGCAAATTTCTTATCTATGTTTCATTTTCAAATCCTTCACACATCTGGAACTAAGAATGTGGTAGCGGATGCTCTATCACGGCGACCTTGAGTGAATGCAATCACAAGTGTTTACAATAATGAGTTCATGGATTTACCCAAAATGTATGCAACTGATTCCGACTTCTCAACTATATGGGATCAGCTTAACTCAACAGCTTAACTCAGGTCAATCAATTACACCTTACTCGATTCGAGATGGTTATTTGTATCATCATCAAGCAATTTGTGTAGCATTACCATTGCAACACAAGGTAATGGATGAAGCACATGCATCTCCATATGCTAGACATAGGGGTATTCTGCCCACTACTCAAGCATTGGAAAGATATTCCTTTTGGCCCACTCTTAGATCTGACATTGAAAGATATGTCCGCGAGTGCAATATATGCCAAAAAGTAAAGTATGACATGCATAAACCACCTGGTCTACTAAAGCCATTACCTATTCCCATGAGCCTTGGAAAAGTATAGCCATGGACTTTATTATGGAGCTTCCTTGCACACAAGCAGGCAATGATGCAATCTGGACTATCATTGATAGATTCAGTAAGCAAGCTCACTTTATACATGTGAGACAGACAATCAAAGCCGATCATATGGCTAAGCTATTCATTGCTCATATTTTCAAGCAACATGGCATGCCTAAGTCCATTATAAGTGATTGAGATCCCGCATGACCAACCTCTTTTGGCAAGCTCACTTTGAGAACCTCAGGACAAAGTTAAAGTTTTCATCCTCTTATCATCCTCAAACAGATGGGTAGAGTGAAAGTGCTAATTCTATTGTTTCGGACCTTTTGAAATCCTATGTTTTTGAAAAGTATTTGCCTTTAGTAGAGTTTGCATACAATAATACAGTGCACTCTAGTACTGCTAAGGCACCCTTTGAGATAATCTATGGTATGCCTCATTTACCACCCATTCTTCTTACGAAGGATAAGATCTTTGCAGTAGATGAGTTTGTTAGAGACATTGATACAACTTTCACACAAGTAAAAGCTGCTATCCAAAGGACACAAGAGAAGCATAAACACGAAGCAGATAAGCATCTTCGCAAGTTAGATCTCAAGTTGGGACAGTATGTTCTTCTTAAGTTTGAGAAGACTCGCTTGAAGAAGCAGAAAGGTCAGAAGGCCAAAGTGGTTAAGCTTTCTAATTGCTATTATGGCCCTTTCAAGATCACAGATAAGATTAACGATGTGACTTTTTTGGATCTACCAAGTCATTGGAACATTCATAATGCTTTCCATATAAGTTTGCTATGTCCCTATATTGGAGAACCTCCAATGGAACAAATCAAGAAAGATTTACCTCACATAGAAGAAACAGAAGAGTTCCTTGTGCCTGAAAGAATTTTACACCATCAGGACAATGCTCTAAGGTCAGGTAAGGTATTACAGAAGTATCTGGTTAAGTTTAAGAATTATCCCCCATTGGACACTCAGTTTATGACTGAGAGAGAACTACAAGACTTTCCAGATCTTCTTAAGGACTATGTATCCCCTCTACAGTTGAGGTCAACAATTTAGAAGCTAGAGGGATGTCACTAAATTGATTGCTTATTACACATTCTTTATTTAATAAATTCATGTCAATAAATTAATGACTCACTTTTCTTTAAGTGTTGATGATCATCTAGCATGGCCATGAGACCATTTAGAGTCCAGTATTCCTAGTGCATCACTTAATGGGGTGATCACAGCACTGTGATGGGCATATCTGGTAAAGGTAGTACAAGTTATGAAGGGGGAAATAAGTGTCTGCCAAGTGTAAGAGTGTACGCAAGAACCAAGGAGTTACACATAAATGAAGATGGATTGAGTTATAAGAAGAGGAAGTGCATTAGCATTGTGTATATGTATTTATGTGTGCATCCAGGGACACCTGGGAATGTCTACTTGTGTGTAATGAGCATTGCATTCATTTGGGGTCATCCTCTCCCCTACAAGTCAAGGTTTAAGGTCTTTTCTTTCATTAAGAAAGATGAGAAAGGGAATTCTCTCACTAAGAAAGACGAGAGACGTGATCCTCTGAAAGTGAGGATAGAAGTGATTTTCTCTTTCTAAGGTCTAAAATGGCACAAGCTTTTGTGTGGAATTCAATCTTAAGGTTGAGGCCCAAGGCAATATACTGAACTCTCCTTATCTATGACTCAAGGTGGTTACACAGACCACAAGTTAAGAGCACAGTTTAAAAAGCTGTTTTTTTGAAAAATCCATTTTTAAAATATAACACAATAGAAAAAACATCTCTAAAAATGGGCCGCGAGGGTTATTGAAAACAGGAGATCTACAACTTTCTCTCGAAATTAGTGTTGTAGAGTGGAACAACCACATCTTGCATGAAGATCAACTCAACTCTCTCTCTAAGAAGAGAAGCTCTTGAAAGCCTATAAAAGAGGAGGCTCTCCTTAGGTGTAAGAGAGAGGTGAAGGAAGCATCACTTAGCATGTATCCAAGAGGAGAAGAGAAGGTGTAAGTACTACGGAAGCCCTGCTGAAATCAAGTGCTACGGAAGCTCTGTTGAAATCAAGTTCCAAGAGGAGAAGAGAAGGTGCAAGTGCTGTGGAAGCTTTGCTGAAATCACGTTCCAAGAGGAGAAGAGAAGGTGCAAGTGTTAAGACTTCAAGCTCGATCTACTATCTTTGGTATGATCATACCCCACACTTGAGTTGTCCAACCGTACTACATGATGCGGACATTAAATAAGTTGGTGGTTAGGACTTAGCTGTTTTGTGTGAATGGTCCTAGACCTTAAGTTGTAACTATTCTCTTTAGTGATGTGTGGAATGGAAGAATAGAAGAAACGTGTGAGAGCTCATTGCTCTACACTATTGAGTCAACCAACCCCTCTTTATCTCTGTTTTAGACTTCTAACATGGTATCAGAGCACCCATGACTGGGCTCTATGGAGTGCGTGCGGGAAGAAGATCTGAAGACTAACCTGCCAAGGTTGAAAAGAGAAGGGCTGTCTGCCATTGTCTTTCTGAAGGTATGCATTGGTTTATCAGGTCTCCATTTGGCTCAAGTATTGGTTGAGGATTGTCTGGCTCTTGTCTGGAGCATTTGGAGGTGCCATTGATCACATTAGAGAGGGCATTAATCAGTATGAAGATCAAATGCTGTTGCTATATACTCCTGGGCAGTTTGCGTGATTGCGCCAACTGATATAATGAATCCCCATGGCTTCTTATGAAGGCAATGATCAGTACTTAAGTCATCTACAACTTTATTACACTCTTTGGAAGGCACTTTATCACCCTGGCATGCTGGTACATGAGCATGAGCTCATCTAGGAGTTCTGCAAACTAATTACAAACCTAGAACAGAAGCCTGAACTGTTGTATACAGAGTATGCATAGCATATGCAACACATTGGCAAGAGCTTTGAGCTCCTTGGCATGCTCAAAAGGACCTATTGGAGCACATACATGCTATGTAAACATATGTATTGGATATTATGCTTGAAAACTAAAGATTGTTTACAAAAATACTCAAATTTGGGAGTATTTACTTGGCTGAAAACTGTCATTCACTATCTACAACATATACTCATTGACTTGAAGAAATACATGCCTTTTGTTACCTACAGGGAGTTGTATGGTACGGGATATGATTGTTAAATGCTATGAGCATTGAAGGGTCTTAAAAGCTAAAATCTGAATCAGAGAACAAATGCTTTGACAGTGTATTGGCTGGTCATAAACAATCCATGTACTTTTTGACATTACTTCTTGAAGACAAAGAGTTTGCGAATGCCCGTATGGTTATGTATTGATCCCTACACATAGTGGCATATGTATGAAGTGGCTTGAGGATCTCTTGGACTGAAATACATCTTGGTTTGACACTTGTACTTGCTGGATATGCACTGTTTTGTGCCCGTATGACTATGTCTAATTCCTACATATACTAGCAAATGTTTGGGAAAGTTTGGAGCATGTATGTCATGATTTAAAGTGGTTTTTTGACTATAAAATCACTGTTGGTTATTGAAAAATTACAGGTTTTAGACTGCGTATTCTCTTCACTACAGTAAGCTTGCATGACACAGAGTTACAGTACCTGCAAAGTCTATGTACTGACTGTTATACCTACGGGTTAGACCACTTGTTTGTGGGCTATTTTGAGCTGTCGTTGGGCTGAAATACCCTGGTTTTTTACTACAATTAATTGCACAAAACTATCATAAATAGTTGAGGATTGAACTTGGTCAGTCATACTTGTTGGCTTGTAGTAAGTCAGACAGTGACTAAATATTGTCTGGTACAATATGACTAAAGTAGAGAGGACTGACAACATAACCCAAATAGTGGGAGAAAAGCTTGAAAATAACAATTATGCCATATGGAAGTTCCGCATGGAGAACTTCTTAATAGGGAAAGGCTACTGGGAGTTGGTGACTGGAGCGGAAGTTGAACCTGAGTTTCCAAATCAACCTGCAGCTGATCGGAGACGATTACATCGCGCTTGGACAGAAAGAGCTCGTAGAGTCTTGCACTGGCTCTCTTTATATATCTCAGATGCCATGGTAATGTAGATAATGAACTGCAGCTCTCCTAAGAATGCATGGGACATTTTGGTCAAGTACTATGGCACAACCACAAGTGCCAGGAAGATACAATTGAAGCAGAAGTTCAACAACATGGAGAGAAAGAGTAGATCTATACTGGATTATGTCACAGAGGTTAAGACCATATCGGATCAGCTGGCATCTGTTGGTTCACAGGTTGAAGATGAAGACATGGTTGCTGTGACTTTGAATGGCTTGGGGCCTGAGTATAAGTCTTTTGACACTTTTGTGTCTGTGAGGGCTGAAATGCATGATTTTAATGAGCTAGTTGCATTGCTTATACATGAGGAGGTTAAACTTGGCTTAGTTACAGGGTCAAGCAGTTCTAAAAATAAGGATGCCGTTTTTTATTTGAATTAGTGCGGCCGTGGCAGCCAAGGTAGAGGCTATGGATCTGGCAGAGGAGGCCAGCAGAATGCATCCTATGGCAATAACAACTAGCAGGTATCGAATGCAAGAGGTGGTGGAAACTTTAGAGACAGGGGGAGATCTAGCCCTAGAGGCAGAGGCTCCTGGCAACAACATCGTCCATCTAACAATCCGAATAAGGATAAGGATTGTCATTACTGCGAGAAGTATGGTCATATTGTCAAGGACTGTTAGAAGAAGCAGAGCAATCAGAAGAGCAAACAACATGGACATTTTGCTACGTCTAGTCATGCAGATGATACTTCAGGAGATAGATTGTTTGCCATGCAATATGTAAAAGATAGGGATGCTGAAAAATCCACTGATGATGCAGTTTGGTATACTGATTCAGGGGCATCGAACCACATGACCCCTCACGGTGATTGGTTCACTGATATGGTGGCTGAAAAACATGGCTATGTCTGTACAGGTGATGACACGCAGCATAGCATTGAACATAAAGACAAAGTGCCTCTTGTGGTTCATGATGGCAGAAAGAAAAATTTGCACGATGTATTGCATGTTCCTTCGATTACAAAGAACTTACTATCTATCGGTTAGATGACGGAGCAGAACTTGTAGGTTAGATTCAATAAGCATGGCTGCTTTATTGAAGAGTTTGGCAATGGATGCAAGTTGATAGCTCGCGGTCACAGGAATGGCAGAATGTTTACTCTTGATGCTACATTGCCAGAGCTAAATTCAGCTATGTTTGCCCATGGTTCTGGCACTATTAGAGATTTGGAAATTTGGCACAAGAGAGTGGGGCATGTGAATTTGCAAAGGCTGCAAATTATGCAGAAAAAACAGCTTGTTACAGGTTTACCCAAGTTCCAATATTCAGATATTGGTCATGTATGTGATGCTTGCCAGTTTGGTAAGCAATCCAGGTTGCCATTTGTCAGGCATGTAAGGCAGAGTACACGTCCATTGCAGTTAGTGCACTCTGATGTTTTATGGGAGGCTCGAAGTATTATGTGACATTCATTGATGATTACAGTCGCTATACTTGGGTTTACATTCTGAAGACAAAGGATGAGGTGTTTGTTGTTTTTCAGCAGTTTTGAAAAGCAGGTTGAAAAGGAATTTGACTGCTATATCTGTTGCTTGAGATCAGATAGTAGTGGGGAGTATGTGTCAAATGAGTTTGACAATTTTCTGGCTGAAAATGGCATACGTAGGCAGCTTACCTGCAGCTACACTCCTCATCAGAATGGGGTAGCTGAAAGAAAGAACAGGGTCTTGTTGGAAGATACTCGTGCCATGATAAATGAGAAGAAGATGCCACTCTATTATTGGGCTGAGGCTGTTATGACAACCATGTATATCTTGAATCGGACTCCCACTACAGGTATTCATGAGATGACACCGTTTGAGAGGTTGTATGGCTATAAGCCGGATGTAAGTCACATGAAAGTCTTTGATTGTCTTGCTTATGTGCACATTCTAGATGAGAAAAGGAAGAAGCTGGGTCCAAAAGCGCATAAGTGTGTTTTCATTGGATATTCATAGGAGAAGAAGGCATACAAATGCTATGATCCCTCTACCAGGGAGACTTTGGTGAGCAGGGATGTTATTTTTGATGAGATGGGTTCTTGGTATGTATCACCGGCTACAGTGCCATTGGATATGCCTTCCACTCATGTATCTACAGTTGATTTGTAGCAGAGCATTGCTATGACAGGACCTAGTAGTCAGTCAGTATCCCCATGGACAGGGAGATTGAGGAGCTCACCGTCCACTGACACCAGTATGCCACTGAGGGGGAGATATGATGTCTTGGACAACAAAGGAAAAGAGAAAGCTACTGAGGATGCATCTGGTATGATGACACTGGTAGAATGACTTCTGGATATGAGTTTGCTGACACTTTAGATAGTGAACTTGGTATTCCGACTGTCTATACGCTTGGCACAAGGCAGAGCACGTACATTCCGCCTCATGAGAGAGGGGAATCGAGCAATGCACCATAGCCTAGACGCTCACAGAGGGTCAGATACCTTGGTGACAGGTTGACATATAGTGGCTACTCTGCAAAGCATTATGCTTACATGACAAAAGTGATGGAGATCAAAGAACCAGGTACATATGCGAAAGCAGTGAAAGATGAGAACTGATGTGCAGCTATGAACGAAGAAATGAATGCCTTGGCTGAAAATAAGACATGGGATCTTGTGCCACTGCTTGAAGGGAAAAAGACCATTGGTTGCAAATGGGTCTACAAAATCAAATGCAAGTCAGATGGTAGTGTGGAAAGGTACAAAGCCAGGCTGGTCGCAAAGGGGTATGCCCAAGAGTATGGACTTGATTATGAGGAAACATTCAGCCATGTTGCCAAGATGGCAACCATACGCACCGTGATTGCTTTGGCTATTGCTAGAGGCTAGAAGTTGCAGCAGATGGACATTAAGAATGCATTTCTTAATGGTGACTTAGCAAAGGATGTCTATATGGTTCAGCCGGAAGGGTATGTTCACCTTGATTTTCAGCATTATGTATGCAGGCTAAAAAAGGCATTGTACGGGCTGAAGCAGGCTCCCAGAGCTTGGCATGCTAGGATCAGTAACTACTTGCAGAGATTGGGATTTGCTATTGGTAGGGCTGATCACAGCCTATTTACAAAGAAGACTTGGTAGTGCTGGTCATATATGTTGATGATTTGATAATCACTAGTGATGATGACTTGGGCATATAACATGTAATGAAGATGCTGAAATCTGAATTTGACATGAAGGACCTAGGAGAACTGAAGTATTTCTTGGGAATTGAGGTAGTTCCAGCTGAAAATGGTTTATGGCTGATGCAGAAGCACTATGCCATGGAAATGCTGAAGAAGTATGGCATGGCTGAATGCAAACCATTGGTGGATACACCTCTTGATTAGAATGTCAAGCTAGACATGAGCACTGGAGCTGAAGTAGAGGATGTGACTATGTACAGGCAAATGGTTGGTAGTTTAATTTACTTGACCATCACTAGGCCTGACTTGAGCTATGCTATAGGGCTCATAAGCCAATTTATGTAGAAGCCCAGAAAGCCGCACTTGGATGTAATTAGATGCATTATGAGATATTTAAGTCCATTGTAGAGTATGGGCTGTTTTATGTCAGAGATAAGCCCTTGAAACTCATTGAATACACGGATGTAGATTGGGCAGGATGCTCATATAATGGTAGATCTACGAGTGGATATGCTTTTGGATTTGGTAGCGGCGTGATTAGCTGGAGCAGCAAGAAGCAACCTACAGTTGCTTTATCAAGTACTGAGGCAGAGTACAGAGGTGCTGCATTGGCAGCATGCGAGATTTCATGGCTGCTCAAGCTTATGGCTGATTTGGACATATAGGTAGATGCTCCAGTGAAGTTACTATGCGATAATCTGAGTAGTGTACCCTTGACCATGAATCCAGTGTATCATGCCAGAACGAAACACATAGAGGTACACTACCACTTCATCAGAGAGATGGTTCTTGCAGGATGAGTTGATCTCATGCATGTAAAGACTGATGAGCAGGTTGTGGATATCTTTACCAAGTCCTTGGGTAAAGATAAGTTTAGTGTTTTTAGACAGTTGCTTGGTGTGCAGATGCTGTCTTGAGCTTGAGGGGGAGTGTTAAGATTTCAAGCTCAATCTACTATCTTTGCTATGACCATACCCGACACTTGAGTTGTCCAGCCGTACTACATGATGCAGACATTAAATAAGTTGGTGGTTAGGGCTTAGCTGTTTGGTGTGAATGGTCCTAGACCTTAAGTTGTAACTATTCTCTTTAGTGATGTGTGGAATGGAAGAATAGAAGAAACATGTGAGAGCTCATTGCTCTACACTGTTGAGTCCAACCCCTCTCTGTCTTTGTTTCAGACTTTTAACAGCAAGTGCTGCGGAAGCTCTACTGAAATCAAGTTCCAAGAGGAGAAGAGAAGGTGCAAGTGCTGCGAAAGCTCTGTTGAAATCAAGCGCTAAGAGGAGAGCCCTACACATATTGTGTAGGAGAGAAGGAGACTTAAGAAGGATCAAAAGGTGCCAACTTCCAAGTTGTGTAAGTGTTAGCCGGTTGTATACCATGCAAGGAACCATGATCTTGTTTCCAAGATCTACAAGTAAGAACTCCCTTATGTGTAATGGAGGAGCTTGCTCCTTGTCAATAATATGACTCCACAAGGGGGGGACTGGCCCATCTTCCAGTCCCTAGTGTGTTGCCAATTTCTCTACCTCTCTCTCTACATCTTTCTTTTCTCTCATCTATTCTCCCTTTGTGCTAACATAATATTCAATATATATACTTTAAGTATATAAGAAAGTCGAGTGTGTATCTCAGATTTTATAACACACATAGCACAATTATTTCACCCTTTGGTGCAATAATCACCACCAGCACCACCAGCACCACTTGCAGCATTACCACCACCACTACTTCTACCACCTCCACTACCAACACCACCTCCACCACCATCGCTACCACTTGTCTCTTTTATTTATCTCTCTCTCCATTTGCATATTCATCTTCTACAAATTGATTCGCATAATTTCAAAACAATTGTGATTTCTTTATGACAAATTTCAAGAGATGATCTATTAGTTATTAGTGATGTTGTAATATTTACATATAACTAAATTGACTTTGTGTGTGTGTGCATGCAATTTTTGTTGATTATTTGTTATGAAGGGATGTCAATTTGGTAGGAAAAAGATTGAATTTTGATAGCTTGCATAATCATTGAAAACTCTTCATTGTGAATTTTATTTCCCATTAAGTATTCTAACAAAACCCTAATCATTTGTTAGGGGATCTAAACTTCATCTAAATTTTCTTAATTATTCTTCCACTTTCAATTCCCATCGATTTCCTTAGTAAGGATGTTAGAATCTCCATTTGGAAGAAGAATTCTAATCCTTGAATGAGTGGATTTATTCTTGATACTTATCCTTTCCTTGGTATGCTTTCACAATTCATTATGAAATCAACTACATTCATGGAGTTGTTCATCCTAGCATATGAGTTTGTTGGCATTTTTCTGAAAATGAGGACCACAGGAGATCATCCATAAGAAACTTAGAATTTGTATTGGTACATGGCTCTAGCAACCTCACTAAAAACCAGTTTTTAAAAAAATAATCATTACTAAAGCTTGCATATTTGTTGTATTTATTGTGTTAGCAAGAAGGGATGTTGATTGGTGAAAACAAGAATTCTATGCACACACACACACACACACACACACACACACACACACACACACACACACACACACACACACACACACACACACACACACACACACACACACACACACACACACACACACACACACACACACACACACACACACACACACACACACACACACACACACACACACACACACACACACACACACACACACACACACACACACACACACACACACACACACACACACACACACCATCTTGATCTCTCAATATGGATATCTCTTGCTAAATTGACATTATGTTGTTGTAATATTAGAATTCATAGGCAATAAAATACAGTTACACTTCTTTAAACTAATCATGTGTATGTGTGTGTGTGCACATGCATGTGTATGTTAGGATTTTCAATATATACACATAGATATGTGGACATGTACCTACACACATGTATACATATATGTATTAGAGAGAGAGAGAGAGAGAGAGAGAGAGAGAGAGAGAGAGAGAGAGAGAGAGAGAGAGAGAGAGAGAGAGAGAGAGAGAGAGAGAGAGAGAGAGAGAGAGAGAGAGAGAGAGAGAGAGAGAGAGAGAGAGAGAGAGAGAGAGAGAGAGAGAGAGAGAGAGAGAGAGAGAGAGAGAGAGAGAGAATTATTGATGAAAGTCAAGAGAGGTGTCTTTTTGAAAAAAGATTGATAAGAGAGAAAATAAACAAATATGAAAAGTAGTTTGGATAGAGACGTATCTTTTTCAAATTGATGTAGGAGAGGCCCAAAAGTAGTATTGTAGTATTATAGGAGAGAGTTGCTAGAAAATTTTTAAGCTCAAGAAGGCGGCGCCAGTCTTTTTAAATAAATATTGATAAGAGAGAAGAGAAAATATAAAAAGTAATTTGGATAGAGAGGTATCTTTTTCAAATTGATGTAGGAGAGGCCAAGAAGTACTATCTTTTCTTAATATTAAGAGAAGGTCGGGGGGGAGGTGGGGACTAGCCATGTGGCACTCTCTTGCCCCTCCTACACTTGGTGGGGCATGTGCCATGTGGCATGTGTCCCTCCTGACCTTTCGAGTGTTTGCACTCCTGCCCACACTCCCATTGGCATTCCCGAATGTCCAATCGCTTATGCTCTTGAAAGTCTTGCCGGCCACACTTTCAAACCCTTGTGTAGTTCTTTCTCTTGCCTTCATCCCTACCATCCACCTAAGGTCCTTGCTGCCCACCTAGTGTTCTAAGTGCCACTGACTGTACCTTGAGGGGAGTTCCTTGAGCTATGGATGGTCACGAATCGATGCAAGGTGATGGTCTCAACCTTCCCTCTCTCTCTCTTGTATATAATAGAGATGTCTATTATGGTTCCCTCCTTAACACTTTGATTGTAAGTAGGTCCAATACATTCTCTCTCTCTCTCTCTCTCTCTCTCTCTCTCTCTCTCTCTCTCTCTCTCTCTCTCTCTCTCTCTCTCTCTCTCTCTCTCTCTCTACTCACTCACTCACTCACTCACTCACTCACTCACTCACTCACTCACTCACTCACTCACTCACTCACTCACTCACTCACTCACTCACTCACTCACTCACTCACTCGCTCGATGCAAGTACTCCCCCCCCCCAAAGCATGGTGATACCACCATGCAACTTTATTGCTGAGAGTACCACCCCATCCCATCCCATTCCCCCCAAAGCATATTGAAACCACCATGCGACTCTGTTGTTGAGAGGACCCCCATGATAGTAGGTATCCCCTGTGCCCCCCTCCCCAACAAACCATGGCGATGCTAGGTACCACCCCCCTCCCAAACCATGGCGACCTCCCATGCTACTACTAAACATCCCCCCATTTAAATACATTAACATTTTCATGTTTTTGATGATGTATATATAATGCGTGCGTGTGTGTGCACGTGCACGTGCGTGCTTAATATATTTATGTTAGATGCAATAGGAAAAGATATATATCACAATTTTTTGTCTAATATATGTGTGTATATTAATGCATGCTTAGATATATTAATATTTTCGTGTTTTTGATGATGTCTATTAAATGTTATATGTATATTTTTTATAAGCTTATGCTAGATTATTTATAATGTTTGAACATATTTATAAAGTTTTAACTATTTTGTATTTTAATACTTTAATGATGTATATTAAAGGGATGTGTGTACACTTTTTATGATGTAGATTAAATGGAGGTATTTATTAATGCTTCTCTTTATCATGAGTGGTGTATAGGTTTATATCAAGGTTTTAATCTATATGTGCATATTAACATGTCCGTCACACACACACACACACACACACACACACACACACACACACACACACACACACACACACACACACACACACACACACACACACACACACACACACACACACACACACACACACACACACACACACACACACACACACACACACACACACACACACACACACACACACACACACACACACACACACACACACACACACACACACACACACACACACACACACACACACACACACATCTCAATTTTTGGTTTAATATATGTGTGCATATTAATGCTTAATGCTTGCTTAAATGCATTAATATTTTCACATTTTTAATGCGTGTGTTAAATGTGTGTTTATATATAATTTTTATATGTTTATATTGGGGATGTGTGTGTATGTGTGTGTGTGTATGTGTTGATTTTTGGTTCTAATGTATGTGTGTATATTAATACACGCTTAAATAGGTCAATATTTTCATACTTTTGATGATGCTTATTAAATGGTGTATGCATATTTTTAACATGTTTATATTGGATTGCTTATAATGTTTAACAAATTTATAAAAGTTTAAAGATTTTATATTTTAAAGGAGTGTATGTATACATTACATGATGTATATTAAATAGATGCATTTATTAATGCTTCTCTTTCTCTCTCTCTCTCTCTCTCTCTCTGTCTTTGTCTCTATCTCTCTCTCATGAGTAGTATATCAGTGTATATCAATGCTTTAATCTATGTGTATATATTAACATGCTATTATTTTATATACACACATATGAATGTGTGTATATTAATGCATGCTTAAATGCATTAATATTTTCATCTTTTTGATGATGTATATTGTGTATGTGTATATTTTTTATATGTTTATGTTGGATGCATTTACACACACACACACACACACACACACACACACACACACACACACACACACACACACACACACACACACACACACACACACACACACACACACACACACACACACACACACACACACACACACACACACACACACACACACACACACACACACACACACACACACACGGATGTGTATATATTAATATATACTCTTGATTTAATGTATGTTTGTATATTAATGCATGCTTAAATATTTTGATGATGTTCATACATACATACATACATACATACATACATACATACATACATACATACATACATACATACATACATACATACATACATACATACATACATACATACATACATACATACATACATACATATAGGGATGTGTATATATTAATATATACTCTTGATTTAATGTATGTTTGTATATTAATGCATGCTTAAATATTTTGATGATGTTCATTAGATGTATATAAAATTAAATGTGTGCATAAGTACTTTAGTTTGTTTCAAGTGGCTCTCTTCCTCTCTTTGGAGTAATGAATGAGGTTGAGGAGAGAGAGGAGAATGAGTAGAAGAGAGAGAAAGAGAGGAAGAAGAAAAAAGAGGAAGACTAGAAGAGGAGAGAGAAATATAGAAAAAGGGGGAGAAGGAGGAAGGAATCCATGGAAGTTGAAGAAGAAGGTGAAGAATTAATGCTTGATTATGTCTGGATGCCCTAAACTGCGTCTCTTACACCTTATATACCCTGGTTAGTGTGGCTAGGTATCTAACCCCTAGTTCCCTTGCATCCGACTCATTATATTCCATCCCGACCTAAAAGTTTTTGCTCTAAAAAATAAAAGGCAACTGGAGGGACTTGATAGAGTGGCTAAGGAGTGGTACTTTGATCCACATTACAATGACAAGATTGGGTGAAGACTATGGACAACATGTGCTCCACTATAGGCCTATTGAGGTAAATCTACCATAACTTTTGATGGACTACTCCAAATGGAGTGTGCCGCATGTCGAAACAGATCTTATGACGAGCATTTTTAGCCCATGTAGGAAGCACATGTCTATACTTGAGGCAAATACAAAACCGTTCTAAAATAATGTGCAGTTTGCATATAACATAGGGTCAAAATGAAACCTAAACCAACTAGTTTTCAGCCCATTGGGCCTCTTGGGGATGAGGAAATTCATCCACAATGGTGGTTGGGTGCCAGGAGGCTTCTTTGAGGGGTAGGCCTTGCCACTTGATGAAGCATTCCTTGATGGGTCAAGATCTCAAGTGTTTATCTCGTCGCCCAATGATTACCTCAGGGATATACTAAATGCTGCCTTATTTATCTATGGGAGGCACTCTTCACATAGTCTACTGAGGTGCCAATGAAAGTCTTCAGCTGACTGACATGAAACACATTATTGTGAATCTTGGTGGTGGGGGGAGGCTCTAATTGGTAAGCCAAGTCACCGACTCTCTCAAGAATTTGGTAAGGGCTATAGAAACAATGGGCTAGCTTTTTACTATTGCCCTCCTTGAGAGTGGGGTAATGAGACTTAAGCACTTTCAAGAGGACTAGCTCTCCCTCTTGGAATTCCAAATGCCTTATTTTCTCATTAGTGTAAAGCTTCATGTGGTCTTGTGCCTTCTATGTTAGAAGATGGGCATAGAAACCCACTGTAAGCAAGGGAGTATAAGGGTAGATGAGTGTGAATAGCCCTAAGGGCAGGGGAAACCCTAACCCTAGCTGGCAAAGGGCTATATAAACAGCCTATGGGTCACTATCACTGGTGAGAGAGTGTACCCAAGTTGTACTCTAAGCAACTTAGTAAGCAAGATTTCATTCTTGTACTTTGAGCTCTTCTCTCCCTCTTGTGCACACATTCTACTACTGCAATCTCTGATTCTCAACATGGTATCAGAGCCATCTCTGATCTCCTCAGCTTCCCTCAGCATCAGTCATCACTAAGTGCACACTAGCTGTCATTTTCTTCACTCTATCCTTCTTTCCTCCATAGCTGCCTGCAACCTACCTCCATTGGAGGACTTGAGGAGGACAAAGGAGGCCATATTAGCCTGAGATTTCTTCTGGAGACTTCTTCCCCACATCAGGGCGCAGCTCCCTGTCAGCTCAAGCACTGACATTGTCCACGCCTGAGGCTAGCATTGCCAACATTGAAAAAACGGCGTAGTCTGGACAGGCGTGAATCTCGGGCTGAATCGTGGGCAGCAGATGACGCAATCCCAGCGACTATCATGGGGGTTTGATAGCCCCCCAAGTGGGCTATCCTCAGCCAAGAGGGCTCTGGGAAATTCCTCTTCTGCTAGCTGCTACAAGCCAAACCCTAACTGTGTTTTTTTGGGCAGCCATAGCCAACAAGCTCCAAGCTTGACATTTTGGGATTTTTACACTCTGAGCTTCATTAACAGTGATTCTAATCACTGAAGCAGAGTCTCTGAATCCTATTCCAGAGTCTAAAGCTCTTGGGCATGATTAACGGACATCACTAAGCATCGGGAAGCCGACTTCAAACCGGGTTCCATTCAAGCACTTCACTAAGCTTGACAATAGTGTTCTCTTAACACTAATCATAAATCATCAGTTGAATAGCTTGCTGGACATTCACTAAAACCAGTGAGTTTTTTATTCCTCTTCATATATTGTTGTAAGGTTATGTGTAAAATGAACACATAGACCATTATGCACAAGAAGTGCATTGCATATCGTAAGTGACATTGTCTCAAGTACTTTGGTCAGTAAAATCAATAGCATGAGTGTCATCATACTCTCCTCAGAGTCATCAGCAACAAGCATTGAGATCATAGACAAACCGTGTCCAACACAAGCCTCATCCACTAAGCCGTACCACAAGGAGGAGCCTGAAGTCTAGTCTAGGTTTACTTCATTAAAACCTAAAAAGACTATTAAACCACGGAAGAAGTTTGCACATAAGAAAGGACCACCAAAGTCATACCTGGAAATATTACACTTATATGATTTTTAGCCTTTCTCTTCATTGCAACTTTGACTTCACTTTGTCTAAATTGCTTCCGCATTCAGTGAAAGGTTTGTAAGGGACTAGACACTACCCTTGTCCCAACAAGTGGTAAGACCTTCCCAATGACTACAACATATGCTGATGTCCGTCCTCAAATTCGAAAGTTTGATGGTAAGGATTTCCATCCATGGCAGGTACTTATAAAATACAAAATGATGGAGAGAGGGTATTGGCCTCTTATTCAAGGCAATAGAGTTGTAAACTCTGCAAATATGATTGATATAGAGGATGACCAACGGGCTCAAGCAATCATAATGCTACACTTAGATGAATCCTTGATTCATCATGTTGATCAACTAAACACTGCTAAAGAAAAATGGGATGAGCTTGAAAAGCTCTATGGAGCCACTGGGAAGAATACTAAAATCTTCCTTAAAATTGAATTCTTCAGCTTGGAATACCGTTCAGGAGAAGATTTGGGAAAATTCATTTCTCATATGAAGGGACTTATGGCACAACTTGCTTCTGTACAAGCTCCAATACTTGAAGAAGATGCTATTGCTATTCTCCTAAAAGCTGTAAAACAGGTGTTTCCTACTCTTGTAACCACTCTCACCAACATTCCAGATCCTACTTTGGCAAGTACCATTCAATCCTGTTTGGATGAAGAAAAGAGGAACCACAAAGAAAGCAGCAATAGTCAGGCCACTTCAAATTCCCGTGAACAAGTATTGGTTCATACAATTCTCACTAAATGTTCTTTCTGCAAGAAAAAAGGACATCTTGTAAACAACTGCTGGAAGAAGTATCCCGAGAAGATGAAATGTAACAAATGCAAGAAGACAGGGCATATAACAAGTAAATGCCCCAACACTCCTGAAATACCCAAAGAATTGGTGGCCAACTATGTCTCCAATTCATCTGAAGATCGACTGTTTTGACTATTTAAATCATCTACCTAGAACAACCTTGTAAGCCTGATTTATAAAGGCATCCAAAAAGGGGGGGATCTTTTACATGTCTTGTAATCCAATGCACCCTGGCATTGAGGGGGGGTGTTAGAAGATGGGCATAGAAACCCACTGTAAGCAAGGGAGTATAAGGGTAGATGAGTGTGAATAGCCCTAAGGGCAGGGGAAACCCTAACCCTAGCTGGCAAAGGGCTATATAAACAGCCTATGGGTCACTATCATTGGTGAGAGAGTGTACCCAAGTTGTACTCTAAGCAACTTAGTAAGCAAGATTTCATTCTTGTACTTTGAGCTCTTCTCTCCCTCTTGTGCACACATTCTACTACTGCAATCTCTGATTCTCAACATTCTAAAGATTCACATTGTATTACTAAAGTAGGGCATGCATGTGCTTTCCTTTGGGGATTAATCTTATCATTGAACAATATGTAGGGAGGGGGATCTTATACCTATATGATGCCTCAAAAGGAGAAACCCCAATTCTAAAGTGGATGGAGTTGTTATATGTTAATTCAGCCATGTGGTTGTACATCATGGCGAAAGTGTTGTAGGTAGGTCGTCTCAAGCCATTTATTTATCCTTTTGGTATGGTCATCAGTCTATGGGTGGTATATAGTGAATGGAGCAAGCTTGGTGCCCATAGATGTGAAAATTGGCTGCCAAAAGTTATAAACTTGGCCGTGCTCCATAAAGTGAGTGGCCACCTCTGAGAGGCAATGCATTGGGTCTTAGTTAGGATAAAGTAGGTAGCCTTGGTAAGGTAGTCGACTACAACATATATACTATTCTATATTTTCTTGGTAACGAGGAGGCCAGTAATGAAATCCATAGTGATATGTGTCCATTTTCCTTCTAGAATAGGTAGGGGCTGCAAGAGATTAACGGGTCTAAGTATGTTGTCCTTGTTATGTTGGCATGGAACACAATTGGCTACAAAATCCTTGACATCTCTCCATAGACCTTCTAGTGAAAGCTCATGGCAATCCTATTGTATATTTTGAAAACATCCAAATGACCAACAATTGGGCAAGAATGTATCTCTTCTATGATCTTCCATGTGAAGGGAGAAGTGTGGGGGATAAAAATCATGCTATGGGACCAAATACGACCATTTTTGAGTGATATTAGGAGTTTTCATTTATTACCCTATGCTATAATTTATAAAATATGTGGTTGAAGGTCTTATCCAACAAATGGGCTTCCTAAAGTCCCTCAATACGATCACTATACAACTTTGAAATGGAAGACACTTTGCATGCTCACATTTGGTGAGAGTGAATCAACCACTATGTTATCTTTGCCCCTAGTGTGAGAGATGCCAAAATCATAATTTTGCAACATTGCCACATATCTCCTCTACTTAGGAGTTGAAGTAGAATGAGTCAGAAAGTACTTAAGGACTCATTGGTTGCTCTTCACTCTAAACATGCTGCCAATGGTGCCATTTCTTAATAGCATGGAGGATGGCCAACATCTCCTAGTCATAAACATTCATTTATATCTCCTTTTCATCAAGCTTATAGCTCTCAAAAGAAATCACACCATGCTCTTGTAGTAATACAATACAAATACCTCAGCCACTAGCATCACATTGAATGATAAACTCCTTTGAGAAGTTAGGGCATATGAGGATGGGGGTTGAAGTAAGCATTTCCTTTAACTCGTAAAGTTGTGATTATCAATAGCATCCTAAAAGAATGATTCCTTCTTTAATTGATCAGTTAAAGGTGCTGCAATGGTGGCATAATGCTTGATGAAGTGTCTATAAAATGAAGAGAGACCAAGGAAACCATGTCACAAAGTAGTGATGGATGGTGTGGGTCCAGTCCCTTATACATTGCATGTTTTTAGGGTCAGCATGTATGCCATTCTTGACTCCTCAAGTAAAGCCTTCAAGGCTGAATTTTGAGATACTTTGGAGGGCTGATCTGAATTTTTGAATTGTGAGATAAAGATGTGCAAACATTTCTTAAACTCCCTTTTGAGTTACTTTGCTATAACTAGTGAAAAATAAGCATTATTATGAACTCCCTCTAAGCGGATGAGCTATCCATGCATCATTAACTCCATGTAGAGCTGAGAGAAGTCCATAGCAATTTTATCCAAATGTTTCAGCGAATCATGACACAAGAAAACATCAGTGGGGCCCATGTCTAATGCGATTAGATTAACTATTGCCACATAATTTTTAGCCAAGCATAGGGAAAATTTGGAGTATACATGTGTGCTGATTTCTTCTTTATCATTTGCTACATGAATTTTCACGAGATGCCATAATTCCATATTGGTGCATTTCAATCAATCAATGGTTGATTTATTGAAAAAATTGTATGTACTACCACTATCCACAAGGATAAATACATGCTTTTCATTAATACTACCTTGAATGCATAGAGTATTGGGCTCCTAGAGCTGCTCTATACATCCATGGAGATGGAGCAAAGAGAAGTGGTAGTATGGTGGGGTGTAGTAGGGGTATCAAGAACATGAGATGGGGTTTCTTTTAGCATTATGAGAAGATATAACTTTAATAGACAAAAATGTGTATACAATAATACCTTTCTCTATGCTGCTCAGATCACCAATCTGATGTCTTCATTGGCTCCGAAAGGGGGTAAAATACCAGCAGGCCTGGCAAAATTCTGTCAGGCCAAAATTCTGCCAAATCACTCCTTCTTCATCTCCCACTTCGGAGTGCTATTTACTACTTGAAAACAGCGATCGTGCATCGCGCGATTTCACCAATCTCTCTTTTTACATAAAATCCTCTCAAATTGGCTGAAAGCTACATGCTTTCTTTTACATGTCATCCTAATCTAGAAGTTGTCTATAGTTTTATGGATTTTTACAGGAGATAATATCTAAAATATCAAACATTGGCTAAAACTTGTTGAAAAATCTAATATTTTTGAACCACGGACACTAACACTAATGTCTAAAATGGGAGTGGCTCTCTAAGTCAATAAGAAAGCCATACTCTAGATTTTTTTTACACTGTGTGCACGTAGCGGCACGACATCCACTCCGTCCTAACCTGCACATCCTCTGGCATGTGCCAAAGTCTTACGGATCTGTAGTGTCAGAATAAGTATCTTCTGCCATGTCAATGCCTTCATCTTCTGCCTCTTCTTCTTTCTCTATGTCTTCATGCATCCAAGTCTTCTAACTCATATGTTGAACTTTCTCTTCATTTGAAGAGCTTGATTCTTTTTCCAGCTACGGGTATCTTTATGCTGGTCCCATCCAATTTAGCCAATGAATATGTGGCATTGTCATGAACGACCTTTACCACATACGAGCCAAACCAATGCTTTTCCATATTCCTAGAAGCACTGTATTGATTGTCCAGGCTGCTGTCATAGACAAGCACCCTCTTATTTTCTTGAATTGCTCTTGGCCGAAGTCGATGTTGCTTATTAAATCTTCTTTTGCTCTTTAGTCTTGCTGGCTTTAGCTTCTCAATGGCTACTTGAACATCTTCAGGCCTTCTTTCTAGCTGCCATATGCGCAAAGTTAGCAACTCTTCTCTATTAATGCCTTCCTCCCAAGGTAGAAGATTCCATGTGAGAATAGATTCTTCAATTGGCATAATTGGTTGTTGTCCATGCATAAGTTCAGCTGGCATATAGCCAGTCACTGTACTATGAGTAGTCCGGTCAGCCCATAATGCAAAAGGTAGCATTTTAGGCCATTCTTTGATCTTTCCTCTACAAGACTTTGCTAGAGCTTTGAGAATAGCCTAGTGCCCTCTCTCACTTTTCCCATTGCCTTCAGGGTTGTAGGCTAATGTTAAAGCCAACTTAATACCCAATTGAGCAAAGAAGTTGCGTGCCTCATCAGCATCCAACTCTCCTTTATCTGCAGTTACTTTACCCACACAACCATATCTACAAAACACTTCTTCAAGCAAAAAATGATGAAAAGCTTGAGTGGTCTTGGTTGTTAAGGCTTTGCCTTCAACTTGATTAGTTAGATCCTCTCTTAAAGCACTAAATATCGCATATTTCATATTCTTATAGGCATAGTTACAAGATCAATAACCCATATATAATGTATAGATAAGGGATAAGTTGGTTGTAACCCATCTCGATGCTTGACCATAGAATACATCTGGCACACATAACAAGTTTCAACAAAATGTGCTATGTCTCGATA
The DNA here is from genome assembly GCF_053477565.2 of Lygodium microphyllum. Lineage (NCBI taxonomy): Eukaryota > Viridiplantae > Streptophyta > Polypodiopsida > Schizaeales > Lygodiaceae > Lygodium > Lygodium microphyllum. Next base: position 102,224,924 of record NC_141151.1, read on the forward strand.
CATGTTCTTCCACCAATATTTTTCTTTGACTTTACTAAAGGTTCCCCATATCCCTCTATGGCTAGCCCACAGGCTTTCATGAAATTCCCTCATTACTTGTTGTTGCAATCTTTTGTTACCTAAAACTCGGGCAGGCGCTCCTTTCTTCTTCTTTGCATGCTTCCATAGATGCCATTCTTTAAGAAAAAAGCCATAAGCTTTCCTCTTAATATGCTTGAACTCTTCATCAGTCCAAAGACTCCTCCTTCTTCATTGTGCTCAAATATTGGCCAATCTTCAACCAATCTTCTTCATAATCTTCTTCAAGGAAATGAACTAGAACTTGAGCAATGCAATGAGCATGCTGGCTTCTAGTTGACCACCCTTCTTCCATAGATAAATCTTTGATCTTTATTGCTGTATGCTGATTTACAACAATACCTTTTCTTGTTCTAACTGTACTTAATGCTATATCATTAAAAAGATCAGCTTCACCTGTAAGATTTAGCTTTGGGTTTGTATATGCAGCAATTGAAAATGTACTTTCAGTGGCCATGGAATGAAATTTAGCAAGTATAGATTCTTTAGCTTCATCTTCTTCCATAATCTCTTCTTCATTGTCATATCTTGCACGTGATAGCATGTCAGTAACTGGATTTGCCTTTCCTACAATATGCTTTAATTCGGGGTTGAGAGATTTAATATATGCAATCCATCTTAGCATAGCAATGTCGGGTGTAGAGGCAATTGGCAATCATACCCAAGAGTGGAAGACAATCAGTTTCTACCACTACAAAAGCACCTATAAAGTATTCAAGATCACACTTTAATGCTATTGCAACTCCCCACAATTCCCTTTTTACTTGTGCATACCTTCTTTGACGTTCATTGAGAACCTTTGCTTCAAAACAAATTGCATACCTACTATCTTCAAGGTCTTCTTGGCCAACAACCCATCCTATCCCAATGGGACTTATATCCACAGTAAGGATGATGGGTTGACCATTTGAATAATCGGCCCTTTTGAGAGTGGGGGATGAAATTAACTTCTTTAGTTTGCATATACTGAGAGTATGCTCTTCCCCCCAATAGAATCTTTGGCCTTTTCTTAATAATTGATAAAGATTTTCGGCTACATGAGCAAAATGTGGTATCCATATGAGATAGAATACACATGCACCAAGAAATCTTCTCAGCTCTGAAATATTTGTGCATTTTTTTTACATTTTACTGATGGCATCTATCTTGATTGGTGAAGGTTTACGTCTGTAGGGGCCACACAGATGTCCGACCACTAGGACTTCTTCTACTCCAAAAATTGACTTAGCTCCATAAAGAGTAAGATGTACCTCTTCTAGCCTTGTCAAAATTCTGTCACAATCATGAATATGGTTAACTACAAATGTCCTGCAGCCATCTTTGTCAAGCTCCTCATTCTTTTCATTAACTTCATATCCCTTAGGCACATCATCAAGAAATGGAAAAATAAAGCTGTGGTATGGTAAACCATCGATTTGAGTAAGGTGCTGAAGAAGGTTCTAAAATCTTCATTCTGATCTTCTCATTTAGAAGTTCCAATCATTTGGGCAAATGTCCCCTTGGAACATGAATGGGCTTGACGTTCCAAGGCACATGTGGGATAGTAAAAATGACCATAGGAGCCACAATATTTGGATCCACATAGCCTATTTCACTTGGTTGAAATGCAAAAGATTTTCCATGTTTCATTAGCATTTGCATAAAAGAGTGTTTTTCAGCCAGCGAAAGGAAATAATTTTCACCTATTTTGAGCTCTTCTATACTTTTAGATGTGAACTTGTGACCAATGTTGGAAGGATCACAGAGAATTGGCTGATTTGCTGCCCTATCAGCCAGCCCTTCACTTTCAGGAGGTAGTGGGACTGCCATATGCTTGACTTTTTTATCCACCGTCTTGTATTTTGTCTCCACTTGCGGTTCAGCCTTGTTGAGTAAACCAATGTCTTCCTGCTCAACAAATTCTTGAATTGTTTGATAAAAATCCAATGTACATACTTCTATGGATTGATTTTTAGCTTGATTTTCTATACGAGCAACTACATATATTTCATCCAATGTGTCAGTAGTAATCAGTCCAAAAAAATATTCGAAATATCTTCATTTTCAGACATAATGTCATAAGTTTTCAGCTCCTTTTTTACATGACATAAATATTTTCTTTCAGCTTTATTCATGGCTAGAAGAGACTTATACAAACCCATACTATTGGCTATACATACATACATATTTCCTAGAGACATAGTTTCTGCAGCATAAGGAGGTTCAATCTTTTTACATGACACACTGCCATAGCCTCCTTTTATAGTAGTGCAGCCTAAAACCCTTGAAATCTCGGGCATTAGGAGGCATAGGATAATCACAAAATCGATCTTTGTTTCGATGATGGTTAACACACACAGTAAGAAATTGGACAGCTCGTTCATTATCCTTGCTTCGAATTCGAGCATAGGAAGAATCATCATCAAGAGCTTTTGTTTCCAAGCGGGCTTAAAAAATGTAAGGTTTCCCAAGAATGATAGGGTAACTACAAGAGTCTTGAACAAAAAAGTGAAAATTGTCTTTTATGTCTGCAATAGTTACTTGCACATTAGGACATGTAGCATATAGCTCTCCAGAAGAGTTGTTTGTAGCTCTCATTTGCCAACCTGGATCAAGATCTATGGGCCATCCGCCACTTTCATAGAGACTCCTTGCCATGACGTTTATCTTCGAGCCACCGTCTAAGAGTGCAATACATAGTGTTTTGTTTTCTCCAATTTTGATGACTGTCTCCGTTGTTGCTCTTGCCCAATGCGTACGGGAGTAGTGACTACTTGGAATGAACCGAGCCTCTTCCTTCAATTTTGCTTCCTAGAATTCATTCTTCTAGGACTCATTTGAGATCGATTTGTAGATTCTATGTCAGATTGCAATTTGTAGCTTGGCTACTTGCCTTTCTTCTTTCCTTTGATCTTCTTTGTTTGTGGCACATCTTTCATCTCTTGATCTAGGGTTATATTTTCAGCAAGCTTTGGTTGTTCAGGAGTTCTTCTAGTTACCCGTTTTGGAGGGCCAGAAGAGGAAGACTCTAGTTCATCTTCTCTTCTTTTCTTTTCTTCAATTAAGACTTCTTTATGATTGACGTCAGCCAAATCTGCAAAGGTAGAAAAAAAATCTACCGGTTCTTTCCAACTAGTTATTCCTCGAATGCACTGACTCGCGTTAGCCAAATCTTCTTTGGTTGCTTTACCACGTTCCATTTGATCTAGTGCATGCATCCATACTTTAGATTGCACATTAGCTTTACATGATTTCAAATTTGATTTACTTGATTCAATTTGCAACCCATAGATAGCTACATCAATTGCTGCATAGGCATTCTTTATAGCTAAATCTTCTAATCTTTTCTTCATTCCGCCATTGCCAAAATTTGGGTCCAGTGGAAGACCAGTTTCAACTGCATGAATTTTTACGTCTTTCCAAAAGACAAGCTTCTGTGCTTCAGCCTCACAAAAGGCAGAACACTCCCTCTTGTCATGTTGTTGACTGTCATACTAAATACATCGCCTCTTAAAGCCTTCTCTCATGGGTCTTTGAGTTGATGATCGTCCTCGTTCTTCAACTTTGACATCCAGCTTCTCCACCTTGGAACTAATTTCTGTAAGATTTAGATGAAGGTCACACATGCTTTTAATGAGTTCATCCATGACATCATTTTTAGAAGGAACAGAAGAAGAAAGAGTTGGTTGATTAGTTAAAGGAATAGGGGATTTTGAAGGTGAAACAAGCTCCATCAATGGAGTTGTTGAAGTTGAAGTAGAGCCCAATCTTAGTCGCATCCTCTCTATTCAAGCAATCATGTTAACTGCATCAGTAACATCTGTCCATGCAGTCTTGTCTCTTGATTTGGAGGTAGCATCTTTTGGGCGATCAACAAGCTTCTCTTGCAAAATGGGATCTGCAGCCTTAAGGAATAATTCAATGTTCTGACCTTCCATACTTTGTTGGTCTTTAGCATCAAGTTGTCCAAATTTACTTTCAAACTCATGGTATAAAGATGTTATAGCTAAACCTTTGTTGGGTTTCTCAACCCAATTAGTGAAACTTTTATTTGAAACTTTTCTTCGTCATTGGGCGAGAGTCTTCTAAGAAGAATTCTTCACGTAGGGCTTTTTTTGAATGCAGCCCAATCCGCATCTTGCTGAAAAAGACCATGGATTCTTTCTTGAAGACCATGCTTGGCTAGTCTAACAAAATAGTGACTCCATGCATGTTGCGGTACACCAAAGAAGAGCATTTTCTCAACATACAAGTGAATAAAAACAAAGACATTTTGACCATTAAATTGTTTTAATTCCCACCCAACTTCCTCTAGGGCCTTGGTAGCTGTGGAATCAATCTTCTCTTCATCTTGCCTTTGTTGTTGTTGTTGTTGTTGTAACATTTGGATTTGTTGTTGCTGAGTCTATTGCAGAGTATGCGCACCAACTATTGTAGAGTATCTCTTGAAGAATCACCCACCTTGGAGTTCTCTTACACCGGCCTTCATGTCGGGTTCATCAATGTCGCAGTGCGTAGGGTTGAAGGTCACCATAGGGGTTTGGCAAGAAAACCGGACAAGATAGATAGAGATATGTCTTCCAGAGATAGATAGATTACAATGAATGTTTAAAGGTTCAAGAGGTACTTCACGATCAATCATAGGGGTTTGAGAGAGAAGAATGTATGGGGGTTCAAGAGCTTAGACTCTGGAGATGGTAGATATAATGAAAGAAGCTGAGAGGAGAGAGAAGGAGAGCTGAGGAGAGAGAAATAGAATAATAAAAGAAGCTGAGAGGAGAGAGAAGGAGAGCTGAGGAGAGAGAAAGAGAACAAGAAGAAGAAGGAAGAAGACTAGAACAAGAGAGAGAAAGAGAGAAAAGAGGAGAGAAGGAAGGAGGAAGCCATGGAAGCTGGAGATGAAGGTGAAGAGTATGATCTTGATAATAACTGATTGCCCTAATCTGGGGCTCTTATACCTTAAATACCCCGGTTAATGTGACGGGTGTCTAAACCCTAGTCAGTGTGTATCCCGTTTGTTACAATCCATTCCCACTCGAAAGGTTTCTGCCCTAAAAAATAAGGAGAAATAGAGGGGAGTGATGGGTGGGCTAAGGGAGGGTTGCAGAGTACTACTCAGAGCCCTTTGACAATGAAGATTAGGTGTGGAGAGACTAGGGACATCATACCGTCTAGAACCAATCTGCTAAAGTAAACTGATCATAACTTTTGATAGGCTGCTCCAAATAGGGCGCACCATATGTCGAAACGGAGCTTATGATGAGTACTTTTAGCCTATGTAGAATGCACATGCATGTGATTTGAGTAAGTACAAAACTATTCTAAAACAGTGTGCAGTCTCTGCAGGCAGAAGGTGGGCAATTTGGGGCATGACCGGCTAGTCTTCCAACTGCCGTTGGGGTTCACGGAGGTAGGGAACTTCATTGAGGATGGTTGCTGGGTGCCAAGAGGCTTCTTCCAAGGGTAGGCCTTGCCATTTGATGAGGTATTCTTTGATGGATTGGGATCGTAAGTGCTTATCTCACTGCCCAATGATTGCTTCAGGGACATATTGAGTGATGCCCTCTTTATCTATGGAAGGAAGCTCTTCCACATAGTCCACTGAGGAGCCTACAAAGGGTTTCGGCTGACTAACATGAAACACATTATGGATTTTGGTGGTAGGGGGGAGTTCTAAGTGGTAGGCCAAGTAGCTAACTCTCTTCAGGATTCGATATGGGCTATAGAAGCGATGGGCTAGCTTGTTACTGTTGCCCTCTTTGAGAGTTGAGTAGCGGGACTTAGGCACTTTCAAAAGGACCAATTTCCCCTCTTGGAATTTCAAATGCCTTCATTTTTCAACAGCATAGAGTTTCATGTGTGTTTGGCCTTTTGAAGATTCATTTTGCATTGCTGAAGTAAAGCTTGCATGTGATCCGATTCAGCTTGACTCTGAGGATTGATCTTATCAGTAAACAAGATTGTAGGAAGGGGAACCTTATACCCGTATAAGGCCTCAAAACGGGAAACTCCAATGCTAGAGTGTGTGGAGTTATTATAAGCAAACTCAGCCAAGTGAAGCCACGTATCCCAACTGTGCTATACATCATGGCAAAAGTGCCTCAAATATGTCTCAAGCCATTTGTTCACTCTCTCAGTTTGGCCATCACTCTGAGGGTGGTACGTAGTGGATGGAGCAAGCTTGGTCCCCATGGAGGTAAAAAATGTCTGTGAGAAGTTGCTCATAAACTTTGCATCCTGATCATGTACTATGACTTGTAGTAAGCCATGCAGCTTGAAGAAATTTTCCATAAACTGAGCGGCCACCTGAGAGGCAGTATATTGGACCTTAGTGGGGATAAAGTAGGCAGCTTTGGTGAGGCGATCAACTACCACATAGATACTGTTCCACCCTTTCTTAGTCACAGGAAGGCTAGTGATAAAGTCCATTGTGATGTGAGTCCATTTCCCTTTAGGGATAGGGAGAGGCTACAAGAGGCCAGTGGGCCTGAGTGTACTATCCTTGTTCTGTTGGCATGGAGCACATTTGGTCACAAAGTCCTTGACATCCCTCCATAAGCCTTTCCAGTGAAAGCTCTTGGAAATCCTGTTATACGTTTTGAAAACACCCAAGTGACTGGCAGTGGGGCAAGAATGCATTTCTTCCATGATCTTTTGCATGAAGGGGGAAGTGTGTGGGATGACAATCTTGCCATGGGACCAAATAAGGCCATGCTTGAGCTGATATTGGGAGTTTTCAGCCATAACCCCATGCTGTAATTTCTGAAAAGTGTGGCTGAAATGATCATCTAACAAGTAAGCCTCTTGGAGCTCTTCAAACCAATCACTGTGCAATTCTGAGATAGAGGACACTTTGCATGCCCACATTTGAGAGAGAGAATCAGCCACGATGTTATCCTTGCCCCGTGTGTGTGAGATGTCAAAGTCATAGTTCTGTAAGGTTGCCACCCATCGCCTTTACTTAAGAGTCAAAGTAGACTGAGTCAAGAAGTATTGGAGGACTCAATGATCGCTTTTTACTTGGAAGCGGCTGCCATACAAATAGTGGTGCCATTTCTTGATGGCATGGAGGATGGCCAACATCTCTTGGTCATATACATTCATTTGCATCTCCTTCTCATCAAGTTTGCGGCTTTCAAATGCAATCACACCATGCTCTTGCAACGAGACTGCACCAATACCCCGGCCACTGGCATCACAATGAATGGTAAATAGCTTAGAGAAGTCAGGGCAAACAAGGATGGGGGCTGAAGTAAGCGCGTCCTTTAATTGTTTGAAGCTATGATCTGCAGTGGCATCCCAAAAGAATGACTCTTTTTTCAGGCGATCAGTCAAAGGTGCTGCAATGGTGGCATAGTGCTTAATGAAGTGTCTGTAGAATGCAGAGAGTCCAAGGAAGCCATGCAAAGAAGTGGTGCTGGAAGGAGTGGGCCAATCTTTAACACATTGCACCTTTTTCGGGTCAGCCTCTATACTATTTTTGCTCCCAATGTGTCCCAAGTACTCCACAGATGTCTACATGAATATGCATTTGCTCTCCTTAGCAAAGAGTCGATGCTCTCTCAATATGTCAAACACCCTCCGAATGTGTGTCAAGTGCTCCATAGATGACTTACCATCATGAAGTGTTTCTCCATGGCATGCCTCATTTGGATGTATTACATGCACTCTCCCAAGTGCAACAATCTCATGATCAACTAGCAAATTCACAGTTTCTCCGAAATAAACTTCATTATTCATGATACCTATACAAGTGAGAAAATGGAGATTTTATAATTCGTATATTGTCATCTCTTAGAAAGAAGAAAATAGTAATGAACTTGCTAAATAAAATGAAGTATCAAGTTTCATTGAAAAGAAAAAAGCACTGAAAATAGAATGAGTCCAACATCCATAGTACAAAGTATTAATGGAAACATCTTATAGAAAGGGGATAGATTTGACCATATGGCAAAAAATAAACATTCTCATGAACTATGCCCTAAACTAAAGAAGAAAAGATTCTTCTATTATTTTAAGTTGCCCTTGATTTTACTTTATTTTATTAGCTACTCTTTGTGTAAGCTAAAACTTCATTGTAAATAAGGATATAATCAAAGAAAACAAACACGAACTTGAACAGAAAGGACTGCAGGATTTTGTTCATGAGGCTTTGAAAGGTGGCAGGGGCGTTAGTCAACCCAAAAGGCATCACAAGAAAATGGTAAAGTCCAAGACCAGTCCTGAAGGCCGTTTTGACCTCATCTCCTACCCGCATACAAATCTGATGGTAGCCAGAGTGCAAGTTAATCTTAGTGAAAAAGCATGCCCCTTTTAACTCATCCAGTAGATCATCAATCCGTGGTATGGGGTAGCGGTTCTTCATTGTAATTTTATTCAAATCTCTGTAGTCAATGCACATGTGAAAGGAGCCATCTTTCTTTTTGACTAAGAGGATAGGGGATGCATAGGGGGAAGAACTCAGTTCAATGAAACCCATCTCTAACAACTTCTTGATTTGCTTTGCAACCTCCTTACGCTCACACTTGGAGAGTCTATAGGGGGGTTTGTTTACTGGCTTGGAATGGGACTCTAGGTCAAGTGGGTGGTCCACTTGTCTCTTGGGAGGGAGGGATGTAGGCATCTGAAATAAGTCATTGTATTCCTCAAGTAAGGCATGCAAGGCAGAGTCATGAGATATTGCGGAGGGCTGATTAGAAGTGTCCTTATTTAATTGCAAAATAAAGATTTGTGAGCATTTCTTAAACTCCCGTTTGAGTTGCTTTGCTGTAATGAGTTGAAAATCAGCATGATCTCGAACTCCCTCTAGGTGGATAGGCTATCCATGCATCATAAACTCCATGTAAAGCTGAGAGAAGTCCATAGCAATTTTCCCCAATTGTTTCAGCCAATCCCAGCCGAAGACAACATCAATGGGGCCCATATCTAGGACAATCAGATCAACCAGTGCCACACAATTTTCAGCCAGGCATAAGGGAATTGTGGGACATATATGTGTGCTGATTTCTTCTTCTCCATTTGCTACTTGGACCTTCAAGGGGTGGTGTAATTCCATAGGGGTACATCTCAATCGATCAATGGCTGATTTATTGACAAAACTGTGAGTGCTTCCACTATCCACAATGATAAAAACATGATTTCCATTGATACTGCCTTGAATTCGAAGGGTATTGGGGCTGTGGGAACCCGTCTAAGCATCCAAGGAGATCGAGCAAAGGGAAGTGGGAGGTGGGTGGGATGTTAAATCAAGTATTTGTGAGGGAGCACCGCCCGGGTCAAAGGGAAACCCATCCTCCACGTCATAGAATTGCTCATGATCAACATCCTCCGTGGGCTTAGCCTGGTCAATGGCCAGGTCATCCTCCTCATTGTGCCAATCTTCCATGACATACATGCTATGAACTTTGACCTTAGCTGTCTTGTACAGGCATTTGGAGGTATGATCAGCAGTGTACTTATCTCCATATTTAAAGCATAGGCCCTTTTCTTTTTGTTCCTTCACAACATCTGGGGAGATGAACTGTTGACTACTGGATCCATGGGAAGGTGATGCAGTGGACTGTTTATTTTCAGCATACCTATTATCAGTAGTAGAGCCCGATGCTGTCCCAAAAGTGCCCATTTTTCTTTCAGCATGGAAGGCGGGGTAAGTGGGTACTTTGGGACTGTTATTAGGCATAGAAGTGCCTCGAAAACCACCTCCGTATGGGGCTGATCGTGAAGGGATGCGGGGAGATCCAACTCCTTGCTGAAAATGCTCATTCTTACGGTACTTTCTTGCATATCTCTCAGCCAGTTCGATTGCATCAAACAATGTAGTAGGTTTCTGGGCCATGACATCAACCGATAGACTCGGTTCCAACCCATAGATGTACTTGTGCAATTTAGCATCGTCACTAATTCTTTCCACATACATGGTCAAGTTCATGAACTGATTAGTGTAGTCACGTATAGTGAGGTTACATTGGTCAAGAGTGTACCATCGTCTTGCCAACCATTCTTTTTCCACAGGGGACACAAAAACTTGGACCATATGCATTTTGAAATCTTCCCAATCAATGAACTGTTGATTCTCCCGATTGATATAGCGCCACCAAGTGTGGGCAAAGCCTTCCAAATGGAGAGAAGAAAAAAGTATTTTCTGATCATCAGTGCGGGGGTAGATGTTGAAGTAGGACTCCAACATGGACGTCCATTCTTCTAGGTTAGATGTGAGTGGGATTTCCCATTGTACTTTGTTAGGATGACCTTGTCATGTAGATCATAGGGGCCATGTTGCCCATGAAATCCTTGCTGTCCATGCAGCCTGTGGTGGCCATACATGCCCTGCTATCCATACATCCCTTGTGGTGCATTAAGCCCATGTTGTCCATTATAGCCATGCTATCCATGAGTGCCAGGATGGCCATTTGTACCATATTGTCCTTGATGGAGCTGATTCATATGGGGTGCAAGGGGGCTCCTAGGTAGAGTGGGTGAAATTCGACCCAAGGTGGGAGAAGGCCTCAAGTGAATGTTGCCGACATGGTGGACGGGGGAATTCAATAGGGGCTCATCATGCGTATGAGAGGGTTCCCCGATCTCATAGGTAGAAGGGGAAATTCCCTTATCACCAAGTATACCCTGTGGGCCATGCAATGGTTCTTGATGTGGAGGGCATCTAGACTCATGTCTAGAGTTATTGGTCTTCTCTTAGAATGAAGGGGTCGCTAACTGAGCAACAAGAGAGCAGTGAGGTATTCCAAGGTCTGTTGAGTCTTTGAATTTGAGATAGCCATGTGTTCGATCGCTTCATCAAACTTGAACATCATTTGGCGGTGGTTGGTGACCATATCATTGTGGCGTTCCATATGATGGAGCTCATGTTGGCAGAGGGTGTGATTGAGAAGGGTATATGGGTCCGTTTCAAGCATTTCCTCCTATATGTCACCATGGTAATCTTGTGCTGAGCTTGGTTCCTCATTCATGGAGGTCTGGGAGTCTCTAATCTCCCTCTGGAGTTCCTCTTGGGCCTTGCTTTTGCCTTTCTGGCCAGCCATCTGAATGCAGTCCACAGGACCTGCTGTCAGTAAAAGGGGTGCAACTCTTTGTAGGAAACTCTGATTGATGAGGTTTTAGGCTCAAGTCAGAGGGGACAATGAACTCTTCGAGATGAGCTATTAACCTTTATGACAAAAAATGATCAGAATTTTCAGTAAGGGGTTTACAGTGCTGTCCTGGAACGGTCTACATCCTGTCCACAGTGACCCTAGTGCACAAAAATGGGCATAACTTTCACACTGTAGCTCCGATTGGGGAGGTTTTTGATTCAAACTGGAGGGGATGAAGCCCTCTTCAAGGTGAGATATAGGGTTCACCCCCAGATTTAGGACATATTTTTTTGCAATGGGATCTTTATGACAGTCCTACAGGACTGTGACCAAAACACTGCCTATCTCTTAGTACCAATGTCTTACATGGATAGAGCATAGATCAAGGGGCCTGATTTGCCACATCAATAGCATCTTGAGCATACTAAACATATTCTTGAGCATCACTGTATACCCATCAACTCTTCCATTCATGCATAAGTACATTCACTACCATACATCTCCTTTGACTGCATGTACTTCAAGTGTCATACATGGGTGCCATTAGCATTGTGGGATATCCAAGAGAGATCATTGGGACAGGGGAATGGAGCTCATGGAAGTATCTGCACTTGCAAACAAGTATTGGGCTTCGGATCACTAGGAGGTGGGCAAAGTTTCCCCCGGGCTGGGTTGTGCACCCCTTCAGGGTCTTAAGTGGTAAGGGAGGGTCACCTCCCTTACCACTCTTCAGGGTCTTAAGTGGTAAGGGAGGGTCACCTCCCTTACCATTTAATACCCCTTCAAGGTCTTAAGTGGTAAGGGAGGGTCACCTCTCTTTTGTCTTACCACCTCGCTTGGCATCGGCCTTTTTCCTCAGTTAGAGTATACGTGGCAGATATTTTTATGAAGCATGTCAGTTTCTTTCAGCATTATGAGAAGATATAACTCTAATAGACAAAAACACAATGTATAAAATAATACCTTCCTCTATGGTGCTCCTTAGATCGCCAATTTGATGTCTCCATTGGCTCCGAAAGGGGGGTAAAATATCAACATGCTTAGCCAAAATTCTGCCAGATCACTCCTTCTCCATCTCCCACTTCGGAGTGCTGTTCACTGCCTGAAAACAACGATTGTGCATCGCGCGATTTCAACAATCTCTCTTTTTACATAAAATCCTCTCAAATTGGCTAAAAGCTACATGCTTTCTTTTACATGACATCCTAATCTAGAAGTTGTCTATAGTTTTATGGATTTTTACAAGAGATAATATCTAGAATATCAAAAATTGGGTAAAACTTGTTCAAAAATCTAATATTTTTGAACCATGGATACTAACACTAATGTCTAAAATGGGAGTGGCTCTCTAAATCAATAAGAAAGCCACACTCTAGATTTTTTTTACATAGTATGCACATAGCGACACGACAACGTCAAGAGTTAGAGTACAATTACAACACTTTCAACAACCTATAATGAATGTAGATAGATATAGTGTTATCCATCATTAAGAAAATTACAAATAGTGTGCAATATAGCTATACCCTCCATGAATTCATGCATGTGGAAGTATTAGCACTTGTAATTGGTTAGCAAAGCAATGCAAATTAACTAATACAAATTTTGAGATGCAAGAAGTGCATAATGGAAACAATCCTCTAGTGTTTATTCCTCAAAATGTTGGAATTTTTTTCTATCCTTCATGAAATGCCACAAAAGGCAAAAAATTATCCATCAACCATTGTTTTCCTCTTTTAACAACCAAGTGTGCATATTGTTTTATGCTTCTTGAGGTATGTAATCATTGCATAGTGAAGCTTTGGTGCTTTGAAATACAAATTATGCATTTAATTCCAATAGGAAAACATTACTCTAGAGGCAGAAAAGTTCTCTTGCCACCCCTACAATAACCAAAACAATCTTTGTGTAGTTTGTTAGATGGCTTGCATCCACAAAATGTAGGGTTTAGAAAAAAAATATGTGCATACAATAGCACTTTGACTTTTATTTTAAAGGATGCCAAAATGAATGAGCTTTTGCCTCAATATGGAAGTGGTTGTACTTTTCGAGTTCATGGTTCAATATACTGTCGCATAGGTTCCCTATTGCCAAGTGAGAACGAAGGTCAAATGATGAAGTTTGCACAACTTTATATTTATGATATTGAGCTTGAGTTATCAAATTACATGGGAGTTGTGCTTGGGCTTCTACTTGACTTATTAGAGGGCCTTCAAAAAATGATGCATGATCACAATGTTTATGCTCAAATATTTAGAGTAGTGGGTAGCAATTTGCAAGCCAGTCCTTCTATTGAAATAATAATGAAATCTATGAGAATTGATCTACTTCTAGACAGTATTTCCAATAATGAGTGAAGTTACAACAATTATGCTTGGGCAAGGTGATAATGATATTCTTGAATATCACAATATTCAAGTTTGCACTAGACAAGGGTATTTGATTAGAGTGTCTAACTCTCATAAGGCATATATATCTTTGTTGTATGTACTTCTCTTTCCAAATGGAGATGATAGATGGCATGTTTGGGTGCCTTATAAAAATATGGATCCTAGTTTTGATGTTCAAAGTCTCACAAACAAAGATTGTGTTATTCAATTGTATTTCTATGCTTATTAACTTCAAAATCACGACGATGTAAATGCATCTCTTATGTGGTGATTGCTCACTATATCAAAACATTGTTGATTCTTGTTGTAGTATTGAGAATTGGAAATTGGCTTGATGTCATCGTAATGAGGTAAATTTTGCAATGTATAGGGGATTGGATGATATGATACATATAATAGATGGAAATCATAATAACAGCAATAAAGTTAATGTGGCAAAGAGAATAGTATTGCCATCCTCATTTATAGGTGGACCAAGTTTCATGTGCCAATTATATCAAGATGCTATGGCGATTGTGTTCAAATTCAAAGAGACAGATAGATGTCAGACAGAGTGAAGCTACATGCTTCCTCTCTCACACTCCATTATTCATACCACACTCAATAGTGAAAGTACAACCTAAGGTCATAAGACCATTCACACCAAAGGCACCGACTTATTTAATGTATCTAACTACTATGGCTAGACTAGCTGTGTCCAGCTCATGTCGGTCAACACACACAAATGAGCTTGATATTCTAACACTCCCCTCAAGCTCAAGACAGCATATGTACTCCAAGCAGCTGTCTAAAACCACAGAACTTATCTTTACCCAAGGACTTGGTAAAGATATCCACTACCTGTTCATCAGTCTTCACATGCATAAGATCAACTCTTCCTGCAAGAACCATCTCTCTAATGAAATGGTAGTGTACCTCAATGTGTTTCGTCCTGGCATGATAGACTGGATTCATAGCCAAGAGTACACTACTCAGATAGTCACATAGTAACTTCACTGGAGCATCTACCTGTATGTCCAAATCAGCCCCATAAGCTTGAGCAGCCATGAAATCTCACATGCTGCCAGTGCAGCACCCCTGTACTCTGCCTCAGTACTCGATAAAGCAACCGTAGGTTGCTTCTTGCTGCTCCAGCTAATCATGCCGCTACCAAATCCAAATGCATATCCACTCGTAGATCTACGATCATATGAGCAACCTGCCCAATCTGCATCCGTGTATCCAGTCAATATCAAGGGCTTATCTCTGACATAGAACAACCCATACTCTACAGTGGACTTAACATATCTCATAATGCGTCTAACTGCATCCAAGTGCGGCTTTCTCGGCTTCTGCATAAACTAGCTTATCAGCCCTACTGCATAGCTCAAGTCAGGCCTAGTGATGGTCAAGTAAATCAGACTCCCATCTACCTGTACATAGTCACATCTTCTACTTCAGCCCCATTGTTCATGTCTAGCTTTAGATTCTGGTCCAGAGGTGTATCCAGTGGTTTGCATTCAGCCATGCCATACTTCTTAAGCATTTCCATGGCATAGTGCTTCTGCATCAGCCATAAGCCATTTTCAGCTGGTACAACCTCAATACCCAAGAAATACTTCAGATCTCCCAGATCTTTCATGTCAAATTCAGATTTCAGCATCTTCATAGCATGCTGAATTCCCATGTCATCATCTCCAGTGATTATCAGGTCATCAACATATATGACCAGCACTACCAAGCCACTGTCAGTCTTCTTTGTAAATAGGCTGTGATCAGCCCTGCCGACAACAAATCCAAGACTCTACAAGTAACTGCTGATCCTAGCATGCCAGGCTCTCGGAGCCTGCTTCAGCCCATACAGTGCCTTTTTCAGCCTGCGCACATACTGCTGAAAATCAGGGTGCTCATACCCTTCCGACTGAACCATATATACATCCTCTACTAAATCACCGTTGAGGAATGCATTCTTAACATCCATCTGCTGCAATTTCCAGCCTTTTTCAGCAGCCAAGGCAATAACAGTTTGTATGGTTGCCATTTTTGCAACCGGGCTGAATGTTTCATCATAATCCAAGCCATATTGCTGAGCATATCCTTTAGCGACCAGCCTTGCTTTGTACCTTTCCACACTGCCATCAGACTTACATTTGATTTTATAAGCCCATTTGTAGCCAACATGCTTTTTCCCTTCAGGCAGTGGTACTAAATCCCAAGTCTGATTTTCAGCCAAGGCTTTCATCTCTTCGTCCATAGCCATGCACCAATTTTCATCCTTTGCTGCTTCAGCATAAGTACCTGGTTCTTTGATCTCCATCACTTTTGTCATGTATGCATAATGCTTTGCAGAATAACCAGAGTACGTCAACCTGTAAACAGGGTATCTGACCCTCTGCGATCGTCTAAGCTGTGGTGCACTACTCGATTCACCTCTCTCATGAGGCGGAATATACCTGTTCTGCCTTATGCCAGGCGTATAGACAGTCGGAATACCAAGTTTGCTGTCTAAAGTATCACTAGACTCATAGCCCGAAGTCATTCTGCCAGGTGTCATCATACCAGATGCATCCTCAATAACTTTCTCTTTTCCTTTGCTATCCAAGACATCATGTCTCCCCCTCACTGACATACCCGTGTCAGTGGACGGTGAGCTCCTCAATCTCCCTGTCCATGGGGATACTGTCTGACTGATAGGTCCTATCATAGCAGTGCTCTGCTGCAAATCAACTGTAGAGACATGAGTGGAAGGCATATCAGATGGCACTGCAACTGGTGATACATACCAAGAACCCATCTCATCAAAGATAACATCCCTGCTTACCAAAGTCTCCCTGGTAGAGGGATCATAGCATTTGTATGCCTTCTTCTCCTGCGAATATCCAATGAAAACACACTTATGTGCTTTGGGATCCAACTTCTTCCTTCTCTCATCTGGAATATGCACATAAGCGAGACAGCCAAAGACTTTCATGTGACTTACATTACATCTGGCTTATAGCCATACAACTTCTCAAACGGTGTCATATCATGAATGCCTGCAGTGGGAGTCCTGTTTAGAATATATGCGGCTATCACAACAGCCTCTGCCCAATAGTAAAGCGGCATATGCTTCTCATTCATCATGGCCCTAGCAACTTCCATCAGAACCCTGTTCTTCCTTTCAGCTACTCCGTTTTGCTGCGGAGTGTAGCTGCAGGTTAGCTGCCTATGAATGCCATTTTCAGCCAAAAATCAGCAAATTCATTGGAGACATACTCCCCACCACTATCAGATCTCAAGCAAGAGATGTAACACTCAAATTCCTTCTCAACCTGTGCTTTAAATTGCTGAAAAACAGCAAAGACCTCATCTTTTGTTTTCAATATGTAAAGCCAGGTATATCGACTGTAGTCATCAATGAAAGATACATAGTATCTGGAACCCCCCATAGATGCATTATGAGCTGGTCCCCAAACATCAGAGTGCACTAACTGCAGTGGTCCTGTACTCTGTCTTACATGCCTGACAAATGGCAATCGTGACTGCTTACCAAACTGGCAAGCCTCGCATACATGACCAATATCTGAATATTGGAATCTAGGTAACCCTGTTACCAACTGCTTCTTCTGCATGGTCTGCAACCTCTGCAAATTGACATGCCCCACTCTCTTGTGTCAAATCTCTAAGTCCCTGATAGTGCCAGAACCCTGGGTAAACATAGCAGAGTTTAGCTCTGGCAGTGTAGCATCAAGAGTGAACATTCTTCCATTTCTATGGCCTTTCGCGATCAACTTGCATCCATTGCCAAACTCTTCAATAAAGCAGCCATGCTTATTGAAGCGAACCTGCAAGTTCTGCTCTGTCATCTGGCCCACAGACAATAGGTTCTTCATAATCGAAGGGACATGCAAAACATCATGAAGATTCTTCTTTCTGCCATCATGTACAACCAGAGGCACTTTCCCCTTGTGCTCTATGCTATGTTGTGTATCATCACCTGTGCATACATAACCATGCTTTTCAGCCACCATATCCGTGAACCAATCACCATGAGGGGTCATGTGATTCGAAGCCCCCGAGTTAATGTACCACACTGCATCATCAGATGATTTTTCAGCAGCCTTATCTTTGACATACTGCATGGCAAACAGTCTATCACCAGAGTCATCTGCCTGATTGGACGTAGCATAATGTCCATGCTGCTTGCCCTTCTGATTTCCCTGCTTCCTCCAGCAATCCTTTGTAATATGCCCATACTTTCCGCAGTAGTGACAATCCTTATCTTTATTTGGATTGTCTGACTGACGCTGCTGCTGCCATGAGCCTCTGCCACGGGAGTTAGATCTCCCCCTGCCTCGAAAGTTGCCACTACCTCTTGCATTTGATGACTGTTGATTGCTATTACTATAGGATGCATTCTGCTGGCCTCCTCTGCCAGATCCATAGCCTCTACCACGACTACCACGACCACGCTGATTCGAATAAAAAACTGCATCCTTATTCTTTGAGCTGCTTGACCCTGTAGCTAAGCCAAGCTTCACCTCTTCATGAATCAATAATGCAACCAGCTCATTAAAATCAGGCATCTCAGCCCGCATAGATACTGAAGTGTCAAAAGACTTGTACTCCAGCCCCAAGCCATTTAAGGTCACTGCAACCATATCCTCATCTTCTACCTGTGAGCCAACAGATGCCAGCTGATCTGCTATGGTCTTAACCTCTGTGACATAATCTTGTATGGATCTATTCTTCCTCTCCATGTTATTGAATTTCTGCTTCAGTTGTATCTTCCTTGCACTTGTTGTTGTGCCATAGTATTTGACCAATATATTCCATGCATCTGCTGGGGATTTACAGTTCATGATCTGCATCACCATAGCATTCGAGATACACAATGATAGCCAATGTAAAACTCTGCGAGCTCTTTCCGTCCAAGCTCGATGCGCTCGTCTTTGATCAGCTGTAGGATTCCTATCTGGAACTTCAGGTTCAGCCTCAACACCTGTCACTAAGTCCCAGTATCCTTTGCCTATCAGAAAGTTCTCCATGCGGAACTTCCATATTGCATAATTGTTGCTATCCAGCTTTTCTCCCACAATCTGGGTTACATTATCAGTTCTATCAGCATTTGCCATGTTGTAGACCTTGCCTGACTACCTGCAAACCAAGATCTTCTTAACAATTCAACTTCAGCCCGAAACTGTTTATGACAGTTTTCTGCAATTAATTGCAGTAAAAAACCAGGGTATTTCAGCCTACTAACAGTCCAAAATAGCTCACACCAAGTGGCTTAACCTGTGAGTGAACCAGTCAATGCAAGTACTATGTATTCACTTCGGTTTGAACTCCTACAACCTCACTGCCAGGGTACATATATGCAGTCTGAAAACTGTAAACTGTAAATAATCAGCAGCACTTTCAAGTCCAAAACTGAGTGGTAATCATGTCACACATGTCCCAAAAACTCCCAGATAGCTGCTAGTACACTTGGTAGTCATGACATGAGCATAGAGTCACAGAACAGTGCATAACCAGCACATACAAGTGTCAACAAATTCAATTGCAGGTTACAATCAACCAAAGTTCAGCATATCAAGTTCCAATCAGCATCAAATTGTCTCCCAATCATGTCATACATTTACTTCGTAATGACAAGGTCAATACATGAGCATCTGGGTATACATAGACAACCTGTTTTCACTGACCAAAGCATAAAACCTCATGAACCATTTGTACTTGACCAAGACAATATGTCTGCATTTACTTCAGCTCCAGACTTCAGTTTTCAATGATGCTCATTGAATGTTTCAAGCCTCCATACATCCAGCATGTATATGACAGCTCTCATAGGTGATAGAGCTCTAAAAATGACCTGTATTGCATCAGTAGTATCCAATGCTTGTCACTGACAGTAGATGACAGTTTTCAGCAGTGAAATAGTTCTCAGATCTGAATATTTTACTGAGAAAATTCAGCTCAAGTACTTCACATCAAGTACATATGACTTCTTGACTTGTGTTGTCTGCAATGCAATCTTCCCAGCCTATTAGGGAGCTTCAAGTGCTCTTCAGGATCAAAACAGTGATGTAAATCACTGTATTCAGTAGTGTACACTCAGTTTCAGACCTGTATACCTGCATAACAGTCCATGCCTCATCACTCAAGCTTCCATTGACATGTCAGACCTTCAAGGTCACACCCTAGGGTCAGCATACACTTCATAGAGCATGTACAAGATGCTTAATGCCTCATTTTGAAGCTGGAGGACATGAATATGAACCTGGCGCAACAGCGCAGACTGGTAGAAGGGGCAGCACAGCTCACGATTTTGTTACCCATGGCTATGAAGCACTCCAGGGTGCTCAACACATCCCTCTCAAGGCTACAAACAAGCCTTTGACACTGCCATTGATCATTAAGCATACACCCATACACTGCATACCTTCCATTGTCCAATGGCTTCAGCCTGTTTGAAGAAGAATGACCTTTTCTCTGACTTCAGCTCCTGCAAGTCCAATGCCACACTCGCAGGCACCCAGTCTTTGCCGATTCATGGCTCTGATACCATGTTCAAATTCAAAGAGACAGATAGATGTCAGACAGAGTGAAGCTACATGCTTCCTCTCTCACACTCCATTATTCATACCACACTCAATAGTGAAAGTACAACCTAAGGTCATAAGACCATTCACACCAAAGGCACCGACTTATTTAATGTATCTAACTACTATGGCTAGACTAGCTGTGTCCAGCTCATGTCGGTCAACACACACAAATGATTTTGATATTCTAACAGATTGTACATAGTAAAGGAGGGAAACCTGATTTATTTATCACCATGACATGCAATCCTAAGTGGCAAGAAATTATAGATGCTTTTTTGCTTGGACAATTTGCATATGATTGACCGTATTTGATTGCATGAGTTTTTAATGAGAAACATCAAGATACAATGGAATTTCTATTCAAGATGGAGCTATTTGGGAAAGTTACTGGGTATGCATCTATTATAGAATTTCAAAAGAGGTGCTTACCTCATTCACACATATTGTTGATATTAAAACCATGGTTTAAGCCCTTGAAACCGCAACGTTATAATAGACTTGTATAAATAGAGATTCTTGATAAACAAAGATTTACATCTTTATATGAGACTATTACTAGATACAATATACATGCTCCATGTGGAGCTTTCAATGCAAAAAGTCCTTGCATGATTGATGATAGATGTACAAAGAGCTATTCAAAGAAGTTTGTGTATGAAACTATAATTGATAAAAGTGGTTATCCTATATAGAGATGTCAAAATGATCATAGGAAGCATAATACAAATGGTAACAACTTAAACAATCGATGGATAGTACCTTACAATTCTTACCTGAGTTCCAAGTACAATGCTTATATAAATGTAGAGGTATGCTCAACAATTGCTGCAATAAAACATTTATATAAGTACACTCATAAGGGCCATGATCATGAACTATTAGATTTACAAGCAAACATGATTCAACCTCTAATAGAAATGAGAGGGTAGATATTGATGAAATTGAGAGATACTTGGATGCACGATATGTTTCTACTTCTGAAGCGTGTTGGCAAATATTTGAATACAGACAACATGATGAGAAGCTTGATATTCAATGATTGCAAATATATTTACCTAGAGAAAATAACGTTACTTTTTGAAACACTAATAATATTCAATACGTAATATAAAATGAAAATTCTCAAAAACGTAGTCTGGCATAGTGGTTTACTTGCTAACGCTATTTTATATCAAGACTTTCGAATGTAATAGGTATGAAATGTGAAAAAAAAGGACAAAGAAAAAGTAAGGAAATATGTGTGGTCGAATATGTTTTGTAGCTCCTATGTGTGGAGAGAAATACTACTTGCATCTACTCCTCACTGAATGTAGGAGGTGCACTTCCTTTGCGGCATTATGGAGTGCATGTGAGAAGCTAGCTTTTGGAGTGAGCTTTTGTGAGAGCGAGCTTTTTTTGGCAACCTCTAGTTGTATTCCACATAGTCCACTTGGTCCCCTTTTCTTTTGGGCATATATCAAGCACCACTACTGCTCCTCCATTGCTGCCACCACCACCACATCTTACTCTCCCCCTCATTAGAACCACACTCAATTCTCCTCTCTCTTTCCTCATATGTTGGGGACCAGCCACACCAATATCTCACTCCCCTCAATAATATTACCACCACTAGCACTGCTACCACCACCACCACCACCACATCTTACTCTCCCCCTCTTCAATAGAACCACAACCAATTCCTCTCTCTCTCTCTCTCTCTCTCTCTCTCTCTCTTTTAACCCCAACTCTTATATATATATATATATATATATATATATATATATATATATATAACAATACATTGTAGTTCTCTCTCCTTAGTTGTTTTACATCACTATATTAAGCTTATGTGATTATTTTTTATAATATTATCACAATGTTAGTGGTTGAATTACACATACATAAGTGATATCATACTCACATATACATTCACATCTCCCCACTCTCAATTATTTGCATGAATGTTATAATCACATCATGATATAATAGTATTTTAATTGTTCACACATGAGCAAAACCAGATACACTTAAACTTACACTTACACATTCATCTCTCTCTCTCTCTCTCTCTTATGTTGGGGACCAACCATTGACATGTCACTCCCCTAACACACACACACACACACACACACACACACACACACACACACACACACACACACACACACACACACACACACACACACACACACACACACACACACACACACACACACACACACACACACACACACACACACACATGTTGGGGATCCATGACATGCATCTCCCTCTTCTTCTCCTTCTGAATAACAACCTCTCTCTCTTTCTTTGTCTTTTTCACTCCCAACTATGTCACTTATCATCTCTCTCTCATTCTTCGTCTTTGTCTTTGTCTATCTCTCTCTCTAATACATCAGTAGTTCTCTCTCATTAACTTATTTACATCACTAGATTAAGCTTATATGTTTATCTTTGATAATATTATCACAATGTTAATGGTTCAATTATGTATACATATTAGATATCACACTACATATACATTCACATCCGCTCTCCTCACTTCTTTGCACGCATTTTGTAATTACATATTGATGTATTAGTACTTCAATTATGCACACACGAGCAAATCATAGACACATCCACTTATACTTACACATTCCTCTCTCTCTTCCTCATTTGATTAGGCTTACATATGGATTGAAGTTATACATTTGTTTACAATAGACCCTTGCATTCACAATCTTCGTAAAATATAGCTCAATATTTCTTAATTACATGTAGCCTTCACATTGTACTGCATGAACTTATTACAAAAACTACAAAAAAATACTAGATCCACAAATGCATTTGCAAGTTAGTAAACTACAATGCACAAAGTAAATTAACATGTTTATTGGAAACACTAAATATCAATCCAGCTCCATTGTTGGAGGGTGAAATGTGTGTCTCTAAGAAACTCCTAGACTCCCCCGTGAAAACCTACTAGCTTAGTCAAACAGGGAAGCATGTGTTTGAGGAGGATGGTATCCATGGGATTTTCTTGAAATGTAGATGGACATTTAAAGGAGTTAGGTGGGTTACATTGCATCTTCTTTATGCTATCATCCATAAATACTATCATTATAGGGCTAAAGTGTGGCCAATCAATATTATCAAAATATTTAAAAAATTGTGGCTTCACCCTAAATCCTTTCCAAAGAACGAGTTATGATAACAAGTGCATCAGAGGTATCACTTTCCTATGATCAATTATAGTCTCTTTAGAAGAAGCCATAAAAGGGTGACATATTCTAAAGATTATATGTGGAATTACTTACCAGGAATCTGAATCCTTATGTCTCTTGCACCTCTTTTTCTTAGAGTATTTTTGGTATAATGTCTTTTCATTGGAGAAAAATTCACCTTTCAATAGTCAAGGAAGGTAGGACATCTCTGGTACATCTCTTCATTTCACAACTGCTCAATCCGGTGATCCTTATACATGAGCTACTCCTCCTTAAAGTGCACATAATCCTTGCATTTCCCTAGCAAAGTTTGCAACACTGCCTTCTCTAGTTGCATATACATGAAGCTTCCATTCATAGTTCTATTGCATATAGAGAACACATCGACAAGATACCATTGTAAATGTACTTCTATAGAAGGATACTAAGTTATGATTGTAGAGAAGTTTCCATCCATGTTGCTAGCTTGCAATTTGAGACTCAATATCATAATCTAGTTTGAAATTCTCTTTATCTCGTATGTGAACTAGAAGAAAAACTCTTTGTCTATTTGAATATTGTAGTAGATTTCTAATTAAAAATTATAAATAAATAAATAAATAATATATATAGAGCTTTGAATCACAACTGCCCTCCATCATCTCTCTAAGGGGACATGAATTTTTTTGTTGCCATATAGAGGTTGCTAGCAACCCCTTCTTGGTTGGTGAAAAAAATTCACAAGTTGTCTCTTTCACTTCTTTGAGAGGACTCGTGTAAAATTTTAAAGATAAGAAGGGGTTGCTAATAGCCTTCTATTGAGTGAGAAATTTTTTTAGAGAGGACTTGTGTAATTTTTTTTGCCAAGAAGGGGTTGTTCGCAACCCCCTATTTGGTGTAAAAAATTTTCACAAGTCCCCTCAAAGAAATGATGGAGGGGACATGTGAAGGGTTGTTGGCAACCCTCTTCTTCTTGATGAGTTGCTAGCAATCCCCTTCTCGACCAAAAAAATATTTAAAACAAGCCATATAATCTCTCTCTCTCTCTCTCTCTCTCTCTCTTCTCTCTTTCTCATTCATCTCTATCTCTCTCCCCCCTCTCTTTATATTTCTTTTTAGTAATTAACTAAAAATGATTAGTAAAACTAAGTTATTAACTAATCAATATATTAAGTAGTGCATGTGTCAATACACTTCTTTCTATGTATATGTGTGTATATATTTGTGCATGGCTCTTATCTTCATTTCTCACTATGTGTATCTCTTTATCTCACAAAGAAAATTAAAAAGACGTAGGGGATAGAGCAAAAAAGGGCGGCCCAATGGAGAAAACGGGAGGAAAAGAGCCAAAAGCATAAGAAGAAGACTCAAAAGTCCAAGGCAAGTGCAAAAGGGGAAAAGCATATTATATATATAAAAGTGCACCCTAAATCCTTGTAAAAGAGCGCCAAGCTTCCTCCTATGCAATTGTAAATATAGATGGGCATGGATGAAGGAACCATGTAAATAGGAAGGAATAGGAAAAGAGGATCTAGGATAAAATGGCCGGTCATGTAAAAAAGGGATGGGTGCCCAAAGGAGTGGGGCATACATAAAAAGGAAAAAAGTGAATGAAGAAGCTCATTCTTGTGTGTGGCCAAAACTACCTCTCTTCTTCTTCTTCTTCTTCTTCTTCTTGCTCTTGCTTGTGCTTGTGAGAGGGAGTGAGGATGAAGGACCATGGTGGAGAAGCTCTCCATCTTCTCCTCTCTTTTCATCTTCTCTTCTTTTCTCTTCTCTTGTCTCATGTGCGATAATGAAGCTTGGAGCTTAGAGCTTGAGGGTTGAGCTTGCTTGAGCTTGCACCTTGGATCGTGGAGCTACCGAAGAGCTCGAGGGAGGAGGCAAATTGATCGAACAGGAAGGTAAGCTCACTACACTCATAGGTATGAGAGCACATATGGCTATGTGAGAGGTGGCCATTGCACTTGGCTTGAAATGCTTGAAATGATAAGGAGTGTTAGAAGATGGGCATAGAAACCCACTGTAAGCAAGGGAGTATAAGGGTAGATGAGTATTAATAGCCCTAAGGGCAGGGGAAACCCTAACCCTAGCTGGCAAAGGGCTATATAAACAGCCTATGGGTCACTATCACTGGTGAGAGAGTGTACCCAAGTTGTACTCTAAGCAACTTAGTAAGCAAGATTTCATTCTTGTACTTTGAGCTCTTCTCACCCTCTTGTGCACACATTCTACTACTGCAATCTCTGATTCTCAACATGGTATCAGAGCCACCTCTGATCTCCTCAGCTTCCCTCAGCATCAGTCATCACTAAGTGCACACTAGCTGTCATTTTCTTCACTCTATCCTTCTTTCCTCCATAGCTGCCTGCAACCTACCTCCATTGGAGGACTTGAGGAGGACAAAGGAGGCCATATTAGCCTGAGATTTCTTCTGGAGACTTCTTTCCCACATCAAGGCGCAGCTCCCTGTCAGCTCAAGCACTGACATTGTCCACGCCTGAGGCCAGCATTGCCAACATTGAAAAAACGGCGCAGTCTGGACATGCGTGAATCTCGGGCTGAATCGTGGGCAGCAGACGGTGCAATCCCAGCGACTATCATGGGGGTTTGATAGCCCCCCAAGTGGGCTATCCTCAGCCAAGAGGGCTCTGGGAAATTCCTCTTCTGCTGGCTGCTACAAGCCAAACCCTAACTGTGTTTTTTTGGGCAGCCATAGCCAACAAGCTCCAAGCTTGACATTTTGGGATTTTTACACTCTGAGCTTCATTAACAGTGATTCTAATCACTGAAGCAGAGTCTCTGAATCCTATTCCAGAGTCTAAATCTCTTGGGCATGATTAACGGACATCACCAAGCATCGGGAAGCCGACTTCAAACCGGGTTCCATTCAAGCACTTCACTAAGCTTGACAATAGTGTTCTCTTAACACTAATCATAAATCATTAGTTGAATAGCTTGCTGGACATTCACTAAAACCAGTGAGTTTTTTATTCCTCTTCATATATTGTTGTAAGCTTATGTGTAAAATGAACACATAGATCATTATGCACAAGAAGTGCATTGCATATCGTAAGTGACATTGTCTCAAGTACTTTGGTCAATAAAATCAATAGCATGAGTGTCATCATACTCTCCTCAAAGTCATCAGCAACAATCATTGAGATCATAGACAAACCGTGTCCAACACAAGCCTCATCCACTAAGCCGTACCACAAGGAGGAGCCTGAAGTCCAGTCTAGGTTTACTTCATTAAAACCTAAAAAGACTATTAAACCACGGAAGAAGTTTGCACATAAGAAAGGACCACCAAAGTCATACCTGGAAATATTATACTTATATGATTTTCAGCCTTTCTCTTCATTGCAACTTTGACTTCACTTTGTCTAAATTGCTTCCGCATTTAGTGAAAGGTTTGTAAGGGACTAGACACTGCCCTTGTCCCAACAAGTGGTAAGACCTTCCCAATGACTACAACATATGCTGATGTCCGTCCTCAAATTCGAAAGTTTGATGGTAAGGATTTCCATCCATGGCAGGTACTTATAAAATACAAAATGATGGAGAGAGGGTATTGGCCTCTTATTCAAGGCCATAGAGTTGTAAACTCTGCAAATATGATTGATATAGAGGATGACCAACGGGCTCAAGCAATCATAATGCTACACTTAGATGAATCCTTGATTCATCATGTTGATCAACTAAACACTGCTAAAGAAAAATGGGATGAGCTTGAAAAGCTCTATGGAGCCACTGGGAAGAATACTAAAATCTTCCTTAAAATTGAATTCTTCAGCTTGGAATACCGTTCAGGAGAAGATTTGGGAAAATTCATTTCTCATATGAAGGGACTTATGGCACAACTTGCTTCTGTACAAGCTCCAATACTTGAAGAAGATGCTATTGCTATTCTCCTAAAAGCTGTAAAACAGGTGTTTCCTACTCTTGTAACCACTCTCACCAACATTCCAGATCCTACTTTGGCAAGTACCATTCAATCCTGTTTGGATGAAGAAAAGAGGAACCACAAAGAAAGCAGCAACAGTCAGGCCACTTCAAATTCCCGTGAACAAGTATTGGTTCATACAGTTCTCACTAAATGTTCTTTCTGCAAGAAAAAATGACATCTTGTAAACAACTGCTGGAAGAAGTATCCCGAGAAGATGAAATGTAACAAATGCAAGAAGACAGGGCATATAACAAGTAAATGTCCCAACACTCCTGAAATACCCAAAGAATTGGTGGCCAACTATGTCTCCAATTCATCTGAAGATCGACTGTTTTGACTATTTAAATCATCTACCTAGAACAACCTTGTAAGCCTGATTTATAAAGGCATCCAAAAAGGGGGGGATCTTTTACATGTCTTGTAATCCAATGCCACCCTGGCATTGAGGGGGGGTGTTAGAAGATGGGCATAGAAACCCACTGTAAGCAAGGGAGTATAAGGGTAGATGAGTGTGAATAGCCCTAAGGGCAGGGGAAACCCTAACCCTAGCTGGCAAAGGGCTATATAAACAGCCTATGGGTCACTATCACTGGTGAGAGAGTGTACCCAAGTTGTACTCTAAGCAACTTAGTAAGCAAGATTTCATTCTTGTACTTTGAGCTCTTCTCTCCCTCTTGTGCACACATTCTACTATTGCAATCTCTGATTCTCAACAAGGAGTCTGTGGGTCTTGGTGGTCGAGTGAGAAGCTCCCACATGTTGGTTCCATTGCTAAGATCAACGGATTCAATCTTTGAGTGCTCGCATGCTCTAAATTGAGTGATGAAGTAGGAGTTCAACTCTGAAATGACACTTGGTTTTAGGTAGGAAGCAAGGGAGTTGGAGGCTATTCAATTTCTTTTGTGGATCATTTTAAGTTTAGGAAGCTTTCTGTGCATTGGTTAGAGTAGGAGTTGTGAATTTTGATCAATCTTGAGATATTAAGGTTTATGAAAATAAGAAAAAAAGAAGGAAAGATAGCTCTCTAGATAACCAGAAAATAGGGGAAGAAAGGAAATAGATTTTAAAAAAGGAAAGAAAGGGAACGAGAGATCTCATTTGCATTTAGTGAGATTAAGAGAGAGCTAGTGAGAGAGAGACATGGAGTGACTAGTCCACATGTTGCTACACCAATGATTCTTATCTTTCACGCTTCTAGCTCTTCCAAGTATACTCTAAATCTTGTTGTTGATTATTGCTTTAATTTGGAATCCTTGGTGATTTAAATAGTGGCATTAAGTCATTAAATAGGGTGGTTTTGTCATTTGAGTAACCACTTGGGTTCGGACTCAGACTAGTTGGGTGCCCATCTGAGTGTCTGAGTGGCCGTCAGAGGCCCCATGTTTAGCCATCCAATGTTGACCAAGTCCGAGGCTGCTTCTGTCTAACAGGGCAAGAGGGTTTGATTTGCTTGCCGATTTGTATTTTGGAGTTTATTTTCTATTGTAGGTATATACAATCTTTTATTAGGGTCTATGCTTACGTTATGGAAGTTTTTACGGCACCTCATAACCAAAATTGTTAGAATCGAGTTGATTTTTGTCATCCTTGAAACTCGTACGCAGGAATCGGACACTGCTACCAAAGTTTGATTCCCAAAATCGGACACGGAGGGTCCGATTCCTAGAATCAGATGGTCCAATTTTCAGACTTGGACCAACCCATCCTGTCCAATCGGACATAACCTGTCCAATTTTGAAAATCGGATATCCAATAATTGAATGTCCGATTCCTAGAATCAAACTCCTATAATCGGACGCACGAGAATCAGACACACAAAAATCAGACCATCCATGATTAGACATTCCAAAATCGAACACCTGCCAAATCAGACATCGGATTCCCAGAATTGGACCATCCATGATTGGATGCTCCAAAATTGGACATCTACCAAATTAGACATCAGATTCCCAGAATCGGACGCACGAAAATCAGACATATGAAAATTGGACCAACCGTCTAATCGGATACCCAGCCGTCCGGTCAAACACCCCGTTTGTCTAGTCGAAC
Source organism: Lygodium microphyllum (assembly GCF_053477565.2). Lineage (NCBI taxonomy): Eukaryota > Viridiplantae > Streptophyta > Polypodiopsida > Schizaeales > Lygodiaceae > Lygodium > Lygodium microphyllum. The sequence continues at coordinate 102,254,186 of NC_141151.1, forward strand.
ATGCTCAACAGTCGGATCACTCTATAGTCGCCGGACCAATCATAGGTCGTCTCGGACCCAACTACCAATTGGACCACTCTTCGGAACAAAGAGGTTTGCAAAATCTCAAGTGTATCTCTCCATCTCAACAACTGTTCCTCTTGCATCGAGGCTAGTAACACAATCATCCTTGTAATATCCATTTTTCATAGCCTTTGGAACTCGACATTTCTCAGTCCAAATGAAAGGCTGATAGTCTCAATGTATTGCATTGGTTGTATTCATTTTATCCAAAAAAAAGAGGAAAAAAAGAGAAAAAGAAAAGAAAATAAAAGAAAAAAGCACCCACGATCACAGCACAGCAGCTAGGGGTCCTTAAATTTAGGTACGTCTAGTGACCTTAATCGGCTGGCTCCGTCCCTAGTCCCCCAGCCCTTCTACACATCCCCCACAATTGTTCAGGGTACATCAAGGGCAGCATATACCTAGGGAGCTTGCCTCACCTATGGTTTGACCTGTCACCCTGAACGATTTGCACAATTCTTTTTCACATTCCATCTCAGTGCCATTGCAATCACCAGTGGTAAGCAAGGCATGGAAGACCATGGAAAGTACATTGTACTCTTCAACCACTACAAGTAGCCACCAACTACCAAAGCTAAGGCATCAATGAGATCAATTATGCTACATTGTGTTATCAGAATCACACATGATGTCTCAAGTGAAAGGTGAGAAGGATCGAAGCTTGCACTCGAGAGCTATGGCGGGAGAGCAAGAGCAAGAAAGAGAGAGACAAGAAATGGGAACTCCAATAGTCACAATGTGTGACTGGGCCTTTCTTTATTCAAACTGTCACTAAAAGAATAAAGAATAAAGTGACAGTGACGGGCGCCCGCCACTTGTAGTGTGCCGTGGCAGTGACTATCAGTGTAGTAATACACGGGCGGCTAGGCGGAGGCGCCTTTACCCCCAACAACCTCCCACTTAAAGGCGAATCTTCCCTAGTGAGGAGTGAAAAGAAAAAGAAAAAGAAAAAAGACAGTACAACATGTACACATGTACAAAAGGATGACGAAAGACGTCATCTCATCCCACGCCTATCAACCTCTTGAGGAAGGAAAAGCGCTATGTAGAGAGGCTTTTCGTGAGCAGATCTGCAGGATTCTAGTTAGTAGAGATCTTGACAAGATCAACAGACTTGTTCTCAATGACCCCACGTATGAAGTGATACCTCACCTCAATGTGTTTCGTCTTCGCATGAGACTGGATTCTTGGCTCACTGAATAACACTCATAGAATCCGAATGTAGTGTAGGGGTAGCATCAATACCAAGGTCAGCAACCAAACGACCCAACCAAATGGCCTCCTTGCAAGCCTCAGTGGCTGCAACATACTCGGCCTCTGTACTAGAAAGGGCCGTGCATTTCTGCACCTTGGACATCCAAGAAATAGCACCTCTAGCATAGGTGAATACATAGCCGGAAGTGGACTTCCTACTATTTGCATGTCCTTCATAATCAGAGTCAGTGTACCCCACGACTCCTGTATCCTGGCTGCCATAGCATAGGCACAGATTTGCAGTGCCCTTCAGGTACCTCAAGATACCCTTCATGGCATCCCAATGCTTCTTGCCAAGTGTAGCCATATAGCGTGCCACAACACTGACTGCAAAGGCAATATCTGGATGAGTGGCTATCATGGCATACGTAAGACTGCCCACTGCAGATGCATAGGGAATCTTGGCCATCTTGGCCCTTTGCTCATGTGTTTGTGGACAATTAGCCTGTGATACCTTCACATAAGAAGGCAATGGACAGCCAATAGGCTTTATGTCCTGCATGCGGAAGCGCTCAAGGACTTTATGAATGTACTCCCTCTGTGACAAGTAGAGGAGTCCCTGATGCCTATCGCGTCTAATGCACATACCAAGTATGTGAGCGGCCTCTCCCAGATCTTTCATCTCAAAGCTCTTTTTGAGCTGAGCCTTAAGAGCATCTAGCTCATCATGAACTTTCCCTACTATCAGCATATCATCCACATAGAGTACCAAAATCAATAAAGAACCATCACGGGCTTTCTTCGTGTAAAGACACGGATCCATAGCACTCATGCTGTAGCCCTGTGACTGCATAAAGGGATCAAACTTATGATACCACTCCCTAGGTGCCTGTTTCAAGCCATAAAGTCTTTTCTTTAATTTGCACGCTAGGTGCTCCCTGCCAGGTTCTGCAAAGCCCTTAGGCTGCTCCATATAAATCTCATCATGCAAGTCCCCATGTAAGAAAGTCGTCTTGACATCCATCTGGTATAAATCCAAGTCAAGTTGAGCAACCAAAGCCAAGACTAAGCACAGGGTAGTCATCTTAATCACAGGAGAAAAGACCTCATCAAAGTCCACACCATGCTCCTGCTTAAAACCCTTTGCTACCAATCTAGCCTTGTATGCCGACTTGGGGTGTCCAGGGGTACTTTTAAGCTTGTACACCCACTTGCATGGCAAAGCCTTCTTGCCCGTAGGAAAGGAAACCAAATCCCAAGTGTCATTCTTATGCGAGGAGTCTATCTCATACTGCATAGCCCTTTCTCAAGAGTGATTGTCATCCTTGCGCATAGCCTCATCATAGGTGAAAGGCTCTCCTGCATCTGTAACCAAGACATAATGCATTGAGGGCCGAAATCTATCAGGTGGATGTTTGTCTATAGTAGACCGCGCCTCATGGCAAGCTCTGCGGCCTGCCCAGCTACTTGTCCAACACCCTGACCATGAGTATTTGCTGCAGCTATAGGCTGTGCAACTGGCTGTGCGGGAGCTCTCAGCTCCTCTTGAAATATGACCCTGTGGATCTCAACAACTCTCTTAGGCTGTCAATGCATCTTGTCTTGATGGAAGACTACATCATGACTAGGGATGACTTTCCGCGCCTGCGGATCCCAGAGATGGTAACCCATCTGGCTTGCATCCCCATAACCAAGGAAAATGCATTTGACACTCTTAGGATCCAGCTTATTTCTCTTGTCCCTGGGCACATGGCAAAATACCTCACATCCAAAGACACGGAGATGCACATAAAAGGGAGGTTTTCCAGTCCATACCTCCTCGGCAACTTGGAAATCCAAACCACTAGAAGGTGATCTGTTTATGATATGCACAGCTGTACTAACTACCTCAGCCCAAAAGCTCTGTGGTAGGCTGCATGGCTAAGCATACTGTGTACACGCTCCTGGATGATTATATTCATCCGCTCAACCAAACCATTTTGGGGGGGGTGTAGGGGGCGGTCAACTGATGCTTAATACCCCTCTCATCACATAACTGCTCAAAAGCACGTGTGACATACCCCCATTATCTGTCCTTAGGCATTTTAGCCGATACCTAGACTGGTTCTCAACCAATGCAAGCCATCTCTGAAACATAGGTAAGACATCAGATTTCAGCTTAATGGGATAAGCCCAAACTTTCCGTGAAAAATCTTTTATGAATGTAACGAAATACTTTGCACCACCCATAGTCTGACAAGGCATGGGCCCACAGACATCTGAATGTACCAATGCCAAGGGCTCACTCATACATAGCCTACTAGACTTCTTATGCGTAGACCTAGTCTGCCTACCATAAAGACAATGCTCACATGAATCAAAACATGCATAATCAAGGGGAGGTAAATACTGCAAACCAGAAAGTATTTTCATTCCCTTCAAAGACATATGGCCCAAATGGGCATGCCAAAGAGATACATGTGGGATAGAACCCAGAGACAAAACATGATCAAGGAAAGAAGCGGATACAATCAAGGGATAGAGGCTGCCAGCCCCTTGGCACCTCTCGCAATCACAAGTCTGCCACGAGTGATCTTCCATGCAGAGTCTCCAAAAGATACATGATAACCTGCATCATCAAGCTGTCTAGCTGACATGAGATTGCGTGTCAAAGCAGGTACATGACGTACATCCTGCATAACAAAACTGCTGCCAGAACGAAATTGTAGCCTAATATCACCAATGCCCACAATATCAAGAGAGCTGTCATCACACAAGCACACAGAACTCGAAACAGTACAGTATGAATGAAGCCACTCTCGGCAAGGTGTCACATGAAAGGATGTACTTGAGTCCAAGAGCCAACACTGTGCATACATAGAGTGTATCTCTGTCATCTGCGAAGCATTAGAAGAAGCTGCAAGGATATATTAATCATCAAAATCCTCAGGCTGCATAACATTGATCTCTTCAATTTTAACACTGGACTTTGCAGGCACTATGCTGCGATCAGAAGACTTATCCCGCACTTTGTCTTTCCCCTTATCTTTGCGTCTTTCATTGCGCAGTTCATGGCATTGTGGCCTAATATGGCCCTTTTTCCCACAATGGTGACAAGTAACATTTGCATTCCTACCACGGGATTTGCTACGTGACTTCCCACGAGACTTGGACCAAGATTTTTGAGAATCCTGTCCACGGCCACTGCCACTGCCATGCTTTCCATATCCATCATTCTTGCCTCTAACGGTCATAGCATGCGACACACGAGAGGCATCCAAATTCTTACGGTTAACCTCTTCCTGTAGAAGAGCACTCTCAACATCAGATAATTTCAAGGTAGTAGTAGAGGCATATAATGTAGTGCGGAATACATCCCATGACTCATTAAGAGTACCAACAAGCAAGAAAAGAGGAGTGACATCCTCTGCAAAAGTGATGTCCTGCGAAGTCAAGTTCTTGAGTATAGCATGGAACTGGCTTAAGTGAGCAGACATAGTCACATTCTCCTTCATGCGTAGATCCATAAGCTGCTTCAGCCAATACATCTGACTTGCTGGACTTTTCTTGTCATAGAGATTCTTGATTTTATCCCAACAATTGCCATGCACTCTGTTCTTCCTCAAATACATTGTAATGAACCTGTTCTGTGAGAGATAATACAATAGTGGACTTGCATAACTCATCAAGCTCAAGCCATTCCTCATCTGGCATAGTTGCAGGCGGATGCCCGCTCAACCTCAATGGTTTGATCTACGATTTCTACACCAACACTTGCCAAATCTGGCTCTTCCAATAAGAGTAATTCATACCATCAAGCTTAGTGATGTTGAAAATAGCATGATCAGTGGTGGACGAACTCGCCATAATGCAGGCTGGAAGACTATAGTCAGTTCAAAATTGCTTGTTGTTTACTGTAGAAAATGATAAAAAAATCACCAAAATCGAGAGAAAATGGCGAGAAAAGTGTAACCAAAGCTGCTGACCACTAAGTATTAGTGAAAGTACATCATTTCAGAATATTTCAGCATGAAAAATCCATGTCAGTCCTCGGAGTTATATGCTTGCTGTAATAAATGACAGCAGGGTACTGTGAGAGTCAAATTCTGACCAAATCACTGCACCAAGTCAATAAATGACAACCAAGACATGACCAGCCATAAACATGCAAAAATCAACACTAAATAGTCATCAAGGCTCTGAGCAAACACCCAAACATGTCACTAAAGCATCTGCCACTGAGTAGACATACATCCTGGACAGTAAGGAAAAGTATACATAACACTGGCAAGAACTGACACTTGTAGTTATATGCTCACTAGAGTGCAAAGCCCAAGCTCAGGTGAAAAAGAAACTCCAAGATATCAGTGCATGAACCATGCAACATTTAAGTGTAAGAGATCCCAAAGTCTCAAGTATCCGCAAAATGCTCAAAATAGCATAAACCTCCTGCTTAATGTCTGTCAAACATACAAGATCCTCCCACTGGCTCAAAAGGCAGATAAACAAGCTCAACAACTCAAGCAAACCAAGTCAAAGTACCAAAGACATGTAACCAAGACAATGCCTCAATAGCATCCAAGGCCATAATGGAAAAAGCCAAGTCGTAACAGGAAAATCCAGGTTAATGTCCAATTGCTCAAGGGAATACTCAAATGAATGTCGAGACGAGCTCAAACAACTGCCATCCATAGCCAAAGCATAAAGCATTCACCAAGACATCATAACCCCCGTACTGGGTATCCTAGGCATAAACCATGTCATAGATGAAATGCCAGTTGCAAAGAAGCGACAGTCAAACCCAAATCGAGCTCTAATCTCATCTCAAAAACATTCCGGAGCATAAACAAGACATGTGGCATAGTTCAAATACATCATGACATCATACCGAGTAGCCGGGAGCACCCCACGACCAATAGGCATAACCCAACTATAGCATAAATAGCTTCAGCCCTGAAGTTTCTAGCAACATATAACCTCTGTAAACTGAGCAAATCACTGTTCAATCCAAGCTAAAATCCATAGGCAAACCATAGGCATACATTCCCTTACATATAGGCACCAACCGAGCATAATCGGGCACCAAATGCCAAGACCTGTAAGCATAAAATTGAAGTAATAGGTGGCTGCCTTGTTTTGGACAGATCTGGGATTGTTCAAAACAGTCAATGGCTGAGCTAAATCAGCTCCAAATGCATCTCACATAAGAGGCATAACATCCACAAGTGATTTGGTATCAATAGACATCAGTAGAAGCATCACATAAGCCATAGGCATACAAATACATGCTGTCTCAGACCTGAAATCTATTGTTGCAGAATATTCTGTCATCAGAATTTGGCAAATCCGACATCACCATTGTATCTGGAGCATGCCAAAATCCCAACTTAGACTCTTACCTTGCCTGAATTAGGTTCCGAATGCCCGAGATATGACAAAAAGAGTGATTTTTAGGCTAGATTTTGAAATAGGCGCAAAAAAAACGTGAGCTAGCTGGGGGGGTCTGCTATCCCATGTGTCAACAATGGGGCCCAAAGGGGGCACAAATGGGGGCCAAAGGAGGCCTACACCAAGCCTCAGCAAGCCTTGATAGGCTGGAAGCAAGATCCAGGTGAAGGAAGCTCCAAGAGGTGTGAGCTATGGCTGCCCACAACCTATGAAAACCATGTTTACCTAGACATGTGGACTGAAGTAAAACTCTAAAATAATCAAACTACGTCTTGTGCACAATAAGAAGACTAGCAATATCCCCAGGGAGAGACCACGTATGAGAGGTTTTTCCATCGCAGGTATTGAAGACTCCAATGAAAGTATAGTCAGCTCTTCATCAACACTCAACTCTGAACTCTTGTGCTTTATCATCATGCAAGCCCACCAAAGAATCGTTGCTTGTAGAATCCCCAGAACATCAACACCTGGCCAACCCATGAGTACAACTCCCAAAAAAAACCAGCCCTATCACCAACTTTAACAACCCTATCACCAACCAATCAGGCCAACAAAGTGCCACCAACAACCTTCATCCGCACCATCACTAAAACTTCTCTAAGGCACACCATCAATGTCCCTTCCACCCACGTCTTCGGTGCACGCCAAAGCTTGCTATCTACGACAGTGAGTGCCATGGGACTGGCACTCGTCTAGGAGGGGGGTAATGTTAGCCCTTAGACGAACAAGGTGGAAAATTTGGAAAATATAAAGCAAAAGACAAGGCCAATGCAAAAGTGGATCGGAAGACTAAGGCACGTTAAGAAAAATCTGGAAACACAAGAAGTGTAAAAAAGTCCTAAATCAAGGAGAAAGGCGCACAAGAAAAGCGCAAGTCAATACCATTGTAAAAGAGCGGAAGGTGCACCATGATTTATTTTAAGAGCGGCATGTAAATTGTAAAGGTAGATAGGCAGTAGGAAGCTTCGAAGCTAGGAAGATAGGAGAACAATAGGAAAAAGGGCCTAGGCCACGACCGCCCATGTAAAAAATGGGATATGGGGATGACCGCCCAAAAGGGATTTAGGGTTTTGTATATGAAGTTGAAAAGTGAATGAGAAGCTCATTCTTGTGTGTGGCCAAAAGTAGCTCTCTTCTTCTTCTTCTTCTTCTTCATGTTCTTGCTTGCTTGAGGTTGTGCTTGAGAGAGGGAGTGTGAGAGTGTGAGGGTGAGGGACCGTGGTGGAGAAGCTCTCCATCTTCTCCTCTTTTCTTCTATTTTCTTCTCTTCTCTTCTCTTCTCTTCTCTTGCTCGTGGTGATGGAGCTTGGAGAGTGGAGCTTTCTTGAAGCTTGCACTTGGATCGTGGAGCTACCAAAGTGCTTGGGAGAGGATGCAACTCAATTGGGCATGGAGGTAAGCTCACTACACTTGTAGAGATGGATAGCGAGTCAGCTATGTGAGAGGTACCCATTAGTGCTAAGCTTGGAATGCTTGAAATAATAAGCAGACCATGGGTCTTGGCGGTTGATCGCCTCTACACACTAGTTCAGCCATTGTGCCATCCGTACCCTTAGGATTGTTTGGAGTCAAGACACTTGGTGGTGAGGCCACTCTGACCTCGTTGAATGTCATGACCCGAGCACAAATGAAGCAAGCCAGTATCTCATTACCTATACTTAGCAATCTTGATGCAGCTTCAATAGGGAAAAAAAGCCGTTGAAGGAGGAGAAAGAGGGCCGGGATGAAGGTAACGCTTAAGACAGATAGTGCCTCCACACTACCCCAGGGGAAGCAAGTCAGGTTCTTGGTTGGACCACCTAGATGTAATGGACTATGAGCAAGCTGGATTAGTCAACCAAGTATCACACCACTCGTTAAACTGAATTGACCTTAGAGCTACGACCATCAGGGGAAAATCCTACTTCTAGTGAGGGTTGTGAGTTTAACTTTGAATTGGAAGTGAGCTTTGAGAGCAATGTAGAGATACCTAGATCACTTAAAACCAGACACACCAAAGGGGACCTACCGATCCACCTAAGGTGTAGTTGATCGAGAGAGGAAAGGAAGAACCAATTAAAGGAGTTAGAAGCCGAAGGGCAAAGGAAGTCTCAATATCTATTGAAGCACTTCACGAAGTTTGAAAAGGGCAACAGAGTGGTGATCTTGTTGGGAGCTAAGAGGCAAGGATAGGCAAGTGAACCAATAGAGGGGCTTGCCAAGGTCAAGGAAGCCAATTTAGTGAGGGAAGGTGAAAAGCCTTGACTCATATTCATAGCCAAGGACCTAACTGAAAAAGAGGAGGAGCTTATCCTAACGTGAGTGTAAGGGAGGGGGTTATTTAAGGAAGATACATTTTATAAGGTAAGGTCCCATAAATAGGGGGTAGATAAGGGGTATTTTCATATATTTCTTGCATGCAGGTCTCCTTATTACTACTAGTGAATCCCCCATGCCTCTAGTGCACCCACCACATGAGCCTCCAATGTTAAACCCTCTTGTAAACATAAGAGTAGCCACCGCCATTGAGATAGAGAACGAGAAAGAGGAAGTAGTGGCACTTGCATACTTGTGCATATCGGTCACCGATCACAAGACATATGCCTTTGATGCACTCATTGATGAGGGAGTTGAATGTAATATCCTTACACATGATCGTTGGACCCTCATTGGTGGTTATCCCTAATTGCAACCTACTAATGCCAAACTCAGCCCATTTGGGGGGTAGTCTTATTTACTACTAGGAAAGTGTAAGGTAGTGGTCTCTATCGAGATTGAAAGCCTAATAATGATCTTCTACATGATGCCTAACACCAAATATGCTGGTAAAGAATCATTTCTAGGGCATGCATTCAAGAAGCAAGCACACTGCAATGTTGATTATGACTCACAACGCATTCACCTTGCCATTGGCAATGGTTAGATATTGACGACTTTCAGCAAGGGCAACACGGCTCCATCTAAGACTACAGCGCCACCAATAGAGCAACTTAGTGCCAAGCCTAAGGAAGGGGCCGCGACTTATCTTGACCCACCACAACTAACTGGACGCAACCACTAGCAACCGCACACCCAAAGCCATTGAGTAGTAGCTTAGATGGGTACTCAAATGACAATTGCAGTCACCTCAAAGTCAATCTGCACTAACTCATAATCCTAGAACCTCATGCCCTAGGCCTAGGAGACAAAGTTAGTGCTATAGGAGTCGATGAATCATCAAGCGACGATGGGTGCCCAATGCCCTATTGCATGCTCAAGGTTACTATGAAGGCAATACTTGGATCTAATTTCCCAAGTCCATGAATGGCATGCGTGTCCCTCAGCCACCACACAACTATGAACTAGCTAGGTATGAGAAATGAATTGCCCCAAAAGAAACCAAATCCATTGAGCCCCAATAAGTCTATCGATCAAAATTGCGGTTAGCCATATATCTAAACCAAATCAACCTGACACTTTTGCTATTCCAACCGCTCCACAAGTAGCAAGAAACATATCAACTGAGCTACAAGACCAATCCATTGCACAAGTGGCTGACAAACACTTCATTGAATATCCTAGGAGGTAGGCATCAGTAGTGGAGTTATCAAGCTCAAACCTCCCATAGGCCTTAGACCCTCCTATAAGAGGAGATCCATCCTTGCTTTGTCCTTAGACCTAGCCATGAATATGGGAGATGACCTCATCACCTATATCAAATGCATGGAAGCTACCTTCAGCATATTTGCTAAAAGCTACGAATGGTTGGTGGATTTAGGCCTCCTCGACGAGCTGTTAGCAATAGAAGTATACTCCTTGCCATGCACTTGGGAGGAATATAAGTTCATGTTTGTGAAGATTCTTGAGGTGGCAAAGGCCCTGATTGCCAACAAGATTTCTCAAGAGCAAGCTTTGAAACAATGATTGCTCACCTCCTATAGCGAGAGCAAAGTCTCTACCACAACCCAATAACTAGAAGAGCTAGAATGGTTAGATGAGTCTAACTCTTTCTTTTTGCAAAAAGGGTATGCTCTGCATCTCCAACGAGAACAAGAGGACTAACAAATTATGACCAATGTTGAACAGAGATGTGCAATCAAAAGCTCTGAGTATGATCCAACCTATGTGGCCCCTACCTCATTCAGAGTATTGGCCATCACGCCACAACTGACTTCAAAAGAACATGTTATGGTCCATCCTTATTTGGATCGACTCTTGATTGAGGAAGAACTACACATTGGTAGCTAGATGAACTCTGGAGACTTCCTAACCAATGCTATGACCTACATTACACACATAGGTAGTAGGCCTCAAAACATGGACCGTCACGCCCATTAGAGTATAACCCACAGTTCTATGCTTGGCTCATGAAGAAATAAAGCACAACAAGCAAGTGCTTCACACCCTTAACCTTTCACCCTCCAATTCTAGAAAGGATTTTCATCATTCTTGAGGGGGAGAGGGGAAGGTGGAAAAGAAAATATGACTTGAACTTCAGAACATCAAACCGAACTTTATAAGAAAAAAAGGTTCACAAGCAAAAAGGACGAATAAAGGAAACTCATACTTGAAAAAAAAACAATCAATCGATACAATACCTGCATGGCTTGGATCCTAATGTCAATGCTTGAGAGTATCACAGTAAGGGTCCTAGATGAAATAAATTTGAATACCTACATCTGCAAAATGATTGAATCATCATCCAAGGCATTATCATTGAGCCAAAGACCTCCAAGAGGTGAGTCACCAACCACCATGACTGAATCGGACAGGAAAACACCCGCATAAAAAGCATCCATGATAGGTTTTGGAGGGGTGCTGATGGCCATTATCCAAGAAGCTATGGGAGAGATGGAAAGGGAAGAAGATGTAGGGTAGATACTGAAGAGATATCCTATTCAAGAATAGTATCACTCCTTGGTCACAAAAATCCCATCAATGTCTCCAAAAATAGGAAATGTGGGAGAGTCAAAGAAGTTATCAAGCTACAGAAAGAAGATGCATAGCAAGTTTTAAGGAAAAAGGAAGCTCAAATCCAAGCATAGTGGTGGCAATAGAAGAGTTCAAGCAAAAGGACCATCAGTGAGCAAGGTAAGGAGGATTCGGTCCCATTGAGCTAGGAGTAGCAAAAGAAAATCATGCTAAAAATCTTGGGCAAGAGGAGGGAAACCACAGAGGAGAGGGCAAAGCCCAATTAGCCGTGTAGAAGACGAAGTAAGAAGAAGAGGAGGAACTCCTACGGAAGGCAAAAGAAGAGTCCCGAAGGATGGAGGAAGAATAAAGGAAGAAATGACAAGAGGAGGAGGAAAGGTTGAGGAGAGAAGAGGATGAGAAAATGGCTCTTGCCATCAGACTATCGGTCAAGCAACCCTCCCATGCCAAAGAGTTGGCGAGAAGGAGCTTAGAGGATGCACTTGGAACCAACTCCATAGTGGCAGAAGTGGCTAGAGGATCCATAGTGGAAGACAAAGGAAAGACCCCATTAGACCCGCTCCTACCCATCATGGTTGCTACTGCTACTACCACCCAAGAAACTAGGGATGCGATAGTGGACCAAAGCAACGTGATGGCTTGGGTACAATACCTAGTCAACATGGTGCAACAACTTGGACCAGCACCACCCAGTGGAGGAGCCCTAGTACCAAGAATGAAGAGGTATGTTGTGTTGTGGATGCAGAATCAAGAAAAGACCCGAAGAAGGCCAAGGTAGAAGCCTCAACTATGTCCATACCCTCGGCCATGCTAGGGTTAGCACAATACGATGTATGGTTGTCCTTGAAGGTATGAACAATAGCTGTATCACTGAGTACAGCCACCCCTTCCCATCAATGACACCTCTATATGTACACATTAATGTAAAGGGGGGCTACTTGCAAAGCAGACCCTTCCTTACTAAGTCCCTTAGGCCCCCTCATAGTGTAGCCCTTGAAGAGCATAGGGATGATGTCTAGCATACTCTCTCCCCATGTATCAAATGTAAAAAAAAAAGAAAGAAAAAAGGAAAAGAAAAGGCAGAGATGAAGCACAGGAAAAGGACAAAATGGGATACTCATGTACCAATTAGAGTGCCATAGACACTACACCTAGGGATAATTATATCCCTAGCCCCTTCCCCCACTTCACATACTTAGGGCACATCAAGGACAGGACACACCTAGGGAGCTCCTGCTCGAGACTTGTCTCCCTAAGTCACACCCACATCACCTCCCCTTGTACACGAATTGGGTCCTCAAGTATGGGATAACACCACAAGCTTCAACCCAACTTCTAGTTCCACTCACACGGACACCATGCATTGCATGGTGAGGTAGACACACATCCAAGTAGTACACTTCCTTTTTCTTTTTTAGGTACACTCAACAAACCACAATTAACCATTGACATTGGAGGCCCCCATTACCCACTTAATCTATCCTTAGCCTCTGCAACCTCTCATCCATTTTGTTATGCTTCTTCTCCACAACCAATCTCCCCAAAGCCCCATCATCGATCCACATGGCAAACCTTCAATCAATCGACCCCTCACCAACAAGTGCCATGGGACTAACTCAACTACTAGGAAGGGGGTAATGTTAACCTCGGTGCAAAGAAAATGCAAAGAAAGTAAATAAAATAAAAAAGACGCACAGGATAGAGTGGAAAAAGGTGGCCCAATAGGAAAAACAGGAGGAAAAGAGCCAAAAGGACAAGAAGCAAACTCAAAAGTCCAAGGCAAGTGCAAAAGAGGAAAGACACATTTTAAATATAAAACCACACCCTAAATCCTTGTAAAAGAGTACCAAGCTCCCTCTTGTGTAATTGTAATGGAGACGGGCATGGGGAAAAAAACCATAGGCTAAAATGACCGGTCATGTAAAAATGGGATGGGCACCCAAAGAGGAGTAGGGCATGTATAAAAAGGAAAAAAGTGAATGAAAAAGCTCATTCTTGTGTGTGGCCAAAACTACCTCTCTTCTTTTTCTTTGTGTCCTAAGAAAAGAGAAGGAGAAGAAGAAGCGAGGGAAGGAGAGGAAGAGAAAAAGAAGTAGAAGAGGAAGAGGAGAGGGAGAGAAGAAGAGAAAGAGAGAGAGAGAGGGAAGGAGAAGAAGAGGAAAAGAAGAAGTGGAAGAGAGAGAGTAGGAGAAGGAGAGAAGAAAAGAAGAAGAAGAGGGAGAGAGAGAGAAGGTGAAGAGAAGAAGAATTCCACCTTTCAAAATCCCCTATTCCTTTGACTAATCAACCAACTCTTTCTTCTTTGGTTCCTTCTAAAAATGATGTCATGGATGAACTCATTAAAAGCATGTGCGACCTTCATCTGAATCTTACAAAAATTAGTTCCAAAGTGAAGAAGCTGGATGTCAAAGTTGAATGTAGTGATTGGCATTAGCTAAATCTTCTTTGACTACTTTGCCACATTTCATTTGATCTAATGCCTGCATCCATACTTTAGATTGCACACTAGCTTTATATGCTTTCAAATTTGATTTAGTTGGTTCAATTTGCAACCCATAGGTAGCTGCTTCAATTGCTGTGTAGGCATTCTTTACAACTAAATCTTCTAATATTTTATTCATTCCACCATTACCAAAATTTGGCTCCAATGGAAGACCAGTTTCAACTGCATGAATTTTTTCATCTTTCCAAAAGATGAGCTTCTGTGCTTCAGCCTCACAGAAGGTAGAACACTCCCTCTTGTCTTGCAGCTTCTTCTAGTGCTTCGCATATGACAGAGATACACTTTTCATACAAAAATATTTTTCATTTGAAAGAAAATTTCAACTAATCAACTTCTTAATCTAATATTGTAATCATTGTTTCAAAATATGAGTGGAGCGATGCGAGTGTGACCGAGTTGTTTAGATACCTTCTATATATGCTTCGTTGATTTCTCTTCAGTACCATAATAAAAAACGATTGTGTTTTTCTTTTCAGGTTGCTAAAGTGGTAAATGTTTTGATGATGCATATTAAGGGGGGGTGTGTGTGTGTATACATTTTATATGTTTAAGATTGTGTATATTAATCTCTCTCTGTCTCTGTCTCTCTCTCTCTCTCAAAAATGCAAAAAATAATGTCTATATATGAGACACTATTCTATGCACTCCCAATGCACAAGTCAATGTGCATAAAATTAAAGACCTTGCAAGTAGGAGGTCATTTCAATGTGTCCTCAAACATATCAAAGGACATAGCAATTGTGTTGTATCTCCTAATCTCATGCATCACTTGGATACAATTGAGAAGCAAATGAAAAGTTTAGACAAATAACAAAGAGCTTCGATATCTCAACAGCTTTGGTGATTATCTTCAAAGGATCAAAAAATATATTGAAGAAAGATATGAAGAAGTCGTGGCTCATGGGCTAAATTGAATGGAAGAGATAGATGAAATAAAGGGCTAGATAGGAGAAATCTATGAATTTATTTTCAAACACTGGGTAATGTGGGCCTTGGAAAATCATGAAGACAATCTGCAAGATGTTGCTAAGAGCAACTATTATGGAGCATGCCAAGACCTCAAATGCAAACAACAATGTCTATGTATGAGACATTGTTTTGTGCACTCCCAATGCACGAGTCAATGTGTATAAAATCAAAGACATGGCAAGGAGGAGGTCATTTCAATGTGTCCTCAAACATATCAAAGGACATAGCAATTGTGTTGTATCTCTTAAGCTCATGCATCACTTGGATACAATTGAGAAGCAAATGAAAAGTTCAAACAAATAATAAAGAGCTTCAATATCCCTTAGCAACTTTTATGATCATCTTCGAAGGATCAAAAATATATTTGAAGAAATATATAAAGGAAGCCTAGCTCATGGGCTAAATTGAATGAAAGATATAGATGAAATAAAGGAGAAATCTATGAATTTATTTGCAAACAATGGGCAATGTGGCCTTGGAAAATCATGAAGACAATCTACAAGATGTTGCTAAGAGCAACTATTATGGAGCATGCCAAGACCTTAAATGCAAACAACAATGTCTATATATGAGACATTGTTCTATGCACTCTCAATGCACCAGTCAATGTGTATAAAATCAAAGACATGGCAAGAAGGAGGTCATTTCAATGTGTCCTCAAGCATATCAAAGGACATAACAATTGTGTTGTATCTCTTAAGCTCATGCACCACTTGGATACAATTGAGAAGCAAATGAAAAGTTTAGACAAATAACAAAGAGCTTCAGTATCTCAACAGCTTTGGTGATTATCTTTAAAGGATCAAAAAAATATTTGAAGAAAGATATGAAGGAGTCCTAGCTCATGGCCTAAATTGAATGGAAGAGATAGATGAAATAAATGGCTAGATAGGAGAAATCTATGAATTTATTTGCAAACATTGGGCAATGTGGGCCTTGGAAAATCATGAAGATATTCTACAATACATTGCTAAGAGCACTTTGTTATATAGAGGATGGAGCGTCTAAGTTATTGGTTCAAAACAATGACAACCCGCTTACACCTTATGACATTTTCAGTGATGTTCAAGTCACTTCTTTGAAAGTTTGCCTTAATAGGTTCTCTATGATAATAAACTAGATGAATCATTGCATGGGTTCATCATTGAATGCATAGTTCAATCAACATATCTAATTACTTTAAGACTTTTTTGACAAATCCTCTAATATAAACATTCATTCTATTGCTGGGCTAGAGAAATTTTAAATGAATTGGACTTATGTAACTCTCATAACAATGACATAATGTGATTTTTCAATTTATATTATGACCTATGTGAGATTACATTGTTGCTTCTATGAAATTACAATATTCAAATCTAATGTTTTCAAAAGTATAATAATACTTGAATAATGTTCCAAGGAACTTCACATTTGTAAAAACTAATATCACAATACTCTTTTCTATTTCTTTTCACCTTAGGCTATCCTTGGCAATGGTGCTTCCAACACATTCTACGATTGGAGATCATGTATTACATGCACATAGGTAAACACTCAAAATTACTAGAGATAAATGTAGACAAGCCACAACAATTAGGATTAGATTACGTATTCATCACTATGCAAGAAAAAATCATGAATAAGATTATACAAATGGAATCAATATAGATGTTTGAATGGCATATATGTTATGCATAATGTTGCATCTTACTTTGTTGTTCATGAATTGCTACCCTTTCAAGTTCAGATGCCTACCACAACTTAAAAATACAATGAAAGCATCAATAATCCAAATGGTAGATTTAGTGTGCATAGGCAAATGCTTGATGTTACTAGAGTAGCTGAACATAGGTACATGGCAAATGGTAGATTTAGTATGCATAGGCAAATGCTTAGTGTTACTAGAGCTTAATGTAGGCACGTGGCAAGGGCTAGAATAGAATTACAACAACCACATTATGCTACAATAGGTAGAGATAGATATGGTGCCATTCAAGATCCAATTAGAAGTGATATAAGCACCCAAATGCTAGTTGCACCATTGTTACCCTTGTGAGTCCCACCACCTAGAATTGGTCAAGAAGGCAACACAACTATCCAAAATATGGATATTGAGATGTTGGATAATCATATTGCATTTTGCTCTGATGTTCATGAGTTGCTACCCTTTCGAGTGCAAATGCCTACCATAAGACAATACAATCAAAGCATAAATAATCCAAATGGTGGATTAAGTGTGCATAGGGAAATACTTAATGCTACTAGGGCCAATCATAAGCAAATGGCAAGAGTTAAAATGCAATTACAATACCTACATCACAATATAGTAGACAGAGATAGATACATTGCCATTCAAGCTCCAATTACAAGTAATGCAAGTGCTCAAATTCCATGTGCACCATTGCTATTCTTGGAAGTTCAACCACATAGCATTACTCAAGAAGACAGTGCAGCTATCCATATCCATAAGATGAAGATACAAAGATGCTCAATGACTGTTATATGATTCAAGCACCTATATTTCTTTCTCAAAATGGTGGTTTTTGCTCAATCATCCATGGCATGCCACCTAGTTTGGATATTCATCCATCAAACACTTTTGGCTCTTTTTGGAAAACACAATTTGCATATAATTGGTACACTCTGTAAGGTTTGTGAGCATTGCATGGCTAAGTTGTGGTAGTCTGAAACTAAAAGTACGTATTAAATTTTTATTGGGAAGCATTGTTATAGAAAGGAAAAGTAATTTTACCACCTCTACATCAACACAACCTCTACATTATTTGCTAGATGCCTCACATCCACAAAGCACAGACTTTAAAAAAAAAAGTGTGCTTACAATAGCGTATTGGATTTTGTTTCAATGGGTGCAAATTTTGATGATCTTTTGCCTCAAAATGAGAATAGATATACCTTTCAAGTCCATGGATCAATAATTGGGTAGGTCTCCTACAATCAAGTGAGGATGGACATCAAATACCAATGTTTTCACATCTTTACATTTATGATACTGAGTAACACAAGTCATTGAATCCTATGGGGATGGTTTTTTCCTAGGCTTTTGCTAGATAATAGAAATAAAAAATGTCAATTTTTCATTATCGATCCACATCTAGAAAATATTCAATTCCAATTGTAAGTGAGGTTTCCACAATCGAACAAGGTGATGATGACATGCTCAAACATCGTAACATTCCCATTTGCACTCAACAAGGCCACCTAATTTTTGTTTCTAACTTACATAAGGTATATATGCCATTATTATATATTCTTATGTATCCAAGTGGAGAGGATTGATGGCATACTAAAGTTTCATATACCTCTATGGATTTTAATATTACTACCAACAATCTTACAAACAAAGCAATGCATGTCTTTTACATGGTGGCTATTTGCTACAATAATACATTATGGATGCTTATTGTAGCATTAAGCAATGTATATTACCTTGGTGTCATTGTAATTAGGAAACTTTGCAAGTTAAAATATATAGAGGATTAGCAAATATGGTCAATGGTTCTAATGCAATTGTTAACAATATTATTGGGATTGATATGGATACGCAAGGGGATGAGTAACTTGAATGGTTCTTCCTTGTGTGCATGTTGAAGGGATGAGTGCCTTAAATGGTTCTTCTTTAGTGTGGGGCACATTCTTAAGAGTAGATACATTTCCTCTTAAGCGGAAGGTCAATGGGGACACCTATCCTTTTTGGGCATGAAACTTGAAGGTTTAAATGCAGGTGTCGTCTATGGGTAATGCCACAACATCCACATCACAAGTGTTAACATCTACATGTTTTGATCTTTAATGGAGTTTTGATTATTGATAATTTATGGTTAGCTATTTTAATTCATTTAATTATTTTACTAACAATAATTTTTTGAATTTGTGACAACTAATGTATAGAGCAGATATGACAAATTAGATATGCACGCCACACATAATTTCATCCAAATAATACTTTCTTATTATGTACTTATTTAATAAGACACACCATTGGTTAGCTTATGATGTGCACACGACCAGTTGTAATTATTTATTGATATGAAAAATTTATTAGAGATTTTATGAAGATATTTTAAAAATAGTTGAGGACTCTCAATACCAAAGAGATATGCAACTAGTAGCAACCTCTAATTTAGTGAACTCATACTCTTTTATCAAAAGATTGATGTAAAAGGCCTACTCCATGTATGGGGGAAATTTTGCACCTAATAGTGTGTCTCTCCATTTACTTTACTTTTTTTGTCTTCTTTAATCTAATTTTGGCTTAAGTTAGTCATGCTATTCATTTTATGAGAAAAGAGGAAGATGGAGAGCTTTTGTCATTCACTTTGCATGCATCTCGCATTCAATCTATGCAATAGTAGTATCAAAGCCCAACTTACCTCCGGGTCTTCCAATTGCCTACCCTCTTGCGCGAAGGTGAGCTCTCTAGAGCAATCGAGCTCTATAGCCCAAACGGACGGCATGACTAGATTCATGGTATTTCAAAACCCCAAAACCCCCTATCCATTCTTGGAAATTGTTTAGTTTCCATCTACATTGCAATCTCCCCATTCTAATTCATGGTGTCTTCATCCTGGAGCTTTCAAGCCAAAAGAGACCGTATTTATGCTTATCCAATTAATCTTAGGCTTAAGCTTAAGAGAGCTTAAACTCTCAGTCAATTTCATGGGGGGGCTTTTTTGTTTTCAAAGGTCAAATTCACGATATACTCCTCTATCAAAACGATAAGTTTTGTTTTTTCCTAAGGAAAATAATCCTTAACTAATCACTCTCTTGCTTCTCAAACTTACCCTCCTTCATACTACATCCCACACGGATCTCCTTGGATTGCACAATTCACTGTTGACTTGCTACCTATAAGTTGTGGTTCCTGCGCAATCTATGCGAGTCTTCTAAATTCTGCCAAAACTCCATCAAAAAAATCATGCAATTGTTTCCAATCCACATCCATATTTTTCCACAAAGCTACTCTCTTGTGTGGTTGTCAAACACCACATTTTTATTTCCATAGGCAAGGCAACTCCTCATTCTTCAACTCAACGACAACAAATTTCCTCTGATTATGTTTATCAACCTAGTCGTGGGCAAGCCAAGATGACTTGAGAAGGGCCGTCAGCCAATAAAATTTTTGGCTCAACTTCACTACTTCTTGAGCCAACTATGGAGCAATGCATGGATCTCCTAGCCATGCAACTAGATGAGGAACATCAACACCAAGTGCATCTTGAGCAAGAGATGTTATCCCTCAAGCATCCTCCTTCACAAATTTCTCATGTTGACAACGATTGCATGATCTGCACCATCAACATCACACTCGAAGCTTAATCTATCCGAAAGGAAGCAAAGATGAGCAAGTGTACTTTCAAATTTAATATTTATGATGGTACCAAAGATGGTCATAAGGTTTTGTTATGGCTCGATCAGTTTCATTTGACAATGAGAAATATTTTGCTTCTCATTATTTCATCGACAAAGTTACACTTTGGTGGGATTTACCTGCAAGAGTGCTGACTGTCCTCTTTTGTGGAAAAGCATTCTGTAAGAAGATCCTTAACAAATTTTTATCTACTCAATTTGAACTTCCTATTCAACAACAATGTGATGTATTCATGCATCATGAACAAGAAACTATTCCACAATACACTAAAAGATTTTGGAGTACTCTACTTCAACTACAAATGATGGAACCCGTAGTTGAGTCAACCTTAAAAGGAAAGTATATGTCTGGTCTCCTTCCATTTTTTCAAGTTGAAGTGAATATGTTTAAGCCTAACACTTTGGATGAAGCAATTTCTTTGGCACATGATGCCGAGTAGAAGCAAAACAAGGATCGAGGACAACCTCAAGCTCCGATAGATAACAATAATTTTTGTTTTAAGTCTTCCAATCCTAATCATACTTCTAATTTTCAAATTGGCAAGAATTGCAACAATCATCAACCCTAGATGAAGAATTTTAATAATAATTTAGGCCAAATTATTTCAAATTTAAATCCAAAACCAAAGCCTTCCAATACTCCAAAAGCTTCTAAAACCAAAAATTTCAATCTGATTGTATCCAACACAAATTCTAAAAAAACAATCTGTTATAAATGCAATCGTCCTAGTCATATCACAAGTCATTATCATATAGGCAATGTTCATGTGTGGAGGAAATCTACAACCCATCTCAACTATCTTGGAGTAGATAACACCACTAATGATATGGAAGCTATGCTCGACTTTGATGAAGCAACACTCATGAGCTTAAATCAAAGCAAAGTACATGATATTTTTGGTAAATTTTCTATTCACACTTAGATAAAAATGAAATGTAATATTCATAACCATGAACGAATTGTTTTACATGATGATGATAGCACTCATGACTTTATTTCTAACAAGGTAGTTAGAAAATTAACTATTATTCCATCTACATATAAAATCAAGGTGCATTTTTAGGGACATGCTATAATGGAACCAAAGAAGTGCATGGACTTGAAATTAACATTGGTCCATATCATGAAAAGCACAAAATTTTCGTTTCACCTTTACAGTCTACAAATGTGATCTTAGGCATGCCATGGAGACATCAATTTAATCCCAATATTGACTATAATACTCACTCTATGCATATCTAGCATGCAAGTCAATTTTTTTTTCTAGAAGGATTAACTGAAACTAAATTATTTCCATTAAATAGCCATATTTAAGCTAAACATGCTCTCCGTAGTATAAGCAATCAAAGCATTTCTTATATTGGTGAATCAAATAGAAGCTATTAAGTCTGATTTAACTCCACAACAATAAAATTTCCATCATAAAATTTTTTATTGTTTGTCCTTTGATTTGCCTCTTCAACTACCACCTTCATGACACGAGGATCACCAAATAGATCTTATACCTGGTACTCAACCTCCCTATAAAGCTCCTTGACATCACGACCAAATAGAGCAAAAAGAAATTCAGAAACAAGTAGAGGATTTAATAAACCAAAACTTAATTAGACCCAACAGCTCTTCTTTTGGAGCATCTATGCTCCTAGTCAAGAAAAAGAACCAAACTTATTGTGTGTGTATTGTTTACTATGCTTTGAATAAGATCACTATCAAAATTTGATATCCAATACCCCATGTAGATGATCTATTAGATAAACTTCAAGGTGCCACTATCTTTAGTAAAATTGATTTTAAATTTGGCTATCACCAAGTTTGCATGACCCTAGTAGACATTTATAAAACTACTTTTCAAACCCAATTCAGCCACTATGAGTTTTTAGTAATGCCTTTTAGCATTACTAATACCCCCACAACTTTTAGTAGAATGATGAACAAAAACTTTTTAAAATTTCAACATTGCATTATTGTGTTCTTTGACGACATACTTGTGTTCAATAAATGTGAAAAAGAGCATGAAGAGCATTTATCATTAGTTTTTTATTTGCTGAAACAAAATCATTTATATGCTAACTCACAAAAGAGTGCATTTTTTCCATCTAAGATTGAATATTTTGGACATATTGTCTCTACAAAGGGTATACAAGTTGATCTAAGAAAAATTGAAGCCATCAATACATACCCTAAAGCAAGAAATGTGCATGAAGTTCATTTTTAGGTTTTGCAAGTTTCTATCATAAGTTTGTTCTTAATTTTTCATTACTTGCTTTCCCTCTAAACTAAAGAAAGGACTTGGGTGAAAGTCAACAATGTTCTTTTGATTTGTTAAAACATGCACTAACACATGCACTAGCCTTATAACTTCCTAACTTCGATAGGCAATTTTTATTAGTTGTTATTGATGCTAGAGGCTCCGACATTGGTCTCGAGTTAATGCAAAATGATCATCCAATTGCATGTTCTAGTTGTAAATTAAAACCCTCTGAAGTGGAGTACAGTACCTACAATAAAGAACTCTGTGCTATTGTCCACGCATTTAAAATATGAAAACATTTTTTAATGGGTTCTAAATTCTTGATCAAAACATATCAACAAAGCTTAAAACATTTTCTATTGCAACCATAAATTTCGGATAGACATACTCAATGGGCCTAAGAGTTGATTTTAAGACAGAATTTAAAGCACAAAAGTAGCCTCAAAGTTGTAAAATTGGCAGTTTTGGCACAAAATGTATTGATCACAAATCGAGGAACTTAAGTTTTTCTAGGTGCATTTCGACATTGAGAACCCAACGCAATTATTCATTTGTCAATTGGAGTTCGTTTGTCCCTCCATTTAACAACCGCAAGGTTTGGTGTTCTAAAGCAACTACTTGATCTAAAAGCTGGAAAGCGAGTGACAAAGGTCAAGATAATAGTTTTCGATGCTAAGAAGTCACTCGTCCAATCAAATCGTGAATGTGAGGTCGTTTGCCCCTCCGTTTGGCCAAAACAATTGCCTGCAATTCGAATGCAAAGAAGTTGTTAGTTGTTAATGAAGCTTAGGAAGCTTAAATGAAGAAAAACTCAACGAAAGGGGGGTGGGGTATTTTTTTAATGCCCCAAATTTTTTTATTGGAAAATGGACTTTGGTATCCCTTTGTAGTGTGCCCGTATCCAAGCACATTTTTAGCGGTCCATCAAGAAAAAAATCTAAGTGTCGCCGCTCATCGGCACTCCCATGGAATGTTCCAAGGTTTGTCGCCTAGGATTTCCTAAGTCCGCCTCATAACGGAACGTTTGTGGCCGAACCCACTAGGATCGACCTAAAATCTGGGCTCCTAGGGGTCAAGGTCTCTTGATAGTATTCTAGCATTGAATTCTGGACATCCTACTTTACGCAGAGATACCTGGCCCGAAGCACATCCATACCGCACTTGGTTCAAAGAGAATGTGAAACGAGAGGGATGTGTTGCTCAACCTCTCTGCCCGTAGGGCATAGTCGCATTCCAATCCCCTAAAATGACATGAATCAGGTCTTGACTTAATAATACCTAAAGGTCAATGACATTAAAACCTTGTGAGAAGCCTCCGAGTTCTCTGGGACCACCTTGCCATAGGACAGACTCGTCGAGATTCTCTCCACCTGCTTCCCTTGATAGCTTTAGTTTTCTAATTAGGTCCTATCACATTTATGTGTGACATTCAAAATCAGCTTCCTTAATTAGGACTTTTAGGGAAAAGGGTTCATTTGTATAATTTACAACACTGACACACAAACAAAAAAGCAGTCCTTTTGACAAACAAGTTCCTTAACTTATTTTCTAGTTAATCTTTGTCTCCTGCCCATACAGGATAAATTATGTATCCCTTCTATCCAATAGAAGTACTCGGTCCAAATCACATGGCACCTTAATTTCTATCCATTATCTAGAAAAGGATCTTCCAATGCCCTAGTTGGGCTCACGGCAGTCTACAACTCTGTTCCAGACTCGGCAAGGGGTGTCCATAGCTCCCCAAGTGGCCTAGAAGTGAGACACACTTTTCGTGGTTGGCCTTTTCACCACTTGACCTTCGGCCCATGAATCGAGCAGTGCCCTCTCAGGGTAATCCACTGTGCGATCTTAGAGATGATCCACTCGTGCAAATATCCTTCCTTAATTAATCCAATTAAGAATCAAGCACAATCAAAGCAATCAGCTTAATATCATCTTTCAAGGAAACATTCATTTATTTCCCATGGCAATTTTTCATCACAGACCCCTGCCATACATTTAACATCAGACACAAGCACTTGGAATAATCATCCAAATCACATCCCACAATCAGTTTAATGCAAAAGCATTTAGGATGTTATTTTATCAATCCACAAAACGATGGTATCCTTTTCCAAACATTGCAGGAATAGTCGTGATAACCTTCCATCGCGTGTTTGCTCTCCCCCTTGGGATCTAAGCAATTCCATTCAAAAATTACTTAATACTTCCTCCATTCAACTAGGACATTGTTCAGGACATGAGTTCTAATAATCCTTTACTTTGATTACTGACCGAACCTTCTTCCTAACGAGTACAAAAGCATCAGTCTTTCCTTTGACTTAGGGTTTCCTAATCCTTGAGCTCTTCCCTTGCCCTAGAGTTGTCGTTGCATCTAACCCAATCCCCGAATAGGATTAATAAACATAGCCGCTATCAGACATACTTCAAGGCACCTAAGTCCTAACCCTTATGGTCATTGCTTGTGTTAACTATGCACCAGAGTTTCGAGATTGATTTTTCTCTAGGATAGATTGCCTACCATGTGATCTATCAAGTGTGCAAGCTCTACGTACTCCTAGTGTGGTAAGATACTTTATCTAATAATTTCCAAGAGGGGAGAGTCGACAATACCTTGGAACCTTGTATGTCATTCATACTACATATGGATTTGTCGAATAACATCTAGGTGCAGCTAACTTCCCTAGATACATGTGCTTCGTAAACTCCATCTTTCGATTGTTGCGATAAACTTACCCTTTTCAATAATCCCTTCCCGTGTGGCTTTGCGTGGGTATAATGCATCTTACGCATGAATCAAAGCGGTCGGTACCGTAGTTGGATGGGTAGTGATGTCCTTGCTCGAGGCATCGTTGCTCATTATGGGGTTTCCATCCATGCACGTTGTTTTCCACTTGGGGGCCATCCCCGATCTTTGCGAGTCGTGCAAGACTTCCGCACCTTGTGCTCGAGTAGTTGAGCCATTTGCAAGTGATGGATAATCTTGCGAGACAAGTATAGGTCCACAACCATGGGGGAAGGAGATGCATGTGGCCACCCTCTTCAGAGGGGAAGGAAAAGAATCTCTCTCCCTCTCTCTCTCTCTTCTTCTCTCCTCTCTCTCTCCCTCTTTCTTACTCTCCCTCTCCCTTCCTCTCTTCTTCTTCTTCTTCTCTTCTTCTTTTCTTCCTTCTCTTCTTCTCTCCTCTCTCTCTCTCTCCCTCTCTCTCCCTCTCCCTCTCTCTTCATCTCCCTCTCTCTCCCTCTCTTCTTCTTCCTCTTCTTCTCTCCCTCTCTCATGCTACTCAGCATGCCCAGGCCCTTCAGTTGCAAATACCCTCCTTACCTCTTACGATGGGGGGTTTATATAAGGGAGAGGGGATTATAATTGGTTGGGGGGGGGGGGGGGACATGGGGAGAAGGTGGTGGCCTAACCCACCCTGTCTCTATGGTGGCGTGTTGGCCAAAGGGGGGGGGGATGCAGGGAGAAGGTGGTGTGGTGGTGGTCTAACCCACCCACTGTATGTCTCTATGGTGGCGTGTTGGCCAAAGGGCGGGGGGGGGGGGGGGGGGGGGGGGAGAGATAGTGGGGGGAAAAGGTGGCACACATGTACCCCTTTCCCCCATAATTTTCAGTGTTGTCTCCAGCATTCCGCTCGTCTCCAGCTTCCTCCCTTTCGCCGACTCCACTCCCTCTTCTTGTCGGTGACGACAGGGGAGGGTGGTAAATTTTTTTTGATTACTTTATAAAAATTAGGGGGGCGAGTCTTATGGTGGCGGTGAGCAGGGACATAACACCCTTTGAATCATGCCTCTACATCTTGACTATGAGATCTCTAATTTCTTTGCTCTATTTTGCCACAAATAGCAAGGAAAATGATGCCTTGAATGAACAGTTTAGATTTTAGTCTCTCTCTCCTCTTTCTCTATCACCATAATTGTTGATCGTATGGGCTAAGAGGATGAGGGGGAATGGGTGCCAGTTCATGAAAATATGCAAGGAATGGAATGAGGAAGCATGAAGGTGAGCTTCAGCAACTATGTGATGGCATCAGGGCTTCATTTTTAAAAATATGATGCATCACATGTGTAAGATTTAACATAAGTGTTGCTTTATTGCATATTATGTCGTATCTCTTGTGTCTATCATGAAAACTCGTTAAAAATGCTTAAATCATGTTTACCAATTTTTGAAATCATAAAAAACTCAATCACTTTCAAATTGCAAAATCCAAGATGTGAGATTTAATGCGAAACTAGGGATTTTGTTAGGTTTTGAGGATTCAATATTGTTCATATGGAATAATAATTAATATGTTGCTAGACCACAATCTATACTAGTCATAGAAATCATAAAATTAGAAAAAAGTAGTCATTTATGTTTAAATAAATGAAAAAATCCATAACAAACAGTCTTTTTTAAGAATAAAAATAGAAAATGTTTAGTTTTAATACACTAACATTTATAAAAAATTAAGAGTGTGTATGTGGATGTATAATGAGGGTAGGGCATGAGGATTTTCCTCAGCCTACCTTTGTTTAGATGTGAAAAGTTGATATTTACTCCTTATTCATACCAAAAATGATGACAAAACCCTTTTACACCTATGTACTGAAGCAAAATCTAAGTAATAGGCAAAAAAGGGCTGAAAAGAGATAAGATTTGAATGAGTTTTGCTTTAATTGCATATTATGGTATATAGGATTTGGTTTATTTAAGTTTGAAGAGGAATAGTAGCACATGTTAGCTTGATATTATCCCGTTGCAATGCATCATAATGTTGATGAAAAGAAATCATGAAAAGACTATTTTCACATAACACTTGGTTGATATATAGTTTGCATTTTTTGACACAATGAGTCATACATGTTGCATTTGCATTTAAGTATAGTATCAAAGGGAAAACTCATGGATGCATAGCACATCTATGCCTAGTTATGGCCAACGTTAAGTGTGTGAGGTTTTTTTGCCATAAGCTAGCATGGTGATCTTCGGGGAGACGTTATATGAGGTTGAACTATTCCTAGAACATTATATACATCATGAGAGGATTTTGTTTCATTGTACTCTATTTTTGATAGGGCTCATTCTGGAGCCAATCCCTAGGGTGTAAGAGAGCCATAGGAGTCATAGTAATCACCTGGGGGATACTCTATTTGTCTATATAATGAGGTGTTAGTCATCCATATGTATGGGATACTCCCTTTGCTTGGAGTTGGGATGGATAGTACGTTGGACTATAGTTTGAAACTCACGTCTACAAATGCATTCATTAGATAAATTATTTCATAGCATCCAAACACTCCTAGCCACAAGGCCATGGAGGTTTTTTGGTGTGCGTCGGAGCCTAGTTAGAGCCTTAGAGCCAGTGTTAGGCCTCGTTTTTTGTCCCAAGGTGGTGCATCTTTCAGGAGCTACTAATAAGTGACAATTTTCAAACCTCGGGTAATAGGGAGCTAGTCAATTAGTGTATGCCAAAGAGTGTCAAGATAGATTCAATATATCCTGATAGAAACCATCAAGCCGAGATTTAACATTAAGAAAGAGTTAAAAGAGCTAGATAGAGAGCAAAGATCCTTAGGAGGTATTCTCCTAACTGCAATAATCTAATATCAGTAAGAGTGAGAGGTCTTATTGACCCAATTAATATCCCAATTAGTCCATCAAGGGAAGGAGGAAGCAGTAGAATCCCCCTTTTCCCAAAAATTAAATCTATTTTATGTGGGAGTGTAACCCCACCCCCCCGATACAAACCTATAGGACAAACCTGAACATTATGATGGCACAACCAATTGCGATATTTGCGGGTACTTTGGATTTGCCAATGCTTGGTTTTTCCCTACCCATTTTTAATGAGTTAGCAAAAGAAGATGCAGAACTTCACATTAGTGAGTTCCAAAAGTTAATGTTTAATTTCTGGACTCAAGATTAGGACATCTTATGATATTCTTTAAAATGACTCTAAAAGGAAGAGTTGCAGTGTGCTATCATGGCTTGGAAGTTGGAACCATCACTATGATAGATATATTTTATGTCATCTTCTAAAGAGAGTTTGTCCCTAAAGAGAGGTGGCCAATATTGGCTGCATGTTTTGAATGTAACACATCAAGAGCCTCGTGATAATGCTCGAGCTTATGTCAAAAAATTAAAGGAGGTGTTTTGCAAATTGCAAGTCTTTATTCCCATTCCACCTATTTCCCAACTACAATACTTCCTACATGGATTGGATTTCATTATCCAAGTGGAGTAGAATAGTGTTTATATCGCTAATATAGATACTACATTTATACGAGCGGAGAAGATAGAGTTTAAGAGAAAGTTGCTATAATATCTTAAGTAGCACAAAGAGAGAGAGAGAGAGAGAGAGAGAGAGAGAGAGAGAGAGAGAGAGAGAGAGAGAGAGAGAGAGAGAGAGAGAGAGAGAGAGAGAGAGAGAGAGAGAGAGAGAGAGAGAGAGAGAGAGAGAGAGAGAGAGAGAGAGAGAGAGAGAGAGAGGGAGAGAGAGAGGGAGAGGGAGAGGGAGAGGGAGAGGGAGAGGGAGAGGGAGAGGGAGAGGGAGAGGGAGAGGGAGAGGGAGAGGGAGAGGGAGAGGGAGAGAGAGAGAGAGAGAGAGAGAGAGAGAGAGAGAGAGAGAGAGAGAGAGAGAGAGAGAGAGAGAGAGAGTGTGTGTGTGTGTGTGTGTTTTTAATAAAGATCCAAAGTTATTAATATAAGAGAGGGCATCTTATTGTAGTGTTATAGGAGAGAGTTATTAGAAATGTTTTTAGCCAAAGAAGGGGGTGTCGTTGTCCCCTTATTTGGCTAAAAAAGTTTATAGAAACTCTCTTTTGTTATATTACAACAAGGTGTTCCACATCTTGAGAAACATCGAGGTTGGCACTATGCACCAGCTTAAGACTTTGAAGCACTACTATTGCTGTTGGTTAACACATGTCATGTCTTGATACATATCTTACATGGCAATATGATTCATGGCCAGTTGAGTCCCTAGAAAAAAACCATGAGAGATCCCAAAACTATTGTGAAGCACTTGTATTATTAATAGTTAATGTATTGTACTTCCATATCAATTATTGAAATAATAACTTGATTTTTAAAAATTCACTTATACCTTGCAATGATTCAATTACTCTTGCAATTTATTGATTTCACCATACAAAAGAAACAAGCCAATAATATTGTTTATCTCAACCATACATCTACAAAAAGATGAATCAAGATAAAGTTATTTTAAAATGTCATTGTAGTATCCCAATCATAACAAGAGCAAAAGGTGCAAGAAAGTATGTAATGTTCTAAATCATTTATTGAAAAGAAAATCTTTTCTTTTTAGTAGAGTCATTAAAAGCAGATGTAGCATGTGGAACATGCAATGGTTAGGCTATGATATGCCCTCTCAAAATATGTTGCAACATCTCAAAATTAAAAAAATACTTTTAAAATATAATAATATTTTTATACAATAAAATATTTATGAAAAAATTAAGTAAGGACTACCTGGGGGTATGGCACAATTAGCTCTAACATTCGTAGAGCAATCAATAAAATATTTATGAAAAAAGTAAGTAAGTACTACCAGGGGGTATGGCACAATAAAACATGACAAATCTTGGAACTCCCATTTGTTGTGATCACTTGGTATCCATCTAGTGTGGAACTAGGATACGAAGAATCATCTTCTGTTTATTTAAAATAGCACTAGAAATATTCAAAGTATAGAATTTTTATATACAAAGGAGTATTTCCATTAGTAAATCCATCATCTAGTAATATTTTAATCAATTTGGCTAGAGTTTTATAAACTATGTCATTCGTAGCCAGAGTACGTAATGCCTCTTAAATTTCCATTTGGTAAGGTCATGTATAATAATATAACAATGTAACATTCCCGTGCCTCCAATAAATTTATAAGTTAGTCGATACTAAGTTAATTTATAAGTTAGTCAATATTAGTTAGTAAGTTAGTTATAAGGTTAGTTTATGTGTTACTTAGTAAGTTAGTTATAAGGTTAGTTTATGTGTTAGTTAGTAAGGTCAATATATAGCTTATATCAGTTACTAACATTCTAACTGACGATTAGAACTAATGTTTTTTAAAAGATAAAAAAAGATTTAAAAAAGGGCGTCGAACTAACTGACGATGTCGCAAAGAGAGCCTCCTCCCAAACGAATAGGCTGCGGGCCTCATCATCATCATCATCGTCATCATCGTCGTCGTCTGAACTTAATTTCAAAGTCATACTCCTGCAAAATTTTGATCCATCGTCGTTGCCTCATATTAGCATCAGGCTGAGTAAAAATCCACTTAAGACTTTTATGATCTGTGACTAAGGAAAATTTATTTCCAAGCAAGTAATGTCTCCATAATTTGAGAGCGTGAATACTAATTTTAGAAACCTAAAAATTCAAGTCAATCCTAGTGGGTTCAGTTGAAACTCTTCTATTGTTGTGATGTAGACTCAGTAGGATCTAAGTGACAAACCTCATGATACTCCTAGGGAGCACTCGGCGGTGTCATTTGAAAAACCTACTGATGGACTACTAAAGGTGTGCCTTGGAATGAGCTTGGTGGTCACCTCAGAGTTGGTATCAGAGCGCACATTAGTATAGAAAACAATGTAAGCATTTTTTTTCCTTGGATTGTAAATATAGCCTAGGACAAGTTTTCTTCTCTTTGTTAATGTATATTTTTGAATTATGGCAGAGTAACAAATCTTAGAAATGATTCTTGATCTTCCAAGTAATGTTTGTGTCAGCTATGTATTCATCAAGTCTTGCCTGGAGGAATCGGATGATGTGGATATTAGATCAATTGTACAACCCCTCACCTCTATATCGTGAAAGACGATTGATGATTAACAAAGGTTATTGCTATATCGATGCAAATCGTCTAGCTTATCTTTGGAATAATCTGAAAGGGTGAAATGGATGAAAGATCTTAAAGTTGTCAAGATCTATCTATTTTATGAAGCAAGTGTAAACTCAAGCCTATATACTAGAGGCAAGAAGATCAAACTAAACGAGTATATCTATGAGGAAGTTACAAAGATCCTTCTAGTCGACAGAGTAAAAGGATCCTTCTAGTCGACAGAGTAAAAGTTGTAGGTTGCTCTAGTCGCCGCAACTACAAAAATGACATATTAATTCCTAATCTCCCTAAAAAATATAGATTCCTAGATATCTACTCTCAAAATCCAAGTTATTTCATAAAGGATGTATTAGAGTGACATACTTAGATTGCAATAGGAAATCCTTTTTTGAAAAAGATAAGATGAGCTTGTGAGCTATCTAAATAATGTTTCCCATTTGATTACCTTATACATCCACTGTAATAAAAATTGATTGATACTTTATCAATTAGAGAAATAATGGAACCCTACTTTTCCCTTGGAACCTCTGAAATTGTAGTTTAACTTTAGAAATGGGAAAAGAGTTTTATTGAAATTGTTTCAACAAATTAAGCAAGAAATAATTTGAGTATCAAACTCTAATCATAATAACTTTCGTAAAGTTTAAGTTGGGAATTGTTGAAAATTTCCCAAAATCTCACACCCACAATAATTGCCAATGAAGCCCAATAAAAAAGGAATCTTTTGAAGCAAGTCAAACCTCTGAAATGGGGGTATTGTTGGTTGAGAGTATCTTCATCCACCCAGGTGGCATCCTCTTCGGGATAATATTTCCACTGGATGAGGTATTCTCTCAAGGTCCTTGACCTCAAATGCCTCTCCTTGACATCCAGGAATCTATCAGGCCGTAGCTCAAGGACTCCTTGGCTAGGCATTACAATTTGCTGATCATCAAGTACATGATTTGGATTAGATAGATACTTTTTCAATAGGCTAACGTGGAATACATTATGAATCTTTAGGGTTGCGGGGAGCTGTAGTCTGTAAGCATTAGGCCCTAGGCACTTAGTGATCTTATAAGGTCTACAATACATCAGACTTAGTTTCTTGTATTCTCCCAAGGACAATGAACTCTTTTTAGGGTATATGCGAATGAAGACCATATCACCTTCAACAACCGTTTCAAGTCAGCGTAAGCCTTCTGTCTATCCTTGGCAGCTTGGATGTCTTGTCTTATTGACTTGATTTGATCATCCATGTCTTCTAGCATCTGCCTTGAAGATTCTATCCTCAAAGTTGGATCCGAGAAGCTCAAAGGGGTATGACAATCGTTCCCATACAATGCTTAAAAAGGGGCCATCTGAATACTCTGTTGGTAAGAAGCATTGTAGGCAAACTCAACCAGTGGTAAGTATTGAATCCACTTTTTGGGTTCGTGACAGCAGTATGCCCTAAGCATATCTTCAATGACTTGATTGACTCGTTCTGTTTGACCATCATTTTGGGGATGATAAGCTGTACTGAAATAGAATTGAGCTCCAATAGCCTCAAAGATAGCCCTCCAGAAATGTGATGTGAATAGAGAGTTACGATCACTAATGATTCTTCTAGGTAACCTATGCAGTTTGAATATTTCCTTGATGAATAATCTTGCGATGTCTGAAGCTTTATAGTTTGTCTTGACAGGGATGAGATGTGCGACCTTGGTGAGCATATCCACTACAACCATAATAGAGTTATATCGTCCCTGAACTTGGGGTAGGCCAACAATGAAGTCCATACTAATGAATTCCCATTTCATTTGGGGAATGTCAAGTGGTTGCAATTTCCCAGGCATTTTGACATGTTCTTTCTTAATGCGTTGACAAGACAAGCATTCCGTAACATATTTGAGAACATCACCTTTGAGCCTTTCCCAATAATAGCTAGCCAGGATGTCCTGAGAAAGGGGAGTCATGGGCTTCCCAAAATATCTTCTGCTTGAGAGTTTGGCTTGTAGGGATACATAATCTTGTCCTAAAGTAGACAAGCCCACTACTGACAAAGAATTCTTGATACTTCATCTTTAGCTTCGGGTCTTGATCCTTGATGGGGATCTCCCTTAGCATTTTCTGATAGACTGGGTCATGAGATGCCTCTTCTTTAGCTAGCTCAAGAATTGGGTTTTTTGGCATTGATACCTTTGTGGCTAGAGATCTTGCTGTTGATGGATCTTGCAAAATAAGAGAATTTAGAAATGCCTTGCGAGACTGAGTGCATCGGCAACCACATTTTCTTTTCCAAGTCTATATTTGATTTTAAAATCATATTCTTCCAGCAGTTCGATCCATCGACGTTGCCTCATATTGAGCTCATTCTGGGTGAAGATCCATTTAAGACTCTTGTGGTCCGTCACTAAGGAAAATTTGTTGCCTAGCAAGTAATGCCTCCAAAGATTGAGAGCATGGATGATAGCCAACAACTCCAGATCGTGGGTAGCATAATTCCTTTCATGGCTCTTCAATTTTCTTGAAGAATATGCTACAGGATGACCTTCTTGCATAAGCACACATCCTAAAGCAAGTGCACTAGCATCAGTTACCACTTCAAACTCCTTACTAAGATCAGGAAGTTTCAGGATGGGTGCTAATACTAAGCTTTGCTTTAGTCTATCAAAGCTGGTCTATTCGGCAAGTGACCATACAATTATTACTTACTTCTTTAGTAGATCAGTCTCAGAGGTGCTGTGATCAAAGCAAAATCTTTGATGAAAATTCTGTACCATCCTGTCAACCCAAGAAAACAACGTATTTCTTTGACAAAAGTTGGTGTTGGCCATTCTAAAACGTCTCTGATCTTAGCTGGATCTACTGAAATTCCTTCTACTGATACTATGAATCCCAGATATTCAATCTGTCATTTGAAAAATGCACACTTCTTCTTCTTGGCATAAAGCTTGTGTGCTCTCATTGTTTCAAGAACAATGCGAAGTTGGGGTTCATGATCTTTTTCCTATTTAGAGTAGACTAGGGTATCGTCAAAGAAGACAAGTACGAAGTCATCCAGATAGGGCCTAAAGATATCCTGCATTAATCTATTGAATGTAGCAGGAGCATTCATCAACCTGAATGACATCACTAGGAATTCAAAGTATCCATACCTTGTGCTGAATGCAGTCTTTGGGATATCTTCTTCCTTGATCCTTATATGATAATATCCAGATCTGAGATCTATCTTCGAGAAGATTTTCACTCCTTGAAGATGGTCAAGTAATTCATCTATTCTTGGAATGGGGTATTTATTTTTGATGGTTGATTGATTCAACCCTTTGTAGTCAATGCATAGACGAAGCGTTCCATCTTTCTTCTTTTAGAACAACACTGGAGCTCCCCATGGTGAACTGTTGGGACGGATGTAGCCTTGGTCTAACAGTTGCTTGAGTTGCTCTTTCAGTTTGATAGCTTCTGGAATGGACATCTTATACGGCCTCTTTGCGAGACTGGTGCAGCTCCTAGAGCCAGTTTGATTTCATGGTCGACTTCCCTTTGATGAGGAAGTTCTGTCAGATCTTCAAGAAATATGTTGTCAAGTGTTTTTTTGAAAATTGAAAAGCCCTAGTCAAATTGTAGTTAGGTTTGATTTTTGCTAGCTTACTTATTTACATGACAGTTTGTTTTGTTGTTTCGTAGTTGGATTTCTTGTGTTTGTTTAGCCTAGGATTTGCTTCTGTCATTTTTTTTGATTTATTGAGTGTGAAACTTGATAGCCTTGGTCGAGCTTGGTATTGTTTTGGACAGGTTGAAGTAGGAGTTTGTTATTAGCTTTTGTGGAGCTAGGTATGTTTTCTTGTCGAGACTTTTACACATCACGGGGATAATGGGTTCACGAGCACTTCACGTTGCACTTGTTGATGCACTACACTCGGGGGTCATCTCCTGTTCTTATCAAATACTTCCATGCCATGGGTTGGGATTATGCACGTTTTGCACCATCATTGAGCACTAGCATGGCATGAGGTCCGCTGCTGCTATATGCAGTAACTTTTAGATGCACGCGCACATGAGAGAGCACCTGTCATTGAGCACATACATTTTTTGCACGCATGATATTTGGAATGCTTATCACAAAGTTAGGAACCTTTGGTTGAGAGTGTAAGGTGGTTAGGAGAGTTCGAGGGTCTTGAAGGATGCCACCAATTGTGAGATGGGTTGTTCTTATTTGGTCAACATCTTGAGGACATCATTTTCTAGAGTGATTGTGAGATTTTGGATGGGTGGAGCGGAGTATATCATATCTTTTTTATGAGAGTTGAGAGGTGAGGATAAGGATTTAATTAACAAGGAATTTTGTTTGCATTTTGCATGATGCACAATCACATCTAGATAAACTAGGCACAATTCTTCCAGTGCATCCATATTTTTTGTGTAAGCATTGTTTGAATGGTAGCATGTCATGGATTCGATCAATTGCGTATTTTGTCAAATCATGTATGGTTGTGCACGGAGTTCTCTTTCATAGCATATTCCTGCTAGGATACATTGCATAAAAAAATAGGTTCATATCCAGAGAATATTCATTTTGAAGACTCAAGGATCAAAGGAAAAAGGTCATACATTTTATATCGTCAGCGAGTATTTCTTGAAGAAAAAGAGGACATGTATGATGAAAGTGTGTGCAATTATAATAACAATAGGCCAAGGAAGGGAATAAGTCGTCCAAGATAAAAGATGGAGAAAAATGATGTGATTTACAAAAATCAGTATTTTTGCCCATTTTTGCTGGATTTTCGTAATTCTACCTGCGCAAGCTTGTTGAGCAGATGTGTTTTGATCGTTTTGAGTACTCGAACAACTATATTTGGAGTTCAAATGACGAAGTTATGATCCAAATAAGTTGCAAACAGGCGTATGGTAGAAAAAATGAAAATAGTGAAAAGCAGTAGAAAAGCAAAAGCCAAAATTTGAAAGCAAAAAACCTAATGTGTGTGAGTGTGGATAGAAAACTATATAAGGAGAGGAGGTTGAAGAGTTAAGGGCCTTCCGCCTTGATTACAATTGTATCTTGTGAGAGAGGAGAGTAGATGGTCGCATGCTAGAGTAAGCTCTAGTTATGCCAATTTGGAAGTTGGAGCTTTTGGGTGTCAAAGCGCCGAGCGTCAGCTCAAGGTTGTTAAGGTATGAAAATATATCTCATTTGGTTTGTTTTAGAATTGTTGGTATTTTCGTTGTGTTGTGGATGTGTGATGCTCTACCCACATTCGGGTTTTTAGTTGTCTTGAGCTTCAAGAGGCATTGTGTTTTGTCTTGTTTTTATATGTGGCTTGTGGCGTATTATTGAATATTTGAATTTTTCAAATTGTGTTGTGCATTCGACAAAGTCAATTACCCCAACTGGCACTCCTTAACGTCTCGTTATCGGGTTGTGAGTGAGGCTTGCTCTCGATCACCGCTCGCGTAATAACATCTGCGTATTCCTTTAACCATGAAGGTTCTTTCCCAGATTTCCGATTCTGATCTAGCTTATTCAGTTTAATCAGATAGACAGGTAGGCCCTTTCTAACACCTTTTATTATCCATGTTGCTTTTGCCAGCTGTATTTTTGGCTTACTAGTCTCTCCTTGAGTCATGACTAGTTCCCCTTCAGAATTTTGGAAGGAGACTTGGCCCTTCCCACAGTGGATGTGGGCATCATTGGGTATTAGCCAATCCATTTCGAGTAAATATTCGTGGACACCTAGGTTCATTACCCTAAATCCCACCGAAGTTGGCTTCCCACCCAGTAGGAATTTCACCTTAGCAGTTTGCCTAGTACAAGTGACCTCACGACCATTTGCTAACTCCACAAGTAAAGTAGGTGCATCTATTGTGGCTATCCCTAATCTTTTTGCACAGATTGGTGAAATGAAGGAATGTGTACTGCCACAGTCAATCAGGGTTTTGATGCTTTTACCTTGATAATCTGATGGAGTTTGAATCACCGAGAATTGGCGATTCGGACCCTTCTTGTGAAGAGCGGCGTGAACCGTTGCCCTCTCAATGTCAGCATCCATGGATAGATCTTCTTCATCATCCAGCTCATTGTTGGAAACATTGGAGGTTCTCCCTCTAGCCATAATGGTGGTTCCTTGGTCATGAGCGGCTCTATTTTGACCTTGGAATTTCCCTTGGCGATGTCCTCTGCTAAGCTTGGGATACTGCCTCTTGAAGTGTCCGGGGATTGTTGCAATGGAAGCAATGTGGGTTGCGGTCATTACTTTGTGTAGGAACAAAGTTGTTGATAGAGTTGGCCCTAGCTTTCTTTCTTTGGCCCTGATTCTGACCCTGCACTCTCTTGGTTTGAGCCCTAGACATACCTTTATTCTGATCTCTGTAAGGCCAAGTCCCATTGTTCCTTGATTTGGTCTGCACTTCCTATATTATTGGAGCAGCTCGAATGAGTGCATCTTGTAGGTCCGTTGGGCACATTGATTCCAATCTGGTGTTTATGGGTGGATTCAACTTAACACAGAATTTTGACACCTATTGTGTCATATCCATTGGAGGTGCGTACTTTAGGAGTGAAACGAACTTTGAATAATATGCATCAAGGGATAATCCTAGCTGCTTCAAGTCATAGAATTCATTCATCTTTTGTGTGCGGTAGGCAGATACCTCCCTCGCACATCTTCCTTAAGCTTATCCCAAGTGACTGTCCCCTCCGAGATCGCTTGGTCTCTGCACTAGTGTTTCCATCAAAGTCTCGCTTCGCCTGTAAGCTTAAGTTTGGAGAGCATGGCTTGGTTAGCAGGTGCAATTCTTGCTGCCTCAAAACAGTCCTCCATGGACTCAATCTAGATCTTGGCATCAGCTTGAATAGTCCTTCCCTTGCCATCAAACTCGGGTGGCTTAATTTGTTTGAGAAGGAACTTCTTCTCTTGAACCACAGCTGTACTTAGTGCAGGAGTCGGACTTGGAACCTGCGCTTGGGGTTGTGTCGAGACAATAAGATTCTTTTATGTTATCTTATCAAACATTGCCCATATTACATTAATACGACTAGCACAGCTTTTAGCCAAGTGATTTAACTACTTAACACCTTAGCTAACATTTACAATCAAGATAGACGATAATAAAAAGTCTTATTCATTCATGAGGGCATAACCCTTTGAGTACATTTATTTTGGGTAAGTAGGACAAGCTGATTGATACATCAGTTTGGGGAAAATAGGATTGTGTTACAATAAGCTACAGGGACGGAATAATAATATGGAGTAGGGTCATGGATTTTCAGGAAACAATAAGTCATAGGAAGCTTGGGGTATCTCTTCATTTGATACCCATTCTTCTCATAGCGCCCTAACACTTTGAATCTGTCGATAGAGATCACCCGGGTCACTTCTTCATAGACATACTTGTTCTACTTGACTTGCCGACCGTTAACATGCAAAGTTGCGTTTGTGTGAGCTTCAACAAAGATGAACAGCTTCATGATCTTTAAATCCTCCATCCACTTGATTCTCTTCAAGTTGGTCTGAAGGTACGTGAGTTGATGGGCTGGTATGTAGTATATTCCTGATTCTCCCATCCATCTCCATTCCGCATACAGGGGTAAAGGATTATAGATGTGGTCTAGAATGTTCATCATGCCAAGCCTCTGACGATAATTCAAAGCATGCATTGCAGTCATGAACATGACCTGGAACACCAAGAACTTGCTCCATGCTTCGTGGCTCTGCAACCCAGCATACATAAGTGAGTAAAGAAATGTTTTCAATAGAAAACACTGCTCTATTCCACTCACCTTCCCCTGACTATCCCCTTATTCCCTTTATTTTCCTCCATAAAGTTCCTTTGTAATCTTAGATCCCGTTGGTTCGGTTTGATACCAACTGTAATGTGTCCGCCGCTGGTCTGCTTAAGGGACATGTCTTAGCAGCCCATCGGGAAGAGAGTCTAGAAAGCGCTGCTTTGCACTTGCAAGGAATGTCACAGGGTTTGCGATCTAGGTCTTCTTGAGTCTACTCGAGCGGAAGTGTCCGGCCGTTCCCACTTAGGATCCACCTGAGGTCAGGGTTCCTTTCCTATCAGCAAGGTCTCTAGGAAGCAGCTAGCATCGAGCTCTTGATGAACCACTTTACGTAGGAACAAAAGAGTCGAAGCGGATTCCTACTGCACTTGGTTCATGGAGAATGGGAAACGAGAGGGATGCAAAGCTCAATCTCTCTGCATGAGGCATAGTCTCATTCCTTTTCCCTAAAACAGCATGAATCCGGATTCTAACTCTACTGATGCTAGGTCTTCATAGCCTCCTTATCTCGTCTTTTGAGAAAAGTTTCTAGCTAACCGGGACCACCCTTCCGTAGGACGAAGTCACGTCCACCGCACTTTCCTCAATTTGCTTTAGTTATCTAATTACCTACCACATTACGTTTGACATGCAAAAATAGCTTCCTTAATTAATCAAATTGTTAACGGGTTCCTTCACATAACTTAGGCACTGACACAAAAAAACAATGCCAAGCAAGTTTCTTTTTCTCAAATATCTGTTCTTTATTTATCATAATTTCGGGGTACATCCAATATCATGCCCGAAGGCTATTCCAGCAATCTACAGGATTGCTGCTCCAAGTTCCGCCGGTAGACTAGTACAGGGGCCTCGAGATCCCATCTCGAGTCACGTCGGCCTCTTGTGCAGGATCTGGAGGCAAGGGATTTACAGCTAGAGCCTCCCCTGGCACCCAAGCGTCCTCCCCTCCAAGCAGCACCCACAAAGAGACCTCTCGCGGTGGGTTAGGTCCATATACCTGGCATAGCTAACAACCCCCTTGGATAGGGCCAGGGAGACAGTCGGAGGTAACCATTCCTACCTCTCCCTCCAGGATTTTAACCTGAAGCATTAAATGTTTTTCCTTGAATTAGTTCATTGAGCAAAGGAGATCAAAGAATGTACCTAAGTGTACAATCACAAACATTTCGGAGGCCGTTTGTACAACCAACTGCTAAGGTGTGATTCCTTTTCGCCAGATGCTCCCAACATCTGATCCTGGACCTTTTTTTTGGATGCTCCTAGCATTCGATCTTGGATCGTTCGCGACTTGGCAAGATCCTGTAAGTTAACTTATTTTGACTTGCTCTTTCCC
Source organism: Lygodium microphyllum (assembly GCF_053477565.2). Lineage (NCBI taxonomy): Eukaryota > Viridiplantae > Streptophyta > Polypodiopsida > Schizaeales > Lygodiaceae > Lygodium > Lygodium microphyllum. The sequence continues at coordinate 102,294,780 of NC_141151.1, forward strand.
TTGGGTTTTACCTTATGGTATCTTAACCCTAACCCAAAGCATTAACTGGTCAACCAAGGCAATGGACATGCCTTTATTCGCAACCCAACCAAAGGTCTTTCATTCTTCCAGTTCTAACCAAGTTTAGTTAATACACTTGGCAATGCAAGATTCCTCATCTGATGCATGCGCCCCTTCCATCTCCCCTAGTGTGTTACTATGCAGAGTTTTCCAATCATCCTTACCCATTTTGCACATGGTGCGTTTAGTATATTTGTACATTCTAAACAACCTTTAACTCCCTTCATACTTGGCAACGAATACTTATTCCTAATGCATCGGATCACATGTGACTTGTGTATATGAAAGTGTAGGTTTCTATCCAATGGTGCAAATGCATCTTACGAACGGAAACTAACATTTCATGCGTTTCTTTTAATCATGGTTGCAAAGCATGAATTCTAAATGACTATTCATGCACTGAACTGGTTTAAAAGCTATTATTTTATGTGAAATAATGCAAAAACCTTATCATTTTATGCGTGTAAAAGCTATCATTTCATGCATATAGACTTATGCGAACTCCATACTCTACCATTTCACGTATGCAACCTAGCGCTTAGAGTAAACAAAAATCGTAAGACTCGTTCTTGTTCCATGCATGTAGCTAACCCCTTCATTTCTTCCACGAGAAATAATACAGAATTAATTATAAAGCTTAGGATATCTAAAGAACCTGGGTTTGATTCGTGATCGTAGGGGCATTTGTTGCGTTGGTCGCTCCACTCGCCTCTCCCGCATTACCGGTACCAATAGTAGCTTTGGCACCTACGCTTCGTGCGACTTTCTTTTTGGGAGCCATTTCCATGCAGAGTTTGGATAGTCCTGTTCTTAACGGCCTTCAAGATGACCGGATCGGGAAGGAAAGGTCGTGGGAAGGGGTCCTTCACCAATGAGGGATTGGCTTGAGTGTGGCTCCTCGAACCTACTCACCAACTCTCCCTCTCTCTCTCTCTCTCTCCCTCTCTCTCTCCTTCTTCTTCTTCTCTTCACCTTCTCTCTCTCCCTCTTCTTCTTCTTTTCTTCTCTCCTTCTCCTACTCTCTCTCTTCCTCTTCTTCTTATTTTCCTCTTCTTCTCCTTCCCTCTCTCTCTCTCCTCTTCTTCTCTCCCTCACCTCTTCCTCTTCAACTTCTTTTTCTCTTCCTCTCCTTCCCTCTCCTCTTCTTCTCCTTCTCTCTTCTCTCCTTCTACCTCTTCTTCTTCTTCTTCTTCTCTCTTCTCTCCTTCTACCTCTTCTTCTTCTTCTTCTTCTTCTACTTCTCTCTTCTCTCCTTCTACCTCTTCTACTTCTTCTTCACTTCTTCTTCTCCTTCTCTCTCTCTCCCTCTTTCTCTCCTTCTCTTCTTCTCCTTCTCCTACTTCTCTCTTCTCTCCTTCTACCTCTTCTACTTCTTCTTCATTCACTTCTTCTTCTTCTTCTCTCTCTCTCCCTGTTTCTCTCCTTCTCTTCTTCTCCTTCTCTCCCTCCTTCTCTTCTTCTCCTTCTCTCCCTCCTTCTCTTCTTCTCCTTCTCTCCCTCCTTCTCTTCTTCTCTTCCTCTCCTCTTCCTCTTCTCTCTCTCCTTCTCTTCTTCTCTCCCTGTCCTCTTCCTCTTCTACCTCTTCTTCTTCTTCTTCTTCTCCTTCTCTCTTCTCTCCTTCTTCTTCTCTCTTCTTTCTCTCCTTCTCTCCTTCTCTCCCTCTCCTCTTCCTCTTCTCTCTCTCCTTCTCTTCTTCTCTCCCTCTCCTCTTTTCTACTCACCGGGGGGGGGTCGAGGAGGGGGGAAAGGTTTCAGTCGGAAGCCCCCAGGGGCCGCTGCTGTCGCACGGAGGGGGTGACGAGCACGAGGGGGGGGGGGGGACTTGCCTACTGATGTCCAAGGGGACGCTTTGTGTGTAGACAAGGGAGGGGGAGGAAGCTCCCTTTATAGGAGGGGGAGGAGGTGGGTGGCATGGCCGCCACCCCTCCCACCTAGGTGTTGCACGCCCCCTTAACATCAACTTCACTCCCCCTCTCTCTCTCTCTCTCTCCCCGACGTGCTGTCGGTGGGCAGAGAGAGGGGGATAAAAAAATTTGAACTAAGGTTAATAATTTTTTTAAAACCTAGGGGGGGGGGATCACGAGGATATTACAAGCATGCATTAACATATAAACATATATAAAGCGAGGAGTATATATTAATATACACATGTCCCTAAACATATAAAACATATATATACACACCTTAATATGCATCATCAAAACATTTAAGCACACATTAATATATAAATATACATAGAACCAAGAGTATATATTAGTATACACACATCCCTAAACATATAAAATGTACATATACACACCTTTAATATGCATCATCAAAACACCTAAGCATGTATTTATATACACATATTCATACAATAAATAAATAAATAAATAAGCAAGCATTGATAAGCACACGTTAATATACATAGGTTAAAGCCTTTATATACACCCATACATTGATCATCAGAGAGATAAGAATTAATAAATACATCATATATAAATATATAAAAAGTACACACACACACACACACACACACACACACACACACACACACACACACACACACACACACACACACACACACACACACACACACACACACACACACACACACACACACACACACACACACACACACACACACACACACACACACACACACACACACACACACACACACACACACACACACACACACACACACACACACACACACACACACACACACACACACACACACACACACACACACACACACACACACACACACACACACACACACACACACACACACAGAGAGATAAGCAATGTTGATGATGAAGGGAAAAGTGCTAGAACATCATGGTAAAATGAAAATAATATTAGAGAAAGATTTGAAAGTGTTAAATGTATAGAAAAAAAGAGAGAAAGTATGAAATGTAAGAAAAGGAAAGAGATGTGTATCTTGAAAAGTAATGTAGATGAAGATACCAAAAGTGGGTAAACTGCATGAAAAACAGATTTGACAAAAATAATGTTAGAGAGATTAAAGAAAAAAATCCTTAAATATGTTAATATGTAAATAATAAAAATAGTAATAAATAAAAATAATAATGCATATTAATACACAACATTAACACACACATAATATTAGCACAATATTTATTAATTAATATTAACACATATATAATAGTAATACACATAATACTAACACAATATTAATGAATACACATTCATACACATTAATCAATACAACACATTCATGCATATAATACATAGTATTAACACACAAGATATGAACTCGAGATTATCTAATTAATATTAAAACAATATTAATATTTATATATAATATTTACACACATATGCTCTTCACAATATTAAAATAACACATTAACATTCATACATATGACTTACATAAGATTCATAATATACATAACACACAAAACATTCTCCATGCCTAATATAACATTCACAACTCATATAACATGCATAACACACATCCATCCCATGGCTCGTTATTGAAGAAAATTAAAAGCACGCATAACACATTCATAACACATAACACAAAACACACATCACATACAACATTAATAACACATATAACACGAATAACACACATCCACCCCATAGCCAATCGAAGCACATTCATAACACACATAACACACATAATAACACATAACAACACACTCAATATCTATGGAGAGAGAGAGAGAGAGAGAGAGAGAGAGAGAGAGAGAGAGAGAGAGAGAGAGAGAGAGAGGCTGAATATTTGAATGTCCTAATGTGTTGTCCTAGATTCCCAGTTATTATTGTTTAAAGGGGCCAAGTCAAGGCTATATCTTATGGGTAGAGAGGTTGATGTGTATTTCTCCCCCTAGTTTCTCACTTTCTTTGAACCAAGTGCAACATTTGCTTTAGTTTGAGAAATGATAGCAAAGCAATCACCTAAAAAATTGATGTTAGATAATGTTGATAGGAGATCGTATTATTAATTTCTACCTTATTTTAAGTCAATCCATGTGGGATTGAGGTGGAGCTTCCCATGTGAGGTAGACTCAAGCATTTCAAGGTCATGGATATTTGGTTATTTCAAGGGAGTTCCAAACATAGTTACCTTGATTGCACATTACACACCAATGAATCCAAACGTGCACTTACAACATCCCCTTGTTTCTAAAATTCCCGACCATAAAAATGTCTACAGGTAAGGCATTAGACTAAAATATAATTGTAGTAGTTGTATGCTTAACATATTTGATATACCAAAGGTGAATGTCTTCAACCACTAGAACAACTACAAAAATAACCTTTGGCCATTGCTATTGTTTCTTCAACTAAAAATTTAGTCTTCAGTTATCCCATTTTAATTGAGGATCTTTGACAATAGCAAGTCTTGATCACTACTAGACCTTTTACCAAGTACCATCATGCTAAAAACTCCCAATGTGATTGAACAAGACAAACAATAGCAAACCCCATTAGTTGCCTACATCTCATCAAAGAAAGAAGTTAAGAAAAAAAGAACATGAATGAAAGTTTAAATCAACAATCAGAAAAAACTAGCACTAGCATATGCCCACCTACACCATGTATGCTCTACCAAAGCTCAATGCCTTGCTAGGTTGAAAGCCTTAATTGAAAGGAGGTAATTTTTTGAGATAGAAAGAAAACTTGCCTAGCAAACTATTTGCACAAATTTACCCAGTTAGCATAGGAGCATTCTTTGAAGACAAAGTGGAAGCTACAACTACATTGTCTTAGTAACATGGGAGAATGCAAACATGTTGGAACCCTCTAGCAGTAGAAGAGCTAATTAAAAACCTACTAGAGTATTCAACACAATCATTAGACCCATATAATTTAATATAAATAGTCTCAATGAAACCAAGATGTTCAACATGACCATTAAGCTCATACAATATAATATGTCTAGTCTCAGTCAAACCACACCATATGGGATTCAAGAGTAAGAAAGGAAATTGAAAGTGGTGTCCTATTTTTAAGGGAGTGGTACACTATTTGAGTCTACATAATGAACAGGACTCCCACTGCAGCAATACATGGAATGACTCCAGAGGAGAGGTATACTGGTAGGAAACCAGATATTTCTCATTTGAAAATTTTTGGTTGCATTGCCTATGTACATGTGCCAGATGAGCTGAGATCTAAGTTGGATCCAAAAGCTGAGAAGTGCATCTTTATTGGTTACTCTCTGCAGCAAAAAGGGTATAGATGCTATAACCCTTCTACTCGTAAGTTTACAGTGAGCAGAGATGTTGTTTTTGATGAGATGAGTAGCTGGTATAAACCAGTAAATGTGATTGATGATGTAGATGCACAAAATGGTAATGCTGCACAGAATTCACAGCAGCAGTCACAAAATATTAGTGGACCTGGAGCGTCCTCTAGCAGTGGTTCACATTCTTCGCCATGGACAGGCAGATTGAGATCAGGAGAATCTTCTCAAAGTAATGCAGATAGTGGTATGCAGGTATCACGAAAAGGAAAAGAGAAGGTTGATCAGTCCATGTTTGATGTGAATGCAGGTCACTCTTATGTGGATGGTGAATCCAGTGGCTCAGAACAGAGCATTGATGATGAGTTGGGTATTCCTTCTATTGTTACACCTGGAGTAAGGAAGACCAGGGATGTTTTGAGAGCACCTGGGAGTGAACCCACTTTGCGCAGGTCTACCAGAGTTAGGTATCCTGTGCATAGGCTGAAATATGATGGATTTACAGCCATTCACTATGCATATATGGTCAAGGTGATACAGGAACCAGAACCCACTTCTTTTGAGCAAGCCATGGGAAAACAAAAATGGGAGAAAGCCATGGATGAAGAAATGGATGCCTTGGAAGCAAACGCTACATGGGAATTGGTACCTTTGCCTAAAGGTAAAAATGCAATTGGCTGTAAGTGGGTTTATAAGGTGAAGCACAATGCTGATGGTTCTGTGAACAGATACAAGGCAAGATTAGTAGTCAAGGGGTATGCACAAACATATGGCATTGACTATGAAGAGACATTCAGTCCGGTTGCAAGGATGGCAACCGTAAGAGCAGTCATTGCTATGGCTGCATCAAAGGGATGGTCTTTACATCAGATGGATGTAAAGAATGCCTTCTTGCATGGTGATTTGCAAGAAGAGGTCTACATGGAGCAGCCACCAGGTTATGTGCATGTTGTTCATCCTGAGTTTGTTTGCAGGTTGAAGAAAGCCTTGTATGGCTTGAAGCAAGCAACTAGAGCATGGTCTGACAAGATAGGACAGTATCTTGTCACTATTGGCTTTCAGATTTCCAAGGCAGATTTCTCACTTTATGTGAGAAAAACAGAGAAAGGTATTATGCTACTTGTCATTTATGTTGATGATTTGATTATGACAGGTGACAGTGATGAAGATATCCTTCATGTGAAAATGCTATTGAAGCAGAAGTTTGAGATGAAGGATTTGGGAGAGCTGCGTTATTTCTTGGGCATTGAGGTGATTAGATCACCAAGTGGGATACAGCTCTTGCAGAGGCAGTATGGATTGGACATGCTGTCCAAATATGGGATGACAGGCTGTAAGCCTATTTCAGTTCCTTTGGAGCAGAATGTGAAGCTGAGCGCAGATGCAGGTGAGCTTCTGGAAGACCCTACTATGTACAAACGCATAGTAGGAAGCTTGATTTATATGACTATTACCAGGCCAGATTTGAGCTATGCTGTTGGATTGGTAAGTCAGTTTATGCAGGCTCCAAGGAAACCACATTTGGATGCGGCTAGACGTATACTCAAGTATGTGAAGTCCACATTGCAATATGGACTATTTTATGAGACTGGGGTTCAGATACAGTTGCATGGATACACTGATGCTGATTGGGCTGGTAGTATTTCTGATAGAGGATCTACCAGTGGATATGTGTTCTCTTTTGGGAGTGCTGCAGTCACTTGGAGCAGCAAGAAATAGCCTACAGTTGCCTTGTCGAGCACAGAGGCTGAGTACAGGGGTGCAGCAATGGCTGCATGTGAGGTAGCTTGGTTGCATAAGCTACTTTATGATATGCATCAGTCTACAGATGGGCCAGTTGTCATTTATTGTGATAACATGAGTAGTATACACTTGGCAAATAACCCAGTCTATCATGCTAGAACAAAGCACATTGAGGTGCATTATCACTATGTGCGAGAGAGGGTTTTACTAGGTCTTATTGATCTAGTTTATGTCAGCACAGAGGATCAGGTAGCTGACATATTCACGAAGGCATTGGGCGCAGAGAAGCTGCGCAAGTTCAGAGACCTGCTTGGTGTGCAGGAATTGGGATTGAGCTTGAGGGGGAGTGTTGAGATATCGAGCTCCACTCGTGATACGCCAGGGTGACCGTTGTGTATTTATGTCACCGACTTGTCAGTTGCAGATGCGGTTGGTACACCGCCCCTGAATAATAGCTACATGATAGCTATCCTTATCTACTCTAGTTCGTGGCTCAGTTAGTATGCCACCTTAGTTAGTTGAGTTTGGTTTGAGACCCATATCTAGGGTTCTTCTATTTCTTTGTACTTGAGTTCTTTTGGCTTACACAACTAAGAAGAGGAAAACTGTTTTCAGCCTCCACCCTTGTGTGTATTCCCCCATTGTGCAAGCAAGAAAGCTTCAAGTGAGACTCCTTCCTTCTCTCCCACAATCTTGACATCAAATACTTGAAGGGAAATCTTAACTATGATATCACATACAATTCCGAAAGTGCTCTCATAGAGAACTATGACTCAGATTGGGTAGGTGACAATGATTCTAGGAAATCAATTTCTAGATATCCTCTCTTTAGGCTCAAGAATCTTCTCTTAGATCAGTAAGAAGCAACCTACTATGGCATTGTCTTTTATAGAAGTAGAGTACAAGGCATCTTTACATTGTTGCATGTGAAGCAGTATGGCTAAGGAGGATCCTATGGCATATGTGAGTACAGGATGAAGATCCAACATTGCTAAGATGTGACAATCAAAGTTGCATTGCCATTGGCAAAAATACAAATTTTCATGTATGCACCAAACACATTTAGATCTAGTATCACTATGTGTAAGACTTGATTGAGGATGGGATAGTAGAGTTGGTGGTGTACTGTCCAATGAAGGAGAATGGAGCTGATATCTTCACTAATCTCTTACAAAGGATCTCCTCCAAATTTGTCTTCATAGACTCAACATTGGATCGAGAATGTAGTTCACCTATGGATGGACATTGAGGGGGTTGTTAGATATGTTCAATGCCCCACCCTTGTAAGGTGCCACCAATGATCCATGGTGCTCACAATTATAAGGCCCCCATTATGAGAAGAAGCCATGCGTGGGTTCTAACTTGTATGTTAGATGAGGTCTATGCGACTAGATGGAAAAAAGGTGATCTTTATGGATCTAGCCTTTGGGTTGGATAGAGTAGTTATTCTTGTAGCAACTCAAGGTACAATACATCAAGTTGTGGGGTGTGGAAGTTATCAGGGGCCCCTATTTTCAGGTTTGAGGGCCACGGAAGTGGCCCCTAGCTAGGGGGTCTCAAGGGGGCCATCACCCCCCTGACGGGGGTCCAAGTCAAGAGTAGCACCCCCAACCCGACGATAAAGGAAATATTCCTTGGAATATTCCCTAGTCGACCAGGTAAGGTTCATAATATGGTCAAGACTTGTTGACTAGACTACCTTCCCCAAGCTATAAAAGGAAGACCCCTCTAGAGCCATCATGGATCTATCTTTCACCCTGTCAAAATTCTTCCAGCTACCCCAAGATCTTCACCTATGGATTGCCATCTAAGCTTCATAATGGAAGTGCACAGGTGGACAGAGCCATCTTTGTATCAGTTTTTTTGAAATTAAAGCAAACTATGTTCTTCTCATATTTGTTGTGTTTTCTATTTTCCTTGCTCAGATTATGTTTGCCATTGTGATGTGTAATTTCTATAGTTAAGTAACTGACACAATACAAAATATGTGATATAGTATCTCTTGTCCCTAGACAACTAGAAAAGTATAGCTTCTCTTTAATAAGGGCTTATCAAGTAGAGAATGGTGCTTTATCTCATTGTGTAAATGTTTTGTCAGTCAGTTCCATCCCACATGTATCTCTTTGGCATTTGGGCCATATATCCTTGAAAGGAATGCAAATTCTTTCTGGTTTTTCAGTACTTACCGCCCCTTGACTATGCATGTTTTGATTCATGTGAGCATTGTCTTTATGGTAGACAGACTAGGAATACACATAAGAAGTCTGGTAGGACATGCATGAGTGAGCCCCTGACATTGGTACATTCAGATGTCCAACTTCTGAATCCTTACTTGATTTCACATTTTGTAGTGACTTCTTAGTATATTGCAAGTCTCTAGTGCCTTGATTGTATGCTAAATCGAGTCAAAACACTATCAAAATAGCTTGTAACTAGGTACATAGTGCATTTTTGCTCCTTCATTTCCATGCTCATAGAAGATCTGCATTTATAGAAATCATAACACTCGAATTTGATGGGTCAAGGGTGGGTTGTGATTCTAGGCTAGCAGTCCCTAGCACTGTCTCCAAAAGCTCATAAGAATTATGGTTTTAAACTTCCACAAAGTATAGTTTGTACCATCTAACTTACCTTTGTTGAAGATTGGAGGACAAATTCTCAATGCTTGAATTGCTGATACATCACCATCACCATCACCACATGATGCACCAACACTGCTACTTGATGCAGTAGATGACATTTCTCCTCTATGATGTTGAAGCCCTTGCCTCTTGCATACTCTTTACTCCTCAAAGCCCCCTAGTCTTTGATACCATGTAGAAATTACATAGCATAGCGAATAGAATTTGAGCAAGGAGTAAAAAACACACAGCAAATATGAGAAGAACAACGATTTCTTTAATTTCAAATGAACTGATACAAAGATAGCTTTGTCCACTCGTATGTTTCCATTATGAAGGTTAGATAGGATCTAGATAGATGATATGCAAAGAGATTAGGGTAGTTGGAAGAACTCTAACTGGGTGAAAGATAGATTCATGATGGCTTTAGAGGGGTCTTCCTTTTATAGCCTCGGAAGGTAGTCTAGTCGGCAAGTCTTGACCATATTATGAACCTTCCCTAGTCCACTAGGGAATATTCCAAGGAATATTTCCTTTACCATCAAGCTGGGGGCATTGCTTTCGAATCCCCATTAGGGGGTCTGCTAACCCCCTTGAGACCCCCAGCCAGGGGTTGCTTCCATGGTCCTTGGACCCAAAAATAGGGTCCACAGATAATTCCCACACCTCGCAACTCGATGTATCGTGCCTCGAGTTGCTACTAACATAACTACTCTATCTAACCCAAAGACTAGATCCACAAATATCACTTTTTTCCATCCAATCACATAGGCCTCATTTGATATACAAGTTAGGACCCACCCATGACTTCTCCTCATAACGGGGGCCTTAAAACTTTGAGCACCATGGATCATTGGTGGCACCTTACGAGGGTGGAACATTGAGCATATCTAACATTAACGACTAAACCTCATGTTCTAGATATTTGTGTAACTCTTCAATAAAATCCTAGACTTCAATAGAATCCTACACTTCAATTGCCTTCTTCCACCTTGTATATAAACAAACAACCGACTTCAATATCTACACATATATAAACCTGAAATCTTAAGAGGTTCATATATAGTCACAAACAATTAAATTTAATACACTTCTCAATGCTAGGGAGCATTGCACATCTAGTTACCAAGAGTGAGGGATAACAAGGTCATATAATAAGCCTATGAATATAAAATAATTTAATTTTTATTCCTAAAACAATATGAAAAGAACCTTTGGTCTCAATGCAAATGGCTAGAAGAGAAGAGGAAATTAAAGAAACCAAAGGGGAACTCTAATTCACCTAATTCCTAATAGGGTTTATAAAGTTTTACAATTTGGGCAAGGTGATGGACCCTTAATTAGGGTTCTAGGTTGTTATTAATTAGTGTGGCATCGATCCATACTTGTGAGCTCTAGAGAATATCATTAGACACATGCTTTGTATCAAGTTCTTGGAATTTTACAAGAAATCCACAACAACAAGAGCCATCACCATATCCAAATTCCATGTTGGCAATGTTAGTTATCCTATTTTCCTATGTGAGAAGATTGTTGATTCTCTTAACTAAGCAAATATGTCTTGACCATATAATAATGAGAAACAAGCTATACAAGTTAGCAAGCACTTGACCAGATCTTCCATTGTTAACGAGGATGGAGTGTTACTGTCTACAATAGGAGATGAAGAGCTTTGAGTGTTAGAGGATGTTTTGATGGAAATATGGTTTGACAAACAACTACTAGCTAAAGATAGTCCATAGAGCTACCACAAAGCTTCAAGAGCCACATAAATCTAGAAACTCAACTCCTCAAAGGAAGAAAAACACTAAAGCTAAGGTAGCCACCGTAATCAACATTATTGGTGCACTAACCATGATTATCAGAGATGATTTAAGTGATACCAATGTGCCCTTAGAATAGATGGATCCAAAATTAGTGAGTAAGCCAGTTGAGATAAGAACTAAAAATAGGTGAGATCCCCAAAGGACATGATTGGAGGAAAGGAACAAAATGGAGAAGGCTAAAAAATTTGAGTAGAGTTAAGAAGAAAATAATCCAAGAAGTCAAGTGAAAATTGAAAAGAAAATAAAAAGACTTGAGTCTAAGAAGAAGAAAATAAGCGAACCTGAAAATAAGCGAACCTCAAGTCAACTCACATACAAATAGTTGATTTTGAGAAGAAGACAAAAATTCAAGTGGGCCTCAAATTTTCAGAAAAATAGCAAGAGGGTACCTTGGAGCAAAGGATTAAAAAAGTAGAGAATGAAAGGACTATGAAAAAAAATTCATCGTATCCTATGAAGATGAGATTGAAAAGAGATGGCTACCATTAAAACAAAATTTTGAAGAAAGGTTGCAACTCTTATATATGATCAATACCCCATCCTTGTATGGTGCCATAGATAATCCATGGTGCTCAAAGTTCTGAAGGCCCCATTATGAGGAGGATCCATGTGTGAGCCTAGACATCACTTCGGTTCTAACTTCGTATGTTAAATGAGGTCTATGTGATTGGATGGTAAAAGATGACCTATATGGGTCTAGCTTATGGTTTTGGATAGACTAGTTAAGATGGAAGCAACTTTGAGGCACACTATGTCAAGTTGCATAGTGAGGAACATGGCTTTGTTTGAGAAATGAATCCATGAAGTGTCTGCTAAATCCTCAATATGGAAGGCTACAATCTCATCACTTTGTGGGAAGAGGCCAAAATAAATCTCCAATTTGGTGCTCCATTCATTGAGCTTATTGGGTGTTGCATACAAGAAGCTGCTAAAATTTGAGAGGATGACCTTGTCCCTTGCCTCACAATGAGGTACAAAGTATCCATGCAAAAATTGCCATTTATACCATTACCATAACTGCCATGAGTACCATGGGTAACTTGGAAGCTTGAATGAGCCACATAATCACCATTGTAGTATTTCCACTTAGGACATTGCTATTCATTTTATAAGTGCCTTTAAAGCCCATGTGACTGATACAAGAGAATGGGATCCCAATGAATTTCCTATTCACCTCTCTCTCACCCTTGAAAGAAGAATCATCATACGTTATCAAGGATCCTTATTTTGGGGCCCATACTTTGGCTCCCTAGCTAGGGGTCATAGGGGAGCTAGTAGCCTTATTTTGGGGGACTTGAGGGTGCCAAGCCTCACATGAAACTAGTGGGACATTGGACGGAACTTCTATTATTTTAGAAGCTTCAATGCTATTTGACTCAACCACCTCTCACATGGTTGGCTCACAATCTGAACACATAGCCATGTACTCTTTCCTTACTCCCTAGCATCAAGTAAGAAAGGAAATAAACAAGAAGTCATAGTAGACTCATCTTCTCACCTTCACTCATTATAGTTCAAATTATTTTGAAGGATTAATGGTGGCCTCACAACTCAAGGGATTCTCCTTTAGGTCACCCACTCCACTCTATCACAATCAATCTACTCTTCATGTACTCCAACAAAGAGAGGAAATATAGAGAAGAGGGAGATATCCCAACCTTAGGTTCATAGTCTACCTCTCATTCTTAGAGTTATGGGAGAAGAATAAATTCATTGTGATACACAAGAAGATAGGGTAGAAGCAAGAATAAGGTAGCTCTCAAAGTTAGACACACAAGAATGAGATCCTCTATTCCTTTTTTGGCTTGTCTACATGTACTCAGGATTTTAGGTTCCTCCATAAGTTGGGAACCCTCCCCACTTTTTGGGTTCTTGACTAGTGCCTCTTAATTCATTCCTAAACTTTATATTAATTGGACCAATATGCTTGAAAGTGAATATATGTTTTATGCTTGCAAAGTCATATGGCTACAAGTCTCTCTATTTACTCTGGGATATTTTATAGCTTACATGGGAGTGAGCTTGGATCTTAATGAAATTATAGTAATGGCACAACCCAAAGTTGTTGGCACTTATAATGCTTCTCCCTCATACATGGAAGACATCATTGGCTAGTTGTGGTCATTAATATAGTTCAAGGACTCCCATGGTCATAACAAGAAGTGTAATTGTAATGATTGATTTCTTTTTCAAGTTTCTTTTTTACCTTGCTTTTGTTATTGAGTTGATGGCACTAGGGTGGATGAGAAGTAGAAAGAGAAAAGTGCAAGTGATATAGGGAGAGAAGTGTAGCCATATGTGAGTTGAATTCCCTAGGTATATCCTACTCTTGATGGGCCCTGAGCAAATGTGAGAAAATTGGGAAGAAGGGCTATGGGGCTAGATATACGAGATACAGTGTAGTGGTCATGCATACATATTTATTTATTTTTCTTTTTTCACCTATTTTTATTTAATAAATATTAGAGTGCCAAACCATGAGTCTTTCATCCTTACAAAATTGAACAAATTTATTAAGGGTTGGTAGGATAAGCATAATGTGATTTTGGCTCTTTGTAGTGTTGATGCACTAAAGAAAATAGGACAATTGTCGAACTAAGCTAATTGAAGCATGATCCTTGATGTTGGATCAACTATGTTGATGAAGAACCATGATGAGGATTGTAACTTTTGGAGGAGCAGTTCGCATGTCCTTTTGAGAAAGTAGAGAGATCTTTGAGGTAGAGGTCAACATATCTCTTTTGCATAAAAATTAGGGCCTTGATGTTGGTAATTTCCCATACACTTTAAGGATAACAAAGGCTCATAAGTGTTTTAGTGTCTTGAGATCTTCTAATTAGATTGTTAGCTTTACTAAATTATTGGTGTCTCCTTTAGGCCCCCAAGCCCATTGCTTGTCACATGTTTTGTTCAACATTCACTTGATAAACCTTGAAAGCACATACAATTTATCCTTGTGTAAATAATAAAAATTTCAAAGTTAGAGTTATTTACCACTTATGGATACCATAGCAACTCCTTAGTAGCTAACCTTGCTAGTTGCTCGATTGCTCCCCTTGCCTGATAATTTCAAGCACTGCAAGGGTAGGGTTCTTGTTGTATGTGTGTAGGTTCTTCTTTAAACAATATTTATATACAAGAGCCTAAAATAAAGCAACTATTTTTGTATACCTAATAGGTTGTGATACAGTGTCACTTATCCTAAGGACACACCATTTATAGGAATTTGGCTCACATTGGAGTGCAATATAGATATCAAGAAATTGTGATACTTTCTTTGGGACTCTTATGTAAGAGATAACATCAAGTACTACATTTCCCTAGCCCAATTTGATAGAAATGTGTAGTTCTTCCATTGTGAAGAGAAGGTTATTCAATAGAGGACAATCTTGGATCAATTAAGGTAGCGGGAGTATGAGAAGTGGGAGCTTCATATATCAAATCATTCCTAGAATCCTATATATAGGTTGTGTTTCCTTAATGCATTAGTTGAGTTTTGAGTCAAGTTGTGACCGAGGCCCACATGGTGTAGCATTTTTTATTCAACTCACTCTACATTTTTGCTTTTAATTCAAATTCTTGCATTGTCGCCTTGCTTTTGTCACAATTCTCGGTATGAAAGGAGGGAATCAAAGGAAAAGAGGAGAGAAGAATAGTAAAATAATCCTCCTCTCTCTCCACTTTTGCAATCTCGTTTTGCATTTTTTATATTATCTACAAAGATATACTCAGATTCCTTCTCTCTCCTCATTCAAGAAGTCTTTTTCAACCAAATTTTATATTAAAAAAGGAGTTAGTTACGAGAGTGTGATGCTTTGTTTTCAATGAAAAATGATTAGTAGATACGAGGTAATTGATTTTTTAATCGAGAACAAGGAATATGAAATTTCAAAGTTCCTTTTAATATATTTTGGGGATTTTTTATATCCTAGCTTTTGGTCAAAAAACAAACCGACTGGTCTAATTTCGTGTTTTTTGGATATGTTTTTGGAGGCAAAATAGAAATATCTAAAATACGAAAAGTCTTGGACATCCCTACCCTCTAAGCTATTTCCCCCCATATCTATACTCTCTCATGGCTCTATTGTGACCTCTTCTTTGTGTTTATGCAACCTTCATTAACAGAGTGAATTACTTACACCCTCCTTTCCCTTGGTACCTTTGTGTGCCTCTCTGTGCATCTCCACTCTACCTCCTGTGACAACCAAGTAGGCTCCCCGTTGCTATTAATAGTAAAATGAATACAGGAAAGAAGGAGCTGCATATTGAGGTAGAGATTGAATATGCCCCATTATTCAAAAGAACCCAGCGTACCAGTGTCAACCCTCAGGTTTTGCAGAGTTATAGGCAAATGGGATTGAAACATGTGGATTTGTGGATTGATGGGGGAATCTACCCAATTGACCTCTTAAACAATAGACCTCCAACTTTCTAAGGAATCACAAATTTGCTAAAGTATGTGTGCGAGGGTGAAAATGGGTTACTTGGTTATACTAGGTGGCTCAATGATCAGGCGTTCAAAGTATTTACAACTTGCCAAGCAACCATACAAAATTGCCATGGTGATCGCTGCACATCAACTTCATATACAACAGCTCATAGGACAAGTGGTACAACTGAGTGACAGTGTAATTCAACAAAACAATCAAATTATTTCAATGCAGGACACTATCCATGACATTGGTATCTCATATGAGGAGGCAAAGGCACAATTGGAAGACTTGAGAAAGATCAACAACAAGCTAACACAGGAGCACAAACAAAAGAAGAAGCCAATCAATGAGTTAATTGTGAAAAGTGGCCAGTGGAAGTGACCTATCAAAGCATGTAAGGTAGCTCAGAAAGAGAACCTAGGTGAGGGTGAGGTTGGATCGTGTATTAGTAGATTGCTGAAGGCAAGTACATTGGAAAACACTTTGAGCGATCGTAAGTTTAAGGCTGTGAAGGAAAAGGTGATTGAGTGCACATTAAAAGATGTGTCAAATGAGTTCTTAGCTGTGGATGCACAATCTATTTGTGACAGGGCCGACATTAGCACAACGACTTACTCAAAGATATTCAAAGGTATGAAGGGTGGGTTTGGTCGTGTGATGAAGAGAAATAGAATCGTGCCTCTTTCTCAACCTTCAAAGTTAATAGAGGCCCAATGGCAACTTAATACAAAGGTTTTGGAGTTGATAGGAGATCCCATGCATGTTCAATGTGTGGAAACACTAAAAGTTGGGACCAAAAATGCATATGAGGTGAAGTTCAACGAACTCAATAATTACTATTTAGATTTGAACAAGGTGCAGTCGGCAATGGTAATGTACTACAATATGTCTGTTGAGGAATGTAATGGTAAGTTGCATTTTGTTATAAAATTAGATGAAAGTGAGGTCGTTAAAGGAGTAAATCTTGAAAGGGTTATTGTAACTCTAATGAATAGAGCTTTACAATTCGACAAGAACAACCCAGGGAACTTTAGTGTTCAATCTGAGCACCATGTGTAGTGGCTCACTGCATTTGAAGTTCCTAAGGAAACATTTGAGGTGTTGCAGCTATTCTTTATGCACACAAGCATTCCAAGCATCATTGATTGTCAGGAACATGGTGAGATGCTCTCGGTTGAAGGGTATGGTCAATACTTGGTTGAATGGCATCTTGCAGGAGACTTGACAAATTTAAAATGCATGTGTGGAATCTTCAATGGTGCAAATACAATGAATCCATGCCTATATTGCTTGACAGAGAGGGTGGAAGGAAAGGACGGAAAGAAGAACTGGCAAAAGGTGACAAGTGTTGCACCGATACGCAATAGAGAAGATCCCACTTGGAAGCCCATCTTCAACATTCCCTTGGATCATATTCACATTTGTTCATTGCATGCTTTTGTCAGAATCATGAAGAAACTTGTATATGAATACATTTGCTTTGCTTATAGGATGCAACCAGAAAAAGAAGCTATTGCAATGTGTAGGAATGTGGTGCGAGTGCTATCAGAAATTGGGCTACACAAGCATCAAGTGATGATTGAAAAAGATGAGAAGAGATCAGAAAAATTTGGTAACTTGCCAAAAAAGCCTTGCTTTAGAGGAGCAAAGGCTAGGAAGTTTCTCTCAGTACCCATCAATGAGGAAGGGAATATCATGGTTCGTAGGCCGCAGGACTGCGCTGGGTGGAAAAAGTTACATTTTGCAGTTCCTGATCAAAGTAATGAAGGAAAAATAAGATTGGCCAAAGCTAAGGTTTGGATAAGTCTTAACAAATTGGCTCCCTTACTTCACAAGATGGTGTTTAACAATAAAGATAAGCAAGAATTTATCAATGCTGTGCATAGCTTCTATGAAAACATGGGGCAAAAGCTCTATCACACATTACATGGTGCGTACCAAGTTAATATTTTAAAATTGTATGAATTGTATAAACTATTGAGCATAGTTTTACTCACGTGTGATATGTATCTTTGTAGCATATCCTTGAGGCACATGGGCCATACTTTGCAGAAAAGGGAAGCATCGGAATTTGGTCTACACAAGAGATGGAAAATTCACATTGGATAGCACGTGGTGCATATCAAATAAAAACTGATCATGGTGGAGGGGTGAATGGTGGCAATCCAATGATCCAATTGCTATTTTGGTGGTATAGGATTATAGTAGCGGATGAAGCTAAACTCTCGTAAAAGAGAGCAAATGAAAGTGTTGATGAATCGGTTGCAGACATTGATGGAATCACGTCGTGTCACTAAACGAGTGTGTTATGAAGTCTCAAGTGCCAAAGAAAACCATGCAAGTGGCTAGAAACAAGGCTTCGAAAAGGCAAAAAATGGGTTCGAAAAGAGCTAAGATAGTAAGATGAACAATGTGAGTCAGTGTGAATGCAATTCATAGTTTAAGAGAGAAAGAGAGAGTGTGCATCTATGTGAATGAGTCTCATAGTTTAGGGTTATATAAAAGAGGGTTTCACTTTCTATCTTATTCATTGAGTTCTCACATCTCTTGTGCAAAAAAGATGGCTAGGTCTAAGGTAGTTGCAAATAAGCTTCCGCTCAGAGCCCCATATGGTGTTCAGCCCCCTGGAGCATCTACTAGCTCAGATGCACCCCCTTCTCAACCTAATCCACCTTTCTCAAATCGCCTTCACAAGGGTCCTCCTCAGTATCCCCACAAGAAATGCAAGTGGAAGCCAGGTACAGTGGCCTTGAGAGAAATTAGAAGGTATCAATGCTCTTTTGATCTCATCATTCCAAAGGCGAGCTTCTCGAGACTTGTTCGTGAGATTGTGTAAGGCCTCTACCGCACAGAAAGCAAGAGGTGGTTTTTGGCACAAGGTCAAGATAGACCTGATCGCTTCACAAAGAATGTCTTTAGGCTCTTCAGTGTGTTGGAGAGGTCTTTTTAGTTGACTTGATGACTGATGCTCAACGTTGTGCAATACATGCGAAGCGCATCACCGTAACTCTCAAGGACTTCCAACTTGTAAGAAATCTTCAAGTAGTGAAGGATGCATTCGTTCTAATGGAATGAACACAGTTTGCAATGTTATCTTTTTTGGCATAGTGTTATCCTCGTGCATTGGACATATGACTATGTCCCAGTGCAAAACTATTGTATGCGCCCTTAAAATATGAATTAAAATTTTACACTTGTCATTTGCTCTCAACTTTAACTGTGGATCTTCGCTGTATTTTTAATTCTTACTTACAGTTTTTGTTAGCACTATCAATTTCAATAGAAATAACATGAAAAAATTTGCCATTTCTTGTTGTAGACTTTACTCCTAATGCCTCTATATAGTTTATGTGGTGCGAAGTTTCTAAGGGCCAATAGTCGTGATGTTGATTTTTCAATTATCAATCCATCCATAATTTTGGTGTGGGATAATTTTTAAAATACTAAATTGTATTAGAATGCAACGAAACTTCACATGCGCACTCGTTAGGTGGCCAAGAAGAGGAGATGGCGTTTGGAGCCACTTTCCTACCTGGTCCAAAATCTGGCCTAAGCCCCAGACGCCAGATTTCGGACAGGGCAGTTGCAGGCATCATTTTTGGCCAATATTTCACCGATGGACTCCGGGGGACTCGACACACCCTACCATCAAGTTTCATTGCATAAAAATATATGGTAGTTAGAAATCTCACCTTCTCTAGATCATCTTGTATCTTCACTTTCTCGTGTGTCAGGGAGGCACCTCTTTGGGCAGAGGGATCTACAAACTCCTTGGTAGGAAGCTGGGGCCTTGGTCCGAACAAATCATGTTGTAGTGCTTCAAATTTAGCATCAGGCACAAGGTAATCTTCTTCAATCGAGGTAATATGCTCCTGTGCTGCTATGATCGCACTCACAGTATCTAAGCTTGTGCCATCATATCTTCCAATCTCTGCCATTGTTGGATGCACATCCATGTAATCATAATCGATCAAGTCTTGCATTGAATCCTTGACTAGGATAGAAAACAACTCTTCTTCCTTCATTTCCAAGTATTGCAGTACATCTGATAGAAGTAAGTATTGTACACCATCTACTTCAATGGGTGTCAAGGAGGCAAGGTTGGGTTTGTCGACTTGCGGCTGTTCTGAAGAAGATGGCACCATGAGAGCCAACCCTTGCTCTGTCACCACTCAATGTTCCTCTTCAACATTTATGAGCTCTTCAATCGGTTCTTCTCCCGTGTATGTGATAGAAATAACGTGTGGAGTTGTATCTTCATCGCTCTTCTCCTCTAGGGGTGTATCCAATACAAGGAGGTAAATTGCCAATGCACAATCACACTCCACGAGATCCAAAGGTGATGTACCTGGTGCACTTCCCTTGGGAACAGTGCATACTCTATGCGAAGGATCCACATGGGCTAAACACCTATTCACCACTTTTTGGTGATTCTTCCCTGCCTGAAATATCATGAGTTGTTCTGGAGGCTCCCAAGTCATGTTCGGATCCCTCGATGGAGTATGTGCATGTAGCAATGGTACTCACAAAGTCTTTCAAAACCTGAAGGGGGGATCCAGCGATGAGAGCACCCTTTCAAGGTCGAAGTTCTTAGAGAAAACCTGGAATATCTCATCACCACCCTGGTTGGCAAAGATAGTCTCGTGGATCTACTCATCAAAGTGTGCGTGAGCATCTATCGTAGCAGGTAGGAGGGATGTGGTGGATATAAAGAGATGAAGAGAGAAAGTGTGAAATGAAACAATGAAACAAGAACTAAACTAGTTCTACCTTAAAAACCTTAAGTTTTAAACCATTAAGGATTGTTCGCATACGATATTTAGTTATGGCTTTACTTACATCTTTGTAAAGTTTACATGCATATGTAAATGTGTTGATGTGAAAAGTGTATAACAAGTGTATGATTTTTCATAAATATCATAATTTTTAAATATTGCAAGTTTATAAGTGACAATATTCTATTGGCCAAAAAAATCCAAAAATTTACAAGTGTTGGATATTACAACTTGTGGTGTTGGGATTTTTAGGGAGACTCTACAATTTCTAAAATATGTGGAGCCACACACTTTTCGCTGGTAACAGTATACTCAGCTTGGCTTCGAATTTTCCTACCATCTAGTTTAAAATAGAAGCTAACAGGTGGATTCTGCATTAACATTGTAATTTATTGGCGTATTATACTCAAGAGCCAATCATCCTCCATTTGCAATACTTGGGGCTCGCGGCCCTCATAAATGACAGTAACATCCACAACAGCACTTTCACGCATGTCTTGATCAAGGCACAACCATTTACCCTTGAGCATCCTCCATCTACGATACTTGAATACCAAGCATAAAGTTTGTTGTGCGACAAAGTACTTGTAATTGGAAAGGAAAGTTAGCCGATTCATCCCAAAGTAAGATAATAGTTAACTAAAAGAGAAAATTTTTACTTGAAAGCCATGTCCCTTGTTGTGACTCGACACTCCACTGTGTTAGGACTGTGAGTTATTTTTTATGTCCAAGTTTTGCCTAGAATCCTTGTTACATAACCCTCTGATGTATTTTTTATGACGTAGGTGCTTTTGGTACGCCTCAAACCCTTACATTCCTTGAATATGCGTGCAAAAATCCGGTGCTTGGCTTCATAGAATTCAATATGTCTGCTAAAATTTTTGTGCTACACATTTGCAAAATGTCGCTACTACACAATGGCCATTTTATGCTATTGAGATTTGATATGTGCATAGACTCAAGGGTTCCATATTCTCAACTCCCCTTGGGTAATATGTATTTGGATTCATAGAAAAAAACAAGGTCCTCTGCGAGTTGCTTAGTTGTACGTCCCTCAAAGAGCAATCTACCAATTTCGAGGTGGTAACACTTAAAAGAACCAGTGAAACTCTCAACATTTTTCCACTCACAGCAATCCGAAGGGTCTACTTCTCTAAATACAAGACAAGTTGTTACACAAGTATCATGAAATTTCTCATTCTTAGTGAGTTGTAAATACTTACTGTTTGCAATGTTTCGTTGAAAGGGCACAGTGGGCGCAATATGTATTTGTTTTTGCATGAATACATGTTGTACAAACGCCTTTGTACAAGGTGAGAATCAACATTCCTTTGTCTGAGAGCTAAAAGTTTACCCTTCCAGTGCTTTGATACATCTGCAATTGCAGATGCTTTCACCCTGAAAGCTCCCTTCATACTTGGACGCATATGTACCCAAGACGAGCAATAATACATATCAGTGATCCAATTCCCTTCTTCATCTTTTTTGTTATGTACTTCTATCGAGAGAATGCTTGTTCTTCTCTCAGGCATTATAACCTACGCATTAGATGTAAAGAAGTATGTATTAACCCCTAAATAATAAGCATTTTAAGTCTGTCCAGTAATCACCAATATGCCATACAAATCAACATGACATTAAGAGATGTTTATACTTTTGTAAACAGACATAAACATTGATATCGAAATGCATGTGGATATATACATCAACACAAAGTATAGATTTAATTTCAAGGCATCACTTAATCATACCATTTACATGAAATATAATGAAAAGAATAGCACAAGAATACTCAGAGAATTTGGCATGGAGATCGAAATGGACACATAGGACCAATAAAGCAGAGGATTTTTGAACCATTGACTTCCAGCAGATCCATATCATCCAACACAAAGGAATCACTCACCACATCAAAATAGTTGATGGAGAATTATATGTTTCACCTAAACCTTGTACAATACCTGCATATATAAAAAAACACCTGCATGAATCCATTTTAACAAAAATACTTGCATGAATCCCTTTTAGGAAAAAATATCTAGATAACTGCATGAATAGAAGCAATACAAAACATGGCCAATTTACCTATAAGCTGATTTGCTGAAGATAAGATTGAATAATTGCTAATCAAAACCCATTGCAAATGATGGACATAAGAAAACATCAATCCCATCAAAAATAAAAGTCACTAATTAAATGAATAAATTTCGACACCACAAAATATGGTAGATTTACCTGTAAATTGAGCTACAGAATCTCTACTCTACCTTGTGTTAAGTGCTGCAACAACAATTGATCCTTAAGTTAGAACTAGCATCAAACCCTATTGTAAAGATAGTAGAAAAGGGCTAATGCAGATAGGAAGAAAGAGAGAGTTTGTGTGAGTACGCAGGAGAGAGAAAGAAATGAGCACCTATCCAATCTTGCCCAAATTGATCTCTGCAAAAGACAATTTTGCAAGAGTTAGTATTTACATGAAGGTATACTGGAAAAACAATAGAAAAGAGGAAACATAGACAGAGAAAGAGAGAGGGAGAGAGAGATAAGCACTTATGTAATGTCACCCAAAATGATCTCTGCAACAAAACAACAACGAGGGTTAGAACTAACATTGTGTTGTATTGAAAATATATCAACAAAAAAAAAACCAAACAGAGAGAGAGATTAACACCTTTGCCTCTTGCTCCAAATAAACTCTGCAAGAAAACAACAATTAGAACAGACATCAAATTCTATTGAAAACACAACATAAAAGAGAAACAACACATAGAGAGAGGGGGGAAAGAAAGGAGAGAGAGATGAGCACCTTTGTCTCCTGCCCCAAACAACCTTTGCAATAAAATAATAACAACAATAAGAAACGGCATCAAACCCTATTGAAATAATAACAAACAAGAGAAAATGCAAAGAGAGATGGGCATCTGTATTTTGCCCAAAATTTGGAGTTGCGTGGAGAGGAAAGTGCAGAGGTAAGCAGAATGCTCAAAACCCTTATTACTCTCAGCAGGGAGCTTCAATGGAGACGAAAATTCACAAATATAGAGAAGAGAGGGAAAGTCGTCTGTTGCTCAACTTTTGGGTCAAACTGATTTCATAAGAGGGAAAAAAACCGAAATTGAAAATTCTCCAAAAAAAGGGGGGAAATATGAGGTGAGAGAAACTCAAATTTTGTGTACTATTCATTCTCCCTTTTTTTAATCCCCCACTACCCCTTTTTTTAATAGAAAACCCAAGATTTGGAGAGAGAAGATTCACCCTCCATGGATGTCAACATCTAGCCTTCGTATTGGACAATCCAAAATGTCCATATCTTAAACTATATTATTTTTAAGGGCCCATTTGTGAGTTCATTTTTTTCCTAATGTTAATCAAGGTCCTTTGTGTAAGCCCCTTGCTTACGGGAAATGATAGTTGAGGACTCAAACTTGATTGAGATTTGATATAAACCTTCTAATGAATGCAAATCTCTCCTTCTTGAGAATGGATGTCCTCAAAAAGACATTTGACTCATGATTATGACAAAGTGAGAAGAATGTATCTCAATACCTTCCTTTAATGGAGACCTCTTCAACATGAACCCGAATGGACTCCATGATCTTGTAAGCCTTTACTCCAACCTTTAGACTTCTTGGACCTTGTGCATAGATATGGATGTCTCTCTACCTCACAAGCCTCAAGGATGAAGCTCTGATACCATGGTACAAAACATGGTTTGAAGAAAAGGATAAAGGTGAGCTGTAGGGGAAAGAAGAAGAATACGATACAATACCTTGATGTTTACATGTACCTTTAGTACCGCTTCTAGCACCATACATTTTTACTTAGGTGGCCTAAAAATTTATAGGAGAGGAGGAGTAAAAAAGAAGTCCTCTATACATGGTCTAAGTTTAAGACCATGGTGCACAGATCGGTCGCCGTATGCGCACGTAGTGAGTGTCAGAAGGTCCCCAAGAACAAAGGAACTCTACTTTTTGCACACAAATCAATGAAGAAAAGCTTGCACGACATGAACAAGAGACCAATTGGGTGCAATCCCCCCCCATGCTAGCTTTTGAGTTTGCTTTTGTGCCAATAAAGAATTAAAGCTAATGGGCACCCAAGAAGTCAGGCAGTACCCAAATACAATGTCCACTACAAGTATTTAAATCATGCGCCCATGCGCATACAAAAATAATAAATAAATATCAAGTGCTTTGATAAATAAACATGACAAAATATAGGCGCCATGCCTAAGATACGGGCCCATAAAAAATTGATGATAAATTTGAATACACGCTATCCTCCAATGCTTCCCACTGCCACCGCTGCTTGCTCTACACATCAACTGAAGCATTTATAATTGTTAGATAAATAATATAATTAAACCGACAAAAGTGAATACCTAGCAGTCTTCAGCTACATAAATAAATTGGTTGGAAATCAATCCTAACCTTAATTTATTACGAGTGCGCACTCTAAACTCATAAACGTGCACACAAAATTAATAAAACGCCCGAAAAGGATAGGCATCCCTATCGACTTCTCGCACAAAGAATCCACTTTGTGTATGAGCCCGGTAATAAAATCTTACGGAATCCACCGCAAAACCTCACGGAATCCACCGTGGTATGGAATCCACCGTGAAATATGCCTCCTGAGACCATACAATGCTTCAACATAGAGATGTCTTGGTCCTCTCATGACTTTATCTCACTTACCTTTACATCCCCTTCTTTCTAAAGAAGAACTTAAAGCGAGCGTTGTACAAAATAAAAGACGTGGGATTAGAATCTCGAGATATTTGGGATTATTGTTATAAGAATTCAATCCTAATAACGACTGTAACTAGAATACTAAGAGGCCCTCCTTGGAGTGATGCAATTGATGGTAAGAATCAAGGAGTTTAAAAGTGTTCATATTTGGGATTATTGTTATAAGAATTCAATCCTAATAATGACTATAACTAGAATACTAAGAGGATGAGTAGCTAGGCTCCCTCGAGTGATGCAATGGATGCTAAGAATCAAGGAGTCTAAAAGTGTTCACGTTGAGTATGTTTCTTGATCTCCAAAGAGCCTTGTAATTGCTCTAATGCACAAGAAATAGTCCAAAGGATAGTATTTTGGGATAGGATGTATGTTGGCCCTAGCTGTTGTAGCTGGCCTTTGGTTTAAACCCACTCTAACGTAAATCTTGCTGTGTGCTTGATATATCAACGTAATTGTCTCTCTCGAAAAAGAGAAGAACTCTTCGTCACTACGTTGGACTTGTCACCAGGAATTAGGATGAAAATTTTCCGTCTCTGAGAATTTTTATCTCCATCGCCATGGACGTCCCCGACAAGGAGCCTTCAAGAAACTCTGCGTTCTGGCTTCTTTTCTCTGTTTACGTACGCAAGCTCTCTGATTCTGCCGCAAGCAACAACAGATATAGCAGAAGTAATGCGTGCCATCTCCTCCAAAATTCTGTGATTCCCCTCTTAGATCGGTTCAACTTTTTGACAGACTGCCGCAATCTTCCAGCACTCGAGAGCATTTTTGACAGCTTGAGAGCTGCGGGGTACCAACTCCCTTGGCAGACGAGGAAGGCATTTTGCAGCGAGGTTGTGTTGAGAGTCTTAACGTCGCCATCCGTTTGCGAGGCTAGAAAGATGATCGATTTCGCGAAACGCACTTTAGATTGCAACTTTTATGGCGTCACTGAAGCCATCCGTGATGCACAGTCTAAGCTAGAATCAACAACATCAGCGAGGCAGAATGCGCAGGAAAGGCATCGGTTTCAGATGAGGCTGTGCCTTGTGGAGGAAGAAGTCTGCTGGAGCATATGCGAGGAAGAACGCCTCTTGCAGGTCTCCGTATGCTCCTTTGAAGTTATAGGACTAGGATAATGTGCCGAATGTGAAGAAAAAATGAAGAAAACCATAGCAACATGTTGTATGCGTTGCCAGAAAATCGGCAACTAATTATTCCTGGCATTAATTCTGCAGCTTATCATTCTACATGAGCTGTTGTAACGAGATGACTGACGTACCAAAGGCCATCTATTTTCTTCTATATTATCTGCGCATGCTTCCTTTTGGATGAGAAACGAAGTGAACTGGCTAATACAGATCTGATGCTATTGTCTTTAACAACAAAGGGATATGGAGACACCTAATTCAATCGATCTTGTTAAACTGCCATTGCTCTAACTTTGTTGGAGTGTCGTGTTTAGTATGCGATGGAGGAAGAAAAGCAGGCTGAGAGCAACGATGTTGAAATGACTGATGGAGAAGCGAGCGAGAGCAGCAACAGCAGACTTGCAAGCTTCTTTCGACGTGGCCTACAGTCTCAGGAGACAGACGTACGTCTTCAGACAATGAAATTGGCAGTGGCTTGTAGCTTCAACTCTTACTACGTTTTCTCCAAGCTTCTTCCCCTTTTTGAGACCTCCCTCTACCTTGAAGATTTTTGCTTCCGGGAGTACATCTTGGCAGCTTTGATGGATTTGGTTTACATGCATCACCACAAGTTGACACTTTCTGCTGTTGCACACCTTCTTGTGCCATTTTTCAACGGACCAACAGAAAGACTCCAGCTTGTGACAGTC